>NC_138518.1:51640547-52907755 GCF_000230855.2 Cajanus cajan
TATAATTAAATCTTATATATTTCCATTTTAATTTTACTAAAAATATTGTAATAAAAATTATAATGTACTATAATTATATAAAAATATTGTACTTAATTTCTATTTGTTTTAAAATATGGTAACTAAAGTTTAGATTATTATTTTAAGAATAAGATAATATTAATAAAAATTAAGAATATTATAATATTATATAAAAAAAATTAGGATATTACAATTATCAACAAATATTTTGGAAAATCTTAAATACATAATATTATATCAACGAGTTAGTTTATTAATTACTATACGAGAAAGAAAGCCATCATGCCAAAACGTAACATGCTAGTAATATATAGAAATTCATTTTATTCTATTTATATAAACTTATTAATACTAAATAATAAAATCACATTTTCATCTCCCATAGATCGGACGTGTACAACACATAATTTTGAAAATAAATATCATGACTACAACAATAAAAAAACCACCTTTTACAAATCCAAAGTAATAAATAAATAAAAACCACCTTTTACAAATCCAAAGCAATAAATAAATAAACCTATGTAAGAGTTAAAATTCATGAACCCAACTGGATATAATGCTACAATGTTGACATAGGTCCTATATTACCCCAAAGAAACATGTTGGATATATATATATACATATATCTACACGGCTATAAAAAAAATTATATTTAGTAACCAGTCGTATACAAAAAAAGGTAGAACATAAAGCCACGTATGACGTAAATATAGGAGATAGCTAGTAAAGCATGCAAAAGAGTAATCGATCATGAAACACATGTACAATCTTAACAATGAACTTAACCACATAAAGTAGCAAACGGTTACATAATTAACAAGTGTAAAATAAGTAAACTACCTTAAATGCAGACAGATCGGGTAATTAGTTTTGTTTTTTCACAACCCGAAAATAGTGCTTGTAGTCATACCAAGGTTGGAATCAACAATGATCGTGCTTATGCCAACATGAGTTGTAGATGGTGGTTAGACAAGTGTACGTAGTTTCTCCTCCCTTGCCTCTGCTTCACTAATTTCCTTTTTTTATTTTCCTCCATGATCTTTTAAGATTACCATTTACTTTTCAGAACCTTTTTTGTTCATCCCCTTTTCATTCTTTTGTTCCACTATATATAGAGTCAGAAATGTTGGCTCTTTCCATTGTTTATCTAGTGGATTAAGGACTTCTTTCTTAACTCCTTTTGGCCAAAGGATTGAGTGCCGTATAATGGTTTACTTGTACTTTACCGTTGGATTGTAAATCCTAAAGATGGAGCCAAATATAACATCTTAGCTTCCTAGGCTCTCTCTGCACTGTGACTTAATTATTTCTGTTGCAATCGGGGTTTCATTTCTCTTTTAATTTCATTTATTTTTATTTCATATTTTTTTAATCTAAAATGAGCTTAAGATAACCCAGTAAAAATAATAAAATAAACTTATCTGATCACGAAATCAAAAATGTGTAAAAAGTTATGTTATTTAGTAGCCCAAGATAGGGTCCAAGAAATATTATCAGAAACATTATAATAATATTAATTGAATTACATTTTGTGTTTATTTCAAATTGAGGCATGATGAAACTTTTTTTTTTAATTGGTTAATTAATCAACAATTGTACTACTATTAATAAATCAACCTAAACGATAATTGAATTTAAAAGACGTTGAATGACCAAACAACTAAATTGATTTTTCAATTATTTGAATATCAGATTACTTAAACTTTTTTTTTATATAGAATTAATCTCTACATGACTAAATAGAGAATATTTCAAGAGAAGACATTTTCAAGTAATGACCAAACTTTGGGAACATCAAATTGGATGGTGACTTTTAAATTAATAAAAAATTAATCAATAATTTAATCAAAGGAAAAGTGATTGATTACATAGGTGAACCATAACCTATATTCTCTCAAACTTGAATACAACACTCTTAATTACTATTATTTTTATTTATTTATTTATTTGCAAATTAAAATCCAAACAATTGTCTCACTTGGACTACATCATAACTCCATTTAGCTAGTACAACAATAGGTCATTTGGGTTCAATATATGGATTTAATTCATTGTTACTATTGTGATACATTTGGCCTTAAGAATGCTATAAAATAGTGCAGCAAGTTTCTAACATCGTAGTTGTAAATAGATTGGTTAGTATTAACTAATAGGAGTTTAATATGATCAAGATGTTTATTTTATAGTGATTATTAATTTTCATTTTTTTTATTATTTTTACTATTTATTTCTCTCATATTTACTTTCCAAAAAGTCTATTTTATTATTTGACCCTGAAATAAGACTTTTAACAAAGGAGAAACCAAATGATAATGACAAAGGATCCAAACTAGACACTTTAGGATTACTGTGCAAGATCAGGCAGTAGACTTGAGGATATGCATCAAGGAGTAGGACCAAAAGAAGACCATGATGGCAACGTATAAGGGATATGCATGAGTCTAGGAGCTTGAGTTTGTGTTAGGATGCTCAATCGTCATGGATCTATGGTGTTTACCTTCTAAAGTTGACATGAAAGAAAAACAAGCAAGTCATGAAAACATGTCCTCTTAAAAAATAAAAATAAAAAGTCATAAACTCTTATCTTGTCAAGGAAACTAATTGCAATCTAGACGACTAAACCCTAAACCCTAACCCTAATACATGATGACTTGTTGTTGTCTGCTAAATTAAGAAAGATAATGGAATGAGACACATTTCCTCTCATCAAAACTACAAAATAGTAATGAAATTAATTTCTAAATAAAGTTACAAAACAAAGATTAGGTGTAAACTCCTCTCAATATAGGGATATTGCTAGGTTACCTAGACATTCACAATTGAATCCATTATCCCTTTTAGCCTCCTAATTTATAGGTGACAATTTGGATATATATATATATATATATATATATATATATATATATATATATATATATATATATATATTCCTCTACAGATATTCTCAACCAAATTAGTAGAGCTAGTATGCATTGAGAATGCTAAGCAATTGTTGCGGGTCTTCTTCACTGCGTTACGAGTCATCATTAAATTTTAGCCCCTATCTCTTCTAAAGTTTTCGTGGGCAATACCAATTTTTCTCATACATTTCCCTGGTCAACCCATTAATTTCTTTCGTAAAACATGACATTTCACAAGGTGTTAATCATCACTAAGAAACGAGCTTTGAGTCGATCAATGATGCCATCAGGACCAACCTTGACTGTGAAGATCCATCGACATCCAACCACAGACTTCCCAGGAGGCAAAGAAACAAGATCCCAAGTACCATTGTTCTGAAGAGCACACAATTCATCAAGCATGGCTTGTCTCCAACCAGGGTGGGCCAAGGCATCACCTACATTTTTAGGAATAGACACAGAGGAAAGAGAAGAGAGACAAGTATATTGGGAGGGGGATAACCGGTGATAACTCAGAGTAATATAATGAGGGGAAGGATTACGAGTAGAACGATTACCTTTCCGGAGGGCAATAGGGAGGTCAGACTCAAGTGGTGGGGCCGGAGGAGACGAAGGAGGTGGCACCGAAGTAGAGTCGGGTGGGAGTCCAATGGGAAGGCTAGAGCGTTGCCGACGATGATAAACTTGAAGTGGAGGCGGAGGCGGAGGTGGGGGGTTGGGTGACATAGCAGACACAGGAGGAGTATCAAAAATATAAGAGGTAAGGGGCAATGACAGGTGTAGGAGAAGAGGAAGAAGATGAAAAGTAGAGGGAAGACTCAAGAAAGGTGACATCAGCTGAAATTAAGTAGCGACGAAGGGAGGGTGAGAAACATTTATACCCTTTTTGAGACCTAGGATACCCTAAAAAGACACATTTGTGAGACCGAGCGGATAGTTTGTCAAGACCAGGACTGTGATTATGGACAAAACATGTAGATCCAAAGACGCGAGGTGGTAGAGGGTGGAGAGGTTGAGTGGGAAATAAAATAGAGTGAGGTATTTGGTTGTTGAGGACAGTAGATGGCATTCGATTGATGAGGTAGCAAGCAGTGAGGACAGCATCACCCCAAAAAGGTTGAGGAACGTTACCATGAAGTAAGAGGGTGCGAGTGGTCTCAATTAGGTGTCTATTTTTACGCTCAGCCACCCCATTTTGTTGAGGGGTATATGCACAAGAAGTCTGATGAAGAATACCATGGGAAGCCATGAAGGCTTTAAAGGAGTGAGAGAGGTATTCACGAGCATTATCACTACGAAAAGTACGAATAGAAACACCAAATTGAGTTTGAATTTCATTATAAAAGGATTGAAATATGGAAAATAATTCGGAACGAGATTTCATTAAAAATAACCAAGTACATCGAGAGTAATCATCAATAAAAGTGACAAAATACTGAAATCCTAAAGTGGACTTGACCCGACTCGGCCCCCAAATATCAGAATGAACTAAAGCAAAAGGAGACAACACTCGGTTGGGGACTCTCGAAGAAAAAGAACTACGACTATGTTTGCCTAATTGACACGACTCACACGACAAATGAGACAACTTAGACAGACGTGGTACAAGTTGTTGAAGCTTGGCAAGGCTAGGATGACCTAACTGAGCATGGATGAGGGAAGGGGAATCTGCCACCAAACCAACAGGAGCAGAGGTGCGTAGGTGATAAAGGCCATGAGACTCACATCCGATGCCAATCATGATGGAATAACACTAAGGCCGAGAAGACCAAGAGGTGATATATTAAAGGAGGCAAGAGGAATGGGTTAGTGAGGCCACTTTTGGACCTTAGCTCCTAAGTTCTTTTTAATCATAGAATTTATTTTACTTGTATTTCCAATTTTACCCTTGTATTTTGGGGTGTTTAGGACTTAGAATTTATTTTCCCTTGTATTTCCCTTTTTACCCTTGTATTATGGGGTGCTCTAGATGATTAGGGTTTTTAATTTTGGGCTAGGGTGTTAACTAGAAGGGTGACACATTTTTTTTGGTGTTCATTGGATCTATTTTTGGTGTTAGAAAGGCTTAGGCCCAAGTGGAGGGCAAAGGTTGCATGGTCTTATCATGCACCTAGATATAGGCAATCTAAACCCAAAGATTCCATCCTTGGCCACCAAGTTGCATTTAGGGTTCATTTGCATTTCATTTGGAATGCATTTGCCTACTCCAAATGCAACCCTAGATGCCTCCCCTCCTATAAATACCCAACACCCCACACCTTGTAAATACTTTTGGATATTGAATATAAAGAGAGCCTTTTGTGCCTTTATATCTTTCCTTAGTCACCCTTGGCTAATCCGGCCACCTCCCTCCCATCTCCACCTTGAGAGAAACAACCCTAGAAGTGGCCTTCATCATCATGAAGTGAGCCAACCCTAGAGTACCCTTCTCAAGCATTTCCTCAAACACCTTCTACCCAACCTCCATTTTCATCCATTCTATCATCATCCACCCTAAAACCTTGTGCCACCTTTGAAGAACTTGATCCTTGGAGTGAGGCATCATCTTCCTTGTCCATCATCTCATGTCCATGCAAGTGAGGATGCCATCATGTGGTATCTAGAGCCTTGGTTCTTCAAGGGTAACTTTTCCATCTTTGGTATTTTCGGTCATGTCATTTGTGTCTCCTTGAATGTCTAAATTGTTGTGCATGATTGAGTCATCATCTTGTCATATGTCATGATTCTTATTCCTCTTTTTCATGTATTGATTCATGCCTCATCATTCTTGTGAATCATCTTGGTGCTTTAGGCTTCCTTGCTAGGGTTCCTACCATTTTTTCTTTAAAATTGAGTTGTTGGAAATTTTTGGGCTGCATGATAAAATGATGTTTTTCATTTTATAATCCATATGGTTTTGTCATAAGCTTGTTTTCTTTGAACTACCTTGAAAGAAATTCCAAGTTTTTATGTTTAGCGTTTGAAATGAACAAAAAATGACATGCACGCCACTTGTTTGATAAAATGGCCGTGAGTCCTTGATGTGCTTTAGAGAGTCAATCATGCATGCTAATTAGTTCTAGCATGTTCTACATTCCTAAAATATCATGTGTGATTAATTTCTTTGCACATACTTGCTTTAAAATTTTCGGCCACTTTGTGTATTCCTTAGTGCACTTAACATGCCTATGTATTGTTTGATGTTTTGAGTATGAAAATTCCTTTTATGTGCAAGTTCTTGTTGCACATTAAAAACCTTAAGAAGACACTCAAAACTTGTCTCTTTAAGCCATTGTAAGTTGCTAAAAGGATACTCCAAGGACTTACTCATCAAACTAACAAACACAAGTGTAAAACCCAAGCAAAGGAGAACTATAAAATTCAAAAAAAAAAAAAAAGAGTATTGGCTGGACTTTTGGACCTCAAAACCGTGACCTAGTCAAGTGTCAAAAGAAACAAAAGAAACAAAATCAAAAGAATCAAAGACAAAAGAAAAAGGGAACCTTTGCTAGACTTGTGGAGTTTTGGACCAAATTTTCATACCTTGGCACTTGGAGTTATTCTTGGACTTTTGGACAATGCTTATTGACTTTATGAGACATTTAATCAAACACATTAAGTGCATTACTTTCTTTTAAGCCTATTTGATAAATTCTATTCTAGTGCCATTCTAGGACTTACTCTTTTGTGTGCTTGCCTTTTGTTAATGTGCCTTAATTTTAGTTTTTGAGTCTTTCTCTCTACTAGATATAGGCAATCTAAACCCAAAGATTCCATCCTTGGCCACCAAGTTGCATTTAGGGTTCATTTGCATTTCATTTGGAATGCATTTGCCTACTCCAAATGCAACCCTAGATGCCTCCCCTCCTATAAATACCCAACACCCCACACCTTGTAAATACTTTTGGATATTGAATATAAAGAGAGCCTTTTGTGCCTTTATATCTTTCCTTAGTCACCCTTGGCTAATCCGGCCACCTCCCTCCCATCTCCACCTTGAGAGAAACAACCCTAGAAGTGGCCTTCATCATCATGAAGTGAGCCAACCCTAGAGTACCCTTCTCAAACATTTCCTCAAACACCTTCTACCCAACCTCCATTTTCATCCATTCTATCATCATCCACCCTAAAACCTTGTGCCACCTTTGAAGAACTTGATCCTTGGAGTGAGGCATCATCTTCCTTGTCCATCATCTCATGTCCATGCAAGTGAGGATGCCATCAAATCATCCGTCCCGAACTCCGGTCCTGTAAGAAAATAGAATCTTTAGTAAAAGAGATAAGACAATCAAGAGAGCGAGTAAGACGACTAAGGGATAATAGATTAAAGGGAGACTCTGGGACATAAAGGACATTGTCAATGGAGAGAGAAGGAGAAAGGTGGACAGTACCAACACCATGAGATGTGGCGCGAGAACCATTAGCCATAGTGATAGAGGGTAAAGAAGCAGAGGTAGAAAGAGATGAGAAAAGAGACCGATTACCAGAAATATGATCGGTTGCACCAGAATCTAGGACCCAAGGGCCAAGAGAGGTGGAGTGAGTGAGACCAACAAACGAAGGACCTGTGTGCGCAACAGAAGTAGTGGAATTGGAAGCTTGACGTTCTTCATACCATTTAAGGAAGTCATTGAAGAGAGCTGGGGCCCAGAGCCAGAACTATCAGAGGGGGTAGCACCAGATGCAGTAGAGACAGGAGAGGCAGTATGGGCAACAGCAGTAGTAGGGCGAGGGGGACGACCATGTAAGACATAGCAATGGTCAATTGTGTGGCCCAGTTTGTGACAGTGATCACACTTGGGACGACCTTTGCCCGGTTTGCAAGAACGCTAACGATCATCACATTGAGAAACCAAAGCAGAGGAGTCGCTAGTGGGAGCTGAAGAAGGTATGTCAGGGGAAAACTTGCAAGGCACACGCAACAGAGTAGACCAAGCCGAGTTCAAGGTAGGCACGGTCGGAGATCCCAAAATCTGATCACGAATGGAAGAGTACTCATCAGGAAGCCCATACAATGCCATCAACATAAAGAATGTTTGGCGTTGCTCTAGTTCCTTGGCAGGAGTGTCAGCAGGAGGCAAAAGTTCATTGAAGTCATGTAGGAGGCCATGAACTTTGCCCAAATACTCAGCCATGGAGCCATCAAGACGTCGTGGGGAGATGATATTCTAGAGGTTTTGACACACACCATAGAGACGTTGAGTATCATTGGTGTATAACACTCGGGCTTGTTCCCATACATCAACACATGTCTCATGGGCACGAAAAATTTGCTTTAAGGAGGGATGAATAGTCGACTTAAGGACACTACAAATTTGAGCGTCAATTTTCAACCAACGAGGACGATCCTTCTCATCAAGAGAAGCAGCTGTTTGGGTAAGGTGAGCAACATAATCCTGTCCCTTAAGCCAAAGTTTGATATCTGAAGCCCAAGTATCATAATTGGTGCCATCTAACTTGTCAATGGAAAGAGGGACATTGACATAATTAGTGAAAATAGCAGAGTCAGGCCGATCAGCGGAAGAGGAAGCCATAGATGCTGTAACAGGAGAGAGAAACAGCAATAGGAGAGAGAAAAACGGCCCGATAAGGAAGAGATTCGGGACAAACGATGGCCGATCACAAAACAAATCATAGATCTGGGTAGAGGGGGTCTGGGCGAGTCCGGCACCGGTGATCGCCGCCGGAAAAGTTGCCGGACGCACCACCACGCGCGGCGACCGACGGAGAGGAGAGAGAAACTGCGCGAGCATGGAACCGGCGCGTGGGGGCGCGTGCGGCCTCCGTTTGCCACGCGACTGGCGACGTTGGGTTTGCCGGAGGAAGGCGAGTTGGATGGGGGGGTCGCCGGCCGGAAAGGCGGCGGCGGCGGTGGCGGACGGCGGCGGCGAAGAAAAAACCCTAAAAAAAATAGGAAAAAAATTGCCGGAAGGAGACACGACAGGGTGGGTAGCTGGAAAACGGAATGAGACACGTTCTCCGGGCACCGATGAACAGTGGGTCCACCGGGAGGTCAAGGATTAGGCTCTAGATACCATGTTGAGAGTAATGGTGAATGGAGAGAACATATTCCTTGTGTATTGCAAAGCACAAGATGTGTTTAAATACAAAGTAGTGGGCCTAGGCCCATAAGATAAAAACTATAAGATAAAAACTATAAGATAAAATTATATCTAACAAAACCCTAGTAATATATCCTTCTAGTGAAAGTGTTGTTATAGCTTGACCCAGCATGTACTCCTAGACAACTCAACCTTCGGGTAGGGATACATGTGTTTTTATTGGCGCTACATGCATATAGTTTAGGAAAGTCTAGTCTATGTTTGATCATAACATTTTTCTTGTGTTTGAACTATGTTTTAATTGATGTCATGATTGAATGAGAGATAAAATGAGTTGAAATTATGATATGGTTTGATGAAAAAACTAATTATTGGTTTTATATAATGTTGTGTGTGACTACTCGACCTTTTCTACATCAATAGCCGGAGTGAAATATGTTCCCACTCCCCCATTTTCCTTGTGGATGTTTTATATATGGTTGCAAGAGACTTTCTTTTACGGGGAATCTAGTTGATTGAAGGAACAACTTTGATACTTGTGATACCGAGGATCCTAGATTATGTTTCATGCTTTATGTTTTAAGAATTATAGTTTACCTCCTATAAAACATTTCTTTAATTTTGTAATAGTTAGGCATTGTTTTAGCTTTATTTGAATTTCAAATGTGATTCTCTTTATTTTTAGTTGAAGTTATTCCAATACCATATTTCTTTTTCATGATTATTATATTTATTTAATTATGTATACAGGGTAGAGGGTGTCACAATACTAGCTGCGAGGACATGATTAGGGTTTTGTGCATCTCCCAAAACTCTTAAAAACTCTTCTATGTTTTTCTCTCTTAGAAAGATGCATAGGTATGACTAGGTTAACCTATTTATTAATAGACTATCGTTGACTAAATTTGCCTCCTTATTGGTTGTTCAATACAAGTCCAATATCTTGTCCATTTGATTAAATAATATTTAATTTAATAATTTCGTCCCTAACATTTACTCTATGTGTGTGATCTCATGGGTTCTCACTTAACTAGCAATAATATTTAATATATATCATTGTATTAAATATTATAAACAAATATTAGCATCTAACAATGTGACATTGTCACTCAATTAAAGAGAATAAATCAATTATCTAATTTTAACCTTCTCACATGTAACCATAATTATGGTCCATATGTCTTTAATTGAACATAATACATAATAGTCACATCCTTGTTAAGTCTAATCAAATGTTTCTTGGTACCCAAGTAGACGTTCAAACATAAATAGACCCAATATCCAATATTGGTTGATTCCTGCAAAGCCACATATATTTCATGTATCACTTTATCGAAGGCCCAAGACACGTCTCTTGTTATGCATGAGGGGCAAATCTTCTCCACACCACTCACATCTTTCACATGATGCATTGCAGATTCAATTAACTACATTTATAACCACTCTGTCATGAATAATATTCGATATCATCAAAGCCTACAACTCTTACATATTGGAATTGTAAGGATTTCAAGTCAAATGACTACTCTACTATAGTCTTCATAAGAAACACTTATGATACTTGCATAATATTTTATGAAGCTTTATCATAGTGGATCCATCCAGTGTATACATTTATCCCAAAGTCGTGATACATGTAATAAACTGTAGGCCACGAGGATTGATTCTAACAATTATGACATATGTTACAATCATGTCACTTAATTAGTGTCATTAATCAACAACAATTACAAAGTTATGGAAATTCCTTTCTTTTGCTCTTATTCCCTCTATTTTCTATTATATGTAAAAAACCAACATACATTTTTTGTTTTTAAATAAAAGCAAATTTTAACTATTTTTATCTTATTTAATGAAATTATTCCTAAAATATTCATCATTTAATGCATGACCATTTTATGAAGAATATATAGAATTAGTAGAATTTAATATAGATAATTAATTTTCATAATATACGTATTTTTCTTTTTTTTACTTATAATAGAGAATAAAAGGAATACATCATAACTATTATGACATCTCATTTCAACTAACGTATAGACATGCTCCTAAGAGACATTAGTACATTACATCATACACTACAAAAAATGTGTGATTTGTAGATGTTATTTTGGTTGTTTCTAGAGGTTAAAAACCGCCACAAATGGTATTACCAGTAACCGTCAAATCTACAGTCGCAAAAAACGGTTTGTGGCGTATATTTTGTGGATGCTGGTTTTAGGTGTCAGAAACCGCCACAAAATTGTTTTTTTTTTTTTTCATTGCTCAGTTGTGTTTCCTTTGAAATGAAAACTCTGGCACCTTTTAGGCGATTTGGGTTTGTCTCAGTTCATTGAATCAGTTTCTATAAATTTATCTTCAAATACATGATCCTATTTTATACATAAGCAACAATATCAAAATAGAAGCACGAGCACAAGTGCACTAGAGAAGCATAAACAAATAAGCATATACCTGTATAGCTGGTCCAGCTGCTGTGTCCTGTAGAAGAGTTTGAAAATAGTCATTTTCATGGGGCAGTGACCCATTGAATTCATTCTTACATAAGCTATCAGTAGAGTAATGAACTAATGACAGTAAGGGAGTGATAGCTTCAAATCTGAGTGCCTCTTGTGCTTTGATTCATTAGTGGCGGCATATCTCTTGATAGCTCTTAAACTCGCCCACCTATGCAAAGTAAAATACATGGAATTCAGCACATGATAAATTTTAATATGAAATTAAAATAGAAAAACAACAACTCACATGTTTGTTGTATCGATAAGTTTGAAATTGTCCTGCAACTTCAACACAACAAACATGAAAAATAAATGAAAATAAAAAAGAAAACACTATTGCTATAATATTCTCACGAGTCTTGTCAGCAAATCACAATAAAACTTTTATAACTATTGCATAAGATGAAACAAAATAATACAAATGCACATATGTTGTCAGAATATATATATATATATATATATATATATATATATATATATATATATATATATACTTACATGTTTATCTTGGTTTCGAGCAATCTCTCGATGCTGCATAGATTATCAAACATAGTGTTAAGCCAAAGTTGTTTCCCAGTGTATGTCTTAAATTTTTTGGATTAAAACTTTTGCAATATATGCTCATATAATAGGTTAAGCTTACACACACATTGAAGACCAGTTCATTAAGCATCAAGCAATTCCAAGACTAGCACAAAATATTGAAGAGACTAAAGGGGGCAAGTAACAATGAAGGGAGAGAAAATATACCTTAAACTTCGTTGTGGTTAAGATTAAATTAAATGATTGGCTTGGGGTCACCTGGGAAAAAAGGAAGAAAATGAAATAGAAAACTCATATATACCTTAAAAAGGGAAGTGGCAGCATTTTATTTGGTAGATAAAATTTTTCTATTTAAGAAGAGTGAAATGGCACGGTTAGTAGATAATACTATAATCCAATTTGCATGCTAGATTAGTGAATGCAAAATATTATGGAATCCTAAAAATGGAAAAAGGGATCCCATGAATAAACCGTTACCCCTGAATCGTCCAACTCTGCATCCACAAGGATTTAGCAAAAGTATTCTAGTTGAAAATAAGGAATAATAAAAGAAATAGAGGAATTCTATTACTTTGCCTAACAATACATGAGTTAGTTCTCTATTTAATAGAGTAACATATACCAATAACAATGGTAAATGCTTAGTGGTTACAAATGAAGGAATAATAACACCCTTAGTAGCTCATAGTTGTGTACTCTACAAGATGATTCATTTTCCAGAATTCTTATATAAAGTCTAGAAGTTTTCATGCAGGGGACAGGTGTTTTGCCATGAATATTATATACCTTTTGCACACGACCGGGAAGTGCAACCAAACGACTCTTGATCTGTCTTACACGTTCAAGATTGAGTGTGCTCAGTTGAGAGGTCAACTCATCTAAAGCTGGGTAAGCCTCTTTCTCCAATGTTGAAGTCTAATATAGACACAAGGCATAGAGCTTGTAAGCATAAAGAAAAAATCATGTTAAAGATAAAGAAAGGAAAGTTATTCACACAGACGCACAATAAAAGAATTCAATATCAGCCATCAGTTGGTCACCAATTCTCCCCCCAGTCAACTACAAAGAATTCAATATCAGCCTATTTACTCAAAAAGTAACCAATAATTACAAACATAAAAGAACTGTTTGTGCAAAAACTAGAGAACGCAGCTTCAAAGACAACAAAAGGGTAGATCCAAGTTGGGATTTGAAAAACATACCTAAAGTTTTTCACACATGTAACTGAAGGCAGCAAGATAAAGTAAAAGTAAAACACATAACGCTTACAAGAGTACCATCACGACCAGCCAATGGTGAGTCATTTACACCAAAAGTCATGGAAATTGTTGGAGGGTCCCATTCAATTGTGGGCAAAGCAGACATAACCTGGGACATTAAAAGATTTACTACAATCACCAATTACATGCTAAAAAGGTTCTCAAAATACAAGAATATTTTTCATAAAAATTAAGTACAAGTAAATTTTATAAACATACAAATCAATTTATGCCAATATTATATTTATCTACATATTGGCTTAAAAGAATTGAAAAAATGCAAAGGCCACATCAAATGAATGATGGCCATTTTCAAGAAGTTAAACGGCAATAAAAAATAAGGAACCAAGCCAAATATATTATATACATATATAAAGCAAAAAATAAATACCTCCACAGTAGCCACTGTATGGCCAATTGATGGACTTGACAGGCCAGCAACTGATATTATATCACCAGCTCCAGCACAATCAATTAAAACCATGTTTGTACCTTTCTTCTTCATAAGCTAAAATTAACTAGTTATAAATATAGTTGTTCTTTTTGCTATATGCCAATTTTATTAATTAGTTATAAACTACAGTGGGACAAGCGAGAACCTGATGATCCAGGCAAATACCTTCTAGCTAGATGGACTCCAGGTGAACAAAAATAACTTGAACACCATGCCGTTTCTAAATTAATTTGAATTGATTGTAAAGCTTTTTGTAAACATCCTAAAGCATTATAAACATACTGAGTAGGTGATTATTGCTTTTGGCTTATATTACATGCTGATTTGTATGAATAAAAGTTGAAGTTAACTCTCCATTTGATCAAAACAGGATGGAAAAGGTGGAAACGGTAAAATCTCCAATGTTAACTATGATTTTGATGCTACACGAATAATCTTGTTCAGAAAAATGTAGTTGCTATATTGAATGGTTGGAAGGCATAAACAGAAACATCAGAAATTTGTTTACCTTTACCTAAATCTATTGTAGGAGAATGATTATTTTCCATTAAAATTCATGTGCCTTAAGCAATCTCGCTTTTGATGTTTGCATCAATGCAAATAAGAAAAAAAATACATTCCAGAGTCTTGTGCTTGAAATCTTACTCTTTAAAGTTCCAATGAATAGGAAATCAACTTTTCAGAGGAACAAATTCAATCCTCTGATTCTCTTGCAGAGATTCATGTGCCTTAATTGGAGAGCTAAAAGTGAAAGTAAGGAACCCTGAGATTTAGAAATAGAAAATAATTTCAGATCCATAAAAAGTAAAAGTGGTTGCGAGAGCGTACCCTTGCTTGCACTGATGAGGAAAAAGCCATCGGGCGTAACAGAGCTGTAGAAGAGATCAACGACGGGGCGAGAGGGGAACTGCTACCTTTTTCTTCTCCATTCTCCAAAACTATTATTGTGATAGCTGAAGCTTAGTTAAATCGAAATGATAATTATTATTATTATAAAGAAAATTGATGTGATTTTTTGTTACGGAAGTGTGAAACCCTAAATCTATGGTCACTATAAGTGGGTGTATATTGGTGTTATTATAGTGAATAGAGAATTTCACAACAGAGACTGAAGTGAATATGGTGTGCGGAATTGGGATCGGAAGGAAAATATTGAAACTATTTCGAATTAAAAAAATGAAAATAAAAAATTGATGGCACATTTGTATTTTTTTTTCCCTTAACATGAAAATAATAAAATAAAAAAAATGGTTGCCACGTGTACCAATGTTTAATTATTGTGGCGGTTTTAAACCCCTGAAAATATTATTCTTTTTGTGGGCTTTTTGACCAAAGTAGGGCTGTATGGAAACTTATTTACGTAAATGGGGCTCTTTAGAAACTATTTACGCCTTTGGGGCTGTTTACAATGGTATCGCTATGGCCTATAGCGACACCATTGCCACGTGGCTTTTTTTTTGTGTGGGGTGGGCTCGAATGAGCCATACCAGTGTCGCTATGGGCTGAGGCAACACAAATAAAAATGGTATAGCCCATAGCGACACCATTTAAGAAAAAAAAACAAAAAAAAGTAAAAAAATTTAAATCTAAGTTTAAAAGAATCAACTGAGTTTACTTATTATATATTTATAAAAATAAAAAATATTTATTTAAAAACATAATTTTTAAAAATATATATAATTATTTTTGCAAGTGGCGTTATGGCCAATAGCGACACTGTGTCGCTATAGGCCACAGCGACACTATTTATTTATTTATTTATTTTTAATTATGAACTTAATTTATTTTACAATTTATTTATTTTATATTAGCAGTTAAATAATAATTTGTAATTGTAAAGTTAATTTTTCTGTAATTAGTTTTGTGTATATATATTTTTTTCCTTTATTATTTTATGACGAAATTAAATAATGTATTTTTTTTAAGTGGCGCTATGGCCTATAGCGATACAGTGTCGCTATAGGCCACAGCGACACTATTTTTTTTTTTTTTTTAAATTATTAACTTAATTTATTTTACAATTTGTTTATTTTATATTAGCAGTTAAATAATAATTTGTAATTGTAAAGTTAATTTTTCTATAATTAGTTTTGTGTATATATATTTTTTTCCTTTATTATTTTATGACGAATTAAATAATGTATTTATTTTTTTAAGTGGCGCTGTGGGCTATAGCGACACAGTGTCGCTATAGGCCATAGCGCCACTAATTTATTTGTTTTTTTTTTTAAATTATTAACTAATGTATTTTAATTATTTAATGAATGTTTTTTTACGTATACGAATCAGAAATACTACATGTTTTAGAAATACTACAAATCAGAAATGTTTTTTAATTATTTAAAATGATTGTGTATGAATTTCAAATGAAAAGGAGAAAGCTGGTTGTGGAATGCATTTGGTAATCTATGTCTGAATAAATGAAAAGCATGGTGTATATGACTCCAACAATCAAGCGTAAAATGGTGGCACCTCAAGAGTCGCTATGGCCTATACAGCGACGTGTTTTTTTTTTTTTTCTTTTCTTTTCAAATTTTATATTATTAATTTATTTAAAATATTAATTTTATATTTTTATTATTATAAAAATTTATTTAATTTCAATAAATTATTTATTTTACTTTATTTTTATTTTTATTTATATTATTAACTTTTTTTAAGTTTTATTTTTAAATTTCTGTTTTATTCCATTTTATTTTTAAATATTTTTTTCCTTTAAATAAAAAAAATATAGAAAAGATAAATATATAAATATAAATTTATATAAAATTCATAAAATAAATTAAAAAATAGAAAAAATAAATTAAGTAAATAATTAAAAGTGGCGCTATGGTCTATAGCGACACTGTGGCGCTATGGTCTATAGCGACACTGTGGCGCTATGGTCTATAGCGACACTGTGTCGCTATAGGCCATAGCGCCACTTTCACAAATTCGTATTTTTTTTAAAAAAACTATTTACTTATTTTTTGATATTTTTTTTAATATTAAAAATGAGGCGCTGTAGGCTATAGCGACTTCATTGAAGCCGTTTTGTGTCGCTATGGGCTATAGCGACATTATCAATATGGCTTTCATGGCTTTTCTGGAGTTTAAAAATTCCACGTGGCATGGGTATCGCTATGGGCCATAGCGACACCGTTGTAAACAGCCCCAAAGGCGTAAATACTTTCAAAAGAGCCCCATTTACGTAAATAAGTTGGTCAACGACCTCACTTTGGTGAAAAAGCCTCTTTTTGTGGAGGTGAAAATAATTGTCAGAAATATAATATTTTGTGGCGGTTTTTTAAAACCGCCAAAAAAAACTCATGCTAATTACATTATTTTTTATAGTGATACAACAAAACCATTATTTGTACTCATAAGTGTTAAACTAAACCTCAATTAGGAACTAATTGAGCATTTAACTCGATCATACGCTTATCACATGCCTCTCTTACCTAAGTTTTAATCGTATTTAATTATCTTAATTAAGTGTATCATATATACTTAATTATCTAAATTAAGTGTATCATACTTAATTATCCTAATAACTTTACCGGTGCATTAGTTAACCTTAAACCTAATTAGATTAAAGTGTTAATCATATTTAATTTTCTTAAGCGTTAATTAATTATGTTTAGGCCTAATCACATTTAAGTCCTAATCGTATTTAATTACATTAATGCTCTTTACCTATTAGTACTAATGAAGCTAGTCTTTATCACGCTTAACTAACTTAAAGATCCGTACTTTTATACTAATTAAATTAGCCTTAATCATGCTTAATTAACCTAAAAATTTTACTTAAGGACTAATTAAATTAGCTTTCTTCATACTTATCTAACATAAAGATACTTACTTAAGAACTAATCTAGTCTGACTCCAATTACAAATTCTTAATCACTCATTAATTATCCTTGCTCATGTTACGAACTTTTTAAGTTCAATCTTTAATCATGAAGCTAAAATAACATAATTAAAACAAGAGTGAATCATCTATATACTACTAGTGTAAAGTTTTTTTACACTGACAACCAATTAATCATATATCTTGATAGTACCATGTCATTTGCTCATTTAATCAAATAAAAGTAAAATAAAATAATTTAAAAGATATGATTAGTCGTCCGTGTAAAAAACTTTACATTGGCTGTAAGACCCGCTTCTTCTTCCTCCTTCACCTCAACACTCTTATTTTCTCCTCACTTCCTATTCTTTGGTTTCAAATTCTTAAGCTTCCTTGTGGTGATTGTTGTGGTTGAAGGTGCTGAGTAGAGGCGTCAGGAGCTAGTTGGAAACCCGACCCTTCTTCTTTTCTTCCTTTCCCCGAAGCTTGGATTCTACTTCTCTAAGGTAAGGGAAGTTATATTGTAAACTTGGTTGCTGTATAGGAAATTTAGAACTCATTGGGAGTAAGAACGTTGAGAATTGTTGGTTTGAAGAAATTATCATTTTTGGGGTTTTGGGAAAATTGGGAAAAATGGTGATTTTGATGCGTTTGATGGTTGCATGTTGAAATAGAGTTTGTTTTTGAGTCGTATGATGTAAATGTAGTTCATTTCATGGATTGCATGTGTTTGAGTTGGCTGATTTGCAGGTTTTTGTTTGAAATTTCGAAGTTGTGAGGGTTGTTGTTTGAATTTGCGCCGGGCGTAGTCCTTGGCATCGGGTGTGTGTTCATCAGGGAACTCCATTGTCCAAGCACGTCGGGCGCGAGGTTGGTTGTGCCGGACGAGGTTGGGAATGGAAGTCTCTGGATGAATCATGTCGGGCGTGAGGAGAACTGCGTTGGGCGTGATATCAGATAGTGGCTCAAAATTTTGAGTTACTGATATGGCGCTGGGCGTGATTTGATCTCGCCGAGCTAGAGACTCCTTGGGGGTCTCTTCCTGGGGTGGCGTCGGGCGCAGAAAGAGCATGCCAGGCGTGAGACCCTGGTGAGGTCTCTGCCTTAATTGCCCCGAGCGCAAGTTTGGTACGCCGGGCTTGGGAGAATTTTGGAAGTCTTTACCTACCCATACGCCAGGCGTGATGATGATACGCTGGGTGTGGAAGAGCCTTAGAGCTCTCGGGCTGGGTTCAGGCCGGGCGCAAGTTTACTTGCGCCGGGCGTAGAGGTATTTTATTCTATGACTTAGAAAATGTTGAATTTTGTATATGATGAAAAGATGTAGCTATGTGACGAAAGTTGTATGTGGCACTATGTGTTGAAAGATATTATTTTAAGTTGTTGAGTTGATCATGTTGTTTAAGTTGTTGAACTGAGTTGTGCTGTCGAGTTGTAAGATGATTAAGCTGTGATGATGAGCTGCTGATCACTAGGACTAGGGGAGATATTTTCAAAGTTGCTCATCCATTATGTGGATTGAGAAAGCTGTGGTGCTCAGAGAGCCCAATTTGTTGAAAACCCTCCTTGGCAAGTTGTCCCTTGGAGTGGACATTGTATTGTTCTCCTCTAGGACTTAGTTGGTTCTGTGTGTGGGCAAGGTCGACGCACACGTGTACAAAGCAACCACGATATAGGGGTCAGGCGAGCTATACCGATTACAAGCGGCCAATTTGAGTAAAGTACGAAGTCGAGAACTTAGTTCCTAACCAAGTATCGGAGGGTTGTAGTATTTGGGGGATAGTCGGTAGGCTAATCCCATAAATGGCTTAGTTGAGCTAGCTAATGTTGTGGTAGGCCTAAACCCAGTTGTTTTATCCTAACATAGTACTATACTTCCTTGTTTAAGTGGCAAAGTCTGAGAAATCATTATCGTGTTGTGGATTGGCATCCAAATTTGTTGTTTACCTAGCAAGACCAAAAAGGTTCTTTGTTGTTGGTTTGGTAGGACCTAGCCACTTAAACTTCTCACCCATGTTGTAGGAGATCTCCGAGTTAAAATGCGTGACGACGCATAAGATGTTGATGTGTTTAATTGATGTTGATATAAGTTGTATATGTGCTTTTGTGTTGTGAAGTTGTGATTATATGAGTTGTATATGTGTTGTTGTGTTATGAAGCTATGATTGAGTTGTGTGTTTATGATGGTGTTATTAAGTTGAAGGCTGCTTATATATATAACTATATGTTGATTTCTTTTTCACTAGCTTACCCTTGCATGTTTCCATGTGGTTTGGACTACGATGATCATACTGTGTATGAGAGTAGAGTAGGGATAGGCTAGAGAGTAGTAGCAGGGCAGCAGGTGGTAGCAGGAGCTGATTTTTGTGTAGGCTACTCGGTGTAACATTTTGTTAGTATTAGATACTTTGACTTGTTGAGCCCCAGGCTGGATATATGTATATGTATATACTCCTTTATATGCATATTCTACTTCTGTGTGGTGTTGTTCTATAGTGTAACAGCTGGGCGGGTCATTACACTAGTAGTGTATGGATGATTAACTCTTAAAACAAAACATAGTTATTGAAGTTAAACTCGAATTTATCTTATTAACTCCAACATCTCCATAGAGGATGCATTTTACTTAAGATATAATTATGCTACTCAATCACATACCCATTAGAGACCTTATAATCATTCAATTAGCATGTGAACATCAAAATAAACTCAAACATGGTAAACAAAATAGTCTCTTATTATTCAATTAGCTTATCAACATTAAAATAAACTCTAACGTAGTAAACAAAATAGAACAACAAGCATGTTCTAGTCCAACAAATTTATATCTTTAGCATAGTAAATGATTTATAATTGTTACTCCACTGAACCTATATTTAAGAGGAAAAAAATTAAAAATTTTAATTAAAAATATACCCCAAATTTGAAACTAATCGAGGAAGAAGAAGAGAACTCGAAACTCTGCACTACCACACCAAAACAAATTGAGCAGGTGGATTCAAGTCTCTAAGCACTTGAATTCAAAATTAGAGAAGGAAAAAGAGAAGATTTAGAAAAAAGAGAAGCTCATGAACCAAAGTTCAGCTCTTTAGAATCCTTTCTCTAAGCTTCTCTATTGGATTAAGTTACATGTTTACCGGCTATTATAGGTTATCAAATCTATTTATATATGGTTATAGGTTATCTATTATATATACATCCCTTGTACTGTACTAGGGTGCAGAAAATTCAGATTAATTCATTTTTGCTTCCCTTCGCTGTAGCTGATCCTATTGCATTCTTCACTTTCTTTGTTCACAAGGAGTTCATACTCCTAATATGGTATTAGAAGAAATCAACTCAAACATGACAACACAAACGAAAGATCCTAGCCAAGATCCAAGCAATCCTCTCTTCCTACATCATTCGGATGGACCCGGGCTTGTCCTCACCTCTCAGCCTCTTGATCACAAAAACTATACCACATGGAGTCGTGCGATGCATGTGGCTCTCTCCGTGAAGAACAAGCTCGCCTTCATAGATGGAACCCTCCCGAAACCCGCTGCCACAGATTCTACCTTTGCTACTTGGAACCGTGGAAACAATGTGGTTATATCTTGGCTTTATAACTCTGTCTCAAAGGATATAATCACAAGTATTCTCTTTGCAACCACTGCAAAAGAGATTTGGGATGACTTAAAAACAAGATTTTCAAGAAAGAACGGACCTCGGATATTTCAACTCAGGCGCCAATTGATGTCGCTGCAACAGGGATCAAATGATGTCAGCACATACTACACCAAATTGAAATCAATATGGGAAGAATTAGCTGGTTACAAACCAAATTTTCAGTGCACCTGTGGAGGACTTCAATCCCTTCAAGAACACACACAATCTGAATATGTCATGTCCTTCCTTATGGGCCTAAATGATTCTTTTTCACAAATTCGTGGTTAGATCTTACTCTCTGATCCTTTCCCTTCAATTGGTAATGTTTTTTCCCTAATTCTTCAAGAAGAAGCTCAGAAAGAAATTGCTATTACACACAGTTCTTCTAATGATTCTGAACACATGGCTTTTGTTGTGAATCAACATGCTAAAACACATTCTGATAGCAACAAAAGTGGATTTACTAAGAAAGAAAGGCCGAAGTGTGCTCACTATGAGATGTTCGGTCATACCAAAGATAAATGTTACAAACTTGTGGGATACCCCCCTAACTATTTCAAAAATCGTCAACCAAAAGCTGTGAATCAAGTTGAAAACTCAACTGATTCCTTGAATTTGAATTCCTCATCTAATCTGACTCATGCTCAATGCTAGCAGTTGATCACTTTTCTGACTAATCAAATGCAGTCTGATAATAATCCTGATGCACTAGCCACCAATGTCACAGGTATTTGCATGAATGTAGAGTTTCCTGACAAAGATAACACTTGGATCATAGACTCAAGGGCTACATCTCATATATGTCGTTCCAAAACCATGTATAACTCATATTCACCTCTTCATAATTCTAATGTTTTGTTGCCTAATTCCACTAAAGTTAAGGTAGAAGGAATAGGGAGCATACAGCTGAATGATGATATTTTTCTACATAATGTTCTTCATATACCCAATTTTAGATTTAATTTATTATCTTTATTAACTCTCATCAATGAGAATTGTTTCAGATTTGTTTTAGACACTAACAGCTGTATTCTCCAGGACCTCAAGACCTTGAGGAAGATTGGCATTGTTAAACAGCATCACGGGCTCCTCTTCTTTGATTTTCCTAAGTCTGGTTTAAATTCTGTTTGTAATCAAATTTGCAATTCTGTTACGTATGACACTTGGCACCAAAGATTGGGTCATGTACCTACTTCTGTATACAAACTTATTGCTAATAAAACTCAATTGAGTGCTATTGATTCTAGTTTTCATTGCAGCACCTGTAATCTGGCAAAACAAAACAGATTACCTTTCACAAATCCCAACAATTTTAGTGCTAACAGTTTTGATTTAATTCATGCAGATATTTGGGGACCTTTTCGGGAACCAACCTATGATGGATACAAATATTTTCTCACCTTAGTAGATGATATGTCTAGATTTACCTGGATATACTTACTAAAGAACAAATCTGAATGCATTAACATAGTACCACAATTCTGTGCTTATATGGAAAATCAATTTCAGTTTACTATTAAGATGTTTAGATCTGACAATGCTAAGGAACTTGCTTTTAAAGAATACTTCTCTAAGAAAGGCATCATGCATCAATTTTCTTGTGTAGAGAGACCACAACAGAATAGTGTTGTGGAAAGAAAACACCTACACATTCTTAATATTGCTTGGGGTTTAATGTTTCAGTCAAATGTTCCTCTCAAAGTTTGGGGTGATTGCGTTAAAACTGCAATGTTTCTTATGAATAGAACTCCTAGTCCTATTCTAAATTGCAAATCACCATATGAACTTTTATACAACAAACTTCCTAACTATTCTTCTTTCAGGACATTTGGCGCATTATGTTATGCATCTACTCTTATTTCCAGCAGGCATAAGTTCAGTCCAAGAACAATTGCTGCTGTCTTCATTGGTTACCCTCAAGGCTACAAGGGATACAAACTCCTTGACCTTAGCAACAATCAGGTTTTCATCTCCAGAGATGTCCATTTCTATGAGCACATCTTTCCTTTCAAAAAGATGCCAACTGCACCAATCAATGAGGATGCTGTCATTTTTTATATTACACCCAACTTGGTCAATCCCAACAATGAACCTGAAATTGATGCTGATGCAGATCTTCCTACTTCAACATCTCATTCATCCACATCACAGCCAGTCGTCAACCAGCCTGATTCATCTAATGATCCTCCAAGGAGATCAACACGAAACACAAAATCACCTTCCTATCTGTCAGACTACCATTGCTACAATGTGAGCACGGAATCTACAATCATGTATCCTATACAAAGATATCTAGACTACTCCAGACTTTCAAAATCTTACAAACATTTTATATGTCAAATATCAAAAAAATTTGAACCCCAAACCTACAACCAAGCTATCAAACATAAACATTGGCGTCAAGCAATTGAAGATGAACTAGCTGTAATGGAAGTCAACAACACCTGGACAATCCAGCCTCTGCCTCCTGACAAGAAACCAATTAGCTGTAAATGGCTTTTCAAACTCAAGCTTAATTCAGATGGAACAGTTGCCAAACACAAAGATCGGCTAGTAGCAAGGGGATTCACTCAACAATATGGCCTGGATTTTCAAGAAACATTCTCTCCTGTAGCAAAGATCACAACTCTTAGAGTTTTACTAGCTTTAGCAGCATCCAAAAACTGGCACCTAGCTCAACTAGATGTCAACAATGCTTTTCTCAATGGTGACCTTGAAGAAGAGATATTCATGAAAATTCCTCAAGGATATGTTTCAACAAACACATGCATAGACTACACCAAAGCTTCATTGGTTTGCAAACTCAACAGGTCAATTTATGGCTTAAAGCAAGCGTCTAGAAGTTGGTTTAATACTTTCAGCACACTCTAATCTCACAAGGCTACAAGCAGTCCAAGTATGACTACACTCTATTCACAAAAGGTTCAAACTCTACATTCATAGTTGTTCTAGTGTATGTAGATGATATTGTGCTAGCTAGTCCAAGCCCGAATATGATCCACATGGCCAAAACAATGCTACAGCAACACTTCAAGCTAAAAGACTTAGGAGATCTCAAATTTTTTTTAGGATTGGAGTTGTCAAAATCGAAGGAAGGCATTTATCTATGTCAGCGACACTACACACTAGCCATACTTGACGATTCTGGTATGCTTGCTTGCAAACCTTCAGCCATTCCAATGGTGGCGAATCTTAAACTTCATGCAGAATCCGGAACAAAGCTCCCAGACCCAAGCATATATAGAAGGCTAATTGGGAGACTCTTGTATTTAACAATCTCTCGCCCAGATATTTGTTATATTGTCCACAAGTTGATTCAATTTGTGTCCAATCCTCACACTGACCACATGAATGCAGCAACATTGTTACTTCGATACCTCAAGCATACTGCTGGTCAAGGTGTTTTATTTAAAGCTAATTCTGACACAAGGTTGCATGCTTATGTTGATGAAGATTGGGTTACATGTAGTGACAGTAGAAGATCCACAACAGGGTTCTACGTGTTTCTGGGAAATTCAGTGGTCTCTTGGAAAGCAAAACGCCAGAAAACAGTTAGCAGGTCTTCAGCTGAAGCTGAGTACCGATCTCTTGCATCTGTGGCAAGTGAAATAATTTGGCTGAAAAACCTCCTAACTGACTTTCACGTTACAACTACACATGCAGCAATTTATTGTGACAATAAAGTCGCTATTCATATAGCCTCCAATCCAACATTCCATGAAAGGACAAAACATCTTGAAATAGATCTTCACTTTGTGAGGGAACAAGTCACAAGAGGAGTTCTAAAATTATTCCATGTTCGAAAGTTTCATCAGCTTGCAGATGTATTCACTAAAGCTTTGCCAAGAACTGCTTTCCTGAGCATATTGTCCAAGATGGGAATTGACAACATCTTCCTCCCATCTTGAGGGGGGGTATTGGATTAAGTTACAGGTTTACCGGCTATTATAGGTTATTAAATCTATTTATATATGGTTATGGGTTATCTATTATATATACATCCCTACTAGGGTGCAGACAATTCAGATTAATTCATTTTTGCTTCCCTTCGCTATAGCTGATCCTATTGCATTCTTCACTTTCTTTGTTCACAAGGAGTTCATACTCCTAATATTCTCAGAGCTTTAGTTTATGAAACTTTATTCTAAATAGACATATTATATACTATTTCTTCCAAAGTCAAATAAGATCTCTATCTAAAAAAATTCCTAATACTATGGAAACTTCTACAAGATCTTTAAACTCTAAAGTCTCTCAACACTGAATAACATTTCAACTTAATAATAAGAAATGATTAAAACAATTATAACACTCTAAAATTACACCCTCCTTTTTTTTAATTTACTTATATATTTATTTATTTGTTTTGATTTTTTTATTTTTAAAAATTTAATAAATGAAGATAATTTATTTTATTTATTTATATATATATATATTCAAGATTCGTTTAACATATATATATATATATCAATTTTTTTAAAAAATATATTACTTTCTTTTTTTAATTTTATGTAATTTTTATTATCTTTTTTATATATAAAATAATTGGGGGTCGTTGGTGGCTATCTCCTTCCTTTTTTAAAATTTACTTATTTATTTAAAAAAAATAGTGGTGTTGGTGGCTATAGCTAATAATTTTGTTGATGTTACTATTAACTAAGTGACATTAGTTAGATTCAAACGACTCGTTAAAATTTTTATAAAAAAAATACTCATGCCACCTAAATCGTTATGGACAACATTATATAAAATAGTCTTAAAAACATAAAAAAATAATACAAAATAATTCTATTTACATAAATAATTTTAGAAATTACCTACAAAGTTCAAAAAGTCATATACAATGAAAAAGAAAATAATGCACATGTAGTTTGACTATTTTGAGCGAATAATTCGACCTTTTGCAAACAAAAAGACGCCAAAGACACAATTCAGTACTGTCTATACAAAGTACCCTCTGGAAAAAAAGAAGAAAAAAAAACATCATGGGTTCAGGAAATTGTATGGATAGGAAGCATTATGTTCTGGTGCATGGGGCTTGCCATGGAGCTTGGTGTTGGTATAAGCTCAAGCCACTCTTGGAATCTGCAGGACACAAGGTCACAGTGCTTGATCTTGCAGCTTCTGGCATCAACATGAAGAGAATAGAAGATGTTGTTACTTTCTCAGAGTATTCTGAACCTTTGTTGCAGCTATTGGCCACACTTGCCCAAAATGAGAAGATAGTTCTAGTTGGCCACAGCCTTGGAGGACTCAGCATAGCACTTGCAATGGACAAATTCCCAGAAAAGGTAGCTGTTGCTGTTTTCTTAACAGCTGTAATTCCAGACACTGAACACAAACCATCCTATGTCTTGGAAAAGGTTTGCTTCTCATCCACTTCATCATGCTAAAAAAATTCCTCATTTTTTCCACCCCACGCAAGTGCTACCATTGAAATATGTCATCACATATATAGATTATCTTCATAAAATTTTATATCAATTTGAAATTATTTATTAGTTTGAAAATATATATTAAAATTAACAATGAAATTCATAAAATTAATACTATATATATAAAAAATTATATTTCGCTCCCCAAATTTGCATCAATGTTACTTAATCTGAAATCTCTGCCCTACAACATGAATCATGGAATTAAAGATGTAAGGAGCGATATTGTAATTTATCTTGGCAAATCCTTAGTTTCATAACCGATCGACACAGGAGGCAGCCTAACTTTTTCTAATTTATTACTATAAAATTTTTCCAAAATAAACACATCAATTCTTTTTTATTCTTCATGAAGCTAAGAGTAACAAAAGAAACATACTGCATTTTTTTTTTGTAAAGTATCTGAAAAAAAAAAATTATGCAGATCTTATAGACAATCATTAAAAATAGTTAAATTTTCTTTAAGTTGTACCCTTTTATAGCTAGACCATGTGGCACATAATTTCCTTCCCTGAGGGTGTGCTAAAAGGCAAGGTTCCAATTTTGAGCCGTGTAGGAACCTATTTTTCCACTAAAGGAACAAGTAGATGAGTAATAATTACCCCTTCATGATTAAATCCAAAGCAGATTTGAAATCCGATTTACAAACTAAATTCTTTATTCTCCTTGACCAAGAATGCAAAGACCATTATAAATATTTCCTTGTACTCAACATTTATTCATATTGGTAGTTACTCCACATTGTCTGCAAAATCCTGTAAAGCCAACTATCCAATCTACACTATAATTTCTTATGACGCCACGAAGACCTGGTAAACCCGAAATAAATACATCAATTTGCATAGTAACAATTCTTTATTAGATATATAATTTAGGTGATTATTTTAGAATAAATGATAATATTATGGTAATGAGTCATTTATATATGATTATTTTTGAAAAACTTATTGACGTTAATAACAATTATCTGATAATTCATATAAAAAATTGATTAGTTGACAAAAATTATTCACACATGTTAAAATATAAGATCCGTTTGTTTAACTTATTAAAAAGAAATGATTTTAAGGAAGTGGTTTTTTAAAAAGTAAATTAGAGTAGGTTTTTAAAAAGCATAAAACTGCTAATTTTAAAAGAAAAAAAATTAAACACGTTAAAAATAAAAAAAAAATTTATATATATTTAATTTATTTTTTAAAAAAAAACATTTTTTAAGAGAAAAAAAAACTAGAACAAATTAACTTATCCACACTCTATTTTTTTTTTAGTGAAAGGATCATACTCTAATAGTAATATGTATACTCATTAAAGAAATCTTTAGTAGGTAATGCTTCGTTATTTAATTTATTTCAGTTAATATAGATTTTTTTAAAAGAAAATACATATTTAATATAAAAATTTTATGAATACATGTGAACAGTAAAGAATATTATATATTAATATTATAATGTACTGATAATATATATTTTTATATACTAAAAATTATTTTTTAATATAGAATGCCAATATATAAACCAAGAAAAAAGAGATTACCCGTGTCATTATATTTAAAAAAATATACAACAAAATATAAAAGAAAACAAATATCATGTTTGTAGGAAAAATAAGTGTAGTGCATAGTGACTTTGTTTTGAAAGTGACATCATTCTGTGATTTTATTTTCTAATTGAAAAATATAATTAATCACTTTTATAATATAAGAAGTAGAAATGTTAAAAGAAAATATGAAAAATAATAGTTATGGTTATAAATATAATTAATCACTTTGTTCTTATGGATGTAGTTCTTTGACTCATTCTTATCTTCTTCTTCTTTTTTTTGACGTTGTGTTAAAAAAAAAAAAAGATATTATTTATTAATGGTGTTGTGTAAGTTACTCCAACTAAAAATGAGGTTAAACAACTTTATAGAAATTATTTGTGCAATAATTCTTTTAAAGAAGGTTGGAGAAATGTTCTAATATTGCATCAATCATTCACATCGGGTTTATGTAACCTCATTTTGACTTTGTGAATCAACACATGCATTTACATCATGTGCAAAAAGAAAAAGAAAAATGGGAAAATTAGACCTAATTCTCGCCATTATTTGTTTACTTCGACAGTACATCGAGAGTATCCCGGCGGCAGATTGGTTGGACGCTGAATTCTACCTTAGTGGAAACAAAACAATAGTTGTTTTTGGACCCAAACTTTTGTCTCACAAACTATACCAAGCCTCCTCCATTGAGGTAATTACATATTCTTGTCCATATTTTCTAACTAGAGTATTGCATGCCCAAAATGTAACATGCTTTTTTTATGTTAGAGAAAATAAACACAAGGACTCATTTTGCAGGATATAGAATTGGCCAAGACTTTGTTAAGGCCAGGGTCCCTTTTTATTGAAGACTTGTCCCAGCAGAATAACTTCTCCAAAGAAGGATATGGTTCAGTTCCTCTTACTTTTATTATTTGTACCGAAGACCTTGGAGTTCCATTGAATTTCCAGCTTTGGATGATCCAAAATGCTGGAATCAAGGACGTTCTAGAGATTAAAGGTGCAGATCATATGCCTATGCTTAGCAAGCCCCAACAACTATGTGATTCTCTCCTGCATATAGCTAATAAATATGCATGAAGCTATGCAAACTTATCATTAGAATTGTACCCCAGTTGGTGAACAAATGAATATTTTCAAATAAATGTGGGTTCTGTGCATTGTTATGAATAAATCGTATTCACTAAAACCTTTTTTTCTTTTTTTCTTTTTTTATGGAATGAGTTGTGTATATTATTCAAAAATCAAAACTGTAAAGAGGCAATTTCCAAGATATCAGCAATGGCATTAGTTAGTACTTGATAAGGGATGTCCTAAACTCCATCATGAGTTATCCTTATAACTATATATTTCACTTTCTTACAATTTATTAACATCTCATTTTTTCTCTCCAAGTCTATATTTTTGTCAGATCACGTTTTCTCGCTACTTTTCCTTCCCTCTCTTTCACTTTGCTTCATAGGTTAAAAATATATGAAAAATTAGTGGGAGAGAGTTGAAATACTAATGAGAGAGAAGAAAGTGGGATCAAGTTAAGATGAAATAAGTGGAGAGGTTTTTGAAGTTAGTGGAACCTACTGTTTTATTTTCCTTGCTGCGATGAGTGGAAATAAAGAACAATTGGACTGGCACGTTCCTATGCTGAAAATAACCTCCCTGCACAATCGATTAAAAGCACCTTGTTGTAAGCAGATTTAATTGATTAACAACGTTGCACAATCAATTATAAACACACCCTTGCACAATGGTAGCCAACTCAATCAATTACACAAATTTAAGTGCACAATGCCACAATTCATTAAATGCTTATTATTAGTGCGATTTTTCCTCCTTTAATATCTATTTAAATAATGAGTTAATCATTCATACACTTTTAGTGTATTTTTATACTGATAACCAATCATATCTTTTAAATTTTTATTTAATTTTTTTTTGTAAAGATTACTTTTTTTTTTGGTAAAAAATATGATTGGTTATTAGTGTAAAAAAACTTTATACTAACCGTGTATAAGTGATTAACTCTTAAATAATTACAAAATGAGTTATAATTAAATTAGTTAAATACACACCTTAATGAAAGTTGTTTGATTTTTTTTTCCAATTTCTTCAACAAATAATTGTTCTTCATTATTAAAAAAAATATTTTGAATTCACTTAACAAGCAATTATTATGAGTTTCTTAAAATTCTTTAGAATTTTATTTATTAGAACAAAATTGCATATAAATTGTTTAGCAATGGCATAAAATAATAACAATCACCAATCACACATTTAAATATGTATTAAATAACTCGTGTGAATTGTTGATATTGAAATTTCCCTTAATACACACCAAAAGCATAATTATAATCCCATTTATATTTTAAGTTTTGTAGTTTTTTTCTAGTTGAATCAAACAATTTTATAATATTATTTTTTATAACATTTTTTATTTTTAAATTAAACAATTCAAAATTTCACTTTCTTTATTTATTTTTATCTATTTTTTTCACTCTATTTTATTATTGTTACAAAAAAGGTGTTATGTCCCTCATCCCACAATGGGGTGGTCATTTACAATTTTGCAAACGATAAGTTGGGTATTGAAGCTAGACAATTTCCTTGTCTTGTAGTGAACACTAGGATGCTAGAATTCTGTCATGATGAATAGTAGACACAATCGTGCAGGATTCCACTGGAAAAGCTACGCGAGCCACTATGTAAACGATGTCATTCATGAGCCATTTGTTGTTAAAAACTTTATTTTGGAAAATCCATTGATTTCTTTGGAACCAAATGACTTATATATACTGAAATAAACCCTAAGTTTTAAACCATAAATCCTAAATCTGAGTTTTGAAAAGGAAAAAAAAAACCTTGTGCTATAATTACCTTTATAATGTTATAGGGTGTGAAAGTTATAAGACGGTAATAAAGTGTGCGGTTTATATTTTTGATAAATAATAATTTTTATTTAAATTAATAAAGTAAAATTATTGAATTATTTTACATAAAAATAAAGTGTATATTTATTACAATAAATAAAAGATAAAATCATCTTAAAAATTATCAACACGAAAATAATGAACTAACTTAATATATTAATATATGTAATCGTAAATCCACTTTTATATATATATATATATATATATATATATATATATATATATATATATATATATATATATATTAAGCCTAGTTGAGTGTTAGAACAAATTCTAGCACTACTATATTTTAATTCTTTAGTAACATTATTTTTCTTATATTTGTTAAAATGTTACTATTTATTCAATAAATAGATTATTTTGTAACATTTTTTAGAAAAATGTTATTGTAGATAACTAGCATTTTTTGAGTAAAAAAAAAGTTTATTTCTCTCATCTATAATTGTTATCCATGATTAAAGTCTCACATCGAATAAATGAATAACTCACAAATAGTATATATAATTATATAGTTATATCTATGATAAATAAACTTTGATATTTGATATATAATAAGTAGTGACTAATTAAAAATGTCTTTAACTTTCTCTTAAAGAATTTTTATATAGGAGTTTAAGAGATATAAAAATGTAATAATTGATAACAATATATAAATTAAAACTAATTGTCATTTTATAAAATTAACAAAAATTTAGTAATATTATTAAAATATTACAAAAATATCATTTTGATAACATTTGAAAAATATTTCCTAATTGTGTAAAATTGTTATGTAACATTTTTTAAATATTGTTAAAGATTCTTTATGTTGTGGTGTAGGTAATCGGAACTAAGAAAAATAATTAGGAATCCTGTCAAAACCAAGATATATACTTTGTAAGGCATTTCTCCCTTATTAGAGTATTTTACGTGATCTAATTACAAATGCAATTAACTTTTTTTTTTTTGTCAAAACTCTATTTACATATAAAGAGGATTCATTCACAAAACTGCAAATTAAAATGTTCCTTATTCTTAAAAACACTTAAGACATGGTCCAGTGTCAAAAAATAAGTATGTCCACTTGAAATTGAGAAAAAGGAAGTCTAACCCCTAAATAACTTGGAGGAACACCACGTTCTTTTTGAACCATGAGAACAAATCCATCCATCTTCTTTAGGAGAAAACATTGACCAATGTTTTAGCTTATCGTCAATAGCATTGCCGAAGTTAACTAGTGATCAAATTTCATATAACTTCATCAGTAAGAATAGAACAGATTCCACGAATCTATTTGTCTACCTAAAGAAGAGAATAACACATTTTCTCCCACCCCCCTACATATTTTCACCAAGAAAGAAAAATTAGAAAGGAACAATTGTCTTCTCAAACAAAGGATTTTAAGTTTCACACAACTCAACATGAACTTGGACGGAGGTTAATTAGTGTGCGTAACTAGCACATATATCATACATTGCGTTAACTTTTTTTTTTTCCAGACCGTTTGATATTTGAAAATGTAACGACTCGGCAGGTCACAGCACACCAGAATACTACACAGAAACGAACAAGTATATACATATAGGATCTAAAATATATATATATATATATAAGGTCCAAATTCGTCTAGAATCAGAGTGTACAAAATACAATGTAGACCTTCTTTAGCAAAAACACCAACCTCAACCCTGCCCTGCTCCCATACATAGTATGATCATCGCAGTCCAAACTACATGGAAACAACAAAGGGTAAGCTAAGGAAAAGAATCAGCATACATATGTGAAATATGAAGGATAAACAACTACAGCTATCAGCACACCAACCATCTTAACAATATCAGTTTAGCATATCACAGCATTCAACAATAACAGCACCGACATAACGGTTATAACAGCACCACAATAGTGGCTAATAACAGCACCGGCATAACGACTATAACAGGACCAGCATAGCGACTATAACAGCACCACAATAGTGGCTAATAACAGCACCGGCATAGCGGCTATAACAGCACCACAATAGTGGCTAATAACAGCACCTGCATAGAGGCTATAACAGTACCACAATAGTGGCTAATAACAGCACCGACATAACGGCTATAGTACCACAATAGTGGCTAATAACAGCACCGGCATAGCGGCTATAATACCACAATAGTGGCTAATAACAGCACCGTCATAGCGGCTATAACAGCACCATAATAGTGGCTAATAACAGCACCAACATAACGGCTATAGTACCACAATAGTGGCTAATAACAGCACCGACATAGCGGCTATAACAGCATACATCTCAACACAACACAATAATATCAGCATCCAGCACAACAGTATACATCAAATACAGCTTTAAATTAGCATAAACGACATTCGGCACAGCTCAGCTCATTGTTTAACCACAATTATCAGCAAATTTCAGCACATAAGACATCATCTTATCCGTGCCCGGCGCACTCATGATCGCGCCCGGCGTGGCACAACCAGAGAACACCAGGGGGTCATCGTGCCCACCGCAATTCCTATAACGCCTGGCGTGATAGGAGGCAGAGATCTCACAAGGTCTCATACGCTCGGCGTGCAAACCCGCGCTCGGCGCAAGGTAAGCAGAGACCTTCCCAGGGTCTCACGCCCGGCGCAATATAAATTGCGCCTGGCGCCACCTCTGGCAGAGACTCCCAAGGAGTCTCTACGCCCGACGCCACATCAAAAACCAAAAAGAGTGGGTCACTGACTGATAGCGCGCCCAGCGTGGTCCAACCACGCCCAGCGTGAGCCATCCAAGGGCATCCATTTTCAAGCTCGCCCGGCACACACAACCCTGCACCCAGCGTGCTTGACCAATGGAGCCCTCTGATGGTCACGCGCCCGGCGCCAAGAACTGTGTCCGGCGTGCTTTCAATCAGAAACTCTCCAACTTCGAAAATTTGCTCAAAACCTGCAAAAATCAACAGAAATTCCACATGCAAACGGTCCAAAGTACCACATTTTCAAACAACAACTAAAAAATACCAGCTTTTTCAACATGCATCCATCAATCATAAAAAACCCCAAATTTTCCATCAAACCCCGTAAAACCCAAAAGCCCCAATTTCTTCAATCTCAACAAAAATCATCAAATATCAAACAACCAATGAGTTTCTAGAACTCATTTACAGCCAAGATCAACAAAAACCTAGCTTCCCTTACCTCGGTGCGAAGATCCGAGCTTCCAGGAAGGAGACAAGCTTGAACGGGGAAGAAAGATGAACGGAGAGATGAGAAAAGAAGGAATAACTTCAGCCAGCTACGAAAGCCCCTATCCCACACCTAAAATGCAACAGCTACCACAAAGAAAGGAAATGGGCAAGTGAGGAGAAGTGAGAGTAGAGTGAGGGTAAGTAAAGGAGGAAGAAAAGGGAAAAGGGGGTCTCAAAAAAAATCATTTGAATGCTGTGGATATCTTGACTGTATCAGAAGCGTAAAACTATGTTATCCAAAAAAAAAAAAAAAGTCAAGTTTTTTATTCCAACAAGTAATACAAGACATTATTTTTTTCATGAATTTGATTAAAAGAATTGACAAAGAATGAAATATATTTTATTAGATTTACTTGAAAGAGTTGATATTTCTTATTTATTATTTGTTAGAGTGTATTAATTATCTTTGTATTTTTGAATACTTTTAGTACTTACTTATTTATAAATTTCTTTTGCCGACAAAAAAAAATGTTATCCAAACCATTTTTTTTTTAAATTTTATTATACTCGATCAATTATCTTCAATCAGTGCAAACATCACATACGTTCCAATATTTTTTGAAAAAAGAAATCCACATGCGATTCTTTTTTATGAGACACGGGGTTATAAATGATGTGGATTGAATTTTAATTGTATTTTTCTTAATTAAAGAGTGATAGCAACGCATTCTTTAATACACATTCATTTTTGTTTGTTAAAATTTATTAAAAATTAAAAAATCAGAAAAAAAAAGTCATTAAATAGAATTTTAAATCTATTAAATTATATGTTTTAAATAAATCTTAATCAATTAGAATGCGTGTTAGACAATAGATTTTTTTCCGATATGAATTCAAACTATTTTTTTCCCCTTAGTATACTTGATTTATTATCTCTAATTGGGAAATTTTCACACATAAATATTAATTAATAATTGTTTTTTTATTCTAGATATATAATAAGATATATAATTTTTGAATTGCATACCTTTTTCTTTGAAATTAATCATAAATACAATAATATTATATTCTACACAAATATGATTTTGTCCATGTAATTTAACATTTTTCATTTTTGATTTTGTAAAAAAAAAACTAGGAAATCATTCTTATAAAATTCACACATTTCATTTTTTGTCCCTAATATTAATCGTAAAAAAATAAATAATACACCTCTTTACTCTATTTTTTAATTCCTTATATAAATACCCTTTTGTGAAAGTGCTTTTTAAAATAACAAAATTATACTTTCGAAAAGTAATTTTTGAAAAAAAATAACCTATTAGGATAATTAATTTAATTAAAATATTATTTAATAAACTTTTGTATAAGAAGAACTTATGTTATAAGTGCTTAAAATTAAAAAAATTAAATTATAAAGATGAAAATCATATTTATAGTATCTAATTGCAATGAAGTAAAGCATGCAACCCAAAGAATCATGCCTCTCACATATTATATTTTTACAATGAAAAATAATTATTAGTTAAATAACCATATAAATTTGATTCCATTTGTATTATATTTATTAGTAGATAAAAAACACTTCATATTTTTTTTAATACACATCTTGGTGGAAGTATAATAGGCCTTTATTAATACATTAATATATATATATCAAAAGACTTTTTTAACCTTTATTAATTATTATTGTTAATCATAGGAAAATTGCTTGGGTGGCTTGGCAGGAGATGTGTAGGAGAAATGAACATGGTGGGTTGGGAATTCTAAACCTTAGAATATTTAACCTTGCTCTCCTAGGAAAGTGGAGATGGCGGCTGTTAGTTGAAAATGGTAGATTTTGGCATAGGGTTGTCACTTCTATTTATGGGGAAGGTTGTTTTCAGGGAGTTGGTGATAAAGTACAAAGTTCAAAGTGGTGGGTTGATCTGTGAACCATTGATTCTACTCCATACGCATCATTTGATCGGTTCTCTTCTAGGTGTACCAAGGTGGAGGAAGATGGTCGAAATACCTTTTTTTGGAAGGATGGTTGGAGTGGTCAGGGACCTCTTTGTAATCGATATAGTAGATTTTTCTCTATAACTTCTGACAAGGATGTATTGGTCCCAAACATTGTGCTTTGGAAGGATGGAGGTTTTGAGTGAATTTGGTCTTGGCGTAGGAGTCTATTTCAATGGGAATTAGATTTATTATCACAATTAGCTACTGATTTAGGATCAACTGTCTTAAAGAATGATTTTTGTGATAGGTAGTGTTGGAAGGATTCTAATGATGGGATATATAATGTGAAATCAGCATACAAGGCGGTGATTAATGATGGTATCTACGCAGATTTTCCGCTTCATAAATTTCTCTGGTCCAGTTGTGTACCTTCTAAAGTATCAGGTTTTGCTTGGAAAGCCTTGCTGAATAGGATACCAAGTAAATGTAACTTAATTAAGCGGAAGGTTCTTAATATTTCTGCTAGTGGATGTGCTTGGTGTGGTGAAGATTTGGAGAATACTTCTCACCTATTATTCGGATGTTATTATGCCTATTCTGTATGGTTATCTATTTTTGCTTGGTTCACTACAAGGAAAATGATAAATTGCGACGGATAAATTGCGACGGTTATCTAGAAACCTTCGTCGCTTTGATATTGCGACCCTTCATACGACAGTTTTTCAAAACCGTCGCAAAATTGTTCAACATTGCGACGGTTTATTGTAAACCGTCGCAAAATTTGTTGAAAATTGCGACAGTTAATCATAAACCGTCGCAAATTTTTTTTAACATTGCGACAGTTAGTCATAAACCGTCGCAAAACTATCAGCATTGCGACGGTTTACTATAAACCGTCGCAATCTACAAGACAATTTTTTTTTAATAAAATTAAATTTTTTTAAGTATTATGTATATTATCTTAATAAACTTATATTTTATTAACAATTTTATATATACTTCCTTTAACATGAGGTACACGATTTTTTTTTCTTTATATAATTTCAAAATCGTGACTAGAATATAAATTTATCTTTCAACAAACTTATGAATTTATCTTGTATGTAAGATGTGTTGGAGTATATAAATAAATATAATCATTTTATAACTTAATTTTTGAGTTATCAGATCACATATTATTGAATAATTTATAATGTTAAATTTTATAAATTTTATTTTAAATTCCATCTTTATAACACTATTAAAAATATAAAAATAAATATGTTAAATTTTATAAAAATCCAGTTTAATTTATTTATGATATAAATATGTTTTTAATATCTAATATATATTTTTAGATGATAATTTATTTTAAAATATATCTTACAATAACAATTCTAAATGGAACATAAATCTTCATATTTTTCTTATTTTGATTTTTTTAATTAATATATACAATTTTACTATTTTGATTTTTTCAATCAACGTATACAATAAATAAAAAACACAAAAGATAAACATGCATGGACAAATTTTATTTTATCAAAAAATTATTTATTTTAATATATTACATTATATATGTGAATATTAAGAGATATATATATATATCAATATATATATTATAATTAAACTTTTTTAAAAATTAATTCATTATTAAGAAATTTTTTTATCACATGAGAATTAATTTCTTTCAAAAATTTGACAGATATCAAATAAATAAATATTTTTTTTCAGAATCTATATTTTATTTTATTAGAATATAATTTTTATTTTTTAAAATTATTATTTTTTAGATAAAAAATTATGTATATGTCAAATAGTAGTGGGGCAAGTGCCCCACTATTCAAATGTGCATCCGTTCCTGTATATATATATATATATATATATATATATATATATATATATATATATATATATATATATAATATAGGGGGTTATAATTATACCGGTGTAACTTTCACTAAGTATTATGACGCTCAATAACTTTATATTAAATGTGAATTTTGTAAATCCAACGGTTAAATTGAAAGTTCATATCACTTTATAAGTGTATATCAAATTTTGTTAAAATTGAACAACTGGAAGGCAATCAAAGTGTTTATATTTTAGTGTATTTTGAAATGAATATATTGCATCAATTTTGTTTTATAAAAATGAAGTATCAAATCATCTTGGATTAATATAAAGTTTTGTATATATAATCTATGAGAGATATGAACTTTCAATCTAACAGTTGGATTTACCAAATTTACATTTAATATAAAGTTATTGAGCGGTGTAATACTTAGTAAAAGTCACATTTAATATATATATATATATATATATATATATATATATATATATATATATATATGAGGGGGGTTATAATTACATCGGTGTAAATTTTACTAAGTGTTACACCGCTCAATAACTTTATATTAAATGTAAATTTTGTAAATTCAACCGTTAAATTGAAAATCTTTTACTCTTAAATCATATATACAAAATGTTATATTAATCGAAGATGATTTCTTATAAAATTAAATTCAATCTATCGAAAAATTTATATTTTCGAAGAGAAAATTTTTGTAGGAAAAACTATATTATTGATGGAATATTTCAGAAAAATTTATATTTGTCGAAAATGTAAGAACTGGTTTTAAATTTGATATGAAAATATTATGATATAATTAGATAAGATTTTAAGTTAGTATTTTATTAATGGTTGATAATTAAAAAATAAAACAAGGATAAATACATTTTTTGAATATTATATGCTTGATTTAAGATAACTTAGAAAATAACTCTTGGTAAAATTATTTCGCTCAATAACTCATGGTGTGTGTTGAATTTCATCGATCCAATTAATTGTTAATTTAAAAGTTATTAAATTTTACTAATAATTAATATAAAAAATTTAATTAGTTTTGGAATAAATTATTTGCTAATTAACAATATAATTGAAACATTAATTATTTTAAATTATTTAACTAAAATCTTATTGACAATTTACTATATAATCTTAATATTTTTGTATAACTAATATCTGCTTTTAAATTTGATATGAGAATATTATATATAATTAGATAAGATTTTAAGTTAGTATTTTATTAATAGTTGATAATTAGAAAATAAAACAAGGATAAACACATTTTTTTGAATTTTATATGTTTGATTTAAGGTAAATAAATATATTAAATTAATTAATAATTATTTAAAATATTAAAATTTAATTTATAAGTATTTAATAAATAAATATATAATTTTATAAATTATATTATCATTATAAATTATAAAATTAAATAATTTAAGTTATATTTTTAAATAGAAATAAGTAGATGTTAATTATAAAAGTAAGTACATATAAATAAAGAATAACTAAATATATTATTATTATTATTATTATTATTACTATTATTATTATTATTCATAATATAAAATTATTATATATTATTATTATAGTACAAATATGAGATTGTATATTTGAGGATAACTTAAATGAATTAATTTGTATAAGTTATACTGACAACATACATATACATTTCGGTAACCTACTCATCAGAACTTCACAGTTAAGCGTGCTTGACCTGGAGTAGTACAGGGATGGGTGACCTTCTGGGAAGTTTCCCAGAAATTGCACAAGTAAGGATAAAACACGCTAAATAGTAAAATGTTGTGAAATAGAACCCTTAAGAGGCCAAATATGAGGATTGTTACATTAATAAATTTATTAAAATTAAAAAAATAATAATTTTCGATGCGTAAAAAAAGAGTCGTAATATTAATTTAGAGGCAGTTGGTGCGACAGTTGATGAAAGGGTCGCAATGTTAATATAGACGCAGTTGGTGTGACAGTTGATGAAAGGGTCGCAATTCCAAGTTTGCGACGGTTTGTGCAACGGTTCTGATAACCGTCGCAAAATTGCCTGGTGACGGCCCAAACCGTCGCAATGTTGTCTTTGCGGCAGTTCTAACCGTCGCAATGTAGGCCATATAACCGTCGCAAAATCGTCATTTTCTTGTAGTGATTTGGTGTTTCAACAGTTTTACACAACTCTTGTCATGAAAATTTTTCTCATTTTATTGGATTTCCTAGATGCAGTGGTAGAAATAGGATGGGGTGGTCTGTGGTTTGGTTAGCAACAATTTGGTCTATGTGGCTTGCTAGAAATGATGTCATTTTTAAAGACAAGGTGGTGGCAATTACGGATTTAGTGGAATTAATCAAACTACGTAGCTGGAACTGGTTAAGACCAAAGATAAGTCATTTTTTTACCCATTCTCAGCTAGTTTTCTTCCCTTGGGGTTTGCCATAACTTCTGGAATAGTGATTCTTTTTGATTTTGTACACACCACGGTGTTAGTTTTGTATCTGATTTTCTGATTACTGAACTTGTTTGATTATTAAATGACATTTTATGGTCCTAGTTTTGTAATGGTGGTAGACATTACAATCTGGTGATTACCTTTTATATAGACTACGTTGGATTTTGTTTAGGTGATTTTGTATTTTGTAATGGGTTGAGGTACCCCTTGTGCTCCCCTTAATTTATTTTTCTTATAAAAAAAACTTTTTAAAAGTTAAAATTGTCAACAATAATGTACACTCTTTTTATATGTAGAAAATATAGATGTTGGTGATGATAGTAAAGAATTATTAATAGATTAAAAAAATTATAAGAAAAGATTTTTATGATCTTTATTAATTATTATTGTGTAAATTTTTAAAGATTGAAATTGTCAATTATAATATGTACACCAAAATAGGAATCTCCTCTATATGAGTATAAATTATTTATTATTTTATGCGTAGAATATAATATTATTAGATTTATGATTTAATTTCAAAGAAAAAGGTATGCAGTTTAAAAATTATATATCTTATTATATATCTACGATAAAGAAAAAATAACTAATCAATATTCATGTGTGCAAATTTCCCAATTAGAGATAATCAATCAAGTATACTAAGGAAAAAAAACTACTTTGAACTCATATCTATATAAAAAAAATCTAACAATATATTCTCTCACACATATTCTGATTGATTAAAATTTATTAAAAAAATATCAAATTTAATAAATTTTATATCATATAATGACTTTTTTTCTAATTTTTTAACTTTCAATAAATTTTAACTAACGAAAATAAATATATATTAAAAAAATGTGTTACTAATACTTTTCATTAAAAAAAAATATATAATTGAAATTCAATCCACTTCATTTATAAACCCGTGTCTCACAAAAAGGAATCGCATGTGGATTTTTTTTTCTTCAAAATATATTAGAACGTGTATGATATTTGTTCTGATCGAACATAATTGATTGAGTATAATAAGACAAAAAAAAAATGGTTGGGATAACAGTTTACTTCGGTACTCTTAAAATATCTATACCGTTCATATGTTTTTTCTAATATCAAACGGTCAAAAAAAATTAACGCAAAGTACGAGATATGAGCTAGTTACGGACACTACCCACTGTCCATGAACTTGACATTCTTTGAAATGGGCTTAAGGAACTTCAGTTCCTAAACCTAAAAAAACAAAGGCTGATGATATGGCTATGATAAACACACTTTCACTCTCGTATAAATACACCCCCTTTTTTAAAAAAAATATATAAAATGTCTAAATTACTCTTTTAAAAAAAATGAAATTCCTAAATTTACACTTCCCTTCCCCGCACCCCCCTTCCCCGCACCTCACACTCCACACCCCTCTTCTTCCCAAAGTCTCTTTCCGCTCAATGTCATTAAACAATATATTTTTACAGTAATTCTGAATAGAAAAAAAGGACTAGCTCCACCATAACCAGCATAAGAAAGGCTCTTTGCCGGTGAAGGATTTGACTTTGGTAAGTATCCTTTATACTAAAGCTTCTTTACAATGATTTTCTTTTATATAAGTGCTCGAGTTAGGATTGTTGACTCGGAATTTGAAGTATACAATCCATTCCTGGCCGATTCCTTTCTCAATACCGGGACATCACATGCGTACATAAGGTCAACCATTGCGTAAAAAGTACATGCATGGAACATTATCCTGTATCGGCATGTAAACTTTAGTCTGGAACGGCACCAGAACGGGCTGTTCTACAAGAAGAACGACCCTTTCTGATAGCAGAACGGCCCGTTCTGCTTGTAGAACTGCCCGTTCTACAAGCAGTACAGGCTGTTCTAGGGCCGTTCTGTTGTAGTACAGGCCACTGCGTCACTTTTAAAATGGCTACCTTATGACTGATTTTAAAACTCCGATTTCAAAAGTCATTTTTGTACTAGTGTGTCTTTCCATAGAACAAGTAAGAGTCTCTCTTACAAGACCACCTGCTGACATTGCGCACCCCTCTTCTTTCTCTTTCTGGCGCTCCTCTTCTTCTTCTTTTTTCCCGCACCTCGCACACCCCTCTTCTTTTTTCTTTCTGGCACTCCTCTTCTTCTTCTTCTTACTGTTACGGAAAGTTCTTTCCGAAATTATATAAAAATGTTCCAGAAAATACTTTCCATAATATTAAATTCTTATTCCGGAAAGTATTTTCCAGAAATGTTTTGTTACATAATTCCGGAAAGTACTTTCCATAATATTAAAGTTACTATTACGGAAAGTTCTTTCCGGAATTATATGAATAATAATTTTACTATTCTGAAAAGTACTTTCCGGAATGCTAATGACTGTAAAAGTACTTTCCAGAATGCTAATGAATGTAAAAGAACCTTTCTTATGCTGGATATGGTGGGGCTAGTCCTTTTTTTCTATTCAGAATGACTGTAAAAATATATTGCTTAATGACATTGAGCGGAAAGAGGCTTTGGGAAGAAGAGGGGTGTGGAGTGTGGGGTGCGGGAAAGGGGGGGTGCGAGCAAGGGAGGTGTAAATTTAAGAATTTCATTTTTTTTAAAAGGGTAATTTAGACATTCTTCTTTTATAAATACACTTCCAATCTCTCTTTTTTTTTATAAAAAAATTCCTAAAATATCCTTATAACTAAATTTTTATTTTTAAAATTGTTTTATTCACCCCCTTCTTTTATCATTCTTCTTCTTCTTCTTTCTTCTTCTTTTTCTTCTTCTTTTTCTTCCTCTTTTTCTTCTTCTTTTTCTTCTTCTTTTTCTTCTTCTTTTTCTTATTCTCCTTTTTTATCACTCTAGTCATTTTTTGATGATTTTATTCTTTTTCGTTTTTCATTAGGGATGGCAACGGGGTGGGGCGGGTACGGGTTTCATGATACCCGTCCCCGTCCCCGCGAGCCAAACCCATCCCCGTCCCCATACCCGTACCCGTCGGGTATGTGATTTTCATCCCCATCCCCGTCCCCGTCGGGTATCGAGTATACCCGTACCCGTACCCGTACCCGTCAAAATTTTTATTTTTATTTTTATTTTTAAAAAATATAATATTTTTAAATTATTTTTTTAATTATATTATAATTATAATTAGGTTATTTCTCTATCTCATATTATAATAAATAATCACACATAAAAAAATATTAAAATTCTTTAATATAATTAAATTGAAAGTGGGTATTAAATTAAAAATTGGAACGGGGACGGGTATGGGTACGGGTACGGGGCGGGTAAGTACATACCCGTACCCGTACCCGATTTAATATATCGAGTTTTACCCGTACCCGTACCCATACCCGGTCAAACCGGGTATTCCCCATCAAAGTCAGGACGGGTTCGGGTATTACCCGCGAGTACGGGTATATTTGCCATCCCTATTTTTCATTCTTGATTTTTCTTATTTTACAATCAACATAATCATATTTTATCTTTCTATCTTTTAAATTTTATTTTTCACTTTCCACTCTATTCTTTCTTAAACCCTAATTTTTCATTCAATCATCATTATCCTCTACATTCAATACAAGGTACAAAATTAATATATTAAATTACATTTCATATTTACAATTTTTTTTAACTTATTTAACATTACTTATGCACAACAGGTTCGATCGCAGATGCCGGTGGTGGATGAAGAGATAAAGAAACTGGTAAGTTAAATGTGTCATGCGCTTGTAAAATAAGTTTTTTAGCATTCCGGAAAGTACTTTCCGTAATAGTAAAATTATTGTTCATATAATTCTGGAAAGAACTTTCTGTAATAGTAACTTTAACATTATGGAAAGTACTTTCCGGAATGTAAAATAAGTTTTTTAGCATTCCGGAAAGTACTTTCCGGAATAGTAAAATTATTGTTCATATAATTCCGGAAAGAACTTTCTGTAATAGTAACTTTAATATTATGGAAAGTACTTTCCGGAATTATGTAACAAAACATTTCTGGAAAATACTTTCCGGAATAAGAATTTAATATTATGGAAAGTATTTTCCGGAACATTTTTATATAATTCCGGAAAGAACTTTCCGTAACAGTAACTTTAGTATTATGGAAAGTACTTTCCGTAATTATGTAACAAAACATTTTCGGAGGCTACAGAATTAAATATTATGGAAAGTATTTTCTGGAATAAAAATTTTATTATTCCTAAAATACTATATTTTTGTTTTTAGTACAATTGTTATATATTTTTTATCTCTCATTATAGTTTTATTTATTTAATATTTTATTTTTATTTATATGTGCACATGAAATACATGTTAGGAAAATGTCTGAGGTGAGGAATATATCAACCAATGGAACAACAAATAAGACTATTGACTGTAGTGGTGTATTTAACACTAAAGAGGTAATTGAACAATCAATTATTTTTGTTAAGTTATCAATATATAATAATAATAATAATAATAATAATAATAATAATTGTTTTTCTATTTATATGTTTAGGTTTTTCCATCTCGAGATGCTATGTTGGATTGGGCACGACATGTTGCAAAAGAAAGTGGATTTGTCCTTATTATTTTTAGGTCAGATACAAATACAGGACGTGATAAAAGGAAGACATTTGTAATTTTGAGTTGTGAAAGAAGTGGAAAATTTAGAAGATCAAACAAAAATGCATTATCTAATAGGGTGACTAGTACCAAAAAATGTGAATGCCCTTTCAAACTAAGGGGAACAACCTCAAAAAAGGCTGGAGGATGGACCCTTTATCCACCATCTGGTAGCTGCAAACTAGAAGTGATGCCAAGCCAGACTTATCTACCAATTTTTGTATTTGGTGGTGCTTGATGACAAAACTTTTTACTTTTCTTCCATGATTGACAATTTTAAGCTCACCACGATCCTAATTTTTATGATCTTGTCATTATAAAAGTTTATTAAACATCAAATTAAAAAAATCCAACAACTTTAATTACCTCGCCACTCCATAAGCGGGTTGCAACATGGTCTGAAAAATTCCTAAGGACCGACAAATCCTCAGGGCCTCCTAGAAATGACCTCGGTGCTTAAGGGTTTACAACACCATCTAACATGACCTCTTGAGGCTCCTCGTGATCATTGACTATAGGTACTTGAGCATTCACATGTTGCTTATCTTTCGTTAGTCGTTGACGCTTTCGTGCAACGCTACCACCTCTTGTCCGTGCCATAACTTCACATAACGATAGATGATCGGTCAATTTCAAAATACAAAGATAATTGATCAATCAATTTAAAACACACAAACCTTATAAAGAATCCTAAAAAGAAATGTAAAGATGAGATACAATGTTAACAAAATAGAGAAACAATGAGCAATAATAAATTACAAACAATAAGAACAAAAGAATATAGAAGAAGGTGGAGATAGTAGGGAGAATTACTTGGAGGAAAAATGCATATGACCTTACACCTTTTCCTTTGACACTAAACCGTGAGCTTACAATTTATAACAAAATAAAAAAGGAAGAAGATATTACAAAAACTAAAAAGGCTAGAAGAGGAGGTAGAGAGGTCGGATAAGAAAGTGATGAAGAAGAAAAGAATAAAGGGGTAGAAAAGAAAGAAGATGGGGGGTGCGGGAAAAAGAAAGAAGAAGAGGGGTGTGGGGAAGAGAAAGAACAGGGGTGCGAGGTGCGTGAAAAAAAAAGAAGAAGAGGAGTGCCAGAAAGAGAAAGAAGAGAGGTGCGCAATGTCAGTAGGTGGTCTTGTAAGAGAAAGACTCTTACTTGTTCTATGGAAAGAAACACTAGTAGAAAAATGACTTTTAAAATCGGGGTTTTAAAATCAGTCATAAGGTCGCCATTTTAAAAGTGACGCGGTGGCCTGTACTACAACAGAACGGCTCCAGAATGGCCCTGCTGCAAGCAGAACGGCCTGTACTACTTTCAGTACGACCCGTACTACAAGCAGAACGACCTGTACTGCTTGCAGAACGGGCTGTTCTGCTTGCAGTGCGGCCCGTTCTGGTGTCGTTCCAGACTAAAGTTTTAGGCTGCAAGTAGTTTTAGGCATAATATTCTCCAAAGTTCAAACTTCTACATGCAGATACAGGATATTGAGAAAGAAATCGGCCACGAATGGATTGTATACTTCAAATTCTGAGTCAACAATCCTAACTCGAGCACTTATATAAAAGAAAATCATTGTAAAGAAGCTTTAGTATAAATGATACTTACCAGAGTCAAATCCTTCACCAGCAAAGAGTCTTTCTTATGCTGGTTATGGTGGGGCTAGTCCTTTTTTTCTATTCAGAATGACTGTAAAAGTATATTGCTTGATGACATTGAGCGGAAACAAACTTTGGGAAGAAGAGGGGTGCGGGGAAGGGGGTGCGAGGAAAGGAGGTGTAAATTTAGGAATTTCATTTTTTTTAAAGAGTAATTTAGATATTATATATATATTTTTTAAAAAAGGGAGTATGTTTATACGAGAGTGGAAGTGTGTTTATCATCTGCCAAAAACAAAATACAGAAAAGCCAAAGCCCATTCTATTACATCAATGTTTTTAACCGAGAAGTGGTACCTCTAAGGCCCACAGAGGGACAATAAAATTAACGGCTAACGAAACACTTTATTTGATATTAGAAGAGTCCGTGCTTATAATATATATATATATATATATATATATATATATATATATATATATATATATACTTATTATAATGGGAATAAATTTTAGTAATTACTTATTTAATTTCTATTTTTTAGGGGACCTTTATATCCCTTAAATGTAAAAAAATTATAAAATTTTTTTATATCTTTTACAACTTCTAATATTTGTCTGTGTATAATTATTAAAGACATGTAGTGCTCCAATCTCTCTACTGTATATAAAGAGTATTGGAGAGACGTGTGTAATTATTTAAAGAAAAAATATTTTTTTTTACATCTGAGAAATATAATGATTTATTAAAAAATGAAGACAAAAAATATTAGATATTTATCATTATATATATATATATATATTGCAATTTCACCATGGAAAGATAGATGAAATGCATGGTTGCATGACGCCATCTTTAAATCAATAAATTCAAGAAAGAAGACAAAAATAAAGAAAGAAAAGATAAGATACTTACTTCAAAAGCTAAATAAACACTATGAAATGATGAATGCACCTTGTAATGGAAAGCCTAGACGTAGTTGATAGGAAGACGAAAAGTGTAATAAAGGAGAAATAGTGACGATAAAAGTTTGAAGACATACTTTTAGACAAGGTTAACAAAGCGTACAGGTAAACTTTTGACCACGATTCAATTATCGAAAATGGTTATTAATATTTAATGTGGTGATGGCTGATCAATTAAGAAAAGAAATAAAAATACGTGTTTAAACTCTTAAGTCAATATTACTTCTACCAAGTAATATCAACTTGGGAAAATTGCCCATTTTACATTATTTATGCCTAATTCGAAGTTAGCTAGAGTAAACACTAGATAAATTGGACTTAGAAAAATAATAAAGAAACTTGTCAAAATTAAGGTACTTGACATCTAATGCATTTTTTTTTCTTATTAATGCATTCCTCATGGGGAAACAAATGTGACTAACTTTCTTAGCTTGAAAAGAAAATTCTTATATAAAGAGAACTTCAAGATTCTTTAATAAAGCTATAAAACTATTCTACATTCTTACAAACATTTAGAATTAGCACTGAATTTACCATTAAAGTCCTTATAAGCGTTATCACTGAATATTCTTAGAGAATTTTAGATATTCATATATAAAATTGATTGTAAATTAACATAATTTTATAAGATTAATCATAAGTAAATGTAATTATGTAGTAACGTTATTCTTGTTTAGATAACAATATTAAAAAAAATTGATTTTGATAAACAATATTATTAGATTGCAATCAAAATTAATTTTAGGTGTATGATTATAAAAAATAACTTAAGTTTAACTAAGAATATACATGAAACAAATAACATAATTAAGGGTATGCATAAAATAAATAACATATGTGACTCAAGTTAGTATCGATGCAAATTCTTGTTATATTAGCATCAATGAAACTTGATTCTAAAACTTAGAGTCATGTTTCTAACACAATGTCAAGTATCATGGTTAATTGAAAAACCATTTTTTAACTCAAGTTTAGGTATGTCAAACTAAATTCAAACACTCCCTACATCTTTGCCCTTTCCTTCTCAAAGCGCAAAAAATGATTTGGTGAAGAAAACCTTCTAACTATAAATAAGTGTTGTGCGAATGCATAGGATCAATACTAAAACTCTCAATTGTTGGATGCAAGTCAACTATGTCCATTAAGGATTTGTTTAGATGCATTTTTCTACCTGCACTTATAGAAAAATAAAATAAAATTCTTTAAAACTTAAAATTATCATATGATAAACTAATTTATAAAAATTTTCTTATATTAATTCCTCTAAAATATATTTTCTAATTTACGTAATACAAGTTAATTTTAATTTAAGAAAATACTTACTCTAATTTTCTTTCTTATTTTCTTTTTTTAAAAATATTTGTGGAAAAGTTTAATAAAATGGGACTAAATCAATTTAAAACCCAACTTGCTCTAGTTGCGGTTAGGGATGGTAACGGGGCGGGTCGGGTACGGGTTTCATGATACTCGTCTCCGTCTTGCGACTCAAACTCATCCCCGTTCCCGTACCCGTACTCGTCGGGTATGTGATTTTCATTCCCATTCCCGTCCCCGTCGGGTATCGGGTATACCTGTACCCGTACCCGTCAATTTTTTTATTTTTATTTTTTGTAATTTTTTTATACTTTTAAATTATTTTTTTATTATATTATAATTATAATTAGGTTATTTCTCTATCTTATATTATAATAAATAATCACACATAAAAAATATTAAAACTCTTTAATATAATTAAATTGAAAGTGAGTATTAAATTAAAAATGGAAACGGAGACGGATACGGGTATGGGTACGGGGCAGGTAAGTACATACACGTACCCGTACCCGTACCCGATTTAATATATCGGGTTTTACCCGTACCGTACCCAGTCAAACCGGGTATTTCCTGTTAAAGTCAGGACGGGTTCGAGTATTATCCGCGAATATAGGTATATTTGCCATCTCTAGTTGCGGTGTACCACCAAGAAAAATTGGACAAGGTTACAAGGAATGAGATGACTCTTACCAAAAAAAAAAAATAAATAAATAAAAATGAGTGAGATGATTCATTATGTGGATTGGGCCGGAGAAAGAAAGAAAAGTACCAAGCCCAACAAAAAAGCGAAAGTTTTATTTTAAAATTCTGCATTTTATTTTTAAATTTATTTCGGTAATTATGCATTTAAAATTAATTTTAAATTATAAATTTTCAAACAACATTGTCTTCCAAAATTAATTAATTTTATAACATTTGTTATTCAAACAAGAATTACATTAACATAAATTTATATTTACTTAACAATTTTATAAAATTACATATGAAGCATGCGCAGCCAGTAGCACAACTTGCAAGAATCAAACAATGCACTTATATATATTTTACTGAAGCATAATATTAATATATATATATATATATATAATTTTTTTCTTCTTTTTATGTAATTGTATTTTATTTATATCTATTTATGTAATTTAATTAGTGATTTATTCATTACAATTTATCAGCAGTGAGTCAACTACATGTGGGACTTTGAAAACAAATTTTTGATACTATAGTTACTTACTATTCTCCTTGTGTCATCAGATGGAAGAATGGACTCGAGTTTTGCAATATATTCCACTCCCTAGCTACTCATGATTGTTGACTTACTAGTAACCTGGCTTGCTTCATGATCACAACTCAGAAGCTGGATGCTGTAAATTTATTAAAAATAATTTAAAGTGATGAACAGCACATGCACATACCCTTGAAATCTATTGTCTAGAAGATACTTGATGTGCCTACAGAAAATAGAAAGCATTGTCGAAAATAATCTAAACAAATAGAAATATAGAGATGTATAATCTGAAAAGTAGCCAAATTATTGTAGCGTGCTCTGGAAAGTACTGAGTATGGAGCGAAACAATACAAATTTTTAACAGTGCCACTGACATATAATAGGCGGTGGAGTCATGCCCGTACACATGCAAGTTGCTCATTGTATGATTTGTATCAATTAGTGAAAAAGAACACATTCTTGGACTGATTGCCAGTATATTTAGATTAAAAAAAACATTTTAAAAAATAAAATAAAATAAAATTGTAACGATATGAGAAATAATCACATTTATTAAAAAAAAATATTTAAGCGGAAGTTAAACAAACATAGAATAAAATATATAAAATATACACAAATATAAATTTAATATATCAAATAAATATATATATATATATATATATATATATATATATATATATATATTTTAGAGACTAGACAATACAAAATTTCTTCTATACGATCAATTGAGGATTCCAGAATATGATTTCATTTAAAAGTCATTCAAAACAGTCGAACTTTGTCGCCTAATCCTATTTTACTCGCATATTTAGTGTAATCATCGTAGAGTTTCAATCACAAGAAAAAAAATATAAGCTTACTAAAGAAAACAACTTCCAACAACACAACAAAGTAACAAAAGTATAGATTAATAATAGTACAACTCATAACTTATAACATACTCATCATTTGTTAACTTTATCATAGTTAACATTTCAACATACATATATTAACAACTAATGCATTGTCATGTATGTCAACTAAAAAGATCTTTTATAATAAAAATGAGTGGTTTAAGTGACTTAGCCCTATCGAACCATAACGTTAGACATATCTCAATCAGGTTAGACATAAAATAGCATTAGGCCTCAAGGAGAGCCAAGCATATACAACTTAATTTGATTTCTCAGATTTTGTCACTTAAACAAGTATGATACTATGTCAAGGTAAAACAATTTGGGTATGAGTCTACCACGACATTAGCTTGTAACACTGAGCTACCTGTGGGATTAGTCCACCAACTACCTTTACCACAACCCTCCAACGCTAAGTTAAAGATTAAGTCTCCAATATTGTACTTTACTTGATTAGTTATTCAACTAAGATATGGTTCGACTACCCCATACTAAACCACATAGAACTTAGCGGGAAAATCAACTTTTAAAACAACATAATTCACCTTTGGCATCTACGTATCTTAATTAAGACATGTATCTCAACCACATGTCTACAGCTTCACAAATTTAACAACTGTACAACATACAACTTACAACATAACATCACTAATCCATCTATCAACTTACAATATAGGTATTCATCATACATTAGCATAGATACAACTTAATCATCAATATTCAACTATAGTTTATCATAAAACAACCAACATACAACATGTAGGTCGTGCCTGATGCTACTCAAGCGGCATCTGACGCCATTGAGACAATGAACTCTCTGTCTCATCCACGTCTGATGCCACACTAAAATAAAAGAAGCCCAATGCTTTCTTAGCCCAATCCATTCCTCGGCCCACAAATTATTCCTCAGTACATTCTTAGTTTATTTTCTGTTACGTTTGCTATAAATATCAGTAGCTTCTAGATGGTATTAGATGTATATTGTAACAATATTCCTTTATTTTATTTTGTCCTTGTTGATGCCTTTCACCTTGTACATATATTGCTCACATTGGGATAATCAATACACCGAACATTTCATAACTATATTGCACATTTGTCCTTTTATCTTTTATGGTATCAAAGCTCCCTCCTAGAGCTCTGCTGATATCCTTTTTTTGCTACCATGGCAACCTCTATTTCTGAACCTGGGTCCCCTCACAGTGATCACATCTCAGACCCACCTCCTTTTATTGACCCTAGCCAAAATCCATCAAGTCCTTTTTACATACAACCTAGTGAGAACCCCTCCTCTGTCTTAGTTTCTCTAGTCCTCTCCGGTGGTAACTACCACTCTTGGTCTCGTTCCTTTCGCATGGCTCTCACTTCCAAAAACAAAATGGGGTTCCTTACTGGTTCTTTTCCTATTCCAAGTCCTAATGATCCTACCTATCCTCCATGGGAGCGTTGCAACATGCTGCTCATGTCATGGCTCATAAATTATGTCTCTCCGTTGATTGCGCAAAGCATAATTTATCTGGACCGTGTTGTTGATGTCTGGAATGATTTACGAGAACGTTTTTCTCAGAGCGATCTTTTGTGTATTGCAGAACTCCAGGAGGAAATTTATGCCTTGAAGCAAGGTCCACTCACTGTCACAGATTTCTTTACTACTCTAAAGGCATCTTGGGAGGAACTTGATAATTTTCGTCCTTTTCCACCGTGTGATTGTCAAGCCCGCGTTTACCATCAACAGGATTTTATTATTTGCTTTCTTAAGGGTCTTGATGACAGATTCAATGTTGTTCGTTCCCAAGTTTTACTAATGGATCCTCTACCTTCTATTAACAGAGTCTTTTCCATGGTCATTCAAAATGAATGACAGCATGCTACTGCCGTTTCTCCTCTAGATGCGCCAAATTACTTTGCTAATAATGTCATTTCCCCTTCAACAAATGCCACTGACGCACGTTCTTTTCATGGTAAAACTTGCAGTGGTGGAGGTGGTGGACCAAGCGGCGGAGGTAGTGGTGGCAAAACCCAACAAGCCAGATCTTCAAAAATGTGTGTTTATTGTAAGAGAACAGGGCACACCGTTGATGTTTGCTATAGCAAACACGGTTACCCTCCTGGTCATCCATGATATCCGGGTCGTCCACGTTTCTACAACCCCAACGGTGGTTCTTCTTCTAGCGGTCCTTCCTCTGTTAACTACAAAGCCACCGATGACTAGCTTTCTCCGTCGCAAAAATCTATTGAGCAACAACATGGATCAGGTCTTAACTTCACTCAGGCCCAATATCAGCATTTAATGTCTCTACTCCAACAAGCCACAAGTGGTGCAAATAGCAATAAGCCTCATTCTTCCACTCGGGTCAACCTCATTCAAAAAGGCCCAAATTCTTTTTCTGGTCCTAGTGGTAACGCGCCTTTTATTTTTTGTAATGTCACACAACAAACTTCTCATGTCTTCTCTTTCAATTCATTATATAATTCGTCATCTTGGATTGTGGATTTTGGAGCAATTGATCACATTAGTTGTTCTCTAAAAAATTTTCAAGTTTTTTCAAAAATAAAACCCATTAATATTCATCTACCCAATGGGTCCATAGTCACTTCACATTATGCTGGCACTGTTCATTTTGCTCCAAATTTTACAATTTATAATGTTCTTTATGTTCCAGATTTTAGCTTTAATCTTTTCTTCATTTCAAAATTCCTTTCAAGTCTCAATCACAAATTAACCTTTTCGGGTCTTTTATGCCAAATCCAGGAACTAAGCACAATGAAGATGGTTGGTTTGGCTAAGCTTCAACTTTACATGAATATCCTTTTATTTCCAAGCCTATTAATGAACCTTGTGATATTTGTCATTTAGCTAAACAAAAGCAATTATCATATTCTGTTAGTACTAGCAAAGCCTAAAAAATATTTGATCTTATTCATATAGATATATGGGGCCCTTTCTCTCAAGTTTCTATCCATGGTCACAAATATTTTCTTACAATTGTCGATGATTTCAGTAGATTTACCTGGGTTGTTTTATTAAAAACAAAAGCAGAGGTCTAAATTAATATTGAAAATTTTATTGCCTTAATTGAAACATAATTTGATTCTAAGGTAAAAATTCTTCATTCTGATAATGGCCCAGAATTTTCCCTAAAAGACTTTTATGCCTCTAAAGGTATTATTCACCAAACAAGTTGTCCATGCACCCCTCAACAAAATGCTAGAGTAGAACGGAAACACCAACATATTCTCGATGTTGCCCGGGCCCTTATGTTTGAATCTGAAATTCCTAATAAATTTTGGTCCTATGCCATTAAGCATGCTATTTTTCTCATAAACCGGGTTCCCTCACCCGTTATACAAAATAAAACTCCTTTTGAATTAATTTTTAATAACAAACCTGATTTTTCTAGTATCAAGGTTTTTGGATCTCTTTGCTATGCTTCCACCCATACTCCTCGAAAAAAAATTGACCCACGTTCTAGACGTGGTGTTTTTATTGGTTTTCAAAATGGAACAAAAGGGTACATTATTTTGGATTCCAGAGAAATTTTTTTGTCTAGAAATGTCATATTTCATGAAGCAATCCTACCATTCAAAAAGCCCAAGCCCAATGATATTGTCTCTAACACCACTCCTCCTCTTCCTTCAGAACCATCCATACCTTTTCACAACAACACTTACCCTCATGTGGACCCCATTTATTCTCATGTGGACCCCATTTCAACACCAAACACGTCTCCTTCCCTGCCTTTGCCTAACGCATCACCATCAACCACCCACCTTAACTCACCATTACCATCACCACCCACATCTAATTCACCTACGCCCACCACACAATTCATTCCTCAGCCACGTCGTTCAACTCGTGTTCCTCAACCATCAACTCAGCTTCGTGACTTTGTTTGTAACACCTTTACTGCTTTGTGAGACCAACCATCCTCAGAGTGTGAATATCCAATTCAAAAGGTCATTTCTTACTCTCAGTTACCTCCATTTGATCACAACTTTGTCATGTCTCTTTTCTCTGAAAGTGAACCCGCTACCTACAAAGAGGTGATTCACAACCCCTGTTGGATTGAGGCAATGAATGCTGAGATTGATGCTCTGAATCTAAATCAGACCTGGGACATTGTTGTGCCTCCTCCTAACGTTAAACCCATAGGATGTAAATGGGTTTACAAGATAAAACGCAAAGCTGATGGTAGTATTGAGCGCTACAAAGCGCGACTTGTTGCCAAAGGGTTCTCTCAAATTGAGGGGATTGATTACATGGTGACCTTCTCTCTTGTGGCAAAGATGACTACAATTCGTGTAATTTTGGCCTTAACATCAATCAATTGCTGGCACTTGTAGCAATTAGATGTCAGCAACACCTTCTTGCACGGAGATTTAGCTGAAGATGTTTATATGACTATTCTTCCTGGTATTCATGGCTACTCTAGTTCACATTACTGTAAACTTCGCAAATCTCTATATGGACTGAAGCAAGCTAGTCGACGTTGGTATGAGAAACTTTCCCTTCTTTTATCTTGTGGATATCAGCAGGCCCAAGCGGATCATAGCCTCTTTGTCAAAAATCATGGAACTGATTTCACAGCCTTGATAGTGTATGTTGATGATATAGTTTTGGCAGGTAATTGTTTGCATGAAATTTATGTTATCAAGCAGATCCTAAATTCAAATTTTCACATAAAGAATTTAGGAAATCTTAAATATTTCTTGGGTTTAGAAGTCAATGTTTCAGATGTTGGAATTTCAATTTGTCAACAGAAGTATTGCTTAGATTTGTTATCAGATTCTGGTATGTTGGGATGCAAACCATCCACCACTCCAATGGATTGTTCACTACGTCTTCATCAAGATTCAAGTGCACCATTGTTTGATCCCCTCTCTTATAGACGTTTAATTGGTCGATTGTTGTATCTTACAAGCACGCGTCCTAACATTACTTTTCCTGTCCAACAACTAAGCCAATTCATGTCTAACCCAACTCAAGTTCACTTCCAGGCTGCTATATGAGTTCTTAAATATCTTAAAGCTAGCCCCAGCAAAGGCCTTATGTGTTTAGGCGTGATTCACCGGTTCATGTTCTAGGTTTTAGCGACACAGATTGGGCTACCTGTGTTGATTCTCGTCGGTCTATTACAGGATATTGCATCTTTATTGGCAATTCTTTAGTTTCTTGGAAAACCAAGAAACAGAACACAGTATCTAGATCTTCTTCCGAAGTCGAATATAGGGCACTTGCTTCCACCACATGTGAATTGCAATGGCTCATTTATTTACTGTCTGATTTGGGAATTTCATGTTCAAAGCAGCTTGTCCTGTATTGCGATAATCAAAGCACTCTCCATATTGCTGCCAATCCAGTTTTTCATAAACGCACAAAACATCTAGAAATTAATTGTCATCTTGTTCGTGAGAAAGCTCAGTCAGGTCTCATGCGCTTGCTACCTATTTCATCCTCCAACCAACTTGCTGACATGTTTACAAAGGCTCTTTCCCCTCGCTTATTCACTATTAATTTATCCAAGCTAGATTTGCTTGACATTCACTCACCTCTAGCTTGTGGGGGGGGGGGGGTAAAACAGAAGAAGCCCAATGCTTTCTTAGCCCAATCCATTCCTCAGCCCACAGATTATTCCTCAATACATTCTTAGTTTATTTTCTGTTACGTTTGCTGTAAATATCAGTAGCTTCTAGATGGTATTAGCTGTATATTGTAACAATATTTCTTTATTTTATTTTGTCCTTGTTGATGCCTTTCACCTTGTACATATATTGCTCACATTGGATAATCAATACACCAAACATTTCATCACTCTATTCTATCCTTGCACATTTGTCCTTTTATCTTTTACACACCACTAGCATCCAACATGATTAAGATAGAGAGTGTTTCACTCTCTCTCACCTAACATGGCAAAACCCACCCCTAACCTTAATCAGGCAAAGAACTCTTTAGTTGACTCACGTTTGGCATTGCACCCTTTGACGCCTGACGTGAACCCAAGCAGAGACTCATCTCTCTCCTCATGCATCGACGCTAATCCGATCTGAGATCACTCCCTCTTCCCATGTCTGACTCCACCAATCCTACGCTTGACGTCACCAATCTTGCGCTCAATGTGGAGAAATGGAGGATCCTCTGGTTGAACTGCCCTTAGTGCAGTGAAGGCACACCTAACGCGACATTAGTTCCACACTCATGCAGAATTGATTTCTACTCAAAATCTTGCACTCAACTATACGATACAAGCACGTCAAGGTTTCACCATCAAAACAACATATGCAACCAAGTATTAAAGATTCACCATGAGAAAAGAGCCTTACTTGAAGAACCCTTATACCCACAACTTAGCCACCAAACATCAACAACTTACTATGAATTTAGTGATCTTGGACCACCCCAAACTCATGCACATTAACACAATTACATAATAAACTTCCCTTATCTCTTCGGAGAGCCAAAATCTTCTAAGAGGAGAAGCAAAGAAGGAGTTCCACACCCTTTGTACGGTTTCGAGCCCAACAAGAAACTCAACTTTGAGGAAGATCTCACAACCACTCACCAACTACACAAGAAGAAAATTAGCACCCTTTTGCAAACACCCCTTGAAAACTTAACAAATAAAAACACAATATATTGACAATGAATGAAATAAATGAAAAATATAATAGATTGTGTGGAAAATTATAAAATTGTCTAAATCCTCAATTCTAGGAGATAAATTGACTATTTGTTTGAAATTTATTGTCTTGGAAACTTTTTCTTTGTCATATGAAAATATTTTGCACACATTAAAATTAAACACAAGATTTTCTAGTAGTGTTTTCTAATATTAAATTTAGTCTATATTAAAATTAATTAAATATTAGTATTTAAGAAATTGTTACAGATTTTAAATATATATTTTAAAGTTTTTATTTTATTAAATTAATTGAAAATAAATTATATTTGATCACTTTTTAATAAAATAAGTGAATGATAATGAATTAACTAAAATTTTGAAATATATTTTAATTAAAAAAAATTATGACATTAGAAAGACATTTTTCAATAAACAACTAAACTAAAAAATAACAAATCAATAACTTAGAAAAATAAATTGACACTTCTGATTTCTTTACTTTAATTTATAAGTTTTTTTAAAATTTATTATATTATAATTAAATTATTATATTTAAAAATACTTTAAAAATTATTAAATATTATCTGAATTAATTTTTAAAATTATTAAATATTTAAAATTTGGTTAACATTTTATTTATAAAATTTTATTTAAAAATCTCAACATATAAATATATTTTTAAAAGCAATTTTATCATGATAGAATCAAATTATCATATCCATATTAACAATTTAAAATTTAAAAAAAATTGAATTGACTTAGCCAAACGAAATATTTTAACAATGATAGAAATTGAAATCAAAGTAATTCAAATACCAAGAATTTCAAATTCCTTGAATTTGTAAAATTACTCATCCAAACACACAATAAGGGAATGCAATTGTAAGATACAATTATATGAGTAAGATGTTTATTGTATGGATTAGAGTACTCTGTGAGTTCTTAAGAGAACCCTGAAAGAAACAAATAAACTATGCAAGTTTATATTTTGCTTTTTGATTGTTCTGTTGTATTCCTTATTGCGTGAGATGTATGAATATCTCCACAAATACATGAGTTTTGATTTGAATTAAACATGTTTGGTATTTCAAATATGAAAAAGATTATGTTATTCAATTTTTGTTATTTGTGTTATGGTATGTGGGGTAGAGGGTGTCACACAAATGATATATATTTATTATTAATAAATACATAATATATATATATATATATATATATATAAATATATTATATTTTTATAATATTATTCATAAATTAATATCAATAATATTATTAGTATATTTATACATAAACTAATAATTTGATAAATATAACTTATTATATATTAATATACTTTTACAAAAATATAAATATACATATCTTATCTACTATATTTATATTTTTGTAAAAGTATATTAATATATACTAAGTTATATTTATCAAATTATCAATTTATCTATAAATATACTAAAAATATTATTGATATTAATTTATTAGCAATATTAAATTATTAATAATATATAAATATTTGTATAATATATTATTTATATTAATAATATATAAATAATATATAAATTATTAATAACATATAATTATTAATTAAATATTTGTCTTTAAGAAATTGTTACAGATTTTAGATATATATTTTAAAGTTTTTATTTTATTAAATTAATTAAAAATTAATTATATTTTATCACTTTTTAATCAAGTGAGTGAATGATAATGAATAAGTTAACTAAAAATTATTATATAAGATCTTAAAGAAGTTATTTCTTAAAACATATCATTATTCGAATTCATTGAATGTTTAATGTTAATTATAATTAAGATCTTATTATATAAAAACTTATTATATAATATATCTTAAATAAGTTATTTCTTAATCATATATATATATATATAAGTGATTTGTAATGTACGAATTTTTATTATTTATATATACTTTATTTTAGTTATATCATTATTCAATATAAAATTTTTAATACATTTCCTCACATTTTGAGTGTAACATTTATAAAACTCTAAATATATAAATGCACTTAATACCAGAAAATTTTGATAAAGGGTAATACAATAAATTCAACAATAAAATATTAATATAAACTTTAATATAAATCTTAATTAAGAATACTTAAGTGTCACTCTCCTTCTTTGTATGATACTCTATATATAGTTAACTTGGCCGGTTCCCTCTAGCATTTAATATTGCATTTAAGTTTTATCTAAAAATAAATATATTATCCATTATCTTGTCAACACATTTCTAAAAAGTGAAGAAGACGAAAGAGAGGATTTATTTTATTATTTATTTTCAAAAAAATTTAAACAAATTTTACATTAAATTATTAATTATAGTCATTTTTTAACTAAGTTATTTAATTTTACTTTTTATAATCATTTTATTATTATTTTTATACTGAATTTAAATTTATTACGTAACAGTAGACAGAACGGGCCGTTTCAAAAGTGAAACGGGCCGTTCCGGAATAACAAAAATGCCCTATATTGGAGAAGCAGAACGGGTCGTTCTGCTGGTTATGAGAACGGGCCGTTCTGCTTCTCCAGTTTTGGGCATTTTTCTTATTCCGGAACGGCCCGTTTCACTTTTGAAACGGCCCGTTCCGGCCACCAGCAATTTTGAATTATTACATATTCAACTTATTAAAAATCTAAATTTAAGATATTTCTATTTATCAAATTCATTTTTTTATTATATAAAATAACATAAATATAAATTATCGTTTCAATAATTTCTAAATTCATTTTTAAAAATTTAAATATATAATCATATTTTATTATAAATTCAATTTTAAAATTAGCCTAATTTTGAATTTTGAAATTTATATAATTCTTATGGTTTTTTAATTACAAAAATTCAAATAACTAAATTTATGTTATTTTGAATATTTTATTTAGAAATTTGATTTCATTTGAGTTTTTTCCAAAAAAAAAATTATAAATAAAATCTACAATAAATTATTACATTTAGTCATTTTTTATAATCTAAATCATGTTTACTCGTTTTTAAAAAAAATCAATTTAAACTTATTTATAACTTAACTAAAGATAAAAGAAATACAAAGGTTTTGGTCTCCACTTTATTAAAAAATAACCTCCATGTAGTAGTTTTGTTGGTTATCCAATTTTACAGTTTTGTTGGTTTTTATAATAAAAATAAGACATAATTTAAAACAGATAAATTATTGACGGTTGAAAGAGGATGGAGCAAAGCAATTCTTGCATTTCAAAATCAAAGTGTTTAGGGTTTATCGAATATGCATTCCAATTCATCACAGTAGTAATACTTTCTATTTTCATTCGAATTAAATCTTCGATATAAGGTTCCCAACCTCTCCATGTTCTTGTTAATCGAATTCATAACGACCATGTATTACTGTCAAACCCATGGTTGAGTAAAGTACTATGGTATTGATAAAAATTTATTCACTAGAGTGTGAGATTGTTTCTCATAATTTGTTAGATATGACTCAATGAAGGGTTTCAAGATATCTTGTTTTCTTACTTTTTTTCCTTCATTTAGAAGCAATTAAAGTTAAAAAAAATAATAAAAAACTTGTAAATTATCCTTGTCACTTTTAAATCTAAATTACATTAATTTATAGTTTGATTTTAAACATAAAAATAAAGAAATTAAAAGATATTATTTTATTAACATAAAATAAGAAACTTTTAATTTTTTAACTAAAAATTTACACTTTAAAATTATAAAATTATGACATTAGAAAGACATTTTTCAATAAACAACTAAACTAAAAAATAAGAAATCAATAACTTAGAAAAATAAATTGACACTTCTGATTTCTTTACTTTAATTTATAAGTTTTTCTAAAATTTATTATATTATAATTAAATTATTAAATTAAAAAATAAATATTTTAAACTTTTCTAATTACACATTCATTTTTAACTTTTTTAGCTAAAAAATTATATGCTTAATTGTATTTTTGATCTTTTAAGTATTGCAATTGTGCAATTTTGATCCCTAAGATTTTAATTGGGTAATTTTAGATTGCAATTGTGCAATTTTAGTTCTTCAATTTTTAATTGAACAATTTTAGTCTATTAAATATCATAATTGTGTGATTTTAGTCTCTCTCATTAAAAATTTCATAATTTTACTATATATACATATATATATATATACAATATTTTAAAATTATATTATTTGTCTATTCAAATCAACGTGTATTATAATTTTCATTAATATATCAAATTGTAACATCCCGAATTTTCTATTAGTATAATTGTTTATTATTACTAAATAAATAAAATTTATATATTATTATTTTTATAATATCATTGATAAATTAATATCAATAATATTATTAGTGTATTTATAGATAAACTCATAATTTGATAAATATAACTTATTATATATTAATATACTTTTACAAAAATATAAGTATATTAATTATAAATATACATATCTTATCTAGTATATTTATATTTTTGTAAAATTATATTAACATATACTAAGTTATATTTATCAAATTATGAGTTTATCTATAAATATACTAAAAATATTATTGATATTAATTTATTAGCAATATTAAATTATTAATAATATATACATTTTATTTATTTAGTAATATTAAATATATATCATTTGTTACATTAATAAAAATTATAGTATATGCTAACTTAAATAAGAAAATAATTATATAATTTTAAATTATTTTATATATATATATATATATATTAAAATTTTAAAATTATTAAATTTTTAATGGGAGACATTCAAATTGTACAATTATGATATTTGAGGGACTAAAATTGTTCAATTAAAAATTAAAGAACTAAAATTGCACAATTACAATTCTTTAGGGACTAAAATTATCCAATTAAAATCTTAGGGATCAAAATTGCAAATTACAATACTTGAGGGATCAAAAATGTAATTAAGCCAAAATTAAATTAATATTTTTTTTTTTATTTTCACAAGTTTTTTTTTAAATATTTTTAATGAATGTCTTAGTTTCTTATGTTCAAAATTGACAATTTTTTATTTAATTAAATGAATTTCATAATTTTTTCAGTCTTTTAATGAAATAAAATATTTTTAATTTTTTTTAAAAAAAAATTAACATATTTTCTTTAATTATGCATAATTCTTAAATATAAAAGTTTCATAAATAAAATTTAATATTTTGAGAGGGAATAATTTGTCACAAAATATTTTAACCTATTTGTGACGGAATTTTGAGAGGGAAAAATCCGTCACTAAATTTTTTCATTTTAGTGACGAAATTTGTGACGGATTTTTTAGAGACGAAGTTCATTCCGTCACAAAATCCGTCACAAACATTTTTTTTTTATTTAGTGATGAAATTTGTGATGGATTTTTAGAGACGAAAATTTTTCCGTCACAAAATCCGTCACAAATATTTTTTTTTTGATTCAGTGACGAAATTTGTGACGGATTTTTAGAGACGGAATATATTCCGTCACAAAATCCGTCACAAAAGTCAATAAATTCTTGTCCGTCACAAAACTTAAAATTCCCTCACAAAATGCGTCACTATTAGCGATGCTATTTTTTCCGTCACAAAATTCGTCACAAATATTAATTTTTCTAGTAGTGATACAAGGACATATTTAGTTATAAGAGAGTAGGGTAGCTTCCCTGTGACACCCTTACTACCCCAACACATATATAATATAATTTAATTAAGAAGAATAAACTTTCAAAGGGTTCGTAAAAAGGTTCACATAAAACTTCAAATATGTTCTTTCTTCAATATAAGAGAATGACTGAAAAATAAAACTTGAAAGGTAAAATTTAAGAGTTTACAATTTTAAAATCATTTATTACAATACCAAATCCATATAAATATTCTGTCCTAGAAATCCTCTGCCCCGATGTCACACTATCAAAGCATTCCCATAATTTAACTGTTGGCATTCTAGATGCCACTCGTAGCCGGATCTTCTTCACCTAAAATATCCACAGTTTATACGGTGAGAAAAGAAAATATCTATATGCAAAGTACATACAAACACATCACAATATAATCTCATAATTCATTATTTAATAAAATATATATATATATATATATGTATATATATCAATCATTCATCATCTTCACATCTCAATTCACATTTAACATATCTCATTTCACATACATATCTCAATCCATCATAATCCACACTAATTATACAATTTATAACATCATTTCCATATTCATAATTCATGTCAATCTTACAATTAACAATATCATTTCCACATCCATAATTCACACCAATTTTACATTTAACAAATATCATTTCCACATCCATAATTCACACCAATCTCACAATTAACACTATGCCAAGACCTCGCCACATCTGACACAAGTGATACGGGTTAATTGCCTCCCACACCAAACCAGGGTCACGCCCTCCCTGTAGCATCACTTACCCAGGGGCCGTGCCATCCCTAGTCATTAAGGAGTACGCTCGTCCCTGAAGCATCACCTACCTAGGGTTCGTATCATCCCTGATCATCCAGGAGTACGCTCGTCCCTGAATCATCAACTACCCAGGGTTCGTATCATCCCTGATCATCCAGGAGTACGCTCGTCCCTGAAGCATCCACTACCAGGGTTCGTATCATCCTCGATCCTTTAGTGTGAGGAACCACAATCACATTACAATCCACATAGTCTCTTGCAATTAACTTTGTGCCAGGGCTGCCATAATCGACATAAGTGGTGTGTGTTAACTGTCTTACTCATCCCACACCATGCTAGGGTCACGTCCTCCCTGTAGCACCACTTACCCAGGGGCCGTGCCATCCCTAGTCATTAGTGTGAGGAAACACATCGCAATCACATTTTTAATCATGTCCATACAACATCTCATCTCATATCACGATTCCATATCACATACACAATTCCATATCACATACTCAACAGATAAGTATAACAAAATAAGGGTTTACACATCCTCAAGCAATTCACATCTCGATCATCAATTCTTATAAAATAATATAAGAATAACATTCATAAACTAATAAACATTGGAATTATCAATTTAATATAATTTCAGCACAGTAAAACCCCTAATTGTTCCAAAACCTAGTTCACAGGCACTTTTCTACAATTTCGTTCTCTTTTACAGATCATCATTCTTACAAATTATTCGCATATTTATAATCCTCAACACGTACCGAATCTAATGGTATAATTAATTCCTCAAACAGAAATAATCCAATTTTTCCAAAACCTAACCTACAGGCACTTTTCTATAATTTCGTTCTCTCTCCTAGTGCATCATTTTTACAAATTATTAGCATATTTATAATCCTCAACACATACCGAATCTAATGATATAATTAATTCCTCAAACAGGAATAATCCAATTTTTCCAAAACCTACCCTACAGGCACTTTTCTATAATTTCGTTCTCTCTCCTAGAGCATCATTTTTACAAACAAATTATATATTTATTGTCCTAAATATATACAGAATCAAATAATGCCAATAATTCTTCAAACAGAAATAATTGTAAAATTACTCATAATCCTAAGGGCTCTTCTTCTACCCAATTCCCTCATGCAACTCCACATATAAATAATCCCCTTTTTCCCCCGTACCTGAATAATTAGGAACTCGGGCAGAACCTCCTCCTCTTTTTCCTTAAACAAGGATTGGAACTAAAACTGGAGTAGAACCTCATCCTTTGAGTTCCTCTTGGTCTTCAGAGAGAAGAAGAGGAACGAAAGAGAGAACAGAAGAGAAGAGAGAGTGAGAATGAGAGGTGTGTAGAAATGAGAGGATTTGAGGCCTATTTATAGGATTTTTCGCCCACCTACCACTACGGCCCGTTCCAAAATCGAAATGGCCCGTTCTGGGCCCTTCAAACCTACGTAAATTTTTCAACTGGAACGGCCCGTTCCCAAACCAGAACGATCCGTTCTCAAACCCAACAGAACGACCCGTTCTGCTTCCAAAACGGCCCGTTCTCCAAACCAGAACGGCCCGTTCTGCTTCTACAATTTTGGCCATACTCACTATTCCAGAACGGCCCGTTTCAAAATTGAAACGGCCCGTTCTGGGCCACGAATTGGGCCTTTGGCCCACGAAAAATGGGCTGTTACATTCCCCACTATTTTTTTAATCATCTATAAATAAAATATTTTAAATCACACATTATAAACAATTTGAAATGTTGTTTAGAATAATTTTTAGCATGTGCAATACTACATAACTTTCTTCGTAAAAAATGTCATTCCGATAAATTTTCAATTGGAACGGTGGATGAACTTTCATTTTCAACATTACCGGTTAATAAAAATCATAATTTTGAGCCTATTATTCAAATCTAAGAGTAAGAGCGAAAAGATGTTAATGCTTTGAGGACTAGTATAGCTATGAACATGTGGGTGAATGCTATTTAGGAGGACATGATATTACATAGAATTATTATTATCATTATTTATCTAGAGATTGTTATTATTTTTTTATTTTTTTCTTTAACTCTTTTTAAATTTGAATGTATGAAAAAAAATCTTGAACTCTTATCATATATAAAAAATCTACGAAATTCTGCAAAGTTCACAAAGTCCCCTAAAATCTATTAAAATCGTTTCTTAAAAGTTGCAAAATTCATTAAAATCCTTATTTAAAGTCTTGTGCAATCCTGCAAAATCTTAAAAGTCATAAAAATTTTACAAAATTTTTTAAAATTCGCAAGACTTTTTTCAACTAAAAAAGTCCTTCAAAAGCCTAATCCAATACATCTTTTTTAGGATTTTGATATTTGATATATAATTAATGATGACTAATTAAAAATGTCTTTAACCTACTCTTAAAGAACTCATAAGAGTTTAGGAGGCATAAAAACATAATAATTAATAATAATATTTAAATTAAAATTAATTATCATTTTATAAAGTTAAAAAAACTTAACAATATCATTAAAATGTTAAAAAAAAATACTATTTAGATAACATTTAAAAAAAGTTATTGCATAAAAATATAATAATTACCAAACTTTCAAATAAATAAAGAGTCTGATTTGTAGTAATTTATGACCCCCAATAAGTGTTAAATACTAAACAATAAAGAATGCAATTTGTGACGGTGTATAACCGCCCGTGAGTGTTAATTTAAATAAAAGAATGCAAGTTACCATGGTTTTTAATCTCCGGAAAATGGTTTTGCATATCTGGGGCACCACCGGGTGGATTGGGATGTTTGCGGTGGTTTTTTTATCGTCATTAATTATAATTTTAACTGTCACAAATCACAATTTTTTTTAATAATTATATGATAGTATATGATATAAAATTGGAGTTACATGGAATAATCGATTCTGTATTTGTTTTTGATTGTCTATATGCTTTGGGGTTGGCTGTGTTGGGTGGAAGGTGTTGTAATTGATGTCTACAGGATTTGGAACAGGTGCGACGATGATGGGTATTGGGGTGGTGGGTACATACAACGTCGGTTAAACATTCAATTCACAACCGATTTTGTAGCACAAAAATAATTGATGTTAAAGATTTTTCTTTTTTTTCACTAGTGTTGGGAACTCTCTTCCTTCTCCTATAAATTGGCATCTTCTTGTCATTCTTCTATTTGTGTAGAACATGATCATGATTTTTTAATAGGGAATTTTGTCATTGGTTATTTCAAATATGGACTTTTTTATTCTTTAAGTTTATTCAGATATAACAGATATACTACATAGTTGCTTGCTGTAATTACTGCTGAATTTAGCACAACTCGTATTTAATTTATTTGGTTTTTCTTGTTTGGTAAAGAAAAATAAAAAATTTAGTACTGTTCATTAAAGAGAAATAATAAGAATATGTGAACAAAATGGGATGGAGCCCATAAAAAAAAACTTTTCTTCTAAAATGAGAAAGGAGATATGGAAAATTTTAATTTTTATTAAAATAAGAAGGGGTAAGAGTTGTATTTTGTGTATATATATATATATATATATAATAAATTTATAAATAATTAAACTCTTAATAATTATAAACAAATATAATAATAATAATAATAATAATTTTGTGTATTATTTTTAGATAATGTTATTTATAAAAAAATTAAACCCCAATAATAATAATAAACAAATATAATAATAATAATAACAAAAATAATTTGTATTTATTTCTTTCGAATAAAATTATTTATAAAAATTATATATATATATATATATATATATTAATGATAATAAAAATAATAATTCAAACTATATTGTTAAAAGAGAAAAAAATTATGAATATTATTTATTTTATATAAAAATTTAATTATATAAAATATATTTTTAAAATACTAAATATACTTTATTTCTCACGTAATTCTATTTTATTAAACAACTATAAATTTCACTCTATTTTTTTTTACTTATTCTATCAAATCAATTCTCACATATTTCTTTCTATTCCCTTCTATTTTTCTCTTTCAAATAAAATATTATTGAATTTTTAACTTTTTTCTAAAGAAAAAATGTCAATATCGATCCCAAAAATAAATAGTCAATTTTCATGAGTTTTGGGAGCCAAAACTGACAGAATCCGTTTGATATTGAGACCTAATTTTTCGTGCATATAGATATTAACGTTGAGAGTATGAGAAGTAGTTTGGTATTTTGCCAAATAAATATCTATTTTGTATTTATTTTCATATTTAGGTGAGTATCTGTTAAGTGATATTTGTATATATATTTTTTTATATTTATAGATATCTATAAGTATTTATTTTTCAAAAAACAAATAATTTTCTAAATATATTTTTGATAATAATTCTTATTTATTTTAATATTTTTTTAAAAAATAATAGTTTATAGTTAAAATTTAAATTATTCAATTCTTATATATAATTTTGTCGATTAAGATTTTTTAATTTATAAACTAAATTTAATTATTAAAATATTTTAATCGTTCATTTTTAAATAATTATATTTAATAGTCATAAAAAAAAAGTTAATCACCTATATATTATCAGTCTAAAATTTTTTTACACTGATAACCAATTATATTTTTTATTTGTGTCATATTACTGTTAAAAGCAAATGTGTTTATAGTGACATGACACAATTAAAAGATATAATTGAATATTAGTACAAAAAAGTTTTACATGGACAGGACACGGTAATTAACAAAAAAAAAAAAAAAAAAAACTCTTACCATGTGAAACATGAGTTAATTTAGCGTTAGAATCCGTCCCACGTAAATAACGTGTTTAATCCTGTTAGAGTCTGGTTGCAGTGCCGCTTATATATTTTATATTTGTTAAAGAAAATCCAATCCCAGACAGTACCTTCTTTGTGGTTTATCTACGCAACCACACAAAAAAGGGGGGAAAATGTTATAGGATCAAATCTAAGGAAATCATGTGATCTGTAAAAGATATGCCTCACCAATCAGTTAATCACCATTACTTAATTAAGGGAATTGAAAAACTATTATTTGCAAAAGTAAATTAACGATAAGATCGTGTATATTATTTGCCCATTATTTTATTTCTTAATCAAATATATTAAAGCAACATTATTTCTTAAATAATACCACATTTTCTTTGTCACGTACCATAAAGCTCTCAACGCCACATCCATCAACCGTTTAAAACATGGATATGATACAGTTGCATTCTTTTTTAATGTACCGTCGGTGGAATTGGAGTTTTACATTATTATATATATATATTAAGATTATATTAAGTGTAAGTGTATAATATTAAAATAAAATTATAATTTTGACCATAAAATAATATCAACTGCATAAAAGAAACTGTGTCTCAAATTTTTTTTTTGTTAAATAAAACTTAAGTATAATTTTTTTATGTATGATTAAAATTAGAATTTTATTTTGCTTTAGATAATATATAAAAATGTATATTAATGAAATGTATATTAAATACACGTATTTGATAATAAAAAATAATACTAATCACACACACAAAAGAAATTAAAATAATTTATGTCCTTTTCTTAATTACAATCCATGATGTAGCGAGAGGACAAAACATTTTCTGTAAATCTTCATTGTCAAATAAAAAAATGCTAAGCAGGCGAGGCATAACATTTTTCCTAGACGACAACGATAGAGAGAATGGCCATTCCTGAATTACTGTTTTTTTTTTCATTTATCAATACAGCAGAAACACTACTGTTACACTAGCATAAGTCAAGGAATAAATATTTTATTTTACCTTAACAATTTAAATTTTCAATTATGTTATTTTTTCATTATATTTATTTTTAAATAATTTTGCATTTAAAATGTGAATGAAATTGAAATATCATTCAAAACTATCGATGCTAACAAAAATGTCATCATATACTATTCAGTTCTCACAATAATTTTCACTATTTTCACTCCATTTGACACTCAACTTAATCAAGCGTGTTTAATCAAATTTTAGAAGCATGTAATATGTGAATTATATAAGTTTATATATTTGTTTATCCTAGGAATAAGTTTATCTAGACTTACTTCATTCAATAACTCATGTTTTATATCAAATTTCAACGATCTAATCGTTTAACTTAAAATTCTTAATATATAAATCAAGTTTAAATTTTTTTAAAAATTTTGTAAATCACTTAATATTTTATTTTATTAATTTAAATTAACATATAAAATGATTTATGTTTATATAATGTAATAAAATTTAATAATTATTATTATCATATATACAAAGAAATAAAACATAAATATAAAAACAATTATTTTCAATATATAAAATTAAGAGATACAAAACAATATTTTTAGACATATACTAATAATTTGATTAAAATGAGTAGGAAATATTATCTCTTATATTATATAAAATATAGCGGTAAGAAATGATTAATAGTGTATTTGAACTTCAAATGGAAGTTTCTAAATCAAAATTTGTCCAGAATGATGAGAAATAAGCTTTTAGAGCTTCCAAAGTGTAATCCAAACGAATTATTTCTTACGTGAGAAAAAAAAAATAGTAACGAAACATGTGATTTACTTTCACTATTCAAAGCCAATAATTGGGTTATTTGCTGACATATGGAGTCCCTGAGTGTGTGTATATATAGCGAGAAGGGATAGGAAGTAGTAATCACTGGAAGCCGAAGAAGAAAACATAATGAGTTCAGAAAAACATTATGTTTTGGTGCATGGGGCATGTTATGGAGCTTGGCTTTGGTATAAGCTGAAGCCACGGTTGGAATCTGCGGGCAACAAGGTCACAGTAATCGACCTAGCAGCTTCTGGCACCAACGTCAAGAAAATAGAAGACGTTGAAACTTTCTCAGAGTATTCTGGGCCTTTGTTGCAGCTATTGGCCACACTTTCCCAAAATGACAAGGTAGTTCTAGTTGGTCACAGCCTTGGAGGATTGAACATAGCACTTGCCATGGACCGATTCCCAGAAAAGGTAGCTGTTGGTGTTTTCGTAACAGCTATAATGCCAGACACTGAACACAAGCCACCCTATGTCTTGGAAAAGGTTTGATTCTCAGCCTCTCTTCACCATGCTTCATAAAAATATCCTCATCAATATGAAACTGATCAGTTTAATAAATCTGCTGCAACCTGCAAGAGTATTTTTATGCATTTAATAATATTTCATTAGGGATGTGAAAAAAATTTAAATTGTTCATTATCGATATAATTATCTGATTTACATTACAAAATATGGTCTCTTTTAAAAAAAATTAAAATTAATTCACTTTACAAAAATATCTAGTTATGTTTATAAACTAGATCGGTTTAGTTTATTTTTTTTTAAAAAAAAAAATTAATCTATGTATAAGTAAAAAAAAAATAGATAATCGCATCAAATCAATTCAATTTCAAAAAAATTAATTTATATTTTAAAAAAATTAAATTAATCCATTTTATAAAAACAGATCGATTAACTGATTATTTTTATAAAATGGAATAGTTCGTTTCGTTTTGAATTTTTCAAAAATTTGATCATGAACATCCCTATATTTCATCATATGATTATTTTGTCAAACCTATTGTTATAGGTTGAAAGATATATCACATAAAGAAATTATATTCAATAGAAATTCTACCAATTTAAAAATGTTTATAAGTTTAATATATATATATATATATATATATATATATATATATTAAATTTAATGTTATAAAGTATTAATGTGTGTATATAAATATTTAGTTATCCTTTTATTATTATTAATAGAATTAAAAAGACAATTCGTACTTACATGTATTTTATGTAAAAAAAAATTAAATAAACTAAAAATAATTAATGTTAAATATATATATGTGATTAATTAAAAATTAGAAGATATTATTTAAAGGATATGAAATATTTGAAAAATGAATTTATGATAAATAAATAAATAAAGAAGAATAAAAATTTAATAAAAAAGTATGAGAGAGAAGTTTTTGGAAGTTAAAAAGCAAAATAGTCAACATAATATATATATCAAAAATATGTATCACCTCTATTAATAGTATAAATTATTATTATGTTTAAAGATGTTTTATGTCTCCATAAATATGATTTTATCATGTTTTAGTCTTTGTATTTTTTTTTTTTTTTTAAATCCGAGAAATTTTGTTAATATTTTATTTTAATTATATCATTAATTCTAATTAGTTTACTAATAAAATTGAGAATATTAATTAAACTAATTGATACAATATATATTAAATTAAGATAATTATATCATTTTTAGGTGTGTGATACTAAATTAAATAATGCAATTATTATCATATACAAATAAAATAATCACATATGATTTATTTAAAATTTAAGTACATTGTGATAAGTGTTTTTTATATTTATTTTTAATTATATTATAACACTAAACTAAACTAACCAGAGTTATAGTACAATTAAAAATTAAATATAAGAACACAGAAATGTGATCACCGTGCCACATAGATATTGTTAATAGTGTTATTTAACTGTCACTCAAAAAGGAATGTAGTTTCAAGAAAACTTGTTAGTTTTCTTCCATTCAATGACTACGAATGATAGTTTTTTCCAAAAAGGAGAAGTTATAAAATTACACTTATCCTCGTCATGTTTTTTCTTGGCCTCAACAGTACATTGAGAGTATTCCATCGGAGAATTGGTTGGACAGTGAATTCACCCAAAGTGGAAACAAAACAGTAGTTAACTTTGGTCCCAAATTCTTGTCCGACAAACTCTACCAAGCCTCCTCCATTGAGGTAATTATGTGTTGCAACCTTCTTATTTATATATGCTAACCAACTATTCCATGCTAAAAAATTGACTTGCTTTTTTATGGTACAAAAATATAAATATAGATTGCATTTTGCAGGATATAGAATTAGCCAAGACTCTATTAAGGCCAGGGTCCCTCTTTATCGAAGACTTGTCACAGCAGAAAAACTTTTCCAGACAGGGATATGGGTCCGTTCCTCTTGCTTTTATTGTTTCCACTGATGACAATGAAATTCCATTGAATTTCCAACTCTGGATGACTCAAAATGTTGGAATCAATGTCGAAGTTCAACAGATCAGAGGTGCAGACCATATGGTTATGATTAGCAAGCCACAAGAACTATGTGATTCTCTCTTGCAGATAGCTGCTAAATACGTATGAACTCATGAAGTGGGTTACTCTGTGGTGTTTTAAATTGACTTGAGTTGATCAAATTAATTATAAGATAACATTTGAAACCACGAGACATGTCAATAAACTAATAAAGTGATTTTCTCGCAACCCTGAGACATTTATGAAGTTCTATTTTTGTTTATAGTCGCGTTGGTGAATGATGAAACTTATCAAAATAATTGCTCCGTTGTTATGAAATAAATTATATTAATCTAAAAACCAACACCGGCGTCCACCCGCACTAAATAATGTTTAGTTGTTATTTATGTATCAATAAGTTATTCAAATAGTTGATAGAATCCTACTAAGTTTTTTTAAGCACAGGTTTTGCGTTCAAATATTGTGAATGGAACAAATATGATTAAGATGGTAAAGTTGGTGGATAATTTGGATAATCTTCGATCATTGATTTGTATAATGTTTGGTCGCTAAATGTTATTTTGGTAAATAAAGATGGTTAGCAAAAACGTTCAACAATGAACCTTAGCAACCAACATATTTCAGTTGCTAAGTTTGTCGATAATAATGATTACACGTTATATTAGTTGTTGATTTTTATGTTGATAGTGAAAAAAATACGCGTTATTAATTTTAGTGACTAAATAACAATTATCTTGTAATATATGTTTTTAGTCTCTTATCTTTTCACAAAAATCACTTTAATCCCCTAACAATTTTTAACTAGTTTTAATGTCTCATTTTTCATGAAATTTACTTTTAGTCCTTTAATAATTTTTTTCTCCCATCTTAGTCTTAGTTATTTTTTGCCATTATTTTTAGTCTTGTAATACCTCAAATTTTTCTAAAATTAATAACGGATGGTTAATTAACAAAATGCATTTTATAAAATAATATTGAGGCTTTTAAATAAATATGCATGTTTATTAATTGTGGAGAAAATAAAGACATTAAAAGGGGGTTGAAAAGTGTTAATCAAAAACTCAATACTTTTTAAAACAATGAAATAGTAATGTGATTTTAAGGGTGTAGACGAAGAGTAAGGCATAAAAAACACAAGATATTTTTATATTGGTTCGTCTCAACTATCGGGATTACATCCAATTCTTGATCAATTGATAAAGTTTTACCATCTCTCACAAAGATACAAGTATTCTTTCATAAGTCACTTTTGGCTCAACCTAAGTATTCTTTAACTTACATCTTTAAGCAACTATCTAAGTATTCTTTTAACAATAAAGTCCCTTCAGACTTCAACAACCAAGTATTTTTTACAAAAAATCTTTTTCAGGTTTTAAGCAATAACACAAAGTTAAACTTAAATTACTTGCCTCTTCAAGCAATAACACAAAGTTAAAGCTAGGAAATCACTTATTCTTACCAATCTTACCTATACCTCTCATCTTTCCTTTACCACTACCTTCGAACGAGATTTTTCCTTCATGTGATTGAAGATCTAGGAACATGGACCTTTCTCCCGTCATATGTCACGAGTAACTATTATTTAGGTACTATTGTGAATCCTTTCTAGCTTCTTTTTTTTTTTTTCACTAATGATATCTACAACAGAAAATATTTGAGACTATGGTATCAAAATCCTTTTGGGTCCTTTTTTGTTAGTACCCTTAACCTCAGACTTTCTTTTTTGTTTCTTTTTAATTTTACATATACTAGATTGATGATTATTTTTACTATAGACATTGTATTAAGTAGTTTTAGGTGTAAAGAAAGATGTTTCTAATTCCTTCTTCTTAAACCCAAGGTCACTATTGTATGATGGTAATCTTATATGCTTTAAAAGCATATTCATCTTAGAAGATCTATTTATAAACTTAGCAAGATCCTTTTTGAGTTGCAGGATTTTAGTTTGCAATGTTGTAATCTCAGGTGGTTCATTCCTTGTGAATTTGTGTTCAAAAGTTTGAATCTCTTTGGAAGTGTCTCACAAATCATTCTTAAGTTTTTCATTTTCCTTAGTAATAATTTGTATTTTTCTATAAACTTTTTAGATTCAAGAGTGATCATGTGAGAGTTTTCCATAAGAGTTTCATAGGATATTTCCTTTTCACTAGAATTTTTAGAAGAATTAGAACAAGAATTAAAGTCATATTCTACCTCTATCCTTATTTCATATACATTTGCCATCAGATAGATGTTGACCTTTTAAACCTCTAAATTGCTACTATTATTGTTCTCTAGATCTTCCCATGTGGCTATTAGGCTCTTTTTGGCCTTTTTCTTGCTAGTCCATCTCTTTTTGAGTGTAGGACATTCAACCTTCATATCTCCAGACTTCTTACACTCATAGAAAATGACCTTATTGTTTTCCTCTTTGATAGGTTTCTTGAACCTATCTTTCTTTTTGTGGAAGCTCCTTAGCCGTCCTTTCTTTTTCAACATGTTCTTGAATTTCTTGGACATGAGAGATATGTCATCATCTATTGAGTCCTCAGAATTTTCATTTGATTTATTGCACCAAGACTTTACCTTCAAAGTTTTTCCTTTATCCGTCTTCTTATTGGTTTCATTAATCCTTAGAGCAATAAAATCATTGGCTTGGAAATGATCTCTAATGTTTATATGGACTTCATGAACCCTTAGGGCTCCTAAGAGTTTATACAACATAAGATTTTTAAGGTCATGAGCCTTTGATATGGTAGTAACATTTGGTTCACAAATCTTTGGAAGGCTATCCAAGATCTTCAGATTGTTTTGAGCTTTTGAGAACTTAATTCCCAGGGATTTTAGCCCATTAAGAATGGTTTGGAATCTCTCAAACATCTCATCAATGGTTTTGTTCTCCTTCATATATAACAACTCATAATGTCTCTCAAGAATAGTAATCCATTTGAGTCTTATGTCTTTAGTTCCTTCATGAGTTATAGTTTCCCACATCTCTTTAGCAATCTTGCAACTGCAAAAATTTTTGTACTTAGTTCAAGACAAATAGTAGGCTATGTATATGGATTTTATGTTGAGTTGCAAGATGTTGTAGTCTTCCTTTTGGCATCCATTCTATGGTTTGGTCACGAGAACATCAACTACCTATGATGATCTTCCAAAGATGGTATTAGGTAAATTAAACTTGATGAACATCTCCATCTTGTCCTTCCAATATGGATAGCCTTATCTATTAAAGGCTACCAATTTCGTAAGAAAAGATCCTTCAGGAAAGTACTGACCTTCACTACTTCCTATTTAGCAATTTTTCAATTACAAAACTTGTTGTACTCAGTTCAAGACAAAGAACAAGCTAGAATGTATCTTACTTTTGTGTTGAGTTGCAAGATGTTGTAGTCTTCCTGGTTGTATTCATTCTCTAGTTTGGTCATGAAAACATCACAGCCTATGATGATCTTGTAGAGATAGTATTAGGTGGACTTGATGAACATCTCCATCTTGTCCATCCAATATGGGTAGTCTTCTCCATTAAAGGTAGGTGGTCTTGTAAGAGAAATCCCTTCAGAAAAATATTGACCTTTATTACTTCCTATTTAGCAGTCTTGCAACTGCAAAACTTGTTGTACTCAGTTCAAGACAAAAAAACAAGCTAGAATGTATCTTGCTTTTGTTTTGAGTTGCAAGATGTTGTATTCTTCCTATTTATATTCATTCTTTGGTTTGGTCACAAGAACATCACTGCCTATGATGATCTTCCAAACATTACAAGAAAAAGGCTAATTTCCGACGAAAATTTATGACATAAACAAGAAAATTTTTGACGGATTTTTTTTCCAACGGATTTAAATCTGTCAGAAAAAGTGGCGTCAGAAAAAAAAATCCGTCGAAAATTTCTGACGAAAAATTCTGTTAGAAATTATAATTTTTGTTTAATTTTAATAAATTTATTAATGTGACAACCCTCATATTTGGCCTCTCAAGGGTTCTATTTCACGATATTTCACTTTTTAGGGTGTTTTATCTTTACTTGCGCAATTTCAGGAAAACTTCCCAGAAGGTTACCCATCTCTATATTACTCCAAGTCAAGCACGCTTAACTGTGAAGTTCTGAGGAGATAAGCTACCGAAATATATATGCATGTTGTCAGTATAAATTGTACAAATTAATTCATTTAAGTCATCTTCAATTATACAATCTCATATTTGTACTATAATAATAATATATAATACTTTTATATTACGAATAATAATAATAATAATAATAATAATATATTTAATTATTCTTTATTTATATGTACTTACTTTTATAATTAACAATCTACTTATTTCTATTTAAAATTATAATTTAAATTATTTAATTTTATAATTTATAATGATAATATAATTTATAAAATTATAAATATTTATCTATCACATACTAATAAATTAAATTTTAACATTTTAAATAAATTATTAATTAATTTAATATATTTATTTATCTTAAATCAAACATATAAAATTAAAAAAAATGTATTTATCCTTGTTTTATTTTCTAATGATCAACCATTTAATAAAATACTAACTTAAAATCTTATCTAATTATATCATAATATTTTCATATCAAATTTAAAATCAGATATTAGTTATACAAAAATATTAAGATCATATAGTAAATTGTCAATAATTAAGATTTTAGTTAAATAATTTAAAATAATTAATATTTCAATTATATTGTTAATTAGCAAATAATTTATTCCAAAGTTAATTAATTTTTTATATTAATTATTAGTAAAAATTAATAACTTTAATTTAATTTAACAATTTGATCGATGAAATTCAACAAACACCATGAGTTATTGAGCGAAATAACTTTACTAAGAGTTATTTTGTAAGTTATTTGATTCCTCCTCTCTCCCTCTATTTGTAATGTCCTAAAATTTTACTAATACAATAGTTAATTATCATTTATTTTATATTTATAAAGATTATTAAATGGGTTTTATAATCAAATAAAAAATATTATTTATTTATTTTATTATTTTTTTAAGGCCTAGAACGGGCCGTTCCAAATTATGAAAATAACCTATTTTTGTTGTTCCAGAAAGGGACGTTCCAAAAGGTGGAACGACTCGTTCCAAACTCTGAAAGAGGCTTAGTTTTGTTAGCCCAGAACGGGCCGTTCCCAATCTGCAACAACTCGTTCTGAGTTATAAAAAATGCCTAAAGACCTTAGTTGGAAACGGGCCGTTCTAATTATGGTCGTCATGAGTAAAATCCAACCCCATAATGGGGCGTTTGAGAACGGGCCGTTCCAGTTATAAATATTACACATAACGAATTGGTCCAGAACGGGCCGTTCCGGATTCAGAACGTGTCGTTCTAGCCTTTCCAGACTTCTATAAATAGGAGTGAGGGCTGTGAAAAATTATAACGGAGGTGAAAAAGAGAGAAAGTGTAACATAGTTAAAAAAAATATATTTTTAGCTGATTTAGTAGCCCAGAACGGGCCGTTCCAAGCTATTAAATTAGCCTAAACTTTTAGGTTGGGAACGGTTCTAGAACGGGATGTTCCAAATTCCAGAACGGGCCGTTCTGGAAGGAGAACGGGCCGTTCCGGAGGGAGAACGGGCCGTTTCGGATGAGTCCTGGAACGGGCCGTTCTGATTTCAGAACGGGCCGTTCTGGGTGTGGGTTTTGTGCGTGAATTGGGAGTTCAGAACGGGCCGTTTCGATTCGGTACGGGCCGTTCTGGGCAGTCCAAAAAATCTATAAATAGGGGTTAGGGGCCTTCAAGAGAACTTGAGTTTTTAGAGAGAAGTTTTAGAGAGAAGGTCTCTGGGTCAGTGAGCTCCTTTCTCTCCCAAATTTCTCTGTTTAACTCCTTTTCTCCTCTAGATCAATAACTCCTTCTGTCTTTTCTTGAAATTCAGATTAGAAAGCTTGTTTTGGGAGGATTGAAGTTCCGAGTTGAGCCTCGAAGGGAAATTCTACTTTTGTTCAGTTTTTGGCTATCTGAGCCAATTTCCAGGTAAGGGGAAGCTAGATTGTTTGCATGTGGTTGAATTTGTTAGTTTGGATGAGAGTTTTGAACTCTCTGAATAGGTTTAGGCCGGGCGCAGGTTGAGCGCGTCAGGCGTGGAAGAGCTTAGAGCTCTTGGGTTGGTGTTAGGCCAGGCGCGAGCTGACTGCGCCGATCGTGATTATATTTATAAATAATTAATTTAAATTGATGCTTATGCATGTTTAAAGTCGAAGTTTAGATCATGTATGTATGATATATGATGTATGGTGAGGTATGATTCATATGTATGCTTGTGATGATACGTATGAATGGTTGAATATGATATGAGTATGTTTATTGATCATAATGATTTATGATGTATGATGCATTATTGCATGTGATGTCTTATGACATGTGTATGACTATTGATCATGATGGTGGGCAGACCATTATGATGTATGATGCATGATTGCATGTGATGCCTATGGCATGAGTCTAGCCTAGGACTTGAGGAGAGGAAAAATATTTTCGAACTGGAAGAGCTCACATAGAGTCTCTTGAGAATGGTGCTTGGATAGGCCACTGATATATGAGAGTGGTGCTCTGGGAGGCCACTGGTTTTGGGAGAGTGGTGCTCAGATAGGCCACTGGGTTGGGTGAGTCTCCTCTAAGTCCTTAGCTAGTGTTGGAGCGGGGTATGAGGTCGAGGGTTATTCCCTTAACCAAGTACTCGGGAAGGTGCGTGGATCCTTGCGGATAGTCGGTGGACGAACTCCACAATTGACTTGGTTAATGCATGTCAAGGTCGTGGTAAGCCTGTACCCAGCTGTGCTATACCTGACGGTGGATCTGGACTTCCAAGTGTATAAGTGACATCATCCGAGTAAACCCGAGTGAGGATTATATCCTGTTTAGCTGTGACCGAGCAGGCGCATTGGGCGTGAAAACGGTTGGGGTGGTTTCAGTAGGATGGAATGTCACTTATACAACTCTATTATTATGGAGATCTCCTAGGTGTATGCGTGACGACGCATTAGATGATTGATATGCATGGATATCTGTCATGAGTTGCATGTATTGCATGATTGTCATGATGATGAAGTGTATGGTATTTTACTTCATGTTTGATGAATGGATGATTGATTAAGGTGAAAGGTTCCTTAGGGACTTGATTGGGATGCATGTGTAGTATAGATTTTATTCTGTACTTGTATGATTGATTTTTGAACTCTAGCTTACCCTTCTGTTTCCATGTGGTGGGACTGCGATGATCATACTTGGTGTGAGAGCAGGTCAGGGATAGCTTGGAGTAGAGGTGATCGTTGCGAGACGAGGAGCTGAGTCTCGTGTTTTGAGTTACCATTCTGGGTAACATTTTTTGTCTGTGCTTGACCGGCACTAAGGAATATTTTGGGATGACTGTACATATATGGTGCTATATTTTATATATAGAAACTTAATTATTTTGATCTTTATATTTATGCCTGTATGTATGTGTTATCCAGTTTAATATTCTTTTAGTTAACTAGTTGTAGTGCGATTCCACTAAGTGTAGAGACTGTGGCGGGTCGTTACACTTTTATGGTATCAGAGCCGGTCGAGTCTTTTAGGATACTCTGTGGGGAGTGATCCTTCTAGGTTTCTGTTGTCTCATATCTCTGATATGTGCTAGCCTTTGGTGAATTGTGGGGGTATTATGTTACTAATAGGATGTTTGAATTCTTGTAGTATGGCGAGACCCCAGTATGACCAAATTGCTAGGGCCATGGAGATGATAGCCATGGCGATAGAGCAGCAGAGTGCTCACTTTGCTCAGATGGAGGCAGGTAGAGCTGCGGCTGAGGTAGCTAGACCGGTGGTCTCTCAAGAGGGGAGAGATTTAGCAGAGTTCAGGGGATGTCAGCCTCCCCAGTTCTGAGGGGATTCAGATCCTGATGTGGCAGATCAATGGTTGAGGGATATGGAGAAGATCTTCAGTGTTTTGGGATCTTCTGATGAGAGAAAGTTGGCTTATGCAGTTTACATGCTGGGGGGCGAGGCTGAGTACTGGTGGAGAGGCACCAGGTAGATGTTAGAGAGGAGGGGTGTGCTTGTTGACTAGGATTGCTTCAAGAGGGTCTTTTTGGAGAAATATTTCCCGGACAGCGTTAGATACGCTAAGGAGGCAGAGTTCATGAGATTACATCAAGGGAGCTTGTCTGTTTCTGAGTATGCTATGAGGTTTGAGCATCTAGCTCGTTTCTACTCTCAGGCCATATCTGAGGCTTGGAGATGTAGAAAGTTTGCAGAGGGATTGAGGCACGAGCTGAAGAGGGTCATAGTCCCTATGTCCATAGTGGAGTTTCCTGCTTTGGTTGAGAAGGAAAAGAGTGTTGAGAGTTTGGAGGGTGGTGGTAGCAGCTATAAGGCTGCTAGAGTTCAGGAGGGATCATCCGGGTCCAGGAGGGGAGGCTAGCAGAGGGGACCCTATGACAGACCTGTACAGTCTCAGAGAGGAGCTGTTAGTAGGGGACCTCGTCCTGCTACTCCTCAGGGTGGAGCATCGTCAGTGCGGTGCTACAGATGTGGAGGAGCACATATGGTCAGAGATTGTTCCCATCCAGGGAATGTTTGCTTCAGATGTGGTAGGCCAGGCCACATCTCTATAGATTGTCAGACACCGTCGACTTCATCTGGGAGTGCCCCGAGGCCACCCAGACCTACAGCTGCGGGAAGAGTGTTTACATTATCAGGTGCAGAGGCTTCCACTTCATCAGACTTGGTGAAGGGGAAGGGGAAGGCAACAGGTGAGGATGTTTTATTTTTGTTCGATTTTGGTGCCAAACATTCTTTCATTTCTGTTGATTGTGTGAAGAGATTGGGTTTGTCAGTATCTTCCTTGCATGTTGATTTGTCTGTATCTACTCCGGCTTCAGTTTCTGTGGTGACGTCAGAGATGTGTGTGAGATGCCCGATAGAGGTATCTGGTAGGAGGTTCCGAGTGAACCTGATTATGTTGCCCATGGTGGATATCGACATAATCTTAGGGATGGATTGGTTATCTTCCCATCACATCCTTATAGATTGTGCTCGTAGGGAGTTGGTATTTCCTCAATTGGAGGAGGAGGTGTTAGTATCAGCGGGTCAGGCTGAGCAGTTGATGAGGGATGGAGCTGAGTGATTTATGTTATTTGCTGCTTTGAGTGTTGAGACAGAGAGGGCCATCATTGGGATTGAGATTGTTAGTTAGTTTCCTGAGGTGTTCCCAGATGATGTGCCAGGATTGCCACCTATTTGTGATGTTGAGTTTAGCATTGATCTAGTACCTGGTGCAGGAGCGGTATCAGTGGCTCCTTATAGGATGGCTCCAACTGAGTTGGTAGAGCTGAAGAAATAGATTGAGGATTTGTTGGAGAAACAGATGCTGAGGCCTAGTGTTTCTCCTTGGGGTGCCCCAGTATTATTAGTAAAGAAAAAGGATGGTGGGGCCCGTTTGTGTGTTGATTATCGGCAGCTGAATAAATCAACGATAAAGAATAAATATCCACTTCCAATGATTGATGATTTGATGGATCAGCTGAGGGGAGCTTCAGTATTTTCAAAGATTGATTTGAGATCCGGATACCACCAGATCAGGGTGAAGGAAAGTGACATACCAAAGACTACTTTCAGGACTAGGTATGGTCACTATGAGTATGTAGTGATGCCTTTCGGTGTAACTAATGCTCCAGCAGTGTTCATGGATTACATGAACAGGATTTTCAGACCGTTCTTAGACAGATTTGTGGTGGTCTTCATTGATGATATTTTGGTGTATTCTAAATCATTGGAGGATCATCGTGAGCATTTGAGGTCAGTTTTGAAGGTGTTGAGGGAGAAACAGTTGTATGTCAAACTGTCCAAGTGTGAGTTTTGGTTGTCTGAGGTGAAATTTTTGGGGCATGTGATATCGGCAGAGGGGATTGCAGTGGACCCAGCCAAGGTGGAGGCTGTGATTCAGTGGGAGCGTCTAAGGACTGTTACAGAGATTAGGTGTTTTGTTGGGTTGGCGGGTTACTATCGGAGATTCATTGAGGGTTTTTCTCGAATAGTAATGTCTTTGACTCAATTGACTCGAAAAGATCAGCCTTTTGTTTGGACGGACGCTTGTGAGCAGAGTTTTCAAGAGTTGAAGAGACGGTTGACTACTTCTCCAGTTTTGGTGTTACCTGACACTGATGAGCCTTTTGATGTGTTCTGTGATGCTTCTCATCAGGGGTTAGGTTGTGTGTTGATGCAGGGAGGGAGAGTAGTGGCATACGCTTCGAGGCAACTTAAGAACCATGAAAGAAATTATCCTACTCATGATTTGGAGCTTGCAGTTGTGATTTTTGCCTTGAAGTCGTGGAGACACTATCTGTATGGTGCGAGATTCAGTATATTTAGTGATCACAAGAGTTTGAAATATCTGTTTGATCAGAAGGAGCTGAATATGAGGCAGAGGAGGCGGATGGAATTCCTAAAGGACTTTGATTTCTAGTTGATGTATCATCCTGGAAAGGCGAATGTGGTAGCAGATGCATTGAGTAGGAAATCCCTTCACATGTCAGCTATGATGGTTAGAGAGTTGGAGCTGATTGAGCAGTTTAGAGATTTGAGATTAGAGGTGGAGGTTGTTCAGGATCACATTAGTTGTGGTATGATCACCATAACTAATGAGTTCTGGAAACAGGTGGGAACTAAACAGTTACAGGACCCAGATTTGTTGAGGATTTTGGGATTGCTTGGTACTGAGAAGGCAACTGGTTTTGAGCTTGGTACTGATGGGATTTTGAGATTCAGAGGTCGGATTTGTCTGCCTTGTGATTCAGAGTTGAGGAGAGTTGTTCTAGAGGAGGGACACATGAGTCATCTTAGCATACATCCTGGTATGACTAAGATGTATCAAGACATCAAGAAAAGTTTCTGGTGGCCTGGTATGAAAAGGGAGATAGCAGGGTTTGTAGCCGCTTGTCTGACTTGTCAGAAGGCGAAGGTTGAGCATCAGAGGCCTAGAGGGGTTTTACAGTTGATGGAGATTCCTGAGTGGAAGTGGGATAGTGTCACTATGGACTTTGTGGTTGGATTGCCTAGGACAGCTAGGAACAGTGACTCTATCTGGGTGATTGTGGATAGGTTGACAAAGTGTGCGCACTTTCTTCCTGTCAACAAGAGGTGGTCCTTGGAGAGGCTTGCATAGTTGTATATCCGAGAGATAGTACGGTTGCATGGAGTGCCTTCCAGTATTATTTCTGACAGAGATCCAAGGTTTACTTCAAGGTTTTGGCAGACTCTACATCAGGCGTTGGGGACGAGATTGAGGTTGAGTTCTGCCTATCATCCACAGACAGATGGTCAGTCAGAGAGGACAATTCAGTCACTGGAGGATCTTTTGAGAGCTTGTGTGTTGGATCATCTGGGTAGCTGGGAGGAGGTGTTTCCATTGGTAGAGTGTACCTACAATAACAATTATCATGCGAGTATTGGCATGGCACCTTTTGAGGCTTTATATGGCAGGAGGTGTAGGACTCCTTTATGTTGGTATCAGGAGGGTGAGTCAGTAGTGGTTGGTCCAGAGTTAGTTCTTCAGACTATTAAGATGGTGAGACAGATTCAGGAGAGGTTGAGAGCTACTCAAAGTCGACAAAAGTCTTATGTTGATAAGAGGAGGAGACCTCTAGAGTTTGAGGAGGAAGAGCACGTGTTTCTCAAGGTGACACCCACTACTGGAGTGGGAAGGGCTGTAAGGGCCAAGAAACTCACACCGAAGTTCATTGGTCCTTATCAGATCCTTCGTCGTGTAGGTCCGGTAGCTTATCAGTTGGTGTTACCTCTGGTTCTGTCCAACTTGCATGATGTGTTTCATGTTTCACAGTTGAGGAAGTACATCAGAGACCCGAGTCACGTGATAGAGATGGATGAGGTGCAAGTTAGAGAGAACTTGACCTACGAGAAGAGACCGGTAGCTGTGATTGATCACAAGTTGAAGGAGCTTCGTGGCAAGTCCATTAGCTTGGTGAAGATTCTTTGGGATGCAGCTATTGGTGAGACAACCTGGGAAGTAAAGAGTCAGTTCAAGGAACAATATCCATTTCTCTTTTCAGGTAAGCCTATTTTTGGGGACGAAAATTCCTAATTGTTGGGGAGTATTGTAACATAGTTAAAAAAAATATATTTTTAGCTGATTTAGTAGCCTAGAACGGGTCGTTCCCAATCTGGAACGGGACGTTCCAAGCTATTAAATTAGCCTAAATTTTTAGGTTGGGAATGGTTCTAGAACGGGCTGTTCCAAATTCCGGAACGGCCCGTTCTAGAACCATTCCCAACCTAAAAATTTAGGCTAATTTAATAGCTTGGAACGGCTGGAAGGAGAACGGGCCGTTCCGGAGGGAGAACGGGCCGTTTCGGATGAGTCCCGGAACGGGCCGTTCTGATTTCAGAAGGGGCCGTTTTGGGTGTGGGTTTTGTGCGTGAATTGGGAGTTCAGAACGGGCTGTTTTGATTCGGTACGGGCCGTTCTGGGAAGTCCGAAAAATCTATAAATAGGGGTTAGGGGCCTTCAGGAGAACTTGAGTTTTTAGAGAGAAGTTTTAGAGAGAAGGTCTCTGGGTCAGTGAGCTCCTTTCACTCCCAAATTTCTCTGTTTACCTCCTTTTCTCCTCTAGATCAATAACTCCTTCTGTCTTTTCTTGAAATTCAGATTAGAAAGCTTGTTTTGGGAGGATTGAAGTTCCGAGTTGAGCCTCGAAGGGAAATTCTACTTTTGTTCAGTTTTTGGCTATCTGAGCCAATTTCCAGGTAAGGGGAAGCTAGATTGTTTGCATGTGGTTGAATTTGTTAGTTTGGATGAGAGTTTTGAACTCTCTGAATAGATTTAGGCCGGGCGCAGGTTGAGCGCGTCAGGCGTGGAAGAGCTTAGAGCTCTTGGGTTGGTGTTAGGCCAGGCGCGAGCTGACTGCGCCGATCGTGATTATATTTATAAATAATTAATTTAAATCGATGTTTATGCATGTTTAAAGTCAAAGTTTAGATCATGTATGTATGATATATGATGTATGGTGAGGTATCATTCATATGTATGCTTGTGATGATACGTATGAATGGTTGAATATGATATGAGTATGTTTATTGATCATAATGATTTATGATGTATGATGCATTATTGCATGTGATGTCTTATGACATGTGTATGACTATTGATCATGATGGTGGGCAGACCATTATGATGTATGATGCATGATTGCATGTGATGCCTATGGCATGAGTCTAGCCTAGGACTTGAGGAGAGGAAAAATATTTTCGAACTGGAAGAGCTCACATAGAGTCTCTTGAGAGTGGTGCTTGGATAGGCCACTGATATATGAGAGTAGTGCTCTGGGAGGCCACTGGTTTTGGGAGAGTGGTGCTCAGATAGGCCACTGGGTTGGGTGAGTCTCCTCTAAGTCCTTAGCTAGTGTTGGAGCGGGGTATGAGGTCGAGGGTTATTCCCTTAACCAAGTACTCGGGAAGGTGCGTGGATCCTTGCGGATAGTCGGTGGGCGAACTCCACAATTGACTTGGTTAATGCATGCCAAGGTCGTGGTAAGTGACATCAGGCGAGTAAACCCGAGTGAGGATTATATCCTGTTTAGCTGTGACCGAGCGGGAGCATTGGGCGTGAAAACGGTTGGGGTGGTTTCGGTAGGATGGAATGTCACTTATACAGCTCTATTATTATGGAGATCTCCTAGGTGTATGCGTGACGACGCATTAGATGATTGATATGCATGGATATCTGTCATGAGTTGCATGTATTGCATGATTGTCATGATGATGAAGTGTATGGTATTTTACTTCATGTTTGATGAATGGATGATTGATTGAGGTGAAAGGTTCCTTAGGGACTTGATTGGGATGCATGTGTAGTATAGATTTTATTCTGTACTTGTATGATTGATTTTTGAACTCTAGCTTACCCTTCTGTTTCCATGTGGTGGGACTGCGATGATCATACTTGGTATGAGAGCAGGTCAGGGATAGCTTGGAGTAGAGGTGATCGTTGCGAGACGAGGAGCTGAGTCTCGTGTTTTGAGTTACCATTCTGGGTAACATTTTTTGTCTGTGCTTGACCGGAACTAATAAGGAATATTTTGGGATGACTGTCCATATATGGTGCTATATTTTATATATAGAAACTTAATTATTTTGATCTTTATATTTATGCCTGTATGTATGTGTTATCCAGTTTAATATTCTCTTAGTTAACTAGTTGTAGTGCGATTCCACTAAGTGTAGAGACTGTGGCGGGTCGTTACAGAAAGAGAGAGAGAGACAGAGAGAGAGAAAGAAAGAAAGAAAGAAAGAAAGAGGGAAAAAGAGAAAAAGTGAGTAGGAAGAGGATCTTGAAGATTTTTGATAGATAAGTCAATGTTTTGAGGTAAGGGGTAGGAGAACTTTATCTCTTTAAAATTTTATATACTACTATGTTTATTTATTTGTGTTATATTTTATGTATTTATTTAGTGAGGTGTCCCTAACCTCATTTATTCGTTTAACCTATGATTATCTTTATCCATAATAATTATTAAGGTATTCATATTTTATGTTGTTTAATTATTTTATAATGATTGTCATTTTCATTTATATGATTGAGACTTTTAATATATTCTTTTTACGTAAATATTATTCAAATTTATTTAATGTATATATATTTTATAATCAACTATAATATAGTTTTGATATCTTGAACTCGTCTTGTTGGTATTTCTTCATGTATTGATGAATATAAATATTATTCTATGGCCATAGAAGATAAAGTTTGAATTATTTGTAGCTAGAAGTTTGACCTTGGGAATTTAAATGAGTAAGGAATGAAGGTGAAATATCATCTTGTTGGTTAATGTGAAATATTTTTTTGTTGGTTGATATTATGATGATACTCACTTATCTTGACTAATCACTACAAGTATAATTCAAATTTTATTGTAACATGAAAATCTAATATATGATCTGTATATATATATATATATATATATATATATATATATATATATATATATATATATATATATATATATATATATATATGTATGTATATATGTTTAATATTAATTATAAATAATTCTGTACATTCTTTTGAATTATTGTATTTATTGGATATTGTTCTTACTCCTTGTTTTTCTTTGTTTTTTTTAAATTAAATATATTATAAAATAGATGGATCTACTTGGGATTTTAGATATTTTGCAGTGGTTATTGTTGTTGTTTTCCTTGGAAGGAATTGGAATGTAGAGACTGTTTGATGGATCTATTTTATTTCAATTGTAAATTTATTTCCACTATCAATGTAAATATTGTAATAAAAGTGGAAGAAAGAAATAATGTGTAAAATAGTACATTATTGCAAATATTATTTGTAAAAATATTTCATTGTTATCACGTATAATATTATTAATAATATTTTTATTTTCAATATATATATATATATATATACATATAATACTAGTATTTAAAAATTGGGCGTTTCATTTAGTGGTATCAGAGCAGGTTGATTCAATCCGCCGTGAGTTATGAGTTTACCGTGTTTGTTTGGTAGATGAAGTCTATTGTTGCAACGATTGAATCTAAGGAGGTTGTATGTCGAGAATTGGAGTTTTTAATGTTCTTGATGAAAGGCCAAAGTCTGCATCTTTGTTATTTTTTTATTACATAATTTGGAAGTTATAAATTATTCCTAACTAGGAGGCACAACCACCTTTACTGGAATTAATTTATATTTCCTCTACTACTTTTAAATTTTATTATATGACTTCTTGAGTTTTGATGCTTACATGTTGATTTTTTTATGGGTTAGGTTGTATGAGGATTTTATTTTAGTTTATAAGTTCTCTGTGTTGAATATGTAAGTTATTTTGGTTTAGGATTGTAGGAAGAAGCTTAAATAATGGTTTGGAAGTGTTTTAAGGTATTTTTGTGGCCTTAGACTTTGGTGTGCTCTTTTGTTGATCAGTGCATGGAATGTTTTAGCTGCAGTTTTGTTGCGCCAGTACAAGTATTATATTGAACAGAATTGGATTTTATGATCTTCATAAAAGTTGTAGTCTTGGATGTTATCTTTCTAAGGGCACCAAAATCAGGTACAATGGAGATCTAGAACTTCTGTTATGAATATTTTAGTGAGCAAAGGTCTAGTTGTTAGCGCTGATTATATCTATCACAGTTTTTGAAATTTTTAGCTAAGTATATGATCATTCTAGAATTTCAAGTCTTCGTAAGAGTGGTAGCTTATTCTCTTAGCTTTGTTTTGGTGATAGGTTTGAGATCATTTGGATGAATATAACTCTCTGTATATCATTTTCTTTGATAGTTGTTGAAGGGACATATATGGTATCATGATGTTTGTGAGTTATTAGGCAATGCAAGGATAAAAATCGATTTTGTTATGATGTTCTAAGGTGTTGTCTCGTGGATCAAAAGTTTCTTTAAGGTTGTATGATGCTATGTGGTTAAGTTGGTTCATGTACATGTTATATGGTGTAAACGGTGATTGATTCGTACATGTTTAGGGATGATATATATGAAGGTTTAAAGTAGGTATTCTAATACGATCTGATATGCATTTATGTTGATATGTGGATAGATGACCTTAGGGATCCATTAATGAATATTTGTGTGTTTAGTGAGATTGACCTTAGGATGTGATATCATTATATTGGAGTAGAGGGTAAAAATATATTCAAGACAGCTTTATGCTAAGTTATCTAAGTATAAATTTTTATTGTATGAAGTGAATTTTCTAGGTCCTATGATTTCTAATAAAGATATAATGTAGATCTATCTATGGTAGAAATTGTGCTTGAGTGGGAGATACCAAAGTCAGTTAGTGTGGATATGATTTTTTTTAAGATTAACTTATTATTATGAGAAATTTATTGAGAAATTTTCTAAGATAACATTACATTTGACAGGGAAGAGATAGTTGCTTTTATGGAATAGTAAGTGTAAAAGTAGTTTTCAAACTCTTAAGGAAAAATTGGTTAGCGTTAATATTATTAGACTCTAGTAATTTTTATGTGGTATATAGTGATGCTTCAAAGATGGGTTTGGGAGGATTGTTGATGCAAGAAGGAAATGTAGTAGCTTATGTTTCTAGGCATTTAGGTAATGGAAAATTCATGAGAGAAATTACCTTACCCATGACCTTGAATTAGAGGTTGTAATATTTACATTTAAGATTTTGGATACATTTCTGGTATAATTCTAAGCTTGAGATCATAAGGGTCTTAAATATCTGTTAGACCCAAAGGAGTTGAATATGAGATAGAAAAGATAGTTGAAATTTGTTAAGGACTAGGATTTTAATCTGAGTTGTTATTGGGTAAAGCCAATGTGGTGATCAATGCTTTGAGTAGGAAACTTTTGTATTTGTCTTCCCTTATGGTTAAACGAGATATATCTTTTGGCTTACATTAGGAATTTAAGTTTGACTTGTGAAATTACTCTTAGAGGTACGAGACTACACATGACTCGAGTAACGAGTGGATTATTGAAGGAAATTGGAGAAACATAATTATTTGATTCATTTTGGTGATAAAATATGAGGCTATAAGACAAGGTAGTGGATAAGAGTTTGTCTTGGGTATAGATGAAGTGGTAAGACTTAGAGATTGAGTATGCGTACCTAGTGAACTTACGATTAGGTGCTTGATCTTTGGAGAGGGTCATAGAAGTAAAATTAATATTGTGGAAGATGCCTTGATTTGAATGACCATTCACTATCTTTGATGATTTAAAGGTTGAATTTGATTAAAGAATTTAAAGACTTAAGCTTGGTGTATGAGCTTATCCTTAGGAACATTGAATTGGGTATGTCGAAAAAGACTATTGAACTAATGGATGAGATTAGAGGACCCAGGAGTTAGATCCTTGCTTAGTGAACCAAGTGGAAAAGATTTGTAGGGGTATAAATAGCCCTTTACGATTGGAAGTTGATGGTGTTTTGAGATTCGAAGATAGAATCTATGTTCCTAGTAAACCTGAATTAAGGAAGATGATCTTAGAGAAAGGACATAAGAGTACTCTTAGCTACTAAAATGTATCAGAGTAGTGTAGCGGAAACATGGTAGCCTAAGGTGAAAAGAGAAGTAGAGGAATTTGTGTACTCGTATATAGTAGGCATGGCAATCTAACTCGCCCCCGTGGGTACCCGCCCGAACCCGCCCCGATTTAGATGGGGAAAACCCGTGTTTACCGGGTTCGGGTTTTCCCCGATTGATAAAATCGGGGGCGGGGGCGGGGATGTTAATACCCACCCCGCCCCCGCCCCCATACCCGCCCCCGCCCCCGCCCCGCTTAATAATATAATTAAAAAATTATTTTTATATATATAAACCAAAATTATAAATATTTATATGTAAAAAATTTATATAAAAATTTATATTATTTTACTTTTATTTTATTTTTTTTAAATTATTCATATTTATTTAAAAGAAAAAAAAGAAGAAAAAAAAATAAGAGCGGGGGCGGGGGGCGGGGCAGGGAAACCGGAACCCCGCCGGGGGCGGGGATGGGGACCTAGATTTTATCCCCAGCGGGTATCGGGGGCGAGGGTGGGGGCGGTTTAAATTTGCGGGGGCAGGGGCGGGGAACGTAAAACCCGCCCCCGCCCCGCCCTGTTGCCATGCCTAGTATATAGTGTGCCAAAAGTCTAAGGTAGAACACTAGAAGTTTTTAAGATTTTTACAGCCTTTAGACGTCCTAATTTGGAAGTGAGATTCTGTATCTATGAACTTAGTTGTAGTTATGTCTGATATGCTTAAGAAATTTGATCTTATTTGGTTAATGGATAGATTTACCAAGTTTACTCACCCTGTACTTATTAACATTAGACATTACTTGGAGAGATTGATAGAGTGTACATCAATCAGGTAGTGAGGTTACATGAAAATTAGAAAGCAAGATGCGAGGAACTTATCCATTTCTTTTCAGGAAAATTTCGAGGAAGAAATTTCTAAAAGGAGGGAAGAATTGTAACGTCCTAAAATTTTACTAATACAATAGTTAATTATCATTTATTTTATATTTATAAAGATTATTAAATGGGTTTTATAATTAAATAATAAATATTATTTATTTATTTATTTATTTATTTTATTTTATTTTTTAAGGCCTAGAACGGGTCATTCCAAAAAGTGGAACGGGCCGTTCGAAATTATGAAAATAACCTATTTTTGTTGTCCTAGAACAGTCTGTTCCAATAGGTGGAACAAGCCGTTCCAAACTATGAAAGAGGCTTAGTTTTGTCAGCCTAAAACAGGCCTAAAGACCTTAGTTGGAAACGGGCCGTTCTAAATATGGTCGTCATGAGTCAAATCTAACCCCAGAACGGGGCGTTGCGGTCTTGAGAACGGGTCTTTCCAGTTATAAATATTACACATAACAAATTGGTCAAGAACGGGTCGTTCTGGATTTAGAACGGGTCGTTCTAACCACTCCAGTTTTCTATAAATAAGAGTGAGGGTTGTGAAAAATTATAACGGAGGTGAAAAAGAGAGAGAGAGAGAGAGGGAGAGGGAGAGAGAGAGAGAGAGAGAGAAAGAAAGAAAGAGGGGAAGAGAGAAAAAATGAGTAGGAAGAGGATCTTGAAGATTTTTGATAGATAAGTCGATGTTCTGAGGTAAGGGGGAGGATAACTTTATCTCTTTAAAATTTTATATACTACTATGTTTATTTATTTATGTTATATTTTATGTATATTTATTTAGTGAGGTGTCCCTAACCTCATTTATTTGTTTAACCTATGATTATTTTTATCCATAATAATTATTAAGGTATTCATATTTTATGTTGTTTAATTATTTTATAATGATTGTCATTTTTATTTATATGATTGAGACTTTTAATATATTCTTTTTACGTAAATATTATTCAAATTTATTTAATGTAAATATATTTTATAATCAACTATAATATAGTTTTCATATCTTGAACTCGTCTTGTTGTTATTTCTTCATGTATTGATGAAGATAAATATTATTCTATGGTCATAGAAGTTAACATTTGAATTATTTGTAGCTGGAGGTTTGACCTTGGGAATTTTAATGAGTAAGGAATGAAGGTGAAATATCATCTTGTTAGTTAAGGTGAAATATCCTTTTGTTGGTTGGTATTATGATGATGTTCATTTATCCTGACTAGTCACTACAAGTATAATTCAAATTTTATTGTAACATGAAAATCTAATATATGATATGTATATATATTTTTATATATATATATCTATGTTTAATATTAATTATAAATAATTTTGTACATTCTTTTGAATTATTGTATTTATTGGATATTGTTCTTACTCATAGTTTTTCTTTGTTTTTTTTTTAAATTAAATATATTACAAAAATAGATGGATCTACTTGGAATTCCAGATCATTTTGCAATGGTTATTGCTATTGTTTTCCTTAGAAGGAATTGGAATGTAGAGACTATTTGATGGATCTATTTTATTTCAATTGTAAATTTATTTCCACTATCAATGTAAATATTGTAATAGAAGTGGAATAAAGAAATAATGTGTAGAATAGTACATTATTGCAAATATTATTTGTAAAAATATTTCATTGTTATCACGTATAATATTATTAATAATATATTTTTATTTTCAATATATATATATATATATATATGAGATAATGAAACACCCGATTTATAAATACCAGGATTATACGTATATATATGTGTATATATATATATATATATATATATATATATATATATATATATATATATATATATATATATATATATATATATATAAAGAGAGAGAGAGAGAAAGGAGGGTTATACTAACACTGGTGTAACTTTTACTAACACTACTAGAAAAATTGTATTTTAAGTCGGTTATTTTGTCATATCTACATCTGTTCTAAAACTGACTTAGATGAAGGCGACGTAGATGAAGGAACATATTTACATCGGTTATGTAAAAACTGACTTAGATATATGTGTTGATCTAAGTCGGTTTTCATAAAACAGTCTTAGATGTATATGTTGATCTAAGTCGGTTTGTATTGAAAGCTGACTTAGATGTATACATACATCTAAGTCAGCTTTTGTTAAGAACCGACTTAGATGTATGTATACATCTAAGTCAATTTTTACGTAGAACCATTGTAGATTATATTTTTTTTAACCAGGTTAATTTTTAAAATAAGACTGACTCAACTATAAATAACCTGTAAAAACTAATTCAATAAAACTAATCCAATTATCCAATGTAAGAGAAGCCACATCAAAATCCAACATGAACCAAGAGAGGCCAATCTGGGATCCTTATCATTATAGGAATACTCAAAAACTAATAGAGGTCAATCTGGGATCCATAAAGAAGAGTTTTTTCTTACAAGGAGAAGAGAAACTAAAAAAAATTTAGGTCATATGACATTAGACATGTGTACTTAGTCATCAGCTAAAGCCACATTCACCTATTTCTAAAGTTTACACGTCATACTAAACATTTCAACATGATCTATTTCTAAATTTTTCTAGAAAGAAATTTCCACAATAAATCCGAATGTCTTCTAATTTGGTTTCCTCCAATGGTGTAGCATCTTCAAAAAGCTGCAACATATATACATCATATATTAGTTACATCATAATAAGAATTAAAACAAATTAACAATATTTTTAAATGTATCTCACTCCAACCATTTGTTACTCCTCCTTCAATTATTTCTGACATCCAATTTATGACATAGTATCTACATTCATAATGTCCTTGTTGTTTATAACTCTAAAATGAATACCAAATTAAGTAGTAAGTAGTTTTTTTAATTAAGGTAATAAAAGACATTTGTTAGGTATATTGACTTTAATTACAAACCACTTACTTACCATGGGGTAAATCCATTCTAAGTTCTTTGATAGTGCAGTAGATTTACCATTCATGACATTATACATAGCCATAACACTAAAAAAATAAAATGAACATAAGTTACATGATTAAAATTTTATAATAAAGAGCATAAAATTAAAATGTGTTACAAATTAAAGTTTACCTTTTGACTAAATGTTTGACATGAAAAGTGGGCTTATGATGCAAAGAACAAAACTATACAGCAACTTTACTTATAAGACAAAGAACCAATAGTTTCCAATGATTTCTGCATTGATCCAAAATTAGTTAAACAATACATATATAAATTACATAAATTAAATGCAATAAGAAACATGCACTTACTGATCAATGTAATGAGCCAAGTAAATTTGCTTCTGGGAGTTCTTTAGCCTATCACTGATATAACTTATAGCCTCCTCTTTCTTATTCACTAATTATTGTGTGTACTGGGGCTCCAAAAATCCATACAAGTCATCATAGCCATGCTCTTCAATTTTTTGATTTAGATAACTAAATTTTATATAAAATATTTATTAATGAATCATAATTAATTAAATAAATATTGATACTAATAAGAATTGTGTACTTACAATATCCAAAATTGTATGATTGAGATGTTAAGCATTTGACGTTCTATTAATTCACGTATATCATTGAATGTAATATAAAACACAAAATCACCAGCACCGACACCAAATAGACTTCCAGGACATATCACCTGAAATGGTCAAGTTGGATAAGTAACCAACCTAAAACAAAAAAAAATGTTAAATAGTTTTTATATAAATCAGACAAAGTCACCTTAAATGGGTTGCCATAAGTTAAGGTCAATGATGCCTCACGCAAATCACATATAGGATCATTATTAGGTTTGGACCTATGAATTATTGGAATATCCTATGTCTGCTTAGATGATAAAATATGTCTCACAAGACGTCTCGGCCATGAAATGAAAGTCTGTAAGGCCTGTCTAACTAGCTGAACCTCTAAAGTAGGCACATGAACATGAGCATCAAAATCTCGAACAAACTCAATAACCACCTTGACCAAATATACTATTAAAGGTACATGGTGTATTGTTGAATTACCCTCATAAACTCTACCAATGGCCACTACACGAGGTGGTATATCATCAATGCATAACTCACATAGATGAGAGATATCAACAGGAGGCTCATCCCCTAATGCATTACCAGCCGTAGCAGTAGCACTTGAAGGAGTTGGACAACTACCTTTACTACTACCAAGGACAACATCTGCTTGAACTGGAGGAACATCCTGTGTCTGTGTATTACTGATATCATTTTTATTAAGTTGTGGAACAACTTATTGTGTGAGAAGTTCCAAATCCTTGAGGGTTAATCTAGCCATGGATAATCCATGTGACTGGCGTCGTCCATAGTACTGACCAATAGTAGTACCAACACGAGTTGCACGAACACGACCAGGATGCTCTGGTCGTCCAAGGGCAGTATTCAATATATCTTGACGCCCATCAGGAACAAAGGAACCTTGTGATGCTTGCTTATCCAACTCATTCTACAATAAACCAATTTAGTTTACAATATATCGTAAAATAAAAAATTTGAGCAAATTGGTAAATAGTTTTATTTGATAAAAATAATACTTACAATTTTTTCAACAATTTGGTTAGCTGACTCTGAAGTCATTTGGCCTGAACTTTTTGTGTGAGCCATCACCCACAACTTATGACGTGGAGGAGGAGGTGGAGGATCAATAACTACATCTTGACTAGCACCAGACTGTATTGCTTCTTCCTTTAGTCTCTTAAGTTCATTTTTAGAATAATTTGTCACTAAGAGATCATAACCCCCACGAGATAATAGGTGGGGGGCATCATTAAGTTCCTAGATAGCCTTTTCTTTTTCTCTTACAGCCTGTAATAATTGAATGACACCATAAAAACAATTAGAAAAATAAATAGTTATATTGTAAATTTTAAAAAATTAATAAACACAGTTTACATGCCATTTAGGGTCATTTCTGATTTCTTTGAATTTTTCCCAGTCTTCAGGGTCGATGTTATACTTATCACAAGGACTATTACCTTTTTGTTTCCCATTTATCCAGACCCTGGTAAGAAAAGATATATATTTCCTAAACCTTATAGCAACATGTTGAAGGATTTTTTTCCTCAATATAGCATTATCCTCAATCTGATAAACTTCCTACAAAAATATTTCAATTGAACAATTAATAAGAATAAATTTAAACTAATCAACAAAGTTGTCAAATAATGATATATTGTCAAATCATATAAAGGTAATGGAAATACTAAAATATCCTGCCAAATCAAATCCTTAGTAACTTGTGGGACTTCTTTCTAATGGGGAACTAAAATGCTAATCTAAGTGAATTTCAAGAAAAGGTTCAAGAATCATCATCATCTAAAGGTTTAGCTACTCTAAATCTAATTCACCTCTTTAATTGATTATGTATTTAGGTGAATTTGATCTATAACTCTCTTTATCATCGTTCTTGAGTAATTTTCTTAAGATTAAAGATTTTATAGTGGGTGACTAGAAAGGGCATTTCTTAGGGTTCAAGAAATGGGTTTATCTTTATAATTATAGGAATGTATTATGTAATACTTTGAATTCTTACTAACATTGATTGAGTGTGTTAAATCTCTTATATTTGAATCTTGCATATCATATAGGATTCAACATATAATCTATTCTTAAATATATAAATCAATCTCAACATTTCATCCTATACTATCTAAATCAATAAACTTCTTTGGAAAGATTTTAGAAAAGTTTTTGAAAATTAAAGATCCTGGGTATAAATTTTTAAATATCCAGTTCACCTGCTCAAATGGATAGAGCCATCTTTTCTAACATAAGTCACAAAGAACACAAGATACTTTTATACTGGTTCATCTCAATCACAGAGACTACGTCCAATTCTTGATCAACTGATCAAGTTCCACAATCTTTCACAAAGATTTGAGTATTCTTTCACAAGTCACTTTTGGCTCAACCTAAATATTCTTTCACTTGCTTCTTCAAGCAATTACCCAAGTATTATTTAAACAATGAAGCCTTACCAAGCTTCAATAACCATGTATTCTTTACAACAAAGTCTTAATTTTCAGGCTTCAAGCAATAACACAAAGTTAAAGCTAGAAAATCACTTGTTGTTTCATCTTACTTTCAAGACATGATACAACTAATTTAAGTACAAAGTTTTTACAAAAAAAATGAATTGAATTTGTACAAATGTTGTTCTCTTTTTTTTTTTTTTTTTGGTGTTCAAGCTTCTTTATATAGGTGCTTCTTGAAGATTACCTTTGCAAATCCTTGATTTTTTCTTAGAAGCAGAATCTATCTTTCATCATCTCCCATACTTGTAGATAGAAGTGCTTATTGATGCATAAAGGCGAGCATTAAATGCATTACACCAAATTGTCATTTATCTAATCAATGGGACTACTTAGCACCTTTAAGGTACAAAATGGGAGGAATTGTTGCGTGTGTCAGTCAGAAATGACTTTATCTAAGATTTCACATACTTTGAGATAACTACTTGTTATTTCCCTAACAAAAAACATATTGTCTATTATCCATTATCATTGAGTTCATTAAACTTCGCCAATTTCACCCTTAAGTGATCCTAATATATCTATATATGACTTTTATTATCCATTATCATTGAATTCATTAAATTCATTCCAAATCAATTTCTTGAGTTCAGAAATTCTAAGGATTCCACTTAACAAATGATTCCTCTATTTATTAAGTTAAAAGCCCTACATTATGTGTAAGAACATTTTCAACTAATAGCTATAAATCTATTCCTAGTCTTTGAAGTTATTAGGTGATTTGATTCAGAACCCAATTTAGAAAATGTTTCCCAACTAAAATCCAATCCAAAAATCAAAGATGAATGATCAAGTCATCTTAGCATTAAGAACAAAATCAAAATCATCATACATAATAATAGATCATCATATATGTGAATCAAAAAATACATAAAAGTTTGATGGTTTACATTTAATCCCAACAAAAGAAAAGGATTAGTCACTCATGATAGTGAGAACTGTCGTAACCCAAAAATTTTCTATCTTGCGACCTATGATTTAGACATCCTTTTAAAAATCTCATCAATTAAGGAATGCTCGGATACCAGGCTAATCCTGAATTAATAGTTTTGAAAAATAGGTTCTTAGGAGTCGCCACCAATGTTTTACTCAAAACATTGGAAAATAAAAGGTTTTCGAAAAGTCCAATAATGGCCTTGATAACCAAAATTGTGTTCGGGGGTCGGTTACGTGTAGGGAAGGTATTAAGCACCCCTACAACACCCTCAATCGGTACCCTTATGATGAATTTAGCATAGCAAGAATTAATAAGTTAAATATTTGATCCCCTTTATTAATGTTTATTTACATGCTTGAAATTTAAATTACACAATTGACCCTAAAATGTCTACATGATTGCTTTTATTATAAAATGTCTATTAAAGATGAGAAATAAAAGACAGAGAAGAAGATTGATTGAAATATCTCGTAGCAAGCTTTGTTAGATATTCAAATATGGAAGTTCAAGGTGCTTTGTGGCAACCTTTCACACTACACAAATGCGTCGCAAATCTCAAAAAATACAAAGAGAGAGAGAGAGAGAGAGAGAAAGAGCACGTTCTAGGCTACTAAAACTAGCTTATTTTGGCTTTAGGCCTTTTGATGACATGTCTTGTTGTTTCTATACTTGGGAGCTCCTTTTCGTTGATAATGGAAGTCCATTTCCTTGTTTATATGCCCCTGGACGAAATTGGGTGTCTACAACTACCCCTCTTTACTCGTCTTTTAGAATAGCTATGTGTTGCTTTTTCCAAAGGCAAGTAAAGACGTAGACATTTCGTCCAGGTCATCTCCTCATCTCTTTGGTGATGACGATTCTATGTTGTTTCCCTTAGATATGTGTATTTGCTTGTATCCTCACCCTTTAGAGCAATTGAGTGTTGGTTGCATACTCAATTGGGTAACAACGCTGAAAAACTGTACACCTGATCTTCAGTCTTCAAGTAGATTCTCCATTATTTCTCTTGTGATAGTGCGTTCTTTTATTCATAGCTTGTTGAAGAGGGAGTATTTTCGTAGCTTAGCCTCTCTAGGCTAGACTGACATTTAGGGCTTTAGCTAGCCCAATGCTAGTTTTTGGGTCTAGCAACCTTTTCCAATCTTAATGCTGAGTATTGTTATGGCTGGCCTCTCCAGGCTTCTTGCTGATGCTGAGTATTGTTATGGCTGACCTCTCCAAGCTGCTTGCTGATGCTGGCTTGCCTCTCCAGGCTGCCTGTTGATGCTGAGTATTATTATGGCTGACCTCTCCAGGATGCATGCTGATGCTGAGTATTATTATAGCTGGCCTCTCCAAGCTACTTGTTGATGTTGAGTATTATTATGGTTGGCCTCTCCAGGCTGCCTGCTGACGCTGAGTATTATTATGGTTGGCCTTTTCAGGCTACCTGCTAATGCTGAGTATTATTATGGCTGGGCTTTCTAAAGTGCCTGCTGATGCGGAGTATTATTATGGCTAGCCTCTCCAGGCTGTCTGCTGATGCTGAGTATTATTATGGTTGGCCTCTCCAGGCTGTCTACTGATTCTTATGATCTGATTGGCCCATTTCTTTGGGGAGGACGTTTGATGAAGACGAGGATTGCTAGTAGGTGGTGTCCTTAGTTTGGGCTATTTTTGCCTCTTGTCGGGATGATATCAATCGGAACTTGTGTTTCCATTTTTGGCTTTTCTCGTTGAGATGCAAAAAGATGATGAATGCTTATTTATGCATGATGGTAGTTTTTGCATATTTTGAATAATTCCCCTTTGATAAAGAAAGTTTTCTAAGTGTGTGAGATGCTTTTTTGAGATGCATGCGATGCATATTTTAGTTTCTCCCTTTTTTAAAAGGTGGCTTTTCTTTTCTCTTTTCCACGAATGGACTACTTCGATTGATGTGCAACATTAGTCATATTGGTCGTTTGGTGTATTGAGTCATCTTGGGGCTTTCCTTTTTCTTTTTGTTCAGAAATCCTAACTTTTGCTTAGGATGTATCCTAGCGGGTCTTTTTGCTATTTTCTTTTGCCCTAATTTTTGCCTAGGATGCCCTTTGCGAGTTTTCATCCTATAGGGTCATTTTCATTTTTTCCCTTTTTTTTTCAGGACATGTTCAATTTTGACAACCATCAACAATATACGTTATTATGATTGGATAAGACAGAAAGGAAAGAAAAGGATGATTTAGAAGGGGTGGTTGAGGTAGGTTAGTGTTTAAGTTTTTTTTAAACAAACATTTCCTTGGATAATTATTATAATCATTCTCCTAATTATCTTGGACTACATGTCTGAGTCTTAGGCAGAGTCTTCATATTTTGGCCTCTTGTAGAAGTATTCAAGCCGCCTTTTCGCTTCTAACTTGGAGAGTCGTCACTTGCTATTTTTTAGATCCCTAATTTTTGCCTAGGACATATCCTAGTGGGAACTTTTGATTTTTTTATTATTATTATGCCCTTTGCGGGTTTTCATCCTAGCGGTATTTTGCAAGTGATATTTTTGGGCATAATAATTCTTCTCTTTGACAAAATTTCTAACCATCCACGTCAGGGGGGAACTAGTGCCTTCGATGATTAACACTGCCCTCGTCCCATACACCAAGGAGAAAAATGTTATCCTAGCCTATGGGTGTTGAAAGTTCTTTCATGGACCAAGATTTGTGCTTCCTTTGTCAGGCAAATTGAGTTGATGTTTTTTTTTGTGTAAGATTTGTGACACCCTTCTACCCCATAATAGATAAGTAACAACAATAAGAATAATTCAATAAATATAATATCAAGAAGGGTCCACATATTTTAATAAAAACTCATAGGTTTAAAAGTCTTGAAATAAATAGAAATAATAATAATAATAATAATAATAAAGTTTTACTCTTAAAAGAAAATTATCAAGGTCTCTAAAGAAAAATGAAAGGGATCCAGAATTTACAAATATAAGGTGAATATAAAACTCCTAAAAATAAGTCTCCTCAAACGACAAATAACAATTCATAACTAAAGCATCCTAAATTCATGCCCCAATGTCACATCCTATGAGAGCAGAACCCTTTCCATTTAGAACTCAACACTATGAGTGCCTTCATCTTCACCTAAAAGAAAACCACATAAAAACAGGACGGTGAGAGATAGATAACATCATATATGAACATAGAGCTACCCAATTCCCACCCCACACCGTGCACCAAAATATCATCATTAACTATAAACAACAAATACATCTCATATAATTACCAAACATCATTTTTTTTTCAATCATACAAGCTTTCATACACATGCTCACTATATGCTCATACACATCTCCTCTCCTAAGAGTCTCAACTTGGCACTCCGCACAATGGGCGTACCTCGTCAATTCCCTTAGTTGTTGCCAATGCGGGCATACCGTTCTCACACCCTCCCAGGGCCGGTATGTTGCACGGTTAAACACCCAGCGGCCCGTGCAAAGGCAATCCACCCACCGTTAAACCCTCTGTGGCCAGTGAGCTGCGCAGTTAAACACCCAACGGCCCACGCATGGAATGCCTCCCGTCATGGTCCCCCCTGTCTCAACCCCTCTCTGGGCCCAGGGTCCAATGCAATATAGTCACGTCTGGCTTCTCAAGCACCACACGCAACTCATAAGTCTCATGCAACTCATGCATCCCACGTAACTCATAATTAATGCATCTCCATTATATAACATCATCACATGTCAATAACAATCCATGCAATATCATCCTCACATGCTAGGTACCTATCATTAAGTTATCAACATCATAGACCACAAATTTCACATAATTCTTCACACACATCACAATATCTATGACATTCAGTTAATAATTTAACCATAACTCGAGATATACATATTCTTTCTAAGTGATCCCAACTCCATTAGAATCCTAACATCAATATCTACAACTTTCATGAAGAACACAAATCCTAATAAAGTCGTTTAGGTTACCATTCAGGGCTCACAAAAATTGATGTTGTGGTTCGCACACAGATTGGAAGGCTCAAATTGAAACTCACATAACTTGATCAAATATTAATATTTTTACACGATTATTGTGTCTAAATGGTAGCCCCAGATGTATAGTTTCTAACAAAAAAAACGGCACTCGATTTGGATAACTCCCCTCTGTGAAATTAAACCTGCGTTTTACGAGTTTCAACAATAGTTTTACCAATTTTCACTACTTCTACACCCCGTTGGTTCAGTTTAACTCCATTTATATTCTTCATACGTTCCAAATCAATCCATACACATCTCAAGCCTAAAAAATTGGTTTCCATTGGTTTTACAAAAAAAAAAATCTAAACTCTTCTTAACACATAAAATTCAAGTCATCAAATTTAAGGATAAAGAATTAACAAGAAAGCCCCAATGGAATTCAAAGACAATTCAAGAAATAAGTTCTTCCAAATGAATTAAGAATTTAGAACATCGATTGCACAGATAATCGTTCAGAATTTTAAATAGAGTTCCTTGAGGGACTTAGGGATTGCCCTCACTACCCGAACATCCCTATATTCACATATGAAGAAACCCATCTCCCCCGTACCTGGATGAGCAGAAGATGAATGATCTTGGTGTGATCTAAGATCGTTCCTGAGTACTCTTCCTTAGAGCTCTTTGTTTCTCCTCTTTTTTTTCCCTAACCCTTCAGAACGCAAATGAGGCAGATAGGGTTAACACCACCTGACTCCTTTCTTAAAATTAATCCATTGGACTGGGTCAACCCAACCCATTTTCCTTCTCTTCTAACCCACTTCTAATTTTCCTCAAAATAATTAAATAAAATAAATACATGTATATTATAAAATATTTTTTCTCTATAATAACAATATATTTCTGACCCTAAATATAATAATATAATTTCAATAACAAAATATCATATAAAATCAACCTTCTCTTAAAACATATAAATATTTATTTAAAAATGCTAATAAAAATACTTATTTAATACGTACAAAATAATTGTCCAAAATAATAATTATTTAAAACGTACAAAATAATATTTCTCTATAATTATTAAAATAATTATGACCAAATACCATCTAATAATAATAATAATAATAATAATAATAATAACCTTTTTGAAAATTGGGGTGTTACAAGATTCCTATTATGCGATGAGAATCTTATGGTTCTGCATTTGATCACTTTCTCATCTTTTTGTATTTCAAGGAAGTGATTTCCTTATCTGTCTTAGACTCAGATAATGCGTCGTAGATGTTCGAAGTTTTTATTGATTTTATTATCTTCAGTTATGCTGTTTCTTTTTTTGTTTAGTTTTAGAATTAATGTATGAGAAAGAGGAGAAAAGAATGGATATTTGTAAAAATGACATATGTTATTGATGAATGTAAAAACTTATACAAGCCCTTATTGTGAGATCCCACAACCCTGGGTGAAAGTTGTGGGCAAAAAGAAAACAAAACTTAGTGGAGCCCCTGCCCCAATGGCCTTTCAACATTGCATTCCAAGGTTATTTCTTATCATGTTTGTGCAACGGGTACTTGTTGATGTTGGGTGTGTTGGTGTCAAATTTCAACCAACTGGCGTCTAAGTCCTTGCACACGAAATCGTAGGGCCTTGCATCGCTCCATGGAGTGCCCCAGAGATTCAGAATGATAGTCGCACCTTTCCTCAGGCTTGTACCATGGTGGGTAAGGAGGGTCTATCTTCTTCATTGGAGGAAGTCATACTAACATCGAGGCCTCCAAAAGTTTGGGTAGTAGCTCTGCATACATGGTGGGGATTTTGTCTATTACTTTGTCATCTCCAGGCTTTGCCTATTATGCAGCTTGACTCTTTGGAGCAAAGATGACAGCATGGACCCCTTCTTCCCTCTTCTTTTCATAAAGCCCTTTTGACTGACCATTGTCCGACGGTGGGGGATCTATGGTTTTATATATGAATGGGATGTCTTGTATTAGGTGGGTCCCGACCGCTTTTTTACCGTCAAAGTTATGTCCCTCAATGGTTCTCAATCTTTCCTCTAGGGCACCTAGATAGCCTTTAATGTCATTGATGTCGTGTTGCATTCTGGTCATGGTCTCAAACATCTTAGCCATTTGTTGTTTATGTTGTATGAACTCCTTAAAAAGTACACGAATTCCTTCTTGTAAAGCTTCCATGAATCTTCCACCCTAAGCATTCTTGAGTATGGAGTGTTGAAAAACCACCTTTGAGTCACAATGAATAGTTTCCTATTAAACTATTTGGATGTAGATGCATGAAGGAGGTCTCTCAACAAAGACTTCGTGATCACTCCTTTGGGAATGTGAAATCATAGTGTCCCTTTTCGTAATTTTTTACGATATGACAAATGTCACACTAATTGGAGTTCATTAGTCTTTGTGAGAAATCTCCTAGTGATCCTAGGAATGTATATGGTATGCATGTCCTTCCTTTATACTCTTTCTCTTTTTATTTTTTATTTTTATTTTTATTTTTTTTATAGAAAATGTATGATTCCCCATTTTTTTAAAGAAGGGATGTATGCTTCTCCCAAAGATTTTATTTTCACACTATGTTTTCCCTCATGATAATGCATTTTTATTTTTGTGTTTTTCTTTACCTTAGGGGAATTATAAAAAATAAATGAATGGTTTGAATAAGCAAAATGCAACAAACATATACTCATACAAAGTAACCCACAAACAGTCACGTCCAAATCCTTGGTCTGTGGTCTTTGTTAAGAAAATTGCATTGTATAGGATAGTTCTAATCTCACTGGTCTTAAGGCCCCCAAGGTGCCCCCATTATAGCGACCTAGTATCTCTGTCGCCATCACCTGACAAACTCTAAGGTCTGTCGCAGTATTTTGGGTTAGAGTAACTGGTTATCACCTTGAGTGTGATTTCTGACAAGGCTCGCAGGCTCCAAGGTCAAACTTGGGTCGGTCCTACGTCAACGACTCCCTATGTTTAATACCCTCATGCCCCTGGGTGTAGGGAGAACTGTTGTGTGCAAAGGTTTGTGTACAATTTTTATTCAAACAGGTGCAGAATTTAGTCAGGTAAATAGATATTAAGGCCAAACAAATAAAACAAACAAAGTAAAAGGGAAAAATATTTAAATTATTATCTTATTTTATTAACTTCATCATTTATATGAGTTTCACCCTCTTTAAACGTCCCTAGTAGAGTCGCCATCTGTCGCAACCCGAAAATTTCTGATCTTGCGACCTATGGTTTAGACATCCTTCTGAAAATCTCATCAATTAAGGAATGTCCGGACACCAGACTAATCCTTAATTAATGGTTTTGAAAAATAGGTTCTTAGGAGTCGCCACCAATGTTTTACTCAAAACATTGGAAAAAGCAAAGGTTTTCGAAAGTCCAATAATGACCTTGATAACCAAAATTAGGTTCGGGGTCAGTTACGTGTAAGGAAGGTATTAAGCACCCCTACAACGCCCTCAATCGGTACCCTTATGATGAAGTTAGCATAGCAAGAATTAATAAGTCAAATATTTGATTCCCTTTATTAATGTTTATTTACATGCTTGAAATTTAAATTACATAATTGACCCTAAAATGTCTACATGATTGTTTTTATTATAACAATTTCTATTAAAGATAAGAAATAAAAGAGATAGAAGAAGATTGATTGAAATACCTCATAGTAAGCTTTGTTAGATCTTCAAATATGGAAGTTCAAGGTGCTTTGTCGTAACCATTCACACTACACAAATGCCTCGCAGATCTCAAGAAATACAAAAAAAAAATAGAGAAAGAGAGAAATTTCAAGCTCAAATGAGTCTTAGACAAAATTTTCAGGCCCTGATTATAGTGTTTGAGTCTTCTATTTATAGACATCAGAAATGGCTAGAATGGCCTATTCCATATTCGGAACGGCCCGTTCTAAACTAGTCTGCTGAGAGTAAATTTTGAATATAGAATGGCCCGTTCTGGATTGGAATTTAACTCATGACAAACTATGCTAGAATGGCCCATTCCAAACTAGGGTTTTAGGCCTTTTTAGGAACTTGGAACGGCCCATTCCAGTTTAGGAATGGACCGTTCCAAATTGGGAACGACCCCTTCCGATTTTGGAATGGCCCGTTTTGGGCTACTTGATGAAAATATGTCAAGGCCAAGGAATCTAAGAGGTGATACATTAAAGGAACCAAGAGGAATGGGATAATTTTGAAGACCTTTTCATATGTTTGTTGTGAAGCCCCGTTCTCTCACTCACTTCCTCCTTCACTCATTTTCTTCTCCTCAACCCTCACTCATTTTTCTTTCTCTCAAATTCCTTGTGGTGAATCTTGGTGACCCTAGGTGCAAGTGGTAGGAGAACTGATTCCTTGCCCGAGAGCTAAGTCCGCAAGCTTGTTCTTCCTCTCTGTTCAAGCTCCCTTTCATTCTTCTTTTTTCATTCAAGTTCCCGGAGCTCGAATTTCTGGATTCAAGGTAAGGGAAGTTAGTGTTTTCCTGCGTTTGGCTGGAAAACGGGTTTAGGAACTCTTTTGGCTATTGGGGTTTTTCTGTGTATGGCTGAGCTTGCTGAAAATTTGGGGGTTTTGGGGGCTTTGAGGTTTTAAGTCAAAGTTTGGGATTTTGCTTGAATTGTTGTTGCATGTACAAAAAGCTGATACTTTCGAACTCCTTGGTGAAAATGTGACACTATGAACCATTTGCATGTGGTTTTTCTGTTAAGATTTGTAGGTTTTGAGAAATTTTTGAACTTGGGGAGAGTTACTGATGAGTTAGCGTTGGGCGCTGTTCTTCGCGCCGGGCGCGTGACCACCAGGAGACTCTGTTTAGGCAAGCCCGTCGGGCGCAAGGCTGTGTGCGCTGGGCGAGCTTGCAAAATGGGAGTCTCTGGTTGGCCTGCACCGGGCGTGACTCAAGCTGCGCTGGGCGCGATATCAAGAGTAATATTTTTGTCCAATAAAGATGTTGTTACTTTTGTAGACGATGACTAGGACCAATGAGCAGATAGCCCGAGCCATAGAGATGATGGCCATGGCTATGCAACAGCAAAATGCTTATTTTGCTAGGATGGAGGCTGAGAGAGCTGTAGCTGGTGCAGCAAGACTGCAGGGTCACAGGAAAGTCGGGATCTTGCGGAGTTCTGGAAGTGTAATCCTCCACAGTTTGCAAGGGATGCAGATCCAGAGGTAGCTGACCGCTGGATCCGTGAGCTAGAGAAGATCTTTACTGTACTGGGATGTCCTCCAGAGAGGATGTTAGCATATGTTGTGTACATGCTAGTTGGGGAGGCCGAACATTGGTGGAGGGGCACCTATTAGATGCTTACTGCCAGAGGAGTTACAATTGACTGGGAATGCTTCAGGACGGTGTTTATGGAGAAGTATTTCCCAGAGAGCGTGAGGCACGCTAAGGAGGCTGAGTTTATGAGGTTACATCAGGGAGGGATGACGGTTTCTGAGTATGCGATAAAATTCAAGCACCTGGCCCGTTTTTATTCGCAAGGTATGCCTGAGACTTGGAAATGCAGGAAATTTGCAGATGGATTGAGATATGAGCTGAAGAGGATGGTGGTGCCTATGGCCATCACAGAGTTCCCCGCCTTGGTAGAGAAGGCGAAAATAGTAGAACAATTGGAAGGTGGTAACCGTACTATGAGGACTGCAGGTGGCCCATCTGGGTCCAAGAAGGGTGAGAGTCAAAGGAAGCCGTATGACAGGCCCCAGTCTCATCAAGGGGGTTCTGTTGCTCGGCAATCTTCCAGTGCTGCTAGTGGAGGTAGACAGAGTGGAGGTGCCACTCTGAGATGTTTCAGGTGTGCTGGGCCCCACTTTGTCAGGGACTGCCCACACACGGAGAGTCGTTGCTTCAGATGTCATCAGATGGGCCACGAGTCAGCCAACTGCCCTGCTAGGGGCAGACCCGAGAGGAGTACTCCTAGGGGTGATGCGCAGAGAGCTGATACTCAGAGGAGTAGCGCACAGAGAGCTGATGCTCAGAGGGGTGACAGACCCACTACTGCTGGTAGAGTATTTGCCTTGACAGGTGCTGAGGCTTCGACTTCTTCTGATCTTGTGAAGGGGAAGGGCAAAGCTGCTGGTAAGGATGTGATGATTCTCTTTGACTCTGGTGCTTCCCATTGTTTTATATCCTATGCATGTGCTGCTGTGTTGGGTGTACCTGTGTGTGATTTGGGGTTGAGACTGCTAGTGTCTACGCCCGCTTCTGCTTCTGTGATTGCTTCTGAATTGTGTGTGGGTCGCCCGGTTGTGGTGAATGAGAAGGAGTATAAGGTGAACCTGATTTGTTTACCTTTGGTGGATATTGACATAATCTTGGGAATGGATTGGTTGTCTGCCAATCGCATTCTAATAGATTGTGCCAATAGGCGGTTGATCTTTCCTCAGGAAGAGAGTGAGCTGTTGATCTCAGCTGGCCGGGCTGAGTCATTATTGAGAGATGGAGCAGAGTGCTATCTTCTGCTTGCTGCTATGAGTGTGGAGACCGAGAGGGTCTTAGCTGATATCGATGTGGTGAGGGAGTATGCCGAGGTGTTCCCCGATGAGGTGCCTGGGTTGCCTCCTGTTAGGGAGATGAAGTTCAGTATTGACTTGGTTCCAGGTGCGGGACCAGTGTCAGTAGCTACCTATAGGATGGTTCCTGCTGAGCTGGTTGAGCTGAAGGGTCAATTGGAGGACTTGTTGGAAAAGCAGTTGGTGCGACCGAGTGTTTCGCCGTGGGGTGCTCCTGTGTTGTTGGTAAAGAAGAAGGATGGGGTAGTCGACTGTGTGTGGATTACCGGCAGCTGAACAAATTGACCATTAAGAACAAATATCCACTTCCCCGGATAGATGACTTAATGGATCAATTGAGGGGCGCGTCGGTGTTTTCTAAGATTGACTTGAGGTCAGGATATCACCAGATTAGGGTGAGAGAGAGTGACATACCGAAGACTGCTTTCAGGACTAGGTATGGCCACTATGAATATGTTGTGATGTCGTTCGGTGTGACCAACGCCCCCGCAGTGTTCATGGACTACATGAACAGGATCTTCCGGCCGTTTTTGGATAAATTCGTGGTAGTGTTTATTGATGATATCTTGATCTATTCGAGAACCCCGGAGGAGCATGGAGAGCACTTGAGGACAGTGTTGGAGATCTTGAAAGCAAAGCAGCTGTATGCTAAGCTTTCAAAGTGTGAGTTCTGGTTGGGTGAGGTGAAGTTCTTGGGCCACGTGATTTCAGCTGAGGGGATTGCTGTTGATCCGGCTAAGGTGGAGTCGGTGTTGCAGTGGGGGCGCCCGAGGACTGTCACGGATATTCGGAGCTTCGTGGGCTTAGTAGGTTACTATCGGAGGTTCATTGAAGGATTCTCTAAGATAGTAGCGCCTCTGACCCAACTGACTAGGAAGGAGCAGCCATTCATTTGGACAGATGTCTGTGAGCAGAGTTTTGTTGAGATGAAAAGGAGGTTAACTACTTCTCCTGTGCTGGTGTTGCCGGATTCTGGTGAGCCTTTTGACATGTATTGTGATGCTTCTCATCAGGGCCTGGGGTGTGTATTGATGCAAAACAGGAGAGTGGTGCATATGCTTCAAGGCAACTGAAGACTCATGAGAGGAATTATCCCACTCATGACTTGGAGTTAGCAGCTGTGGTGTTTGCCTTGAAGATCTGGAGGCATTACTTATATGGTGTCCGGTTCAGCGTCTTCAGTGATCACAAGAGTCTGAAGTACTTGTTTGATCAGAAGGAGCTGAACATGAGGCAGAGGCGGTGGATGGAGTTTCTGAAGGATTATGATTTTCAGTTGATGTATCATCCGGGCAAGGCCAATGTGGTGGCAGATGCGCTGAGTATGAAATCCATCCACATGTCGAGTATGATGCTTAGAGAACTGGAGCTGGTTGAAGAGTTCAGAGATTTGAATCTCCGTGTGGAGTTAGCTCAGGATCACATTAGTTGTGGGGCAGTTACCATAACTAATGAGTTCTTGAGGCAGGTTGGACTCAAGCAGTTGCAAGATGAGGAGTTATGAGACTTCTTGGTTTGCTGGGTACCAAGAAAGCTGCTGGTTTTGAGCTAGGAGAAGATGGGATCTTGAGGTTCAGAGGCAGAATTTGCCTACCTCAGGATGCTGAGCTGAGGAGAGTTGTATTGGAAGAAGGTCACAAGAGTAGACTTAGCATACACCCGGGTATGACTAAGATGTACCAAGACCTCAGGAAAGATTTCTGGTGGTCTGGCATGAAGAGGGAGATCGTTGAGTATGTGGCGGCCTGTCTGACCTGTCAGAAGGCAAAGGTTGAACATCAGAAGCCGAGTGGGTTGATGCAACAGATAGAGATTCCGGAATGGAAGTGGGATAGAATCACTATGGATTTTGTTGTTGGGCTGCCTAGGTCAACTAGGAATAGTGATGCTATCTGGGTAATTGTTGATCGGTTGACCAAGTGTGCACATTTCTTGCTTGTCAACATCAAGTGGTCCTTGGAGAAGCTGACTCAGTTGTATGTAAAGGAGATAGTACGGTTGCACGGGGTGCCTTCTAGTATTATCTCCGACCGAGATCCAAGGTTCACTTCCTGATTTTGGCAGAGTCTACATCAGGCCTTAGGCACGAAGCTGAAGCTGAGTTCTGCTTATCATCCACAGACGGATGGTCAGTCGGAGAGGACGATCCAGTCCTTGGAGGATTTGCTGAGGGCCTGTGTGTTAGACCACTTGGGTAGCTGGGAGGAGGTCTTACCGCTGGTGGAGTTTACTTATAACAACAGTTTTCATGCTAGCATTGGGATGGCGCCGTATGAAGTCCTGTATGGCAGAAGATGTAGGACTCCTCTGTGCTGGTATCAGGATGGTGAATCAGTAGTTGTGGGACCGGAGCTGATCCTACAAACTACTGAGAAGGTGAAGATGATTAAGGAAAGGATGAAGACTGCTCAAAGTAGGCAGAAGTCTTATGCTGACAAGAGACGAAAGCCTTTGGAGTTTGCTGAAGGAGAACATGTGTTTCTGAAAGTGACCCTAACTTCTGGTGAGGGGAGAGCACTAAAGGCTCGGAAGTTGACACCGAGGTTCGTGGGTCCCTACCAGATCATACAGCGTGTAGGTCCGGTTGCTTATCGGTTGGCTTTGCCGCCGTCTTTTTCAAACCTACACGATGTATTTCATGTGTCTCAGCTGAGGAAGTACATTCATGACCCGAGTCATGTGGTGGAGCTGGATGATGTGCAAGTGAAGGAGAACCTGACATTTGAGAAGTTGCTAGTAGCCGTGGTAGATCATAAGCTGAAGGAGCTGAGGGGCAAGTCCATTTCCTTGGTAAAAGTATTGTGGGATGCAGCTACTGGTGAGGCTACTTGGGAGGTGGAGTAGCAGTGCAGGGAGCAGTATCCGTTTCTTTTCCCAAGTAAGTCTGTTTTCGGGGACGAAAACTCTTGTTGTTGGGGAGGTTGTGAAGCCCTGTTCTCTCACTCACTTCCTCCTTCGCTCATTTTCTTCTCCTCAACCCTCACTCATTTTTTTTCTCTCAAATTCCTTGTGGTGAATCTTGATGACCCTAGGTGCAAGTGGTAGGAGAACTGATTCCTTGCCCGAGAGCTGAGTCCGCAAGCTTGTTCTTCCTCTCTGTTCAAGCTCCCTTTCATTCTTCTTTTTTCATTCAAGTTCCCGGAGCTCGAATTTCTGGATTCAAGGTAAGGGAAGTTAGTGTTTTCCTGCGTTTGGCTGGAAAACGGGTTTAGGAACTCTTTTGGCTATTGGGGTTTTTCTGTGTATGGCTGAGCTTGCTGAAAATTTGGGGGTTTTGGGGGCTTTGAGGTTTTAAGTCAAAGTTTGGGATTTTGCTTGAATTGTTGTTGCATGTACAAAAAGCTGATACTTTCGAACTCCTTGGTGAAAATGTGACACTATGAACCATTTGCATGTGGTTTTTCTGTTAAGATTTGCAGGTTTAGAGAAATTTTTGAACTTGGGGAGAGTTACTGATGAGTTCGCGTTGGGAGCTGTTCTTCGCGTCGGGCGCGTGACCACCAGGAGACTCTATTTAGGCAAGCCCGTCGGGCGCAAGGCTGTGTGCGCTGGGCGAGCTTGCAAAATGGTAGTCTCTGGTTGGCCCGCGCCGGGCGTGACTCAAGCTGCGCTGGGCGCGATATCAAGAGTAATATTTTTGGGATAATTGGTTCCGCGCTAGGCGCGCGTTTGGACTCGCTAGGCGCGGAGGCTCCTTGGGAGTCTCTGCCAAGAGCACGCCGGGCGCAATACGAATTGCGCCGGGCGTGAAACCTTGGTAGGTCTCTGTTTTCCCCACGCTAGGCGCGGGTTAGGCCCCGCTGGGCGCACGAGACTCCTTGAGTCTCTGCAAGGCAGGCGCTGGGCGCAATTTGGAATTGCGCCAGGCGCGGGAGAGCCTTGGTGCTCTCAGGTTGAGTCTCGCTGGGCGCGAGTACTCCTGCGCTGGGCACACTAGTCCTGGTGCTCTCGGGTTAAGCCGCGCTGGGCGCAACCTCGAGTGCGTCGGGCGCGCAAGGAGACGATGATCTATATGATGTTGGCTGTTGAGTTGTGCCGAAATTGTTAATCAATGATGTTATATGCTGAACCAAGTTGAATTTGATGAATATGTTGTGATGACTAGGGGATAAAGCTGAGATAAATATGTTAGCTGTATTAGAGGTGTATTGTTGAGCTGGAATCAATGGATTAATAAGAGAAATTTTATAGTATAGCGGAATTATAGACTATTGGGCTGAATTGTAGAAAATAATAATTTTGTTGAATTGTTGTGCTGTGTTATGCTGTGTTGTGTTGTGTTGTGCTGTGCTGTGCTGAGCTATGCTGAGTTGGGTGATATTATAGCCGCTAAGTCGGTGTTGTTGTTAGCCACACATGTGGTGCTGATTCTAACCACTAAGGCGGTGCTATTGTTGCCGCTGTGCGGTGCCGTTATAGCCACTCGAGTGGTGCTGTTGTTGCTGCTTAGCAGTGCTGATATTGCCGCATTGCGGTGCTGATATCGTTGTGTGGTGTAAGCTGTACAAGTGTGTGATAACTGTATCTGTTGTTATTTATATTGATATTTATATAATTGTATGTTGAATTTTAATTTCACTAGCTTACCCTTTTGCTGTTTTCCATGTTATTGGACTGCGATGATCATACTATGTATGGGAGCAGGACAGGAATAGGTGGGCGTCTTGTGGTGAGTCTCCGACGGACCTTGGAGCTGTTTTGCTTGTGTGGTTGTTTTGCTTGTGGCTACTTGGGATAGTAGCATTTGGTTGTAATTTTCTTTGGTACACTTTAACTCTAGTCAGACTGGAACTTTGTATATTTATATATTCTAGATCCTATATTTATATACTTGTTCTATCTGTCTGGTGTTTCTAGTGTGTTATGTCGTGTGTAGTGACCAGCCGGGTCGTTACATTTGTAAATATAGTAGTTACTTATATAGATTTATTTTGCCTTTGTATTTGTGAGGCACTTTATTTCATTTTATTGATCATTGTATATTGTTTCTAGGGTAGGTTACTTGGAGACTTTGACTCCATTTAACCTAATCTTGAAGTACACTCATTTTCTATTTTTTCAATAGTAGAAGTGGGGTGACATTTAGCAATGCTTGAGGGTGTGACTAGTAATTAGGCCAGAATTGGACCTAAGCAAAATTTTACATATTGGACTCATTTTGTTCCTAATTTTTCATAATTTTGATATAGCTAGGTTTCATCATCTTGGTATGGGCCTAACTGGATCAAATCAAACATTTTTGAAATTAATTCAAGGAGTCAAAATGAACCAAGGCCACCTAGCTTGCCTTAGCTTCTACCTTTGGCCAAATTGTTTCTCATACTTGGAAGCTTTGACAAGCTTGTGCTACAAGCTTCTCCTTAGCTTGCTTCCCAATCAAGCTAAGTGAGAAGTTTGCTCCACAAGCTTCTTAACTAGCTTAGACGGTCAAGCCAACCAAACCATAGTTCACTTGAACCATGGTTAAGGTTAGCTTGCTCCCTAAGCTACCTCCTTCTATATATTTATAACTTCAACCTTTTCTCTCACTTTTGATGAATGAATTTCAAAATTTACACAAAATTCTCTCTTCTCATAGTCACCTAGAATCCGTGGAGAACTCTCTCCTTAGGTTCACTATAAGGTTTTCAACCTTGAAGCTTGGTTTCATCAAGCTTCTTCACTCTCTCAAGGAGTAACCGAACTCACCTTGAATGCTTCTACACCATTGAAGACTTTTTCAAGGTGTTTCTGCCATCTTCAAAGTGTTCTAACCTCAAGGAGCAAGGTCTTGGACGGTGGAGATTGAAGAACAATAATCTTCTTTAACTTTCTTCCATCACTACTAAAACCAGCTTATTTGGGCTTTAGGCCTTCTGATGTCATGTCTTGTTGTTTCTATACTTGGGAGCTTCTTTTCTTTGATAATGGTTGAATGGTTTTGAGTATGCTTTGAGGCCTTTGATCTTATTTCATAAATGTAAGACATAAACCCAAAAATTTATAAATAAACTTCATCAACTTTTTACAAACTACTTATTTGTACAACCTTTTGATTCTTTCTTAGTTTATAGGAGTTAAATGAAAAGAAACATTTTTAATCCAAGCAAGATAAGTGTCAAAATGATCAAACATTTTAGAAAAATTAGACATTTATCAACTTTATAGGATGAATTAAGGGTATAATTATGGTGGATTCTTGATGTTTGATTTGTTAGTTGAGATGTACATGAGGATGACATAAGTATATGATGAATTTATGATGTCAAGTGTTTCATGGAGTTTTGTCTGTGTGACATGCTTCATGTGCATGCCACACACATGCATCGTAGGACCTCTAGAGAGCAAGGTATGCTCTTTGTGGGTCTGGTGTCAAGCGCAAGGTGACCCTCACCAAGTGCCACCCCAAAGATTGGATAAGGACTTTATGACAAATTAAGGGTATAGTTAACGTTGATTCTTGATGTTTCATTTTTGTTAGTTGAGGTGTACACGAGGATGACATCAGTATGTGATGAATATATGATGTGAAGTGTTGCATGAAGCTTCGTGTGTGTGACATGTGCATGTCACACGCATGCATCGTGAGACCTCTAGAGAGTAAGGTATGCTCTTTATAGGTCTGTCACCAGGCGTAGGACGAGCCTCGTTAGGTGTTTTCCTAAAGATTGGATAAGGACTTTATGACAAACTAAGGGTATGGTTCAAGTTGATTCTTGATGTTTGATTTGTTAGTTGAGGTGTACGTGATGATGTCATAAGTATGCAATTAATCTATGATGTGAAGCGTTGCATGGAGCCTTGTGTGTGTAACATGCATTATATGCATAAAATGTTTTTATAATGTGCCACGAGTTGAGTTTTATTTGTGCCACATTAATATTAATCCAGATGAGTCCTTATCCATTACATTGGATATATAAACTGTGATAGTTTATAATTATGTTAATATGTTATTACTTGTACTTGTAATTATGTTGCATTGTTTATATTTTTTATATTATTTGTATATATTGTATGATGTTTATGTATGTGGTTATCTGGCCTTATATTTGACATCGTGAGCCAAGATGAGTGTATCCCATTCTCTTATTTATTTTATTACTCTTTTATATGTTTTACAAGTAAGGGTCATCCAGATAATGTTGCTCGAGGCTTAATTAGGCCTTATATGGTGATTAGATGAATGAAACTTTGATAAAATATAAATTGGAGTTCTTAAATTAAGCTTTAATTTTATTTGGACTCTTACATATTTAAGGCTTTTATTAGTCGTTTACTTTGTAATGATTTATTACCCTTTGGTTTTTAGTTGTTTAGTTTATATGTTATTCTTTCATATTTTATAACTTGTTTTATTTGAAAATAAATATAAGCCCTATATTTATGGAGATATTTTATGAATTCCTTTGATTTATAAATAAAATTTATTCAGCCCATTTATTTATTGATTATTATTATAAATATAAACATGTGGGATAAAAATGTAATAATAACTTGTATCAAGTGTCATCAATTAATGACGTGATAACCAGTGTTAGAAAATAAATTTAAAAATTTAAAAGAAATACACAAATTAGCAACCTATCAAACCATAATTCAAAAATCAAAATCGACACATCAAAGTAAATAAATTAATAAAGATAATCAAAAGTTCAAACCACTGAACCTGCCGTAAACTTCACACACCCGAAATAAAAACTTATTTAATATTGTTTTTAATTGTGGATCCATTTAAAACGTGCGCGTAATCTATCAAAGATATGTTTCATGCTCTTTTTATCAAGGAATTGATAAACTATTATTTGTAAGAGTAAAAGATAATATAGTTTATGTTATCCAATTATTATTTTTTCTTAATAAAAAATTATCAAAGCAACAATAATTTCTTATGCAAAAGAACAGTTTTTTCTTTTGTCGCGAGTAATAAAGCTCTGTGCAGCACGTTCCCCATTTAAAACATTATGGACAGTGGTTCTTGGACCCTCTTTGTCATCTTGCATGAGTCTCTTCTTAATTACAATAATTTGATTTCAATGCCAACACCAACTTTGTTAGATATTTTCATTATCAAATAAAATATGAAGTGATAGTGGTGGAGTCTTCTAGACTGGTATGGAAATGAAGGAATATGAATTAGAGTAAGAGTGTTTTTGTTGGCGGCACGTTGAGGGTTCTTTGGAGCTGATGGGGCCACGGCTCCCCCATTTACTTATTTTATATATATACTAGAAGGAGGCACTTTATATTTCTAATAAATTATACATAAATAAATATTAAAAATTATAAATACTTATTTAATATATATATTGTACCTGTCTGATGGACACACTAAGTCTTCTGGTAGTCAAAGGGTCGAACGAGAGTTCCGATCCAATGCGCTGGTGAAGGGGTTGGTATCTGCAAAAGGCACTCCAACGCTCAAGTCAGGACAAGTTCGAATATCTAGGATAATTAATGAACAGTGACGTTACCTCGTGACATGAGCTATTTATACTGACATTTATGAGCCCGGATTCCCATGGGCCCTGCAAGAGGATTACCAGATTAGGTAATACGTCTCTAATCGGCTTATTGGTATGATTAACTCTTAATCCTTAATTAGAGGGAGTCCTTAACTCTTTATCAGTGGGAATCTGGATCTATGGATTATCTAGTAGCTAATCGGCCACCTGGTTCGGCCACTCGGGTGCCGATTGGGTGTCGGCTATCAGGTGGCCGAGTGGCCGAGCCAGGTGGCCGAATAACCCTGCTAGTACTCTTGCCCCCTAGCCTTGTGGAAGGGAAACCTTTTGCAAGGGTATAGATGTGAGGTTAAGTGATGGGGTAGTCGAAAGGTTGGAATGATCTCGAGCGTTGGATCTTGAAGATTAGGCAGTTACACTTTTCGAATTTTGAATTTTTCCCGCCTTTTTTCCTTTGCTATATATAGCGATGAGTGGTGGGGCCTTTTACACATATCGCTCTCAGCCGAATCGTGTTGCCCGAGCAAGTTTGAAGATTGAATTGCGCGCCGAGTGACCATTGTGAATTCGCATTGTTGGTAAGTCTGCTTCTATGGCTACTTCATCCGAAAGCTCTTCGGCTAGTGAGGTTCAATCGTCATCATCCGAGGGGTCATCATCCAGTGATTCGGGGCATTCGCCGAATGAAGATGGACGATCTACCGAGATCATGAGCGCCTCCGAAGAGGCCTCGACCAGTGGAAGTGAGGGGGTGCCGATTAGGACTAGGCGTGTCTCAAATCGACAAAGATATGGGCCTTCCGAAGTGCCAGAGTATGAATGGGTGAACGGAGAGGTGACTTCATATTACTCGCGTTACCGAGATACCACAATGATTACCAACCTACTGGATTACACGAAATGTTTACATTTTGACGCGAAAGAAGAACCGTACCCAATCGGGGTTCGAGCGTGCCGAAACAACGCTTTCCCAAATCCCGACACGGTCTTCTTAGACAAGCAAGCCGAGAGGATGGCGTCTTTCTATATATATGACTGCCTTTTGAGAGATCTGAAAGTGACGCTGCCCTTTGATGAGTTTACGATGGGAGTTCTTCGGGTTTTGAATGTGGCGCCGACCCAGCTTCATCTGAGTAGTTGGGCCCAGCTTCAGGGGTTCAAACATCTATGCCGATGTGTAAATATTAGGCCTTCTCCCTTGCTTTTTCTTTATTTTTATTCGTCTCGGCCGTCGGACTTGGAGAAGTGGGTATCTCTTAACCGAGTGGGGACTCGGCAACTTTTGGATAACTTTAGTTCGTCCTATAAGAACTTCAAGGCTGGGTTCTTTCGAGTGACCATTCGGCCGAACGGACGGCGTTTCTTCTTTGGTGTTGACGACAGGAGTTTGTTTCCGTTGTACTGGACACGTGCCCCTCGACCATATGATGAAGTGCCGGACGAGCTTCTCACAGCCGAAGAGCGACAAAATGTCCAATTTTTGCTTCAACTTCCTCGGCGTTTACCGACGAGGTCGCTAATTAACTTGGTCGATTCATCCCGATGGGATTATGATTTGATAGGTGAGTGACTTTCTAGTTTCGGCCTTAAGCTAAATTCATATTGATGTTCACTTGGTTATTCATGCAGGAATCATGGTGAAGAGTGGTGCGAACGAGTTCAACATTCGTGACCTCCTTGCCAGTCGGGTGCAACAGGTGAAAGCTTCCAGGGTTATGGGTAGTTCATCGGTTGCTCCATCGCCTCGCCAGAACAAGACAATCGGAATCCTCCTTCGCCGACTCGCAAGCATAAAAAAGGGAAGAAATGGAAGGAAATGGCCGAGGAGAGGCATAAGAGAAAAACTGTCGAGGAGAGGCCTGAAAAAACCAAAAGGTCAAAACAAACCGTGTCTTCACCAGGTGGAATGGTAATTTGCGTCCCCCCTAGGTTGATGTCTAGGTCCTTTTGGGGTGAAGGTGTGTCTACCGATGCACTTGTTCGGCCAGAGGGCTTCTCGGAGCAGGGCCGAGAGTTACTGAGTCAGCTGGACGCAGTATCCAAGTGGAAATACTACTGTGAACTACAGTCTCGGTCCTTAGCCTTGGTGAACCAACTTGCTATGGGGCCGATCAGTGAATTGATGCAAATGAGGCAAAGACTGGAGGAGGCCGATAAAGCAGTAGCCGAGGCCCGTGCAACGACAAAGGAGGCCCTAACTACCAACCGCTAGCTCGCAGCGGAGTTAGACGTGCAGAGGCGCAACAACGACACTTTTCGGCTAGACCTTCAAAAACTAGAAAACGAGGGGAAGCGTCGAGCCGAAGAGGCCCAGGCCGAGCTGGATAGGTTTAAGGAGGAGGCGAAGGATCACATAGTGGCTCAGCATGAGGCCGGTTTTCATCATGCTCTTCAGCAAGCACGATACTTCGGTCATTTTCGCGAGGGCTTTGAGTTTGATATGACCAAGGATTTTTACCAGGGGTCATTTATGTTGTTCGGGGAGATGCCCGCCGGGGCAGTGCCTGATAATGAGGAGCCGAACGATACCCTTGAAGAGGAAGAGACTTAAGGTGCTTCGGATGAAGAGGCTGAGGATGAGCAACCCGAGCAGGATGGTGAGCAAGGCGAAGAGCCAGAAATTCAAGAAGATGCCCCCGTGAATCCTGAGGATTAAGTGTTTCGTTAGGCCGATAGAGCCTCGTCTCTTTTTTTTTTGTATGAAAAAGGTCATTAGAACCTTCTGAATAAAAGTAGTTTTTTCTTTCATTCCGAACTAGTGCTTTATATTTTTGACTCGCGAACTCCGGGGAGTTTTACGCAAAACCGTATATTACATAAGTTAATAACTGAATAATTCGTCCCAAGAAGAACCGAGTAAGATTAATTTGAACCTAAACCGAGTAACCTTATCCGGTTCTGTTTTCATTTTGGGAGAAAACCAAATGGAGCCGTTCGGGATAGAATGTTTTTGAGTCAAAACTGACTTGAGTCATTCGGAATTGATGCCTTGAGTCAAAACCGAATGGGGTTCATTCAGATTTGAGTGTGATTGGAAACAAAACCGAATGGGTCGTTCGGCATTGATTGGATTTTGAGTCAAACCGAACGGGTTCATTCGGAATTCATTGCCCTTGAGTCGAGGCCGAATGGGTTCAATCGGATTTGGGTGTTTTTGGAAACAAGACCGAATGGGTCGTTCGGCATTGATTGGATTTTGAGTCAAACCGAACGGGTTCATTCGGAATTCATTGCACTTGAGTCAAGGCCGATTGGGTTCATTCGGATATGGGTGTCTTTTGGAAACAAGACCGAATGGGTCGTTTGGCATTGATTGGATTTTGAGTCAAACCGAACGGGTTCATTCGGAATTCATTGCACTTGAGTCAAGGCCGAATCGGTTCATTCGGATTTGGATGTTTTTGGAAACAATACCGAATGGGTCGTTCGGCATTGATTGTATTTTGAGTCAAACCGAACGGGCTCATTCGGAATTGATGCCTTTTTGGGTGAAGACCGAAAGAGTTTATTCGGCATTGATTGTTTGTGTCGAACCTGAACGGAAGCCTTTTTAGAGTTTCCGAGGCACATTTTTAGCCGAGTTGACCAACTCGGGAAGGAAGCCTTTTTTATGAGTTTCTGAGGCACATCCTTAGCCAAGTCGATCAACTCAGGAGGGAAGCCTTTTTTATGAGTTTCCGAGGCACATCCTTAGCCGAGTTGACCAACTCGAGAGGGAAGCCTTTTTTATGAGTTTCCAAGGCACATCCTTAGCCGAGTCGATCAACTCGGGAGGGAAGTCTTTTTTATGAGTTTCCGAGGCACATCCTTAGCCGAGTTGACCAACTCGGGAGGGAAGCCTTTTTTATGAGTTTCCGAGGCACATCCTTAGCCGAGTTGACCAACTCGGGAGGGAAGCCTTTTTTATGAGTTTCCGAGGCACATCCTTAGCCGAGTTGACCAACTCGGGAGGGAAGCCTTTTTTATGAGTTTCTGAGGCACATCCTTACCCGAGTCGATCAACTCGGGAGGGAAGTCTTTTTTATGAGTTTCCGAGGCACATCCTTAGCCGAGTTGACCAACTCGGGAGGGAAGCCTTTTTTATGAGTTTCTGAGGCACATCCTTAGCCGAGTTGACCAACTCGGGAGGGAAGCCTTTTTTATGAGTTTTTGAGGCACATCCTTAGCTGAGTCGATCAACTCGGGAGGGAAGCCTTTTTTATGAGTTTCCGAGGCACATCCTTAGCCGAGTTGACCAACTTGGGAGGGAAGCCTTTTTTATGAGTTTTCGAGGCACATCCTTAGCCGAGTTGACCAACTCGAGAGGGAAGCCTTTTTTATGAGTTTCCAAGGCACATCCTTAGCCGAGTTGATCAACTCGGGAGGGAAGCCTTTTTATTGTTGTGTATTATTCAGATGAAAGCAAGTAAGAGTGAGAAGAATGAGTTGAATCTGCCTTTCATTAATGGGTGCCTCGTTAAAAACCTTGTCGGCCAAAACCCTTTTTCACATTTTTATAAGGGGGAAAAACCGATCAAGGAAAAGAGTGCACCATGATTGTACATCAGCTATATTTATACAAATCAACTGTAGTAAGTTTTTAAATGAGTTGAATTCCATGTTCTTGGGATGATCTTGCCTGAGAGCTCTTCAAGCTTGTATGCGCCATTGTCAAGGCTGTGTCGAACCCGAAATGGCCCGTCCCAATTTGCTGCTAACTTGCCTTCTCGCGGATTACGCCTTGCTGACCCCTGAACTCTCCATACTAAATCTCCTTCCTGGAAGCTTCTTTTAGAGAGATTGTAATTGAACCGCCGGGTCATCCTTTGCTTGCATGCTTCGGCTACAATCTGAGCGCGAGCGCGTACTTCATCTACTAGGTCAATTTCCACTTGCAGGGATGCATCATTCGAGGCCTCGTCAAAATGCGTTCGGCGGAAAGAGGGTTCTCCGAATTCGACTGGTATCATGGCATCGGTGCCATATGTCAATCGGAAGGGGGTTTCCTTGGTTGTGGATTGGGGGGTACAACGATACGCCCATAAGACTTCAGAAAGTTCTTCGACCCATGCACCCTTGGCTGTCCCCAAGCGCTTCTTCAATTCCGAGAGGATGACCTTGTTGACCGCTTCGGCTTGGCCGTTTGACTGTGGGTGCTCAACTGACATGAATTGATGCTTGATTCCTAAATCTTGAAGAAACTTGTTCAGCTTTTGATCTGTGAACTGAAGTCCATTGTTAGTGATAATGGCATGAGGGATGCCGAAGCGTGTGATGATGTTTTTCTAGAGAAATTTTTGAACGTTATTTGCTGTGATTGCCGCAAGGGGCTCGGCTTCGATCCACTTTGTGAAATAATCAACCGCAACGAGCAAAAACTTACATTGCCCCTTAGCAAGTGGATATGGCCCCAATATATCCATTCCCCACAGAGCGAATGGCCATGGTGAATTGATACTGTGAAGTTGCTCGGCTGACGCATGGATCAGATTGCCATGTTTTTGGCATTGAATGCATTTTTTGACGAACTCCATGCAATCAATCTTGAGTGTCGGCCAATAATAGCCGGCCCGAAGTACCTTGGCTGCTAAAGTTCTTCCCCCCGAGTGGGAATCACAAATGCCCTCATGCACTTCTCTTAACACGTAATTAGTCTGTTCGGAACTGAGACACTTCAGTAAAGGAAACGAGAAACCTCTTCGATAAAGTTCCCCTCCCACTACTGAATATCTCGCGGCCTGAGTTCTCAACTTTTTGGCTGCCGAAGGACATGTCGACTCGATACCTTCTGTGATAAGTCTGAGTATGTCAGTCATCCACGTTGGGGGTTGCTCGGAGGTTGACAGGCATTCAACAACATTAATACTTGGGGTTGATAGTTCCAAGTGAAGGGTGGTTCGAAGTTGTCCAGGTTTTCGACTGCTGGTTGCCAGTCAGGCTAATTGGTCAACTCTTTCATTATTTTCACGATGAGTGTGCTTCACCTTTACTTCATCGAAATGTTGACACATATTTTGGAAAGTATGATAATATTTCAACAAATATGTGTCTTTAACTTGGAAGTTTTCGTTGACCTGCTCTGAAACAACCTTCGAATCTGTCCAACACAACAATTTTTGAACACCCACCTCCCGAGCCAGTCTCAATCCAGCTAGTAACGCCTCGTACTCAGCCTGATTATTTGAAGCTTTGAAAGTGAAACGAAGAGATTGTTCAAGTGTCAGGCCTGTTGGTCCTTCAAGGATTATCCCAGCCCCACTACCTTGGCTATTAGACGATCCATCAACACGAAGTACCCACTGATTTCTTTCAAAATGTCCAACTGGTTGTAACTCATTAACAAAGTCAACCAGGTATTGTGATTTGATCGGCCCCCTTGGTTCGAACGATATGTCGAATTCAGATAACTCTATGGACCAAGCCATCATTCGTCCCGCGAGCTCGGGTTTTCGTAAAACTTTGGCAATTGGACAATCAGTCCGAACGACGATTTTATGGCTGTGGAAGTATTGTTGAAGACGCCGTGCCGTGTGGACCACCCCAAGCGCCATCTTCTCGAGAAGTTGGTACCTTCTTTCGGCATCTTGTAGCATCCGACTCACAAAATAGATTGGTTTTTGGGATTCTCTTTCTTGTACTAGGACAGCACTGATTGCCTCGTTGGAAACACACAAATACACTATCATGTTGAGGCTTGGATCGGGTTTTGATAGTACAGGGGGTGTGCCGAGTCGATGTTTGAGGATTTTGAACGATTCTTCACTCTCTGCTGTCCAAGTGAACTTACGGGCCTTTTTTAACAAACCAATAATGGGCTTGGCTGTCTCGGCTAAGCAGGGGAGGAACCGAGAAAGAGAAGTTAGTCGTCTAGATAACACCTGAACTTCTTTAATATTATGCGGGCTTCTCATGCCGATAACCGATTGGCATTTATCCGGGTTAGCCTCAATACCTCTGGCGGATAGCATGAATCCAAGAAACTTACCCCCAGCTATGCCGAAGACACATTTTTCGGGGTTCAGTCTCATGTCGTGTTTTCGGAGCTGCCTGAAAACTTCTTCAAGATCACTTTGATGGGTGCCGAGGTCACCTGACTTGACAACCATATCATCAACATAAACTTCCAAGTTTCGACCGATCTGGTGTTTGAAAACTTTGTCCATAAGCCGATGGTATGTTGCCCCTGCGTTTTTTAGGCCGAACGGCATTACTCGGTAGCAGTAGTTGGCTGAGTCTGTGATGAAAGCTGTTTTCTCTTCATCCTGTGGGTGCATGCGTATTTGATTGTAGCCCGAATAAGCATCCAAGAAGGTTAATAAACGATGTCCAGCCGCCCCATCAACCAATCGGTCAATGTTAGGTAGTGGATATGCATCTTTCGGGCACGCCTTGTTGAGATTGGTATAATCTGTGCACATCCGCCATTTGCCGTTTGGCTTTTTAACCATGACTACATTTGCCAGCCATGTAGTGTACTGAACTTCCCTAATGAAGTAGGCTTGCAACAGTTTGGCTACTTCTAGCTCAACGGCAATTTTTCTCTCCATTCCCATTTTCCTTTTTCGTTGTGCCACTGGCTTAGCGGCCGAGCAGATCGATAGTCTGTGGCACATAAAGCTTGGATCTATTCCCGGCATGTCGGACGGAGTCCAGGCGAACAAGTCTTTGTTCGAGGCAATTACTTTACTCAACTCTATTCTTTCGGTGTCTGACAAACCGATGCCGATGTAAGTGACTTGAGATGCTTGTTTCCCGATTTGTATTGGGATCTTCTCTTCCACTGGCTCTGCCCTTTCATCATTCATTCGTGGATCAAGATCACATAATGAAGCCGATTCTGAAGAAGGAGTGATCGTGTGAACCCTCCTTGAGTTTGCTGGTTTCTCTTGAGCAGGCGGCACGCGCAAGCTTGCAAAGTAACACTCCCGAGCCGCTTTTTGATCGGCGTGTTTGGTGAGAATATTTCCTTTGGCCGATGGGAATTTCATAGCCAGATGCGGGGTTGACACAATTGCCCCCAAGGCATTCAACGATGGTCGACCTAGCAGTATGTTATAAGATGTGTTGGCCTGGACAACAATATATTTCACCTGGATATCTCGGTGCTCCCTTTCGTCAAAGCAAAACCGAGTAGAGAGTTTAATGAACCCCTTGGTGTCGACCCTTTCCCCTACAAAACCGACTAATGGCTCATTGTAGGGGGTTAGTTCCTCTTCAGGGATACCGAGCTGCACAAAAGTGTTCCAGTATAGAATATCGGTCGAACTGCCTTGATCAATTAATGTCTTTTTCACGATACAATTGCGTATTTCTACGCTGATGACCATAGGATCGTCTTGAACCGGATCAATGCCCTGAAAATCCGTGTCAGTGAATGTGATGGCGGGCAGTCGCCGAGTCACCCGTTGTTCAAGAGCATTCACGGATCGGACAACTCGCAAATGTCATTTTTGAGCTGACGACGTCGACCCACCTCCAGCGAAACCTCCGGCAAACGTGTTAATTACCCGCCGATGCGTTGCATGAGTATCTTCCTTCCGATCTCTTGATCGGCTGCGTTCCTGGCGATGCCTGTCCGAGCGATCAGACCTCTCTTGCTGCCGAGGGTGGTATGTGGACTGATGTCGAGACGAGTTTGGCCGATCGACGAAATTTCGGAGTTGCCCTTGTTTGACCAAGTCCTCAATTTTGTCTTTCAACGCGGCGCACTCTTCGGTTGAATGTCCGCGATTGCAGTGATACTTGCAAGATTTGTTGATATCGGCGCGGGGCGGGGTTGAGGCTCTTTTTGGGACTGCTAACACTTTTGATGCTAGGGCCTGTTCTAGCACAGCAGCTCGGCTTGCATTGAGTGGAGTATAATGGGAGTACTTTTGACCTCCTGCAGGTCGGTCACGCAAGGTTAACTCTTTGCCTCGGCCCCTGTATGGCTGTTTTGGTTGCTTCTCGGGTTTGCCCCCCTGTTCGGCCCGAGCCTGATTGCGGTATTCTGCCAATTCTTCCATCTACATGTATTTATCGGCTCGCCTTCGTAGGTCATTCATGTTCGAAGGAGGTTTTTTTGCAGATGCTATTAACAAATGGTCCAGGTTTCAAAGCTGTTGTGAGATGGTGGAGCGCTACAGCCGGATTAAGGTCTCGGATTTCCAAGGTTGTCTTGTTAAACCGATCCATGAAAGTTCGAAGCAACTCTTTGTTGTCTTGCCGAAGACTAACCAGTGACAAGGACGTCAGGCTGTGTGGACGACTCGTAGCGAACTGAATAGTAAATTGGGACGATAGAGTGTTGAACGAGTCAATTGAATTAGGAGGGAGCCGAGTGAACCAACTCAGGGCCCTGCCTTTGAGAGATGTGGGAAAAATTCGACACAAGGCAGCATCGTCAGTTGTGCTTAACGTTACCTGTGTCAAGAAAACATCAAGATGTTCATCAAGATCAGCGGTACCATCATATTTATCAATAGGCAAAGATTTCCAGTTATCCATCAGCGGGACTTGCATGATAGTAGGGTTGAAGGGGTGACGATGCGTTCCAATGGTTGCCAAGTCTGTTGCCCGACCCACGGTTGGTTGGGCTGAGGGCAACTTTTCGGGTGCTACGGAGGTATGTGGGATCGAGGTATGAACTTCGTGGGATTGATAGGACCCTTGAGTTTGCATGTTGGTTGCCTGAGTAGGCTTCCACGACGGATCTTGATGTTTCAGTGCCTTGTTCTCGGCTCTTAAGGCCGAAAGCTCCTTTGCGTCTTTCTCCCACTGTTGTTTCATTGCGACCATCTCCTGTTTCAACAGACGGACGGTTTCAGAAAGATCGATCTCGTCTACAACCTCAATGTGTTCCTCCTCGTGCTGATGATCTATCGTGTTCGTTCTCCTTGTTATCGCCATTGTTCTGCTCAGTTAATCTTCACAAACGTCTCAGTTCAGCCCCACGGTGGGCGTCAAATGTACCTGTCTGATGGGCACACTAAGTCTTCTGGTAGAGCTCTGATCCAATGCGTTGGTGAAGGGGTTGGTACCTGCAAAAGGCACTCCAATGCTCAAGTCAGGACAAGCTCGAATATCTAGGATAATTAATGAACAGTGACGTTACCTCGTGACATGAGCTATTTATACTGACATTTATGGGCCCGGATTCCCATGGGCCCTGCAAGAGGATTACCAGATTAGGTAATACGCCTCTAATCGGCTTATTGGTATGATTAACTCTTAATCCTTAATTAGAGGGAGTCCTTAACTCTTTATCAGTGGGAATTTGGATCTATGGATCATCTGGTAGCTAATCGGCCACCTGGTTCAGTCACTCGGGTGCCGATTGGGTGTCGGCTATCAGGTGGCCGAGTGGCCAGCCAGGTAGCCGAATAACCCTGCTAGTACATATATATATGTTTTTTAATATTTTAAATTTATATTTATTAAAAAGTAGAAATCAAAAGAATAATTACTAAAATATATTTCTTTTATATATATATATTATATTCTATCGATCTTATAGACTATAACTAATGGACAAAACATTAAATTATGTTTTTATAAAATAAAGTCAACCGTGGCTTTTAACTTTGATTCATATTGAAAAAGAAATAGTTAAAACTTTTAATTCTAATTTAATTATTAATGAATATTTTAAATGCGGATATACTTAATCTTTTATATATTTATTATTATTTTGTATTAATATATTATTATTTTGAAATTTTATATGAGAAATATAAATTTTAATTAAATTACTTTATCAATATTTATGGTCGCCTTTAGTCGAGATCTGCCACTGCCAATGACATATGTGCAAGTCTGCATATTTTACGTGCACTTAATGTGAAAATCCAATTACTTGCGTAAAAAAATCGGAACCAAAATTTGCACGTAAAATATATCATGTGATCAGAATGAAATTGAAACATCGTCATTCAGACTTCATCGAGGCCGACAAAAATGTCATTCAATTCATTTCGATTCCCACTACAAATTTCGCACCACATAATTTCATTCCATTTAATTAAATTTGATCAGATTTAAACTAAAATACATGTGTGTATAGTTGAATTATTTCATTTTATGCTTAGCAATTTATTTGATAATTTCATGAAAAACTTTCATCAAATAATTTTTAATTAACGTATTTATTTATATAAATTTCATTCGAAAGCTTCTACATCATGCTTTGTCCAAAATTCTAAGAAATAAGCTTACACGTACCCTAATTATACTGAGATTTTTTCTTTTGACAATTATAATAGTCTTATATTAGAAGTGAATTATCTCCAATAAAAAATATAACTAATTTAAAAATAAGGGGAAAAAAATAGACCTTCCGTTATTGTAATCCAAGCATGCCTAACATAGGTAAGAATAAAAAGCAAAACATGTAGTTTGACTTTTCAAAGCTAATAATTCGACTTGACGCCAAACCCGACCCATTTCAGGGTGTATATAGTTAGAAGGTATACAGAGTAATCACTAGAATCTTCAGCGAAAAACATCATGAGTTCAGAAAATTGTATAGATATGAAGCATTATGTTCTTGTGCATGGAGCTTGCCATGGAGCTTGGAGTTGGTACAAGCTCAAGCCACTCATTGAGTCTGCAGGCCACAAGGTGACAGTGCTTGATCTAGCAGCTTCTGGAATCAACACGAAGAAAATAGAAGATGTTGATACTTTCTCAGCCTACACTGAGCCTTTGTTGCAGCTATTGGCCACACTTCCCTCGAATGAGAAGGCAGTTCTAGTTGGTCACAGCCTTGGGGGATTGAACATAGCACTTGCAATGGACAAGTTCCCACAAAAGATAGCTGTTGGTGTTTTCTTAACAGCTTTTGCTCCAGACACTCAACACCGCCCATCTTATGTCTTGGAACAGGTCTGCTTCTGAATCTTGAGTTTACTTTGCAAATTTTCTATCATTCCTTTTTTTTTCTTTTTCTTGTGCAAGTGCAATTGCAGCCTAACAATACTAATTAAAAATACATGCATTGAGCCCACCAAAAAAGAGACTCACAGTATTAGGCATGACAGCGGGGGTAGGTGGGTTCTTGTCCCTTCTGTTCAAATTTATCACGGTTTTTTTTAGTATGTAATTTTTGTCTTATTATCATTCCTATTTGGTATGAGATATATTTATATCTGTATCTATACTTATAAAAAAATTTTTTATAAAAAAATATATAATATTTTTAGTTTATTTTTTTTATATTATAATAGTAATTAGATTATTTATTTATCTCATATTTTAATTAAGAAATTTCTTAATAATTAAATAATCATAAATATTTCACATCATAATAAATAATTACACATAATTAAAATCTTATAAATTAAACAACTATAAATATTGAGTAATGTCACAAATAAACAACCACGATGTTGATTTGAAATAACAAATAAATTAAAATTTCTCAAATCAAAAATAAAATTCATCTTACAAGTGAAACCGGAGATGGGAAAGGAATGGGGACGGAGATGGAAATGGGGACAGGGTCGGGACAGGTAAGTATATACACGTCCTCGTCCCCAATTTAATATTTCAAGTTTTACCAATACCCCTATCCGATCAACTGAGTATTTCTGTCAAAATTGAGATGGGTTTGAATATTATCCATGAGTCTAGATTTATTTGAAATCCCTACACTATATACCTTAAAAAGAAAAATACTCTTTTTATATCATTTTCACTATAATTGATATTTTTATTTTTCTCATATTTTTTCATATCTCATTGGGTAAGAATAATTTATTAAAGATAAAACTTAAATACAATTTTAAAAGTGTGGTTCATATTATTTTTTTTATTAGAATTAGATTTTCACTTCAATAATGCTGTTATTGTCATTGATATTTAATATAAAATATTTTTAATCAAATTATGTTAATCAATATGAATAATTATGTTAGTTATTTTTATTGAGTTTATAAAATAAAATCATAATTTATAAATTTTATTTTTCTTATTTATTATTAAATTTTCATAATAAATATAAATATAAAGTTATATTTAAAGTTATAACTTTTAAAAATATAAATATACATTATAGTTATACTCTTATAAGTTTTTTATTTTTATATTATAACTAGGAGTAAATACAGACGAGGTTAAACTAAGCTTTGTTAAGACTTGCTGACCTTCGTTAAATAAATAAAAAAAAAACGTTAAGACTTGCTGACCTTCGTTAAATAAATAAATAAAAACAAATAGTTTTAGTCTATTTGTCTATACTAGATTTATATATATATATATAAAGTTTGATTTGATCTATTTAAAAGTATAGTCTGACTTACACACTTATTTTTTAATAACTTAAAAAAGAATGAAAATATATATGCTATAAATTTTATAAAATTGAGTTTAATTTATTAATATAATATAAATATATTTTTAATATCTAATATAAAATTTATGATAATAATTATTTGAAAACTTATTTTTGTAATAAAATCTTGACCAAAACATAAATTTGATGTCCTTTACTATTTTTTTTTATCAGTATATAAAGCAAGTAGAAAGCGGAAAAAGTAATCATGATTCATGTATTGTCAAATTTCATTTTTAACGAAATTTAGTTTTTATTTTTAAATATAAATTACATTATATATATATGGTATTAAATAAATTTATATTAATATAAAATTTTGTATATATAATTCAAAAAAAAGAAACTTTCAATAATTGATAGACGAAATTCTTTTTATATAAAATTATTGAGCAGCATAATAGTTAATAAAACTTATATCAATGTCATTTGATCTCTTTCCATATAAGAAGAGATCAAATGACATTGATATAACTTTTATTAATTATTATATCATACAATGACTATAAAAAGTAAATTTTATTAATCTAACTATTGAATTACAATTTTTATTATCTTTAATATATTTGTCAAATTTTATTAAAATTGAACAATAATAAAAAGACAATAAAATTACTCATATTTAGTATATTTTAAAATATTAATATTACGTTAATATATATATATATATATATATATATATATATATATGTGTGTGTGTGTGTGTGTGTATATATGATATCAAGCAATTTTAGATTAATATAATCTTTTTTCATATAATTTAAGTAAAAGAAATTTTCAATTCAACAGTTGAATTAGAAAAATTCTTTTTATATAAGATTATTGAATGGTGTAATAGTTAGTAAAAGTTAAATCGTTCAATAATATATATAAAAATTGAATTTTTTTTATTCTACCATTGAATTATAACTTTATATTATCTCGAATGTGTGTCAAATTTTATTAAAATTGAACAACACTAAAAATACAATTAAATTATTCATATTTTAATATATTTTGATATGTATATACTACGTTGATTTATATATATATATATATATATATATATATATAAATGTGGTATTAAACAATTTTAGATTAACATAAAAATTTTAATATATGATTTAGGTAAAAAAAAACCTTTAAATTCAATAGATGAATTGATAATTATATATATATATATGTATAAAGTTAATTAATGATATAATTTTTACCAACTATTAATCTATTCAATAAATTTATATAAAATAAATCAATTTTTTTAATCTACATTGAATTACAACTTTATATTACCTTTAATATGTGTGTCAAATTTTATTGAAATTAATCAACCAGAAGAATACAATATGTGTGTGTAAGAATACAATATGTATGTTATCAAACAATTTTAAATTAATATAAAATTTTGTATATATGATCAAAGTAAAAGAAACTTTAAATCCAACCGTTTGAATAATAAAATTCTTTTTATATAGAGTTATTGAATATTGTAATAGTTGGTAAAAGTTATACTGATATCATTTGATTCTTCTCCATATAAATTTTACTAACTATTATATCGTTTAAAAACTTTATATAAAAAAGGATTTTTGTCAATCCAATTGTTGGATTACAACTTTATATTATCTTGAATTTGATTTTATTAAAATTAAACAACATTAAGAAAATAATTAAATTATTTATATTTTTGTATATTATAAAATTTTATATATATGATCTAAGTAAAAGAAACATTCAATTCAATAATTGTATTGTCAAAATTCTTTTTATATTAAATTATTGAATGTTGTAATAGTTAATAAAAGTTATATCGATATCATTTGATTATATATATATATATATATATATATATAAATCAAGTTTAAAGAATTTAAAAATTATATGATACTTCGTCTTATCGATTGAAATTAATGTATAAAATATTTTTATGATTATTGATCAATTTGAATTAACGAAATAAAATATCAAATAATTATCAAAATCTTTAAAATTTGATTTATGTATCAAGAATTTTTAATTTAACGATTGAATCGTTAATATTCAAAATACAATATATTTTATTAAGTGAAGAAACTTTACCAAAAGATATTCTTGAAATAATTTTATATCTCCTCCCACACACCCATGTATATATGTATGAAAGACTTTAAAAATTAAGTCTAATAAAATCATATTTTTTAAGTGCAACTTTATTTTTATTAAAATTTGAGTTTTACTTTTTAAAGATCTTAAAAAAACTTATAATTTTAAGTGTGTAATTTTACTTTTTAATATTTATTTGAAGATAAATAAATAAATTTTTATTTTAAGAATATATAAATAAAAAATTAAAGTGTCATACTTACAGAGTATTAACTAAAACAATATAATTGTAAATATAACACGTAAAATGATTATTTGACCTTTAAATAAGCATTGAAATAAGTAGGAACAAAAACAATCATTTCAAATTATTAAAGATGAAAAAGAAAAAGCTAAAACATCAAAATCAAAATTTATTTATTTTATAAAAAAAATATATTTAAGCATTTATTATATTATTATTTTATATATGCGATAGCCAATTTTTACATAACAATTAATTTAATAATTTTTAATTTTTTACAATTTTTCTTTTACATTTAAAATTCTTTGGTTTTGTTTGAATTACATTAATATATGCACGGCCGTCAATTTTGAAACTTCTTTAAAGATAAGTGATTAATGATATGAAAAATCTTTAAATTTTAACTATTATATGATGATGTGATTCAAAAATAGACACTAATATGTACACTTTAGTGGGTTGATATTCATTGATCAACAAAAGAAAAGCAGTAAGAAAACTAGAGTAATCTCCATTCTCCATTATTAATTTTTGCTTCAACAGTACAATGAAAGGACCCCGTCGGCTGAATGGTTGGACACTGAATTTTCTCCAACCGGAAACAAAACATTAATGTTCTTTGGCCCCAAGTTCTTGTCCAACAAGCTCTACCAGCTCTCTTCTGTTGAGGTAATTATATATGTATATATGGTTCATACATGCAGCAATTTATACGTAGTACAATGATATGTTTTATTTTATTTATCACATTATTATAACATCTTGTATTTTTCTTTCTTTGTTTTATTTTTAAAATTTGTTGTATAATTTATGGTACAAATAACATTTTCCTAAAGTACAGTGCTGAAAAGTCTTCGAAGTTTGGAGCCTGACAGAAAAATAAATAATGATTGGATTTTGCAGGACTTTGAATTGGCCAAGAGTTTGGCAAGGCCATCATCACTTTTCATGGAAGACTTGTCAAAGCAAAAGAAGTTTTCCAAGGAAGGATATGGGTCAGTTCCACGTGTTTTTATTGTTTGCAGTGAGGATATTGGAATTCCATTGAATTTTCAGCTATGGATGGTTCAAAATATGGGCTTCAATGACGTTGTAGAAATCAAAGGCGCAGATCATATGGCTATGCTTTGCAAGCCACGAGAACTGTTCGATTCCCTCCACCAAATAGCGACTAAATACGCATAAATTCATGAAATGGGCTTTAATTAATTTTATTTGTCGTGTTTGAATTTGACTTGTCACTTGTGTTGTTAGAATTATAAGAATAGAAACTCGAGAAAAATGAATAAAACAAACATAGCAACTTCTGTGACTTTTCCGATGCATACATTTCGTGAAGAAAAATACTTTTCAAAAGAATTTATTGAATATCAACAAATTTACTCTTATGAAAAGTTGTTTCTAGAATTATGTTTTTTTAAGTACTTTTCGAAAAAACACTTTCAGAAGAGTAATATTTTACTCTTTCAGGAATATATTTTAAGGAAAAAAAATTCATAATAATAATAATAAAATGTATTGTTTCTGATTAATAATTTATTGTAAAATTAATCAGAAACAACTTTTCATATCCCTTAGTTGCGAGCGGAGGCGCGGCCTCTTTCTTTGCGCGATGGCAGCGGAGGCGCGACCTCTTTCTTTGCGCGATGGCAGCGGAGGCGCAGGCTCGTCCTCCTCGACACCACCGGCCTCATGTCCCTCCTCTGCCGCTACCTCCCCCTCCCCGTTGTCAGCAGCGTTCAACTCTCTCAAGGCCACTCCTAAACCCTAAACCTCGCCACCTCCAAATCTAGCCCTCCCCGCCCCTGACTCGCCCTCGACGTCCTCGCCGTCGTCTTCCTCGTCCTCACCACCTGTCGGCAGTCAAAATAGTAACCCTAAACAAGAACTAATCTCCAAAATACAAAAATTTCTATAAACAAGTTACATGTAACAAATCTGAATCGTTAATTATTTTATTATTAAATCTAACGGTTAAAAATGGTGCTTCATTAATGTACCACTTTTCATACTACTTCATGTTAGAATTTCTAAATGAAAAAATTAATTTGAAGTTTAAAATACAAATTGGTTAGTTATATACTGTTAATTATACGTTAGATTAAAGGGTGATTTAAGACTTCTTAAATTCTAAGTTTGAATAACAATATCATGAGATGATTGTATGAGAATACATTAAAATAGTATTTGATAAAGTCTTATTAATGTTTAGTTATTATATTGAATGTATTGTTTATCATAAATAAATGTATTTATTACATTATTTATTATGTTTGATATTTTTGTTGTCGATTTTTAATATATATCTTAATAGATCTAATAAATAAAAGTTTCTTAAGGATTTAGATCAATTTTAAAAGTATGAGATATGCTTTTCGCTATAAAAAGGACAAGTATAACCCTTAAAATATGCGAAGTCAGCTGAGAGTAGTTTTAGACTAACACATGCTACAATTTGTTATCTTTTGTATCCTTAAGTTGATAAGCAACATCTTTAATTAGATAAAACAAATGATTATTTGATAAAATGTATTAAATACACCAATAGACATATATTCTTATAAAGAAGTAACATGAAGGAAGACGAAGCAAATTTACAAGGAAGCTTAATTAACGGATTTACAACTATATCATTATGGAGAAACGAGAAACACTAGAAGAGGGGTAAATAATGTCTATCAAAAACTCCATACTTTTTCAAAATAGTGAAATAGCAGTAAGACCATAACAAAGTAGATGAAGAGTAAAGTAAAAAAAAATATAATTTTTTATATTGATTTGTCTCAACCACCGAGACTGCGTCCAATTCTTGATCAATATGATCAAGTTTTATTATCTTTTACAAAGATACAAGTTTCTTTCATAAGCCACTTCTAGCTCAACCTTAGTGTTCTTTGACTTGCTTTTTTAAGAACTACCCAAGTATTTTTTTAACACAAAAGTTTTAACAACCAAGTTTTTTCTTTTTACATTCAAACCTCTCTAGGCTCAATGTAATAACACAAATTTAAAGTTGGGTAAACAAACAATGTTGTTTCATTTTACTATCAAAACATGATACAACTAATTAAGTTTTAATGATAAAAAAAACATAGATATTTTATGGGAAGAAATTTTTTCAGATCAAGCTTGATGGAAGAATCCTCCACTTGCACTAGTGGAAAATTAGGATACTACGTCACTTATTTTACGTCGGACATACAAACACCCGACGTAATAAAAACACGGTGGATGTTAAAATTTACGTCGGACCCTATTAGGGCCGACGTAAATAACCCGCAGACCTGCTTAAAAGAAGGTGTACATGCACTAGCTAGATTTCAAAAAAACTTCATGGTTTCCTTCTCCCGCGTTGTGCACCTTCTTCTGTTTTTCTTCAATTTTTCTTCTGTTTTCCTTCTCCCGCGTTGTACAACCTCCTCCTCAAATCGTGATTGTCCTCCTCATCTGCACCTTCTTCTATTTTTCTTCGCGTGATGACGTTTTTCTTCTTCGGACGGTTGCGTTGGTCATAGGCTTTTTTGGGAGGTTCTATGAGGAAGGTAATGTTTGCGTTGCATTTCGAGTTTTTGAAGCTGGAGAAGGAAGTGACTAAGTCCGGGTTTGGAGAACCCACTCCTGTGTCTATCAAGCACTTGGAGAACGGCCCGTGCTGCTTGGAGAACGGCCCGTTCTCCATGCAGAACGGGCCGTTCTCCATGGAAAACGGGTCGTTCTGCTTGGACAACGGGCCGTTCTCTAAGCAGAACGGGCCGTTCTGCTTGCTCTCGTTTTTCTTTTTTCTTTTTTTTTTATGACTTTTTTACGTCAGACCTTGGCATGTCCGACGTAAATTTACGTTGGTTTTCGTGTCCCGACGTAAATTTACGTCTCCTGCTTCAACGTCGGAAGTTTTTCTGATGTAAAACCCCTAAAATAACTTACATAGAATGTGTATTGTGTAGAAGTGTTGACTGAACAAGTGAAGCCAATTGGAGTCTCCTTCAAGCTAAGATTGTGCTCCATCTCCTTCAAGACTCCTTCAAGGACTTAGACCAAAGCAATAGATGAAGATCAAAGAGTACCCAAGGAGCCACACTCCAATGAAAGATGATAAACCAAGGTCACTCTTAAAACTCTCACAAATGGGCGAGAGGAAGGAACCTAGTGACTTCTAAGAGATAAATTTGAGATAAAACAATGCACTAAAATATCATATATCTGAAAAGTGACCAACCTAAGGATAAATAGAGGTTTATATCGGCCATAGGAAACTTGCCAGGGAAACTAAAGCTAACCATGGTTAAGAAACCTAACTAGGTCGATTTAGCTTCACCATTGGTGCCTAGATTTGAATTCAAGTACGTCCTGGCATTTGAATTGCTGTGCCAACTATAAATGAAGGTGAAATGAATTTGAAATCAAATGAAAGGTGTGCATCGGACTAGTCATGCATTAGAAAAAATATTTAAAAGGGCAATAAATGACCCTTAAACATTTTATCACAAAAAGAAAAAATGCAATAACTTTTAAGATATATATATATATATATATATATATATATATATATATATATACTAATATATAAAAGAGATATTTTTTTCTGTAACCATCCTGATTTCTATATTTTTTACTATTTTACCTCTCTATTTTTAAAAAACTAGAAAAAATATTTTTTTATCAAATTTAAGAACTTAAAATTAATGGATTAATCATAACATCAATTAGATCAATATACTTTTATTATTTATTTTTATTTTTATTTTTAATAAAGGCACGAAGTGTCTCGACCCCACTAGTATATATAATAGGTGTTAGATTATTTAATATAATATTAACTCAGATATTTAAAGAATGACTTTTAATGAAAATATGTCTAATGTGATGGTTGTTAGGTTTAAAATATATTAAAAGTCATTGGGATTATTTTGAAGTTATTAAATTAATTCCTTTCCTTCTCATTTTATTAAGGGTAATTTTGACAATAAAAAAAATAATTTGAAAAATAAATTAATAAATAAATGAATGTAAATTATGAAAGTTAACTGGTGATTTTTTACAAAAGGACAACCTCTTTACTTTTTATGACTAGTACTCTTTTTCTTCATGACTACATTCACAAAGGTTTCTTTAAAGAAAGAAAAGAAAACAATGGAAATTGTCAAAAATATTTAACAGGATTTTCAACACATCTAGAGATCAATTATAGGAAGTAAGAGAAGGAAGAATAACTTATCAAAAAACTGAATTGTATTATGAATTTTGGTATGTCTTCTAAATTTCTCATAAAATTATGGAATATAAGAATAGTGAGAAATATATTATCTAAAATCCTTAAAATTTATGGAGTGTAATTATCTTGAATGATAGACACTATGAAATTACACATGATGATAAAAATTATCTAACAATAGGATGTAAAAAATGTATATAAAAAGAAGAAAATATTATTACTTTCATAATTATAAACATTATAAAGAAATAAAATATTTAAACATATGCCATTTTCCTTTATCCAGGGCTTTGCATAATGTCTGTGCTTTTGTGAGATTAATTTCCTGAGATATATTAGTATATGAAATATATTTGTTCATATAAATTAAAAGAATGCAAATTATAACATCTACAAGAAATAAAAATATAATAGACATTAAAATTTTCAGAAATACCAAAGGCCCCGAAGCACCATCGTTACATCCTTGAACCTAAACTTTTCGTTGTCAAAACAAATTTTGCCAATCAGAAAAAAGTAATAACTTTTCCTTGAAGCCATCAACCTTTCCCATTTCCAACCCTTCCCACAAGTTCAATTTTGGACCAATTGAATCCTTTCACATAATTTCTTTTCCTTTTTATAACTCTCTTAATTTGTTAAACTATTGTGTTGTTACACGTGATTTTCATTCGCAATAAATTAAAGGGTTGCCTTGGATTCACTCCACAAACACTATTTCAATAAAATTCATGCACACTAAAAAGTCATTATTAATATCAATTGTGTTTAATGTTCTTTGAACACATTAATGTAACGCACAATTTATATAATAATAATTATATATTTTCTTATATAATATTTTTGTAATTATATTATTAATAATATATATTTATTTTAATGAAGATAAAGATAAAGAAAAAAAATTATTTTGTAAATTTAATATATGACATATCGTTCTAAAATATTTAGAATAACGTGCTATTTTACACATTATTTCTTTCTTCTACTTCTATTACAATATTTACATCAATAGTAAAAAAAATAACAATTGAAATAATATGGTTGGCAAATAAAATTATAACAGATCCATCAAATAGCCTCCATATTCCAATTTCTTCCAAGTAGGACAGTAGTAATAACAACTGTAAAAGGACCTGGTATGACCGGTAGGTCCATCTATGTTATAATATATTAAATTTTAAAAACAAATAAAAGAGAGGAGTAAGAACAATATCCAATAAATACAATAATTCAAAAGAATACACATAATTATTTATAATCAATATTAAACATATATATATATATATATATATATACAGATCATATATTAGATTTTCATGATATAATAAAATTTGAATTATACTTGTAGTGACTAGTCAGGATAAATGAGCATTATCATAATATCAACCAACAAAAGGATATTTCACCTTAACCAACAATAGGATATTTCACCTTCATTCCTTACTCATTTAAATCCCCAAGGTCAAACCTCCAGCTACAAATAATTCAAACTTTATCTTCTATGGCCATAGAATAATATTTATCTTCATAAATACGTGAAGAAATAACAACAAGACGAGTCCAAGATATCACAACTATATCATAGTTGATTATAAATATATTTACAATAAATATATTTACGTAAAAAGAATATATTAAGAGTACCAATAATATAAATAAAAATGACAATCATTATAAAATAATTAAACAATATAAAATATGAACACTTTAATAATTATTATGGATAAAAATAATCATAGGTTAAATAAATAAATGAGGTTAGGGACACTCCACTAAATAAATATACATAAAAATAACATAAATAAATAAGCATAGTAGTATATAAAATTTTAAAGAGATAAAGTTCTCCTCCCCCTTACCTAGATAAGCAGGAGCTAAAACTTGAGCAGAACCTCTCCCTCTGGATTCCCTCTTTCTTTCCCTCTCTTTCTTTCTCTTTCTTTCTCTCTCTCTCTCTCTCTAAGATTTTCACTTCTCACTTAGTTATAATTTTTTTTCACCCCCTGTCTCCTATTTATAGGCATCCTGGCGTACCCGAAACGGCCCGTACTGAATTCGGAACGGCCCGTTCTGGAGCCTTCGAATATAGGCAAATTTTTCAACTGAAACGGCCCGTTCTAAAATCGGAACGGCCCGTTTTCAAAAAGCAGAACGACCTGTTCTAAAATCAGAATGGCCCGTTCTGGAGTTCGTGTTTGCACTTATTGACCATAGTTGGAATGGCCCGTTTCCAACTAAGGTTTTTAGGCAATTTTAGAATTATGGAACGACCCGTTTCCCTTTGGGAACGGCCCGTTCTGGAAAAACTCAAATGGACCTTTTTATTACTTTGGAACAGCTCGTTTCACTTTTAGAACGGCCCGTTCTACTACTTCAAAAGTAACTTATTTTTTTCGTTTGGAACGGCCCATTCCACTTTTGGAACATCCCGTTCCGGCGTAAAAAAAAAACAGAATTTTACAAAAAATTTCACAAATAATTTAAATTATTAAAAAACCTTTACAATATTTTATAAAAACTCCTTTTTAATTAACTAAAATAACTATAAAAATAATCTTCATAAAAAAAATAGATAATAATTAATATTGTAATACTAAAAAATATGGGGTGTTACATTCTTACATTTTTTTTTTCAATTTTTATTATTGTCTTCCTCTGCCAAAATAAGAAAATAGCATTTAAATAATTATATTACGAACCAAAATATTATATAATTGACTTTTAAATATGGAAATGCACAAATATAAATATTTTATAAATTATTTTACTGTTAATTAGAATTAGACTTATTATAGTCTAAATTAGTACAAAAAGGGTAATTAACGTTGGTTATTTTAAGTTTTTTACGTCAGAAAAAAGTCCGACGTATATATGAGAGACGTAAATTTACGTCGGTTGTGATAGCCGATGTAAATTTACGTCGGACATTCACGAGAGCCGACGTAAAAAAATTGTAAAAAAAAAAACATAACGCGTGCAAGTAGAATGGGCCGTTCTCCTAGCAGAACGGCTCGTTCTGCTTGGAGAACGTCCTGTTCTGCTTGGAGAACGGTCTGTTCTGCTTGGAGAACGAGCCGTTGTGCTTGGAGATCCACCCAAGCGCGAAAAAGAGGATAATATTAACTAATATATTAATAGATCAATATATACATTTATTTTCAACATATTAGCTAATATATTAAGAAAGAATTTTCCAAACTAACCTCAAACGTGAGCCAAATGCAATCGGTCAAAAACTCAAGAACCACTCAAACGCGCAAACGTACACTTAGATGCAATACACTCAAACAAAATCTTAACTCAGAAGACTCGAATTGCACATACACTCAAAGCTCTCTTGTTTAAATATTGACACGCGCACGAAAAAAATTGAAATTTGTAGATATTTTACGTCAAACCTCATAGGAGCCGACGTAAATTGGAAAATCTACGTCGGGCACAAGCTATATCCGACGTAGATTTTCTTTTTTATGTCGGTCCCTATGAGGTCCGACGTAAAAAACTTGATTATAATTATAAAAATGCCACCACGTTTTTTTAACGTCGGATTTTTCTTTGTCCGACGAGAATACAGTGACGTAAACTCTCCTTTTTCTACTAGTATTGAGCTAATATTTCTTGGCATGCGAACAAAATAGGTTAGGAAGCGGTTTTCTTCTCATCGTTCCCAATCCCATCAAAGATGAGGTAAGTTTTAGAATAGGTTTAAAATTTTAAATTTAACATCATCTATATTTGTTAGGTTCGAAGAAACATGCATGAAACCTTCATATCATTTTTTAAATATTAATTTACTTATATTAAGAAATTAATTATATTTTAATTAAATTAATATATAGAAATTAAAAAATAATGTTGATCAGAAAAGTATTAATAAATAAATTAAATGTTTAGTTAAATATATAATTTTAACATTATTATTAAGTTATCATTATCTTTATACTATTTCTCTGATATAATTTTAATTTATATTTTTAATCAACTTAAAAATAAAATGTTGACTCATTTACACAATAACATTTTTTTATAAAACATTTATATACAAGAAGGAATATAGATGATAAATATAGAAATACATGTTGATTTTAAGTTAGAAGAGAATGTCTACCAATTTGATGTCTCAAATTTTTTAGCAATAATGAATACTCTTGAATAAAGAATAAAAAAAAAAGCGTGAGAATTATACTGGACGATCACCAAAACAAACTCATAGTGTTTAATTGTGCTAATTAGTTACAATAATTTTCTATTTATAGTACCATAATGGACTAATTAACTAATTGCAAATAAAAACAGAAAATAAACAAACAAGGATTAACTGCCACAGTCAACAATAATTCTAGTCTCTACAAAATAAACAAGTTTTGATTTTGGTCTCCATAAAATCTTTTCCTTGTTTTCCATCTTCTATAATTTTGAAATGTTATTTATAGTCCTTATTGTTTCGCATTCAAGAAAACTCATTGTAACGACCTGTCATGGTTAGGGACGCGTATAAGTCTGGCTAGGCCAAGCTTTGAATATATAGGTTAGATTTATTCTATTAAATTAAAGTCTGAGTCTAACTTATTATATATCGTAAACTTTTTTTATAGGTCTGACTTGACATTTTTAAAGCCCAATTTGACCTATTAACCCATTTAAAAACCTATTTAAATTATAAATGTTAATTAGACTAATAAACTTAATTTTTAAAGATCAACAAAAATATTTTTAAAATATAGTTTACTAAATATTATTCAAATTTAAATTTTAAAAGAATATATAGGAGAAAAATTGAATCATTTTCTATTAAAGGAACAATTCATGAGTAATAATGTATGTTGATGTATATTCATGCACAATGCGTAAACTTATAAACCTATAATAAAAAATGTATAAAAGAATATTTTAAATATTGATATTTTTTTATAAATTTATTTGTTTATTTATATTTTTAATAATATATATATATATATATATATATATTAATTTTTATTATATCATATAAATAAATAGGTTGATTTGTCAAATCTAACAAGTTTTTAAATAAGCCTAAGCCTGACCTTTTTATATAAATAGACTTTTTTAAAGGTCTAAACTTGGCTTTTTTATTAAACAGATCAGGTTAGGCCAAGCTTTAAAGAGGTCAAACCATAGACCCTTGTTTAAGGCCTAACCTATTCTCATCCTTAGTCATGGTCCTTATACTTAACGGTTCACCTACTCGTAGCAAAATAAAATAATATATATCTACTAAGTCAAAAGACGATTTTAGATCCCTTATTTTTTATAAGTTTTAATAATAACAAACACTACATCTTTAGATCAGAAAACGCTTTCAAAATGTCACTATTTTAGACTTTGTAAGACAAAGTAGCATTTATAAGACAAAACATACAAACTGTTCTTAACGCCCACTATTTATAATGATTGACACTTTTAAATTTTCCAATGAATGCTTTCTGTATTAACAGATCAAAAGTCATTTGTTAAGTTAGACGAAGCACATTCATAATTTCCACCGAGGTTTTGAATATGACAAATATAATACATATTGTTATTCCTAACATGTACATTAGTGTTTTAGATGGATAACAATAAGTTCAGGCAAAAATGAAGGACAAAGTATGATCAAGCATAATCGAATTGAACAAGACATCAGACGATAGCAATGCGAGTATCAAGACTAAGGTTGATCCAGGCCTAAATCAAATACAAGATAAGACGAATCTATCAACTGAAGCCTGAGGGATCAGACGCAAGACCAAAATAGGCATCATATGAGACTAAGTCAAGAAGGGGACGAAAGTTAGCTAAACATCAACATAGACTTGCAAATCATCAGATGAAGCCTAACGAACAAGTAGACAGAGTCATCACTCTCAAGACCAGACAAAGAATCAAAAGTAAAATGTGTATCTAGATGCAGTCAGAAAATAATGAAGCGCGTCTGAAGTCCACTAATTACATTGAGTGAAATCATACAAGAAACACAAAAGAACATCAAACCTGAATACAGAAAGAAAAAAAATAGGCAAGCGTGGATTCACAAGTCAAAGCTGCGTGCGTTAGAGAAAGGACACCTACTTTTCAGAAAAAGACAGCACCTCAGTAGCTAAATTGATGAGAAAAGTACAAACATGCCTAGATCATGATTGAAGTCAGATATTGAAACAATCAACTACACAAAAGGACTTCACACATACAAGCAAACATTTAATGCAAGATCAATTGCATTAAATGAAAAGATTTACATAGCCATGAACAGGCCTCCATCTGCAATGACATGATGCCCCGCTCCAACGAGAAAATTTGAATTCAAACAACGGACAAATTTATCAACAGGCTATAAGTATCAAGGCAAAGAAGAAGAAGAAGAAGTAGAAGAGAACATAGAACTAAAAAAAAGTGCAATAAGAAAAAGAAAGCGAAAGAGCATAAGCTACATTTCTTCTCAAAGCATTTCCTGTATATCAGTGTAAAAACTAAGATAGACACTTACTCCTGTAAAACTAAGGTTACACACCTTAGTGAGTGTAAAAACTATCATATCCTCTTTGTGAGAGTTGCAAACACACTCAACACCCTCATTTGTTGTAAAGCCTGAAGAGGCTGGTAGTGTAACAACCCATTTTTTGTGGGCCTTTGGCCCAATTCGTGGCCCAGAACGGGCCGTTTCAATTTTGAAACGGGCCGTTCTGGAATAGTGAGTATGGCCAAAATTGTAGAAGCAGAACGGGCCATTCTGATGGGAGAACGGGCCGTTTTGGTTTGGAGAACGGGCCGTTTTGGAAGCAGAACGGGCCGTTCTGCTGGGGTTGAGAACGGTCCGTTTTGGTTGGGAACGGGCCGTAGTGGTAGGTGGGCGAAAAATCCTATAAATAGGCCTCAAATCCTCTCATTTCTACACACCTCTCATTCTCACTCTCTCTTCTCTTCTGTTCTCTCTTTCGTTCCTCTTCTTCTCTCTGAAGACCAAGAGGAACTCAGAGGATGAGGTTTTGCTCCAGTTTTAGTTCCGATCCTTGTTTAAGGAAAAAGAGGAGGAGGTTCTGCCCGAGTTCCTATTTATCCAGGTACGAGGGAAAAGGAGATTATTTATATGTAGAGTTACATGAGGGAATTGGGTAGAGGAAGAGCCCTTAGGGTTATGAATAATTTTATAATTATTTCTGTTTGGAGGATTAATTATCTTATGTGATTCTATATGTATTTAGGATTACGAATATATGTTTAACTTGTAAAAATGATGCTCTGGGAGAGAGAACGAAATTATAGAAAAGTGCCTATAAGTTAGGTTGTGAAAAATTGGATGATTTCTGTTTGAGAAATTGAGGATCCCATTAGATTCTGTATGTGTTGAGGATTATAGATATGCTAATAATTTGTAAGAATGATGATCTGAGAGGGAGAATGAAATTGTAGAAAAGTGTCTGTGAGTTAGGTTTTGGAACAATTGGGGATTTTACTGTTTACGTTAAAATTATATTAAATTGATAATTGTGTTGTTTGTTATATTAGTTTATGAATGTTATTGTTATATTATTTGATGATCTAGATGATGAATTACTTGAGGGGTATGTGAATCACCATTTTGTGTGGATTGTGTGTGTATTATGGAATTGAGATGTGGATGTGGATGTGGATGTGGATGTGGATGTGAATGTGAATGTGGATGTGAATGAGATGTGATTGTGGTTCTTCACACCTATGACCAGGGGTGAGCACGGCCCGAGATTGTTACATGAGTATCGTGACCTTGGTTAACATGTCAGGGGTGAGCACGGCCCTAGGTTAGGGGTAACGTGACCTTGGCACAGTGTTATATCAGGGGTGAGCACAGCTCTGGATTGTTACATGAGTATCGTGACCTTGGTTAACATGTCAGGGGTGAGCACGGCCCTAGATTAGGGGTAACATGACCTTGGCACAGTGTTATATCAGGGGTGAGCACGGCTCTGGATTGTTACATGGGTATCGTGACCTTGGTTAACATGTCAAGGGTGAGCACGACCCTGGAATAGGGATAACGTGACCTTGGCACAGTGTTATATCAGGGGTGAGCACGGCCTGAGATTGTTAAATGGGTAGCGTGACCTTGGCATAGTGTGAAGTGCAAGATTTGTGATGATTGGTGTGATTCAGAATTATGATGTGATGACGATGCATGATTGATTGAAATACGATATGTTGAAATATTTATGAATATTAAGTTATAATGAGATAATATGTTGTGTTTTCTTATGTGTTATATATATAGATGTTTTCTTTTCTCACCGTGCGATTTGTGGATATTTTAGGTGAGGAAGATCCGGCTACGAGTGGCATCTAGAATGCTAACGGTTGAGTTGTGGGTATGCTCTGATATTGTGACATCGGGGCAGAGGATTTTCTTTAGGACATAGATTGTTATATGGAATTAGAATTGTAAATATTATTTTTGAAAATCATTTGTAAACTCTCACGTTTCATTTTTATTGTCGTGGTTGTTGAAGAATAATTTTGAAGATTCTCATGTGAACCCTTTTACCGAAACTGAAAATTGTTTTTGTTAAGTTTTCATTATTACAATACATGTGTTGGGGTAGTAAGGGTGTCACAAGTAGAAAGAAAGCCAAAAGTGGTTGAGAATACTAGCGCTAGTGAGTGAAGCTAGCGAGCCAGAAGTGGTCAAGAATACTTGGAGAACTAGAAGTGGTTAAGAATACTAGCGTCGACAAGTGAGATTGACGAGCCAAAAATGGTTGAGAATATTTGTAATCCTCTATGATTAGTGGAACCCTTCAGTTGAAGAAGACTGGACGTAGCTCAGATTGAGTGAACCAATATAAACATTTGTGCATACCTTTTTCTATTTTTCAAACACTACTTGTTTTAAAAACTTCGTCTTTCATCTACTTTCATATCAACAAACTGTTAGACGAAAACTCACTTGTCCATTTTTTTTTTAAGAAACAATCTTTTTACTTGGACGATAAAACCTTTCAGATGGAAAACAAATTTACTCAACTTGTTTCTTGAAGTAGAAGATTAGTTTTATTGGATGCAAAAAGCTTTCTAGTTAGACAAGCCTGTACCAGTTTACAAACAGTGCTTGAATATTCTTTTTATTAAAAGAAAAAGGAGTATCTTTACAAAGTATTTTTGAAATATCTTCCTTCGAACACACACACACATTCAACCCCCCTTCTGTGTGTATTTCCGCTAACTTCATCGTTGTCTTGAAACTCACATTTAGTTAAAAGTGTATAAAAGCTTGTAGAGCATTAGAACAAAGGACAAAGATCCAAGATTTCATAGAAAAGGCATTGGAAAAGGAATGTATCCTTGCTGCATGCTAACTTTACTTCCTGTTGTTCCAATTTTTCTACTATGCTCTGATAAGTATCTTGATATATAAAAGATAAGGAATACGTTTAAGTGAAAGACATTAATTAAAACATTTAATGCACCAAAGAATATTTTCTCTCTCTAGATCAAACTAAAGAGTAAGACGAAGCAGTTATGTGAATCATACTCAAGAAGTTACAATGGTCATCTATTTCAAAGATACTATATAAGAAGTTTTATAACTCAAGACAAGAAGTAATAGTGATACGTAGAAAAATTTTGAGATACAATATACATCTCATAGAAAATCTTCTTCAAGAGTTTTCTTGTACTTAAACATTTTGTTGTAATCACATCTAAAAGAGACAACAACTACAACCTTGTAGTACCTTCATAACCATTGTTGATGAAGGACCATCCATGGGGAGTTCACACATGAAGACTATTAGACCTTTAACTAGGTCCATGGTTAGGAGGCTTCTACAAAGGAGGTGTTTCTTAGACTTATGCTCTATACGAGTATTGAGTATGATTCCTCTATTTAGTCTCATAGTCTCTATTATACATATCTTGTATAGTTTGATTTCTTTTCCCTTGTACAAAGTAAATACATGTATAAACTTATTTTCCTTTGTATTTGCAAGGCATCTTTATCTTTCTTTATACCCTTAGGATTTTAGGGTATGTTGCTTGGAGACTTTTACTTCATTTGAACTTGTATTAAGGGTCATAGATTTTCATTTTTTTAGTTTTAGTAGTGGGGTAGCAAATAGTAATTGTGTAGGTGAAGCTAGCAATTGGGCCTATAGTGGCATAGGCCAAATTTTACATATTAGTCTTGTTTTTCTCAATTTAATCCTAGGAATTGTTTTAGCTAGGTCTCACCATCATTTGGTGAACCTAACTAAACCAATTTCCAAGTTTTCGGATTGGATTAAGTGAAGGAAAACAAGTTTGATCGCCCCTCCCTTTTCTTTGGTCGAAAATTGCAAGTTTCTCCAACACATCTTACCACTTGGCTTTCCAAGGGGACAAGGTGACACTTGTCATTCTATGATTGGCAGATCTAAGTGTCTCCTCCTTAACTCCTAGGAGACAATATTGTTAAGTCAGACGAAGTAACTCCCAGTAAGGTTTTGAGTGAGACAAATATAATACATGTTGTTATTATTAACAAGTGTGTTAACGTTTCAGAAAAACATAAGTACAGGAAAAATGAAGAACAGAGCATGTGCAACTTCCCACACTAGAACCAAGACAAAGGGTAAAAGAACTATAAAGCATTAGATGAAGAGATCAAGCGAAGCCAAGCCCAGCACAAGAAGGAAAACAGTGAAGCCTCAGACGATACAAGACCAAAGACAATGGATGAGGACAAGATGAAGAATATGGAAAAGTGTCTGAAGTCCACAAAGATCACAGAGGAAGACTTGTCAAGCACATCAAGACGAAAGATGGTTAAGCAAATGATTGAAGCTCAAGCCATGCAAGAAGAATCCGTTCCAATACCAAAGAATAAAACAATCACTGGTACGAAATGTGCGTACTAAAGCAAATTGGATGAGTCAGGAAATATCACAAGGGATAAAGCAAGTAGTTCAGATAAAGTTCGAACAAACAGACGAAGATCAACCAAAGCACTAGATCTTCCATTGTACAAACATCAGACCAAAACAAATGATAGATGGAATACAACATGTGCATCATCAAATCATAAATCCAGAATTAGAAGAGGAAGAGTCAAGATAAAGCAAAGCTTCAGGCATCAGTCGAATATGAGTGAAGAGAAAGCACAACACAGAAGTCAAGATAAGCAAAGCAAGTATAAGGATGAAGTCTAATCCAAGATGTCCAAGATACAAAAATAAGGCGTCCACAAGATGAAGATTAAGGTATCAAGAAAAAGGCCAAAACAAGGTTAAATCTAGAACAAGGCATAAATGGGCTAAGCATACATGAAGTCTGCACGAGCATCAAATGAAGCCAAATGGTCAATCAGACGGAGATGAGTCAAAGCAAGGCACACCATGAGGATCAAACAAACCAAGTCACATGAATAGATAAAGTATGACATGTTCTCCAGACAACTGTGAACCAAATATCAAATAAGGATGTGTCAAGGACAACCTCAATTGCAATCTAATAAATTAGACGAAGCATTGGTCAAAGAACAGAAGGAAGTCAACTATGCGTTGGATGAAGGAAAGCCTAGATTGAAAGGAACTCCAGACGGAAACAAAATTTGTCCATCTACAAGATGACCAGACCTAGAGAAGAGTCAAAGCATTAAGTCAAAAACTCAGATGAAGAACAGGATGTGAGACGCATGAGAGTAATAGACGTAGACGGAGACTGCCATGCCAACACTTAAAGAATCGTCTCAAAGGACTACTCAGCCATTGTCTACAATCACATAAGTACTCTCAAAATAATAACATGATCAAAGGAAAAGAATAAAAAGAAGAAGGAAAGCACGCAAAAGCAAAAGCATGCATGTGTCAAAAAAAGTACATCACCTTTTCAGATAAGGAAAACACTTTACAGCTACGACACCAGAAAAGGACAAAAAGGTTCATAGGTCTTAACTAAGGTCAGACACAACAGCTAACAAATGAAGAAAATTACACGCAATGTCCATGAACGGGAAGCAACATTAAATGCAAGAACCTAAGTGTCGCAAGCCGAAAATTTATGATCTTGTGACCTATGGTTTAGACATTCTTTTGAAGATCTCTTCAATTAACGAATGCCTGGACACCAGACTAATCCTTAATTAATGGTTTTGAAAATAGGTTCATGGAGTCGCCACTAATGTTTTACTCAAAACATTGGGAAAAGAAAAGGTTTTTAAAGATCCAATAATGGCCTTGATAACCAGAATTGGGTTTGGGGGTCGATTACGTGTAGGGAAGGTATTAAGCACCCCTACAACACCCTTAATCGGTACCCTTATGATGAAGTTAGCATAGTAAGAATTAATAATTTAAATATTTAATCCCCTTTATTAATATTTATTTACATGCTATAAATTTAAATTACACAATTGACTCTAAGATGTCTACATAATTGCTTTTATTATAAAAATGTTTATCAAAGATAAGAAATAAAAGGGAGAGAAGAAGATTGACTGAAATACCTCTTGGACGAGCTCTACTGAATCTTCAAATATGGAGATTTATAGGTCCTTTGTGACAACCTTTCACACTACAATAAGCCTCACAAAACTCAAGAAATACAATAGGAGGGAAAGAGCGAGAAATTTTGAGCTCTAAGGAGTCTTGGACGAAATTTTGTGGCCCTGAGAATTGTGCTCGAGTCTGCTATTTATAGGCATCAAAAAGTGGCCAGAACGGCCCGTTCCAAAATTAGAACAAACCGTTCTGCATCCGACCATTTTGTGTTAATTTTGTACCTGGAACGTCCGTTCCTAAAACCAAAACGGCCCATTCCAAAAGTGAGTTTAACACATAACTGTCTATGCTAGAATGGCCCGTTCCAAACTAAGGTTTTAGGCCTTTTTGTAACTTGGAACGGCCCGTTCCAATTTAGGAATGACCCATTCCAAACTTAGGTTTTAGCCTTTTTTAGGAGCTTGGAACGGCCCGTTCCAGTTTGAGAACGACCCGTTCCAAGGTAGGGTTTTAGGCCCTTTTTGTAACTTGAAAGGACCCGTTCCAATTTAGGAATGGGCCGTTCCGATTTTGGAACAGCCCATTCTAGGCTCCTAAAACTAGCTTATTTGGGCTTTAGGCTTTCTGATGTCATGTCCTGTTGTTTCCATGCTTCGGGAGCTTCTTTCTTTGATAATAGACATCCATTTCATTTCTTTTGGGGGTCTAAACAAAATTGAGTGTCTACATTGAGGTTTAAATGAGAAGACCAAACTAATCATGAACGATTATATTTGCTTCAACGGACACTTGCAACGGGAAAATTTCTACAAGACTATATATTTATCACTACTTCAAACCTTGAAATGCTGGCTTTTTGAATACAAACAAAAGTGATATCAAGCCCATATAGCAACGAAGCCAGAGACAGAGCATATAGAGTCAAATGTACCCTAGTGTATTTCTCTCTGTAGACTAAGGTGTTCTAAGTGTAACTTAGGAACGTGTACCTTAAGGAGTGTATCAATTTATGTATCCTCTCCGTGAGAGTAAACCACACTCAATCGTTGCAAAAACTAAGGATGCTAACCTTAGTGAGTGTATCAACTCGTGTATCCTCTCTATGAGAGTAAGCTAAACACTCAAACCAAACTTGCCTAGTTGATATTTGTAAATCCTGAAGAGGTTAGGGAAAGAATACTTGTAAAGCCTGGAGAGGCTAGTCAAAGAATAATCACTGCTAGCCAAAAGTGGCTGATAAGAATATACTAGCATCGACAAGTGAAGCCGACGGGCCAGGAGGTGGTCGAGAATACTCACTGCTAGCCAGAAGTGGCTAATAAGAAAATACTAGCTTTGGTGAGTGAAGCTGGCGGGCCAGGAGTGATCGAGAATACTTGGGAAACTAAAAGTGGCTTAAGAATACTAGAGCTGGTGACTAAAGCTAGCCAACCAAGAGTGGTTGAGAATACTCGTGACCAAGAGTGGCCGTGACCTGGGTGGTCTAGAATACTCGTGACTAGGAATGGTCGTGACCTGCGTCGTCTGTAATACTCATTTCTAGCCTGAAGAGGCTAATAAGAATATACTAGCGTTGATGAGTGAAGTCAACGGGTCAGAAGTGGTCGACAATACTTTTGTACTGAATTGCATATTTAGTGGAACCCTTTAGTTAAAGGAGACTGAACGTAGCTCGATCTGAGTGAACCAGTATAAAATAACTTGCATTACTAATTCATATTTCTTTTAGACGCATATCTTCCTTACTGATTAAATCTTTGTGAAAAACTTTGTTCACCAATAACCTCTAAGTGAAATCATCTTTCAGACGCAGACGTAAACCTTAATTAAAATATTGTTGAGATTTTCGTTGAAATACTTTTGTTATAATTGTAAATCAGTTTAATTCTATCAACGATCTCAAACATGGCAAGTATACCGGCCGTTCAAGTAGTAAAATTATCGTATCCAACGGGATTAGAAGGTAACATAAGCATTTATTGACTATTCGTGACTAAAGAATAATTCCAATTTGTAGTTTGTCATATGAATGTGAATTGAAGAGCATGACTACTGGAATGTTAAAACTATAAAATATTGGTTTTAGTGTGGAAAAGGGTTAGAAATGGTATTATGGTTTTTGTGAGATTGTGGGGTCAGATTTCACCGAACGTTATACTAATGAATCATGAATCTCTTGTTACATACATTGTTTAGTCAACCCATAAGTTTACTCAAACCTAATCCCTTAGAGCAAGAGCCTAGGTGTGGATATTGAATATCAATTCCTTGAGTATCCAATATCTAAACCCGCATTACGGCTAGGGTTTAAGACTACTAATGGGCCAAGCTCCTTTCCTAGATACATTTCCCACTAGGAATTTGTTTCAGAGCTAGTTTCAAAGGTTATTTTTCAATACCCAATGGAACCTATATCATGCAAGGAGAATCAATCCAAGGCAAGCATTAAGAATAGAAACATACACAACAATGAATGAAACAACATGTTTATATATCATTAAAACGTAAGGATTACAATAGAGTACGTTGGTTACATCTAACCCCAAAAAAAATGGGTAGAACCACTCAAAACAATGAGGGTAAACACAAAATAGAGATGAAGAGAGAATGAATAACCGAAGGAAAGACCCACACACGAACGGCTCCAAGCTCCGGGAATCCTTTCCACAGCTCCTAAAAGGCGCCCAATGTGTGAATGAGGAAGAAACCCTCGAAAATGGCTTCAAATACGAGCTTGGGGAGTCAGATCAGGGTTACGCGCCCGGCGCATAAGTCTTTGCACCCGGCGCAGGGCCTTCCAGAGAAGTTGAGCATTATCTGCCTCAGGGTACGCCCGGCGCATTTTCCTTTTACGCCCGGCGCAATGGCTTCCAGAGAGTTTGAGTTACTCTCTGCCTCGATCACGCCCGGCACAGGTAGTCTTGCGCCCGGCGCATATATAACTTGCAGAGATAAGGCACTCTGTTCTGCTCAAGCCCGGCGCGGGTAATGTGGCACCCGGCGCAGTTACTCTTCCCTGTTCCTTAGCTTCTTAGATTTCCAATCCAAAGGATCTTCTATCCTCAATTCTCTAGCTCAATACCTGCACAAAAATGAGGTGTATTAAGGTATTGTTAGCTACATTCTGGGTTAGCTATATCTTCACAAAGAATGGATCAAAAAGAGAACAATTATATTACAGTGGTTCAAAGAATGAGTAGAATTGTTCATTAAGTCTTGTCCAAAAAGAGGTATAATTGAGACTTAACAAATATCTAGTACACTGAAGAGCTTTATCTACTACTTATCTTTAAATGAAACTATCCTTAAAAGGAAAATGTAAGAACTTTAATCATTATTGTTATATGAAACATTTTCCTTCAGTAGACGATAAATCTTTCAGATGCAATGACCTTGTGTTAAGCAAATTCTGCATAACCGTCTGGTATCTAAAAAGTACATTGGACGAAGAACATTATTCTTGCGAAAATGGTTTAAAATTCCTTCTTACACACACACACATATTCAACCCCCCCTTTCTATGTGTTCCATGTCTAACTTCAGTGACCCTTGGCACTCTGATTGACTCTTCTAGATCTAAGTGTTCCTACCTTTTTTATCTTACTTTTTGATGATATTTCTGAGTTTAGATAAGAATTTACTCTCAAATTCTCTCTCTCAAAAGTCTAAATTCTCTCTTTGATTTGCTTCCATTTCTCTTATCCTCTTTATAAAAGTGTGGTGAGATTTGAAGTGGTTTATCTTCTATCTTGAAGTGACACCACTTGAAAAGAGTTTTTCACCATTGAAGGTGAGACCAGAAGTTTCCTCTTCCATAAAAGACCTTGAAAAATCTTAAGTGTCAAGAAGTCAAAAATCTAGGAATAAACTTGAAAGAGAAGCCTCATTAATCACATCTCTTCTTGAGGTTTCCATCAATTATTATAGGGTAGAGCCTAGAAATGTTTGACTATAAAAGAATACTTAGGGTTAAGCCTAAAGAGTCTTGTTTGTAAAAAGAATACTTGGATAGTGGCTTAGTAAAAGAATACTTGAAACTTTGTTGAAAGTTAGTGGAACTCAATCTGGTTGGATTGAGAACTGAATGTAACCTTAGTGGTTGATGTGAACTAGTATAAAAACTTCTTGTGTTCATAAACTACTCTTACTAACCATTCATTTATTGTAGATACTACTTCACGTACTTGAAAACGTGCGAGTTTTTTATATACATTATTCAACCCCACATCTTCTAGTGTCTATCTTTTCTTTACAATATCTACCTAGAATTAATATATATATATATAATACCTAGATATATGTATAATAATATATACGCATAAAATTTTAAAGCAACAACTAAGAGTATATAATATTTGCATAAGTATATAAAATATGTAAAATAATCTAATAGTTAAATAATAACCCTAAGTTGTTGGTCAAGCAAAAACTAAACCATTTGGTTACAACAGAGTAATTGATGGAAGACCATGGGCCAAAGGCCCAATTACTAGAGCTATGGCCAAGAGCATTCATGATGGACGGGCTATCTTAGAGGATGGTGGGCTTTCTAAGCCCAAGCTACTCTTTTCATGGTCCACTACACTTTGAGGCTACATTGTATATAGAATAGGGTTAAGTCTTTGTATTCCCTTTTGTATTTTGGGTGAATTTGAGACTGGGCTTTACATAGCCAATATTGGTATCATTTTCTTTGTCTTTTAATTTTATGAATTTTTGACTAGTTTATTTTTGACCTTGTATTTTAGGTCATGTAGTTTAGGACCATTTAGGGTAGAATGGATTAAATGTACATTAGAATATAAATTAAGATGCATTTCATTTGAATTTGAAGCATGCATGGAAGGCCACACTTAGGTGTCGTCCACATGCTTTAAACCTAAGTGAAATGCACCTTAAATTACATTCAATTAGACATGAAATTCGTGTGTGTGTGTGTACAGCTTGTGCGTGACCGGCCAAGGCACCCAAAATTTCAATTTCAAATTCAAATTTTGGGCGAGTAAGGTTTAAAGTGGCCATACCATGGTTTACTTTAAACCGTAGTTAATCTAGCTTCTCCTACAAGCTTCTCCACCTTATAAATACCCTAAACCTGTGTAGCTGATCATTTTTTGATGATATATGAATTTCACTTCAGAAATTTCTCTCAAAGAGTCCTTAGAACCTTAGGAAAATTCTCCCTCCTTAAGCACCTTCACAAAGGAATCCTTCCTTTGTGCTTTGGAGCTTCTTCTTCCTTCTCTAGGAAGATAAGAATAGCCACGGATTTAGCTGCTTCTACACCATCTTCAGAATCTTTTTCTACTATTGGAACCTCAAAGAAAGATCTCATGGATTCGGAGGAAGCTAGGATGAGCTCATTCTTCCACTTCTTCAAGTGTTCCTCCATCAGTAACCCAACAAATAGTAGCAAGCCATCCACTAGCATGGCCTCACAAAATTCATATTGTCTCTAACCTAACCCTGCCTTTCTCCCATGTAAACATGATCATTGCAGTCCAACAACAAGTAAACATGCAAGGTTAAGCTAGTATTCAAAAAAAATAATTATACAAGTATAGGAGTAAGGGCCACTATCCTACCAACAAAGACATGTAAACCATGCAATATATCACCTCATGGTCTACAACATAGCAACACAATAGATATCACTGGAACATGATATTCAAATCATACAACATATGAACAACACTAAAATTACCACATCTTATGCATAATATTTCAACTACATGTGTCGTCATGCATTCACCTATGGAGACCTTTTACAATAAAGATGAATAGTCTACGTGGCTTGACCTTATCACACTCACACGATTTTTTTACACCTGCTAGATCAACAACCAATTGAGATACCAATCCCTAACAACATGGTTTCTTGAATATTACTACTTAAACTAGGAAGTCTAGTATTCTTGTTAGGGTAGAATAATTTGGGTGTGAGCCTACAATGACATTAGTTTGCATAACTAAGCCCTTTATGGAATTAGCTCAATAATTATCCTCCAAATACTACACTCTTCCAGTACTCAATTAGATACTAGCCTTCAACCTTATACCTTACTCGATTGGTCACTTTATACATGTATGTCTCAACCTTACCTACATACAAATCAATGGCCACTTGTAATCAATATAGCTCGACCTAGTCCCTCTACCATGGTCACTTATAGTTGGTATGTCTCAACCTAGCCCACATATCACATCAATTAAAATCCTAGAGAAGACCCAATTATCCACTTCAAGAGTCAACTACTCAAGAAAATTTCTCAATAATTGGGCTCATAGAGCACCACACAAATATCCTCACAATGAGATATCCAACTTTTGAAAACACTCTCTCCTCTAGTCTTAGGTCAATCAACATAACACACCCTGATGCCTAAATGCCTCGAGCACTTTCAACATCACCACCTCACCATTTAATAGTTAATCAACATAACATGCCTAAATGCCTAAAGCATTTGCAACATCAATGTCTCAATAGTTCAACAATTGTTCATCTATAATATCCTAGATCAATGAATATATAACTATCAACATTAATCAACATACAACATGCAATAGATTCACCTAACCTATCCATATTCAACATTTTCTCAATCAATCAACAAAGTTTTCATAAAGAAACTCATGCCCAGTGCCATTCATATTGCGCCTAGTGTCATTGAGATAGTGAGCTCTTTTTCTCGCCCATGCCTAGGGCATTCAACTTGTGCTCAGCATGGATGAGATCAAAGATCCTTTGGGACAATCACGTCTAGCATGGCTAAATTCATGCCTAGCCCCAATTTAGGCAAAGGTGATTCTCTTTCTTCACATCTAGCGTCACTCCATTGGTGCTAGTGTTAATCAGGCAAAAAGCTCTATCTTGGTCATGCTAGGCTATACATAACCTAGGCCCTAGCATCACCAAGTTAGAGACAATTCTCTCACCTCAGGCCTAATATCACTCAACCAATGCACGACATGACCGAGTCGAGGGTTTTCTTTCTCCTCATGCCCGGTGCAAGTAAGATAGAGAACCCCTAATTTGAGTCACGCCTAGCTCCATAAAGGTGCGTTCGACGTGATGATGAGTCTTGCACTTAGTAGATTTCGAAATTGACTCAAACTACTTGAAATTCAAAAAAGTTCTAACATGCAATATAAGATATCATTCATACACATTATCAATAACTTGAATCAAATCCTAATAACAACATGCAACATAGATTTGATCACTATTCATTAAAAAACCTTCCCACATATTCAAAACTCTCAAAACTTCACAACATAAGAAAATCCATCATTCAATCATCAATACAACCACATTTTGAGTAGTTCAAACAACATTCAATTCATCAACTCAACAAAATATCATTTCTAACTTCTTTTACCTCGTAATCAAAGAGATAGAGGAGAAGGAAGAATAACATTGAGGCCCTCCAAGAACTCCACACCAATCCTCTAGGGTCTTCGATTATCAGCTCTCTAGGCTTAAATCAACCAACAACAGCCACAAGTAGTAAAGGAATGATCCTACAAGTACTTTGGATTAGTAGAAGAAGAAAAATCCAACTAGCTCCAAAACACTTCGCTCTAGCTTATCTTTATAAGGTTCTCAAGAAATAAACTTATGAAACTCAAGTCTTAAAAAAGACCTTATATATTTTTCCCTTAAGGTCAAACTAGAGTTATGCCCTAAGAAACCCTTTAAATGCCTTAAGCTCGCAAGAATTTCTTAATTTTTAGAGTTTCTCAACAAATAAATTTATATTTCTAATCAATAAATAAAATAAAATATGAAAAGAATATCCTAACTAATATGTAAATACATAAATTATATAACATAATACATAGAGAGGTAGGAATAAAGGTGGATATTTAAGCAAGCTTGGCTCATTTAAGGCCTAACTCGCAAAACTAGCATTTTTAATGGGTTAGATAAGTCTTATCCGCAAAATAAATGGTCTTTTTCTCTTGATTCATATTTGCCTTGCGAAACATGCAGTTAAACCAGCAACTTCACGACCCTAAATAACAACATTGAAAAAAAATTACAAATTTATCAATCAATAATGATTTTTTCCATCCTTTTTTTCTATGCTAAGAAAATATGATGCAGAAATATATTAAAAATATTATATAAAGTATAAATATCAAACATTATAAGATAAAAATAAATTATGAAAGTCTTAACATAGTAAGGTTTACACATTTTAAAGTAAAACACTAAAGTATTAATTTATCAAACTTACACATTAATCTAAAAATATTAAGATAGAAAGAGTACAATACCTTTTAAAAATTGAAAATATACTAAATTCAATACTTATTATTGTAACTGTTAGACAAGTAGCCTCATATAACTTAAGAGGGAGGTGAATTAAGTTATCCAAATTTTCCTCTTTTTACAATTTTTTCGAATTACTTTCTTATAAGTCTAATTCCTTAGATAAATTTATATGTAAAGAACTAAGATGCACACTACTTAAACACATTTAAAACAAATAAATAAAAGCGTAGAGAGAAAGAATTGCAAACTCATTTTATAATGGTTCGGTCAATCCTGCCTACATCTAGTCCTCAAGTCTCCAACTTGAGTTTTCACTATTCTTGTAATTCTTACAAGACTTGAATCCTCCAACACCTTGGAATCTCCTTTCTTTGTGTTGAGATTCAAAACCACCAAGGAGAATAACACTTTCTCCTTTACAAATTGAAAGATAAAATGGGTATTACAGAATTACTCTCTAGGAAGAGTATATATTACAATATGATGATCTTAAGGAACTCTTAGAGAATTTGCAAATAATTTTTGCCAAGAAGTTTTTGTAATGGTTTTTCACTCTTAAGTCCGTAACCCTTTCTTGAAAAATTATACATATTTATAGTCAAGTATCTCATGGTTGTATCTTTTCATGAAAAGTTGTAACTCTTTGAATTTTTCAGAGAAGATACACTACTGATCAATTACAAGGGTTTGGTAATCGATTACAACAATTATAATTTCAAAATAATTTAAATGTTATATCTTCCAATTTGAATTTTGAAGTTTCCTCTTTTGGTAATCGATTACAGCAACTCGTAATCGATTACAACAGTTATAATTTTGAAATAACTTAAACGTTGTATCTTGGAATTTGAATTTTGAAGCTTCCCTCTTCTGGTAATCGATTACCTGACCAATATTATTACTTTTGCTTCAAAAACTTTTGATATAGAAAAATTCGTTTCAATGATTAAGGATATAGTTTTAAAAACTATTCCTTAGAAAATATTTTTGTTAATTCTTTTTGAACATTCTTTTACTTTCTTTTCAAAAGATTTAAAACTTGCTTTTAAATTCAAAAAGATTAATTGAGGTTTTTGAAATCTTAATTTTAATGGCCAAGCATACTTGCAATTTCTAAAAGTTTTTTTTACATGTTTAGCTAAGTTGACAAGACTTATCTATTTAATTCTTGAGATCTTGTTCCTTGATCAACTTGTTTTAACTTGACCTTCAATTTTCTTCAATGCATTTGGCATCATCAAGACTTTTGAGCTTATTTTCTTCCACAGTAACGACCTAGCATGTCTTACACATGTACAACTATAACATAAACATCAACTATGTAGCAGAAAAACATAGATCATCCATCATAGGTTTATCATGTTTGTACAATTATATCTACTTGGGATCTTAATGATCAACTGAAATCAAAAGAAGTAAAACAGTCCCTAGTCATTAAAGTAGTAAAATAAAATTCCTTTATAGGGTTAGAGTCCCATAATATATAACATATACTCCCTTTGTTCTCTATTATAAGCAACAAAAAATACATATTTTTTTTTCTTAAATACAACTAAATTTCAATTATTTTTGTATCATTTATAGATATTCTCCCTAAAGTTTTCTTTCTTTAATACATGACCTTTTAGTTGTATTACTTTTCTAGACATTTATAAAACAGACAATTTGCAAAGAATGTTTTGGAATTAGTAATATTTAATACAATTAACTAATTTCTTTAATATGTGTGAAATCAATTTTTCTGGTTATAATAACTAACAAATGGAATACATATAACAACCAAAATGGCTATACAACCAAGTCAATCCTAAACAACACAAAACAAAGTCTTAAGACCAATTGCCCCAAACTTCCACCATCCTACTAGATGGTAACCAAAACCATCTCCAAGTTGACTCGTCGTCCTCCAACTAAACTTGATATGCTCCCATGTTAAAACATTATCATCATAGTTATAAACAAACAACACAATAAACTTGATAAAAATAGCATAGGATATAATAACATAGAAGTTTGTATAAATATAATCATAACATACAACTCCAAGCCTTATCACATTGCTCACTACCCTATCATATAATTCCCACCACAGGGATTCATGCAAAATCATATCGTCATACAAGGTTGTATGTCATAACTTGAATACATCACAACACTGTGACTACTTGTACTTTATGTTGTCACATGTGAACGGTAGAGATCTCCTATACAAGCGATCTACTCGAATCAACCTACAAGATAGTAACAACCTTAGTTACTCAGGTATCATCGACATAGAATTGAAAGGTCCAATATCATCATCAGTAGAAAACAACTAGTACGAGCCTTACAACAACATATTGGTCTAAAATAACCAAGCCCCTTATGGAATTAGCCTATTTCCTAACTCTAATATACCATGCACCTTTCCAGCATTAGGTCAAGGTACACCTCAGGTGACCCCTTTTGACTTATGTGTCAACTCAACATCTAGATAACTCATCATTCTCCATTAAACCATCTAAAGGCTCTTTTCCAAACAACATGGATAAGAGGATCATGTCTTCACAACATCCACTTATAACATAATGAGCTAGGGGCTCAGGCCTTCCTTACACTCATCCTCAACAACTAGGGTGGGTATACGGATTGGTCCGGCCCGTTTAAGGCTCGGTCCGTAAAACCCACATTTTATACGGGCCGGATAAGTCCGGTCCGTAAAATAAATGGACTTATTTTTTAAGTCCCTATCCGGCCCGCCAAAATCCGCGGATAACGGACCGGTCCGCGGGCCTAAATAATGGTTCAAAAAAATAAATTTTTAAAAAATAAAAATACATAAAATTAGAAGAAAAAAAATATTTTTTTATTTATAAGCTAAATTTTATCATACTAAATTTTATCAATAGTTAAAATGGTTTAAAATACCAAATATTAAAATATTAAAATAAAAATAATTACAAATACTTAAATAATAATACCAAACTTTCAATAATAAAAGCATCAAAATGTCATAAAAGTAATTCAAATGACAAATACCTACCAACTAAACATAATTTTAATGTCATAATAATTTAAAAAATTAAATACACAACTTAATAACAAAATCATAATATTTAAAAATATTAATTAGTGAAGTCCGCGGACTAGCCCGCGAGCCCGTGGATTAAATCCGCCAAGTCCGCGGACTTCACGGGCCGGGCTCAAAATTTAGACATAGTCATACGGATTTGAAAAAAAAAAGGGTTCGTTATCCGCGAAATCCGCGGACTTACGGACTGGTCTGCGGACCCGGGTCCGTCTACCCACCCCTGTCAACAACATGTATAAAGCATACAATAATCAACTACTACCACTATTGGCTCATGCCAACATCTAAGCACTCAACATTATATATATATATATATATATATATATATATATATATATATATATATAAACATAATCAACATGATTAACATCATCATAATCACCATCACTATCATTAACATAAGCCATCAATAACATCAACATATGTAACATAAGCACCATCACTCATCAAATATACATCACACAGTGAATTAGGGGCTCAATCTTCCCTACATTCACCTTTAACATCATTCACAAGGCATAAGCAACCACATCATATCACCACCCAATATAACTATTGTCTCAATAGGCTTATGCCCACAATAGAACATACAACACAATACAACTACAACACATCTATAGCCTCAACAGGTTCATGCCCATAGCAAGGCATACAACACATATGTGTATAAACATGTAACTGCATACTTCATTGTCCTTCAAAACATCTCAAAACAGAAACATCATCCTCAACACAAAGCAACACTCATCAAAACAACTACCATCCTAACACATCACAGAACCCAAGGTAGAAGCCTCTTGTTCTTGACCTTTTAGGCTTTCTAGAACTCAACACTTATCCTAAGTTAGGACAATCCCAACATAAACCTCTAAGGGTCAAGAACATCACTTCCTAGTCCACTTAGATGTAGGAGTACACTACACAACACCAACAACACATATAAGGAAAACAGAACTTTCACTCAAGGAGTTTCAGCTTACTGAGCGACTAGAGCCCTCTATGGCTTCTCTCTAAGTGAAAATATACTCGTTGAGTGCCCCGAGCACTTTGTGGCTCCTCATTGACTAATCCGGACTGTTTGGAAGTCCTTTCCCTAAGTCAGCTCATCTCACTCAATAACCATCACCCTCTATGGTCATTCTCACCAAGTGAGCTATGGCTCACTAGGCAAGCCTTCATCAACCAACCCAAATTGTTGAGCAAAAGGAAGATTTTTGAATTTCTAGCCTTTATACCGTGAATGCTCGCTAAGTGTGAATATGCAACATCCCATGGTGTTGGGGCTATACATTCTACAACCATCTCCAACACTCCAAACTCACATGCAAACAATACAATCTAACTAATAGAACAACTAAATCATGAATTTAATCATAAACACACATGCAACCACAATCCAACACAAGATCAACAATTCCACTTCATCTTCACCAACACCCAAAATCCCAAATTATATTTTTGTATTTTTATTTTTATAGTTATTAAAAATATAAATTAATTATTTTAATAGTTGAATAATTTGAATTATAACAATGTAGGTAACAAATTTAAAAATATACATTTAACAAAAATATAATTTAATTCTTAAATATTTACTTGTCATTTCTTTCTTATTTATTTTATATAATATTTACATTATAATATAATTTATAACTTAAAATTTAATTTATTTAAAATGCATAAGTGAATTTAAATTATAAAAAAATGTAATGATTTCTTGTTGAGTATAATTCATTCATTTGAGTCGAACTTTATAACAATAACTGGTAGTTTTATTTTGATCGATACTAAATCAAGAATCAAACTCTTAGTTAAGAAATAAAGTATTAAATTACTTGTGTTAACCACCTTTTGGTTAAAGTGAGCATATTTGATGGTAAAGAAATCACTCAATTTTATTTTGACACAAAAATGACAAGAAATGTGGAGCGTCTTTACATACATTTGATTTTACACCGTAATAATCGTTTGTCAATAATTCTTAATCGATTATTATTTGTATTTTTATGCGAAATCGTTAATTTTATGATTTAATCAATTAAATCTTTTATTTATTAGATTAAATTGTAAAATCAATCAATTATTTAATTTAAAGTAAATTTTTAAAAAATAATTTTTTCTATTTCTTAGATCAAATATTTTTTATTTACACTTTATTTTCACATTTTTTTCATTTACTAATTTTTATCCGCATCTATGAAAGTTAAACACATGTAACTAATGTGAAAATCCAAAGCTATATGTAAAGTTGTCAATTTTGGACCCGACCCGATGGGTTGGTTTGACCAACTCGCAAATAAAGTCAAGTTGATCCTTAAAAATAATAGCCTAAATAGAATTAGATCATTTTAACCTAGTCCACTAAGTAAAATAATCTAAATTATCACCAACCTATAAATCTATAATGTATTATAAAATAATAGGGTAAAATAAAATATAATCATAGTAATAGTCTTTCACTTTTTTGTATTTGTTTAAAGATGTGGTTATAAGCTTAAAATTAGGGTTAGTTACAATGAGAATTTTGTCGTTCTATCTCATTGTGTCCTTGATGATTTAACCATCATCTCTATTTCATTTGTTGAAGAAGACAGACGCAAACATACTTGTGTTTGTGCTCACGAAGTCACGGTAAAATTAAGAGTAAGAGTGTTAATGATAAAGATCAATATATTGTAAATCTTTGAGGTGTGGAATTATTATGAAAAGATTAATCTAGTTGATAGAATAAATAAATGCAAATGTAATGATTGTGAAAAATTATATATATGTAAAGTTATTAGGTGTTTTATGATAATATATAGTATCAATTAATCATATTATAATTTTTATTTTTTTCACTATAAAAGAATAGATTTAATTTTTCTAGATGTATTTTTTTTAATTTGACCCGTTGACTTGATAATCCGAGATGAACCAAGTTAAGCCAAATAAATGACAGGCCAAAAAATATATAAATCAGAACAATCACTAATCAAACTTAAAATTGCATTTAACTCAAATTGAGTTAGATTCACTCGAACTATTTGAAACCATTAGCTCTATGGAATAACTTTGCCGAGGACGTAACTGCTGTATTCGCGTCTAGCCAGATGCGTTGAGATTCTAAACATGCACAAATTCTTCTTTGCCGAGGACGTGACTCTTTTATCCGCGTCTAGCCAGATGCGTAGAGATTCTAAACACGTACAAATTCTTCCATGATATGTAAAAATCGTTGAAGTAGATTTTTACCCCTTGATAGAGTTTTCTTTACGTGCGTACACCAAAGAAATAAATTTCTGTCGCCATCACTAAGAAATTCAACTTATATTCGATCTAGTTGGTTGGTTTCAATATTGAAGTCATTAATTAAACCTTTTGCCAACGACATAGCGTAGTCATTTCTCTGTCTATATATAGGGAGAAATACTACGTAATAACTACTGTACATGTCTGATGGGCACACTAAGTCTTCTAGTAGTCCAAAGGCCGAACGAGAACTCCGATCCGAGACGTGGATGAAGGGGTTGGTACCTGCAAAAGGCACTCCAACGCTCAAGTCAGGACAAGCACAAATATCTAGGGTAATTAATGAACAGTGACGTTACCTTTTGTCCTGAGCTATTTATACTGACATTTATGGGCCTTGGACCCCATGGGCCCTGTGACATACTTACCGTATTAGGTAATACACCTTAATCGACTAATTAACCCCTAATCTTTGATTAAGAATACCAAATGATGTTAGGCCGATCCTGGTGGCCGATTGGCATTCGGCTTCCTGGTTCCGCCATTCGGCGGCCGATGGGGTGGTGGCCGAACCCCGCTACCTGTACACTGCCCCCCAGCCTTGAGGAAAGGTGAAGCTTTCTTCAAGGGTAAAATGGAGACAGTTGCTAGGGTAAGGTGAACGGTTGCATGCCTCTAACCGTTGGATTTCGGAGATCGAACGGTTACATTTTTTTTTTAAACTTGAATTTTTTTTCCTGCCCATTTTTGAGCTTATAAATAGCTGGTTGGTATGGCCATTCACACGTATTGCTCTTAACCGAATTGTGGTAGCAGAAGGTCTGAAGCCGATCCGACTAACGATTGTGGCAGTGTGAAGAAATTGGTAAGTTTTTATCGTCATGGTTAATACTTCTGGAAGTTCTTCGGCCAGTAGCTCTCGGTCATCGTCGTCTGAGGGGGCCTCGTCCGGTAGTTCGAGCTTTTCTAGTGTGGTTCGGTCTTTAGATCATGCCGAAAGGCCGAATGAGAATACTTCGGAGGAAACTTCTACTAGCGGGGTTGCCGAGGTACAGGGAAAGTCGAAACGCGTGTCGAATCGGCAACGGTATGGTCCGTCCGAGGTGCCTGGCTACGAGTGGGTGAACGGGGAGGTGACCTCCTACTATTCACGATACCAAGACACAAGCATGATCACCAACCTTCTAGATTATACAAATTGCTTAACTTTTAATGCTAAGGAGAATCCATACCCGATTGGTATTCGATCGTGCCGAAACAATGCCTTTCCGAACCCTGATACCGTTTGTCTTGATCAAAGTGGGGCGAAAATGGAATCGTTCTACATATATGATTGTCTCCTTCGGGATCTCAAAGTAAAACTACCTTTTGATGAGTTTACTATGGGAGTGTTGAGGGTTCTCAATGTTGCCCCAACCCAATTACATCCAAACAGCTGGGCTCAACTGCAGGGTTTCAAGCACTTGTGCCGATGTATTCACATTAAGCCTTCCCCACTGCTCTTTCTTTATTTCTACTCGTCCAGACCCTCCATATTGGCCAAGTGGTTGTCATTGAGCCGAGTAGGGGAACGACAATTGTTGGATAGCTTTACATCTTCCTATAAGAATTTCAAGGCGGGATTTTTTCGAGTGACCATTCGTCCAAATGGGAGACGTTTCTTTTTCGGTGAGGATAACAGAAGCTTGTTTCCTCTATACTGGACACGGGCCCCTCGGCCATACGATGTAGTACCGAAGAGTCTTCTTTCGGCCGAAGAACGGAAAGATTTAAAACTGTTACTCCGCCTTCCTCGGCGTTTGCCGACCCGATCTCTGATTAACTTGGTTGAGTCTCCCCTATGGGAGAACGACCTGATAGGTACGTTATCCCTCCTATTTCGGCTATTGGATAAATTCCTATTGATGTTTACTTTATCTTTTTGCAGGAATTATGGTGTTTAGTGGAGCTGACGAACTTAACATCCGCAACTTGTTAGCCGCTCGAGTGAAGCAGGTTAAGCAAGTCAGGGGTGTTGGTACTTCGACTGTTGCGCGCACTCCCCAACGTGAGCAAGATAACCGAGAGCTTCCTTCGCCCGAACGGAAAAAGAAGAAGGGGAGGAAGGGTAAAGAGGCTGATCGGGAGCGAATGAAGAGGAAGGGTTCTGAGGAACAATCAGGGAATCCGAAGAAGGCTAAATCGGTGCCCGAGGCATCACCCAATCGGACTGTGATTGTGGTGCCGCCCCAACTAATGTCTCGGGCTTTTCTGAGTGATGATGTATCGGCCGATACCCTGATTCGGTCTGATGCAGTTTCGCTATTCGGGCAGGAGTTCTTGGCCGGCCTGGAGACGAGAACCAAGTGGAGACTTTTCTGCGAGATGCAAGCGCGTTCGTTGGCCTTGGCTCATCACCTAGCCATGGATCCTGTCGGCGAGGTGATGCATCTGAAACAAAGTCTCGAAGAGGCCGAGAAGGCCACAGCCGAAGCTATTTCGGACACCGAACAAGCAGCAGCCAGAAATCGCGAGTTGGCTGCCGAGCTGGATTCTGTTAGGCGGGAGAATGACACTCTTCGCCTGGATCTACAAAAGGAAATCAATGAAGAGCGCCGCCGAGCAGAGATCGCCCAAGCTGAATACAACCTCCTGAAAGAGCAGGCTAAGGAGAAGATCGTCGCTCAGCACGAGGCTGGATTTAAACATGATGTTCGGCAGGCAAAGCACTTCGGCCAATTCCCAGAGGACTTTGAATTCGACATGACCCAGGATTTTTATCAAGGGTCATTTATATCCTTTGCTGAGATGCCCGAGGGGGCGAATCTTGATGACTCGGAGCCGGGAGCTGCCCCCCAGCCAGAAGGAGATGCTGACGCTTTGTCTGGTGAAGAGGAAGATGAAGAACATGTCAATCCCGAGCCAGAAGGGGAAACCGAGACTCATGCTCAGGATGACACAGTCAGAGATTCGGAGGAGTAGTGTTGATATTTTACAAGGTTTTTTGTAACAAGGGGAGCCGATAGAGCCTCCGTTTTTTTAATTTTTGTAGCAAGGGGGCCGGTAGAGCCTCCACTTTTGAATGAAATGGCACTTTCTATTGAATCATGTGGTGTATTTTTGAATCAATGCTAATTCGGATCGTCTCTCTTAACTTAAAAACTTAACCAATTTATTCCAAGAGTATTTTATATAAACTGTTCCGAAAGAGTTGTCGAAAACCGAGTGGACGTCACTCGAAAATGCTTTGATTTCCTAGCGAAACCGAGTGGATGTCATTCGGAAATGTCTTGATTTCCTAGCAAAACCGAGCGGATGTCGTTCGGAAATATCTCGATTGCCTAGCAAAGCCGAGCGGATGTCGTTCGGAAATATCTTGATTTCCTAGCAAAGCCGAGCGGATGTCATTCAGAAATATCTCGATTGCCTAGCAAAGCCGAGCGGATGTCGTTCGGAAATATCTTGATTTCCTAGCAAAGCCGAGTGGATGTCGTTCGGAAATATCTCGATTGCCTAGCAAAGCCGAGCGGATGTCGTTTGGAAATATCTTGATTTCCTAGCAAAGCCGAGTGGATGTCGTTCGGAAATATCTTGATTTCCTAGCAAAGCCGAGCGGATGTCGTTCGGAAATATCTCGATTGCCTAGCAAAGCCGAGCGGATGTCGTTCGGAAATATCTTGATTTCCTAGCAAAGCCGAGTGGATGTCACTCGGGAATGCTTGGCATTCTAGCAAAACCGAGTGGAGGTTACTCGGAAATGCTTGATTTCCTAGCAAAACCGAGAGGGGGTTACTCGGGAATGCATGGCATTCTAGCAAAACCGAGTGTAGGTTACTCGCAAATGCTTGATTTCTTAGCAAAACCGAGTGGAGGTTACTCGGAAATGCTTTGATTTCCTCGTTGGCCGAGTTGAGCAATTCGATAGAGAATTGGCCGAGCTAATTACTTTGGGAGGGAAACCTTTATGATTTATAAGGTACATCCTTAGCCGAGTTGACCAACTCGGGAGGGAAACCTTTTTTGATGATTGTGAAGGTACATCCTTAGCCGAGTTGACCAACTCGGGAGGGAAACCTTTTTTATATTTTGGAACAAGTAGAAGAGTAAGAATAACCATGACATGAATTGTCTTTCATTGATGTGTGTGTGCCTCGTTAAAAACCTTGTCGGCCAAAACCCCTTTTCACTTTTTTATAAGGGGAGAAAAGACCGATCAAGGAAAAGAGTGCACTTTGGAATTACATTGTCATTATATTACAACCTTAACTATAGTATGTTTTCAAATGCGACGCGTTCCACGTTCTTGGGATGATCTTGCCCGAGAGCTCTTCAAGCTTATATGCTCCGTTGTCGAGGCTGTGTCGGACTCGAAATGGGCCATCCCAATTTGCCGCCAGCTTGCCTTCTCGCGGATTGCGTCTTGCCGACCCTTGTACTCGCCACACTAAATCTCCCTCCTTGAAGCTTCTCTTAGTGAGATTAGAATTGAATCTTCGAGTCATCCTCTGCTTACACGCTTCGGCCACGATCTGAGCCTTAGCACGTACCTCGTCGACTAAATCAATATCCACCCGAATAGATGCATCATTAGTGAGTTCATCGAAATGTGCTCGGCGGAACGAGGGTTCGCCTACTTCGACAGGTATCATTGCATCAACACCATATGTCAATCGGAAGGGGGTCTCCTGGGTGGTGGATTGAGGGGTACAACGATACGCCCATAACACTTCCAAAAGCTCTTCGGCCCATGTGCCCTTGGCTGTCCCTAGGCGCTTCTTTAGTTCCGAGAGGATGACCTTGTTGGCCGCTTCGGCTTGGCCATTTGACTGTGGGTGCTCAACTGATGTGAATCGGTGTTTGATCCCCAAGTCTTGAAGGAACTTATTGAACTTCTGATCTACGAACTGAAGTCCGTTATCTGTGATGATGGCATGTGGGATACCGAATCGTGTGATGACACTCTTCCAGAGGAACTTCTGCACATTGTTTGCCGTGATTGTTGCGAGAGGTTCAGCCTCAATCCACTTAGTAAAATAATCCACCGCGACCAGCAAGAACTTGCATTGCCCTTTAGCGAGTGGAAACGGTCCTAATATATCCATTCCCCATATGGCAAACGGCCATGGGGAAGTGATGCTGTGTAGCTGCTCGGCTGATGCATGTATCAAATTGCCATGCTTTTGGCATTGGATGCATTTTTTGACGAATTCCATGCAATCAAATTTGAGTGTCGGCCAATAATAGCCGGCCCGAAGGACCTTTGTTGCTAAAGTTCTCCCTCCCGAATGAGAGCCGCAGATTCCTTCATGCACTTCCCGCAACACATAATTAGCCTCTTTATTGTTTAAACACTTGAGTAAAGGAGACGAGAAATCTCTTCGAAAAAGCTCCCCTCCTATAACAGAATATCTCGCAGCTTGGGTTCTTAACTTTTTGGCTGCCGAAGGACATGTCAGCACGACTCCTTCAGTGATGAATCGTAGTATGTCGGTCATCCATGTTGCCGACTGCTCGGAGACTGATAAGCATTCAACTACCTCAATACTTGGGGTTGAGAGCTCCAAATGAAGGGTGGTTCGAAGCTGTCCTGGTTTCTGATTGCTGGTTGCCAGTCTGGCTAGCTGATCTGCCCTGTCATTATGTTCGCAGGGGGTGTGCTTCACCGATACTTGGTCAAAATGTTGGCACATGTTTTGAAAAGTATGATAGTATTTTAACAGTTGGGCATCCTTAACCTGAAAATTCTCGTTGACCTTCTCCGAAACAACTTTTGAATCAGTCCAACATAGCAAATTCTGAACGCCAACTTCCCGAGCCAACCTCAATCCCGCCAGTAATGCTTCGTATTCGGCTTGATTATTTGAGGCTTTGAAAGCAAAACGAAGGGATTGCTCAAGTGCCAAGCCTGTTGGTCCCTCGAGAATTATTCCCGCCCCACTTCCTTGGTTATTAGACGAACCGTCGACACGAAGTACCCATTGATCATTCTCAAAATGGCCCATCGGTTGCAACTCATTGACGAAGTCAACTAGGCACTGAGATTTGATCGGTCCTCTTGGTTCAAACGCTATGTCAAATTCAGATAACTCTACAGACCAGGCCATCATTCGTCCTGCTAGCTCGGGTTTTCGTAGGACCTTGGCAATGGGACAATCAGTCCGAACGATTACCTTATGGCTGTGAAAATACTGCCGAAGACGTCGTGCTGTGTGGACCAAGCCGAGTGCCATCTTCTCGAGTAGTTGGTATCTTTTTTCGGCATCTTGTAGCATTCGACTCACGAAATATACCGGCTTCTGAGATTCTTTTTCTTGCACGAGGACGGCGCTGATTGCCTCATTGGAAACACACAAATACACTATCATGTTGAGGCTTGGATCGGGTTTTGAAAGTATCGGGGGTGTGCCGAGTCGATGTTTGAGGATCTTGAATGATTCTTCACACTCTCCAGTCCAAGTGAACTTATTGGCCTTTTTTAACAACCTGAGGATGGGCTTAGCCGTTTCGGCTAGGCAGGGAAGGAACCGAGAAAGAGACGTGAGTCGTCCGGATAACACTTGAACTTCTTTAATATTATGCGGGCTTCGCATGCCGATGACCGATTGACACTTATCTGGGTTAGCTTCAATACCTCTGGCAGATAGCATGAATCCAAGAAACTTACCCCCCGCTATACCGAAGACACATTTTTCAGGGTTCAGTCTCATGTCATGCTTTCGGACTTGCTTGAAAACTTCTTCAAGATCACTTTGGTAGGTGCCGAGGTCATCTGATTTGAAAACCATATCATCAACATAAACTTCCAAGTTTCGGCCGATCTGATGTCTGAAAATTTTGTCCATAAGTCGTTGGTACGTTGCTCCGGCGTTTTTTAGGCCGAAGGGCATGACTCGGTAGCAGTAGTTGGCCGAGTCCGTGATGAAAGCTGTTTTCTCTTCGTCCTGCGGGTGCATGCGTATTTGATTGTAGCCCGAGTAAGCATCCAAGAAAGTCAATAAACGATGTCCAGACCCCTCTCAACCAAGCGGTCAATGTTAGGTAGTGGATAGGCATCTTTCGGGCATGCCTTGTTGAGATTGGTATAATCTGTGCACATTCGCCATTTGCCACTTGGCTTTTTAACCATGACTACATTGGCTAGCCATGTGGTGTACTGTACTTCCCTAATGAAGCGGGCTTGCAATAACATGGCTACTTCTAACTCAACAGCAGCTTTTCTCTCTGATCCCATTTTCCTTTTTCTTTGTGCCACGGGTTTAGCGGCCGAGCAGATCGATAGCCTGTGACACATAAAGCTCGGATCTATTCCAGGCATGTCGGACGGAGTCCAGGCAAATAAGTCTTTGTTCGAGGCAATTACTTTACTCAATTCAAGTCTTTCAGTGTCTGACAAACCACTGCCGATGTAGGTGACTTGAGATGCCTGTTTTCCAATTTGTATTGGGATCTTTTCTTCCATCGGTTCTGCCCTTTCATCATTCATTCATGGATCGAGATCACATAGTGAAGCCGATTCTTGAGAAGGGGTGATCGCATGAACCCTCCTTGATTTTGCTGATTTTTCTTGAACAGGTGGTACGCGCAAGCTGGCAAAATAACACTCCCGAGCTGCCTTTTGATCGGCGTGTATGGTGAGAATGTTTCCTTTGGCCGATGGGAACTTCATAGCCAGATGCGGGGTTGACACAATTACCCCCAGGGCGTTCAATGATGGCCGACCAAGTAGTATGTTATAAGATGTGTTGGCTTGGACGACAATATATTTCACCTGGATATCTCGGTGCTCCCTTTCGTCGAAACAAAATCGAGTAGAGAGTTTAATAAATCCCTTGGTGTTGACCCTTTCCCCTGCAAAACCAACCAGCGGCTCATTGTAGGGGGTTAGCTCTTCTTCGGGGATACCGAGCTGTACGAAAGTGTTCCAATATAGAATATCAGCCGAACTGCCCTGATCAATTAGTGTCTTCTTCACAATACAATTGCGTATTTCTACGCTGATGACCATAGGATCATCCTGAACTGGATCAATGCCCTTAAAATCCTCATCAGTGAATGTGATGGTGGGCAATCGCCGAGTCACCCGTTGCTCAAGAGCATTCACCGATCGAACAACTCGCAAATTTCATTTTTGAGCCGATGATGTCGACCCGCCACCGGCAAAACCCCCGGCAATTGTGTTGATTACCCGGCGATGCATTGTATGAGGGTCCTCTTTCCGATCCCTTGATCGGCTGCGCTCGCGGCGATGCCTATCTGAGCGGTCAGACCTGTCTTGCTGCCGAGGTTGGTATGTTGACTGATGGCGAGATGAGTTTGGCCGATCCACGAAATTTCTGAGTTGCCCTTGTTTGATCAAATCTTCAATTTTATCTCTCAACGCCGCGCACTCTTCGATCGAATGTCCGCGATTGCGGTGATACTTGCAAGATTTGTTGACATCGGCGCGGGGCGGTGTTGAGGCTCTTTTTGGGACTGCTAACACTTCTGAGGCGAGTGCTTGTTCAAGCACAACGGCTCAGCTTGCATTGAGTGGTGTGTAATGGGAGTACTTCGGACCTCGCACAGGTCGATCACGTAAGGTTAACTCTTTGTCTCACCCCCTGTATGGTTGTTCTGGTTGCTTCTCAGGTTTTCCACACTGTTCGGCTCGGGCCTGATTGCGATACTCTGCCAATTCTTCCATCTGCATGTATTTATCTGCCCGCCTTCGTAGGTCATTCATGTCCGAAGGAGGTTTCTTGCAGATGCTATTAACAAATGGTCCAGGTTTCAAAGCTGTTGTGAGATGGTGGAGCGCTACAGCCGGATTAAGATCTTGGATCTCCAAGGTGTGACACCCTCTACCCCAACATAATTACAATAGATATAAACCATCTATATATAAATTCTTTCTTAGTCTAATATAAAATAATTATCTCAAGTATCATTGGGTAAAAGGTGCACATTCATAGTTTTCAACTGTAAGTATCAAATTATCAAGAAATAATAAAATAAAGATTATAGATTAATTCCAGTAAAGGTGGCAGGGCCTCCTAGTTAGGAATTAACTTATAATCTTTTAGTAAAATTATAATATGACAAAAATACACACTTTCAACATAAATAACATAAAAATTACAAAAGAAAAATAATAATAATTTAACAATAAGTCTAGCTAATCCCGATGTCACATCCTATCAGAGCGAAACCCAAACAGAAGCCTAAGCTTCACCACCAATATCCTCAGCCTCATGCTAATTATCTGCATCATAATTTAAATATACACAAAAATGACAAGGGAGTGAGAAACTTCTCACTCAGTTGCAGATATAGAAATAAAAGTTAAATAGCACACACACACGCAATATAATTCACATATATAATCAATCTCACATATATGCTTATGTATAATGATTTTCTTGACTTGACTCACTAATGTATGCATGTGGCGCCATACGGAAGTTTCAGAATTTATCACTGGTGACCCAAAGGTACACCTATCACTGGTGTTCATACACCTCGTTAGCATGTTACATCACTGGTGTCCCGAAGGCACACCTATCACTGGTGTTCATACACCTCGTTAGCATATCGTGGGTGACTCAAAGGTACACCTTGTTAGTCGTGGGTATGCGGCCTCAGCGGCACACCTGGAGTAATATGTGCATATGATGCATGTCATACATTCACAGACTCAACCTTTAGCATGTTACACATATCATATTCATATTTCATAATTAAGAATTATTTCAATAATCCAATTTAATAGTCCAATAGTCCAACAGTCCAAACAGTCCAACAGTCCAAACAGTCCAACAGTCCAACAGTCCAACAGTCCAGAGGTTGCTTAGGTATCATATTTTTCAATAATAATATATTAAGATCTTTTAAGTAAAGTAGGAAGCTTAAAAGGTAATATAAGATAATAAGGAGGCTCAGCCTTCCATTTAAATAACAGATTACAAATTTATAAATACTTAGGAGGCTTAGCCTTCCATTCAAATAACAGATTCTAATATGTAAATAAATAAGATATAAAACAAAACACATCAATAATACATATTCAAAGAAATAAACAACAGGTAAGGGATCGGGAGCCAATCCAACAAACAAACTATTTAACAATTATTCCCACACCCCCAAGCGAGGTTTCCCACTCCCCCCTTACCTGGGTTTACAGAAATTTGGGCAGAATCTCCTCCTCTCTATCTTTCCTTAAAAGGAATCGGAATTAGGGCAGAATCTCTTCCTCTTTCTCCTTAAACAAGGCACTAGAGCAGAACCTCCTTTTCTTTCTCCTTCTCTCTCTCTTACTTTCTCTCTCTAATTCTCCAGAATTTCCTTCTCTCTAGAATTCTAAATTTTCAAAACCTTAGGCCCCTATTTATAGAATTTTTGAAGTTACTATGCACTATGCACTATTCATTAAAATAATATTATAAATTACTATGCACTATTCATTATTATATTCAAATTAATTAAAATTTTGAAACGGAAAGAATCCGCAGCCCACGTTTCAGCCGCCCCTTCACTGTGCAATTGCATAGTAAAATACTATTCATACATACGTATTCGTAAATAGTAAAATACGTATACATAAATAGTAAAAATATGTATACATAAATAGTAAAATACGTATAAGTAAATAGTAAAATACATAAATAAAATACTTATTCACATAAAAAAAAATATTTCTTTTCATTGAATAAAATTTGGGATGTTACAATTCTCCCCTCCTTTTAGAAATTTCGTCCCCGAAATTTTTGCAATGGTAAACTCTTCGCATTCTTACTTCTAATTCTTATGCAACATCACTACCTTGTTGATGTACAACTTTTATCAATTTCCTCAAAGGATTTGCTTAGGGAAAGATCTTGACGAATTTATCCACTTAAACACAAACAAAATCAATTTCTTAAGCGTCTTAGACAAATCTTCCACTAGGGTCTATCTATTCACCATCTTACTTCCAAAATGGAGCATCTAAGTGCTACAAGATTCTTAAAAACTTTTAGTATGCTAACCATAAATATACAATTGCTTTACTCCTCTCTTCATCTTAGGTCACAAAATATCTTCTTAAGATTTTGGTACATCTTAGTAGTTTCTGAATGGATACTAAAGATACTCTTATGACCTTCTTCTAGGATTGCTTTATTAAATTCTAGCACACTAGGAATGCCCAACTTATCCTTAAATCTCAAAACTCCATCCACTCTAAATTTAAACTCACTCTCCATACCTTGATTCAAGTTCTCTACTTCTCTTTCCATATTAGACCATCACGCTTCCCCTGCGCCACTCTGATACATTTTAGTAACTCCTAAATAAATGTTAAGAGTACTCTTATGTCCTTTCAAGTTTTATAACTAAACATTCAACTGTGTCCTTTCTGATCTCTTGCTTACTTGGGTCACTAATAAAGGATCTAACTCCTAGTTCCTCTAATCTCATCTATTAATCCGATAGTTACTTCCAACATAAATAATTCAATGCTACTAGGGTAATCTTACACATCAAGCATAAGTTTCTAAATTCTGCAATCAAATTCAATCCTTAAATCATCAAAATAATAATTTGGTTATCATTGTAATCCAGATATTTGCCACAACATCAACACCTAAGCATTAGATACACATATCAGATCACTAATTTTACTACTCTATCTACAACCAATTCAAACTCTTCTATGATCAATTCTAAAGATCAGGTACCTAAGCATAATGTACACTCGGTATCCATATCAGTTCTCTAGTTTCACCATTTCATCTTCACCCAAGTCATAATCATATCCATCACCTTAACCTATAGCCTTATAACTTGTTACCAAAATAAATCAACTAATTATGCTCCTATAATTTTCTTCAACAATCCATTCGTTATTCATACTTAATCTCACAATACTAGAAGTAACCTTATAATCCAAACTTAAATTTCTAATTTGAGCCAAAAAGATTCATCTCTCTAATCATAATGAAAGATAAAGATTTCCTCAAAACATCAATCACCACAATGGCTTTAGCCAAATAATAAGATCAAAATTTTACTCCTTAAGAAATTTCAACTATTTCTTTTATCTCGTATTCAACCCCTTTGGTCAAAAGATATTTAAGGTTCTTATGATCATTAAATACCTCAACCATAGAATCATATAGTTAGTGTCTCCAAATCTTAGTATAAATGACAAAGTCGCTAACAAGGTTATGGGTAAGGTAATTTCTCTCATGAATTTTCAATTTCTTAGAAACATAAGCTACTATCTTTTCTTCTTGCCACAATATTCTTCCTATACCTATTTTCAGAGACATATTTATATATCACAATAATCTTACTAAAATCTAGTAATATTAACACTAGTCAATCTTTCCTTAAGAGTTTGAAAACTACTTCCTCAATTGTTATCCCATACTAATGTAACTCCTTTCTAGTCAATTCAGTCAAAGGTACTAGTAAGTAATTCAAAGAAGTAAGCAACAAAATGATTTGGGTAGTTAAAAATATACAAAGGTTCAAGAATTCCTGATATAGATTATCCTTACGGTTGATTCCAAGGGTAGGCAAGAAACAACCTAGTGAACTGAAACATCTTAATAACCAAAGAAACGAAGGCAAAAGCAATTTTTATAGTGAGAGCAGTTTAAACCATGAACAGCTGTTAAAAAAAAATTACTCACTGAATTTTCATATAAACTATCAAACAAGACTCCTGATTTTACTAATTGACTCAAGTATCTCTCACTTAAGCATAACTTAAGTAGATCTTCCTCCGCAAGAAATTTCATGGTCTAAAATACTCACTTCATACAATCCAAATTCATACTTAGACAATCTAGTTTAAATCTATTTTTATGCCTAACAACTCAAAATATCATGATAGCATATATCTGCCTGACACACAGAGTTGTATTCATCCAAGTGATTTCAAACTTATCTCAAACGAAAGTTAAGTGAATAAGCTACAACTCTTTATGAAGACATAAGATTTCCAAGAGATCATCTCTTTAGCTAAAGATTCAAATATCACCACTAATAAATTCAGTGCTTACTAAATTTCTAATCACCAAGGCAGTCATAACTTGAAGTTCTAGATTTTTGTTTCATCTTATCCTAGTTCTATTGAAAAGATAATATCTAAAACCATATTCTTCATAAAGACCTCAAAATATAAATTTTGTCGATATAATACTCATACTATCATAAAAAACTATAATGAGAATATTTTCGACACCAAATAGCAATAATGTATCAATATATCTAATGCCACAAAATACCTCAACTCTTTCCAAATTCACTACTTAATTTCTCATTCAAGTCTCTCCTTACTTTTCTCAATCAAAACAACTCACATGCTATCTAAATCATAAATAATTAACATACCAATAATAACACTTAAGGGAATTAACATCATTTCGATCTCTCACCAAAGAGACAACCACCTTTAGATTCAACCTGCTACAACTATAGATGTCAGAAACTTCACCAATCATAAACTCTTAGTACACTCAATATATCACCTCCCATCCAAGGTTCTAATAATTCGAGTTGGCTAACACTATCATGATTATCATTCCTCTGATTACAAACTAACTTAACAATCTCAAACTCAACAATATCAACACAGGACGAACATCATCATCATAGTACACAACAAACAAGACATAGTCAGAGTACACAACAGAGTCATGATAAGCACATAACACACACGGTTGATAAAATCGACTTGCTCTGATACCACTAAATGTGACACCCTCTACCCCAACATAATTACAATAGATATAAACCATCTATATATAAATTCTTTCTTAGTCTAATATAAAATAATTATCTCAAGTATCATTGGGTAAAAGGTGCACATTCATAGTTTTCAACTGTAAGTATCAAATTATCAAGAAATAATAAAATAAAGATTATAGATTAATTCCAGTAAAGGTGGCAGGGCCTCCTAGTTAGGAATTAACTTATAATCTTTTAGTAAAATTATAATATGACAAAAATACACACTTTCAACATAAATAACATAAAAATTACAAAAGAAAAATAATAATAATTTAACAATAAGTCTAGCTAATCCCGATGTCACATCCTATCAGAGCGAAACCCAAACAGAAGCCTAAGCTTCACCACCAATATCCTCAGCCTCATGCTAATTATCTGCATCATAATTTAAATATACACAAAAATGACAAGGGAGTGAGAAACTTCTCACTCAGTTGCAGATATAGAAATAAAAGTTAAATAGCACACACACACGCAATATAATTCACATATATAATCAATCTCACATATATGCTTATGTATAATGATTTTCTTGACTTGACTCACTAATGTATGCATGTGGCGCCATACGGAAGTTTCAGAATTTATCACTGGTGACCCAAAGGTACACCTATCACTGGTGTTCATACACCTCGTTAGCATGTTACATCACTGGTGTCCCGAAGGCACACCTATCACTGGTGTTCATACACCTCGTTAGCATATCGTGGGTGACTCAAAGGTACACCTTGTTAGTCGTGGGTATGCGGCCTCAGCGGCACACCTGGAGTAATATGTGCATATGATGCATGTCATACATTCACAGACTCAACCTTTAGCATGTTACACATATCATATTCATATTTCATAATTAAGAATTATTTCAATAATCCAATTTAATAGTCCAATAGTCCAACAGTCCAAACAGTCCAACAGTCCAAACAGTCCAACAGTCCAACAGTCCAACAGTCCAGAGGTTGCTTAGGTATCATATTTTTCAATAATAATATATTAAGATCTTTTAAGTAAAGTAGGAAGCTTAAAAGGTAATATAAGATAATAAGGAGGCTCAGCCTTCCATTTAAATAACAGATTACAAATTTATAAATACTTAGGAGGCTTAGCCTTCCATTCAAATAACAGATTCTAATATGTAAATAAATAAGATATAAAACAAAACACATCAATAATACATATTCAAAGAAATAAACAACAGGTAAGGGATCGGGAGCCAATCCAACAAACAAACTATTTAACAATTATTCCCACACCCCCAAGCGAGGTTTCCCACTCCCCCCTTACCTGGGTTTACAGAAATTTGGGCAGAATCTCCTCCTCTCTATCTTTCCTTAAAAGGAATCGGAATTAGGGCAGAATCTCTTCCTCTTTCTCCTTAAACAAGGCACTAGAGCAGAACCTCCTTTTCTTTCTCCTTCTCTCTCTCTTACTTTCTCTCTCTAATTCTCCAGAATTTCCTTCTCTCTAGAATTCTAAATTTTCAAAACCTTAGGCCCCTATTTATAGAATTTTTGAAGTTACTATGCACTATGCACTATTCATTAAAATAATATTATAAATTACTATGCACTATTCATTATTATATTCAAATTAATTAAAATTTTGAAACGGAAAGAATCCGCAGCCCACGTTTCAGCCGCCCCTTCACTGTGCAATTGCATAGTAAAATACTATTCATACATACGTATTCGTAAATAGTAAAATACGTATACATAAATAGTAAAAATATGTATACATAAATAGTAAAATACGTATAAGTAAATAGTAAAATACATAAATAAAATACTTATTCACATAAAAAAAAATATTTCTTTTCATTGAATAAAATTTGGGATGTTACACAAGGTTGCCTTGTTGAACCGATCCATGAAAGTTCGAAGCGACTCCTTCTTGTCTTGCCGAAGGCTAACCAGCGACAAGGACGTCAAACTGTGAGGGCGACTTGTTGCAAACTGAATAGTAAAGTGGGACGACAAAGTGTTGAACGAGTCAATGGAATTGGGGGGAAGCCGAGTGAACCAACTCAAGGCCCTGCCCTTGAGGGATGTTGGAAAAATTCGACACAACGCGACATCATCTGTGGTGCTCAAAGTTACCTGCGTCAAGAAAACATCCAAATGTTCGTCAGGATCTGTTGTACCATCATATTTGTCAATAGGCAGAGATTTCCAATTGTCCATTAAGAGGAGTTGCATAATAGAGGGGGTGAAAGGATGTCGGTGCGATCCGATAGTTGCCACATCTGCAGGACGACCAACTGTGGGGAGGGCCGAAGGGAACTTCTCGGGTGCTGCTGCCGAAGCATGGGGAACCGAGGTGTGGATCGCCTGGGACTGATAAGACCCTTGAGTTTGCGAGTTTGCCACTTGAGAGGGTTTCCATGACATATTATCCTTTTTTAAGGCCTCGTTCTCGGCTTTCAAGGCCGCAAGTTCCCTTGCATCTTTTTCTCGTTGCTGTTTCATGATCTCCATTTCCTGCTTTAACACCCGAACAGCTTCAGAAAGATCTGTTTCGTCAACAACCTCAACATGTTCTTCATTCTCGTGTTGGTGGTCCTGTGTATTTGTTCTCCTAGTTATCGCCATGACTTAATCCAATTAATCTTCGAACTCTCCGTTCGTCCCCACGGTGGGCGCCAAATGTACCTGTCTGATGGGCACACTAAGTCTTCTAGTAGTCCAAAGGCCGAACGAGAACTCCGATCCGAGACGTGGATGAAGGGGTTGGTACCTGCAAAAGGCACTCCAACGCTCAAGTCAGGACAAGCACAAATATCTAGGATAATTAATGAACAGTGACATTACCTTTTGTCCTGAGCTATTTATACTGACATTTATAGGCCTTGGACCCCATGGGCCCTGTGACATACTTACCGTATTAGGTAATACACCTTAATCGACTAATTAACCCCTAATCTTTGATTAAGAATACCAAATGATGCTAGGCCGATCCTGGTGGCCGATTGGCATTCGGCTTCCTGGTTCCGCCATTCGGCGGCCGATGGGGTGGTGGCCGAACCCCCCTACCTGTACAACTACTACAACCACCACAAGAATACTCACCATGAGTTCAAAAATTTATTTGTTTGCATGTTTATTTTTGATAAGCATGAGTTCAGGAAATTGTACAGATAGCAGGAAGCATTATGTTCTAGTGCATGGGGCTTGCCATGGAGCATGGAGTTGGTACAAACTGAAGCCACTCTTGGAATCTGCTGGCCACAAGGTCACGGTGCTTGATCTAGCAGCTTCTGGCATCAACATGAAGCAAATAGAAGATGTTGATACATTCTTAGAGTACACTGGGCCTTTGTTGCTGCTATTGGCCTCACTTCCCACAAATGAGAAGGTAGTTCTAGTTGGTCACAGCCTTGGGGATTGAACATAGCACTTGCCATGGACCAATTCCCACAAAAGATAGCTGTTGGTGTTTTCTTAACAGCTTTTGCTACAGACACTCAACACCGCCCATCTTATGTCTTGGAACAGGTCTGTTTCTAATACTTCTGAAAATTAATATGAAAGTTCTTTAAATTTTAACTATCACAAGTTTCACTGATGTCCTTTTCTCCATTAAAAAACAAAATCATCTCAAAAGCTTTAACTGTGATGAATGAATAGACAAGACACACGCATTCGCATCTTATTCATTGTCAAAAAAAAGAGTGAGATTATAGATTATACTCATCTTCACGATAAGATATTTTTTACTTCAACAGTATAATGAGAGGACCCCATCGTCTAATTGGTTGGACACTGAATTTGTCCCAAGTGGAAACAAAACAACAATGTTATTTGGTTCCGAGTTCTTGGCCAACAAGCTCTACCAGCTCTCCTCCGTTGAGGTAATATCAAGTCTTATCTTTCTATTTACTTGTATATATAACAATGATATTTGAACGCTCTTTAATTACAAACATTTCATCAATACCTATTTATTCTCTCTACAAACCCGTGCAACAAAACTTGTGCGATAGTGGTTACTAGCTATGCTACAAAGTGTTGGAAAATTTCAAGTCTCAAGTCTTGAATGAAAACAAATTAATTTGCAGGACCTTGAATTGGCCAAGACTTTAGTGAGGCGATCGTCACTCTTCATCGAAGACTTGTCGAACCAAAATAACTTCTCCAAAGAGGGATATGGATCAGTTTCACATGTCTTTGTCGTTTGCACTGAGGACCAAGAATTCCATTGGATTTCCAACTCTGGATGATCCAAAACTTTGGGTTCGATGACGTTGTAGAGATCAAAGGCGCAGATCATATGGCTATGCTTAGCAAGCCACAAGAACTATCTAATTCTCTCCAACAAATAGCTACTAAATATGCATAGCTTCACGATTCATAACACAAGCTTTACTTTTACTTGTGTTTGAATAATAAGATCTCGTTTGAAATCACGAGACAAATAAATAAAGCGATAATCTTGCAACTCTGTCATTTGCGATACAAACACGGATCTGTATAAGCTTCATTTTTTAAAACAAATATATGTTATACGAAGTTGTGTTAATACTTGTCAAGTCATGCTGATGAATAAGTGAAACTTATGAAATAAACTAGCTTTTAAACCCATATACACGATAAATTTATTTTATGGAAATAATAATTATTTTTTACATCATAATTAATTTGTAATAATTAATAAATAATAAATATTAAATAAAGTATATAATAAAACTATATAGTAAACATGTATAAACATATAATTACGCAATTTAATTGAATTAAATAAATAAAAATAATTAATGAGATAATTCAATTATATAAAATTCATTAAATCGTGTTAAGTGAATTGCATAATAAATATAACTGGGAAAATTAATGAATAAGAAATGAGAGATAGAGAGAGGGGGGGGAGAGAGTGAATTGGGATAAAAATAGAATGTTTTTAGATATAGCTTTAAAGTTTGTGAATTTTTGTATTGTTATTTAATGTTATTAACATTCAAGATATAGTTAATTAGTTTAACCATTAGGGTCAATCTAATGGTTGGAGTTAAGATAGTATGCATTGGATTTTTAGATTCGAAATCTAAAACTGTCATTGTAATTTCAATGTATCAAAAATACATATAGTTAGGTTTTTTTTATTAAATATTTTTGGTTTTTCAAGCATCACAATTATGGGATTTTAGTTCCTTAAATTTTAATTTAGTAATTTTAGTCTCTCAAGTATTATAATTGTTCAATTTTAGTCCTTCAATATTTAATCAAGTAATTTTAGTCCCTAAAATAACACAATTATGTGATTTTAGTCTCTTAAGTATTATAATTATATAATTTTTAACTATTTGAGTTATATTATATATATATAGAGAGAGAGAGAGGGAGGAGGAAGGATCCACTTACTATAAGAATAAGTTTACCTAGATTTACTTCACTCAATAACTCATGTTCTACATCAAATTTTAACAATTCAATCACTAAATTTAAAGTTCTTAATACATAAATTAAGTTTATAAATTTTTTAAAAAAATTTAAATTATTTAATACTGCATTTCATTAATTTAAATCAACTTGTAAAATGATTTTACAATTATCTATTAATTTAAATTAATGAAATAGTATATCAAATAATTTTAAAAATTTTAAACACTCCATATATCTTTTTATTAGTAAAATGTCTAGGCGGGAAATCCTCTTCTATATATAAAGGGATACAAGCTTACCAAGGGTCCATGGCAACGGTGTTTTTCACTTTAGGTCTACTACTGCATTACATGCCTGTTTGGAGGAAGAATAATGCAAGCTCCAAGTACCAAGAAAAGGCATCCGCAAGAAAGATATATATCCTACAATACGGGATTTGCTTGAATTAATTACTTGGACTTGGAGGATATAGTACAAAAAGGTGTCGCTAAGGTAGTATTGCTGGCTAAAAGTTGAGGGGAATGAATTAGTACCTTTACAAATTGATGATATGAAATGCTAACGTACCTTCAAACACATTCTCTGGTACACAGTTTATTAGTGGTTGAAATTTCTTAACAATACAAAATTTTGAAGATCTCATTTCTTATTTAATAACTTTCTCTCTTAATTTTATAATTTTTAATAAATTTCAACCAATAATTAATAAAGTATAATAGAAAAAATACATTAGAAAATATATTGCTAACATTCTTCATAGCTTGAAGATAGGAACCATTCATAAAAACTACAAAATACACTTAAAATTGAAATTTTATATGCACACTATCTTAGAAATCAGAGGAGGGGGAAAAGGAAATGGAAAAAGTAGCATAGCTGAACAATGAGAGTAAAACTCATGAAATCATTTTTAATTGATAGATAGAATTATACAGTGGAAACTCTTATTCATAGAATTGTTTAACCATTTGTTTCGTAACTGATTTAATAGCTTTCTATATCCTCTGTTACCCTGCATCCACGTCCATGATACCGTTCATCAGACTCTCCGGAGATGGCCTGTAACCCCAAACCCATAGAATAATCAATAGATTTAAGAGTGAACCAAGGTTGTTACTAGATGGACACCAGCAGCAAAAAAATCGTGCGCTGGCACCAATATGATATCAAGGCAACTCAGAACCAGCACAAAATTTCTCTACTTTCTGTCCATCCGTGCCACCAATACCTGTTTCCAGCAAGTAGTCTGTTCAATCAGCAAACTAAAATTTAAGCATGACATGACAAATAAGAAGAGAATTTTATAAAGCATTAAAAACACACAAGAAAAAGATAAGGCCTACTTTTTTTTCCATGAGCATCCTACTCATCCAAAAACGTAATTCAATGGTCATTAATAAACACAAGATAGCCAAGTTTTCAGGGTCAGACATGCAGTTTGGTAATTACTCGGTCTTCAGTCCATGGAATCCCTCTTCTTGACAGCAGAACTCTTGAAATCTTCTTAGACTACAAGAAATAAGTTCATCACTTCTTTTTTTTCTTCAGGTACACAGAATAATAATTCCAAAATCTTGACCCATCTGTTGTGAACAAATAAATTCCTAGTTAAGCAACATACCGTTTCAGAAGCACTTCAGGATTATATGGAAACAACTCCTTTTGATGAAGATTATTTACAGAATTGTACAAAGATAGTAAACATTCTGCTGCTTTCTTGAATGGCTTACTACCGTAGTACTTGAAGCCACATCCCCTGTCTTCCTTATAATTATCGATATGCAATATGATACTTCCACTGTTGTCAACTGACGTAGGCACTCCATCTGCTAGAAACTGTAAACCATCATCCCCTACAACTTTTCTTCTCTTACAAGATGATTGATTCGAAAATTCTCCAAATAATGGAAATTCCACAAATAACTTCCATGATTTGCATATCAAATGCAAGCATCTATCGCACAAACGAGCAAAAGAGAAAAGGTAAAAGTCAACTTTCAAGTAGCAATAAGTCAGGATAAGTAAAACAACCAAAATTTATAATTTTTAGTAATTCTCCTTCTAAATTGGTTTCACCCTTACATTAAACTAATAATGCAAACAGTTATTCTGAACCCTGAACTAATCCTCCATTATTGAATAAAGGAAAAACAAATTGGGGACTGGAACAAGAATTTATAAAATGCGAGCCAGACCAGAGTTTTCTTTTACTTCATGGAAAGCAAGATACCAAACCATAACCTCGGAATAATACATGCTCAAAATGTCTGGCAAAAAACTAGTCAAATACAACCAGATCTGACGATTATAGCTTTGCAAGTTTATTTGCAACCACAGAAAGGGAAAATTTTCTAATCCAGTAAAGTTACAATGAGATACCTTAGAAGATATTTAACACAGCTTATTCCAGTATCTTTTGAAATGAGGTAATCAAGAAGCACTTGATGATCATAATGTATCTGCCGATCAGTAAATAAATGACAAGATAATAAGTTTTTCTTTTCGTTGTTTTACAAATTCAAGTATTCAACTAATTAATAAAGTGGATAATTTGCATGTGCTAAGCTTGTGTGTAATACTAGCCTCTGAAAGAAACAGATGGAAAAGGTGCACAGGATTAAAAATGTCTGACAGCTCAAAAGGAAAATCTTTCATTACATCCAGATACTCAGCATCCTTTCTTTCAGGCCTACATCATCCAAATCTCATTACCGTGAATCCTTCCATTAGGTAGTTAATAATAATAAATAAATAAAATGAATACAATTGCTTACTGTTGCTGGAGGAAAGAAGATATGCTAATCAATTGCAACAGCACTTTAAACAATAGATCATCCTGCCATTCAAGTGATAAATATTAAATAATACCAATGAAACTACAAGTGATTGTCATTGAAAGATTCAAAACTATTATGCCAAAGGAAAACAAGTATGATTTCAGACTCTCATCAATGCCTCAGTTTTGCGAATATATTTTGAACCTATGAAACATGGACACAGACACACTCAAAATTTCCCATTAGGATTTGAAGTGATCTGGTATGAACACGGCTTATTTTTTAAAGTTTCTGAGCTTCACAGTTTCCAATACATGATCAGGTACCCAAACTTGTCATAGTAACTTAATCAAAGCCCAATAGTAGATAACTTATCATTTAAAACATCCCATATGGATCCAAGAGTTATAAAAACCCAAAATTTACAGAACTGGGAAATGTTTTGAAGACAATGGCTATGCCAAACAAGCTGCATTCTCACAAACCAACACATAGAAGTAGCATGAATAGACAAACCTCACGAAGATATAGCTGGAGGAAAGATGACAAGAAGTTCATACATATCTGCAAGTACTTTTCATGGTTGACAGAAACTGCAGTTGGAAGATGTCCTTGGATCCACTTGCAAAGTTCTAGTGATCCCTTCTTTCTGCAGAAGTGATCATCCTCTGAATCTGGAATAGGGGTTAAATGGGAGCACGAAGTTGAGCAATTACAATGGTTTGCCTTTTCTTCTTTCTGATGGATCAAACTGAAAGAACAAGCCAGAAAGAGGTAAACAGCTTGCCTTTGTAGGTGGCCAGAATGCATCTTACATGCTTCTCCATCAGACAAACTCAATAAAAATGGAGAGCCTTCCAGACAACCAATTTGATCAGAGTCAAAATGAGTTAAGGGTTGCTGCAAAAGCTCTTGAAAGTAGTTATGAAGAAGTTCAAGCCAAGAAAGATGGGTTTGACAGTCTAGACCTGTGAGTGAACCAAGTCTGATCATCAGAATCTGCAGAAAGCATTGTAATTGGTTTCAAGAGTGCCTTCCACTCTAAACATAACAACCCACAAACAAGTCTTTTAACAAAGATTTAAATTGCAGAGTTATTTCTCTTCTTTTTCTCAATCAACTTTTCCATTGATTATAAACTCGTGAAAAATAAAGCAACTTTAAATAGCAACTTATAATAACAACATACTTCCCAATTTTCTCCATAAATCTGATACAGTTTCTAATACCCTTCAAGTTATTTGTTTTTTTTTAATATTATTTTATAACTAAAAATCAAAAAATATTTAACTTTTATTATTATTTTATAATTTTGATTTGATTATTTCCAATTAATTTTTTCATATTTAAATGTAAAACTTTAATATTTTACCTAATTTCATTTTTCTATTTTTAAAAATTGTCTCTTTTTATTTAATTAGTTTAATCAATATTTTTATTTTTAAATTTTTGGTGGGTCAATCCAACCAAAAATGGGGCAGGTTGTTGTTTATCTCAATTTTCAACCCACTTTCCATATTGGAGCAGGTTGAACTGACCTGTTTTCTGACAGATCGATGCAGGGTTGGTCAACCCATTTTTCTAACCCTAACAAGTAATTAGAGATTGATTTTGGATAACATATGAACAACAAGGACAACTAAGCTTTTACAACCTTTCTTCTAATTGCACACTGAGGCTTTAATTGGTGCAACATATCTTCTATAAGCTGGAATGTGGGGAAAACTCATAATTATTCATTATGCAAATGCCCAATGAAATATATTGAATTTAGATGGGGAAAATTAGAGTAAGATAGAACATAATATTATACAGAGAATTTAGAATGTGAGAATATTTTATTATTCAAGAGAATGTAGTACTTGGGTTCAGCATATCATCCATATGTATACACTCTTGATAGACTCAGTGGAGACTATTTCCAAGGCTAATAATATTGAGTACAACTTCCTAGATACTAACACAGATGAGTACTAAATGCATTTTATCATGTGATACATGAATATACTATTTTCTAACTGCATTTCCAATTTGCCATCAACTAATACTATTTCCAACAGCAGATAGCTGAATACCAGGCACACTACTGAAATTTAGGTGTTCAGGTGGAAAAGATAGAATCTGTTTCGCTAATGATACTCTGAGTAATTGTTATACACAACATTAACCTAGCTTATAAGTTATGAATACATCTCACTAATCTAGGTGAGTTACAATAAAATTAGTACAAGTTTAGCCTAATACAGTAACACTAAAAACCTACTGTCAGCATTAAAATTTTACTTGTTCTCCACATACCACAAAAGACATTCTTTATAACAATAATCTACGGTTCCATTAAATTTGACGTGGCAACAATGAATAATGCTCGCATCTCGGCACCAATCCAACAAGAGATGAAAATTCAATTCTCAAGTTCATTGCACAGGTGGATAAACCTTACCAGCAACTTGTGTTTCAAGTAATGAACGATGTGTGTCTCCGCACTATCTTCTTGCTTGTTGAGACACCACTTTGCAAGTCTAGGTACAAGATTCACTACTGTGACAAAAAGTGGATGTTTCTCAACAGAATCACAATCTGTTTCCACTAAATCATTCCGGTCAACCAAAGAGCATAGTAACTGAAGAAAAGTCCCAAGAAAATTCATAACAGGCACCATGGCACTAAAAATTTTTAGGTGCAATTGATTGATAGAAGAGTTGTTTTTTGTGCCACCAAACTCACAACTTGAGTACTTGTCCCACAAATCCCAAGGCATCTTCAAAAGACAAGAATTGACAGAGTCATAGTACACTTTAAAAAGTCCATCATCATAGTCCTCCTCCTTCAAACATTTACATATAACACGCAGTGCTCTAACAATGCCAGCCACAGTAGACCAATCAAAATTGATAAGCCCATGTTGCATCAGAAACTCAACATCAGAACAATCAAAATTACTATTTTCAGGTCCAGAAGGAGGCTCAGATGAACACGAAATCACCCTAGCAATCGCCAACTCCAACGAACAACACAACAAACGAATGAACCCATCCCAATTGTTCCCCTGCAAATCATTATTACAGGGAATCATATAGTAGCTTCAAACGCCTAATATAAACCCACCAAGGAAACTAGCTTCCACATTCATACCGTTGCGTAAACAAACTGTGAAGTTAAGACAAGAGCATTGACAGCCACGTGTTGAACAAATTCACTCTCAACAGTTAACAAAACCACCTGCCACCAAAAAGCAACACGGAATAACATTTCCAACAAAGTAACTCAAAAGCGCGTCGATAAAAAGCTGGTCCTAATAACACTCACCAACTCTGCGACAATTTTACGCAGACATTGATCGACGGAGGAATTCTGATTCGAACCGCACAATCGCTCTTCGTTAGGAGCACGTTTCGCCTCTGCACGAGAATCAAACTCGCGAATCCGAACCTGAATTTTTGTCACGACCTAAAATGCAAAAATAATAATATTTATAATAATTATTATATCAAGTAGAGAACATTTGACAGTGTTTTGAAGATGAGGAAAAAAGCGAAACCTGAGAGGAAGCGATTAGAATATCTTTCTCCTTCTCTTTGGAGGTGGAAAGGAAAGAGCGTGGTTCCTGATGCACATGGAGAGCGTGTCTGGTTTAGGGAATGAATTGAGAATTGAAAAACGAAAGAGTTCGAAGTGAGAAGAGTGAAACAGACTGTGTAGGGGCGGAGAGACTCGTCGAGGAGGTGGCAGAGCCACCTGAGTTCACCGGCCGGAGACATTTCACCGCCGCAACTATCGGTATTGGATTTGTACTGCTACTGCGCGACGTTGTCGTCTACCGGAGTATTTGCGACGCTGCCGTTTTGGAGAGAAATTGAACAGGGAATTTGCACATTCAATGGGCTGTCTCCAAGGCCCAAGGGAAAATTCCCAGTTGCCCAAGCCCATGATTTTCACGGCCCATTTTCATCTTTTCACCTCCTTTTTGTTTTTTTTTTTTGTGAAATTCTCATTTTATGACTCTCTTTACACCTCCCTTTCCAAGCACCCCCTCACCACTTACTCTCATGTCTCAACCCTACTTTTGCAACACATCATACTTCAACCCCATTCTTCACCTTCCAAGACTATGGCTAGATTTTGTCTACCAACCATGATTCCTCCAAGAGGCTATTAAAACTAAGTTTAAGTCTATCAATAAAATAAATCTATTAAAATTAAGTTTATCAATAAAAAAAATGTTTATTGTTGAATTTAAAAAGAAAAGTATATAAATTGACAAATAAGTCTTATATGTTTGGTAAAAAAAAATCCAATAATATACATTTTTATTTAAAAAAAATTTCAAAATTTACATTAAGACTCCCTTATTATTGGATCAATAGTAAGCCTTTAGTACATTTGTTATTTTAGTATATGATTTTTTTTCTTATTCATGAGAATTTATTGTAGCTGTGTAACTAAATCCAATGAATGCAAATGGATGTGTAATTGTAGCTCCCATTAATTGAGATTGAGATTTAGATGGGTTGATATTTTGAAATCATTATGTATGGTAAAGGAATTTAGTTAGTTCATCAAGCACAAATTTAAGTATTCAACTATCTTAAATGTTTAAAAAGAAAGTTTTACTATTTATAATAGTTTTGAACAAGATTGTCATTATTGAAAGATACATATCATCTCTAAAAATAAATAAATAAATAAAATTAGTTTAAAAACAATTGCAATACTTATATGTTAAAAAAAATATAAGATTTTATGTATCTTTTATTTTTATTCTTTTCGAGATGATTTTTGTATACGATGATCGATTGTTGGTTGGATCCTACACAAAGATAGTAAAACTAGCCTTGACCCATAAGTGGACTCATTAGCCTTTGTCACATTTTTTCGAGATGATTTTTGTTCGTAATGGTTAGTTGCAAGGCAATTCTTCTCACATCTTTCTGACACATTTTTGTATTTGGTGGTCAGTTGCAAGTCAATCCAACTCACTTCCTACAAATGGCATTCAATCAATCACCACACACAAAAATAGCCTCAACAAGGGGTGAATGGGATCAACTTGTAATTGTCCACCACACACAAAAATCGTCTCAGGAAGATAAGAGTAGGATTGGATAGCAACCTACCACCACACAAAAAAAAAATCATCTTGAAAAGGCATTAGTAAGATTGGCTTGCAACCAGTTGCCATGCACAAAAATCGTCTTGGAAAGACGTGAGTTAGATCAACTAGTAACCGACTAGCACACTCAAAAATCATTTCTAAAAGACATGACTAGGACCGACTAACAACTGGACACCAAACACAAAAATCGTCTCGAAAATACATGAGTAGAAACAACTTGCAATGGTCATCACTCACAAAAATCTTGTTGGAAAGATGTGAATAGGACCGATTAACAGCCGATCACTACGCACAAAAATTGTCTTAGGAAAACTTAAGTAAGACCAACTTGCAACCGACCACCATACACAAAGTTTGTCTCAAAAAGACGTGAATATGACTGACTTGCAACTAGCCACTACAAATAAATAATTGACTTAGAAAGATGTAAGTTGGATCCACTTGCAAAAGGTCATCATGCACAAAAAAATTGAAGGATTAAGGTTGAGGGCAAGTCAACTATCTAGAGATTATTCTAAGAGGCCTCAACTATTTAAAAAAAAATATATATATATATATATATATATATGGAGAGAGTTATCTGCAACCTTTACAAACCTTGTGCTTAAGGTTGAGAAACAAGTTTACCATCTTGAAAATATTCTGAGAGGCCTACTCATTATCTAATACTCAAGTTAGTGTAGTCTGAATTCAAGTATTGTTAGATATTCACCAAGTTGAGAGATTTAATACAAAGATCAACACCATTAATGCATAAGTTTAATTTCATAATATAACACCAATCATTGCAAGATTTTATGGTGAAAACTATGGAATCATTGGACTCAGGTTGACTGACTATTGTAGGGTTCTTTTTGAAACTAATTACGTAAATAAGGTTATTTTGAAACTATTTACACCTTTGGAGTAGTTTACTATAGTGTCGCTATAGACCATAGCAACACTAGAGCCGTGTAATATATTTTTTTTAGAAACCATGAAAGTCATGCTGTAAAAGTTGCTACAGCCAGTAACGCTTCAACTAAAGTCGCTACAGCCAGTAACAACACACAACGGCTTAATGTTATATCTATGAAGTCGCTACACGCTATAGTGCCAATAATTTTTTTTAAAAAATAATTAGATGAAGTCGCTACAGGCTATAACGACATCAATTAATTATTTTTTAAAAAAAAATACTTTAATTTTTTTGTATATAACATTTATAAAAAAATTTAAATTTATTTAATAATTTTTAAAGCTAATATAAATTATTTAGAAATAAAAGAAAAAATAAATTCATTTTTTAATTGAATTATTTAATATAAGAAATATAATTATAAAGTATATAATTGTTTATATATATATATATATATATATTTATATATATATACACCTATTATAAAGGGCATATATCTTGGTAATCACCCCTTTGGTCTCCACTTTTTAGTGGACCATTATACCCCTTGAAAGTAAAAAAAAATCTTTTTATATTCTTTCTGAATAACTATCCGCAACTTCTAATATTTTTCTATGTGTAACTCTTACAGGCATGAAGTGTCTCGGCCCCTATAATATATAATAAAGTAAGTAAATTTTTTTACTAACAACAAAATATAAATTTTTCATAAATTATTAAATAAATAATATTAATTTATTTTATATAATATGTAAACATATTAAAAATTTTAAATTATTAATTTATGTTTTAAAAAATGAGCGTAATGTAATTTGAAAATTTTAAATTTAGAAATAGTTAAATAATTTTACTTGTACCAAGTCATTACAGATTATAATGTCTAAATTTTTTTTATAAAAAATACTTAAATGAAGTTGTTACAGGCTGTAGCAATACCAATTAATTTTTTTTTCTAAAAAAATTAATTTAATTAAATTTTTAAGATATAGTATTTGTAAAAAAATTAAATTTATTTAATAATTTTTAAGACTAACATAAATTGTTAAAAAGAAATAAAAAATAAATTCATTTGTAAATTGAATTATTTAATATATAAAAATATAATTATAAAATATATATATATATATATATATATAATTGTAAACATAAATATAATAAAATAAATAAATAAATTTATTAGTAATAAGGTCCAGTTTTTCTTTTACTATGGGGCACAACGACCTTTTTTTTCTCTTCAATTTTACGTTTTTTATTAGTTTTTTTTATGAATGATATCGTACAACCCATACTAATAAAAAAAATCCGTGATGGCCCATAACAACCTTATTTTTTATTATTTTTATTTTTTAATTTTACATTTCTTTTTAAAAAAAATTATAAGTGACACAAAAGTTACTATGGTCCATAGCGACCTCCTTTTTTTAATTTCCATATTTATTTTAACAATTTTTTCACTTTTTTTTATTTTGTAATTTATTTTTTTCTTTTGCCTTTTTTTTACATTTTTTTTCCTTCACTTATTCTCTTTTTTTTCCCTTTTATCTTTTTTTTTCTTTTCTAGATTTATTTTAACAGTTTTTGTTCACTTTTTTTTAATTATGTAATTTAAGTTTTTTATTTTGCATTTTTTTTACTTTTTTTTCCTTCACTTTTTTTTCATATTCATTTTTGACACATTTTGTATTTTCTGATATTTTTTTCTTTTTTTTTCATTTTGTTTTTCTGTTGTGACTCACTTTTTTTTTTCATTTTTCATCGGCTTTTTTTCTAGAATTTTTTTTTTCTTTTTAAAAAAACTTTTCTTTAAAAAAATGGATTTTTCTAATGTTAATTATTTTTATTTAAATTTATTTTATAAAGTACTACTAATGTCGTTATGGTCCATAACAACCCACTTTTTTTTTCATATTTTTCATTTTTATTATTTTAACATTTTTTTCAACACTTTTTTTTCTAGTTTTTTAAGAGCTTTTGTTTATAAAAGTGGATTTTTTTGAATGTTAATTATATTTATAAAAAGTACTACTAATTTATTTTGGTTGAGTGAACTATTCTAGGTTATTTTAAAAAAAAATATTTTTTGTAAATTATTAAAATATTTTAAATGATTAACTCTAAAATAAATTTATTTAAAAATATATTTTTAATTTTTACAAAAAAAATAATTTTAAAAAAATGAGCCATCTAAGGAGTTAAAACTGTCGATGGCGACATTACTAAGTCGCTACAGCTAGTAGCGACTTGTGCACGGCAATTTCAAGCCTTTTCAAAAAAAAATTACACATGGTATTAGTGTCGCTATGGCTCATAGTGACATTGTAGTAAACTGTTCTAAAGGTGTAAATAATTTTAAAAAACCCCATTTATGTAATTAGTTTTTAAAAAAACCCTAGAATGATTGATCAGTCTTGGACTCATAAATGATAACTTTGGTATAAATAAAAACCTTTTGTACCAAAGAAAAATAGATTACACATTCTGAATGTTTCAAACTTGGACGATAACTAAATATTTTCTAGTGCATTTTCTATATCTAATGAACAAATATACTTTAAAATTAAATAAAAATATTTATTATCTATTGTTATTAATATTATACAACATTTTCTTTTAACCATTAAAGCCGCTTATGAATAAAAGTTAAGACAATATACTTAAAACTCTTTTAAGCTCAAATTTTATTCTAGTTATTATAATTTTAATACATATTAATACCACATGTATAAAGTATGGTAAATAGATCTTGCATAGAAAATAAATGAGTTTAATGTCATTAATTCCAACCACAAATTTAACAAATGTTAGACTAAATAATATTTAGGTATGTCAAATAAAAAAAATTATATCTCAAAGATATTTATAAATAAAATCTGCTATGAATTTTAAATAGATATTTATTTAATAATGAAATAAACATGAATAGTAAAATACTCGTACTTACAATTATCTACACTTTAAAAATATTATAAATATTTATATATTAAGTAGTTTAACTTAATTTATTCTTACACTAAATATATACGTTATAATTATTTATTTTTGTATAAATATATGTTATAAATTTTTTTAATATATATATATATATTTAAAATTATTTAATTTTATAGATATTCATGAATATATAAAAATTTTCATAAATATTTACTCAATAAATACACATTAAACAAGGTGAGTGACAAAAATCTACAGCACACCCGTTCTCATCCTTATAAATATTAGACATGTTGATCATAAAACATAATTGCTACTGGAATAGTAGCAATTTTGAGTTTTGTTTTGTGGTGTATAATCTTTTTTTCTTAAACAGCAATGTTGAGTATGATGTTCCGATTTAACTCATCAAATATTTAGGATCGAAGATGTTGAGTTTAATGTTACGATTTAGCTCATCAAATATTTAAGATCCAATTAGGTGCTAGTTAAATTTTATAGAGACCTTTATTTATTTATTTATTTATTTATTTATTTATTTATTTATTTATTTATTTATTTATTTATTTATTTATTTATTTATTTATTATTATTATTAGAGTCGTAGCTAATAAGTTAAAACTGTACTGTACTAATGATGTAAATAGTTGGTTGTATTCAACGAGGGATCCAAAACAGTAGTTGTGCAGTATAAACATTAGAAAATTTGAACTCGTACCATCCGATACTATTTTGCATGAAAATTGAAGAAAATAACAATCTACAACGACAGCAAGGGCTCTGGCAGTAACCGACAAGTAGAATATTTGATGTGGGAAACGTAGAAATATTAGAAATATTACTGCACCAATGAGAAAAAAAATCGGTGGAAACAGAAGAATATAATAGCAGAAGAATAAACTTCACCAGAGCACGAGTTTGAAAGTTGATCCAGCCTGCCGACAAAATCAAAATACCCCAGCTAGATACCTCATACTAATCTACTCACCACAACCTAATGCATAGTCCTACCATTATGTTAGTCATGCATTTAAGACCTTCTATGGTCTCATAATTTTAAAATTCGGAGAGTTGATTGATTTAGTAGAGGTACTTAATTTAAAAATTTTCTAATTGAATTATATATATATATATATATATATAATTTCTGTAATTGGGTTCTTAAAATTAATAAAATTGTCACAAATTGTTGCTCTTGTAACGGTTTAAAACCATTACAAATTCCCTACAATAACTCAATTATAAAAATATATATAAAATATTAGAAATTTAATTACAATTTTTTTAAAATTTTTGAATCTAATTAAAATTTTTCAAAAGTTTAAGAAACAATTAATACATTAAACCACGATAGTAAAATATGTTTTGGAATTAATTTGAATAGTTTTTTTTAATTCATGTGTATTTTCTTTAGTGACAATTTTAATTGGAACCATGGTTGTCAATCTCGAGTTACAACTCGTAATATTATTCGAAATTACGATATTTCAAGTTTATTGAGACAAAACGGGACAACTCAGAGGTAATCTTGTTTTCGAGTAAACTCGAACAAACTCAGGTAATCTTGTATAAAATCACGAGTTTACTATGAGATCCACGAGTTTACCAAATCCCAAAACGTGTATTTTATTATGGGTTTCTTATCTTTCTCCCTCTTCTTTGCGCGTTATCTCTGCACTACTTCTCCTCCTCATGTCTTTCTCATCCACGTCGCTACTCCTCTAAGCATCATTCAAATCATGTCGCACTGCTTCTCCTCCTTCGCGCATCATTCTTTGAGAGTTGCAATCACTGCGCTCGCAGTTGCACTCATTGTTCTCTACACAGACGTTTTGTCTGAGTTGCGTCCGTGTTCTTTCGCGAGCCACATCAACCACCAAGACAAAGGTTCTCCTCAATCTTAACTCAACCATGTTCTTTCTCCTTTTTTATTCTCTATATAATATATTTTATCTAACCCATTTTTCTTTGTTCTTTATCATGTTTGGGATTGAATCAAATTCTTCTAGTTATTTTATTTTTAAGAACTTGTAAGTTGTTGTGTCTTATGTGAAATTGCTACTAAACTTTGCTACTTTATCATTAAAATTTATTATTTTGCTTTAATATGAAGTTGAATAATAGTTATTATGTTATTTCAAAGTATTTTTAACATATTTGTTATATTAAGTAAACTTTTACGATTTTACGATACGAGTTTATGATTCAAGCTTACAGAGCCTTCATAAGATTCCATAAACTTTCGAGATTATAATAAAGTATCAAACCTTAATTTACCACATTATCATAAACTATCTCCTTCTATTAAGTATATTTTTATTGATAATTTGAATAGTTTAAAAGGAATTTTAATAAAATAATATATATTTTTAATTTCCTCATAATTATTAAGGGGATAGCCGGATAGGAAGTAAGAACTAAGTATATATGAAAGTAACTACAATTTAAATTTATTTAAATTAATGTCTATAATTATATATTAATTTATTTTGAATATAAATATTATATTTTTAAAATATTTAATTTTAGTAAGAATATGGTTAAAAAAATTATTTTTAACTCTAAAGGATGGGTTGAGTGAATAAAGACAGGGTCTTGCAAAAAAAAAATAGTATTTATTTTGTCTTAATTTATATTTTAATAAATATTCATAAATGTTCACATATAATTAAAGAGTTGAAAATAAATAATTAATGTATTAAATTTAAGATCAAACCGTTCAGCTAACGTCTAATTTTAATAGAAATAATCATTGATTAAATTTTATTTATTTTTTAACTGATTCATATTAATCTAAGACGATACCTTAAAATATCGGTGGAAAAAATAAATGATGACATATATTCATATAATCCGTAGATATTGGTGAAAAAATAATTCCCATCTCGTATCCATTATTGTCATCCTTAATCTTACTCAAGCATGGACCGCAAAATATACATTTCATCTCACGAGGGCCTACATACCAACCCATTCTTTATTATTATCATGTAATATGGGGTACGTGGCATCACCCTATGCAATACATCATTAAAATCATATGTGTGAGAAGTAGTCCAACTACACTAATGCTTTGTGTGGCTAACGAAATAAATTAATAAGCAGGAGAGCATAGACAATGAGCAGAAAATAGATAAATTTTTAAGGTGTTTTAAGCAAAAGTAGAAGAAAAATAAGAAGTAGGTAAAAATATACATATATATTTTTTTAGTGGATTCCATAATTTTTCTAAAGTTTTTAATTACAAAATCTCTTTATCTATGAAGAGATTCTTTTTTTTTTTTCACCATGGATACCACTAGCCATTTTATCTCTTCTTCCAAAGAATTAACAAAGTTATTTTCTCTAACACTTCTTTTGCATATAGTTCCCACTTCTTAAAATCTATCTAAACAATAAATAAATAAATAACATTAACATTGTCTTTATGTAAAACAATTGCAATATTTTTACATCATTTCTTAAAATAATTAACAAAAAGAAGAAAATCACACATTTTAACAATCATATTCCTTTTTATATATTTCTTTCAAATATATAAAGTGTAAAAAAAAATCCAAAAAGTATTGATCGATGAATAAAATTATTATTTTTAACTAAGGAAGCAAATGGAATTAGATTAATGTACCTATAAACGGACCAAGCAATAGAAAGAAAAAGTAGAATCTGATAAATCATCTCAATATTTGTTTTCAAAAGTTTAAACAAACTACGACCAGTTATAATTTATTATGTACATCAGTACATGATATTCAAATCTTCCTTTTTAAACACTGAACAAATGGCATCTAATAATTAATAGGAAAGTTTTTCTTCCTTGAAATCGTGATTTCACTTTTGCAAGCTGCTATATGAAGTACACTTATTATATGTTGTGTTCTGTAAAAAGAAAGAAATAAAGATAAAAGAAGAGAAGATAAGAAAATAGGAAATTCACTAAAAATTGATATTGATTGGTCGAAAAAATATGAGGAGAAAATAATCTATTTAATTGGTTTATATTACATCAAATAAAAATCAAACTTGAAATTATTAGTTAAATTACATAATTATTATTTACGTATTATAAAATTAACCTCAGTACGAGGGTTAAAAAGTAAAAAACCCAACTGCACCTCTAATCCTCGGTCCTGCAAGTTGCGACAAGAATGATTATTTTATTATTCTCATTCACATAACTAAGCCATATCAGATACGAACTATATTAATTTTTAATTTAGAAAATAAATAAAACTTTTGAAGAATAAAATTAAATATTTAAATAAAATAAATGAAATGCAATTAACAAAATTAAAATACATTTTTATCCACTCAGTAATGATTATTTTCTGTGTCTAAGCTGTTATCAAGCTGTCCTTGCTGGTACAAAGCCAAATTTGTAAGTTTAAAAGAAGTGAATAAACAAGTTGGCTCCAATCCAAAGATATATAGAACAAGATTGTTAAGTGTTTATAATCTAATAAAATCACTTTTCTTTCTATATCATAATGTAAGTGCCTTAAGTTAATTTTCATATATAAAAAAACTAATTAATAAATAAAAAAGTAATTATTTTATAATTAATTTTATTTATTAAAACGACAAAAATAAATAATATAAGCAATTAATATTACACAAAATTAAAATAACATTTATTTTATTTATTTAAAATATAACACTTAGCAAGTCCATTACATATACTTAAGTTAAATTTTTCAATTTATGAAAAAAATTAATAAACATGCATATAAAAATTAGAAGTATAATAATTTGTAGTCCTTGTTAGAAAAACAAAACAAAACAAACGACAAACTAAGAGCCAAACTGTAGTGAGAGAAAATACCAGGCAAAGATAAATGTCTCCACTCTTCAGCAATGAATTAAGCAAATGCTTGCGGCGGGTTCGTCCTCGTTTCAACACCCTCAAACAATTAACACATTCAACTCAAACTTCGTGTTCAATTAAATACTTAATTTAATACTATCAAATTATTTTCTTCTAAAACTATGCCAAGTCTACAAACAGCGAAGAATTAACACTAGCTAGGTTCTTAATTGTTCTATTAAAACAGTCAATTTGTTCTTACATTATACGTGTAGATATGGTTGCATTATCTTCGCCGGAACCGATCCAATTTCAGACATGATTAAAAAAGAAAAAAAGTAGAACACTAATGACGTCAGTTACTAATTGAATCACACAGCTTAGTAGCAAGTAAACATACACAGAACTAGACAATTCAAAGAAGTAAAATTAAGCAAAAACAAAAAATAAAAGATAAAAAAGAAAAAAGAAAAAAAAAGTCATAGCTGTCCTTCAAATTTCACAGATGATTATACCCTGGAAATAGTAACCCTAAACATGAACCTCAAGCACACCCTCCATTGCACCCAAACCATTAAAAAAAAATGCAATTCATTTAAGACCATTCCCCGGTGTTGAAATGGCAAGTCCAGGCCAAGAGAAGCAATCTCCACCAACGAACCCACCCTCGCCACCTTCTAACTGCCACGTGTTGACGCCGGAAGCCGCAACGCCGCCGCCAATGTTACCCCCGTCGACCATTCCAGGGAAGGCCCAACCCGACCTCCCAATCCCGAAGCCCATGTCATCGAAGCCGTGTCCAAGCCCAAGCCCAAACCCGCCGAGGGCCAGAAAGCCAGAGCCCTGGGTGTTGTTCAGCAACGAAGTGAAGCTCCCGCAGACGCTGACGTTACTCTGTTTGACGTCGCCGTCAACTCCGAACTGCATGGACCCCCCTTGGCTCGTGGCGATGGGTGCCAATGCAGGTACAGTAGGGTCCGGCGCTGACGTCATCGAGGAGGAGGACGATGACGTGGCGGAGTGGTGGGTGCGGGAGCGCTTGGCGTTCTTGCGGCTGCCGCCTCCGACGGGGATGTCGCGGAGGGTGCCGCCGTGGGTCCAGTAGCGGCGGCAGGCCTTGCAGAAGTGGCGCGGCTGGGAGTAGTTGTAGTTGTTGTAGTAGCAGAACTTGGTGTTGGTGGAGTCGCAGCGGGGGCAGGGGAGGTTCTCTTGCTCCGGCGGAGGAGGAGCTCCGGCGGAGGTTTGAGGCTTGGCCGCTCTGCGGCTCTCGCCGGAATTCGACGATGGCATTGGGTGGGTTGCGAGAGTGTGAGCAAGTTGAGATTTTTTTGAAAATGGGAGGAGTGGTGATGGTGATGGTGATGATGATGATGATGATGTGTGAGAGTGAGAAGGTTTTGGTGTGGAGTGGGTGGGTGAAGCCTGAAGGGGGGTTTTATGGGAAAGGAGAGAGAGAGTGAGAGAGAGAATATCTGCGGTGGAAACAGAGACATCTTCTGAGGCTTATATGAGGCAGAGTGGGATCAGCTTTACAGTGTTCTGTTAAGCACGACATTTCAGTCGGCTCCAGAAGACCCTCTCTCTATTTGGGTCGGCTAATAGGGCTGCGCCTTCTGCACCAACCAACCCCTCTCCTCTCTTCCCCAATCCAATCCAATCCAATCAATTTTCCTCTTAACACAAATTTAATTAATTCCCTTTCCCCTCTCTCTCTCTCTACATTCTACATTAGATGCATTTTGCCTTTCATATACTATATACTTTCTATTAATTAAAATTAACTTATACTTAAAACAGATAGAGTAATTATTATTTTATTAAAATAAGAATAACATAGATTGTGTTAACGATTAGTTAGCTTAGCTAGCTCTTGTTCTATCCAACCAGTCAAGCGAATGATGGGCATGTTGTAATATTATATGCATATATTCGTTTCTCCTGTCTTTTCTGCTTTGACGTAGAGGTCGTAGGCTGTAGGGGGATTAGCCAAGTCTAATAATATGCATCCAAGTTTGATTTTTGTTGTTATTAGAAAGCATGGATAATGCGACACTCTAGTCTAGTGTTAAAAATATCTGTATAATCAGGCAAAGGTAATATGGAAAATGGGCATTAGGCACATGTAAAAATATGCATATCCTGGATAGCGAGAAATTGGTAATTGGAAACCTAAGTTTGATTAATTATGGCGAGGTGGTAGATTGAGTGGGGTATGATATGATTTTGGAAAACGTGGGAGGGCAATGTTGGGTTTGGGGAAAATGTAAATGTAAATGTAAATGTAATTGTAATTGTAGTAGCATGAGATTGAGACAGTGGGTGGGGACAGAAGCGACAGAATTATGAGTGTCGGGCAGCGTGGGGAGCAATAATTGGGTCTCCCCTCTGATTTCGGACGCGTCATGTCCGCATCAGATTCCTCCTCCGTACCCATTCTTTCTATCTTCCACCGGATTTTGCGCTCCACTGTAGCCATTAGCACTGTGCTGAGCGCTTGATAGCGATCAGACGGTGATGGTCGTGTCCGGTGGAGGGACACCTGTCAGCGACAGAGCGGTGGTTGTCGGTCATGCTCCATCTCCGGCACAGCCAGAGAAAGAAAGAATCATGGGTCGCTGTCAATCAGGAAACAAAACTTGGAAACTTGGAAAGTGGAGACCCTTGTTTCTTTCTCGGAGGACCCAAACACACAATCGCTATCATCCTCGCTTCGCTTATGTTTGTGTTTATCCTAATAATAATAATAATAATAATAATAATCACTGACCTCTTTTTGGCCTTTTCTCCACGCACATGATTCCTTGCACTCCATCAAAATGAATTGGAACATCGCACGCTTCCGTTTTCTCTTCTCGTGGGGTATTATTGCTTACTACAACCAGAATTATGAACCATCATTTACATCCAAAAAAGATATCCCCCAGCATCCTTTTACAATTTAATGCCTCTATCTCTGAACGCAACATTCCATTCTTTTTTAACGCCAAAACAGACGCAACAAAATTCACCTACGTCAAACTGGATATCATTATCATATGCATACACAATCACATAATAAATTCTACAAATTATTATAGAGCAGGGTGTCAATATAATACAAAATCAATTAATATTTTATTTTCAATTTCAAATAATATAATTGTATTTAGTATTATATAATCAACATACCTACTACCTCTGCTCATTGGTAATGGCCTAGAACAGAATCTAATTCAAAGAAAGTTTCCAAATTTAAAGAAGACGCTCCAAAATCTTCTCATTCAACCCCAACCTCATCTCCAAAAAGACATGATTAAGAAAATGTCACTATTTTTAAAATTCTCAAGACCTTTACTCCTAGATACCCATCAACCAACATTTTAGCTCTATTAATGAACAAATCACCATTTCAGAAGTAATAAAATAATACTTTTTTTTGTATCTATTGTCACCAAATAAATAAAATACTATTTATATAATCAATTTAGTATTTTTTTTTATAAATTTTAAGTCAAGAGTGTTACTTTATCACTTTTATAAAAATTAAACTAAAATATCTCTTACGTTAACTATTTTTTTTTTACAAGAAACATCCACAACTAAGTTCAACAAGTAGAGTTGGTAGAGGAGTCTGAATAATGTTAGAGGTGGATTAAATAAACATAAACTTAGGATAAAATTAATTAATAATATCAACTAAATCAACCAACTTTCTTGAATTAGATAAATGAGTTTTTTTAAAATAGAATCAAAGAAAATAGAAATTATATACGATAATGGATCAGTTTGTTTAAAATTAAAAAATATTTTTATAAAAAATTATTCTTAAAACAAGGAGTTGGGGTTGCTTCTTAAAAAAAATATATAAAAAATGGTTTTTTGAAAGCAGTTTAGACAAACAAAAAAATATTTATTTATTTTTATTAAGAAAATGTGTTATTTAAAATAAAAAAAAAAGATTTACACAAACAGACTAAATATGAATTGTACAAATCTGCAAAAGAAAAAAACAAGTAAATACTCATTCTAGTCTTATATATAAATAAAAAATTTTGGTTTACACTAATTAAATTAAGTTCACAAACATCTTTTAATTACACCAATTTCATTTATAAAATAACCTTTAATAAATAAAAGCTATTTTGGAGATGGTAACAATAGATAAAGTTAAATTAATTTAATTTTTTTATATTTGAGACTAACACATATGTAATTTATAATTACATTTTTTATTATATTTAGTTAGAGTATCTAATTCAGTCAAAAAAAAATATTAAAGTATCAAATTAATTTGTAAAATCTTAGTTAGAAAATAATTAAATGAGTTTTATTAAATAAGAAGGATTTTTTGAAAATAAAAAAATATAGTATGCTTTTATAATTTGGGTTATAATTTTTTTATTTAGAAAAATAAAAGGTATTTGTATGTTGGGTTTGTTTGCAAGCCAGTAGTATGGTTAGTTGAGTATTATTTACAAGGGGTCATTCAATTACACATGTATTTTATGCTTTTCTTAACTTCTACTCTAAACGTCACAAATTCACAAAGAGAACCTCTTGGTTAAAGGATTTTGAGAATTCCTAGAATTGTGTTTGGTATGATAGTTGTTTGTGTGAATTGAATTGATTTTCCTTATTGTATAATTGTTATCTATGTTGTGTATTTGATTCATTATGGATTGAGTTTGAATTCTATTATGAATCTTTATATTAGTAGAAAAAACACTTTTAAATTTGGTCATTTTTTATTTTTAAAATCTGTTTTTTGACCGATTTTAAAAGAGCTGATTTTAAAAAGTGACACTTTTAACATTGGTCAATGACCGATGTTAAAAGTATAACTAACTTTTAACATCGGTCATGCATAAACCGATTTTAAAAATTAGACTTTTAAATTGGCATAGGTCGTTCCAGTTTCCTCAAAAGGCCTAAAACTGTAATCTGGAACGGCCCGTACTGCAATTAGAACGGGCCATTCTGGTTGTAGCACGGCTCGTACGGCAACCAGAACGTCTCGTTCAAATTGCAGTACGGGCCGTTCCAGATTTGAAATTTACGGAAATGCAAGACATGAGAAAAAAATTAGAATATTACCTTGATATAGTCTTGCAAAGAAAATGAGAAGCTAGAGACTTTAGATGTGACTGCGAGAGAGAGTAAAGAAAAAAATTGAGGAAAATATTAAAGAGAATAGAGGGAAAGATCAAAGAGAATGGAGGGAAAGAATAAATATAGGCGTTGACTTTTTTAAAATCAGTTATTTAAGAATCGATTTTAAAAGTAGCACTTTTAAAATCGGTTCTTAATGAGCCGATTTAAAAAGTAGCTTTTAAAATAGGCTCTTAATTAGCCGATTTTAAAAGTAGCACTTTTAAAATCGGTTCTTAAGGAGCCAATGTTAAAAGTAGCTTTTAAAATCGGTTCTTAAGTAGCCGATTTTAAAAGTAGCACTTTTAAGATCGGTTCTTATGTAACCGATTTTAAAAGTAGCATTTTTAAAATCGGCTTTTCAGTAGCCGATTTTAAAAGCGTTACTTTTAAAATCGGCTACTTAAGAACCGATTTTAAAAGTTGCATCAGAGACCTTTTAAAATCGGTTAAAGGGTAGTCAATTTAAAAAGTAATGTCATTATTTACAAAATTGCCACCGCGTCACTTTTAACATCGGCTGCTTAAGAGCCGATTTTAAAACTCCGATTTTAAAAGTAATTTTTGTACTAGTGTTAGGTTATTATGAGACCCCTGATAACCCTTAAATTCATAGAGTTGTAATAATGTTAAAATTTATTGATTAATGTGTTTGGGGATTTGGGTTTTAACCCTAAAGAAATAATGTAGGGGTATGTTTTTGGAATCTTAGAGTCTTAAAATCCAATAGAATGAATCAGTGATTAAATTGATTGAATAATTGAGTCAAGGATAATTTGGAATCCTTAGATTAGGCTTTAGTTTGTATAGAAAATTGTGTGCCATATTAAACATATTATATTATCGAATTAGGCTTCACAGTCTACATAAGATTTGGAGTTATAAATGTTAGGTAACAAATGGCTTTGGAATAACTTTAAAAGGATGTCGTGAACTCAAATTATGATTAAATTAATGAGAAAATGTCAAGCTATCAAAATTAAACTTAAATGTTGTGGTTTTGTAATTTTTATGTATGGTAAACAATAAAATGAACATTTAAGGTCAATATAGAAGTTGTACATAATTATTTTAGCTTTCTAATAAAATTAAAATCAAGTTGATATTTCATTTATACCATAAAAGGTCATAGAAAATTAAAATAAGGAAAAAAATGTTTGTGAGTTATAATGGTGAGTGTTAAGAACTAGGAGGAAATTGAGAGAAATGTAGCGTTATGATTTGTTATGTAAGGGTTTAAGGAGTAATTATAACTGTGATGTGCATATGAGAAGTGTTAAAGGTGTGTTTGAGATGTTGTGCTATGAAGTATTTATGCTTATGAGATGTATGCGTGTTATGAAATAAGTCCAAAAAGTTGCTCAATAGGGAGAAACCCAAGTTTAAATTTAGATGGATCTCCAATCATATGTCTTGAGCAATTGTTGTCCAAATACCACATCAAACTTTTGACTCTCCAACATTCTTACAAAAGAACATCAAAAGATAAAATTTGGTATCCAAGTGTTAGGTTCTTTTATGTTGGTATTCAACCCTTCGCTTTTAGCAACCAAAATCTATCTTCCACTAAGAACAACATGCTTTTAAGTATGGTATGACCTTTCTTATAGTAATAAAAACATGTAATAGAGGGTCTAGAGGATGCCTTTTAAAAAGTTGGTGGTATTTTTATAAAATATATTTTTTAGCACTTGAATTAAAACCAAGTTTAGTTTTATTAAAGGCATGTTTTTGCTTACCCAAAAGCATATTTAAATTTTCCCTACCATTGGTGGACCTTTGCAAGTGTGGCTTTCAAATTAGAATTTTCTTTCTTCAACACTAAGCAAGTTTCACAATTATTTTTTGTTGGTAAGGAAGGAATAATGGTACAAAAGCATTCACCATTTATATGAAATTGTTTCAAGAGAATTATGCTCCAATTTTAAATATTCAACTCTTGTTCTATTTTTATCAAGTTGTTTTCATACTAAATGAATATGCTTTTTCAACTTGTTGTTAAGGACTCCAATACTTTGTGCCTCTTTGTGCACTTAGATGAAATCCTCTTGCAATTGTTTATAGTTGAAAGAAGTGTCAAGGTTTGAATCCTTTACTTCACTTTTGCTAATTTGCTTCAGCCATCAGGCACAAGTTAGCTTTTTCCTCCTCTCTTGAGCCACCAAAGGAACTCATGTCATTGTCCTCCCAAGCTATGTATGCCTTTGTTGCTTTGGATGTCTTTTTACCTTTTTTATCCTCTTATTGCTTCTTCAAGTATTGAACAATCAGCCTTAATGTGTCCTTGCTTTCTACATTCAAAACAAGTAAATGGAACATCATTTCCTTCTTTCTTATTGAAGATCTTCTTGTTGAAATTTAGTGCTTGCTTATTTTTTTCTCCTTAAGAATTTGCCAAAATTATCATTATTAGATTTAAGTGCTCTATATCTGAATCATTTGAAGCTTTAGCTATCTTCTTTCCTTTTTTTTTTGAAGAATGTGGCTTTTAACGAGACTCCATTGTGCTTCTTATCAAATAAATCATTTTTGAAAATTAGAAATATTTTCCTCTTGCTTCACGGGCAAGAGTTCATATTCTCTAATTAGTGTGTGTTTTCTAGATCTTTTTACATCACTTGTTCCTTTATGAGTTAGTTGTAAAGTGTCCCACGTTTCTTTAGAATATTTGTGTTGTGAGACACTAAAGAACTCATCATGTGATAGTGTATATGTAATGATGTTTTTAGCTCTAAAATCACATTGTGTTGTTTTATTCTTTTCATCATCACTCCACCCAATTCAATGTTTTTCTTCTTTCTTTCCTTTTTCCTCACTAGTAGATATAAATGGACCATTTTCAACAACATCTCAAATGGTTATGACAATTGCTCTTTAATGAAAATTTTCATTCTTATTTTCCAATACATATAGTTTTCACTATTAAAAATAGGGGGTCAATGTATTGAAACTCATTCACTATAAGGTAAAGTATTTCCAATCATTTCAAAGAAAACTTGATTAACTTTCAAAAATCTTGCTCTAAATACCAATTGTTAGAAAAGATAGTTGTATCTAAGAAGGAGGGTGAATTGTATCATTTAAAATTTTTTCTTGAAATTTTCTTGAATGAAAATTTTCAAGATTTTCAATTAACTCAATTGATTCATAAAAGATATTATTATACTACCTACATAATGTTCTTTTAATTAACCAAACATATTACATGGATAATATTCAAAATAAAGCAATAAAAAACTAAGAGAATTGGTAAGAATAGTTTGCACTAAATTTATACTAGTTCAATCACAACCACCACAACCTACATCCAGTCTTCCAATCAACTTAATTGAGAATATCACTAAATCTCTAAATTCAAAAGTTTTATAATCACAACCACATGCAATCTATTTCTAGAAGTTTAAAGAACCTCACTTATTGAACCCTAAGAAGTGCCACCATTGTAGAAACTCCACCACAAGTAACCATTTCTACTTGAGAAACTCACTTAAGATTTAAATAAAGATAAAGGAAGGGTATCACCTGATTTAAAGAAATAAGCAATACAAGTGTAAGGCTTAAACAGATTCTACAATCTTTAAGATTGATAATGATGACTCATGCTTCCTTGATTCATGATAATAAATTCTTCAATTGATAAAAGGTTAGTTTTTCTCTCAAAAATTCGTAGTTCAATATTCAAGTGTTTAGAAGTGTAAAAATATGAGTCACACTTAAGTTCTGAAATGAAATTCATTCTATAATTTTTTTTATGTGAAATAACTAATTTTTTTAATGATAATCAATTAATTTATTCTTCATGAATTTGAAAATCATCCAAGAATAATTTAATTAATTATTTTTTCATTTAATTGATTATTTTCAAGATTTTTTTTAAATAATCGATTACTTATTAGATAATCAATTATTTCAATAATTGTTTCCAAGTAACTTAAAAACAAAGGAAAATAATCGATTATTATTTTAAGTAAAAATTCAAAATTTTGTATTTTTCATTTCAAATCAATTTTAAATCTTAAACATGATCATCATCAACCAATTAAAAATATAATAAGATAACATATGATTTAAACCGATGCACAAAGCAAAACATGTACAAAACAAAATAACCAACACAAGTTAGGCTTAATCTCAACTATATTATACACTATTATAATAATCAAAATCTTGGGCTTTCAACTGATTCTTCATCAACAAACTCTTTTTTATGGTGACAAATCTCGTGTAAATGACAAATTTCATTGTGACTTGCTCCCATCCTCTTTAAGATACACACTTGTCATTTTCCTTTTGCTTTCATTTTTGCTTTTTACTTTCAAAAACCTGCAAAGGCATCGAGGACCACTTCCACCTTCTCCTTCGCGCAAGTTGCTACGGCACAACTTCAAACAGGTAGGTGTTTTTTTTCCTTTTTATTTTGATTTTGTTTTCCATTATTCTTTTGCATTTTTCTGTTAATAGGATGAATTAGTTGATATAATTTAAAACTTGTGGTTGATTTTTCTGAATTGGAGATGATTTAACTGGGTGTTGGAATGTCTTGATTTTGGAGTTTTAGGGACATGCATAACAACTGTTCGTGAAAATGTCTGAGCGAGTTTGTTGTTGTGTTTAGGGGCCGTTTGGGATTGTTTTGTGGTTCTATATTACATAGGATTTTTGTGTGTGTGTGCGAGTGTGTGTGGGGGAAAGAGAGAGAGGGGGGATAGTCTTTGTAGTTAGAAATTAGGGGCACTATAACAAATTAAAATTAGGGACACCAACCCATAACATATTTTAGATTTTTTTAACTAGATTATAAGTTAAAAAAATTAAGTTATTGTTGTATTATTAATTTTAAAAAAATTTAAGTTCCTATAATCTAGATAGTAAACCCAAAATAAGTTTTGGGTTTTATTTAATTTTCTTATAATTTTAAAATATTTATCAAATTTTTATAAAAATATTTTAGACACTCGTAAACTTATACTTTATAAGTTTTGGGTAATGGCAGATACAGTTATTCATTGTTTACATGCATCACAACCACTGTATATGAATTGTTTACTATATATGCATCAATGATGAACGTATACCTGCAAATTTCGTGGATATATTGAAGTGGTATATATATGTGGGAAGAAAAAATAATGATAGTTATAAAAAATGATATAACAAAAAAAATTATAAAAATAAGATGAAAATAATATAAAATAGAAAGTAAATATATATTAATATTCAGTCCACAGTTTTGAACTCATTCTATTACACTTTGTTTACATGTTAGTAGTTATAGGAGTTGTGAAACATCACAGCAGATAATATATTTTTATTGTTCAAATGTATCCATTTCTAGGATATAAAGTGTTCAATGGATTATATAATGTTAAAATAAATAATGATTATCACATTAAAAAATTATTGAAAAAATATCATCTTTTACTTGGATCAAAATGGAGCTTAAAATTATATGCTGCAAGAAAATTTTGAAGGTACGTACTTTCTTTAATTTTTCTTTTCTTCTTTCCTTTCACTTTTTCCTCTGATCCAATCGTATTACTAATTTTTCCATGACCTCATTCATGCTGCAAATTAGACAGATGGTAAATATTAGGAATCTTCTACAATGTCCTATAGTGTGATGGTCTTAAATTTTAACTGCTCGTAGACAGTTCTATGGTATTTAGTAGTTTGCCCTAAAGAATTGTCGTTTATAATTTTGGCAACACTCCTTACCTCCTTCCTCTACACCTGCCTCCTAGTTCTACTTCGTAGGTTAAACTAACTTTACACGGTGGTTATACCAAAAACTAATTTTACACATAGGTCAAACTGCAATTTTTCACACTTTTTTTTTTAAAAAAAAAAAAAAAACTTGTTTGATAGGTTACCACATAAATCTCGACCGCGTATTAGTTTATTATTAAATCAATGACTATTATTGGTTGTGACCATTATGGCAAAATCCAATAGATCGATAATTGTAAGTCATAGGTTGGTTTGGTTAGACTTTTTAAACAAGCAAGGCGCGGAAGTTGTGGAAAATGTGGAAAATATAAACTACCTATTGCCTATTGCCAAATGGTCACCATCAAGAGGGACAAGAAAATGAAATTCTCCCCACGTCTAATTGAGAGTAGCTAGGGTCAATTGATGAAACGTCCACATAACATATAATAAGATATTGAAAATAAAATTACATTTATGGTAAATAAAGGAAGCAGTGTATAATGTATGATAGTAGGTATGGTGGAGAAGAAGAAGAAGAAGGAGAAGTTGTAGGGAAGGAAGAATAAAAGAAGAAAGATCAAAGGTCCCGAAGTTGCCTAAGATTCACAGGAGATATGTATCTCTTGTCTCCGTCAAGTAGCTGTTTGGCTAGGATTAGGTTTGCAGCCTCGCTTGGGTGATAAGGATCCCAGAACACGTGCTTGTACCTATCTGTACACATGCTTGATGTAGGCCCACATGGAATTATCCCTGCAAATTGGCCCCCATTTCCGCAACAAGCTCTACTTGCGGTTGTGAATCCTGCAAAACAATTTTATAGTAAAAAAAGACAAAAATTAAACCTTAGAAAGTTAAATAAGATGGTTTTAAGTGAAAATGGTATAGTTAGAGAATGATTAAGATGGAGATTATAATGAGAGGAAGTATATTATATTTACCGTATTTATCGTAGTTTTTGATGAGTTCCAAGACTAAATCATAGACGTTAGCGAGGACGAAGGTGGCTCCGGGGAGGTTGTCATTTAGCTGAGCGATCAAATCCTTCAAACGAGCATTATATTGAAGGGCAAGCTTGTTGGCCAAATCCACACACTCATCTTCGTTCAGCTGATTAATAGTCTTCTGGTAAGGAATGCAGCCTATTGGCCCAACGTTGCCAATCACAAACTTTCGACCATCCATTTCGTAAAGTCTCTGTCATACAAACACACCAAGTCACAATTCTTTTTCTTTTTTTCCCACTATTGAAGGTCAATTTTTAAAACTATTTATCATAATCAAGTTGTTCAAAAGTCATAAAGAAATTAAGTGAAATTAATTTTGATCAAATTAATTTCAAACTTGTTGAACATAATTAAAAATGTATGTTTGATTTAATTACTTGTATTATATATACTAATAAGATCGAGATACTTTGTACTTTTATTAAAGATAAAATAAAAATAAAAATTAAATAATAAATTTATGTTGATCTAGAGTTATGATTACTTCATTAATTTTAAGATATTGATTTTGATAAAAAAATATTTTTTCTAATTTTTTAAAGTGAAAGGATATAATGATCAATAAAATGTGGAGATCAAGGTAGTTACTAAAAAGAATATTTCATTTATATATTAGTGCTAGAAAGATTGAGATACTTCGTATTTCTAATAATTTATACACAAACAAATATTAGAAGTTGCAGATAGTTATTTAGAGAAAATATAAAAGATTTTTTTTTTATATATCTAAGAGGTATAATGATCCACTAAAAAGTGGAACTCAAAAGGTGATTACCAACATATATTCTCTTATATATATATATATATATATATATATATATATATATATATATATATGATTTTTAATATTTTATTTCCTACACTTAAAAATTACATATTTTAATTCCTATGCATATGTGTTTTCTAATCCATTTTAGTTCCCCGGTTCAAAATTTTATGACTAAAGGGAATTAAAATTTGTGTTTAGAAACTAAAACTAGTTAAAAAGTACATGCATAAATACTAAAAGTTAGATATCATAAAAGTATAGAAATCAAACTAAATACTAATAAAATTGTTATTATTATCATTATTATTCACGCAACTTCTCTTCTATTTTACTTTTACGAAAAAAAGCATCGAAAACAAAAAAAAAATTACACACACTACCATTTTGTAATAGGCATGTATGATAAATCAATTGAATTTTATAATTATTTTAAAAATCATACTTACTATAATTTTTAATCAGTTAATAATATAAAATATTTTATATTGACAATACATAAAAATTAAAATAAAAAATATTTTTCTCTTATTTATCGTCAAATTATTTATGACATTCATTATTTTTTCTATCTCTATTTTTCTTCTTCCACAGTTCCACCCAAACACGAAAAAAAAAATAGTTTACGTTTTAACACTTTCCCTAAATTATTTTTAGTCATAAATTTTAGAAGGCGAATGATGGTACAAAATACCTATAATTTATAATCTATAATAATATTATGTAAAAGAGATATTCTATTTGAGTTTTTACTTTTTTTTCAAGATAATAATACCTTAATAACTATAAATATGAAACTACTCACAAATAAGATACAATCGCTCATGAAGAAGACGTAACCACTTTTTTTTTTTCTTTATATTTTTTTATTCATCAGTCACTGGAAAGTGAAATCAACATACCCTTTTCTTTTAATTTATATTTATATTTTTAAAAAAGTGAAATTAACATACTTTTCTTTTAACTTTTTTTATTATATTTATATTTTTAAAAATAAATATATATAACCACGAAATGTCTCTTTCAATAATAAGGATTTGGTAAATGAGACTTGTTAAAGTGATCAATGGTATTTAATTTCATTTACTGGTCTTGATGCAATGAATCAAAAAACTATTTACTGGTCTAGATGAAGATGCATACCGTGAGTTGGGTCCTGAAATGACTAATCATGTCATCTATGAATGAATCTGGACTTTGCGAAATTCTAGCTCCAATAGAGAGAACTGGGAGAAGGTAGTTGTTGAGAAAATCATTGGCCCCAACAGTGATAGAGAAAATTGATTTCTTCATAATGTAATCTTTCGCTTTCGATTCACCCAGCAATTTGTCAATTTCTTTTCTTGTTATGCTGAAGTAATCTATTTGAACATCCATTCCTATCCTATTCACCTGAAAATTTTTTTATGAACGTGACATGACACAATCATATTCCTTATTAAACAATGAATAAAATTAATTCAGAAAAAAATACTGACAAATATTCTTCCAGTAGCATTCAGTATCCCTCCTCCTCCCGAAGCATAATTCACTCCACTCAATATGGCTTTCCCTGTTGCATTTGGCGATAAAAATGGTACAGCATAATTTGGTTGTCCCAATTCCTCTCCTGATCCAAAATATTCAAATATAAATAGCAAAACATTATATTAAGAAAAAAAAAAGTTTTCTCCACACAATTTGTTTTTGGACAGTATTTGGTTCCTCACACTTCCTTGAACTTTATTATTCATCAATCATCAAGAAAGTTGTTTAAAATTGATAGAGTATTAAAAAAAGTACACCCATATTCCCGATGTTTAATAAAATTGTCTTCAATATCTCATTTTTTTCAACATTACACCGATTTTCCTAAAAAAATTATATAATAAATAAGAAATTAAAGGAGATAAATGTTTAAAGTAAATAGCATATGTACTCACAATGTAAAACATTTTTACATTATCATCTAATCCTAAAGCGTTATTATGTTAAACTTGTTGATTTTACAATAATTATCTTTAAAAGCCACACTGATGATGACATTTTTTACACTAATATTTCATAGAAATTAAACCTTGTATGTTAATGAAAATAATTCACAATATAGTTTCATTGAATTTTAGATAATATAAGTGTATTATGCATGTAACATTGTTGTTTAGAAGAATCAAAATATTAATTGTTTATTAAAGAGGAAAAAAATTACCTACTATATCACCAATGGTTCTTCCATTGGTGTATCGGCCAGTGGGGTTTCCTCCAGAGGCCTTGAAATCAATTCCATTGGGAGGGATGTTTGCCTTAGAAAGAGTTGACAAATAGTTATTGTTTCCTGCATCCACCAAGGAATCCCCAAAGATGAAAGAGGCCCCTAAGCCATTTTTCTGTGCATCAACATTTCCATAAAAGCTCATGCTGACAAGCAAAAACACAAGGACCATCATGTAACAATTCAAGGCCATGGCTTTTGAGTTTCACGAGACTTCACCCAAAGAAGCACTTTACCATTATTTCCAGTGAAAAGTCCAGCCTCACGAGGCTTATAAGGAGCATTTTCTTTTTCTTCTTCACGTGAGAAAACTTGTAATCATGTTATAATGAAGTTGAATTTGGTTTGACCCTTTTTATTAAAAAGAAGATTCCAAAAGAGTGAACAAGTTGAATAAAGATTTTCATGTGGTTGGTCATCAACATTGTGGAACTGGAATTGATCAATTGGAGATTTTGATTTGCAATTCAAAGTCACAGGGCGCTTAGTTTTGTCCACGGTGATCTACTCAACAAGGCACGATTAATTAAAAAAGAACGTTTTGAGGGATTTGACGCTCTTAATTAAAAACATTAAAAGCAACGCTTAACTCCTAATTTCATAATGTTATTGGACAAATAGGTATAATGACTTGTTTTGAATAAGTAGTAGGATAGTCCATCTGCACTCAACAACTAAGGAAAACCAATTAGCTTTGCCCTTTTATGTATTCTTCCCATTGGTCAAAAAGTCCCGAACGTAATCTTTTATTTATTTATTGTATTTGAAATTTGTGAACAAACTTTTTAGGTATAGTACATCTGGTTTACAATATTTGCAGTTTAAGATTTTAAACATAAATTAAAAAAATAATAATACTCCAGGGACGAAAAAAAAAATTAAAAAAAATAATAAATGTATCATCTTTTGATAATAAAATATTCTTTTTTATTTTTTTTTGACATTTAAGATTTATGTATGAGAATTAAGAAAATAATTGATATTTTAGTTTTAAAAATATTTATTACTTATTTTTTTGTTATATTTTTTTTCTTTTTATTTTTTTTTGCATTCAAGCCTTAAGATTGTTGATGTGTGTACACTTATTGTTGTTATGCACTTTAGTCCATAAGTTAATGCATTGGTTGTTGAAATACACATGTGAGCTGAAACCTACTCCATTTAATCATACCTCTAAGTAAATTGTGTCTTTTGGGTATCCTAATTCTTGAATGAATACTGTAGAAAGAAAAAAAAATCATGGATGAATGATATTACCTCTATCAAGATTAATCTAAAATTTGCTTACCACCAAAAGATTACTATTCAAATATTTGTGTTCCCTCTAAAAGATTTGTAATAGCTTCACTATATATATCTCATTTTAAGCTCAAGAAAATTACATCTCTACTAACATGGGTTCAAATAAAATTCCAGATTTGAATGTTGAGTTCACACAATTAGAAATGATAGTGAAGGTGGTCAACAATTAGCATGACACTCACTGTTTCTCTTATATATCTCATTTTTACCCAAGGCTTCATCTTCATCATCTAGAATTTGATTGGCTCCATCTTCATCCTCTGGAATTTGATTCAGATCAAATCCTTAATTAGTAGAAATATTTAAATCAAACTCACGATCAACTGAAATGTTTAAATCTATATCCAAGTGTGCTCTTTTCTCCATAAAAGTGTAGAATTTATGGATTCCTCATCATCTTTAATTAACACAGAATCGAGTGAGTCTTCTACCCTTTCCAAATATGGAGTCTTGAACCCCTTCTATGGAATCTTTTACTAGTTCTAAATTTACAGATTCTCTAGTCTCATCCATAGAGTCTTCTACCCTTTCTAAAGTTAAAAAGTCTTGAGTTCGTTCCATAGAGTCTTTTACTCTTTCCGAATCCATCAAGACTTTCTACTATCTTTAGAATGTGTAAATAGCTATCTATGTTTTTTTTTAATATATATTTTAATCCTAAAAAAGGAAGAAGACAAGAAAAATAGCAATTGATCATGAAAGTAAAAGAGATAGAAGGGATCAAATAGGTAGTCATATACGTTGGAAATATGTTGCACTCATAAATGCAGCAATAACTTCACATAGGTGGTTGGAGAAGAAATAGGTACATTGAAAATGAATAAACACATTATTCAGTAAACACACATTAATTATCAAGGGTAAAAATGAACAAAATTAAATAAATAATAAGTCATTGATTTTAGAAAAGTAACAATAAAAATTGAACAAAAAAATAGTGTCAAAACGTCTCAGAAAAAAATAGAGGGAGTATTACTAAAATAGTTTGCTTTCCCAATAAATGTATTACAGTATTTTGAATTGTGATGATTGAATAATTTATAAGAGGAAAAATCAAGAAAAAAATAATTACTTTACATTAAAAAGCGAGAACATTATTTATTTGATAACATTTTTTAAATGCTAAAACTGTAGTTATTATGAAATGGAGTAAGTACTTTGATGTGTGATTTGTTGCAAGTTGATAAAGATTTTGCTTAAATATAAGATTTTAAGAATTTTTGAGAAGTTTTGGATTCTAGCCTTGTGCATAAAGAAAACATGGTAGGAAGGTAAAACTCCATTAAAAATGATCAATCATATTTTTCAACACAAAATGAGGTATGATAAGGTTGGTGGATATTTCCTACCAATAACATAATTAAAAAATACAAATTTAAAATAACTTTTAAAAATTTATTTATTAAATAAGTTCTATATTTTCTATAAAACAAACTTTTAAAATTCTTCTAAAATTGTATATTAAAGTTAGAAAACTTGGGTTGAATTCTCATACTTGTAATCTTTTTCATAGATAAAATATTTATATCATACTCAAATTAGGATCTCCATGAGGTACGACTTGGGTGGGTTGTCCACAATATTCAAATCTGTAATGGGTAATTTCACTGAGCTCACACCCTTATGACATAGTGGTTACTGCTCCAACAGTCCAAAAATAAATATACATGCGAGTTAAAGGAGCAAAACTGGGTAAGGAACAAGGCCCAAAATGAAACTAGAGATCCAGATAACAAATCGACCAAACAATATATATATATATATATATATATATATATATATAAATCTTAGTATTTTGCAAAAATTTAAGTGTTGATGATTCTTATTTGTTCAGATATTGTTTAGCAGTGGTCCCCATTAAACAAGTAAATGAAAATATGAAATAAAAATAATTTGTAATGCCGAAAAGAATGCAAGCCTTTTAATAATTTACTAGACAATAATTAATCCTTAAGCCTTCTAACTTAAGTATCATATAGTAATTATTTTTACTAAATTTTACATTGTGATCTAGATTGTTGATAAATAAAATCCAAGGTATACCCAATGTGTTTTTAAAATTTCATAAAATTAAGTTTAGATTCCTTCTTAAGTGATATCGAACTTCTTTATGAATTTAATTTTCAAGATTCATTGGTGTAAACAAAATTAGTCCCATTGCAAAGAAAATTACTTGTAAGGATACCAGTTGCGTCTCATTTCAAATATACCAAGCAATTATTGTAAAAATACGTGTTTATTAGTCAAAATAATAAAATTTTAGGATAATATTAAAATAATTGTAATAGAATTTGTTTTTAAATTATTATTTCAATATATTTTGTTTTCAAATTAGTTGTAGACTTTCCTTAAACTTATACAAACTAAGAAATGGGGAAACTTCTACAATGGTCCGAAAATGTTAAGACTGGATGATTTTAAATGAAATCAGTCAATTTTATTGTAAAATATTTATCTTATTATATTAACTAATAATATTAAAAGAAACAATCTCTCCTTCCACTAGTCTCAATCCACTTCGCTATATCCAACCCAATCACAAACAATTTGGGCTTATCTCTTTTTCTTTTTATGACCTTTTCGATGATTCAGTGTCTATTTGGTTTTAGAGCGATAACTAATTTCTCATTCTGTAACAACGTTTTAATATAATTTTTTTTATCAAAATTAATTTAAATTACATTTAATCAATCAAAGTTTATTTTATTTTATAGACAATAATTGTCTTTCACAAGAGACATTTTGTTCGAGTATAATAAGAGTGACAAAACACTTTTATCGCATCATTAACGCATCCTTTTATCCCTAAGCTCCCTATCTTCTTCCATCTGGATAAGAAATGTAAAACTAATACTAACCCGTTCGGCATCTTTGGTAGCCTAAACTTGTTCGGCACCCTCGACAGCCTGAACCCGTTCGGTACCTTCGGTAGCCTAAACCCGTTCGGCAGCCTCGACAACCTAAACCTATTCGGCACCTTCGGCAGCCTGAACCTATTCGGCACCTTCGACAGCCTGAACCCGTTTCGGCACCCTCGACAGCCTGAACCCGTTCGGCACCTTCGGTAGCCTAAACTTGTTCGGCATCCTCGGCAGCCTAAACCTATTCGGCCTTCAGATTACGAGAAGATTACGAGTGTACCTCCCAGACAAGTATTACCCTCTACGTCGCTTCGCTCCTCAAGGCTGGGGGGCTTGTGTACCGGAAGGGTCCTATCGGCCACGTGGACCGACATGTGATGTCCTATTGGACTTCGACACAATTCTCGACACCACCTCGGCTCGGCAGAGGGCTGAAAACTAAGGATAACCCAACCCTTGCCAAAGGCTGAGAACGAAGAGGTTGTCTCGACCTTTTCCTATTGGCTCGGCTAAGGCCGACAGAGCCAGATAGTAGTTAGGATGATGATCATGATTAACAAGGGGAAGCACGCGATTAAGGCCACGTGGACCGACACGTCAATAACCTAAACCTGTTCGGCACCTTCGACAGCCTGAACCTATTTGGCACCTTCGACAGCCTGAACCCGTTTCGGCACCCTCGACAGCCTGAACCCGTTCGGCACCTTTGGTAGCCTAAACTTGTTCGGCATCCTCGGTAGCCTAAACCTATTCGGCCTTCAGATTACGAGAAGATTACGAGTGTACCTCTCAGACAAGTATTACCCTCTACGTCGCTTCGCTCCTCAAGGCTGGGGGGCTTGTGTACCGGAAGGGTCCTATCGGCCACGTGGACCGACATATGATGTCCTATCGGACTTCGACACAATTCTCGGCACGACCTCGGCTCGACAGAGGGCCGAAAACTAAGGATAACCCAACCCTTTTTCTATCGGCTCGGCCAAAGGCCGAGAACGAAGAGGTTGTCCCGACCTTTTCCTATTGGCTCGGCTAAGGCCGACAGAGCCAGACAGTAGTTAGGACGATGATCATGATTAATAAGGGGAAGCACGCGATTAAGGCCACGTGGACCGACACGTCATGTCCTATCAGATATTAACGTAGTTTGGACACTACTTCGGCTCGGTAAGGGGTCGAGAACCATGGAGAATTCAACCCTCTTCTTATCGGTTCGACCAGAGAGGTTGTCTCGACCGTGCCCTGTCGGCTCGGCCAGAGGTTATCTCGGCCGTTCCCTATCGGCTCAGCCAAAGAGGTTGTCTCGGCCGTGCCCTGTTGGCTCGGCCAATGACCAATAGAGAATAGTTAGGATGATAATCATGGTTAACGAAAGACAACACGCAATTAAGGCGTAACCAGCCGATTAACATCGTATTACCTAATTCGGTAAATGTCAGAGAAGGCCCACCCCGCTCAGGCCCATGACAGGTAGTATAAATAAGTCACACGAAACGAGGTATGTCACTGTTCATTTATTACTCTCGAGAATTATGCTTGTCTTGACTTGAGCGTCGGAGTGCCTTTTGCATGTACCTCCCCCCTCTAAAGCATCAACTCAAAGCTCTCATTCGGCCCTCCAATTACTAGAAGACTACGAGTGTGCCCTTAGACAGGTACATTTTGGCGCCCACTGTGGGGCCGAGCTGAGAGACTTAAGAAGATCAACTGAGTGAGAGCATTATGGCAAAGACAAGGAAGACCAACACCGAAGACCACCGATCCGAAGACGAACACCGATCTGAGGCAGACAATGCCGAGACAGTTGACGAGACAAACATGGCCGAAGTGGTACGGCAGATGAAGGAGGAAATGGCCGCCATGAAGCAACAACGAGAGAAGGATGCTCGCGAAATGGCCACCTTGAGGGAAGAGAACGCTGCCCTAAAACACCAAAATCAAGATCCCACGTGGAAACCCTCCGAGCCGACCCACACTCAGGGGTCATTCCACTCACTCAGACATCATACCTCCATCCCTCGTACTTCTGCTGCCGCCCCGGGAAACCATGCCTCGATTGCTCAGGCACCTGGCCAACCCATGCACACCGTGCTGGCCGGAGCACACCGACACCCCTTCACCCCAAACATCATGCAATCTTCACTTCTTGATCATTGGAAGTCCCTACCGTTAGACAAGTATGACAGGACGACCGATCCAGACGAGCATGTCGACGTCTTTTTGACCCAAGTTACCCTCAGCACTACCGATGATGCTGCCTTGTGCCGAATATTTCCGACATCGCTAAAGGGCTGAGCTTTAAGCAGGTTCACTCGACTCCCGGCCAACTCGATTGACTCTTTCAACACGTTGGCCTCCCAATTTACCATTCAATTCGCTACTAGCCGACCTCATCAATTGACCTCCCTAGCATTGGTGAGCATTCAGCAAGAGAAGAAGGAATCTCTCCGGACTTTCATGAGCCGATTCAATAAAGCGGCATTGGAAATTCGAGACCTGAACCCGGCGGTGGCACTTCACCACCTCACCACAGCGTTGAAGCCGGGGGACCTTTTGCCAACAGTATCTGCAAGAAGCCACCGACTGACATGGACGAGATACGACGACGAGCCGACAAGTACATGCAAATGGAAGAGCTAGCTGATTTCCGCAACCAAGCTCGAGCTGAAACTATGGGAGAGATAGAGAATCTGATGTATGTTTGAAATGATGTATACACAAAGGTGCACTCTTTTCCTTGATCGGTCATTCCTACCCTTATAAATATGTGAAAAGGGATTTTGGCCAACAAGGTTTTTAACGAGACACCAATCAATGAAGTACAATTCACTCTCATTCAAGACTTTCTTCTTTACTGTTTGCTCGAATATTAACTCAGAAGGCTTCCCTCCTGAGTCGTCACTCGGCCAAGGATGTACCTTCGATTTTCCTGATAAGGTTTCCCTCCTGAGTCGTCACTCGACCAAGGATGTACCTTCGATTTTTCTGAAAAGGTTTCCCTCCCGAGTTGTCACTCGGCCAAGGATGTACCTTTGGATTTCTTGAAAAGGTTTCCCTCCCGAGTCGTCACTCGGCCAAGGATGTACCTTCGATTTTTTTTTATAAGATTTCCCTCTCGAGTCGTCACTCGGCCAAGGATGTACCTTCAGTTTTTCTGAAAAGGTTTCCCTCCCGAGTCGTCACTCGGCCAAGGATGTACCTTTGGATTTCTTGAAAAGGTTTCCCTCCCGAGTCGTCACTCGGCCAAGGATGTACCTTCGATTTTTTTTTATAAAGTTTCCTTCCCGAGTCGTCACTCGGCCAACGATGTACCTTTAGTTTTCCTGAAAAGGTTTCCCTCCCGAGTTCTCACTCGTCCAAGGATGTACCTTTGGATTTCTTCAAAAGGTTTCCCTCCCGAGTCGTCACTCGGCCAAGGATGTACCTTCGGCCTTCCTGAAAAGGTTTCCCTCTCGAGTCGTCACTCGGCCAAGGATGTACCTTTGGCTTTCCTACAAAGCCTTCCCTCCCGAGTCGTCACTCGGCCAATGATGTACCTTCAAATTTCCTGAAAATGTTTCCCTCCCGAGTCGTCACTCGGCCAAGGATGTACCTTTGGATTTCTTGAAAAGGTTTCTCTCCCGAGTCGTCACTCGGCCAAGGATGTACCTTTGGCTTTATTGAAAAGGTTTCCCTCCCGAGTCGTCACTCGGCCAAGGATGTACCTTCGGTTTTTCTGAAAAGGTTTCCCTCCTGAGTCGTCACTCGGCCAAGGATGTACCTTTGGATTTCTTGAAAAGGTTTCCCTCCCGAGTCGTCACTCGGCCAAGGATGTACCTTCAATTTTTTTTGATAAGGTTTCCCTCCCGAGTCGTCACTTGGCCAAGGATGTACCTTCGGTTTTTCTGAAAAGGTTTCCCTCCCGAGTCGTCACTCGGCCAAGGATGTACCTTTGGATTTCTTGAAAAGGTTTCCCTCCCGAGTCGTCACTCGGGCAAGGATGTACCTTCGGTTTTTTTTGATAAGGTTTCCCTCCCGAGTCGTCACTTGGCCAAGGATGTACCTTCGATTTTCCTGAAAAGGTTTCCCTCCCGAGTTGTCACTCGGCCAAGGATGTACCTTCGATTTTTTTTGATAAGGTTTCCCTCCCGAGTCGTCACTCGGCCAAGGATGTACCTTCAGTTTTTCTGAAAAGGTTTTCCTCCTGAGTCGTCACTCTGCCAAGGATGTACCTTTGGATTTCTTGAAAAGGTTTCCCTCCCGAGTCGTCACTCAGCCAAGGATGTACCTTTGATTTTTTGGCTAAAAACCTAATTTGGTCCCTTATAATAATTGTTTGTTTCAATTTAGTCCCACTTTTATTTTTGGTTTCAATTTGGTCCCAAACTAATTAATTGGTTTCAATTTAGTCCCAAAAAATTTAATTGGTTTCAATGTTGTCCTTCCGTCAAAATTTTCGTTAACGTCGTTTGGTCAATTTCGACGTGGCGAAAAAATTAAATTTCATAAGTGTAATAAATCCTTACGTGGATTTCCAACTCCTTACGTGGATTTCCAACGTGGAAAGAGTTGAATTTTAGAAAACCGCGAGAGAGAAGAGAAAACCCTAAACAGAGAAGTGTGATTGGTTCATTGGTTTGTTTGGAGATAAATTCTTTGTTAGGGTTTTGAAGAAGAAGAAGAAGGCGCATGCATTGGTGATTGATTTGAAGAAGAAGAAGCGACGTTTGTGTGTTCTTCTAATCGGGTAAGTCCTTTGTTTAGGGTCTTTTTGATTAAAGGGTCTTCTTGGGTTCTTTTTAGGGCTACGGGTAAGAATGGGCCTGGCTTATGAGTTGCGTTTTGATGTTTATTGGAAAGATTTTGCTTTTGGTGTGGTCCCAAAGACTGGGTTCGTTGCTTTTGGTGTGGTCCCAAACACTGGGTTTGTTGCTTTTGGTGTGGTCCCAAAGAATGGATTGGTTTCATGTTGTTTGTGTGGCCCCGAAAAATGTTGTCGTGTGTTGTGCATATATTGAAGATTATTGAAAAGGAAAGTAATTTGAGCAAATGGTGGATACCAAGGTATATTTCACATGGTTTGAATTTTTTAGATTTGAATTGTTTAGATTAACCCGTTATTGGTTTATAATGAGTTAACATATTATTTTCAGTTGGGCTGGAGACCAAGTCTTTGAGGTAAAAAATGTCAACTTAATAGGAGATAAATATACTATCAACTTGCAAGTGCAAGAATGCAGCTGTAGAAAATGGATGTTGACTGGGTTGCCCTGTTGCCATGCTATATCATGTATGAGGTATATGAATTTGGATCCAAAGGATTTTGTGCCACATTATTACAAGAGGGCAACATATGAAGCTATATATCAATCAATGATATATCCAGTAAATGGTCAGCAACTCTGGACCAAGACATGGTGCCCTGATGTTCTTCCACCACCATGTAAGAAAATGCCAGGACGCCCTAAGAAAAGAAGGAATTTGGAGCCATGGGAACTGAAGAAGGATGACACTGAATTGAGAAGGAAGGGATGTAGGAGAAAGTGCAGTAGGTGCAAGAGTTTTGGCCATAACAAATCAACCTGTAAGGAAAACCCAATTGAAACCCATCAGCCCACCCAAGAGTCTGAGCCCACTCAGGTATCTCAGCCCACCCAAGAATCTGAGCCCACCCAGGTATCTCAGCCCACCCAACCATTTGAGCCCACTCAGGTATCTCAGCCCACGCAACCATCTGAGCCCACTCAGGTATCTCAGCCCACCCAGGTATCTCAGCGCACCCAACCATCTGAGCCCGCCCAACCCTTTCAGGGAGAAGTTGAAGCCTAAAAAAGCACGACCACATTGGAAACTATGACAAAGTTGAAGATTGTTGTTTGTTGGTTTTTTTGTTAAGGGTTTCATATTTTTTGTGTTTAGACTGTATTAGTGATTTATGATGTACCACACTTTTGAGATTATGCTTTGCATGACAATATTAATTGGTCATCATATGACAATACTTAATGTAGGAGACTATTATTATTGTCATTCCCAAGAGTTGACTACTTATATTTCAATACGCTATTATTATCATTTTTTTAATATAGTTTTTACAAATGTAAGAATAACAGAATGGAAAACAATATGAGATTTACGTTCAACCCGTCATAATGACAAACATATTAAGTCCAACTCGTCATAATCACAAACATATTAAGTCTAACCCGTCAGAATGAGATTTACAATTAAAACATGTTAAGCTGAACCCGCCAGACCAGACCCGTGAGAATCACGGTCGTGATTCACAATCACGCCTGTGATTGACACGGCTTAAATGACAATCAAAACATGTTAAGCTGAACCCGCCAGACCAGACCCGTGAGAATCACGGCCGTGATTCACAATCACGCCCGTGATTGACACGGCATAAATCACAATCAAAACATGTTCAGTTGAACCCGCCAGACCAGACCCGTGAGAATCACGGCCGTGATTCACAATCACGCCCGTGATTGACACGACATAAATCACAATCATAACATGTTAAGTTGAACCCGCCAGACCAGACCCGTGAGAATCACGGCCGTGATTCACAATCACGCCCGTGATTGACACGACATAAATCACAATCAAAACATGTTCAGTTGAACCCGCCAGACCAGACCTGTGAGAATCACGGCCATGATTCACAATCACGCCCGTGATTGACACGACATAAATCACAATTAAAATTTGTTTAAGTTGAACATTGGGTGGCCCGTGAGAATCACGGCCGTGATTCAGAATCACGCCCGTGATTGACACGCCATCAGTCACGTACATCCTATAAATACCCACGACCGTGATTCGACCCACCCACCCAAAACCCTACCTTCATCCTATAAAAACCCATGACAGTCATTCGACCCACCCACCCAAAACCCTACCTTCATCTTATAAAAACCCAGCCCTAAACCCTAAACAGAACACCCAACCTTTAAACCTAAAAACCCAGCTCTTGTTTAGTCTTTGAACTTTCTTACCATATGTATTCAACTCTTTAAAACCTTAAACCTTAATATATCTATGTTTATGAATTTTCCTATGCTTTGACGATCATACTTGGTGCACTGATGATTTTAATCTTCAAAACAAACCATTATATTTAAACTTCAAACAATGATACAATACTATCATTACTAATTCTTGATAATTCCATTGCAATTAAACCAACATTACAAAAATAACCATCAACAATATCCCAAAAGGTGTCTTTAAATACAAAACACCATATTTCACTACTTCAAATAAAACACCCTTCCAAATTGAACCAAGTTGTTACAAATTAAATACATTAAAACCAAATTCAAAAACAACAGAAAAACAACAACAATTATCAACAACTTCATCCACCATCTTATTAACTTCAAAGAACTCTGGGGATTGTTCATCTTTCTCCTCAGCCTAGCTATCAACAAATCTCTTTCATCCACGTATTCCTCTAAAGACCACTTGAAAAAGTTGCATCCTTGTTGTTCAGCATCACCAAACTACAAATTTTTAAAACCAATGAAACATAATCACCAATTAGGGCTAAATTAATTTAATTAATTTACATTACATACCTTGTAATTTGGACAACCCCAGAATCTTTTACCAGCATTGGCAGATGTCATTGCTGTTCGCAACACAGCAACCTCCCCGCAATAGCAATAGGGAACAAAATACCTACTACCATGACTTTCAAACCCACTTGAATTCGTCGAGTTCATTAGGCGTGAATTCGTAGACATCCGGGACGTTTTCATTCTTCAACAGTAAACCCTAACTTCAAATCCTGCAAATCACAACATGGGGACAACTAAAACTAATTTATCAACAAGAAGAAGAACAACAACAAAAACAAAAAGAAGAACAACAACAACAAAAGAAGAAGAACAACAACAAAAGAAGAAGAACTGGGGGCGTACGAAGGAACCTTAAATGAGAATAATGAACAAATACCCATCCACAAAAACATAAACAAGAAGCAAAACAAAAAGCCATCCACGTTGGCATCCCACTGCCCATTAATAATCCACATCAGCACCAACTGGCGTCCACGTCCTCAACAATTAACACTGTTAACGAAAATTTTGACGGAAGGACAACATTGAAACCAATTAAATTTTTTGGGACTAAATTGAAACCAAATAATTAGTTTGGGACCAAATTGAAACCAAAAATAAAAGTGGGACTAAATTGAAACAAACAATTATTATAAGGGACCAAATTAGGTTTTTAGCCTGATTTTTTTGGATAAGGTTTCCCTCCCGAGTCGTCACTCGGCCAAGGATGTACCTTTGGTTTTTCTGAAAAGGTTTCCCTCCCGAGTCGTCACTCGGCCAAGGATGTACCTTTGGATTTCTTGAAAAGGTTTCCCTCCCGAGTCGTCACTCGGCCAAGGATGTACCTTCGATTTTCCTGAAAAGGTTTCCCTCCCGAGTTGTCACTCGGCCAAGGATGTACCTTTGGATTTCTTCAAAAGGTTTCCCTCCCGAGTCGTCACTCGGCCAAGGATGACCCTTCGGCTTTCCTGAAAAGGCTTTCCTCCCGAATCGTCACTTGGCCAAAGATGTACCGTCAGTTTTCCTGATAAGGTTTCCCTCCCGAGTCGTCACTCGGCCAAGGATGTACCTTTGGATTTCTTGAAAAGGTTTCCTTCCCGAGTCGTCACTCGGCCAAAGATGTACCTTTGATTTTTCTGATAAGGTTTCCCTCCCGAGTCGTCACTCGGCCAAGGATGTACCTTTGGCTTTCTTGAAAAGGTTTCCCTCCCGAGTCGTCACTCGGCCAAGGATGTACCTTCGATTTTCCTGAGAAGGTTTCCCTCCCGAGTCGTCACTCGGCCAAGGATGTACCTTCGGTTTTTCTGAAAAGGTTTCCCTCCCGAGTCGTCACTCGGCCAAGGATGTACCTTCGATTTTTTTTGATAAGGTTTCCCTCCCGAATCGTCACTCGGCCAAGGATGTACCTTCGGTTTTTCTGAAAAGACTTCCCTCCCGAGTCCTCACTCGGCCAAGGATGTACCTTTGGATTTCTTGAAAAGGTTTCCCTCCCGAGTCGTCACTCGGCCAAGGATGTACCTTCGGTTTTCCTGAAAAGGTTTCCCTCCCGAGTTGTCACTCGGCCAAGGATGTACCTTTGGATTTCTTCAAAAGGTTTCCCTCCCGAGTCATCACTCAGCCAAGGATGTACCTTCAGCTTTCCTTAAAAGGTTTCCCTCCCGAGTCGTCACTCGGCTAAGGATGTACCTTCGGCTTTCCTGAAAAGGCTTCCCTCCCGAGTCGTCACTCGGCCAAGGTTGTACCTTCGATTTTTTTTTTATAAGGTTTCCCTCCCGAGTCGTCACTCGGCCAAGGATGTACCTTCGGTTTTTCTGAAAAGGTTTTGCTCCCGAGTCGTCACTCGGCCAAGGATGTACCTTTGGATTTCTTGAAAAGATTTACCTCCCGAGTCGTCACTCGGCCAAGGATGTACCTTCGGTTTTTTTATAAGGTTTCCCTCCCGAGTCGTCACTCGGCCAAGGATGTACCTTTGGTTTTTCTGAAAAGGTTTCCCTCTCGAGTTGTCACTCGGCCAAGGATGTACCTTTGGATTTCTTGAAAAGGTTTCCCTCCCGAGTCGTCACTCGACCAAGGATGTACCTTCATTTTTCCTGAAAAGATTTCCCTCCCGAGTTGTCACTCGGCCAAGGATGTACCTTTGGATTTCTTCAAAAGGTTTCCCTCCCGAGTTGTCACTCGGCCAAGGATGTACCTTCGGCTTTCCTGAAAAGGTTTCCTTCCCGAGTCGTCACTCAGCCAAGGATGTACCTTCGGCTTTCCTGAAAAGGCTTCCCTCTTGAGTCGTCACTCGGCTAATGATGTACCTTCAGTTTTCCTGAAAAGGTTTCCCTCCCGAGTCGTCACTCGGCCAAGGATGTACCTTTGAATTTCTTGAAAACGTTTCCCTCCCGAGTCGTCACTCGGCCAAGGATGTACCTTTGGCTTTCTTGAAAAGGCTTCCCTCCCGAGTCGTCACTCGGCCAAGTATGTACCTTCGATTTTTCTAATAAGGTTTCCCTCCCGAGTCGTCACTCGGCCAAAGATGTACGTTCGGTTTTCTTGAAAAGGTTTCCCTCCAGAGTCGTCACTCGGCCAAGGATGTACCTTTGGATTTCTTGAAAAGGTTTCCCTCTCGAATCGTCACTCGGCCAAGGATGTACCTTTGGATTTCTTGAAAACGTTTCCCTACTGAGTCGTCACTCAATTCGCCGTTTGGTTACCATTGAAAGAGTCCTTCGGCAGCTTGAACCTGTTCGGCACCTTCGGTAGCCTGAACCCGTTCGGCACCTTCGGTAGCCTGAACCCGTTCGGCACCCTCGGCAGCCTCAACCTATTCCGTACCCTCGGTAGCCTGAACCCCTTCGACACCTTTGGCAGCCTGAACCCGTTTCGGCACCCTCGGCAGCCTAAACCCCTTCGGCACCTTCGACAGCCTGAACCTGTTCGGCACCTTCGGTAGCCTGAACCCGTTCGGCACCCTCGGCAGCCTCAACCTCTTCAGGACCCTCGTTAGCCTGAACCCCTTCGACACCTGCGGCAGCCTGAACCCGTTCGGCACCCTCGACAGCCTGAACCCGTTCGGTACCTTCGGTAGCCTAAACCCGTTCGGAAGCCTCGACAACCTAAACTTGTTCGGCACCTTCGGCAGCCTGAACCTATTCGGCACTTTCGACAGCTTGAACCCGTTTCGGCACCCTCGAAAGTCTGAACCCATTCGTCACCTTCGATAGCCTAAACTTGTTCGGCATCCTCGGCAGCCTAAACCTATTCGGCCTTCAGATTATGAGAAGATTACGAGTGTACCTCCCAGAGAAGTATTACCCTCTACGTCGCTTCGCTCCTCAAGTCTGGGGGGCTTGTGTACCGGAAGGGTCCTATCGGCCACGTGGACCGACATGTGATGTCCTATCGGACTTCGACACAATTCTCGGCACGACCTCAGCTCGACAGAGGGCTGAAAACTAAGGACAACCCTGTTAGAAAAGAATGGCACAATCCAAGAGGGGGGTGAATTAGATTCTATGACCTTTTAAAAATTATCAGAGTATTTAGGATCTTTATTTCACTTAAAATTTTCTAAGACTGAATTTTTCAAATGAAGCTCCCTTAAAGACTTGTTATGAAAGTATGAATGCAATATGCTTTCTTGATTACAAAATTGTGAGATTCAAATATAATGTTCTAATTCAGATTTAAACCAACAATTTTCACACACACATGTTAATCAAGAATTATCTTCTTTATTGTTCAATCAAGCAATTACTCAAAGTAAAAGATAAGGTAGAAGAAGATTGCACAAGTCTTTTATACTGGTTCAGCCACTCCACATGTGACCTACATCCAGTCCTTAATCAATACCTGATTAAGATTTGTTCCACTATCTTAAGCAAGAAGGTTTACAAGCACACACACATGCATATACTTCAACACTAAAGATAACCACTTTCTTGACCCCAAGAAAGCACCCCTTGTAGAAACCCACTACAAGAAACCTTACCACTTGAGAAACCCTTCTCAAGATTTTACAAAGATTCACAAAGAACAAAGGAACGAATTCACCTGGAATTCTTGAAGCAAATCTTTTATCTTCCCCTTTCAAGAATATGATGATGATGATCTTCTAACAAAGTTGTTCACAAACGTTTTCACTCTTGGATTTCACAAAGAAAACTCTCCAAGATGGTCACAAAGACTCCACAAAACGCTTTTCACAGTTTGATTATCAGTTCTAATTCTATGTGATAGACTATGGCCAAGGCCAAGAAATCCAAGAGGTGATATACTGAAAGAACCAAGAGGAATGGGATGATCTTAAAGACCTTGTTCATATATTTTGTAAATAGTCTCTTGTATAGGTTATTTTGCCTTTGTATTTGTGAGGCACTCTACTTGCTTTTTCCTAGTGTTTGTATATTGTTTTTAAGGTAGGTTACTTGGAGAGTTTAACTCCATTTAACCTCCCTAGTTGATACTTTCATTTTGTATTTTTTCAGTAGGGAAAAGGGGGTGACATTTAGCAATGCTTGAGGGTGTGCTTAGAAATTGGGCCTGAGTTGGGCCTAGGCAAAATTTTACATATTGGACTCATTTTGCTCCTAATTTTTCATAGATTTGATTTAGCTAGGTTTCATCATCAAATGATGAACCTAACTAAACCAAATCAAAGATTTTAAAATTAATTCAAGGAGCATTTTGAACCATGGGCCGCCTAGCTTGTTCCTTCTCTTTGGCCGAATTTCTCAAGCATTCCTTCTTGAGTTTGAAGCTTGTCTTGCAAGCTTCTAAACTCAAGCAAGGTTAGCTTACCTTACCATGGTTCCAAAAAGAACCATGGTCAAGGTTTAGCTTCTCCAACAAGCTAGCTAAACCGTAGGAGTTTAAGTTAACCCTACCATGGTTCCTAGTGAACCATGGTTAAGGATAACTTCTCCTACAAGATACTCTCCCCTATATATTTGTTTTTCCTACACTTGTACTCACTTTTGAGCAAATTGAGAAATAATAATCAGATTTCTCTCATCAAGAGTCCATTCTAAAACCGTGGAGAATTCTCTCTAAGTTTTCACCAAGGTTCTTCAACCTTAACCATTGGTTCCTCAAGCTTCTACACTGAGCAAGGAGTAACCGAGCCACCTTGAGGCTTCTCCTCCATTGAAGACCTCTTCATGGAGCTTCAAGCTTCTTCCAAAGGTCTACCTCAAGAGTTCACGGTCCTAAGCATGGAGCAAAGTGAAGGAACATCAATCTCCTCACCTAGTTCCATCATCTTTGGTATCTAGAGCCTAGTGCTCTTGAGGTTTTTGTTTCTAACTTTTTATTCTTGAATCCGTGTTGTATCTTCCTCCTTTTACATGTCTCTTTGTGTTGCTGCATGGATCTAGTTTTAATAAATATATTGATGGATCCTAATTGTCACATGAGAATTAATTGATTCATTCTGTGCTTGTTCCTTATTCTTGAATCAATTTGTGGTGCGCCTAGGTTTCTATACTTGTGCGTTTTGATTTTTGCTTGAGTCTTCTCCATTCTTATAACACGAGTCCGTGATTGGACATTGATAATGTTTAGTGTATGTTTTTGTTTTTGAATCATATGTTTTGTCTAGAGTCATGTGTAGTCCTTTTACATGTTGAAAATTCCTAGACTAGCTTGTTTGACCTAATTTTGTTTTGTGTTTGTTGAGTCCGAATTTGTGAGTCTTTTCCTTATTAAATCTGAACCTTACTATAAGTGCTTTTGATTTACATGTTTGAGCTCCTAATTTGCTATTAGTTCTAGCAAATTTCCTAGAGTTAGGTTTCCTTTATGTCATATTAAAAGTTTTGTCAAGAAAAGTTCAGAAACACTCTCCTATTAGGTCCCTTTGTGATTAGTGGTGTGGCTGAACCTTATTGAAATTTTTTGAGCTATAAAACAGAGGCAAAACAGAGGTGTATGTGTCCTAATTGCATGAGAAAAACAAAGAAAAATAGTGCTTAAAAATTTTACCTAAAATTCCTACAAAATAGTGAAGCACTAGTGAAAACATGCTTGTTGACATCTCTTGTTTTGTGTAAAATTTTTACTGCAGTTTTCTATATTAAATCCGAGACATATAAGTGTGTAAAAGGCATTGAAGCTCTTGAACATTAAAAGAAAAATAAGTGAAAAATATTTTGCAAAAGAAAAAGAAAGAAAATAGCAAAAGAAAAAACCAAAAAGGAGTAAAAATTGGTTAAGAGTGCTCTCGGTTTTGGTATGGTTTTTGCATGTAAATTTTTGTGACCAGCCACATTTTTGAGTCTTATTTTGTTTTCTAATCTTAGCTTTTAATTTTGTAATCCATTCTAGTGCGTTTCCTAGGTTAATCTTTGTGTGCTAGCCTTCAAAATTTCCTTTAATTGTTGCTTGTCTTTTTGTGGAATTCTTTCTAGTCTTGTCTCATTTGTTTTCCACCAATTGGTGTAGCCATTCTAAATTTTTCATTTTCAGTTTTAGCACTAATATTCAGTCTTGAAGGTGGTTGAGTGCTTTTTGAAAGGTGTAGGAGGCCAAGGCAAAGGACATCCACTTGAAGGCTTTGGTGGTTGCTTAGGGAGTTTGTTCTCTCTTGGTGGCTAGGCTCTTGGAAACACCTAGAAGTGACTAACCTCAAGGTTACTTCTAAAAAGAGGAGTGAAACACCTTTGTGAGGCTGCAGTTGGTGGCTGAATTGGAGCAAGAAGGAGTGAAGCTAATTGTGAAAATTTTTGTGAAAATTTAGAACTAAATTTAGTGACGGAAATTTTGGTTACTAAAACTAGTTTTTCCTTACAAAAATCCGTCTCTAAATTTGTTCTAAATTAGTGGCTAATTTGTTTGCCTTGAAATTAAGTGCAGCCACTAATTTCATTTGAGAGTAAATTTACATTTCATTTGGAGTGTGAATTTACATTTCATTTGAAACAAATTTGAATTTCATTTGACTTGTAATTTTTTTTTGCTTTCTAAATTTTTGTACAAGGCCTTTATTAAGGAGTGTCTTGGAGTGCCTTTGGTGTATCTCCATCTCTCCTTAAGAATTTTCATAGTAATTTCTGTGTAGTACTTGTGAGAGTGGTCCTTGAAGGTCTTTGGTGCCTTTCAAGCTCTCACTTAGGTTTAATTGCTTTCAACGCCTAGTTTATGTTTTCAAGTCATTTATGTTTTAAGCAATTTATGTTTTAAGTCATTTAAGTTTTCAAGCAATTTATGTTTTTCTTGCTCTTTATGATTTCAAGCATCATATAAATTGTACACATAGGCACTTGTTTGTTATTTTTCTTTAAGAAAAGATCTTTGTGAAAATTGATTTGTGCAAGACAAAAGTACAAAGGGGTTTAGAGATTTTTACTTGAAGAGGCTTGGTTATTAAGTGGCTCTTTAGTAGCTCACCTCCCTCCAAAGTTCAATTTGTACTCTTAGACCTCCAAGTGCCAAGTCTAAGCACTTAAAAAAATCTTATTTTCATAAAAACTATTTTTGTGTGGAAAAATCTCTTGAATTAAAATGTCTCAAAATTCCTCCAATAGTGAAAGTGATGGCTCTCCAAAAAGTCTTTATTACATCACTAAAGAGCTCAAATCACTTAAACTATGGAAAAAGCAAGAGTCCATTCAAAGAGAGAAGGAAAGAATTGAAAGAGAAGGACAACTTGCTTATTTAGAGGAAGAATTGAGAATTTTAAGGCAAGAGGAAGAAAAATTGAAAGAAGATATGAAGAAACATAGAAAAAAGAGTAGGAGCTCACATTCCCAATACATCCCCTAATGAAAGCATGAATCCAGGGGATCACTACCAACATACTCCTAGGAGGTCCACAAAGCCAAGGGAAGTCAAAGTTGACCTTCCCCAATTTTTTGGCAAAGATGATGTGGAGTTATACCTAGATTGGGAAATGAAGGTTGAGCAACTCTTTGCTTGTCATAGGGTGAGTGAAGAGAGAAAAGTCCCTCTGGCTACCTTTAGCTTCCAAGGGCATGCCATGTATTGGTGGACAGCCCTAGAAAGAGAGAGACGCCTCCACAATGATCCTCCAATTCAATATTGGAATGATCTTAAAAGTGCAATGAGGAGGAGGCACATTCCCACCTATTATGGAAGGGAGCTTATGAATAAGCTCCAAAGGCTCCAACAAAGGGATTTGTCTGTAGAACAGTACAGGCAACAAATGGAGCTTTTAATGATGAGGGCTTGTATTAGGGAAGAGGAAGCCACCACTGTAGCTAGATTCCTAAGTGGTCTTGACTTAGAGATTAGAGACCAAGTGGAGCTACTACCCTACAGGGACTTAAATGATTTAGTCCAACTTTGTGTAAGGGTAGAACAACAAATGTTGAGAAAATCTTCTTTTAAAAGAGAAGGCTCCCACTCTAGATCTCTTAAGAAAGACTACATGGAAGAAGAAAAATCTTTTGAAAAGAAAAATATTTTAGAACCCTCCAAGGAATTAGCTAAGAATAAGGATAAAAACAAAAAGAAGGGTAAAGGTACCCACACTCCACACACTAGCACAAAGACTAGTGATATTAAATGTTTCAAGTGTCTAGGGAGAGGCCACATTGCTTCTCAATGCCCTACAAAGAAAGTCATGATCTTAAGGGGGCATGACACTTATAGTAGTCAAGAAGAGACTACTACCTCCTCTTCTAGTGAGAGTGAGGTTGAAACAAAACTTCAAAGGACCCAAGTGGAGCCAGTTTATCCTTATGAAGGAGAGCTCCTAATGCTTAGGAGAATCCTGTTGAGCTTAGGGGAGCTGAAGACTTTAAGAGTTTTGATGATCACAACAACTTGGAGACAACAAGTGTACAACAACAACAATGAACACAAAAACAAAGTCAAGGAAGAGTCAAGAAAAATACCTTGAAGTGTAGCTATGTAATAGAGTTTAGGAAGCAAATTGTTATAAATAAATTGTTATATTTGTGTCTGTGTGTGCTTTGTGCATTGAGCAAATCTTGTCTAGAATCAAGTAGGGAGTGGATGATGATGAGTTAAACATTGGAAAATTATTTTGAGACTTAAAATGAAGTTTTAAGAACTGACTCAAAATAATCGATTATTGTTAAATATAATCGATTATTTCAGCAAGTGGGCTAAGTGGAATGCCTTGCTGTAAATAATCGATCAAATTGTTCTTGGTTGATTTTCAGAAATCTGAAGAACAAAATAATCGATTATTCTTTAAAATAATCGATTATCTGGGTTTGAATTTTTATAAATAGTTTGAACTCTTTTGAAACTTCATAACATTGAGTAAAAACTGATAATCAACTGGTAAAAACGTTTTAGAGAGTCTGTGTGACATCTTGGAGAGTTTTCTTTGTGAAATCCAAGAGAAAAACGTTTGTGAAAAGCTTGTGAGGAAATCATCATCATCATCATACTCTTGAAAGAGGAAGACAAAGATTTGTTCAAGAATTCCAGGTGAATTCGTTTCATTTTATTCTTTGTGAATCTTTGTGAAAAATCTTGAGAAGGGTTTCTCAAGTGGTGAAGTTTCTTGTAGTGGGTTCTACAAGGGTTACTTTCTTGGGGTCAAGAAAGTGGTTATCTTTTTGTAGTGAAGTATATGCATGTGTGTGTGCTTGTAAACCTTCTTGCTAAAAGATAGTGGATCAAATCTTAATCAGGTGGTGATTAAGGACTGGATGTAGGTCACATGTGGAGTGGCTGAACCAGTATAAAAGACTTGTGCAATCTTCTTCAACCTTATCTCTTATTTTGTAATTTCTTGGTTGTGCTTTAAAGAAGATAAAACTTGATTAACATGTGTATGTGAATTTTGATGGGTTAAATCTATAATTGGATATTATATTTGAACCTCATTGTCTTGTAATCAAGTTGCACATTGCATTCATATCATTGTAACAAGTCTTTAAGAGTGCTTCATTTGAAAATTCTGTCATAGAAAAGTTTTGATTGAATTTAAGATCCAAAAACTCTGATAAATTTTTAAAGGGTCATTGAATCTAATTCACCCCCCCCTCTTGGATTGGGCCATTCTTTTCTAACAAATCCTTCATAATCAACCTAGTGGTACCCTATCCCAAAGAGAGAACATCTTTCATACAAGATGTAATATTTTAAATAATGCTTGTTCTCTCATTGTTGATAGTGGTTCATGGTGCAATTGTTGTAGCACTAGGTTGGTTAAAAAGATGAGTTTAATTACTATGCCACATCCTCAACCTTATCATTTGCAATGGCTTAATAAGGATGGCGACATAGTAGTTGACCAACAAGTGAAGGTCAAGTTTTCCATTGGGAAGTATGAGGATCAAGTTTTATGTGATATAGTACCAATGGAAGCTTGTCATATTTTGTTAGGAAGACCATGGCAATTTGAAAAGAAAACTATACATAATGGTCTTACTAATGAAATTTCCTTCACTCACAAGGAAAAGAAATTTGTACTTTATCCTCTTTCACCTCAACAAGTGGCTGAGGATCAAGCACAAATGAAAAACAAAAGAAAAAGAGAAAAGGTAGGGAAGAGTAAAGAGGAAGAAATATCCTCTAAGGGAATTATGTCTAAAGAGAATTGCTTTATCACTAAAGAATCTATGAAAACTACTTTCTTTATTCATAAAGATCTTAACTCTTACCCTCACGCTGCCACTAGTCTTGAAGAAGAGATTCATAAATCCATTATTTAAAAAAAAAAAAAAAAGAATCTCAACTTCAAGATTTTGTGAAGGAGAAGTGGACTTCATTTAGTTCTACTTCTCATGCTACTTCCTTGGTGGTGCCCAAGGTAGATAGCCTTCCTTTTTGTAGGACTTGTCCTACCTTAGTTGTGTCAATAATGCACCCAATTTATGGAATATATTATTTGTTGGATATAACATATGAACCTTCAAGGTTCCTTGTGACAAATTCTTTTCATAACTATCCAACAAATAATATAATCCAAAATTGTTTAGGAAATTTCTTAGTAGTATTTTCCTTATTTTCTAGGAAATGCCTAGGTTACCACATAGGGTACTTTAGGCAAGATATTTTAGTTTTTAGGATTAAGTCTTTAGTGTGCTATAGTTTTAGTTTTAACACATTTTTAGGATTTAATAATATACCTAGTCTATGTTTAGGAAAGGATCCTATTCATTATATTAGTAGGTCTAGTGTCATTGATTTCTTTAGGTTCCATGAAAGGATTCCTTCTAGGATATTCCTTTCACATTTATTTGTTGAAAATATCACCTCTAATGAATTTTATTATATATTTGTAGGTATGGCCAATAATCATGAGGACCCTCGAGATTTGAGGTCAAATCCTTTTCAAGAGGGAGGGGATGATAGACTATGGCCAAGGTCAAGGAATCCAAGAGGTGATATACTGAAAGAACCAAGAGGAATGGGATGATCTTAAAGACCTTGTTCATATATTTTGTAAATAGTCTCTTGTATAGGTTATTTTGCCTTTGTATTTGTGAGGCACTTTACTTGCTTTTTCCTAGTGTTTGTATATTGTTTTTAAGGTAGGTTACTTGGAGAGTTTAACTCCATTTAACCTCCCTAGTTGATACTTTCATTTTGTATTTTTTCAGTAGGGAAAAGGGGGTGACATTTAGCAATGCTTGAGGGTGTGCTTAGAAATTGGGTCTGAGTTGGGCCTAGGCAAAATTTTACATATTGGACTCATTTTGCTCCTAATTTTTCATAGATTTGATTTAGCTAGGTTTCATCATCAAATGATGAACCTAACTAAACCAAATCAAAGATTTTCAAATTAATTCAAGGAGCATTTTGAACCATGGGCCGCCTAGCTTGTTCCTTCTCTTTGGCCGAATTTCTCAAGCATTCCTTCTTGAGTTTGAAGCTTGTCTTGCAAGCTTCTAAACTCAAGCAAGGTTAGCTTACCTTACCATGGTTCCTAAAAGAACCATGGTCAAGGTTTAGCTTCTCCTACAAGCTAGCTAAACCGTAGGAGTTTAAGTTAACCCTACCATGGTTCCTAGTGAACCATGGTTAAGGATAACTTCTCCTACAAGCTACTCTCCCCTATATATTTGTTTTTCCTACACTTGTACTCACTTTTGAGCAAATTGAGAAATAATAATCAGATTTCTCTCATCAAGAGTCCATTCTAAAACCGTGGAGAATTCTCTCTAAGTTTTCACCAAGGTTCTTCAACCTTAACCATTGGTTCCTCAAGCTTCTACACTAAGCAAGGAGTAACCGAGCCACCTTGAGGCTTCTCCTCCATTGAAGACCTCTTCATGGAGCTTCAAGCTTCTTCCAAAGGTCTACCTCAAGAATTCACGGTCCTAAGCATGGAGCAAAGTGAAGGAACATCAATCTCCTCACCTAGTTCCATCACTATGTCTGAAGTTTCAAAAAGTTCAAGCTATTTATAAAAGTCTCAGACGCAGATAATCGATTATTTTAAAGAATAATCGATTATTTTGTTCTTCAGGTTTTCTAGAAACCAACCAAGAACAATATAATCGATTATTTTGCTGGATAATCAATTATTCCAGAGAGTCATTTCTGGGATAATCAATTATTTTGGCAAATAATCGATTATTGCAGCAAGGCATCCCATTTTGTCTGTTGCTGGAATAATCGATTATATTTAACGATAATCGATTATTTTGAGTTAATTTTTAAAACTTCATTTTATACCTCAAAATAAGTTTCTAATCTTCTTAAATCATCATCATATACTCTCTACTTAGCTTAGATATAGAATTTGCTTATGCACAAAGCATACTAAGCACACACAATATAAAAACTCATTTAAAACAACTTAATTCCTAAACTCTATTACATAGCTCCATTACATAGCATTTTTTTGACTTTTCTTTGACTTTGTTTTTGTGCTTCCAAGTTGTAAGTTGTTGTTGTACATGTGCTTCCAAGTTGTTGTTGTACACTTATGTTGTGATCATCAAAACTCCTTTAGGCTTCAAGCTCTCCTAAGCTCAACAAACCCAACCTTTTTTCTATCGGCTCGGCCAAAGGCCGAGAACGAAGAGGTTGTCCCGACCTTTTCCTATCGGCTCGGCTAAGGCCGACAGAGCCAGACAGTAGTTAGGACGATGATCATGATTAACAAGGGGAAGCACGCGATTAAGGCCACGTGGACCGACACGTCATGTCCTATCAGATATTGACGCAGTTTGGACACTACTTCGGCTCGGTAAGGGGCTGAGAACCATGGAGAATTCAACCCTCTTCCTATCGGTTCGACCAGAGAGGTTGTCTCGGTTGTGCCCTGTCGGCTCGGCCAGAGGTTGTCTCGGTCGTTCCCTATCGGCTCGGCCAAAGAGGTTGTCTCGGCCGTGCCCTGTCGGCTCGGCCAAGGACCAATAGAGAATAGTTAGGATGATAATCATGGTTAACAAAAGACAACACGCAATTAAGGCGTAACCAACCGATTAACATCGTATTACCTAATTCGGTAAATGTCAGAGAAGGCTCACCCCGCTCAGGCCCATGACAGGTAGTATAAATAAGTCACACGAAACGAGGTATGTCACTGTTCATTTATTACTCTCGAGAATTATGTTTGTCCTGACTTGAGCGTCGGAGTGCCTTTTGCAGGTACTTCCCCCCTCTAAAGCATCAACTCAAAGCTCTCGTTCGACCCTCCAATTACTAGAAAACTACGAGTGTACCCTTAGACAGGTATAAATACTAAATTTATCATGAAAGAAAGGACTAATTCAACTAAGATTATTAACTAAAATGAATTTAATACTAATAGAAAAATAAAAATAAAATAAAAATATAATTATCTTTTTAATGGACATTCCTTCGTCTCAATATAGGTCACTGAAAGGATTTTGAAGATCCACCAACACACAAAAGTAGGATATTCTATATAATAACATCAGTAAACTCACTAATTCGTCAAATTTGGATCGAATTAAAATATAATAATATTGATACCTATATAAAAGAAAAGATTCTTTACTAATTCAAACGGGAAACTATTAAGTTGGAATAACTACACGGCATTTGATCTTAGTAATAAAAAAAGTGTTGGGTTTAAATGCATTTTTTTCTGAATTATAATAGTAATGTGACTTTAATCCCTTAAATTTTAATTGAACAATTTTTGTTTTATAAGTATCGTAATTATGTAATTTATGTTCCTCAATTTTTAATTAAATAATTTTAATTTTTTAAGTATTATAATTCTATAATTTTGTAATTATACAAAATCTTACCTATTTAAATTATAAATTAGTAATTTTAATAATAATTAATATATATCACTTAATGTATAAATAAAAATTATAATATATAAATTATAATATATGTAATTTAAATTAGTTAAAAAATTTATAATTACATTATAAGAATTAAAATTATATAATTATATTTCATAAGAAACTAAAATTGCTTAATTAAAATTTGAGAAGTAAAAATCGCACAATGATAATACTAAAGAGAAAAAAAAACACAATTAATTCAAATGTTTTAAATCTATAAGAAACAAGCAAAATATATATATATATATATATATATATATATATATATATATATATATATATTTAAAGTTTTATCTGACCATGTTAATTTTGCTTTTCTTTCTATAGTCTCATTAATGAATTTGCTTGCTAGATTAAACTAACGTTTGGTGGGGGAGGGGAAAAATTCTTGGTTAATTTGTACAATTGTACCTACTTTAGCAAATGCAGCATGGTGCAAGTGGGAAGTGGCATGTGGGAGATTGTTTGTATGTAAGGGACGCTGTCTACAACATGCTTCTTAATGTCTATTTGCAAGAAATCATGCATATTGTTGGATTTTGCTACACTAATCAGACTAGTGTTGATGCCCTTAGTTCTCAGTGGTCCTTATCTTTCTTTTCAACTATATAACTAAAACACTCTACATAATTCGCCTGTGATGCTACACAACAATGCCTGTCTTTTCAAAAATTTCTGTTTATAGATATAACGATGAATGATCATGTTATGTCATTTTGTTTTTGCAAAAATGCCATTTGAATTATATATCCCTTTATCACTACTGACACGCACCCTAGTCAAATGATTGATTTATCAAATGATTTTTGCTATGGAATATCTACTTATCACTGAACTTGGATAATAGATATGGTATGAAAATCTCTTGTAACTTGATATTTATTTTTCAAATCAAGAGGGAGAGCATTATGCGTGTTTCTCTTTAAATCCTTCTCATGTCTGTGGAATCACATAAAGATATTAAAAAGAAAAAAAAAATAAAAAAACTGGCATGTATGCTTGCAATCTGGATATCCCTTCAACATGTAATGATATTTTATTTTTTTTAACCGACATCGAAAGTCTAAGTGAACAACACTTTATATTAATATTAAAAACTAAAAGTTTTAGAATATCAAAAATAAATAATTAATGCTTACAATCTCAACAATTACGATAAATATTTGCTTTTGGGGACATTGCGACAAGATGATCAGGCTTTACAGTTTGATAAGCTAAGGACACCATTTCTCATTTATATAATTCAGCAATTACGTTCTTCTTTTTTGTCCAAAGCAATTGCATTCTTAAATTTATATATTTTCCTGTCATACCTACTTTTATGATGCTTGAGACAAAAACCCAATAATGTCAGCATTGCTGTTTGTAACTGACCTCCCTTAGTTTCATTTTTTGGTTCAGCTTAAAGAACGAGATAATAAGAAATAGTAGGTAGGAAATGATAGGTTAATAGAGGTGTGAAAAATATACTTTTGTTAAAATGATACTTTTTAAACCACAAACGATTATTCCTACATTTTTTTTAATCACTATGTTATTGATTTAACAAATTTTTGTCAATAACTATTTTTTTTAAAATAATTTAGTTAACTAATCAAATTCATCTTTCTCATCTATAAACAACTTTAAATATCAAATTCATCAATTCTCATCTATAAACAACATTAAATACCATCATACATCATCATTCATATCAACAATTCATCATATTTCAACATTTAATATAACTTAGGACATCATATAACTTAAGCATACAATGACAACTTCTACATAACATAACACAATTGAAGTTTCACTAATTCAATCAAACTCATCTTTATCTTATGTGAAAGCCAAAAAAGTTATCTACAACCCTTATGAAGACTTTAACAACTTAACCTAAAGCTAACACAATAATCTACTATACTGAAAATTACATAAATCTTAACAATTTAACCTAAAACTAACAACTTGATCTTTGCTCATTAAAGGTCATAACACTAGTACAAAATAGGTATTCCACGTCGGTTATTTTAAGCTTTTTACGTCGAAACAAATACCGTTAAAGCGGGAGACGTAAATCTATGTCGGCGGTGTAAAAGTGACATAAATTTACGTCGGACATCATCAAGTTCGACGTGAAAAATTAGTAAAAAAATAAAAATAAAAAAACAACTACTACAAGCAGAACGGCCCGTTCTGCTCGGAGAACGGCCCGTTCTCCAAGCAGAACGACCCGTTCTCCATTCAAAAAGGCCCGTTCTGCAAGGAGAACGGGCCATTTTGAAGGGAGGACGGTGCAGAACGGCCCGTTCCAGATGGAGAAGAATCCAGAGGGTGCGAAGATTAAAGATAATAATATTCAAAAAAAAAATGAAAAAAAAGAACAAGTAGCAGTGAAGATGGAAAGTAAACAGGGAAAAGGAAATGAAAAATACATACAAAAGGGAACTTGTACATGGGAACGTGACCTTTCTCTTGTTGCCATGCATCTACAATGTTGGTGTGTATGAAGAAAAAAGCACCTCTCTTCCACAGCTTTCGAAGGCTTGAAGCCATGTTTCAGCGGAGAGCATCTGGCACCTCTCTTCCACAGCTTAGCATCTGGCACCTCTACCCAGTTAATCCCAAAGGAAGCTTCCGTGAGAGAGCTACCGAAATGGCTCAATTTAAAACCTACCGAAATGGCTCTTTAAGCGGGAAAATTTGGAGAACATTTTTTACGTCGGGTACAGTAAACTCCGATGTAAAATGTAAAATTTACGTCGGTCATTAAATACGTTCGACGTAAATTTTACATTTTACGTCAGACCCTATTAAGTCCGACGTAAAAAAGTTCACAAAATTTACAAAAATGTCACCGCGTCTTTTCTACGTCGTTTTTTGTTTTGACCGACATAAAAATAGTGACGTAAAAGACTATTTTTCTACTAGTGTAACTTAAGTTCTAAACCTCCTATTTAGGTGATTTCATAGTCATTAGAAAGCTAACATATAGGGATACAACTTTTATAAAGACAACAAAAACTAATTCGAAAAGCATTAATCCACTCAACCCTTTCAAATTTGCTCAATGAATATCTTCTAGAGACATCTCTGATTCTCATCTCCAATTCTACTCAATCATTTCAAAATTGCTTAGTGGATTTGTGACAGAGACAATCCTTGTTGCTCGCAATTTTGGGGTTTTCACACCTATCTAATTTATCTTATACTCATTTATAAGCTCTAAAACTCAAATCTAAACCATCAAACGATTCTAAGCGACGTATTCAACATGGAAACCAGTTCGAATGCAACATGCATGCCCTTAACAACAAGAGATCAACAACTTTGAATTTTGGGTTCACCTTTCTCAACTTCACAACTTTAATAATCATCTAAAAAACACAAATCAAGCCACTAATGGGCAAATCAACAACATATTCAACATGTGATAACAAAGAATAAAAAAGAACAAGTTTCCCTTACCTTGAATTGCTCAAAAAGAAGAAAAGGAAGAAGGAACAACGAAAAACATAATTTCTAAGGATTTTGTTATACAAAAATCCCGACTACGGATTCTCAGCCTCTAAACTTTGAATCTTCAATCTAACACCACTTCTCAATTAAGGGAAGGATTTAGAGTGCTCTCATGGAATCAAAAGAAGAATGGAATTTCTTTGACTCTAGAGTCTATCTCTCTAACTTCTCTTTAACTTTTCTTAGAATATGAACTTATGAAGTTCACATCTTAATAAATCTTTATATACCCTTTCTTAGGCTGAGCCAACTTAATTCTAATTAAGACTACCTTATACACAATTTAACACTCAAGGGCCCTTTGACCTCCATAGCTCTAAACAATATCAATTAAAACAAAGCAACAGTTAATCATATATAACATATAATTAATTAAAACACTTAAAACATATAATGTTACAATAAAATATATATATATATATATATATAATATAGATTTTAGGTTAAATACCTCTTTTGGTCCCTGATAATAATTTTTTGTTTCAATTTAGTCCCACTTTAATTTTAGGTCTCAATTTGGTTCTCAATAATTTAAATCATTGCAATTTAGGACTTCCGTCCAAATGATTTAAACAGGGTTAACTTCTGCTGACGTGGGTGCCAGGTGGATGCCACGTAGATGCAGAGGTTGATGCTAAATGGCATGAATACACCTAGAACCAGAACGGGCCGTTCTGAAACTAGAACGGTCCGTTTTGCATGCACGTATTATGTGTTAATTTTGCAAATGGAACGGGCCGTTCCAAATGCAAATTTAACACAACATGAGTGCAGCAGAACGGGTCGTTCTGAAACCAGAATAGGTTGTTCTACTGTTAGAACGGGTCGTTCTGAATTCAGAACGGCCCGTTCTAGAACGTGCTTTTATTGTATTTTTTTATTATATCGATATTAATAAAAATATAATAAATAAAAATACAATAAATTAATATTTATTTATGAATAAAACAAAAAAAAAGAATCAAATAAGATAAGACCTTCCAAAATCCTTCTTTGATTTGAACTTATCCAGTTCAAAATCTTGACTAAAATGCTGCAATGTGATTCAAAATTTGAAAATAAAAATTCATAATATATCATAAATTCAAAGACAGAAACATGGTTCAGAAACTGAAAACAAAAATTCAGAACATAACATATACTAAAAAAGTTCAAAGAAATTATTTCACTCTAGTTTGACTAATAGTGAAATAAAACTTGTTACCATTGTCCTTAGTGATATACTGCATCATCCTTAATGATACACTGTATAGCCCAAATGTTTAGCAATTGAAGTTATCAATCCCCATTAACAATAAGCTTAAATATGTTTTTAGTCCTTCAAATTAGGGTAAATCTGTTTTTTGTCCCTCAAGTTTAAAATTGTTTTTAGTCCCTGTAATTTCAAAAAATCTTATTTTAGTCTTTATATTCAAATTTTGTTAAGAAATTTATCAAATATTATTGCATAAAATTTACCTATTGATGTCCCTATTAGTAAAAATATCACATTAAATCCAGTTGATATTGCATAATTGTTTTAATTAGTCACTTTCAAATATGTTATTGGTGACCTAAGGGATTAAAACAAGATTTTTGAAAATTACAAGGACTAAAAACAACAATTTTAAATTTGAGGGACCAAAAATAAATTTATCTTAAATTTGAGGGACTAAAAACATATTTAAGCCTTAACAATATTACCAAATCTAGTGTTTGAAATGCTTTGTACTGTATTTTTTGTGCACGAAATTTTGGAACCAGAATGACCCGTTCTGAAACTAGAATGACCCATTCTGGTTACACTGTTGGTGTGTTAATTTTGCAACTGGAACGGCCTGTTCCAGGTACAAAATTTACACACCACTAGTGTAACCAGAACGGGCCGTTCTGGTTCTAGGTGTCTTCAAGTATTTTGAGACCCACCTACGTGGCATCTACGTGGCATCCACGTGGCCACCAATTAACTCCGTTTAAATCATTTAGACGGAAGTCCCAAATTGTAATGATTTAAATTATTGGGGACCAAATTGAGACCTAAAATTAAAGTGAGACTAAATTGAAACAAAAAATTGTTATCAGGGACCAAAAGAGGTATTTAACCTAGATTTTATAATTTTGAAATCGTTAGAATTTTATTTGAAGAGACTAAAATCATACAATTGTGATACTCAATAGACTAAAATTGCTCGATTAAAATTTGAGGAATCAAAATTTCATAATTGTGATACTTGAGAGATTAAAAATGTTTAATTAAAACCTTAAGACCTAAATTACATAATTACAATATTTAATGGATCAAAATTATAATTAACCTTTTTCTTATTTATTAGAAATGATACACTACAACACAAAATTTAATAAAATACTAGTAAGAGTATAAATAAAATAATAATAATAATTAATATATTTGAGATTTTTTTTTCTTACATGAAACTTATTAGAAGATGAAAGAAGTATTAATTATTTTCTCGGTTAAAAATTTACCTACATGGCACGTAGAGATTTGTCGAGATCACATAGATTATAGTTTGATTATCTAATAAGTAATTTCTTTTCCAAGACATACGGCCTTCTAAATAAACTATCTCCATCATTGAAGAATCATTGTAAACAAAACACGAAATTTATTTATTTATTTATTATTCTTTGGGTCTATTCAAAACACGTAAGTTAGATGAAATAGGAAAGATTTCAATGATATTGATGAGATATTTGATGATCCAAATGAAAAAGGCCCAACAATGTTAATAATCTGTAAGGTATGGACTAGTTATTAGCTTCCAAAACTTGGAATGGAGACACACACGTGCAACCAAAACGAAAGGATACAGGCCCATTTCCTACTTTCACAAACAACCTAATGACCAGGGTCCATTATCCCATCAATAAATAGAACCAAGCTTCCACCTTAAATGTGGAAAATTCAAACGACAAATTATTAGCAAATAATTTATTTTTTTTATACTAATTTTCCATAGTTTTCATGACGCCGAAGGAGATAATAAGTGCAGTCATGTCATTAATCAGGAACAGTGGAATACCATACTTCAGTTTGAGATTATAATCGTGTTAACAATATTATGACTTAATAGAGTATCAACAACAAAAGTTTGTTAGTAAAATAAGAGATAATTTTTTTTATTACTCTACTATGACTGTTATTGATTCAAAAAGGTTTTACACACAAAATTTCTTATTAAATAAATTGTTCACACAATGCATAAGCTAATGTCTAATCACTATTTCAATCCCATAATTTGGTGAAACACCATGTTTTATATTGAGACTTTGAGATCATTGAACATTATACAAAAGTCAAAATGAAAAAGAGTGGGGATAAGAAAACAACCATGAAAATGAAAAAAAAAGTCATTTCATAGCAAGATGATCAACATCCTCTACTGATCATTATTATTTTCAATTGTGAATGAAGTTGCCCTAATCCCTCCTTTGGGAAAAAGTTAGGATCCTGGTCTAAAGCACTTGATTATACCTTGGTACACTAATGCAAGTTTAGCAAAGTGAGGCCCCATCACCCACTCAACCAAGTCCCTTTCTATCCCTCGAAGACATGCAAAGGTTTCTCTTTCTTTTCCATTTTTTCAGAAGTGGGGTTGGCTGTGTCGGATGGAGTAGTTGTGTTGAGTGCATGCTGTATGCTACATGCCGAGGGTAATTTGGTAGTATCACAATGTCACAAATCAAAATTGCTAGTTTTTGCTTTCATTGGTTCCATCTGTTCTAACCATTTCATGAAAAAAAGATTCTCGTTTCCATCAAAGATTGATGATGCATATACCAACCTCTTTTCATCTCTGTTGATAATTGATACAGTCCTCCACTTTCCCTCGTGGTTTTGACCAAGGGAAATATTTTGCCCTAGAAAAGAATACTTGGTTGACTAGTTATGAGATTATTATGATCATATTCCCATTCCAAACTGGACACCAAATAATACCAATTATTGTCTGTAGTAATGCACGTGATGTCCATATTCGTTAAAGGTGATTAAACCACTATAATTTCATTATGGTTTTTGTATTCCTTTTTTGGTACAGGGTTTCATATTCGATATATATAACTTCTTTTCAGTTCCTATAAAGTTAAAAATTATTTATTTAATAATATCATTTTATAAAATCTCATATTAAATAATTGGGGTAACTTTATTTTCAGGTAGTTTTGATGTTTTTATTATAAATTAGTATAAATAACCCATATACTGCAACATAGCTCAAACAATTTAATTTTTTTTATAAATATAATATTTTATTATATACTAGAGGGGTCAAAACACTTCGTACCTCTAAGAATTATACACAGACAACATATTATAAGAAAGTTGCGTGTAATTATTTAGAGAAGATATATATATTTTTTATATTTAAAAGGTATAATAGTTCACCAAAAAGTGGTGATCAAAAGTGGTTATATATCCTAATATCTCCTTTATAATATATAGATTAGCATAGAAAAAGATATTCCATGCTTTCGTTAATAGAAGAAAAAAAAATAACAGTTAATTTTTATGAAATAATCAATTACTTGAAAGAGATAAGAATGATTAGAAGATAATTTTTAAAGGTAAAAACGTTTTTAAAAATATATACACTAAAAGAATGTAGCACCTTTATATATCGTTATAGAACATGGTTATGAATATGAAAAAATTGAAATCAAAATAAAATTGCAATAGTAAATTTAATACCATACCATGATTTTTCCAAATTTATTCCCAATTATCTAACAACGGCGTCAATCAATCCTTGAAGAAGTTGAATTAAAACATCACATAAAAAGAGGATAAAATGTATTTTAAATTTCTCATTTTGAATTTGATTTTAATTGCTATATTTTAAAAAACGCTAATTATAGTCTCTTATCATTTTTAAATATGGATTTCATCTCTAGTTTATACTTTATTTTGACTTGACCAACAATTGTATTTGAAAAAAGTAGTTGAAAAGCTAGTTCAAAGTTAACCGGAAATTGAAAAACTAATAGAGAGCTATAGCGGAAAGTTGAAAGTTGATAAGCTAGTTTATTAAATCGCGGTGTTTTATAAAATTATATATTGAAGTTCATAAATGTAAAATAACATAAATTAACATATTTATATGATTTTATATAAATTTTAATTTATATTGATAAAATATGTTTTGTAGTAATTACACTTTTAATTTTGTAATTAGTTATAATGTTTTACAATTTTTTTTATTTATAGATAATTTTTTTAGTTACATTTTTTACTAGTTTATAATTATTACATTTTTTATATAACGAATTCTACTATTAATCTTATATTATATCTTAAAATATTCTCAATCAAATTTAAAATAAAATAAATTCACGTACTCTTAAGTAGATTCATATTTTTATTATGCTGATTAGTGTAATAGTTAAAATATCTTAAAGTATAATGTTAAAGTAATATAATAAATAAATAAATAGTATATTAGTTAAAATAAATTGTGAAAGAAGAAGCTAGAGAAAACATAATAAAATCCTACCTTGTGTTAAAAAAGGATAATAATTAAATTTAAAATATTTTAGAAAACGTAACATTTAAAAATAAAAAAGAAACCCCTAGTTGAAAAGCATCTTAAAAACGCTACAAGCTATTAAAAAACTAGTTCGTCAGACACCACCAATAGGGTCAAAAAGAGATTTTAGTTAGTAAAATAAAAGCTAAAAACTAGCTTAAAGTGTTTGTGAAAACATAACCGATCAATTTACTAGATTTCAAAAAAATTACTATTTTTAATAAGGAATAAAATAAATTTTGACCAATTTTGAGTACCTAAGATACATGTTAACTACTACATTAAAACAGTATTTTTTTATTTATAAATACTTTAATACAGAAACAAAGATTTCTTTAGGTTAAAGGTGGAGGGTGAGAAAAAATTTATCGAAGAATTAAAAAAATTGTTTGGTAGAAAGACAATTTTAATGGAAGATATAATGAACCAATAAGTTATTATACTTTATAGTTCAACAACTAAGTAAAAAAATTAAATATAAGTAAACTATACTAGGATTATCATGCAATAGTACCTGGACATTCATACAACATATATATATATAGGGTGCAGAAACATCAAACAGTTTTTGCCAATTTGACTTGAAAACGTAAAGTTTCTTATGGAGTTACAATAAAATCTTGTACATAAATAGAAATACACATATGGTATAAAGTACTAAAAAACATAAAAACCTAGTCTTAGTCAAGCATCTACTATACAAAAGCTACATCAGAGTAGCACCAATAAACACCGCCATCTCCAACATGACTCTTAAACAACTTAATCATGTGCTGTTCCCATAATAATATGATTATCGCGGTCAAAAAACATGAAAAAAAAAACAAGAGTAATCCTATAAATAACAAAGCAACACATAATATAGAAGTAATATACAACTATATTAAAAATTTTCATCAATTTCAACTTCATATCAACACTACACAAAATATCATTATCTCAATACAATTATGACCCAATGCCCAACTAAACAACACATATCAACAAACAATATAGCTTTATAACTTAACAATATTTCTCAACATACAACATCGTATACAACTCATCATCACTTTCAACTTAATTATATAGACAACACATTTATTTCATCATGTTAACACAACTTATGTGTCATCATGCATATTAACTAAGAGATCTCTTACAAACAAGTGAATAAACTAAGTGTTTTGACTCTATTGCACTAACAACAACATGATCATTTTGGACTTACTAGATTATTAATAACAAATTTGGATATCAATCCATGACACATTATGATTTCTCAGATTTCATCACTTAAATTAGGAAAGTCCAATACTCATCGTCAAGAATAACATAGTTTGAGTACGAGTCTACCATGACATTAACATGCATTAACCAAGTCATCTCATGGTTACAACCTGCTAACTATCCTAGTGATACCACACACCTTTCCAATAATCAGTTAAGAATTTTATCCCTCAACTTCATACCATACGATTTGACTACTTCTAAACCAATATGGTTCAACCTATAGCTCCCATATGGTACCAACTAGGACCCAAAAGGAGACCCAACACTCCACTTTAAGAGACAATTATACTCAAGAGGGATTTTTTTTTAATAATTAAGCTCTTAGAGCACCACAACTCATATTCACACAATGAGATATTTCAACTTTTAAAACAACAATTTTCCTCTAGTCTTAAGTTCACAACACAACTCAACAACATGCATCATGCATTCACAACCACAACTTCATACAACAACATGCCATTTGCATATCTCAACACAACACTACTCAAAAACATTCATAACATAACACAATACTAAAAATCAACATACTTTCCCTATATTCACAACACAACATATAACAATATACAACTTATACACACACTCATGCCCAGTGTGATCAACTCACACCTAATGTCCACACTTGACGTCACTTTTCCACGCCCAATGTCAATGAGGCAGAGACCCTCTAGATCACCAACACTTGATGCCAATCTTCCTGTGCTTAACGTCAATGAGACAAAGAGTCTCTATGTAAACGAAATTTGGCGTTACCAAACTTGCGTCCGACGTCATCTAGGTAAAAAGTCTCTACCTTACCCACGTCTAATGCCACATAACCCACACTCTACATTGTCAAGACAGTCACTAACTTGATCACGCTCATGGTGCCACTCAACTTGCACCTGGTGTCATCAAGTGAAAGAGTTCCTAAGGTAATCACACCCTCGTTCAACAAGTTAGAGATTTCTTAGCTAACTCACACCCGATGTTACTTATCCCGATCCCGATATTAGTGAGGCATAGAGCCTCTAACTTGCATCACGCTTGGTGCCATGAAACTATGCTTGGTGTGAAGACGATTTCTACACTTGACAGAATCACCTACGTTTTTCCAACCAACCCAGCATGCAACTTATAAAACATCATCTATACATTATAATCAACTCCAAAATCAAGAAATCTACCACATGTAACCATCTAAAATGCAGCATCATCTATTTTCTCCTCATTTCACCAGAAATAACAAAAAACTAAAATAAAAAGATTTCCACTTCTCAAATTAGCAACACAACCACAAATTTGATGAATTCAAACAATAATAAATACACACAACACAATAATATTCGATCTACAAGCTTCTCTTGCCTCGAATTTTCTAGAGAAGAAGAAGAAGAAAAGGAAGAACGTGTAGAGAACATGAATCCTCATTTTTTTCATCGTACGACGACTCCAAATTATGATTCTCAGTTCCAAGGCTTTGAATTTTAGCTCAACTCCTACAAATGGTGCTTTTGGGGAAGAATCAAAGCCAATTCGTGAAGTTGAAAGAAAGAAAGGTTCCCTTTGACTCTAGAGCTTCACTCTCTATCTTCTCTCTAATTTTCTTAAGAAAATAAACTTATGAAATTCATGTCTTAAGAAAATCTTATATACCTTTTCCTAAACTTGGTCAACTATGACCTCAACTCAGAACAACTCCAAAACAACTAAACTTATAAAACTTCCTTAATCCTTAAAGTTTTAAAACATTAAACAACAAATCAACAATCATTTACTTAATAAAATTAAATAAATAATCATACAATTCATAGTGTTACAAAAGATGGAGGAGATAACACTTTTTTGGTTTGTTCATGAGTGAAGAAATTTTAAAACTAATTTATCTTTATACTTTTATAATTCTAAATTTAAAATCACAAGTAAGAAACCCTAAAATATTTTAAAACATCTCTCATTCTTCCAAAGCTCCCGATAATGGAAGAAAACTAAAATTAGATCAAAGAATTTTGCTCTCTATACTCTCTCCCTAAAAATTGAACCAAATAAAAGAAGTTTATAAAAAACCATTTTTTTTCTTCATTTCTCTAATCAAATATCATAAAGTATTTTATAAGAAAAAGATTGTAATTTCTAAAGTTTTCTATTAAATAATGTCATTTTAATAATTTTCATTTTTGATTTAAGAAATCCTACAAAGAATAAAAATACAAAAAAAAAAAAAAGAAACACGGGAAAAATAAATAAAATAAGAAGTTGACCATATAAGTGGTACTAAAATAAAATGTAAAGATTCAATCTTTATTAGTTTAAAATTTTCATTTCAAGTTATATTATATATATATATATATTTTTAAAATCGTTTGGTTCCACTAACAAATTTTACATACAATTGTAAACAATAACAAAGAAAAACTTACATACACTGATACTAGCTTCGTTAAAAGGATAAAATTTTAAAACGGACATACATTAATTAAACTGCACAATTATTAGTACATAATTTAAAAAGTTGCATAGCGGCATCAAATATTATAATACAATGTGTAGAGGACCACATTAGGGGAAACCTGGCTCAAGAATAGTTAAGGATAATTATTATAAAATTGACCTAACCCGTAACTTTTTTGGACACTCATTTGACAAGGAAAAGAACAACGCTTTATTCTTGGACGATACAACTGCTAACCCATTGGTCAATTTCTTCCTCAAATCCGATAAAAATAGAAAGTAAATATAATGTTGTCAAGAGCCCTTTTTTCTTTATCAGTTTAACTTCTAGGGTTTTGTGCATTATCATTGGTAATGGAATCCAAGAGAGGAATAGAAGTGGTTTGTTTACACCTTTTTAATTAAAGTAAATTAAGGTTATATTTTATATTTGGTGTAGACACTAGACAGTTAGATTTCCATTCTTTAAAAAAATACAAACATTCACGGGGAATATATATATATAAAATAGTAGATAAGAAATGACATTATATGATTATTGGACATTAAACTACCTAACTAGTAAGTAGACATTCTGAACAATAAATTCTTCTCTTAAATAAGATCTCGAGTTTAAGTTTTGTAGATAAATAAAAAAAGAATTAATTAAAAAATGAGACTCTACTAGAGATAATAAGTCAATTTTTTTTTACAAAAATTATTATCAATGATATATGTGTACACTCCTATAATTTTCATAATTAAAAATAATATAAGAGATTTAATTAGTGAAAATGCTTTGAGAAATTAATAAGTTGTTATTTAACTTGAGTTTTAATAATTAAAAAGGAATTTTAGAAAAATAATAATATTTTAATGAAAAATAAATTTATTTTAAGTTTTTGGACTATCAAACACTAAATAAGCTATTTTCTCACTTAAGAGTTTATTAAGTCTAAATCTAATGTTCTTTTGTTTGACGTTGTCTCTTTGGAACTCTCGTGTTGTCAAAATTACAAGTTGTGGAGTAAGGATTTCAAGGAAAGGATCACAACTTTGCACCATTTTTAACATTTCATTTTTCATAAATAAGATAAAATAAAATAAGTCTTTAATAAAATAATTACATTTTTTGACTTAATTAATTTAATTAATTGGATAAGTAATATAATTAAAAAAATATTTAAATAAAAGAAAAGAAAAATGTTGTAGGTGGAGAAAGAGGATTTGGGTTGGACTCTTGAATCCAACTTGAAAGCTTATTAAAAAAAAATAAGGGATAGGTCATTCTTATGCATCTATTGTGAAACCTAAGAGCACTTATAGAGAAAAACCTAGGGGAAGCCACTAGAGAACTTGTGAAGTAGTAGCTAAGATAATAGAAAAAATGTGCTTAAACTATGGAGGTCATCACTCGAGATAAGGGGAAAGTGAGGATGTAAAATCCGTGGACACGTATGATGGGTATGGGTAGTAAGGTGATCCTTAAGCCTCTTAAGTTTTTGATTGAATTTATGTGGGACTTATGTGTGAAATCTGTTGTTGTAGTGCTATATTGCTTTGGTAAATTTGTGCTTGAATTTTGATTGGATTAATTTGTTGGTCAATTGAAGTGTTTGAGGGTTAGAGTTATGAAATTAGGGGTTTTTGATCCAAATGAATAAATTTAAGTGATTTGGTACTTTATGAATGTTGTATGAATAATATGTGATGTTTTTACTGAATGTTTGAGTGAAAGAGATGAATTGATGGACGTGGATGGGTTTGGAAGACATTGTATCGTGTAGCTCGCAATTTTGCAAATTGCAGAATTTGCAACAGCATCGAGAGCACCTTCATGGTGTCGGGAACATGGTTTTTTGTGTTAGGCATGAAGGAAGTCATGCCAAGAACAAGGATGCCAAAGTGGTCTCTAACTTCAATATGCTACAAGGGAGGTATCGCCTAGTGCCTCTTTGACATCATTTTGAAAAGAGATGATGTCAGGCATGACTTGGATCATGCTAGGTAGTTTGGTTCCATAACGGTTTCTAACTCCACAATGTTGGTGCAAGTTCTATCTCATTGGGCAAAGATCAGGAAGAAATACCTTTCCACGTAGGGCATAGGCATTACCACACCAGAGATATCCTTGATCTTTCTACACTAAGCATAAGCTCTATCTCGTTGGGCACCACACTATTATCAAACCAATTAAGTCTATAAAGTAATTTAGTAGTAGAAGAGGTTTTGAGGAGTAATTAATATTAGAATTATAGGAAAGGGATAAGAGATTAGTAATTGTAAGTAATCAAACAAAGAAGGAAAAGTATGAGAAAAACTATAAGTGTGAGGTCAAGTATATGTTATGAAGTATTATTGATGAATAATGATGATGTTATAATAAACATATTATGATAATGATGTTATAATGATGCATGTTATAATATATGATAAATGAATGATGATAATGTACGGTGATGGTATCATGAGATGTGTAAGTCATGGTTGTGCTAACAATGATGAAATCTAAGAAAGGTTTTGTATATTCTAGAAAAAAATTTCATACTCTACGATCTAGCAAAATTGTTTAGTTGGTTATTGCATTTGGTTATTGTGTGGTATTTGTTTATGTATAGAGGCTTTACAAAAATAAAATATTTTAAGTTATTAGGCTTTGGTCCTGCTAACCCAATAGACTTTGATAAAACTAAAAATAGTTGTTTAAATGACCTAATAACATTCATTTTTGTCTGTCTTTTGCTTTTTGAAACCTCATGCGCCAAAATTGTGCATAGAGGGGTTTCAAATTAGTGAAGGGTAGATCACATTGTTGCACCTTTACCTTTACAAAAGTGTTTTCCATGTAAAGAGGGAGTTAAATCATTTCACTCATGTGAAATAATTATAAGTATTTGGGTCATCCCTCAACTTCATAAGTTTTTATTTTATATTGCATGAGTTTTTAGGGTTTTAAATACCTTGAAAGTTTGCTAGACTTGTATGCTTGATTGAATTGCTTTGATTGATTAAATTGAACAGGGTACTTTGATGTATTGTTGTTATGATAAAAATGCCTAATTGAATGTGTCGAGGTTCTTGGTTTGTGCAATTGAAGTAATATAATTTATTCATTATGTTTTTCTTGATTAATTGTGTGCATATGCTTTGCATAATATCGTAAAATCATAGCTTAATAGTGTGAGTTGATAGTGCAGAAATGTTCTTGATGATTTACGTTATTGTTAGGAATGTTAGTCTGAGAGCACAATTATGCTAGTAGTGACCATGATCATGCTCAATGTGAGCATGGTTATGTTAAGTGTAACACAGATGTGCTAAGATAGCCACAACTCTGTTCGTTTTTTAGAAGTAGAGAAATTAGTTTACAAACACATGCATGCTAAAGGTAGCATAATCGTACTCAAAAAATGAGTAAGAACGTGAGATGAGGGACACATGCGTGCTTAGGAGTAGAAAGACCATGCTCAAACATAAGATGGAGATATGAGAGGCCAAACACGATTGTTCTTGGGGCAGCACAATTATGCTCACTCTCGCTTTTCCTAGCACGACTGTGATAGTATTTATCACGATCATTCTAGTTTCCCATTAATAGTGGTTGTTGTCAACAGATTGGAATGCATACCACATCATGTTGTAATATTTCAAAATCAAAGATCACCTCCCAAGGAAACTTGTTCCATATATGGTAATAGTAACTCAACACACTAACTTAAGCTCAAAAGAATAAAAATTTAGTTTGTTGAAAGGTGTTTTAGCATAAATTGAATTAAAGAGCAATAAATTGATGCAATTAACATAAAATTGTTTTTTGGTTTTTTTATCAAATACTTGGAAATAAGGACATTAGAAAATCAAATGGATGAAACCATTGAGATTGGACTTCACTGGTTGAAAATTCTCTTCCTAGAATAGTATAAAGTGCTTAGAGGAATGATATACTTGGTGATTAAAGAGGAAGAAATAAGTGTTTTTCCTTCAATTGCATAGAGGAATCTTCGAGAGCATTATAAAGCATGCTACAATGGTAAAACCATAAACCATTAGTGTGGTTTTAGGCAATATGTGATCCATGGCAAGAAGTTGTTCCGCTCAAGGGCTCTTCTTTTAATTGAATTTTTTTTTGAAAATTACCTATGAAACAATCATAACAAACATAACAAAGCATATAAAAAGCCACAATAATACATTATAATTCTGTTAAATCTAAAAGATAATATTTGTAACATCCTAGACACACCATAATGAGATGGATCTAGAGGATGTATAGATATAAGATTGTATAGTTGAAAATAACTTAAAGAAATTAATTAATATTAACTATACCAACAAGATGTAACTAATTTTCAGTAACTTGTTACTTAAGAACTCTATAGAAAGTGTGCTTGACTTAGATCAATTTAGGGACAGGTGAATTGGAGCGTTGGTGAGGATAGAACACACTAAAAAAATTTGTATTGGTTTATAGAGATAGTTGTTGATCCTAAAAAAAGTGGTTGGGCATCTTAGTAAGGGTTTTGACCAACAAGGAATTAAGTAAAGTGTTACCAAGTAAAGTGTAGCTATTGAGATGTTTGAATATGAAGGGTTTTACAATAATTATGATATGTAATGCATATCATAGTCTAATGCAAATATGTATGTGGAGTCATCTCAAAAACTCAGCTTTAATGAGAATAGTCTATGAGTATATGTAGGTTGATGAACAATCTAACTCATGCATCCAACACCAAACAATCTTAACTAAGGTGATATCTATCGGTTGTCAAAGTTGCTCTTGGGTAACTTGTCCTTCATCGTGAGCTAAATGGAGATCCCAAAAAACATAGACCCCCAAAGTCTATATATGAAGATCCCAAACAATTCATACCTCAATTTCAATGCAAATGATGCATGTATCAAACAAGTATGTTCACATATAATTCATTTATCAATTGTCATTATCTCAATTCTCATAACTTGTGTCCAAGTCTCAATACTTGGGTCTTTGTTAGAGATTTGGCCTATGTTCCAAATTCTCAAGTAGTATAATGGACAATGAGTCTAATTATAGAATCCACAAGCACTTGTTCAGTACTTACTCAATATTAATTTATTATTTAGGAAAAAATTTGTTTACAATTGAGTGCATGAAATTAAAAGACTAAATTTTATGAATAATAGTAAAATTGTATTTTTAGGATTTTCCAAATTATCATAAAATTGTAGTAAAATTGTATGGTTAGGTAATAATAAAGATGTCACATTTTGATTTAACTAATCTTCTTTGAATGCACCATTGAATTGACTACTAGGTTATAACTCTTATTAATCAAACAAGCAATAAAAGTATTTTAACCTAAACCCTCAGGTTAAAAAGTCTAGCTTTCTTTAATTAAAATTCCAATCCCTTGTAAAAATTAAGAGTCTTGCATTAAGATCAAAGAGGTCAATACATTATCTAAAAAATCTTACACTATCCTTTTGATAAACTTTATTAGATTTCTTTTCTAGTTCATGTTTTAACAAGAGTTTCCCAACAATAATTTTTTTTTCATAAAATGATATTTAGGCTGACCAAGTCAAAATAAGTTTTAAGAAGTAGTAGGAAACAATTAACTAAATTAAAACTTTAATAATCAATTAGATAAAGTACATCAATTCAAATGAGTTACATTAACCCCTAATAATGGTGAAATTAGCTTCTCATGGTCATTGCGACACAAAGGTTTGATGTCAAGACATAGAAGAATGGCATGGAAATGATGAAGGTGCTCTATCGCTTTTCTCAAGAGAGTTTTCACAAAGTCTAGGCAATAATGATTAACAAAATTATCAATTGGATTTTATGTCTTCAAAAGTGTAAGCTACATCGACCTCACACTTAAGTGTCCCATATTGGTTCCGTTAAGTGCATCTTATTTGAATCAGGTGCCTCTAGATCTTGACTCACTTAAGTGAAATTGTACCCACTTAAGCAAAGTAATAAAGTGCAAAAGTCCCTCTTTTGGACTCACTTAAGTGCGAGTAAACCTTCAAAAGGCTTCCTTTGAATTCACTTAAGTGAACCAAAAAGGTGTAACTTAAGCACGTCTTCAATTCAAACCCAGTCTCTTGAAAAAAATCTCTTTTCCCTTGAATTAAAACCACTAAAACATAAATCAAGAAATAACAATAATTTACTAAAAATTGGGAAATTTCTAAATTATTATTTTTAATGAAAAAAATTAATTCAAAAATAAGGTTCTAAATATAATAAATTAGGAATATTTTCTTAAATATGTTGATAAAATTTAATCATATAAAGCAATTATTAGTATCATGTCTCAATTATTCTTCATTGCTCAATTATTCTCATATCTCAATTGTTCTCACAAGAATAAAGCTTAATTCTCGTCATTACTTCCAAATATGACATTTCACTTATGTAGAGATCTCGTGATTAGTGTGGAACATCCCACATTTAGCGTCACAAGCATAAAGAGCAAGTGGCTTTCATGCTTAGCACAAACCAACTCGGGTTTAGTGTCAAAACTTTTGTTGTTCACTATGGTCATGGCTCTTGCGAGACTCACTCTTGCTTATCATCCAAGTTCATAATTTTTTTTTACTTCAAATGGTGTTTAGCGTGATCAGGCACAATATAGCATTCAAGTGGAATTTCCTTGTAGTCCTTAGCAAGGGCACACCCACGCTTAGTGTCAAAAAACCTAGTGCTCTTTGTGGAAATCTTGTTTACGATTTAAGATTTATAATTTAGTATAAGAAGAAAAGAGTCAAACCTTTTTCCTCTGGAACTTTCAAGCTTAACATGGAGAACCCCACACTTAGTGCAACCTAACAATAATTACAAAATTGAGGTTTTCCGAAATCTAACTTAACCCACTCAGTTAGGCCCAATTATGCATAGTTTTATCACATGCTTACGATTTTATTCTTAATATATAGATCAAGTTTACAGAATTTTAAAAAAATATGATATTTTAGTATATAAATTCAAATCAACGTATAAAATATTTTTATAATTATCTGTCAATTTGAATTAACGAAACGAAATATCAAGTAATTTTTAAATTTTAAAAAAATTATAAACATAATCTATGTATTAAGAACTTTTAATTTAACGATTGAATCATAGAGATTTGATGTAAAACATGAGTTATTGAATATAATAAGTCTATATATATATATATATATATATATGTATGTATGAGGAGAGATCCGTTTACTCTAGGAGTAAGTCTACCTAAACTTACTTTGTTCAATAATTCATGTTCTACATTAAATTTTAACGATTCAACCGTTGAATTTAAAGTTCTTAATGCATAGATCAAATCTGCAAATTTTTAAAAAAATTTAAAATCATTTGATACTTCGTTTCATTAATTCAAATCAATGTATAAAATGATTTTATGATTATTCGTCAATTTGAATTAATGAAATGAAGTATCAAATGATTTTCAAAGTTTTTAAAGAATTGCAGATTTAATCTATACATTAAGAAATTTAAATTCAACGGTTGGATCGTTAAAATTTGATATAAAATATGAGTTATTGAACAGAGTAAGTATAGATAAACTTACTCTTGAAGTAAACAAATCTCTCTCTCTCTCTCTCTCTCTCTCTATATATATATATATATATATATATATATAACTCAAAAACTCAAGTTTATCAAAGAACTCACAAATACATTATAGAAAAAAACACTCAATAGAACAAGTCATTCAATCAAACAAACAACAATTAAGTGTATCAAAGTATTGACAACTCATCTAGAAAATATACAAGTAAAAGCCTACGATATTGAGAGTTAATCTCATTACTCACATTTTAATCCATACTCATAAGCGAAAAATCTCATTATCCTTTAGTTAAAAAACATTCTTATAAAGACAAGTGTGCAAAATCATTGAGATGCTCTTTAATTCCTCACTCCTCAACTTGTGTTTTCAATAACAAAAATACTAAAGAGACAAAGTAAACAACAAAAGAATATATATATATATATATATATGTATATTAAGTCTTAAAAATCCTAATAACTCTTAAGATTAATTAGAGCAAGACTAGTGCTTATTTTTAATAGAAGCATATAATCTCTATTATTTTTAAAAATGTTTTTGACCCGAATTACTTTATAATAGCTAGCTATTATTTAATCACAATATTAAAATAAACATTACTTAATGAAAAATAGTATTTTTAAGAAAAACTTCGATTGTTACATGAATAATGTACTCTAATACGTAGTTGATCTTCGACATAACAAAATTCTCTAGAAAATTTGATAGATGAAGGTTTCAAATCTTTCACTTTTATTATTCAACAAAATTTGTTAAATTTGGTGTATTTCACTTCCAACCCAAGATAGAAACCGGGAAAATGGACCTACCAAACTATTTCATTTCTAATAAATTCAATCAATAATAAATCCAAAGTGTTATAATCTGAGTATTAAGGAGAATATTGTTAGTATTCTTCTACGGAACCATCATATAAACCTCGTAAATTGTTATTATCTTGGTATTTTTTACCATCATATGAACCTCGTAAAGTATTACTACCCTGTCCTTTTTTTGCAATTTTTTTTAAATTAAACTTTTTTTTTGTTACATCCCTTCAAATTGTCTAATATTATTTTCTTTTTACAAATATCTTTAAATGTATATACAACAATCAAATAAATAAAAAAAAACAAAAGAAATTATAATAATTTTAAGAATAATTTTAAAATAATATAAAATTATTAATAAAAAATATTGTCACAACTTAAACTAGCTAAAATATTCAATTTTTGTAAAATAATTAAAAAACATACATACATACATACATACATACATATATATATATATATATATATATATATATAAGGTTAAAATATAACCCTTAGATTAATCAAGTGAGAGAAAATTTGGGATTTAATCAAGTGAGAGAAAATTAATCTAAGGGTTATATCTTAACCTTCTCACCTTCTCATAATAAATTCTTCTCACTTGATATGCTCCCTATATATATATATATATATACATATATAGGGAAATGCTAATGTACTCCCACCTATTTTTTAGTGGGAGTATGTTAGCAACCTACACCAATTTTTTAGGACAAAAAAACCACTCATTTATTTTGATTTGGTTAATTTGTACAAAGGATATTATAGTAATTTAATTTAATTTTAAATGAAAACAAAATATTTTCTCTCTCTTATTAATTTCATTCTCTAATTCATTTATCTCTCTTATTAAATTTCTTCTACAACTCATTTTTCTTTCTTATTAAATTCTTTCTCTAACTTATTTATCTCTCTCCTATTAAATTCTTTCTTTAACTCATTTTTCTCTCATATCTCATGATGTCTCCCTCCTCTCTCTCTGAATAAATAAAAATTAATTAATAGAAAAAATAAATGAATTGGAGAATGAAATTAATAAGAGAGAAAAAATATTTTATTTTCATTTAAAATTAAATTAAATTACTATAATATCCTTTATACGAATTAACCAAATCAAAATAAATGAGTGGTTTTTTTTGTCCTAAAAAATTGGTGTAGATTGCTAACATACTCTCACTAAAAAATAGGTGGGAGTACATTAGCATTCCTCATATATATATATATATATATATATATATATATATTTTGCATTATAACCACTTATGGACCCTCCAGGACATTCAAGAATATATCCTAGCAACATGCCAACATCCCATTAGCATATTCAGTATGATTCATTCAACCCTTTCATTGAGTCATGACAAATATTTCACCCATTCCCATAATATAAATGATCTCTCTTCTTACATACATGTCGTGGGGTTATGGTGCCTTTACTTTGGTACAGACAAAAGGAATCACAAACACAAAGTAAAGTGCCTCAACTTTTACATTCTGTCATTAATATATTTCCTTTTTTATCCAGAATGTTTCATTGCAACTCCAGCAGGTCTCCATGTCCATGGGTTACACAAGAAAAAATCACACACTAATTTTTATTCTTTTCTTTCGCGAGCCTTCACCAAAACAAAAATTGAAAGCATTTACCAAAAAAAAAAACTGTAATTGTAAATCTATAACATTTGCGAGAAAGGAGCTCCACCTAACCTCTTAAATATGGCTGTCCTAACTCCAAGAATGCATGGATAATTGGTTGTGCACCTGTGCTTGATATAAATGCTAGCTCCCCCCCCCCCCCCCCCCACAATTTTCTTAATAAATAAACAATGTCATGCTTAAAAAATTTAAACAATAATGGGTGTTGTTAATAAATTGATAACAGGTTGTAAAATGTGGTCGTAAAGTCTTGAGAATTTTTAATTTGGTACTTTTAACCAAATTACGTATAGATACTCGCAGGGAGTCGGGAATTATAATTTTTTTTTTATTTATATAAATCTAGTATTAATTTGCATCATGTATATACTCCGTAAATGCATTGTCTAAAAATGCAACACATATTAACAATTCCTTCATAATTTTTCGAGCAGATATCAATGATAAATCGATTCATTTTGCATTTCGGTATATATTATGTCTATAATATATTATTTTTTAAAATGTTTATTCTCATGTTCTGTAACGACTCAGTAAGTCTCTATATTTTATAACTCAACAATAACAACAACAAAACATAGTAATTATAATCAAGGGGTACTATGCTAATAATTCTTGAATATAATATATATATATATATATATATATATATATTTATTTATTTATGTGTGTGTTTATGTATGTATTTATATATAACAAATTTAATCAACAATCGAGATAACATAATAAATCACTCGGTGGAATTACAACTATAACTATACAAGCATATCAATAAAGTAATTCAGCACCAAAAGCATAAATTTAGGTTGTCAATCAAACAATACTACAAATAGCTACTCTAGTTAGGGTAGCACTAAAAGAACTTCATCATCCTCCAACATGGCTCTCTACATGCACTTCTCCTTTAGCTTATCTTTGCTTTCATATCAAGTATGATCATCGTAATCTAACCACAAGGAAACATGCAAGGGTAAGCTTCTAAAAAACAACATAACAAGTACAAAAGTGAAGTACAACTATATTATCAACATCCACATATCAACTTATAAAATCAAAACAACACTCTAATTTATAATTTTCATTCATACCAATCCAATATATAAATTGTGTCATACCACTTATACATGTATTTCAACTTAAACAACATAACAACACTGCAACTTACAACACAACATTTATCTTATCAACATAACCACTTAGCATATCTACAACACAACATATGCACAACTCAACAACTATATGCATTGTCACACATTTCAACTAAGAGATCTTTTATAACACAAGTGAACAATCTAAGTGGTTTGATCCTATTAAACCAACCTAACAACATGATCTTTTTAGACTTGCTAGATCAACAAAATATTTTCATAAAAATCCACAACATAACATGATTTCTTGATTTTTGCCACTGAAACTTGGAAAGTCTAGTATTCTTGTTAGGGTTAAGATAGCTTGGGTATGAACCTACCACAACCTTAGCATGCATAACTAAGTCTATCATGGAATCAAACCACATGACTACCCTCAAAATCTTGTGTCCCTTCTAGTACTTAGTTAGGAGTTTTGGCCCCCAACCTTGTACCTTACTCAGTTTGATCACTTTATACATGTATGGCTTGACCTTTCCCTTATATGGTTCTACATTTGGTCGCTTATAATCAATATAAGTTGACCTACCCCCTATACTATTTTACATTGGTGACTTTCTAATCAGTATGGCTCTACATAACCCACATACTATATCAACAAAGAACCTAGAGGAGACTTAACATTTCATTTCAAGAGTCAACTTCTCATAAAGGGTTTTTCAACAAATAGGCTCATAAAGCACCACAAAACCATATCAACACAATGGGATATTCATGTTTTTAGAACATCTAGTCTTAGGTCAATCAACACGACTCAACATCATGCCTTAAAGCATTCTCAACACCACTACTTTTAACACTACACAACATACATATTACTAAATTTTCAACTCTCATCAACTTGTATCTTTAAGCAATTTAGATGTCAACAATCATCATCTTAGATCAATAACTAATGAGCTAGAATCATACAACATGTGAGTAATTAAACTTATCACATACATGTTCAACACTTATCCAAATAATCAATCATTTATCATTCAACAACTCATCCTTGATGCCACTCTCCTAGTGCTTAGCGTCATTGACGCAAAGAGCCTCTGGCTGACTCATGCTCGATGCCAAACTACCTATGCCCGACATGAATGAGGTAGAGAGCTCCTATGTTAATCATGTCTATTGTAGTCAAACCCACACCTAGTCTTGTTCAAGCAAAGAGACTCTATCTAACTCATGCCTAACATCACAACAATAGTGTTCAACATTATCTAGGCAAAAATCTTTTATCTTGATCACACCTGATGCCACTTAACTAGGGTTCGATGTCACCAAGTCAAAAAGCTCTAAGGATATATGTGCTTGATGTCCTTCAACCCACGCTCAACATGACCAAGTTAGAGAGCTTTCCTCTAACTCATGTTCGCCACTACCAATCTCGCACCTGGCATTAGTGAGACAGGGAGCCTCTAGCTTGCATCATGTTCTCAATCCACCTGAAACTCAAAAAAGAATCCCAACATGCATGGCATAACAACACACATAAGTACTTTAAACAACTCAAATATTCAACATAAAAATCAGCATGCAACCATTCAAGGCAGGGTTTACCAAATTCATCTTAACATGCTTAAGAATACCAAACTCACAAATCTTAAGAATTCCCTCTCAATTTTCAACATAACCCCAAATTAATGAGAATCAAGTAATACATAACTCCATAATTCATCAAGTTAAGTTCTAGCATCCCTTACCTCTAAATCTAATAGAAAAAGGGGAGGAAGAAGAAGATGAAAACCCTCCGAGAAACACCTGCACTACTCCACCACGTCTCTAATTCTTAGCTCCAAAGGGTTTGAATCCTTACTCAGCTACTCAACCTTACTCAAGGAAGGTTCTAGGATACCATCTAGTCAATTCAGAAGAAGGAAGAATTCTCATTCCAAAGCCCCTCTCTCTAATTTCTTTTTAATTTTTTTTAGAAATGAACTTATGAAGTCTACTTCTAAAGAAAGACCTTATATATTTTTACCTTAATGGATCAAACTTGACCTCAACTCAAAGCAACTCGTAAAAACTCATAAGAATTTCTTAATCCTTAAGTCTCACAACAAATAAAAAAAAATACCACAACATTTAAATTAATACAATCAACAATATTAATAAAATTGCAAAATATTACATACTCTACATTAAATGAAAAGCTAGAGCCTTAGAGGTACGGTAAATGTAGCATGTTTTTTTATGACTCATACTTACACAATATAAAATTAAAATCAAGATTTACAATTGTATTATTTTATTTTATTTTTTATTAAAAATATATTTAGGCTATCATTGATTAAAAAATAGTTGATAAATTAGTTAAAATGTAACAGCTCGATTTTCACAGATTGTTTGAGGGTCCAAAGGCCCAATAGGGGTGATTTAGTAGTTCAGAACGGGTCGTTCTCAAATCGGAACGGGTCGTTCCCAAATCGGAACGGGCCGTTCCAAACGACTAAAACGAAAGTGATTTTGTATCCTAGAACGGGTCGTTCCCAAACTGGAACGGGCCGTTTCAAAATACAAAAATTGTCTACAAATTGTAGATGAGAACGGGGCGTTCCCAAATTGGAACGGGGCGTTCCCAAATTGAGAACGGGCCGTTCCAGAGTTGAGAACGGGCCGTTCCAAAATATGACCATTTTGAGTATATTAAATGCACCCCAGAACGGGCCGTTCTGGTTTGAGAACTAGCCGTTCTGGATGTGATTTTTAGTTGTTAGTTAAAGGTCCAGAACGGGCCGTTTCAGATTTGGAACGGGCCGTTCTGGCGAAGCCTGATGCCTATAAACAGAACACTCTGCCACTCCTAAAAAGCACACCTCTCATTTTCTGATTTCTTTTCTTTCTCTCTTCTTTCCCTCTACTTTCTACTTCAGACCGAGGGGAACCCAGCGAGGGAGACCAACTAGATCTTGCGTAGGTTCAACTACTACTTATCAAGGTACGAGGGGAAAGAGAATTATTTATATGTAAAGTTACATGAGAGAATTGGGGGTAGAGGAAGAGTCCCTTAGGATTATGAGTAATTTTATAATTATTTCTGTTTGGAGAATTATTGGTCTTATTTGATTCTGTATGTATTTAGGACTATGAATATATGATTAATTTGTAAAAATGATGCTCTGGGAGAGAGAACGAAATTATAGAAAAGTGCCTGTAAGTTAGGTTTTGGAAAAATTGGATTATTTCTGTTTGAGAAATTAATGATACCATTAGATTCTGTATGTGTTGAGGATTAGAAATATATATTTAATTTGTAAGAATGATGATCTGGGAGAGAGAACGAAATTGTAGAAAAGTGCGTGTGAACTAGGTTTTGGAACAATTGGGAGTTTTATTATTTATGTTAAGATTGTATTAAATTGATAATTTCATTGATTATTATATTAATTTATGAATTTTATTGTTATATTATTTGATAAAATTGATGATCTAGGTGAGGATTCATGGTGAATTACTTGAGGGGTATGTGAACCACCATTTTGTGTGGATTGTGTATGTATTGTGGAATTGAGATGTGGATGTGGATGTGGATGTGGATGTGGATGTGAATGTGGATGTGAATGAGAATGTGATTGTGGTTCCTCACACTTGTGACCAGGGGTGGCACGACCTTAGGCAAGAAATTCTACAGGCGTGACCTTGGCATAGTATGGGATGGGTGATTCCTCATGCTTATGTTGGGGGTGGCACGACCTCGAGCAAGAGATGTTGCAGGCGTGACCTTGGCACAGTGTAGGATGTGTGATTTCTCATGCTTATGTCGGGGGTGGCACGACCTTTGGCAAGAGATGCTACAGGCGTGACCTTGGCATAGGGTGGGATGTGTGAGGCAATTAATGCTTATGTCGGGGGTGGCACGACCTCGAGCAAGAGATGCTACAGGCGTGACCTTGACATAGGGTTAATTGTAAGATTTGTGTGGATTGTGATGGATTGATGTAATTGTGAATTGAGATGTGAAGATGAATGATTGATAGAATGATGATATATCTATAGAAATGCTTGTAAATAACATTCCAAGTTATGATGAAATGATGTTGTGAATTTCTTTGTGTGCTTTATATATAAATGTTTTCTTTTCTCACCGTACAATTTGTGGATGTTTTAGGTGAGGAAGATCCAGTTGTGAGTGGCATCTAGAATGTTAACCGTTGAGTTGTGGGTGTGCTCTGATATTGTGACATCGGGACAGAGAATTCTAGGATAAATTTTTATATGTATTTAGAGTTATAACTTTTCTTTTGAAAGCAAATTGTAAACTCTCAAGTTTTACTTTCTAAATTTCATTTTTAATTATTTTGGTTATTTATGAAGGTTTTATGTGAATCCTTTTACCAACGTTAAATATTTTATTCTTCAGTTTATTTACAAGATTTATTTATATATGTATTGGGGATAGTAAGGGTGTCACATAAAAGCTAACAATTTTTTTAACCAAAATATAAAAATGTTTAAGTTATTATTAAATTAGAAATATTTGATAAAATAAATTATTTTTATAGACCATATATAACACTAGTATTTTAGCATGTTTAATGCACAAGCAAAATATTTACTATATATAACTAAAATTTATAATAAATTATGTATATAAATAAATATTATGTTTGAATATATAAATTATATTTAAAATTTATATAAATATATATTTTTGAAACATATAAATTATATTTTAGGTTTATGATAAATAATATATATTATAACACAATATTATTTTTATATATTGGTAATTTATTTAAAAAATAATAAATTTAATTCATAAATAATTATGATAAATAAAAATTTAATTACATAAGAAGTTAAAAAAAATCCCTAAAACTCTATTGTACAAAAAATTCCTAAAAACACTAACATGCAAGATAGAAATTTATATTTAATATATAGAAGTTGATTTATGGGATATTCAAAATTTGAACTCGGCCAATAATTAAACAAAAACAACATCGTCAATAGTTGATGTTATTAGCAATAAATGATATATTATCAAATCATATATATATATATATATATATATATATATATATATATATATATATAATGTAAAAGACTATCTTGTATAATAGTGTTTTTAGGGACTATTCCTTAGTGTGATAATTTTTTAAGAATTCTTATAACTTTTTATCTAATTTAATACTTTATTTATCATATTTTTATGAATTAAATTTAATATCTAAAAATAAATTATTAATAGTTAAAAACAATGTTATGCCACAATATAAATTATTCATCTTAAATCTAAAATGTAATATATATTTTAAAAATATTTATTTATATAAATTTTAAATATAATTTGTACATTCATATATAATACTTATTTATATACATAATTATTATAAATTTTATTTATATATAATAAACATTTTGCTACATCCCAAAAATTTCAGAATAAATTAATAAAGATTAATTAATTAATTAATTAAGGATCAATTTATGATGGTGAGTGTTATTAAATAAAAAAATATTTTGAAAATAATTATTTCAGAATTATTATTTTATTATATTAGAGGAATAATTAATTGTGGTTAAATTATTTTTTACCAACCGATTACACATGGGTTGGAGTTTAGAGTTCCCTATAAATAGAATAGTAAGACTAAGGTTTTCTCTCATAAATATTAAATTGTATTTTTGTGATTTGAAAAGGAGGGAGAACCAGAGGTAACTAGAGAGGACTTTGGAGATCCGCATCCAGTGTTTGGCAATCATCGAGATAAGGGGAGAGTGAGATCCTTGCTCCAAAGTATGGGCTAGTTGCGAGATAATAGAATTGACCCTCAATCACATCTCATTTGTGTATGATGTATGAGGGGAAAACTCCAAATTTTAATTATAATGCATAAATGTGTTTTGTATATTGTTTTTTTGTGCTTTGAGTATGCTAGATGAATAGTCATGTTTGTAATCTCTACTAATGCTTGTAATTATGAATTTATGAGTGTCTATGAATTCCTATATGAACCCTAAAATTGAATAAATTGGATTAATAAGAAGTTACAAATTTAACATGTTAATTAATGATTGTGTAATGTTTAATCATGCAATTGTATGTTTTGTTCGGTTGGAATTCATAGAAATGTATGATAATGATAATGTGCAAAATTTGTGATTTTGCAGACGTGTCTAAACTGATGTAATGTTGAGCACTATGAGTGGCCGTCTGGTGTGAACATGACAGAGGGCATGGGTCACTCTTTGTGATGTTTACGTCAAGTGTAGGTAGTGTCACATTAGGTGTAAGAGTTCCAAGGGCTCCTTATTTTAAATTCGTTGGGTGCAAAATGGTTATGTCGAGTGTGATCCTTCCAAAGAATAAAATATGCTTTCGACCTCAATTGTGTTGGGCGTAGGGTATCTCACACTCAACATTGCCCTATTCTTGTGAAATTGTTTAACTTATAAATATGGAATTTTGATATTGTTGAATGCACTATGTTGTTTAATTAAGAATGTTGTATTAGGTTACTTTTGGAATAAACACATCTATTGGTTAAAGTGACTTCTTGATGTGTTGTATGCAAGAAATGCGTGATGAATCATTTGATAAAGTCTAAGTTTAACTTAGTCGTGTGAAAAGTCTGGGCAATATTGTCTAGCTAGTTGTGCCTAATGCGGTGTTTGAATCAAATTTATGATACAATTGATAAATGTAATTATTTGAGTTTTTGTTGATGAAGGGTATGAACATGAATTGCATAATAATTCTTCTTGACATGTATCATATGCATTAATTGATTTTTGAATGTGTAAGATATGGAATATGCTGCTAGGGAAGGTGCCCCTTATGTAAAAGCTAGGGGATTCATGACCATGGGAATAGTCAGGTTTAGGAGCCCCAGTTCCATTCATTATGTACATGGGGTGTAACTTGGCCAACATCACTATCTCGATACGCCTTGGTATATATCCTCTTAGTGTAGAGTGTTGTGATGGTTATAACCTAACATGTTCTCCTAGGCTACTCTTATTTGGATTTCAAGTAACAATTGACAATTATTTTATTGGCACCACATGCATATAGTTAGGAGTGTCCTTCTCCATTGTGCAACATTTTGAAATATTATTGATATTTGTTTATTTTATTAAATTTAAATGATTATATATGTTTAGTTGTTTAATTGTTATAAAACTCTAATGATTAAGGAATTCTTAGGAGTTTAGTTGTCTAGGAGTTGTTTTGAGTTGAGGTCAAAGTTAACCAAGTTTAAAGGAAGGTGTGTAAGGTTTTTCTTAAGACTTGAACTTCATAAGTTCATTTCTCAAGAAACCTAGAAAGAAGTTAAAGAGAGGAGCTATGGAGCCAAAGAGATTTTCTTCTTCTTCTGATTCCACAAAAGTGTTTTAGAATCCTTCCTCGAGGTTAGTTGAGAAGTTGTGCCAGGATTCAAAGCTTTTGGAGCTGAGATTCAGTGTGAGGAGTTGTTGTACGGGAACTCGACGTTCTCGAATTTTCTTCCATCTTCTACCTCGTTCTTAGTGATCAAAGGTAACGGAAGTTGTACATTGATGTTGTTGGATTAATTATGTTGATTTTCTACTTGAATTGATCTTCTAGTGGTTGTTTTGATTTGTAACGACCCGTCATGGTCCCGACACTTAGTGGAATCGCACTACTACAAGTAGACTAAAAGGAATATTAAATGTGACAACTCATACATACATGGTATATAAAATATACTAATAACTAAGTTTCTAAATACAAATTATAACATTATATATATGTACAATCATCCAAAATAATATTCCCTAGTACCGGTTAAGCACAAACAACAGTTACCCCAGCAGGTAACTCTAACACACTAGGACAAAACCCCTCGTCTGACAACAGATCTCAACTCCAAGCTAGCCCTAATCTTCTCCCATACAAAGTATGATCATCGCAGTCCATCCAATAAATAACCATACAAGTATAGAACAATAATCTATACTACACATTCATCCAACCATGCTTATAGAGCCACACCATACACTCTATCTAAATCTACTCATGCATAAAATGCAACACACCAATCATGAAGTCAAACACCATACACTTCATCACAACAACATTCATGCTATTAAGCAACACATGAAAGATATCAAATGCATATCTATCATCTAATGCGTCATCACGCATACACTTAGGAGATCTCCCTAACAGTAGAGTAGTATGAGTGACATCCCAATTCTACCGAAACCACCCCAACCGTTTTCACGTCTAATGCGCCCGCTTGGTCATAGATAAACAGGATATAAATCCTCACTCGGGTTTACTCGGAAGATGTCACTTACACATTTGGAAGTCTGGTTCCACCGTTAGGTATAGCACAGCTGGGTACAGGCTTACCACGACCTTGGCATGCATTACCAAGTCACTTGTGGAGTTCACCCAACAACTATCCGCAAGGAACCACGCACCTTCCTCAATACTTTGTTAAGGGAATAACCCTTGACCTCATACTCCGCTCCAACACTAGCTAAGGACTTAGAGGATACTCACCCAAACCAGTGGCCTACCCGAGCACCACTCTCACCCAAAACTAATGGACTACCTGAGAACCACTCTCATATATCAGTGGCCTATCCAAGCACTACTCTCAAGAGACTCTATGTGAGCTCTTCCAGTTTGAAAACATTTTCCCTCTCCTCAAGTCCTAGGATAGACTCATGCCATAAGGCATCACATGCAATTATGCATGACACGTCATACATGGCCAATCCACCATCATGATCAATATCATTCTCATATGAACATATACACATGTCATATCATATTTAAACATTCATACATATCATTACCAAGCATACATATGAATCAGGCATCACCACACATCATATATCATACATACATTGATCAAATCTTCAACTTTCAACACATGCCTAAGCATCATTTCAACTATCATAAATAAACATGTTCACGCCCGGCGCAGCCTGAGCGCACCCGGCCTAATCCCAATCCGAGAGTCCTAAAACTCATTCATGCCTGGCGCGCTCAGCTCATGCTCGACGTCCTTGGAACAAAAACTCATAAGAGTTTCCACACCCGGAGCACCCATCTTGCGCCTGGCGTACTCCAAACCTGAAAATCAGGAAAACCAGCCACATGCAAATAAAGAAAAACATTGCATAGGCTCCCTATAACTCAAAAACAAACTCAGATTCAACATGCATTCATCAAATGCATCAAAATCATCAAAACTCCAAATTTTTCCCCAAAACCCGAAAATGAACAATTTCTCCAATCCAACTATGGATTCCCAACATTCATGCACCAATTGAGTTTCTAAACTTATATGCAACCTAAACAACAAACATTCTAGCTTCCCTCACCTGAAAATTGGCTTAGAATAGCCAAGAATTGAGAAGAAGCGGGATTTCCTTCCGAAGCTCAACCCGGGAACTTCAATCTTCCAAAAACAAGCTTCCTAGTCCAGAGTCATTCTCTCTAAAACTTCTCTCTAAACCTCTCTCTAAGTTCCATTTTTTTTCTCCTCAACTGCATGCATGGCCTATTAATAGAAGTCAGGAGTGGCCAGAATGGCCCGTTTCAAATCTGGAACGGCCCGTTCTGGACTCACACGTCATGTGTAAAATTCAAATCCAGAACGACCCATTCTCAAACCAGAACGACCCGTTCTGGGGTTGCATTTAACTCACAACAACCATGTTTGGAATGACCCATTCTCAACTAGGATTTATAGGCCTATTTAGTAGTTTGGAACAGCCCGTTCTAGTCTACTAACTACGTTACTTGATTGAATAAAAAAAATGAAATGGTTATCTTGTATTGTTGGTTAATTTTTTGGAACATGTTGTGGGAAGATTGATGATTTGAAGTGATTAGTGATTGCATGTTGATTTTGACGTTGAATTTAAGTTGTTGGAAGTGTATAATTGTGTTGTTATGCACAACATGCTGGTCTTGGGATTGATTTCAAGTGGAATGGGCCAAATTGCAATTTTTCCAAGTGCAAAAATGTTATCGTGTTAAGTGTGATACAAGTCAAAGGCTCTCTACCTTATTGACATTGGGTGTGAGATAGGTAACATTAGGTGTGAGATAGGTAGCATTAGGTATGAGATAGAGTGGAGCTCTCTAACTTGGTCACACTAGGTGTGGGTTGAGGGGTGCCAAACGTAGTTACCTCGAGATCTTTTTGGCTTGGTGATGACAAGCTCTAGTTGAGTGACGTTAGGTGTGATCAAGGCATTAGCTCGCTGCCTAGACGACATCAAGCATAGGTTTTGTGGTGTCGGACGTAAGTTAAGAAGAGGCTCTCTATCTGAATGACGTTGAATGTAAGTTTTGCAACACCAGGAATGGTGTACTTAGAGACTCTTTATCTCATTCACGCGAAGCACAAGTGGTATGACATCAAGCATGGGCGGGCTAAAGGCTCTCTACCTCATCAACGTCGGTGTGAACTGAATGGTGTTGAGTGTGACTTTGATGAATGAAAACCTTAATTTGGTGATTTTTTTATGATTATTGTTGGGTCATATGATGATGTTCAGAGTTAAGTATGTTGAAAGTTGATTAGTAGTAGAGTTTAATACTGATAAGATGTGTAGCATTGGAAAGAAGTCGAGTTGTGAATGCTTAATTCATGTAGTTATTTTGTGTTGATTGACTTAGGATTAGAGGAGAGGTATTGTTTTAAAAGATGAATGTCCTACTACGAGGATATGGTGTTGTGGTGCTCTAAGAGCCTAGTTGTTGAAAAACTATTTTTGAGTATGGTTGTCTCTTAAAGTGAAGTGTTGAGTCTCTTATATAGGTTCTTATTTAATACCATATGAGAGCAAGGTCGAGTCATACTAGTTTAGAAGTGACCAACCGAGTAAGATATAAGGTCGGGGGCCAAAATATTTAATTAAGTACTAGAAGGGACGTAATATTTGGAGGGTAATTGGTAGACTAATTCCATATAGGTTTAATTATTCATGTTGAGGTCATAGTAGACTCACACCCAAGTTGTTCTATCCTTGACAAGAATATTGGACTTTCCTAGTTTGGGTGGCAAAACCTGAAAAACCATGTTGTGCTGTTGATTAATATCTAAATTTGATATTGATCTAGTAAGCCCAAAAGGATCACTTTAAGTTTGTTTGGTAAAGTCAAGCCATTTAGACTACTCACTTGTATAGTAAGAAATCACTTAACTGAAATGTGTGAGAATGCATTAAGTTGTTGTGTTATGTTGTAAGTTTCATGTGTTGTTATCATTTTATGTTGACATGTTTAGTTGAAAGGTTTTATCGTTATGTTGTCATGTTGTGAAGTTGTTTAAGTAGTAGTGTTATTAGTTGATGATGTATTGATATCATGATTGTGTTATGAAGTTGTATACTTGATGAATCTATGTTGTAAGTTGATATGTGTTGTTCAGTTGGACATTAAGTTATAATTATGTTGAAATGATGATATGCTTTACGATGTTAATATTATGATATTGATAGTATAATTGTATTTTATTTATATATTGTTGTTTTGTTTTCTATAAACTTACCCTTACATTCCCTTAATGTTGGATTGTGATGATCATATTTATATGGGAGTAGAGTAGGACTAGATTGGAGGATTTTGGCTATTTGAGCGTCATGCAAGAGATGATGTTCTTTTGTTGGATGCTACTCTAATGTAGCTTGCGTGGTGTAGATTAGTTGCTTAATTGGAACTAGGGTTATGTTTTCAGTATTAGACTTGATGTATATTGTATATATGTACAAGGATTTGTAGTAATCCCTTTAGGGGTTTTATGTTTTTGAATCATATGGATAGGAATTGCTTTTATGTTTTTTGCATCTTATACGTATATCTATTGCATGAATGTGCATGTATTATCGTATGATAATTCTAGTGTAGCTGAATTTATTTATTTATTTCTAGTGTTAAAATGTTGTTATAAAATATAAGGACCTGACGATTCGTTATACACATTGAATTGTTATAGCATAATAATTGTTCTTGGTTTGCCCGTGAAATATGAATGTGAAATATTATGAAATGCATGTTATTGAATAATGTTAATATTTATTGGTATTAATTATAACTATATATCTATTGTGTTTATTGTAGTAGCCATTTTTTTTTTTTTTTTGTTTGGTGTATGGTTATAGGTGAAACTATTTATGAAAATGATGTAGTTGGAGACAAGATTTAAACATTGTGGTGAAAGTGCTCTAGTAGAGTGTGACATCAAGACAATATATAACAATTTCATATTTTCAATTAATTGTTAAATTAGGATTTAATTCTATTAGATAATTTAATATTAGACTTTAAATTCTAATTTTCTTGTAATTACTCTTAAACACAGTTTTGCTTAGTGTTTAGTTTTAGTAATAATGTGATACTTCTACTTTTTGATAGTTTCATTTTATTTAGGATAACTATATAAAAGAACTCTTCTATATAATTATTGAATTTTATGCTTTAATTATATGTGGGATAAAAGATATGAAATATATAGTAACATATATAGTTTTTTTGTGAAATATAAAGAATAAAGTCTAAATATTTCGTTAAACCGGCTAAGTAACATATATAGTTTTTTTGTGTACTTTTTATTTTGTAGACAAAAATATCGTTTTTTTTTTTGGTAAAGAGACAAAAATATCGTTTAGATTAATGTAATGTGATATTTTTAGAGGAAAATTATATTAGATTATGTAGAAAAAATGTCATTATAAGTTAATGAAAAATATCTATTTTAGTAAAAAAAAAATAAAAAATAGTCATTATCAGATATATTCTTCGCATGATTCAAAATCCTTGCACTATCAATTACTTTTCTTTTTTCATTCGTATTGTTATCAATTGAGTTTTTGATTGATTACCCAATGACGCTGCCATCCAATAATTTATACAATATACCGCAAATAACTTCCACTATTCAAATTTGGAATTTATAGCATCGCTGACAACGATATTATATACATCAATTTTAACATGATGTAAGCGATTTTCATAGTAATCGGTATCGAAATAATTAATGAGAATTATTAACTCCATTTTGACTTAATTTATATTATAATTTATATTTTATATTAAATTTAATAATTCAATTATTAAATTAAATTTTTTTAATATATAGATTAAATTTGTAAAATTTAAAAATTATTTAATATTATGTTTCAATAATTGAAATTGATAAATAATTATAAAAATATTTTATATGATGATTTGATATAATAAAATAAAGTATGAAATAGATTTTAAATTTTTTTAAATTTTGCAAACTTGATCTAAGCATAATTTTTTTTAATTCAACAATAAGATCATTAAAATTTGATGTAAAATATGAGTTATAAAATGAAATAAGTCTATGTAAAGTTACTCTTGGAATAAGTAGATCTCTCTTCGTGTATATATATATATATATATATATATATATATATATATATATATATATATATATATATATATATATATATAACTATTATAAAGGGGATATAGGACATGTAACCGCTTTTTTGGTCTCCATTTTTTAATGGACCATTATACCCCAAATATAAAAAAAATCTTAATTTTTTTTAAATAATTATACACAACTTTCTAATATTTTATTAGTGAATAACTATTAGAGGCACGAAGTGCCTCTACCCCTCTAGTATATATTATAAAGAGGATATATTCTGGTAACCACCCCTTTGGTCTCCACTTTTTAGTAGACGATTATACCCCTTGAATATAAAAAAAAAATTTCTTATATTTTTTTTAAAATAACTATCCAAAATTATACATATTATAAATGGAATATATTTTGGAAGTCATCTCTTTGGTCTCCACTTTTTAGTGGATGATTATATCTCTTAAATATAAAAAAAAAATCTTCTTATATTTTTTCTAAATAACTATTCATAATTTAAAGGGACCGAGACACTTCGTATCTCTAATAGTTATTAGAGATACGAAGTGTCTCGGTCCCTTTAGTATATATAAGGAGGATTAAATGATTCCAAGAGTAACTCTTGCTTAAGTTACTTCACTAAATTGTGTATGTTAAATTTCAATGATTCATTAAAAGTTCTTAATAAAAAAATTAATTTTACAAAATTTTAAAAAAATTTAAAATCATATGATACTTCATTGTATAAATTCAAATCAACGTATAAAATAATTTTATGATTATCCGTCGATTTGAATTAACGAAACAAAATATCAAATAATTTTTAAAATTTTTAAAAAATTATAAAATTAATCTATGCATTAAGAACATTTAATTTAATGGTTAGATTATTAAAATTCAATATACATTATGAGTTATTGAATTAAATAACTTAAGAAAAAATTATTCTTACATATATTTGATCCCATATATATATATATATATATATATATATATATATATATATATATATATGTATTTTACCAAAAAATGTTAATAATTAATGAGTTATATTAGTTAGAAAAATTCGAAACAAACTATCTCATATTATCACTTCAATCCTTTGTTTCTACACCACCTAAATCACATTATAACTTTCTTAAAATATAATTAACGAGGGTTATATTTTATTTTACTTAAAATATATATAATTGATATGGTTTTCTGAACGCATATATTTTAAGATTTAATTTTTATAAAGTCAATTTTGTAATAAGACATATTTTTTAAAACGTAATATGATGTTTTAAAAAGTCAACGTACGAATGAAAGTTTAAATTGGTTAATAAGTATTTTAAATATTATAATATATACTCAATACAATGACAACAACAGTATTTATTAAAATAAGCGGATCAACTTATTTGAAGACTATTTGAAGGAGACATAAAATCTAACCATTTGAATTAAATAAGCTTTTGCACTCTTATTTAACAAATAAGGTTAAATTAGCCTTACCGGGAGTTAGACAATATAAGCCTTTGATCCATCATCTATTTTGTTTTCATTCCTTCTTATATATATGAACATGTTTGAATATATCAATAATTAAATGGTCGAGGAACATAATTGTATTGATATAACTTTTATTAATTTAAAAGATAAATTTTATTTTAATGATTTATTTATTATTAAATTTTATAGTATATATTTATTCTTTTAAATATTTTTTAAATGACTAATATATTACATATTATTCATACAATTTATCATGAGTTCAAGTATATATATAAAAGAACTAATAAATAAATTTAATTTCTAAGGTGATTCATTAACAGGTAAAATAAGAGGTTCTTAAAAAAGTGACTACCAAACAGATTATAAGTTTAGAAGGCAACTTGTTGTGGGGGATAGAGTATGTGTAATGAGCAATGAGTATGTGTGGCATAAAAAAAGAAAATGAAGGTGAATTGGGTGTGTAAGAATATTGCAATCTAAGTAGGTGGAGAAGTGTCCCAATGGTAATGAATTGAGAGAGAATAGTTGGTATAGTGAAAATATTTGTTGTTGTTTTGATGATGGAAAATGTATAGTTTGGATTTTGGACAGAAATGGTGTTCTTAAATGAGATCTTGTAGATCTTGTAGAGCTTCGAAGGAGGAAATGTCTCATTTTTTCATTACGTCTATTGCTTCTATTACTTTTAATTTATTTATTTATTTATACTAGCAGAAAAAAGACATTTCATATTAAAAAAAATTAATAAAAATAAGAAATTATTTGTAAAAAAGGTAGTTATTAAAAAATAAAAAAAAATATAAATAATCCATATAAAAATTGAAACTAAAATAATTATTAAAAGTGATATCTCCTTTATATATTAGTATAGAAGTATAAATTTATTAATTTTAAATTCTTAAAATTGATTAAAAAATATTTTTTTTAAAATTTGATTAAAAATATATATTTTTAATTTTTTAAAATAAAAGAGTATAATGATAAAAAAAATAGAGACCAAGATAATTACTTGAACCATTTATATATTAATATAAATTTATGAAGGTTCAGTTGGAACTGGTGTGAAACTTTACGAAAAAAGATTTCCGCTCAAACACTTTCTCTGTCTTTTTTCTTTATTTTTATTTTCTTTTATGTATAAAAGAACATTCTTCCCTGGCACCTGTCACAATTTGGAAAAAAAAATTGTCTTTCTAATTTTTTTTTTATCTTTTGTTCATCTATCTTTTATTTAAAAAAAATTAAATTCTAATATTAATTATTAAAATGAGATGAATTTAATTTTTGAACTCACTTTCTTAAACAGAACAAGAGAAAGCAAAATAGGATGGGATGAGACAGGAACTTGATAGGACAAAACACAAGATAGTTTGTCATTCTTACTTCTAATAACCTTTTTTTATTAACCCATAAAAAATATTCAAAATATTATTTATAGATTTATAAATATTATAAATGTAACAATTTTTATTTACAATGTAGTTATAAAATAAAATTAAATATATTTATCATTTCATATATTTAAAATTATAAAATATTTAAATTTAAGATAAGGTAAACTTTTATTTTATTATTATTATTTTTTTTTATTTGAAATCTTTGACAAGGTGGTTTACAACATGCTTGGTGCATGTGTCGCAGTGGTTCTGGTTCCAATGTTGCATAGTGCATGCATTGCGATGGTTTGTGATGCACTTGGTGCATATGTGGTGATTTGATGTAGAGGTTCAGTTCTTTGGGCGTACCTAGGTCTAGGTTGTTCTTGAGCATGCTAGTTTAAATATTCAGTGTTCGATATATTTCATTTTTTATTTGTTATTTCATCTTCTTTCCTAATTTTTGGTTTATGATTTAGCATTTGTTGGTTGGTGACTGTTATGTAGTTTCCCATTCCTTTTCAATCGGTTGATACACGGTTGGAATAAATAAAATAAATTTTAATTCTAAACACATGTATCTTATTTAAGAGATGGATATTAGATTTAAGTAATTGGTGTTGACATGGAGACACACTCCACGGAGGTAGTCTATAAGGCATAATTGCTTTATTTTAAGTAATGGGTAAGATATTCTCATTGGAGATGCACTTAGAATTTATTAGATTATTAGGTGTTTTAGGCATAATTTCACTTTTTTATTTTGAAACTACACTCATTTTAACAAATATGTAAATAGTTATGTATTTATTGAATCAACATCTAATTCTTTGATTTTGGGAGTTTTTTAATAAATTAGTTTCATTATTTTGTAAGTTAAGGAAGAAAAACAATTGGAACCAAAGAAAAAGGAGGCTTGAAGAGAATTTTGAAGACAAAAAAAGAAAAAAACCTAGTACCTTACATTCATATAAGTGTAAATCAAATGACTTGAGCGAATTTGTTATTTTAGAGAATTAGTCACTACTTTAAATTCTCTTCAATAAATATGGAGTGGCCTAAGTGAAGTTTTAGATCCTCAATCGAGTTCATTGTCACAAATTCAATACTTATGTGAATCAGTTTAGTGAATTTGTAATGAATGAGAATTAGTGTTGTCTCAAATTTGATTAAATGAAATTACAAAATTGCAAAGTTTCTCTCTAGATCAAATTCACTTAAGTGGATCAAAAAGGCCTTAAGCAAATTTACTTTTCTCATGGTAAAGGATTATAATTCACTTAAGCAAATGGAAAATGGCTTAAGTGAATTTGTCTCAAATTTGTTCTCCTATCATGGAAATCAACACGTATAAAAGAGACATTTTGAATTTTTAGATCTTTCTCTTACTCTTTCTCTCCTACCTCAAAAGCAATCATTGTTAAAGAACTCGAAGGATTTTCCAAAATTTTGGGGATGGAATAATGACGATTCTGACTTGATTTCTTCAACTTTTGTTGTAGTTTTGTGATTTAGCTCTAATGGCAATGAGTAATTAATCTTCTCCTTTTGAGATTGGAGATACATAATATTAAACTCTAATGTAGATTTTGATTTTCACTCATACACATATGATTTCTTCTCATTATTAGTAATTCCTTTTCATTCTTAATGCTTATTACATGTTATTTGCCTATAATTTGAATTTTGACTTGGAGTTCAATTGAAAAATGTTCTCTAAATCTTGACTTGAAATGAATTACCTAATTGAGTTGCTAAGAATATGATTTAAATCATTAGTCTTATTTGATATGTTTAATGCAAGTTTTCTTGTTAAATATACAAGAAATTGTTATTTAGGGAGAAAACTTATAACTCTTTACTAAGGAATTAGTATTTAGTGAAATTGATCTTGTATAATATTGTTAAAAAAGGATTATCATATATGTATATATATGTATGATTATTGAGGTTATAAAAGAGTAAAAGTTAGATGAATTTTAATTCTAAATTTCTCGATTATTGAATTTCCTTTACTTTTGTTATTGCTTTGTTAATGCAATTTTTTTTAACCAAATTTCAATCTCAATTGAATTAATCAAATGAACAATTGCGAATATAATCTTAAATAATAAATTAGTTGACTTAATTAATATAATTAAAAATCAATCAAATATCAACCAAGAAAAATTGGATTTGACAACCCTACTTTTCATGTCTATTGTTGACTATGGTCTACTTGCTAAAAGACCAACAAAAAATTTAAAAAGATGGAATATTATTGTTACTTTAAATCTTTCAAATTAATTTCTACCAGACGAGACTTTCATATTTGATTGTATGTTACATAATGTTTAACCAATTAAATCATTTTATTAAGGATAAACACTTTGAATTAGTGTATGAACTAATTTTTTTTCTACATAATGTATGAACTAATTAATATAATAATATATTTTCAAAGACTTTCTTTCTAAAAAAATATATTAATTTTAGGAATTAAAATAACAATATGATTGATGATTTTAACGACCAAATAGAAGGTTTACTATGGTGAAAAATGAATTATATATAATAATGATAAAATATTTTTAATGCAAATTTTACTATATTACAATTTAAATTAAATAACTTTATAACTTTAAAATTTTTGTTGTTATTAAATTAAAATAAAAAAAACATAATAAATTAATCGTAACTTGATATATTATTATTTTTTTGTATTATATATTCAAAGTTGAGATATGATAATTAAAAACTTCAAATTGAAATATCTGAGATTACCGGATGAAACCAATTAATGTCATTAAATATGTATAAGCATTTAAGATATGATATAGTATTAAATTTGAATATCTTATATGTTCAGACATCTTATCATATTAAATTTTATATCTTATATTTAAGTATCTTAAACATATATATACCAAACGCGATGTTTCTAGAAAAGAAAATGTACAAGTGCATTAAATATGTAAGTAAACTTGTCTATCTCTAGCATTAAGTAGTTGCCTCATCATCGCCATTCGCCACCCACCTTACATTGCATTTGCATATCGAATCTCCACTTATTGTTTCACTTCCAGGATTTTTTTATTATTTATAATTAAAATACATTGATACTAAAAAGCAATTTTTTTACATTATTAGTATTTTTTTTTCTTACAATGGACATGCATGCATGTTTATTATATAATATAATTAAAATTTATAACAATTTATATATATATATATATATATATATAAATATTATATTTAAATATATAAATTATATATGAAATAAGTATATATAAATATTTTTAAATGTATAAACTATATTTTAGATTTATGATAAATAATTTGTATTGTAAAAAAACATTTTTATTGATAATTTATTTTAAAATATTAATATTTAATTAATAAATAGTAATGATAAATAAAAATTAAATTAGATAAAAAGTTAAAAAATTCTTATAAATTTTCTTGTCGAAGTAAAACACTCATACAAAATAATCGGATAAATTCATGTTTAATATATAAAGATTAATTATTTAATTACAAATTTCATATAATAATGAAAATGATTTTTAATAATTACTTAAATATCATATTTAAAGTAACTTTTAATTTAATTTGCTAATTTGAATTTTATTACATTAACAATGTATGAAAATTAGGTTTAATTAATAATGATGAGGTTATTAAAAACTAATTAATTTAGATAAGTATTAATTAATTGATATGTTAATAATTTATTAATTTAAAGAGTACTTTATTTGATAAATTATATTTTTGATTTCTATAATGTTTAATACATAATTCTAATCTTTCAATTTTTAATTCTATAATTTTAGTTCCTCAATTTTATAAAATTCATAATTTTGATTTCATTATTAAATATTCATCCATAAATAGTTAAAATTGTAACATTAAACATAATTTGACATTAAAGTATATATATAGAATGATACTTAATTTTTTAATGATATTTAGTCTAATTTATATTTTTATCTCATTTTACAATTTTTATGAGATAAAAAGGTGAAATAAAAGTAAAATCTAATAAAATATTATTAAGTATTAACTCTTATATCATTTACTAATATTAAACTGTGACCAACATTACAATTTTAGTAGTGAACAAACAAATATTCAGCAAAAGGATCAAAATTATTGATTTTGTAAAATTAGAGATTTAAAAATTAGAGAATCAAAATTGCTAAAATTTGATTTCATAAAAAAATCCATTATATATCCCTAAGATTTGTATGATATTTAGTGAAATAATAAAATTAAAAAAAACTTTGTACATATATGACAAATTTTATTTTGCCAGATAAATAACAAAAAAATATCCTAGCATGTTATGCTGAGGTAATAAGAACCGTCAAAGATACACAACCCCGACAAGAAATTTTTATATTTATAATCTAATGATTAAAAAAAGTGTTTTAGTTGCTTTCAATATTGAAATCTTAGCTTCCACAATAAATGTTCTATTCCGATACTACAAAATTCATTTAGAGACCACTAATTAAAGCATGTTCAAGTTATACATAAAATAAATAAATAAACAAACCATGCTCAAGTAGCTAAATATAAAAAAGTAGTTAAATAAAACAAGTTTTGAAGAATGTATTTGTGAGCTTCAAAAAATTATTAATAATTTCGATCACCGCGATAAAATGGATCCCAAATATTTATTGAATTGTTCGGGTAAAAATAATGATTGCCCAAAACTCTAAAGCTTAGAGAAAATTGTAATTATTGTTATTAATTTCTTAAGAATAAACTCTCATGTTTAGTATTATAGGCTCTGCACTGTTTAGCAAAATCTCCTGTAAACCTCTCTGAAATGCTTGTAAATCTCTGATATTGGTAATATATACAAAAATGAAAAAAATAAAAATAAAAATAAAAATACCTCTCTTCCATTGAACAAACAAAATTATTAAAATAAAATAGATCATACATTCTACATGCATTAACGTGAGTTTGCCGTTTACCTACCTTGATGAATTGTACAATGGATATGACCAAAACGTGGGTGATGCACAAGAAACTCAGAAGTTATGCCTTGATCACTGAGTAATAATGATAATAATAATAATAATAATTGGTTAACATCACATAAACGTCATAAACAAGGAACCTGTCACTGGTTGATTGTAATTTGTAAACTAGGCACAAACAGGCGTGTCTTTGAAATTTTGTAATTTTAGTATTTTGATTGATCCTCCGCTTCTAAGGGTTGACCAAAATGTCAGTTATTAAATTAAAGCAATACACTGAAATTGTTTCTGGAATTGATAATCAAGATTAAAATGGAGCAAGACTCAATCAACTTGATATTCTTTTATAATTTTTTGGGATGCATTTCTGATTTCTCATTTGTTTAACTCCACCAAAAAATTAAATAAAGAAAGAAGGAAATCGTTGTTATTGATCTGGCTCAATAAACAACACCCTCAAGCACAAGACACTGACACAATGAAGTTTATTGTTTTTAGAATCAAACAAAATAAAATTGATCAATGCTGTTCCTCCCAAACTAAAATATATGTATTATTGGAGGTTTTAAGTTTTTTTTTTATTTTTTTATATTTTTTTTATATATACATATACAAATTGGAGGTTAAGTTGATTGGTCATTGCTCATTTATTTGAATTTACTGTTCCTCTATCTAAAAGCTCATTACAAATTGTTATATCATTTAAGGGTTCGGAATGTTGAATCTAACCATCTGGATCAAAGATTCGTTCTTTTTAATTTTCTCTTTTTTTTTTTTTTTTGCTTTAAGGGGTTTCGGAATAGATTCTTCCTCATATCAATGCTAAATTGAATTTGAAACTTAAAGCAACACCTTCGGCTTTGAACCAAAAACAAAAGCAAAAAAAACACACAAAATACGGGGCCTTCTTCACACTCTTTTAGTTTATTTATTTTTGGTAGCATACTCTTTTGAATTTCCAAAGTGGTAATTAGTCATAGAAGAATCTTAATTCAAACATGATCTATGTATGAAACAGCTTATATCAAATACTATTACCTTACTGCTCCACCTTGAATGAGAGAACTTTACCTCATTAAATAATTCACCTAACAAGATTCAAATTAGTCTGACTTTATAAATAATAACGGTGTAGTGGGAAAAATATTCATTACTGCTTTCTCTGTGAGACATTAAAGAAAACACTGAAATTATCCTTTTCTTTTAAATGAAATAAAATTTTTAAATACTTGTCATTTTATATTTTATTTATTTTAAAATTATTTTATCATAATATTTGATAATATATTCTAGTGGAACATATGTACAGTGAGATGACCATATTTATATGGGAACGGCTAACATGAAGAGTAAATCTGAACTAACATGCATATATAAGTGAACAAATTTTAATGTTATATGGTTTCATGATTATTTTAATCTTAATTATTCATGATTATATACTCATGATATGATTCAATGGTCAATGTTTATTTTGAAATGAATTTGTTTTATTATTTTTAATGATAATCATCTTAAAATTTTTTACATTATGCTAGTTTTTTTTATCTATCTATGTGACAATGATATAGCTTTGAAAGGATGGTTATTATTATTTTTTAAGTTAACTTTTAATTTCTATAATTTTATGAATGTGTAATTGTAATTTTTTTAACATTTTTATAATAAATTTGGTCACTCTCATTTTTAAAATTAAATAATATTAGTCAATTATTAAGATGTCAATTAAAATTGAAAAAAAATATTGAATATCCATCAATGATGCTGCATACATATGATTAGTTAATAATAATAATAAAAAGAGTGATTATGTTTGAAAATAAAATAGTAAATAGAATGGTTAAGTTGTGTGGTGGTGGGTATGATTCAGAAATGGAAGGCAGAGAGGGATTGGGAGCTTTGAAGTTTGTGGACAGATAACAGCTTTTACAAGGCAGCTGATTATTTGACTTTTAACCATGACTTCAGCCTGTGGGTCCCACCACCTCATTTCTTAAATGTATATGCAAAATCCATTAATTATTTTAATATCACTACACATTTGGTTTTTGCGAGAGTCAATGTCCCTTCTCCCTGGATTCCTAGCAAGTGTTGTTTTTCTAGAGTTGAAATTGAAAGATTGAATTTTTAGAGAGAGAGAGTCTCAATTGAAATTTCTCTCTTTTCCTTTTCTCTGCTTTTCCTTTTCTTTTCCTTTTGGTTTTCAATTTAAGAAGAAAACAGTAGAGTGTAGATATCAAACCGCTTTGTTTTCGGCTTACTTTCTCTTAGTAAAAGATAATTCGATGTGGGGCGCTTAGCTTTAATTATGCTGAAGTGAATTCAAGAGAGAGAGGGTCTTCCTTCACCTCTGATGGTTATTCAGGTGTCTGATACTCATTCAGCTTCATTGATTCTATTACTTCTAGTTCGATTCTCCTTCAACCCATTTCTATAAAACTCTTTTTTTTTTCTTTCTTTTTTGGGGTTCCAGTTGCTGTGAGTTTCCTTGCAAATTTTGGGATCTGGGTTCTAGGGTTTGAAGGGTTTGAGCTTTTGACTTTCTCTCTCCTTGGGTTTCTTTCCATCTGTTACCCCTGTCTCTCTCCTTTTCTGAGAATTTGGGTATTCAAATCTATTCTGGGTTCTTGACAAAAAAAAAAAAAAGTTTTTTTTATTCATTTATTTATTTATTTTTGTCTTTGTTGGTTTTCGTGTGAAATGGTGAGCTGAGTTGTTTGTTTTTCCTCTCAAACAAAAATCTCATGTTTCATGAATTGGATTGTTGGGGGAGGTGTGGTCTTTTAGGATTCCAGATTCCTTATCTTGTTAGATTTTGTTGTTGAAGCTCAATTTGTTTTAGATTGATGTGATGGGCATGGGCTAAACTAAACCCTATTATTTGTGTTGTTTGAAGTGTCTCAAATAATCTCAGATTGGTTTGTGTGAGGAGAGGAGGAAGATACCATGCATCTCTCACTATGGAAGCCCATTTCTCACTGTGCTGCACTGATCATGGACAAGAAGAGCAGGAGGAAAGATGAGTCCAATGTTGACATTAAGAGAAACCCATCAATGCTACGGAAGCTGCAAGAGAACAAGCTGAGGGAGGCTCTTGAAGAAGCTTCTGAAGATGGGTCACTCCCCAAATCTCAAGACATGGACCCTGACTCTGCTGCCAACCAGGATGATGGCCTTGGAAGATCCCGATCGCTGGCCAGGCTGCACGCCCACCGCGAGTTCCTTCGCGCCACCGCCCTCGCCGCCGAGCGCATCTTTGAGTCTGAGGAGGAAATTCCCAGCCTCCAGGAAGCATTTTCCAAGTTCCTCACTATGTACCCCAAGTACCAGTCCTCGGAGAAGGTTGATGAGTTGAGGTCTGATGAATACTCACATTTGTCACCCAAGGTATGCCTTGATTACTGTGGTTTTGGACTCTTCTCTTTTGTTCAGACAATTCATTATTGGGAGTCATCCACGTTTAGCTTGTCTGAGATAACTGCAAATTTGAGTAACCATGCACTTTATGGTGGTGCTGAGAGAGGAACTGTTGAGCATGATATAAAGACTAGAATTATGGACTATTTGAATATTCCTGAGAATGAATATGGCCTTGTTTTCACTGTTAGTAGAGGATCGGCTTTTAAATTGCTGGCTGAATCGTACCCTTTCCAGACAAACAAAAAGTTGTTGACCATGTTCGATCACGAGAGCCAGTCTGTTGCTTGGATGGCTCAGAAAGCCAGGGAGAAAGGTGCTAAAGTGTACAGTGCGTGGTTTAAATGGCCAACCCTCAAACTCTGTTCCACAGATTTGAGAAAACAGATTTCCAACAAGAAGAAGAGGAAGAAGGATTCAGCTACTGGTCTTTTTGTATTCCCTGTGCAGTCTAGAGTAACTGGGGCCAAGTATTCTTACCAGTGGATGGCGTTGGCCCAGCAGAACAACTGGCATGTCTTACTGGATGCTGGATCATTGGGCCCCAAGGACATGGATTCGCTTGGCTTGTCCCTATTTCGGCCAGATTTTATAATTACGTCATTTTACAGGGTTTTTGGATATGATCCCACAGGTTTTGGTTGTCTTCTGATCAAGAAATCGGTGATGCAAAGCCTTCAAAATCAGTCTGGTTGTACTGGATCTGGAATGGTGAAGATTACCCCCGAGTTTCCAATGTATTTGAGTGATTCTGTTGATGGTTTGGATAAATTGGTTGGGATTGAAGATGATGAAATCACTGGGATGGGTGATAAGGCTTCTGAAACTCGTCCGGGAACTCAGTTGCCTGCCTTTTCTGGTGCATTCACATCTGCACAGGTAAGAGATGTGTTTGAGACTGAAATGGATCAAGACAGCTCTGAAAGAGATGGAACTAGCACCATATTTGAGGAGACAGAGAGCATATCGGTTGGAGAGGTGATAAAGAGTCCAGTCTTCAGTGAGGACGAGTCATCAGACAATTCATTTTGGATTGATTTGGGTCAGAGTCCTGTGGGGTCTGACGGTGTAGGTCAATCAAATAAACATAAGATAGCTTCTCCCCTACCACCTTTCTGGTTCAATGGGAGGAGGAACCAGAAGCAACATTCTCCAAAACCAACTTCCAAGATGTACGGCAGCCCTCTGTACGATGACAGAGAGGTAAACCTAGGTGCTCATGAGGACCGTCGCGTGTTGTCATTCGATGCTGCTGTCCTGATGTCACAAGAACTAGACCGAGTCAAAGAGGTACCTGAAGAGGAGCATGTCGAGGAAGTGGATCATTATTCAAGAAATGGTAATGGGTCAGACCATCTGCATGTGAATGAGATCCGGGAAGAACCTGGAACCAGTGAAGCAGTCAACAATGGATCTTGGCTCAACACTTCAACGTCTCTTGCTCAGCATCAAAGCTTGGAGAATGGCTCTACCTCTGAAATATGTCCTGATGTCAAAGAGAGTGCCATAAGAAGGGAAACTGAAGGTGAATTCAGGTTGCTGGGTAGGAGAGAGGGTAATCGTTATGGTGGTGGTAGGTTTTTTGGTTTGGAAGAGAATGAAGCCAACAGCAAGGGAAGAAGGGTGTCTTTTAGCATGGAAGATACTCATAAAGAGTACCTGAGCCAGACCCTAGAGCCGGGGGACATGTCTGCAGCTAGCTTAGATGATGAAGAGGTGACAAGTGATGGAGAATATGGTGATGGACAGGATTGGGGCAGGAGGGAACCAGAGATAATATGTCGACATATCGATCATGTCAATATGCTTGGTCTCAATAAAACTACACTTAGACTTCGATTTTTGATTAATTGGCTTGTTACCTCATTACTGCAACTGAAGATGTCAGTTTCTGATGAGGGTGAAAAGGCAAATCTTGTGCAGATCTATGGCCCAAAAATAAAATATGAAAGAGGTGCAGCTGTGGCTTTCAATGTGAGGGACAGAAGCAGGGGGCTAATCAATCCAGAGATTGTTCAAAAGCTGGCTGAAAAAGAAGGAATCTCGCTTGGTCTTGGTTTTCTGAGTCATATACAGATTCTTGATAGCTCAAGACAGCATCGTGGAGCTCCAAATCTTCAAGACACTACTCTTTGCAGGCCAATGGAGAATGGTAGGCGTGATGGAAAAGGTAGCTTTGTAAGGCTTGAAGTTGTCACAGCTTCACTGGGATTTCTGACTAATTTTGAGGATGTGTACAAATTGTGGGCTTTTGTGGCCAAGTTTCTCAACCCTACATTTATCAGAGAAGGGGGTCTTCCTACTGTTCAAGAAGGCTCCGAGGCTTGAGAAGGCAAAGTTGCCCGCAACTGTATTCAATTTTGGAAACTGAACATGAAAGATTATTTGTGAAAAGTTGCCAGTAGGGGCAGCAGCCAAAGCTGCATGAAGAATGGATTGATTTATGATGATTTATAAGCTCCTAGATAGACACAAACTTATTTTCTGCATCAAAGCAAGGCAAGCGGGGTGGATTTGTTAATTCATGTTTCTTGTTGCTTACATTTTTAATTTTCCCCTTTTGTTTTTTGAGATGCTTGTAGAGTTGGCTTTAGAGATTTGTTACATATTGGGAAGCCATGATGTACTTTGAAGCAATATTGTATGAGTAGAACTTCTACTGGTATATACTTAGCTTCCTTTGCATACAAAAAAGGATTTCCAACTTCTGTAAAAATGTAGTGTTCATTGTCATGCTATAGGTTAGCATACCATCCTATTAGTGCTTTCTTTTTGGACTAAATATGTTCCTAAATGTTGGTGAAACTTGAATATTTGACTAAGGTGAGAACGGAATCAGGCAATGTGGAACGAATGTGGTGATGGATATGCCTTGGAACATTTTTTTTCCTTGGGATTTTTGCTGACATCTCAATCCTTAATATTGAATTTTCAATTGTTTACTCCCAATTGACACGGTAGTTACGAAGGCAATTTGATCAGTTGATAAGGATTGGTCCTATTTTTGAGTGAAAAAAATATACTGAAAGACCAAGAATCAACATTTTGATCAATACTTGTGCTATTTCCGAAACTGTATTTTAATTTATTTATATTTATGTATTTACTTTTTCTTCTGAAAGTTACTCCTGTGTTGCAGTCGTGCCTCGTGCACCAACCATTATGTAGCTTCTGCTTTATAAGCGCGACAGATTGCAAATAGGGGAAATATCCAAATATGTGCGATGGAAGGAAATGCAAGTTCCTTTTGCTTGGAGGTTTCTATGCTACCCTTTTAAAGTTTTGATATCTCTTGACTGATGTGATTAATCAAATAGCTAATTGCATTATTTCTAAGTATTAAATTATAACCAATTAGTTTGATTAATAAATAATAAATTAAATGGTTAATTGATTGTGCACTTTTTATCTGTTGATATGACCCCCTGCTTGAACCTTTATTAAGTTATCTTTTTATTCGGCTCGACCTTTTTGTTCCAAATTATATCCTTTATAGTTTATATGGGGTATGAATCATAGCTAAGCCTCACCCACTAAGTTTTGTTTCGGCAAAGGAACTATTATAAGATTTTATGCTGTTTTTCCATCCAGAAGTTGACAAATCAGTGAGCTCTTGATTAGTTCTTTTTCTTTTCTTTCAATCATTGATGTATTGAATGCCAACCTGTGAGATGTGATAAATGAGAACGAAAATAATATGCAAATTGGGTTTTAAAAGTAAACGAATCAAAAATAGTCTTCTTAAAAGAAAAAAAGTCCATGAACGTTTTTTCTAATTAATCGCAACTTCAAAAAGTTAAGTGCTTTTTGATGATTGAAGTTTTTTTTTCTTTTCAAATTATTATCCCAGTAAAAATCAGAAGTGTGCCACTTCCTAGCAATGGTTGGGTTATCGAAATTAACCGACTTCAGACACGGTAAATTGTATTCGACGTGTGGAATAGCTATAGGATGATTTATGGAATATTTGGTGTATAGAATAATTTAAAACTTATCCAAATACAATTTGGGCTGTAATGTTTTATTATATCTGTCAACTTAATTGATGGGTTATTTATTGATTTGGAGATCGTTGGTCTTACTATTGTCGAACGCGGGAAAAGATCATATGGTGCTGTACGATTGCTATCCCTAATATGAAATTCCATGTAAGCTCCATACGTGCGTGCACGCGTGGATGGCATTACCATTAAGACCAAAATTGCATTTATGCTTTTCGTTTAACAATGAGGAACTGTAACATTTACATTTAACGAACTCCAAATTACATGATAAACCAGCAAACGTTCTAGTGTCAATTCTGTTTGGTTGTTTTAGCATAGTAGTAACCATTTGGTGTAGATCATCCATGCATGCCCCAAGCAGTTGGAAAAGAATTTGGATGGCAAGTATTTCCCAAGCAGAGCTCCTGACTGGATCTTGGCAAGGTTCAACCAAAGTACAATTTCAATTCTATATCAGGTTCCACTGGGAGGCATCTCAAAAGGGCTAACTGTATTTAAGTGATTGAGCAAATGTTCAGTTGGATATCTAAGATTCCATCATCTTAATGAGAAATGTAGCCTCTAATGCTGATTCCTTGGACTGCAAATAACGGTTTTCCTCCACTAAATCTGTGGTCAAATTCAGCAATATTGGCCGCTTTGGGTCGTAAATTGAGAGATCACGAACTCGTGCAACCCATTTTGCTGCTTCCCATACTCCAAACCTGAGTCATGAAAAGAAAAGGTCCATTAGTACGGTATAACCTGTTGATTCTTTTACCATTCACATAGAAAATTAATGTATAGGTAATGGTGTCTGAAAGGCAATAGACAGCTTAGGGTGTGCATTTGGATGGTCGATAACACAGGTGACGAAAATGTGATTTTCACTAGATCCCCATATAATTAACCTATCTATCTCTTGGTCTTCTTATCTTTCCCTCTCACATGCCAAAAATGCCCCAAGTTTAAAATGCATGTCTTTGTTAATGTTTAGCATGTAAAGAGGATAAGTGTCTGCAATGTAAGAAAAAAGGTTTTTAATGTTAACAAATAACAAATAAAGAGGACAAGAGGCATCTAATCAGATCAGACCTAAACTCGATCTCAATATATAGTTTTTTAAAGACTTAAAATGACAAAAAAGAAAAAAAAACTTCTCTTCGCATATTTGTGGGGGAAAAACTTAGGCACACATTCTACAACTACTAAAATTTTCTTCCATAGAAAGCTACACATGCTCATTATGTAGGCCACACGCCATTAATGAAACTGGTGTTTATAGCAGACATGTCCACATACTATCAACCAAAACCACAATGTTCTCCACGCATACATCATTTTTCATATGAATAAACGACAGCAAATCCACTTGGCCAATGCCAATAAATCAGGTATTCGGAAGAGGAAAGGAAACTCGGCATAATATAATCTCAAACCCCCACATTTAATCTTAATAAATGAGCACCAATATCTAATTTAGTTTCATTCGACGCAAGGGGAATATGATGTGAAGAAAATATTTTGAAGTAACTGTGTTGTGACCCCCTAGGTAAGAAGCTTGGATATTAACATACGGCAAATTCTAAAATATCATAGGATATATGATTTAAAATAAAATTTACCATAAAGAACATAAAAACAGATTCTACGGATTATTTAAGACAAGTAAATCCTAACAACAGCACGTGTTTAAAATGTATGCAACATTACAGACTCTAACTCCGCAGAGTCAGTCTTTAGCACAACTGAAGACAAGAAACAGAGATATAGATGTTTCAAATGTCACCATTAATCATTGTAATGTAGACAACGCAATAAAAGACTGCAACTTATCATACTCATTGGCATAGAAATTCAGAAAACAAAAGTATAAAATTGTCCAAGTATCTATGTATCTAACATGATGGATCCACATCAACTCAGCAGTCATTTTTAAGTGTATATTTTGGCAGTCACTTTTATCACAAGTGCTTTCTTCAGTTCTTCCTAACACTACCCAAATCAACCACATCATAAACTTGGATACCATGACAGGAAGTAAAGCAAAGACATCAGTAACTTACCGTGTATTGAAAGATGAGGTTAATAATACAGCTGGATAAAGAACATCCTTTACTATATTGTCATATGGAGAATATTCTCGAATTGCAAGAAAATCATCGAGATCCCCAGGGTATCCAAACTCTTCATAATCAACAGCTATAAGTGGCAAGATGGGATACAGAAGAGTGTTGGTTGCGTCTAAAAAGGGAACCTACAGCAGAAATCATACCAAAAGGTAATTGAGTTTGAGATACAACACATTTAAAACAGAGCCCAAGTACAGTAAAACCCAAAAGCAAGCACATTCTTCAACACCTTCAAAACTGCAGCACGAAATAAATCTGGAGAATGATTAATGGCAGAAGCAACCAAAAGCCCTCCAGCACTATATCCCCAACCAGCCAACTTGTTTTCATGCACAATATTCTTTTCAATGAGGAACTTGGCACAAGAGATGTAATCATTGATTGAATTTTGTTTCTTTGTACGTCTCCCATCGTTATGCCATTTCTTTCCAAAACCACCTCCACCTCTGAAATAGGACACCAAAACTATCATATATAAGAGATATATAACGAAAAGGAAGTTTTCCAATCATTGACTTCAAATAAAATAAATTTATTTGGACAATTTGCATTAACATAGAAATATACAAGAATTTCTATTTTATTCTATAAATACAACAATATAAGAATATCCATATGAATAAGCATTAAATACATGGCAACAATGTAATGTGAATCCTACCTAACATCAGCATAGGCAACAACCCAACCTCGATCCAGGAGGCTTTTTAGTTCACTGCGCCACCGTTTGTCAAGTAACTCACCATAAGCTCCATGTCCATGCAATATCCCAGGTTTTTTATCCTCTGGCTTTTTATTACGTGCAGAAACAGTAGTCAAGGGAATCAAAACTCCATCAAATGAAGGGACCTCATATTTTTCGCAGGCATAAAACTCGGACAGGTCATTCCATAAGTGGTCATCTTCTGAGTTCACGTCCACAAGACTGGAGTGCTTGGAATTTGAGGAGTCCATACTAATACTTGCAGAATTTTTACCATACAGTATTCTTGTTCTGTCATGAAGCATATTTTGTTGTTGAATAATGTTCCACCTACCTGTGGCAAGATCATAATCAACCACAGCATCGGGCATCTGCAAGAAACTTATGGTGAACATATCAGGATTTGATGATCAGGACTTTCTTCCAGGTTGCGACATAAATGTACTTTGTACTGAATTGTACCAAACCAACTATTAACCTAGGGCTATAATACTGAACAAAAAGTGACCTCTTGAGACAATATATAATATGTAGGTATATAAACAACAATGAGCATACTACAAGTAGGTATATAAAGTGAGAAAAACCTAATGAGGAAAGTCACAGGAAGAGAAAACTTGAAAAACCAAAATCAATTATAACAGGCATATTGGCAAAGCAAAATACATCATAAAGTATTTTTTGGAAGCTCAAATTGTTCTGGAATTCATGATAAAGAACACCATCATTGTAGTTAAGTATTCACTAAAATTCCATTTTGAATTCCATATTGCAGCATCATCCTTGAGCTAGATCAAACAAACGATAAAAAACAATATTTTTCCAAAAGACTATTTCCTTTCCATCTTTTCAAAATTTCCTTGAATCCAAATTTAAAAGGGCCAGTGAATGGTCATTCAAAGTTGATACAACACGAAGGTAAGCAGATGTTATCAGAAACATAAGGAGAACCATCTTCAGAAATTATCAAAAGAAAGAAAACAATCATTCACATACCACAGGTGATGATATTATGAAGCGCATGACAGATGAGAAAAAGTCATAGTTTGGTCCAGGCGAAATTTGGCAAACATGTTTTGGAAGCGACAAGTACTGTAAGTCCAGCTTCCTCAGTTTAACTGCCCCCTATCACAAAAATAAGATGGTCTACAACAATATTTCAATAAGATGATAAAACGTAATTAAATAAAGAGTTTATCCACAAGAGCATTGTATAACAAATTCTCTTTGATTACCTTCTCAAAGGGCAATGGAAGTCCAATTGAACAAAGTTTAACTTTTCGACCTTCCCTTACAATGAGAGCCAAGTATTTATCACTAAAATCAATATCCTCAATAATCAAATCTGGGTCATCGACAGATAACTCCTGCAGTTCATGAGGCCAAATATAACATGTAAGTAAGGTAAAGCTGATTGTTAGAAACCATGAAAATGGTTGGTTGTTATAACAAAATATCTCACTGTCTCAAATAAACAAATGTTTGCATATGATATAAAGGAGGAATAAAAATCAAACAGGCCAACTTTTGAGAGGGGGGAAATGATGTTCCAAACTACCTCCCATTTTCTTGTACTGAAAGGAGCATCCACTGGACTACAAAGAAGATAATGACAATCAACTGATCTCCCACCTTTGGGTGCATCTGTAAATAAATAAAGGTAACCTCGGTGATGTTCAATTATGCAGTGAGCTTGAGCATCACACTCCCAAACTAGTTTCAAGCCAGACAATGGATCAGCTGCATTTATTAGAAAGACCTAAGAAATGGTTATAATTATTATACAATACAAAGGATCCTAATTTGACAGTTTCATAGCAAAGATCCTTTACCTTTGATGACGTGGTAGAGAATGTATTTACAGTCACAAATTGAAAGTCTTTCGTGTGCCTAATATTAACATGAACCTTTTCATCTAACTCTTCCAAAAGCAAGACATCTTCATCAGTTGACCCAATCAGACTGTAGTAGATACTGCAGCAACAAGTTGAACAATGAGATCGAGGAAGATCACACGGACTTCAATGTCAACAATCATAAGCAAAAAACAAAGTGATTCTTTAAGGACAAAACTTAGATGCAATTTCTTATATGCTTTTAGTGTTGTTTTAAAATCAAAATTGGAGTCTCAAATTGGTAATCCACACAATAAAAGTTTTCATTAAAGATCAACACAGGTTACCAAGGTTAAAGAGTAAAACTTCAATTATGATCGATGAACAACATTGAAAGCACCTAAGGAACTATATCAAAGTCTTGTTCTTTTATGGACAAAACTCAGATGCAATCTACTATATGCTTTTCTTATTGTTCTTCAATCAAAATTGCCGGCTCAACTTGGTAATCCACACAATAAAAGTTTGTATTGAAGATCAACTCGCGCTACCAAGGTGAAACTTCAATTCTGATCGAAGAACAACACTAAAATCACCTAGGGAATTGTATCAAAGTCTTGTTCTTCAAATTCGGCATGGCACCAAGCCACCGATAGATCAACAACAAATTAACTATTCACTGACCGATAAGGCCTCATTTTCTGATCTGTGACAACATAAAGCAAAGCCTGTCCATCTTTAGCCCAGGCCAAGTTGGAAACTCGATCCGCCTGAGGCTTACCGCAGAGCGAACCCGAATTCAAATTTCTGACGGATAACTTGAAGTAGCCACTGTCCTTATCATACATAGTGTAGGCAAGAAAGTGATGATTGGGCGAAACCTCAGACAGCTCCTCATAAGCATAACCTACAAAACAACTCAAACATTATAAAAGCAACATGAAAGAAGCAAAGAGAAGACATGGCTGCATAATTTACCTCCAAACCTCTCGGCTTCTTGATTGTAATCAAGCAGCTTCTGTTCAATGGTCTTGCCCGTGGTGAAATCGAAACCAGCGGGAGGATACTTATGCGAAATGAAATCGTCGTTCAAGGAGGCCAATCGGCGGCAGAGGATGGGGTAGGGTTTAGCATCATGGACGCGGCGGTAGTAGAGCCAGGGGCCCCAGCGGAGGGGAGGGGTGGAGAGGTCGTAGGGCATGCGAGAGGCCGTTTCGAAGTGGAGTTTGTTGAGGAGGGGCTCGGAGTCGGACATGACGGCCTCGGTGTACTTCTCCTCTTGCTCCATGTACACGTCCATGTGACGCATCGCCACCTTGTCCTTCACCTGGGACATCCAGCTGTACGGGTCCTCCCACGTTGCGCCGTGGAAACTGAACTTCTGAGGCTTTTTCGGGGCCTTTGGTGGGGTCGGTGGTGGTGGCGCTGCCTTGCAGTGGCGCCGAGCCACCATGGTGAAGCGGAGCAGAGGGCGCATTGTTGGGGGTTCTGGGCGGAGGAAAAGGGTTTTAGGCTAGCTCATCCCCCACAGATCAAAGTTAAAACCTACTTCCTAATAATCTTTTTTTATTTTAAAAAAAACAGAAACAAAAAAATTCCTTTACTACTTTTTTTCTCCCCCATCGACTCTTTCCTCCTTTCCACTTGTTACTCATGCTAAGTTTGCGTTTGGATTTAAGTTGAAAATATTAGGACTAAAATTTTCAAACTTGAGCTAAAAGTTAATTTAGTATATAATTTAATTTATATTTGGATATTTTATTGTAATAGTATTTTTGTCAAAATTAAAACAATATGACATGTTACTATACATATGATTGAATTGAAAAGGTTAAACAACATGCATTAGAATAAGAGGTTATAATATCAACTAATATTTTGTGCATAGAAAACATATACAACATATAATTTTACGAGTAAAATAAAGCTAAATATTAGTCGACAATATACAAAACTTAACTATATAAGAGTAATCAATAGCAAACAAAACTAATCATCTCCAATGTGACTATTTTCCAACTGTGCACCATCATGTTAATTCTGTCTTATTTTCATACCAAGTATAATCATCGTAGTTCCAATCACAAGAAAAATATAGCATAATCTAATGAAAAAAATTCAACGTAACATCTTATAAACAACATTGTCACAATAAACACACACACACACACACACACACACACACACACACATATATATATATATATATATATATATATATATATATATATATATATATATATATATCACAACAACAGAACAACATCATCAACACAATAACTTAACATCTCACAAAATGTACAACATATCAACATATACATTATATCAAATGCATCATTATGCATGTAAACTATGGAGATCTCTTGTAACAACCCGTTGTGGTCCCTATACTCAGTGGAATTGCAATAATTACACTAGTGAACTAAGAGAAGATATTAAGCTGGATAACCAAATATATACATGTATATAAAAGTAATAATAAACTATGTTTCTATTCACAAAATATAATACTATATATATATATATATATATATATATATATATATATATATATATATATATATACAGTCATCCAAAATAATAATACTCTCCTAGTACCGGTTAAGTACAATCAAATAGTTACCCAAAATGGTAACTCTGACACTAGGACAGAACTCCACATCCTGCAACGGTCATAGCAACCAGCTCCAACCTAATCCTGACCTGCTCCCATATATATGGGTGGCAAAACGAGCTAGCCCGGTGTAACAGCCCAAGCAACCCGCATGAGGATATTGTCCGCTTTGGCCCACGGCCTCACGGATTTGTTCTCGGGAATGGCCAACACCACCCCAAAACGCGTCCTCAAGAGTAAGGTATCCACACCCATATATATGGCATGCTTCGTTCACCTTACTAGCCGATGTGGGACTTCACAATCCACCCCCCCTCGGGGAGCCCAGCGCCCTCGCTGGCACACCTGCCCGGGTACCGGCTCTGATACCACTAAATGAGACACCCTCTACCCCAATATCATTAATAAACATAAACTATATTTATAAAAGATTTTCATAGAATGATATAAAACAATAAGTATCATAAGGTAGAAGATGCACATTCATAATACATACACATAAATATTACACTCAAGAAGTTATTATAAAACAAAGATTATAAATTAATCCCAGTAAAGGTGGCAGGGCCTCCTAGTTAGGAATTAACTTATAATCTTTTAGTAAAATTATAATATGACAAAAATACACACTTTCAACATAAATAACATAAAAATTACAAAAGAAAAATAATAATAATTTAACAATAAGTCTAGCTAATCCCGATGTCACATTTTATCAGAGCGAAACCCAAACAGAAGCCTAAGCTTCACCACCAACATCCTTAGCCTCATGCTAATTATCTGCATCATAATTTAAATATACACAAAAATGACAAGGGAGTGAGAAACTTCTCACTCAGTTGCAGATATAGAAATAAAAGTTAAATAGCACACACACACGCAATATAATTCACATATATAATCAATCTCACATATATGCTTATGTATAATGATTTCCTTGACTTGACTCACTAATGTATGCATGTGGCGCCATACAGAAGTTGCAGAATTTATCACTGGTGACCCAAAGGTACACCTATCACTGGTGTTCATACACCTCGTTAGCATGTTACATCACTGGTGTCCCGAAGGCACACCTATCACTGGTGTTCATACACCTCGTTAGCATATCGTGGGTGACTCAAAGGTACACCTTGTTAGTCGTGAGGGCTGCGGCCAAAGCGGACAATATCTACATGCGGGTTGCTTGGGCTGTTACACCCGGCCCGTTTTGGCCCGCCCCGCCAATGGCCCGCTAAAAACGGGCCGGGCTGGGCCAGCCCGCTAATAAAAAACGGGCTGAAAATGCTGGCCCGCCCCGCCTAAGGATGGGTTGGCGGGCCGGCGGGCCAACCCGCATACCCAAAAAAAAAATTGCAAAAAAATGAAAAAAAAAATTTATGTTCAAATAAAAAAATGGAAAAAAATATTATAAAGAAAGAAATCATTAAAGATAATTATTCAAAATTTCTACACAAAGATACCCCTTCAATAACAATTTCCTTTCTTGATACTTTTATCGAAAGACTTGAATTACCACAAAATGATTATTTCATAAGCTAATTTGTTAAAATCTTATAATATTTCAATACTGCCACTCATCATGATATTGGACACTACCTAGCACCTGTAGCGCAAGCATGCAACAGTATTTGCAGTGGGAATACTCAAATCAATCTAATTCAAACGTAAATAGTGAAGTTATCTTCTTATAACAAGTAATCTCCTTACCTATTGGGCCTTTTTTTATTTTTATTATTATTATATAAAGCCTATTATTTTTACTGAAGCCCAATCACTAAATCACCTACGCGAGTTGGCGGGTTATAACGGGCCGGCTCGCTATTTGGCCCGCCGGGTTGGCGGGCTTGGCGGGGCGGGCTTGGCGGGTTGGCGGGCTGAAATGATGGGCCCGGCCCGCCAATTTTTTGGCGGGTTAGCGGGCCGGCCTGCGGGCCACGACCCATTTTGCCATCCCTACCCATATACAGTATGATCATCGCAGTCCATCCACATGGAAGCAGAGAGGGTAAGCTAGAGTTCAATAATCAATCATGTAAGCATAAGAATAAACATCTATGCTACACCATCATCAAATCACCAATCATTTTCATAGAGTCACACCACACACTCTATCATACACTACTCATGTAGTAAATGCAACTCATGACAAATATCAATTGATGGAGGACCATCCTTGAGACATCATATAGGGCCTATCACAAGGTCCATGGCTAGGAGAGTAGAGGAAGATGAAGAACACACCACACCAAAAGCCATGATCATCATGTGTGTGGATTTTGGGCCCTCTCCTTAGCTTGTTGCTTTCCTTTCCTATTTTGCCCTTGTATTTTGGGGTACATTAGCTTTTAGGATTTTATTGTGTATTTTTATTTAGCCTTTGTATTATGGGGCAAAAATAGGCTTAGGATTTATTTAGGGACTTAACCTTGACTAGTAAGGTCAAAAGTCCATTTCTTTTATTTTCTAGGACTAAGGGTACTTTAGTCTTTTTGGAGAGATGAAAGCCATTTCATTTGGGCTGCATCTAGGGTTCATTTAGGGTACATTTGGACTTGAAATTTTTGGCCAAATGCTCCCAAGAAACCCTAGGATGCTCTCCTATCTCTATAAGTACTCTAGTCCCTCCACCTTGTACCCACTTTGGAATATATGCATTTTGAGTGAGCCTTTGAGCCTCAAAATCCTTCCTTAGTCTCCTAGGGTCCTCATGCCCAACCTCCTCTCCTCTCTACCCTAAAGAGAGTTTGAGTTTCCCTTGAGTGGCCTCCACCAACCCTTGGTGGAGAGAGCTAGCCAAGAGCACCAAAAACACCTTCCACCTTCCCACCTCCATTTTCGTCCACCTTCACCTCCACCCTTCAATATTGTTTTTCCACCACCCTTGAGGAACATCCAGCCATCATCCTTCTTCCTAGACCGTGGAGAAAGAGGGAGCTCCTCCTTGGAAGCCAAAGAACACACCATGGAAGGAAGGAGCCCATCATGTGGTATCAAGAGCCATGGTTGTCTTCAAGGGTGACTTGTTTCCTTCTCTTGTGTCTTTAAAATTTTTCCTTGTCATGTCTATGTCTTCTTACATGTCTTGATGTTATCTTTGATGTTGTCTTCTCAAATATTGCTTGAAATATTGTGTTCTTGTTGAGTGGTTCATTACTTGTTCATGAGCCTCCTTGTTCTCCTTTAGGATTCTCTTAAAATAGGTTCTTTTGTGCTTTTCTCTATTTTGTCTTGGCTGTACATTTTTGTTTCAAGAACATGATGAACATGTTGAACACTACATGAACTCTATTTTGTCCTTTTCTCATCCAAATTTTGTCAAAGTTATGTTTCCCTCTCTTTTTCTTTCTCCTTAAAATTCAAAATCTATGCATGACACACCTTGGTTTGCATGAAATATGAAAAATGATGCATGACATCTCTTTCCTTGTGGCTGACTGAACCATATATGTCCATCTTAGAAGTCAATCTTGCATGATAATTAGTCCTTAACATGCTCCAAGATTTTTTGAGTTTCTATGTGTAACTTGTATCTTGCACATTTATGGTTAGCCACTCTTGCATGCCACCATCACCCCTTGTCTTGTTGCCCATTTTATGAGTCAACCAAGTGAGATGTAAGTCTGAAATATTGCTGAACATACTGCAAAAATCTGCACCTAACAAGAAGACAAAAGTACCAAAGACACTTCACCCAAAACTTGCCATTTACATGCTACTAGTCCTTTTTGTCCCCTTCCTTTTTTTGTGTAACCTTGTAAACCACCACAAGTGTAAAAACCAAGCAACATAATAAGAAAAATAGTATCAAAATCTGATCCCATGGGCTGGCCAAAAAGCTGGTACGAAAATTGAATGGAAAAGAAAAGAAAAGAAAAAAAAATTAAAAGGAATTGTTGCTAAACTTGTGGACTTGGACCTTTTTACCCTACACATTTGGACTTGGACTTGGACTATCTTTGGACCTATTTGAGACCAAAATCTTGGCTGTACTTGGAAAAATACCTTGGCTGGACTTGGGAGGATGGACATGAAATTATAAAGACAAGAAATACTAAACACTTAATTCTACTCTAGAACCATTCTAGGATTTCCTTTGAGTGCTTTCCTTTTTAAATGTGCCTTAATTTTTGCTTGTCTTTCTTGGAATTCTTTGTGTTTTGTCTCATCAATATTCCCTTTGAGTTTAGCCTTTCTAATTGAGCATTTTTAGTTTTCATTTCCTTGGCCTCCTTCTTGCTCTTAGTTGGTTTACTTGGTGTAGATAAAGTACACTACAATTTTCCCTTACAACTTTTGGGAGATTGAGTGGGAGGAGTTTTTCGTGTAGCCCAAAGTACTTTGGAAGGATTACTAAAAGTATTGGAGTGTAGACACCTTGGGAGAGGACTAACCAAGTTTGCTCATTGTGAAGGAACCACCATTGGAGGCTTGAAGACTTTAATTTCTTGTTTTCTCTTTTGTGCCTTTTTCTTTCCTTTTCTTGTTGTTTTTGTTGGGCCACTTGTGTATTGGTCCCTATTCATTTGTTTGGTTGTAATTGGCATTTTAACTAATTAATTTTTGTAATAATTTCGTTTAGTCCTTGTGGAAGTGTCTTGAATACCCCCAAGGCCACTTCAAGCTTCCACCCTAGGGCCTCCGACTAGCCTATGTTTTATTGCTTTCATTTACTCTTTGTTATTGTTAGTATGCATGCTTTAGGTTCTCTTGTGCGTTTAGAAGGCTCTAAATTTGCCTACTAAGGGTCCGTGCACACACTCACACTTTTGTGACAAATTTGATTTTTGTGAGAAAAGTGAAAAGGGGCTTAGTGATTTCTACTTGAAAAGGCTTGGTTTTTAAGAGACCCCTAGTGGTCCACCTCCCTTGATAGTTCACTTTGTACACTTAGGCCTCCTATCACTATTCTTTCCCTCAAAATTTTTTTGTGAAAACCGTTTATCACTCACTCTTTGTGAAAACATTTTCAAGAACTTCTTTGTGAAAACCTTTATTGATCAAAGATGAGTGATCATTCAAGTGTGAGGGGTCAAAATACTCATAGTAGTAGACATAGTCTTAGGGATGAGCTTAGAGAACTTAGGGAGTATATAAAAAGAAAAGAAGAAGAAAATGCAAAAAGAGAGGAAGAATATAAGAGAAAAGAGAGAGAAAATGAGAAAAATAATAAGGAAATAAAAGAGATGTTAGCGAAACTAGTCATGGGAGGGGGAGTTGGGGGATCCAACCCAAGGGTAAGCATCCCTAGAAGTGAAAGTGAGGGTAGTCAACACCCTACAAACCCCCTAAGTGATAGCCATTATAGTAGTCATCACAATGATGATTACTATCAAAGGCCACCAAGAACACAAAGACCAAGACCAAGGGAGTCTTCCAATAAGGAAGCCAACATTACTCCTCCCTCATTTCATGGAAAAGACAATGTTGAAACATATTTAGATTGGGAAATGAAAGTTGAACAACTTTTTTCTTGCCATGGAATAAGTGAAGAGAAAAAGGTTTCTTTAGCAACCCTTAGCTTCCAAGGGCATGCTATGTATTGGTGGACCTTTTTAGAAAAAGAAAGAAGAATGCATCATGAACCCTCAATTCAATATTGGAATGAACTCCGTAGTGCCTTAAGGAGGAGGCATATTCCCCCATACTATGACCGTGAGCTTATGGATAAGCTTCAAAGGTTGAAACAAGGGTCATCTAGTGTGGAGGAGTATATGCAACAAATGGAGTTACTTATGATGAGGGCAGGTATAAGGGAAGAAGAGAGGACTACCATTTCTAGATTTCAAAGTGGCCTAAATCTTGAAATAAGAGACAAAGTTGAACTCTTACCTTATAGAGATTTCAATGAGCTTGTTCAACTTTGTTCAAGAGTGGAGCATCAACTCAAAAGAAAATTTTTTAGAAAAAACTTCACTCCCTCTTATTCCAAGAACTTCAAGAAGGAGGGCCCCTCTTCCAAACCTTATTCCAAAGAAAAAGAGCAAGAAAAAGAAAAATCTTCTTTTAAAGCACCTTCCAAAGATGCTAAAACAAGTGACATCAAGTGTTTTAAGTGTCTTGGCCGTGGGCACATTGCTTCTCAATGCCCAACAAAGAAAACCATGATTTTAAGGGGCCAAGATCACTATAGTAGCCTTGATGAACCTACTTCCTCATCTTCGAGTGATGAAGAAGAAGTTTTAGAGTCCGAGGAAGAAACTTACCCATGTGAAGGAGACTTATTAATGGTAAGAAGGCTTCTTGGGAACCAATCTAGTAATTTAGACCAATCCCAAAGAGAGAACTTGTTTCATACAAGATGCAAGGTTTTAGAAAATACTTGTTCTCTCATTGTGGATAGTGGGTCTAGTTGTAATTGTTGTAGTACTATATTGGTTAACAAGTTAGCCTTGACTACTCTACCTCACCCTAAACCTTACAAGTTACAATGGATAAATGAGGAGGGAGGTATTGTGGTCAACCAACAAGTAAATGTACCTATCTCCATTGGCAAGTATAAAGATGAAATTTTATGTGATATAGTGCCATTGGATGCTAGTCACATTTTACTTGGAAGGCCTTGGCAATTTGACAAGAAAACTATTCATGAAGACCTTTATAATAAAATAAGTTTCCACCACTTGGGCAAGAAAATTGTGTTATGTCCTCTATCACCTTCCCAAGTGAGTGAGGACCAACTCAAAATGAAAGCCAAAAGAGAAGAGGATGAAAAAAAAATAAGAAAACAAAGGAAAGAAAAAAAAGGTCTCCCCTTAAAAGCTAAAGAAGGGGAAGAGAAGGTATCAAGTTTAGAGGCAAGTGTCCCCTCTAAAGAAGTTGCTCACAAAAGTCACTTATCCATTAAAATTGACATAAAAAAAAATCTTTTGCTTGAGCAACCTTTATACCTCCTCTATTTCAAAGAGACACTAGCTGCCACTAGTCATGAACTTGAGTCTCTACCTGATGGAAGAGCATGGGCTAAAGGCCCAACCACTAGAGCTATGGCCAGGAGGTTACTTGAAGATTTGACTGCTTCAGAGCTTAGTGGGCCCAATGGGCTTGGTGGGCCTAGGGTGCTTCTCACTTGGGCTTTGATTGATTGAACACCATGATTAATTGTATTTTCTTAGTATAGGAATTTACTTTGATGTTGGTCTTGTATTTTGACCATAGATTAGGGTTTAGGTGTCTTGGGCTTAATTTTGGGCTTCTTGGGCTTTGGGCTTTTGATACCCAATATTGGGCTCATTCTTCTTCTTATATTTTTTCCTATTCATTGTATTCATTAGACCAATGTATTTTGGTCATTAGATTAGGGTTATATGAAGAATACATTAATAGGAGAATTAGGCTTCATTTATGCATCATTTAGAAGTAATTTGAGTTGAATTTGAGTCACATGGATGGCATGGATTGGTTCCGGCCATGTGAGCTTCAAATTCACCTCAAATCACTCCTAAATGACACCTAAATGTTGGTAGCATCCGGATTAAGCAAGTGAGTGGCCAAAGTTTGAATTTCAAATTCAAAATTTGAAATTCAAACTTGGCGCCAACTATGCTAGTTTGAGTTGCCGCCAAGCTTGACCTAATTTCCCTCCTATAAATGTATCACTTCCCTCTATGTAAAAACACTTTTGAATATATGAGATTCTGAATTTACTTCAGCCATTTTGAAAGTCACCGAAATCCCAAGAGAGAGCTATAGAGAGTGCCTTCATAGTTTCTTAGGAAAAACCTAGTTTCCTTCACTTTGAAGTGTGCAATCCCTTGAGGCTTGAGCTTGGATACTTCCCTCTAAGGCTTTGGCCTTCAATCCGAGAGTTCTCCTTCTCCTAAGGTGTTGATACAATCGGTTTATCTCCATTGAAGTTGATTCGAGCTTGGAAAGAGCTTTGGAGGAGTTACAAATCTTCATTTCTCCTACTCTTTCTATCACTACCTCAAGAGGTTCAAAAACTTTTGAAAGAATTTGATGCCCTATTCCCTCAAGAAGTTCCAAGTGGGCTTCCACCTTTAAGAGGAATAGAACATCAAATAGACCTCATACCGGGGGCTAGTCTTCCTAATAGGCCCGCCTATAGGACTAACCCTCAAGAGACCAAAGAGATAGAATCTCAAGTTGAGGACTTGTTGAAGAAGGGTTGGGTTTAAAAGAGCCTTAGCCCTTGTGTCGTTCCCTTTCTTTTGGTGCCTAAGAAAGATGGCAAGTGGAGGATGTGCACGGATTGTAGAGCCATCAATAACATCACCATAAAATATAGGCACCCAATCCCTAGGCTAGATGATATGTTGGATGAACTACATGGGGCAATCATATTCTCCAAAATTGATCTTAAGAGTGGTTATCATCAAATTAGAATCAAAGAGGGTGATGAATCGAAAACCGCTTTTAAAACCAAGTTTGGTTTGTATGAATGGTTAGTGATGCCTTTTGGTCTCACCAATGCCCCTAGACTTTCATGCGTCTCATGAATCATGTACTTAGGGATTGCATAGGGAAATTTGTAATTGTATATTTTGATGACATTTTAATTTTTAGCAAATCCTTAGGTGAGCATCTTGGGCATCTAAGGGAAGTGTTAATAATTCTTAGGGACAACCACCTCTATGCCAACTTAGAGAAATGCACCTTTTGTAAAGAAAATGTGAACTTTTTGGGCTTTATAGTTGGCAAAGAGGGAGTGCAAGTTGACCCTGAGAAAATAAAAGCCATCCAAGATTGGCCTACCCCAAAAAGTGTGGGAGATGTGAGGAGCTTCCATGGTTTAACAAGCATCTATAGAAGATTTGTCAAAGACTTCTCCACACTTGCATCCCCTCTTAATGAGCTTGTTAAGAAGGATGTCCCTTTCATTTGGGGTGAAGCCCAAGAAAAAGCTTTCAATGCTCTTAAGGAAAAGCTCACCAATGCACCCATTCTAGCCCTCCCAAACTTTGCTCAAACCTTTGAGCTAGAATGTGATGCATCTGGTTTTGGCATAGGTGTTGTGTTACTTCAAGGAGGCCACCCCATTGCTTACTTTAGTGAAAAACTTCATGGGGCCACCTTGAATTATCCCACCTATGACAAGGAGCTTTATGCCCTTATTAGAGCCCTCCAAGTATGGGAGCATTACTTAGTGACTAGAGAATTTATCATACACACCGATCATGAGTCACTTAAGTACATTAGAGGGCAAGGGAAGTTGAACAAGAGACATGCCAAGTGGGTAGAATATCTTGAGCAATTTCCTTACATTATCAAATACAAGAAGGGAAAGAATAATGTAGTGGCGTATGCTTTATATAGAAGACACTCATTACTCTTTTCCTTGGGCTCTCAAATTCTTGGATTTGATAATATAAAGGAGTTGTATGAGAAGGATCAAGATTTCCAATCCACCTTCACCAAATGCCTCGAAAAGCCTTTTGATGGGTTCTATCTTCTTGAGGGGTATCTTTTTAAAATGGGAAGACTTTGCATACCCCAAGGATCCATTAGAAAGCTTTTGATTAAAGAAAGTCATGAGGGAGGTCTCATGGGCCATTTTGGGGTTGATAAAACCCTAAGTCTTTTAAAATATAAATTCTATTGGCCACACATGAGAGTGGATGTTCAAAGGCATTGCTCCAAGTGTATCACTTGTCTTCAAGCAAAATCAAGAGTGATGCCTCATGGACTCTACACCCCTCTCCCTATAGCTAGCTCCCCTTGGGTTGACATTAGTATGGATTTTGTACTTGGTCTCCTAAGGACCCAAAGGGGATTCGATTCTATCTTTGTGGTAGTAGATCGTTTTAGCAAAATGGCTCATTTTATACCATGCCACAAAGTAGATGATGCTAGCTATATTGCTAAACTTTTCTTCAAAGAGGTGGTCCGTTTGCATGGGTTACCCAAGACTATTGTGTCCGATAGAGATGTTAAGTTCCTTAGTCATTTTTGGAAAATTCTTTGGGAAAAACTAGGAACAAAACTTGTATATTCCACTACTTGCCACCCACAAACCGATGGACAAACCGAAGTAGTGAATAGATCCCTATCCACATTGTTAAGGGTCATTCTCAAAGGGAACAAGAAGACTTGGGGTGAATGCCTCCCCCATATAGAGTTTTCCTACAATAAAGTAGTCCACAAGACTACTAACTTATCTCTCTTTGAGGTTGTATATGGCTTTAATCCTCTTACCCCTCTTGACTTGCTCCCACTCCCTAATACTACTTCCTTGTATCACAAAGAAGGTGTATCAAGGGATGACTTTATAAGAAAATACCATGAGAAAGTCAAGAGCCAAATTGAAAAACAAACTGAAAAATATGCCAAATACAACAACAAAGGGAGGAAAAAGGTAACTTTTGAAGTTGGGGATTGGGTTTGGCTTCACTTGAGGAAGGATATATTTCCTACTCAAAGGAAGTCCAAACTAAGCCCTAGGGGAGACGGTCCTTTCCAAGTCCTTAAAAATATTAATGACAATGCATACATCCTAGACCTTCCCTCCGAATATGGAGTTAGTTCCTCTTTTAATGTTTGTGATCTTACACCTTTTGTAGGGATTAATGACATGGATGAGGTTGAAGATTTGAGGTCAAATCCTTCTCAAGAAGGAGGGGATGATGGAGGACCATCCTTGAGACATCATATAGGGCCTATCACAAGGTCCATGGCTAGGAGAGTAGAGGAAGATGAAGAACACACCACACCAAAAGCCATGATCATCATGTGTGTGGATTTTGGGCCCTCTCCTTAGCTTGTTGCTTTCCTTTCCTATTTTGCCCTTGTATTTTGGGGTACATTAGCTATTAGGATTTTATTGTGTATTTTTATTTAGCCTTTGTATTATGGGGCAAAAATAGGCTTAGGATTTATTTAGGGACTTAACCTTGACTAGTAAGGTCAAAAGTCCATTTCTTTTATTTTCTAGGACTAAGGGTACTTTAGTCTTTTTGGAGAGATGAGAGTCATTTCATTTGGGCTGCATCTAGGGTTCATTTAGGGTGCATTTGGACTTGAAATTTTTGGCCAAATGCTCCCAAGAAACCCTAGGATGCTCTCCTATCTCTATAAGTACTCTAGTTCCTCCACCTTGTACCCACTTTGGAATATATGCATTTTGAGTGAGCCTTTGAGCCTCAAAATCCTTCCTTAGTCTCCTAGGGTCCTCATGCCTAACTTCCTCTCCTCTCTACCCTAAAGAGAGTTTGAGTTTCCCTTGAGTGGCCTCCACCAACCCTTGGTGGAGAGAGCTAGCCAAGAGCACCAAAAACACCTTCCACCTTCCCACCTCCATTTCGTCCACCTTCACCTCCACCCTTCAATATTGTTTTTCCACCACCCTTGAGGAACATCCAGCCATCATCATTCTTCCTAGACCGTGGAGAAAGAGGGAGCTCCTCCTTGGAAGCCAAAGAACACACCATGGAAGGAAGGAGCCCATCATCAATGCATATCAATCATTTAATGCGTCGTCACATATTCATCTAGGAGATCTCCCTAACAACAAAGCAGTATAAGTGACAACTCATACTATCGAAACCACCCCAACTATTTTCACGCCCAATGTGCCTGCTTGGTCACAACAAATCGAGATATTAATCCCCACTCGGGTTTACTCGGATGATGTCACTTACACATTTGAAAGTCTGGTTCCACCGTTAGGTATAGCACAACTAGGTACAGGCTTACCACGACCTTGACATGCATTACCAAGTTACTTGTGGAGTTTTCCCACCAACTATCCGCAAGGAACCACACACCTTTCCCAGTACTTGGTTAAGGGAATAACCCTCAACCTCATACCTCGCTCCAACACTAGCTAAGGACTTAGAGGAGGCTCACCCAAACTAGTGGCCTATCCAAGCACCACTCTCACCCAAAACCAATGACTTATCCAAGTACCACTCTCATCCAAACTAGTGGCCTATCCAAGCACCACTCTTAAGAGACTCTATGAGCTCCTCCAGTTTGAAAAAATTTCCCCTCTCCTCAAGTCCTAGGCTAGATACATGCCATAAGGCATCACATGCAACGATGCATCATACATTATACATGGTCAATCCACCACTATGATCAATATTATCCTCATATAAACATGCATACATATCATATCATGTTTAAACATTCATATATATCATTACCAAGCATATATATCAATCAGACACCAATTTACATCATATATCATACATATATGAATCAACTACATGACATAGTATCATACAACTTTTTAATCCACATGACAACACCTTAACACCTCAAAACAACATGCGCCTCCCTTCGACAACTATAAAAGAAGACAACACACAGAGAGTTATACCCATCCAAATAAGCTCAAAACTATCTCAAAAGAAAGATAAGAGGATAATCTACAACTCTTACGAAGACATGAAATTCTAAATAAATCATCTACTTAGCTAAAATGTCAAAAACTACAACAGATATAATCAATGCTGACAGCTTGACCCCTGTTCATTAAAACAATCATAACTAGAGTTCTAGACCTCCTTTTAGGTGATTCCAACACCATTGGAAAGATAACATCCAAGGTTACAACTTTTATGAAGACATCAAAGTCTAATCCGGAAAGCATCAAACTGCTCAACGCCTCCCAAAGCACTCAACGCTTTGCTTCTCGGGATCCTCCCCTGTAATGCAGCTCCCAAAGGGCTCAACCCTTTAAATTGGCTCAGCTATTTCAAAAGCGCTCAGTCCTGTAAAATAGCTCAGCCCTTTGGTTCTAGAAATCCTCCTCTATCACGCGGTCCCTAAAGGGCTCAGCCCTTTAAAACGGCTCAACCATTTGATGATAGAGGCACCATGTTCTTCACAATTTTTGGACCTTCACACCTAAAACTCAGAAAAAAAATAATAATAGATGCAATGGAAGAGATAACATCCATGCACCAAAAATAGTTCAATTCAAGTCCTAGAAACTACATGCACTCATTTGATGCACCAAATCAGCCGAAACCCCATTTTAGCCTGAAAATCCCAAAAATGGGAAAATCCCTCAAATCAGCAAATCAACCTTTAATTCCTGCATCAATTGAGTTTCTAAGCTCACATGCAACCAATCTATCACAATCCTAGCTTCCCTTACCTGAAAATTGACTTAGAACAGTTAAGAAATGAGAAAAAGAAGAATTTTCCCTAAAGTTTGACCAGCAGATATCAATCCTCCCAAAACAAGCTTGCTAGCCTGGTTTCCAAGAAAAGATAAAAAGGATTAATGATCTATAGAAAAAGAAGAATCAAACAGAAAAATTTGGGAGAAAAAAAGAGCTAACGGACCTAGAACCCTTTTCTCTAAAACTTCTCTCTAGATTTTCTTTGAGAATGAGCTTATGGTTATTATTAAATAATTGTTTTTTTAAAAGTATTTGTTTAGAAACATTTCTTTTTAAGTTTAAACAAATGGACCCTTTGTCATTACCTCTTCTTGTACATAAGAGATTTCTTGACTTTTTGATTCATTATTGTTATTATCTTTTTTTTATCTCTTGATTTTTTTTTCTCGATACATTATCTTTTATCTTCAAAGGTGCACACTAATGAGTATAATAAAAGTTATTTAAAACTTTTGCAACATGTGCAAATATTCAAAAAAATATATAATCTTTAGTTTGTACTTTATTATACAATAATAGAAAATACCTTATAGATACGTCTCTTGTAGAATGGTATATAAGGTTTTCTTTTAGAACGAAACCTCATGTCCTATATTTTTTCACGATGAATACAACATGCATCTAATAATAATCATCATGTAAACACAACCAATTTTTACCGAGATGAGCGACAAAGGCAAATATATAGGACTTTCATGCCCTATATTTTCTTATGATGAATACAACAAGTATCTAATAATAACCGTATCAATTTTTTGACATTAGGATCATGCATAAGAAGATCGTATACCTCTTTCATCATTTGTTGACAATAATAATCATCATGTAAATACAACCAATTTTTACCGAGATGAGGGACAAAGAAAATATATAGGACATTCATGCCCTATATTTTTTCACGATGAATACAACATGCATATAATAATAACCGTCTCAATTTTTCAACATTAGGATCAAGCATAAGAAGATCGTATACCTCTTTCATCATTTGTCGACAAAAATAATCATCATGTAAATACAACCAATTTTTACCGAGATAAGGGACAAAGGCAAATATATAGGACTTTTATGCCATATATTTTTACACGATGAATAGAACATGCACCTAATAATAATTGTTTCAATTTTTAGACATCAGGATCAAACATAAGAAGATCGTATACCTGTTTCATCATTTATCGACAAAAATAATCATCATGTAAATACAACCAATTTTTACCGAGATGAGGGACAAAGGCAATATATAAGACTTTCATGCCTTATATTTTTTCACGATGAATACAACATGCAACTAACAATAACCTTCTCAAATTTTTGACATCAGGATCAAGCATAAGAAGATCGTATACCTCTTTCATCATTTGTCAACAAAAATAATCATCATGTAAATACAACCAATTTTTACTGAGATGAGGGACAAAGGCAAATATATAGGACTTTCATGCCCTATATTTTTTCACGATGAATACAACATGCACCAAATAATAACCGTCTCAGATTTTCGACATCAGCATTAGGGATAAGAAGATTGTATACCTCTTTCATCATTTGTCGACAAAAATAATCATCATGTAAATACAATCAATTTTTACCGAGACGAGGGACAAAGACAATATATAGGACTTTCATGCCTTATATTTTTTCACGATGAATACAACATGCATCAAATAATAACCGTCTCAATTTTTCGACATCAGGATTAGGCATTAGAAGATCGTATACCTCTTTCATCATTTGTTGACAAAATTAATCATCATGAAATAGATCCAATTTTTACCGAGATGTGGCACAAACACAAATATATAGGACTTTCATGCCATATATTTTTTCACGATGAATACAACATGCACCTAATAATAAATTTTTCAATTTTTAGACAACAGGATCAAGCATAAGAAGATCGTATACCTGTTTTATCATTTGTCGACAAAAATAATCATCATGTAAATACAACCAATTTTTACCGAGATGAGGGACAAAGACAATATATAAGACTTTAATGTCTTATATTTTTTCACGATGAATATAACATGCATCTAATAATAACCGTCTCAATATTTCGACATCAGGATCATGCATAAAAAGATCGTATACCTGTTTCATCATTTGTCAACAAAAATAATCATCATGTAAATACAATCAATTTTTATCGAGATGAGGGACAAAAGCAAATATATAGGACTTTCATGCCCTATATTTTTTAACGATGAATACAACATGCATGAAATTATAATCGTCTCAATATTTCGACATCAGGATCAGACATAAGAAGATCGTATACCTCTTTCATCATTTGTCGACAAAAATAGTCATCATGTAAATACAATCAATTTTTACCAGGATGAGGGACAAAGGCAATATATAGGACTTTCATGCCCTACATTTTTTCATGATGAATATAACATGCATATAATAATAACCGTCTCAATTTTTTGACATCGGGATCAAGCATAAGAAGATCGTATAACTCTTTCATCATTTGTCAACAAAAATAATCATCGTGTAAATACAACCAATTTTTACCGACATGAGGGACAATGGCAAATGTATAAGACTTTCATGCCAAATATTTTTTCCTGATGAAAACAACATGCATCTCATAATGACTATCTCAATTTTTCGACATCAGGATCAGGCATTAGAAGATTGAATACCTTTTTCATCATTTGTCGACAAAAATAATCATCATGTAAATACAAAATTTTTTTACCGAGATGAGTGACAAAGGAAATATATACGACTTTCATGCCCTATATTTTTCACGACGAATACAACATGCATCTACTAATAACCGTCTCAATTTTCAACATCAGGATCAGGCATAAGAATATCATATACCTCTTTCATCATTTGTCGACAAAAACAATCATCATGTAAATACAACCGATTTTTACCGAGATGAGGGACAAAGACAAATATATAGGACTTTCATGCCTTATATTTTTCACGATGAATACAACATGCATCTAATAGTAACCGTCTCAATTTTTCGACATCAGGATCAAACATAAGAAAATCGTATACCTCTTACATCATTTGTCGACAAAAATAATCATAATGTAAATACAACTAATTTTTATCAAGATGAGGAACAAAGGCAATATATAGGACTTTCATGCCCTATATTTTTTCACGATGAATGCAACATGCATCTAATAATAATCGTCTCAATTTGTTGACATCATGATCAAGCATAAGAAGATTGTATACCTCTTTCATCATTTGTAAACAAAAATAATCATCATATAAATACAACCAATTTTTTACTGACATGCGGGACAAAGGCAATATATAGGACTTTCATGCCCTATATTTTTTCACGATGAATATAATATGCATCTAATAATAACCGTCTCAATTTGTCGACATATGGATCAGGCATTGGAAGATCATATTCCTCTTTCATTACTTGTCGACAAAAATAATCATTATTTAAATACAACCAAATTTTGCCGAGATGAGGGACAAAGGCAATATATAAGACTTTCATGCCCTATATTTTTTCACGATGAATGCAACATGCATCTAATAATAACCGTCTCAATTTGTTGACATCATGATCAAGCATAAGAAGATTGTATACCTCTTTCATCATTTGTAAACAAAAATAATCATCATATAAATACAACCAATTTTTTACTGAGATGCGGGACAAAGGCAAATATATAGGACTTTCATGCCCTATATTTTTTCATAATAAATAAAACATGCATCTAACAATGACCGTCTCTATTTTTCGACATCAAGATCAAGCATAAGAAGATCGTATACCTCTTTCATCATTTGTTGACAAAAATAATCATCATGTAAATACAACCAATTTTTACCGAGATGAGGGGAAAAGGCAATATATTGGACTTTCATGCCTTATTTTTTTTCACGATGAATACAACATGCATCTAATAATAACCGTCTCAATTTTTCGACATCAGGATCAGGCATAAGAAGATCGTATACCTCTTTCATCATTTGTCAACAAAAATAATCATCATGTAAATACAACCAATTTTTATCGAGATGAAGGACAAAGGCAAATATATAGGACTTTCATGCCCTATATTTTTTCACGATGAATACAATATGCATCTAGTAATAACCGTCTCAATTTGTCGACATATGGATCAGGCATTGGAAGATCATATACCTCTTTCATCATTTGTCGACAAAAATAATCATCATGTAAATACAACCAAATTTTATCGAGATGAGGGACAAAGGCAATATATAGGACTTTCATGCCCTATATTTTTTCACGATGAATACAACATGCATCTAATAATAACTGTCTCATTTTTTTGACATCCGGATCTGACATAAGAAGATCGTATAGATCTTTCATCATTTGTCGACAAAAATAATTAATCATAATGTAAATACAACCAATTTTTACTGAGATGAGGGACAAAAGCAATATATAGGACTTTCATGCCCTATATTTTTTCTCGATGAATACAACATGCATCTAATAATAACCGTCTCAATTTTTTGACATCAGGATCTGACATAAGAAGATCGTATAGCTCTTTCATCATTTGTCGACAAAAATAATTAATCATCATGTAAATACAACCAATTTTTACTGAGATGAGGGACAAAGGCAAACATATAGGACTTTCATGCCCTAAATTTTTCACGATTAATACAACATGTATCTAATAATAACCGTCTCAATTTTTCGACATCAGGATCAGGCAGAAGAAAATCGTATACCTCTTTCATCATTTGTCGACAAAAATAATCATCATGTTAATACAACCAATTTTTACCGAGATGAGGGACAAAGGCAATTATATAGGGCTTTCTAGCTATATATTTTCTCGCAATGAATACAAAATATATCTAATAGTAACCGTCTCAATTTTTTAACCTCAAGATCAGGCATAAAAACATCATATACCTTTTTCACCGTTTTTCGATGAAAATAATCATGTAAATACGACAAATTTTTACGAAGATGAGGGACAAAGACAAATATATAGGGCTTCCATGCCTATATTTTCTCACAATGAATACAAAATTTATCTAATAACAACCATCTCAATTTTTTGACATCAGGATCGGGCATAAAATGATCATATACCTCTTTCATCATTTTTCGATTAAAATAATCATCATGTAAATACAATCAATTTTTATGAAGATGAAGGGCAAAGGCAAATATATAGGGTTTTCATGCCGTATATTTTCTCACGATGAATATAATATGTATCTAATAACAACCATCTCAATTTTTCGACATCAGGATTAGACATAAAATGATCATATATCTCTTTCATCATTTGTCGATTAAAATAATCATCATGTAAATAAAATCAATTTTCATGAAGATGAAGGGAAAAGGCAAATATATAGGGTTTTCATGCCGTATATTTTCTCATGATGAATACAGTATGTATGTAATAATAACCATCTCAAATTTTTGACATCAGGATAAGGCATAAAAAGATTGTATACCTCTTTTATCATTTGTCGATTAAAATAATCATCATGTAAATACAATCAATTTTTATGAAGATGAAAGACAAAGGCAAATGGCTATTAATATCTAAGAAATAATATTAATAAGAAAAAAGTAAGGAAATCTTGTAATTAATGGCATTCAAGCATCCAATCTGTTTTACCGTTTACCAAAGAACAAACTCTTTATCAAGTCTAACTCTTGTGAGTAAAGAGAATTGTTTTATCACTAAAAATCCTTTGAAAAGTATTCTCTTCATTCATAAAGACCTTAAATCTTACCCTTATGTTGCCATTAGTCATGAAGTGGAGATTCAAAAAAAAGCTCTTTTTAAAGAAAAAGAATCTCAACTTAAAGATTTGGTGAAGAAGAAGTGGACTTCACTTAGTCCCACCTCTTTTGCTACTTCCTTGGTGGTGCCCAAGGTAGATAACCCTCTTTTCTTTACGACCCCTTCTATCTTAGTTGTTCTAATAATGCACTCAATTGTTGGATTATATTGTTTGATAGATACAACTTATAGTGTCATATATTCTGTTAGATCTTAAGAGAAGTTCACATTCACTTGAACTTAATTTAACCACTTCCCTACAAGATAAACTTAGATTATATGAGTCTTCAAGGCTCCTTTTGATGCTTTCTTCTCATAACTATCTAGCAAATAATATACTCCAAAATTGTTTAGAAAATTTTCTAATAGCATTTTCTTTATTCTCTAGGAAACGCCTAGGTTACTACATAGGGTACTTTAGGCAAGATGTTTTAGTTGTTAGGACTAATTCTTTAAGATGTTATAGTCTTAGTTTTAACACATTCTTAGGTTTTAGTTACACACCTAGACTATGTTTAGGAGAGGATCATATCCATTATCTTAGAAGGTCTAGTGTTATTAATTTAAACATCTTTGCTAGGTTCTTTGGAAGGATTCCTCTTAAGGTATGCCTTTCACATTTGTTATTTGAAAATGTCACCTCTCATGAATGATATTTTATAATTGTAGGTAATGATGTCTATCGAGAAGATTCTCGACATTTGAGAATAAATCCTTTTCAAGAGGGAGGGGATGATGGAATCATGCCAAGGCCAAGAAGACCAAGAGGTGATACATTGAAGGACCCAAGAGGAATGGGTTAATTTTGAAGACCTTTCGTATGATTGTATACAATAGTTCTTTGTATAGGTTCATTTTGCCTTTGTATTTGTGAGACACTTTCTTTCTTTCTTATAAGATATTCCTTTTTGATTTTAGGGTATGTTACTTGGAGACTTTTGCTCCATTTGACCTTGTATTAAGGGTCATTCATTTTCATATTCTCAATAGTAGAAGTTGGGTGACAAATAGTAAGGTTTGTAGGTGCAACTAGTAATTGGGTCAAGATTGGGCCTAGACAAAATTTTACATATTAGACTTATTTTCCTCCATATTTTCCAAGGAATTGATTTTGCTAGGTCTCACCATCATTTGGTGAACTTAACTAAACCAATTCCAATATTTTTGGATTAGATTACATGTTGGAACAAGCCTTGGCCACCTAGCCTTTTTCTTCTTGGCCGAATTGCTTGGCTTGCATTGCACACTTGGGAAGCTTGTGCTACAAGCTTTTGACTTAGCTTGCTTCCCAAGCTTCTAAGTTTGAAGCTTGCTCCACAAGCCTCCTAAACCAACTTGGTCGGTCAAGTTAAGCTAACCATGGTTCTCTTGAACCATAGTTAGCCTAGATTGCACCACAAGTTTCCCAACTCTATATAAGTCTTTCTTCTACCTTTGTAATCACTTTTGATTATATATGATATTAGAATTCAGAAAATTCTCTCTCTTTCAAGAGTCCTAGACCGTGGAGAACACCTTCTCCTTAAAAACCTTCACAAAGGAATCTTTCCTTTGTACTTTGGTTCATCAAGCCTCTTCTTCTCCTTCAAGAAGAGTGCGCTACCATTGTTGCTTCCGTTCAAGATTTTGGAGCTTGAAGATTCAATCTGTGTTCTTCCTACAACCTCAAGAAAATATTGGACTTGAAGATGGAGATAGTTGAAGAACAACCATCACTTCAACTAGGCGTGTTCATCATTAAGTGTATAAGCATCTCACATTATTTGCTTCTCATGTAATGTGGTTTATACTTTCCAAGATCGGAACTGACTAGATTTTTCTAAATTATGCTAAATAGCCTACATGATGAGTTACGCTAGAGTGGCATCACGAATTTTCATTTTTCTATTTGTCTGTTGAAGAAGAAATATTTGAGATTTATAGACTTTGAATTATTTTAATTTTAATTTATATCATTCAACAAATAATGTTTGGATAAATAAACTTTAAATTCTACTATAGACAATTGATTGTAAATATATGTTGAAATTTTAAGATTAAACTTTATAAAAATAACTATTGGTCAAATTTAAATATTTAAAAATTAAAAATAATTTTAAATATTTAATAATTAAAAAGAGAAGAAAATGTAGAAACAAAGGACGAAAGGCCATGAAGAGAGAGAAAAGGAAGATGGAAAAATGGAGAGAAAAAAGAAAGAAAGAAAAGAAATGGGAGAAAAGGGAGAGAGAGAGGAGAATAAACAAAGATGAAAATTAGAGCAAGAAAGAGAGGAGAGAGCGCAAATGCAATCAATTTTTATCGAGTTTAGGGATAGGGACATTAAGGTTGTGACACCTTTACTACCCCAACACATATCTTGTAATAATGTAAATAAACTAAGAAAATAAATTTTTCAACATCGGTAAAAGGGTTCACATAAAAACCTTTAGAAATATTCTTCAATATCCAAAATATTTTGAAAATGAAACTTGGAAAATAAAACATAAGAGGTTACAAAATGTTTTCAAAATAATAAGTACAACTCCATATACAAATAAAATCCATGTCTTAGAAATCCTCTGCCCCGATGTCACAATATCAGAGCATACCCATAATTCAACTATTGGCATTCTAGATGCCGCTCATAGCTGGATCTTCCTCACCTAAACCATCCACAAATTGTACGGTGAAAAAATAAAACATCTATATGTAAAACACATAAGGAAAAACACAACATAATCTCATCATAACTCATTACTTAATAAAATATTCACAAGCATTTCTATATATTATAACTCTATCAATCATGTATCATCTTCACGTCATAATTGGCAATCATACCAATCCATCACAAATCTTGCAATTAGCACTATCATTTTCACATTCATAATCCACACAGATCTTACAATTAACACTATGCCAAGGCCACGCCACAACTGACATAAGTGATACGGGTTAATTGCCTCACTCATCCCACACTTTGCCAAGGTCACGCCGTCCTTGTAGCATCACTTACCCAAGGGTCGTGCCATCCCTGGTCATTAGTGTGAGGAACCACAATCACATTCATAATCCACACAAATCTTATAATTAACCCTATGCCAAGGCCACGCCACATCTGACATAAGTGATATGTGTTAATTGACTCACTCATCCCACACTATGCCAAGGTCACGTCGTCCTTGTAGCATCACTTACCCAAGGGTCGTGCCATCCCTGGTCATTATTGTGATGAACCACAATCATATTCACATTCAATACATCTAATCTCATAATTCAATTTCATATCACATACACACAACAAATAAGTCCAACAAAATAGTGGTTCACATACTCCTCAAGCAATTCACCATGAATTCACTTCTAGATCATCAATTTTTACCATATAATATAACAATAACATTTATAATTTAATATAACACTCAATTGAATCACTAATTTAATAGAATCTTAAACTCAAATAGTAAAACCCCCAATTTTTCCCAAAACCTAACTCACAGACACTTTTCTACAATTTCATTCTCTCTCACAGATCATCATTTTTACAAATTAATTATATATTCATAATCCTTAACACATACAGAATCTTATAATACCAATAATTCTCCAAACAGAAACAATTATAAAATTATTAAAAATTTCCTCATGTGACTACACATAAATCTCCCCTTTTTTCCCGTACCTCGATAAGCAGTATCTGAAACTAGAGCATGATATGGTTGGTCTCCTCCTCTGGGTTTCCCTCGGTCTTCAAAGAATATAGAAGGAAAAGATGTTAGAACTAAAAGAAGTCAGAACTGAAAGGTGTGCTTTTTAAGAGTGTCAGGAAGCTCTATTTATAGGCATCAAGAGTGGCTGGAACGTCCCATTTCAAATTCGGAACGGCCCGTTCTGGACTCTTCGTAATGTGTAAAATTTCACATCCAAAACGGCCCGTTCTAAAACCATAATGGCCCGTTCTGGGGTTACATTTTAAGCCATAACGACCATGTTTGGAATGGCCCGTTCTTAAACCAGAACGGCCCATTGTCAACTAGGGTTATAAACCCTTTTGGTAATTTGGAACGCTCCATTCCAGTTGGGAACGCCCCGTTCTCTACTAAGATTTGTAGGCAATTTTAGTAGTTTGGAACGGCTCGTTCCAATTTGGAAATGACCCGTTCTAGGCTACAAAATCACCCTTATTGGGCTTTGGATAAAAGAATATTATAATAACAAATAACTAAAGGTTGATTCACCTTAAATTTTTACTCATTTAAATCCCCAAGGTAAAACTTCCAACTATAAATTAACTCAAATTTTCATTCTTATGGCCATATAATAATATTTATCTTTATAAATGCATGAAGAAATAACAACAAGACGAGTTTAAGATATTTTAACAAAACTATATTATAGTTAATATTAATATAAAAATAATTACGCTAAATAGGTTGAGTATTTTTTCATTATTTAGAATTTAATAAAATATAGTTTACATAAATGGAATATATTAAAAAGTACTAATCAAGTAAATGACAGTGATGAGCATTATAAAATAATTAAACAACATAACCTAGGAACACCTTATTAATTATTAAGAGTAAAAAATATCATAGATTAAGCAAGTATTCAATCGGTAAAAACACTTCAAATAACACCTAAATCACGAATCCATACTCAATTTTATGTAAACTACCTCAAATCTTGTCAAAAGATCATACCCCTAATTGTTTCTCATAGGGTTTCCTCCAAGATTCCACAGAGCACTCTAATTCATATAAAAACTTATCTAATTTCGAAATCAAACACATATTCATGCAACACATCCCACTAGAAACCCAACAAAAAACTCAGATATTAAAACATAAAACTTTCATAATCTGCTTGTTCCTAGAGCATGCATCAAGTAAGGGATTAGGGGCCAATCCTGCTACTCAACAATTATTCCCACACCCCCGAGCGAGATTTCTCAGTCCCTCTTACCTTAATGAATAGAAGATGAAGCACGAGCAGAATCGGGTTGGTTGTCTTCTTCAGGTTCTCCTTGATCTTCAAAAGCATAAAAAGAAAATGAGTTAGGAAGAAGTGAATACGTGAAATGACTTGGTAACCTCTGATAACCTCTCTTAACCCCCTTTTTCTTAATTAATAAAATAAATATTAATAATAAATATCAAAAGACCTCCACGTCCTTCCTTCCCTTCTCTTAAAAATAAATAATAATTAAAATATACTCTATTTAATAATTAACATAAACATAAGCGTACATATTAATAAAATATATTTTATAAAATGTTTCGTGCTTCAGTACTAATTAAAAATAATAATAACAAATCATGTTTCATAAATAAAATAGAGTTCATATAATTAATTAAATAATATTGAAACTCTAAAATAAATATATTAATATACAGAAATAATTTTTAAAATTTATTAATATGTATGAAAACCGACGTATTACATGCTTACTTCGGTGTTTCTTCGGTGTTTGAATCAATCAAATTCACGTTTAAGGAATAGTAGCTTTCATATAAATTAGACATTTCAAATGTGAAGAAAGAAGGAAAATGAGTTCTGAATGTACTCTTAATAAGTTGATCTTTTTCAAGATTGTTTTTCTACACATATTAACTCGAAAGTCAAATCATTGACCTACCATTGTTTAAAAACACTTATGATATTGCATTTGTGATTTTTCCAAACTTTATTTAAAGAATAATTAGCTAGATAAAATTTTATTTTATAGATTATTTTATTATTAAATAAATTTTATGTAAATCTTACTAAGCATAGTGGAACTAGATATTTAATAAACTAACATAAAAGATATTAAATAATTAAGAAGAAAGACCAAGTTAAAACTAGTATTTCTCAAATATTTAACAACTAATTAAGGCATCAATGGAAAATAAAAAAAATAGAGTAGCAAGTCATCCAAGAGGTTGAGTAGCCAGCGTACGTGAGTCCCGTTGATGGCTACATTTTATTCAGTATACAAATTTCTAAACCTTCAAATAAGTTAAATATGAAGCAAAAAGTCAGGTTATTTTTTTTTAAAAGTAACTTATTACATTTTTTTAATTCATCAGAATTACAATTATGATATAAGACTTTGTACATTTTATCACAACTTAGAATATATATAATTTTATATTCCAAATTTATTATAAACTTACTTTTTTCTATGTAAAAATTATTTTCTCGTAATCTGAATTGTACATGGTTCCTAAATAGTTAATGGGACAATCAATCACTATAATAAAATGGACTTTTAGTGGCATTTAATATGACTTTTAGTGGCAATAAAAATTGTTACAAATTCTTTTACCGGCATTTCACACATTAGTCATTGTATGCGGTGTCGCTAAAACATTTACCGAAAATTATTCTAAATGTTGGTAAAGACTCTCATAATGGTCGGGAAAAGTGTATAACTTTTTGTGTCATTTGTTACTGGCATTTAAAATTGTCGCTAAAAGTTTAAGAAAATATTTATAATACTCTTTAATTATCTTATTTCTAGTCGATGTAGGACTTGTAAGATGAGTTCAAATACTTTTTAGTTACCTTATTTCTAATTGATGTGGGACTTAGAAGATGAAGGTTATCTTCTAAGTATATATTTTTTAATTTTTTTAATTATCTTATCTCTTAAATACCAACTTAGAATAGTAAGTTATAGGCCTAACTCAACCTTATAAAACATACTTGTAAGGTGAGAGTTATCATTCACTTATATAGTCTTTAATTATTTTATTTCTAGTTGATGTGAGACTTAAGTTTTTTCTAACAAATAATTGTCGCTAATAGTAAATTTTGATGTGATGTAAATACATTTTTAGTGGCCATTATATAATTTCATTAATATTTTTATTAAATAATAAAATAGAGACAATTAATTTATTGTCATTAAATAATTGTGGTAATACTAAATTTTGTTGTAGTGAATTGACATAAAATTTCAAACTTTGGCACTTAATAACTATCTTTAGTGTACAATTTTAATAGTTTCATTGTTGAACTATTTTGTATTATTTTTCGGATATTGTATATTAAATTTTGCATAATTTGAAACCCCCATTTTATATCTCCTAATTCCAAAAATAGAATACGACTCAAGTGACCCAATCCACTCAACCATTTTTTATTTGGCTGAGTAGAATTTAAATTCTTTAGGTTGAAAAAAATTATTTGGCTAAGCTATTATTGATCTTGCTCAACCCTTTTCTGCACCCAAAAATCTCTAATCTCAAGGCTAAATCCTCTCAAGCATTTATAATTTGGTTGAGTGTTTTTCTACTATAGAATTTCCCAGGTCTTTGGATCATTGCATTCAATGATTATTGATTTGACTTTTCTCAACACAACATCTCTACTCATTCGACAGACAACTTGTAACATTTGGAAACATTATCTAGTTCAACATAAATTAACTCAACTTACTTAATATCAAAATTCTACAATGTGATCTTGCATCATATAACATTGATAGCGCATAATTAATACATCTTTAGTTCATTATATTGTACGTATTTGACGTTTATTAGTGTTTTAAATTGATGACTTGGTTAACATTTGTTTTAGTTGACAATTTTGGTTTCAATTCTAAATTCTTAGTTAATTTTCGTAAATTTTGTCCACTTTGACATGTTTTCTTGCACAGGTCATACTTGAGCTCCCAAACTCACAATAGGACATTCTTAGTGTCCCTAGAAAGCTAAGACAGAGATCTACAACTTCTGTTGAACATTTTACCCAGTTCAGACATATCAAGGTCCAAAAATGTGCCACAATATTACACCTCTACACTTTATTTGGGTTTGTTTTAGAAACTTATTAAATAAGAAGTTTAACATTTTTAATTAGTTGATTAGTGGGTCTGGCCTTATAAATATTCTGATTAGGCCTACTAACATCGTCTATTAATAGGTGTAATGAGACTTGTTGGTAGCGTTTGGTAGTGAAACGGGTCAGAATGGAATAAAATATAATAGAATAATAGTGTATTTATACTGTATTTGGTAACAATAGAACAAAACAAAACCATGTGTTCTATTTTGTGTTTGGGGCTTGTTGAACAAAATAGAATATCATGTTTAATTACATATATATCCCTATTATGTTTAATGTTTGGTTGAGAATAAAAAACTAAACATAACAGAATAGAACATTTTTTCACATTTTCTATTTTATGACTATTATTATATAATATTCTTATAAAATATTAATATATATATATATATATATATTATAAAATATTTATAATTATTTTTTAAATACATAAATATGAAATATTTGATAAAATATAATTAACTTAAATATATTTTTATTACTATATAAAAAAAGTTTTAAATAAAAAATAATATTAAAAATTTTACTTGTAAAAATTCAAATACATGTATTCATCGTAACGATAATGACATTGTTCTCATGTCTAAAAATAAAATAAAACATCAAGTTTCAATATCATAATAAATAAAACAAAAATAACATAAAATAAAATAAAATTTTGTAGTAATATATGCTTCAACCCATATTAGGATTAATAAGGCTTCTCTCATTAGCTTTTCTTTTCTATTTTCCTTTGTACCTATATTTCTCTTAGTTAGTTTTATATTAGATAGTCCTAACCATGGTTAGTTAGATTATTATTTCTTTGGCAACTTATACTTGTATATAAAACGATAATCATGCTCTCTGTGAATGAGTATGATACAAGATGATAATTTCTCTCACATAATAATGAGCACCTTACCTGCTAACATGGTATCATCGTATGGCTATTCTTCGCTTCTGCATTGTTCTCTATTCCGTTAAATTTTCCTTTTTTTTTCTATTGTTCTTTTTTCTGGTCAACAATGGCAAATTCAATTCAAACCGCACTTTCTGATCACCTCGTTAATTCGGCGAATCCTTTGTTTCTTCATCCAGGACAAAATCCAGCTTTAGTTCTTGTAACACCTTTGCTTTCCGATAACAATTTTCCACAATGGAAGCACGACATGCTCGTAGCCCTTGAAACCAAGAATAAGGATCAGTTTGTTCTTGGAACCCTAACCTGTCCAAATCTCTCTGATCCTCTTCACAAAGAATGGTGTCGCTGCAACAAAATGGTTATCTCATGGCTTGCGCACTCAATGACTCCTTCAATTCGTAAATTTGTTATGTGGATCGAGTCGGCTTCAGAAATTTGGCGAGACCTTTGTGATCGCTTCTCTAATGGCGATAAATTTCGTATTGCTGATCTGCAAGAAGAATTGCAAAATTGTAAACAAGGTGAGCTTACTCTTTCAAAATATTACACTCGTCTGCGTATACTTTGGAAATAATTGTCAATGTATCGCACAGTTTTGGCTTGTTCTTGCTCTATTGCATGTTCTTGTGGAATATTTTCGAAGATTCAGAAGGAACGTGATGATGATTGCATAATCAAGTTCTTGCGAGGACTCAATGATGAATTCTCTCAAGTTCGTTCTCAAGTAATGCTTATGGAACCTATGCCTGGCCTCACTCACACTTTTTCTCTCATTTTTCAGTAAGAACGCGAGTTTGGAGGTCAAGTTCCTCCAATTCCACAAGAATTTGCAGCTCTGGCTACATTCAATGATGATTCTGCTCGCAACAATTCTTTTACTCGTGGTGGATTTTGTTGAGATCCATGGAGTAGTGAATCAACTCGGCCCTGGAGTATGAGAGTTTTGATGATAACAAAGGATGGATTCTGAGAGTTGAAGCTGACCAAGGACACAAACCAGTCAAGAAGAAGATATGAATATCATGATGTGTAATAGGAGTAGCTTATAAGTTCTTATGTGTTGTATTGTTTTGATTAGCTTATTTTGCATGTGTATGCTTTATGCATGAGTAAATCTTAATCTAATTGATTGAGAGTAAGTATGATGATGATTTAAAAATACTTGGAAAGATTTTTGAAGTATAAAATTGAGTTTTTGAAAGCTAACTCAAAATAATCGATTATCATTAAGTGTAATCGATTATTCAAGCAACAGGTGAAAAAAGCCTTGCTGTAATAATCGATTATCTGTGAAATAATCGATTATCTGTGAAATAATCGATTATATATTCCAGAAAGTACTCTCTGAAATAATCGATTATCCTGCGAAATAATAGATTATTCTGTTCTTGAGTGGTTTCCAGAAATCATGAAGAACAAAATAATCGATTATCATTTAAAATAATCGATTATCTGGATCTGAAAACTTTATAAATAGCTTTCACGCTTTGAAACTTTAGAAGTGAGATGAACTGAGAATCAAAAAGAGAAAAACTGATATTGTGAAGTCTTTGTGACCTTCTTGGAGTGTTTTCTTTGTGAAACCAAGAAGAAAAATATTTTGTGAAATGCTTTAAAAGAGATCATCATCATCACTACATTCTTGGGAGAGGAAGATTAAGATTTGTTTGGAATTCACAGTCTGGTTCCAGGTGAATTTGTTCCCTTAATTCTTTGTGTAAAGTGTAAGGGAAATCTTGAGTAGGTGTCTCAAGTGGTAAGGAATTCTTGTAGTGGGTTTCTACAAGAAGTGTTTTCTTAGGGGCAAGAAAGTGGTTATCTTGAATGTAGGAGTATATGCATGTGTGGTATGCTTGTAAAACTTCTTCATTGAGAAAGTGGAACAAATCTTGATCAGGTTATGATTGAGGACTGGATGTAGGTCACATGTGGAGTGGCTGAACCAGGATAAAATACTTGTGAATTCTTCTCTCACCCTTATCTTTTACATTGAGCAAAATCTTGATTGAGTGTTAAAGTGGCTGATCTTGACTAATATATTTGTATGCATAACATTGCTTTAAAATAAATCAAAGTATTGCATATTAGTTGTTCTTAACATTGAACTTAATCAAGATTAATCAAGAAAGCATATAGGACTCATTCCCATTGACAAGTCTTTCAAGGAACTTCTTTGAGAATTCATATTAGAAAATTTTAAAATTGAAATAAAGATCCTTAGAACTCTAAAAAAAAATTTAGTGTCATAGAATCCAATTCACCCCCCTCTTGGATTGAGCCATTCTTTTCTAACAGATTCTCTAACACTCGTGGTGGTGGTCGTTCTGGTAGAGGCAACAATAGAGGCAGATCTACCAGATTTTGCACTAAATGTAAAAAAAGACAAATCATACCATTGACACATGTTTTCAGATTTATGGTTTTCCACCGGGGTACAAGACAAATGGCAAGAATACTTCCACTACTTCAAACACTTCAAAGCCTTCTGTGAACAATTTTGATTGTGACACCCTCTACCCCACATACATAATACACAATAAATATAAAGTACATTCTTGAGTAAATAAAACTTTCTTAAAAATAAGGTTTCAAAACACATAGATAGAAAGTTCACATTCATATTTTGCAAATCGTAGTCCAATGCAGAAATGATGACAAAATAAAACATCAATCTTTCCAAAACACAATAACAGTAATGAAACTCCAATGCTAAACCTAGCTAAACCCCGATGTCACATATCCTATCAGAGCATGCCCAACTGAAGCCTAAGCCTCATCACCAACATCCTCATGTTGATGATCACTTGCAACACAATTTAAACACATACAAAGATAAACAAGGGAGTGAGAAATATCTCACTCGGTTCCAGGTGCAGAAATAAAGGTTAGATAGCACACACACAACAAACATAAGTCACATGTAAACAATACACATACACAATCAATATCACATGCATATTCATTTATCATGCAATGATGTCATGGACTCGACTCATAAATGCATGCATGTGGCGCCATACGAAAGTTTCACATTTCTCATCATTTCATCACATAGCTTGTTACATCATTGGTGACCCTAAGGTACACCTTGTTAGTTGGTTACATCACTGGTGACCCTAAGGTACACCTTATTAGCTGGTTACATCACTAGTGACCCTAAGGTACACCTTGTTAGCTTGTTACATCATTGGTATGCGGCCTAAGCGAAACACCTGGAATAAGTCATTTCATCACATAGCTTGTTACATCACTGGTGACCCTAAGGTACACCTTGTTAGCTGGTTACATCACTAGTGACCCTAAGGTACACCTTGTTAGCTGGTTACATCATTGGTGTGCGGCCTAAGCGGAACACCTGGAATAGATCATATATGCACATGATGCATGTCACACATTCACTATTTCATTAACTCAACATTTCACTTGTCATGGAATTTCATGTCTCATATCATCACATTTCACATTCTCATAGTCATAGCTTATCTCGTTTCATCAAATTTCACATTCTCATAATCATAGCTTATCTCATTTCATCACATTTCACATTCTCATTCACATCATGTCTCATGTCATTTGTTCATATTTTACATAGTCATATTCGTAATTGTTCCTCATAGGGTTCCGTACAGGAACCCACAGAGCACTCTAATTCATATCAAAACATATCTAATTTTGAAATCAAATACATATTTACACCACACAAGGAATGCAACAGAGCATTCAGAAAGCAAAACAAAAAATATTCATATTTTGTCTGTTTGTCATAGGGTTCTCTCAGGAACCCACAGAGCACTATAATTCATATCAAACATATTTATTCTCAAAATTAATTACATATTCACACATTACATCCAACATGGAACACAACAGAACAATCAAAAGACAAAACAGAAAACATTCATACTTTACCTGTTCCTAGAAGCATGCATCAGGCAAAGGATTAGGGGTCAATCCAACTACCCAACAATTACTCTCACACCTGCAAGCGAGGTTTCTCACTCCCCCCCACTACAACAAAATTGCCATATGGTGACACACACCATACAATGACATTATACATTTCACTAAAAATTACTTTTACCCACACAATAATTACAATATATGTTGGTGTCGCAACTCGAAAATTTTCGATCTCGCGACCTATGGTTTAGACATCCTTTTGAAAGATCTCATTAATTAGGAAATGCCCGGACACTAGACTAATCCCTAATTAATGGTTTTGAAAATAGGTTCTTGGAGTCGCCACCAATATTTTACTCAAAATATTGGAAAAAGAAAAGGTTTTAAAAAATTCAATAATGGCCTTGATAACCAGAATTGGGTTCGGGGGTCGGTTACGTGGAGGGAAGGTATGTCGCAACCCAAAAATTTCTGATCTTGTGACGTATGGTTTAGACATCCTTTTGAAAATCTCATCAATTAAGGAATGTCCGGACGCTAGACTAATCCTTAATCAATGGTTTTGAAGATAGGTTCATGGAGTTGCCACCAATGTTTTACTACCAATGTTTTACTCAAAACATAGGAAAAAGAAAAAGGTTTTAAAAGTCCAATAATGGCCTTGACAACCAGAATTGGGTTCGGGGTCGGTTACGTGTAGGGAAGGTATTAAGCACCCCTACAACGCTCTAAATCGGTATCCTATAATGAAGATATTAATAGTTTAAATATTTAATCCCCTTTATTAATGATTATTTACATGAAAATTAAATTACACGGTGAACCCTAAGATATCTACATAATTGCGTTTATTATAGCAATATATAAAATAAAATAAGAGAAAGATAGAACAAGAGATTGATGAGTAATACCTCATAGCAAGCTTTATTAGATCTTCAACTATGGAGATTTTAGGTGCTTTGCGGCAACCATTCACACTACAATATGCCTCACAAAACTCAAGAAATACAATAGGAGAGAGAGAGAAATTTCGAGCTCTAAGGAGTCTTGGACGAAATTTTTGAGGTCCTGAGAACTATGCTTGAGATTTCTATTTATAGGCATCAGATGTGGGCCGGAACGGCCCTTTCTGGATTCGAAACGGCCCGTTCCGGATCTGAATGTTATGTGTTAATTTTGCATCCTAGAACGGCCCGTTCAAGAAACCAGAACGGCCTGTTCTGAGATGAGAACGGCCCGTTTTGGGGTACAAATTAACACTAAATTTCCTTCCCAGAACGGCCTGTTCCAAACTAGGTTTGTTAGGCCTTTTTAACCTCTTGGAACGGCCCGTTCTGGTTTAGGAACGGCCCGTTTCAGACCAAGTTTTTAGGCCTTTTGATTTGTTTGGAACGGCCGTTCTGGTCTGGAACGGCCCGTTCCAACCTACAATTTTTAGGCCTTTTAGGAGCCTCGGAACGGCCCGTTCCAATTGAAGAACGACCCGTTCTGAACTTGGGAACGACCTGTTCTGATTTTGGAACAGCCCATTCCGGGCCACTAAAAATAGTTGATTTGGGCTTTTAGGCCCTCTGATGTCCTATCTTGTTGTTTGTATGCCCCTGGACGAAGTTGGGTGTCTACAGCTACCCCTCTTTACTTGTCCTTTGGAATAGTTGTGTTCCTTTTCTAAAGGCAAGTAAAGATGTAGACATTTCATCCGGGTCTTCTTCTCGTCTCTGTGTTGATGCTTCTATGTTGCTTCCCATGGATAGGTGTATTTGCTTGTATCATTACCTTTTAGAGCAGCTGAGTGTTGGGTTGCATACTCTATGGGGTAACAAGGGTGACAAACTATACATCTGATCTTCAGTCTTCGAGTAGATGCTTCATTGTTTTTTCTTGTGATAGTGTGTCCCTTTATTTGTAGCTTGTTTAAGAGGGAGTATTTTCGTAGCCTCTCCAGGCTGGACTGATATTTTAAGGCTTCAGTCGGCCTCTTCTAAAGGTAGGTAACCCTCTTTGTTGTTGTAGTGTTTTCGTAGCCTCTCCAGGCTGTAGTATTTTCATAGCCTCTCCAAGCCATAGTATTTTCATAGCCTCTCCAGGTCGTAGTATTTTCATAGCCTCTCCAGGCCGTAGTATTTTCGTAGCCTCTCCAGGCTGTAGTATTTTCGTAGCCTCTCCAAGCCGTAGTATTTTTGTAGCCTCTCCAGGCCGTAGTATTTTTGTAGCCTCTCCAGGCCGTAGTATTTTCGTAGCCTCTCCAGGCCGAAGTATTTTCGTAGCCTCTCCAGGCCGTAGTATTTTCGTAGCCTCTCCAGGCCGTAGTATTTTCGTAGCCTCTCCAGGCCGTAGTATTGTCGTAGCCTCTCCAGGTCGTAGTATTTTCATAGCCTTTCCAGGCTGTAGTATTTTCATAGCCTCTCCAAGCCGTCAACTGGTGTTGATGATGTGATTGCCCCTTGGCGAGGATTGTTGGTAAGTGGTGCCCTTGTGCTAGTGGGCAAAGGAGTAGATGGTTGACAGAGATTCTGGTGTTGTCCCTGCCATGTGAGTATTGTGATGCCTCTCCAGGCGCCTTCATATGGGATGTTTGGTAAGAGTTTGGTGTTGTTCTTGTCAAGGTAAGTATTGTAATGCCTCTCCAGGCGTCTGCTTGTGATAGGTTTTTTTTTCTAAATTTTATATTTGTTTAGCTTCGGCTTTTTCATGTTTGAAGCTTGCCTTTTTCTGCTATTTTTCTAAATGCTTCGACTTTTTCAACATGTATGAAGCTTGCCTGTTTCCGTTTTATCTTTTGTTGTCATCATTGGTGGAGGGATCCCATCCCATGATGATGTTATTTGCTCAATCTTTATTGATGAGTATTATTGTGGAAGCCACTCCTGGCTTTGGCAGGAAAACATTCGTAGTCTTGGCATTTTCATGGATCTTCCATCATTCGGTTGAGAAGTGAGGCGCAATGGTAGAATAGGGCTTGGTGGTTTCTTCATGCTTGTGGACTTGATTATTCTTCCTCGCCCGGTTTTATCCCGTCTTGCTATTGATGTGTCTTTCTTTTCTTGGTGGCTATATGAAACCACTTGTATGGAATGCCCTTGTTGGGGCTAGGCTTCTTGACATGATCTTGGCTCTTAAGGCACTGTTTAGCTGTTGATCTTTTTGTACGAGTGCTTCGGCCTCTTGATTCCTCCAACAAGTGATGGATAGACACACACAAAAAATGCAAGAATGCAAAAGAAAATGCAAAGCAGAAATGGATTGCATTTTTTTTTTATTTTTTTTTGTGAACTTATACCCTTTTGTGCACACTTGTGCCATATGCATGTTATGCAATGATGCTTCTATGCTAATGCTTAAAATGCAAATTTATTTTTACTTTCAAGAAATTAATCTATGCGCATTGATCAATGACATGGATTGTTAGCCTTTTAGCCGTGTCGAATTTAGTGTTGCTTCTTGAACCTGAGGTTTGTGTAGTTCGACTCTCTCGCTTGTACCGAATGTCGCAACCTGAAAATTTCCGATCTTGCGACCTATGGTTTAGACATCCTTTTAAAGATCTCATCAATTAAGGAATGCCCAAACACCAGACTAATCCTTAATTAATGGTTTTGAAAATAGGTTCATGGAGTCGCCACCAATATTTTACTCAAAACATTGGAAAAAGAAAAGGTTTTTAAAAGTCCAATAATGGCCTTGATAACCAGAATTGGGTTCGGGGGTCGGTTACGTGTAGGGAAGGTATTAAGCACCCCTACAACGCCCTTAATCGGTACCCTATGACGAAGTTTAACATTATAAATAATAATAATATAAATATTAAATCCCCTTTTATTGATGACTATTTACATGCTTGAAATTTAAATTAAACAATTGACTCTAAAATATCTACATGATTATTTTTATTATAACAATGTAAAATAAAAGAAGAGAAAGATAAAACAAGAGATTGATGAGTAATACCTCGTAACAAGCTTTATTGGATCTTCAACTATGGGGATTTTAGGTGCTTTGTGGCAACCTTTCACACTACAATAAGCCTCACAAAACTCAAGAAGTACAATAGGAGAGAGAGAGAGAAAAAAAGGAGAAATTTCGAGCTCTATGGAGCTTTGGACGAAATTTTGGAGGTCCCCCAAACTGTTGGCCGAGATTCTCTATTTATAGGCATCAGATGTGGGCCGGAACGGCCCGTTCTGGATTCGGAACGGCCATTTCCGGATCCGAACGTTATGCAGTACATTTGCACCCTAGAACGTCCCGTTTTGAAACCAGAACGACCCGTTCCGGGGAACCAGAACGGCCTGTTCTGATTTCAGAACGGCCATTCTGGGGTACAGATTTTAAGCCCCCTTGATTGGTTCGGAACGGCCCGTTCTTATCTAGAACGGCCCGTTCCAACCTATATTTTTTTAGGCTTTTTAGAAGCCCAGAACGGCCCGTTCTGATTGAGAACGGCCCGTTCCAGACTTGGGAACGGCCCGTTCCGGGCCACTAAAAAATTGGTTTGGGCCTTTGGGCCCTCTGATGTCCTATCTTGTTATTTGTATGCCCCCCGGACGAAATTGGGTGTCTACAACTGCCCCTCTTTACTTGTCCTTTGGAATAGCTGTGTTTCTTTTCCAAAGGCAAGTAAAGACGTAGACATTTCGTCCGGGTCTTCTTCCCGTATCTATGTTGGTGCTTCTGCGTTGCTTCCCTTGGACAGGTGTATTTGCTCGTATCCTCACCCTTTAGAGCAGTTGAGCATTGATTGCGTACTCAAGGTTGATAAACTGTACACCTGATCTTCAGTCTTCGAGTAGAAGCTCCATTGTTTCTCTTATGATAATGTGTGCCTTTATTTGTTGCTTGTTGAAGAGGGAGTATATTATGAGCTCAGCCTCTCCAGGCTGGACTGATATTTAGGGCTTCAGCCGGCCCACAGGTGGGAGCTCGATGGCAATCCCGATTTTGACTTTGAAGAACTCGGCGGTACCCTCATTGTCATTCACTGATTTGAGAGGCTCAACGGCGGCTCTCGATCAAGTTGTGCTGATTTTTAAGGCTTCAACGAACCTATGGTGGGAGATCGACGGCGGTCCCGATTTTAACTTTGAGGAACTCAGCGGTACCCTCGTTGTCGTAGTATTTTCGTAGCCTCTGCAGGCCGTAGTATTTTCGTAGCCTCTTCAGGCCATAGTATTTTCGTAGCCTCTTTAGGCCGTAGTATTTTCGTAGCCTCTCCAGGCCGTAGTATTTTCGTAGCCTCTTCAGGCCATAGTATTTTCGTAGCCTCTTCAGGCCGTAGTATTTTCGTAGCCTCTATAGGCCGTAGTATTTTCGTAGCCTCTATAGGCCGTAGTATTTTCGTAGCCTCTACAGGCCGTAGTATTTTTGTAGCCTCTTCAGGCCGTAGTATTTTCGTAGCCTCTTCAGGCCGTAGTATTTTTGTAGCCTCTTCAGGCCGTAGTATTTTCGTAGCCTCTTCAGGCCGTAGTATTTTCGTAGCCTCTTCAGGCCGTAGTATTTTCATAGCCTCTCCAGGCCGTCTGCTGGTGTTGATGATGTGATTGCCCCTTGACGAGGATTGTTGATAAGTGGTGCCCTTGTGTTGGTGGGCAAAGGAGTAGATGGTTGACAGAGATTCTGGTGTTGCCCCTGCCATGTGAGTATTGTGATGCCTCTCCAGGCGAAATGCTGAGTCCTTTTGATTCATTGATTGTTGTGGAATGAAAGACTGCCCCTAAGTGGATGGGCAGGAGATGTTTGTTGTGCCCCTGTGTTGGTGGGCAGAGAAGTGGATGGCTGGCGGGGATTCCAGTGTTGCCCCTACCACGTGAGTATTGTGATGCCTCTCCAGGCGCTGCTTGTGATAGATTTTTTTTTGAAGTTCATTTTTGTTTAGCTTCGGCTCTTTCATGTTTGAAGCTTTCCTTTTTCTGCTATTTTTATAAATGCTTCGACTTTTTTCAACATGTATGAAGCTTGCCTTTTTCTGTTGTTTTTTTATCTTTTGTTGTCATCATTGGTGGAGGGATCACATGATGATGTTATTTGTTGAATCTTTATTGATGAGTGTTATTTTGGAAGCCACTCCTGGCTTTGGTTAGGAAGTCATTCCTGGTCTTGGCATTCTCTTAGATCATCCTTCATTCGGTTGAGGAGTAGGGCGCGATGGCCTCTTCATGCTTATAGGCTTTCTTGTTTGATCGTTGAGCTTTTATGAATGCTTCGACCTCTTGATTCCTCCAGCAAGTGATGGATAGACACACACAAAGAATGCAAGAATGCAAAAAAAAAATGCAAAGCAGAAGTGGATTGGATTTTTTTCAAATTTCTTTTTTTTAAATGAACTTATACCCTTTTGTGCACGCTTGTGCCATATGCATGTTATGCAGTGATGCTTCTATGCTAATGCTTAAAATGCAAATTTATTTTTACTTTCAAGAAATTAATTTATGCGCATTGATCAATGACATGGACTGTTAGCCTTTAGCCCTGTCGAATTCAGTGTTGCTTCTTGAACCTGAGGTTTGTGTAGTTCTGCCCTCTTGCTTGTACCGAATATGATATGTTAGCTCTTAGATTAGGTGTACCTAGACTCTGTTCTAGGACACCTCCATCTTCTCCTTGTGAGTTTTCACTGTGCATACTCCGTGTATCTCTCAAATTTATCTTAATGCCATATAGGTCAAGAGGAAAGAGAGGAAGAGGATACATATATATTTTTTGTAAAAGTTTTGGTAGAAAGGATTTTTTTCAAAAATGGTTTATAGAAGAATGGTTGGCCGAGGTAGGCTAGTGGTTTAGGCTGATGACCAAGCACATTCAAAGTGAGAAAATCATTTTCTGCGTTAGCTTATTATTTCCTTCAAAGTTAAGCGATGACTTGGGATTGCATATTGATTAAATGATCTTCTCGAGCCGCCTTTCAGTTTTCAGCTCGGGATGCTACTTTGTCCTAACTTTTTCCTAGGTTACTTGAGATGTGTTCCCTAGCGGACATTTTCTTTTGATCCTTACTTTTGCCTAGGCTACCCTTTTTGTTTGTGAGTCTCCTAGCGGACCTTGCCCTAATTTTTGCGCAGCCCCCTTAGTGGGTTTCCTGCCAGGCTTTTGTCTTTGCAGCATTTGTGATCATCTTTCATTCATTCATTAAAGGGGAATGCCCCTTGCACTGATTTCATTTGGACTTTTATCCACAAGTCATGCCCAATTCGATTGATCTTTATGTGTTTTTTTTTTTTGCGTATTAAGCCATTGTTTCTGACGACGTCCTTATTTCAAATGTACTTGTTCATTTAAGGTTTGATGACGAGGCTTAGAGTAGATAAAAGGGAGAAGAGAAATGAAGTAGAAAAGTGTATGGCATTAAAATATAATTGTCAATTTACACGTGCCCATTTAATGTAGCTTGAGGGCCCGGGCATGCCCTAAGTTCGTGATTCGTACACAAAGGAAAAGAAGGAGGTTGCCCCTTAGAGAGGCTTAGGTCATCTAACTGTAGAGCTAGTCCTTCACTTGCTTGGATGTGGCGCTTCAGAAGATTTTGTGTAGAGGGAGGGCCTTTGGCTTCTTCTCTCATGAAGGTTTTCTCAACCCATATCTTTCCTGAGATGTAGGAAGAGGTAGAAGCGATGATAGAGCTTTCTATGAAATCTCGAGAGGAACGTTCAAGCTGTCTCTCAATTTTCAGCTCGAACAGACAGTGTTTTTTTTTTTTATTATTTATTTATTTTTATTTTTTTTGCCTAGAACGCCCTTTGCGGGTTTTCATTCTAGCAGCTTCTTAACAAGCAATGCTTCTTTCTTGTTGAAATCACCTTTCGAGAAAGCTCTAATCGTTTTGCCTCAGTGTTTGAGAGATTCGTCATCCTCAGGTTCTTACAACTCGCTAGGAGTGTCGGTTCGTCCATCCCTATTCCGCCTAGATTTCACGGTTGCACGACACGGCTTTGTCCTCTTAGGGCATCTTGATGATTTACCCTAAACTCTTTATGCACGGTTTGCTTCCATTACTTCCGACTAACGCACATAGGTTAATTTCCCTTTTTATTCTCATTTATTCTTTTTCAAGGAGGGATATGCTCTAAATGAATGTAATGCAGAATGTATAAAAAGTTGAGAATAATAAATATCAGTCTCATTGATTTATTTATATGTGAATGCTCAAATAGATTTTGACAGTATTAAGTGAGAGTCTATATTAGATTCTAAGAAAACTTACTTTAAAAAACATATCAAAGCAAGTGCCCCACTATAGTATTTTTTAAAATCGATTTGGGCTTTTTTTTAGAGCACAGGTACTGTCGTATATTAGAGCATTCACTTCTCTTAACTTTCTATACATACTGCAACCTAATCCTCCTTAGCTAATAAAATAAAATGAATGAAATTAATGAGCTAATCTAGAATGCATGTCATCTTTTTTTTTGCCTAATCTTTATCATGTTTCTATTATTTAAAAGGGAATGATGCATGGTAAATAAGAGACTTCTTTTATTGATTTTTTTTTTACAAAAAGGAAACTATCTATATGATGTTAATGGAATGCTGACCTAAGAATGTACGAAGGGGTATAAAATTTTTATTATTATTTTTATTATTTTATTATTATCTATTTGCTCATTTTAAAATTCCAATCCACTCTTATTAGAAGAAATAGTACAAACAAATGCACACACACATGCTCAATCAATGTACACCCACGAACGATTGTGTTCAAATCCTTGGTCTGTGGTCCCTGTCAAGAAAAGTGTGTGGTATAGGACGGTTCTAATCTCACTGGTCTTTAAGGCCCCCAAGGTGCCCCCATTACAGGGACCCAGTATCTCTGTCGCCGTCACCTGGCAAACTCTAAGGTCTGTCACAGTATTTCAGGCTAGAGTAACCGGTTATCACCTTGAGTGTGATTTCCGACAAGGCTCGCAGGCTCTAAGGCCAAACTTGGGCCGGTCGTACTTCAACCACTCCCTATGGTTAATACCCTCATGCCCCCGGGTGTAGAGGGAACTGTTGTGTGCAAAGATTTGTGTACAATTTTATTTCAAATAGGTGCGGAATTTAAATAAGCAAACAGATATCAAAGCCAAACAAAGAAAACAAACAAGGTAAAGGGGAAAAATATTTAAATTATTATTTTTTTATTTTATTAACTTCATCAATTAAATGGGTCTGACCCTCTTTAAACGTCCCCAGTGGAGTCGCCATCTGTCGCAACCCGAAAATTTCCGATCTTGCGACCTATGGTTTAGACATCCTTTTAGAGATCTCATCAATTAAGGAATGCCCAAACACCAGACTAATCCTTAATTAATGGTTTTGAAAATAGGTTCATGGAGTCGCCACCAATATTTTACTCAAAACATTGGAAAAAGAAAAGGTTTTTAAAAGTCCAATAATGGCCTTGATAACCAGAATTGGGTTCGGGGGTCGGTTACGTGTAGGGAAGGTATTAAGCACCCCTACAACGCCCTTAATCGGTACCCTATGACGAAGTTTAACATTATAAATAATAATAATATAAATATTAAATCCCCTTTTATTGATGACTATTTACATGCTTGAAATTTAAATTAAACAATTGACTCTAAAATATCTACATGGTTATTTTTATTATAACAATGTAAAATAAAAGAAGAGAAAGATAAAACAAGAGATTGATGAGTAATACCTCGTAACAAGCTTTATTGGATCTTCAACTATGGGGATTTTAGGTGCTTTGTGGCAACCTTTCACACTACAATAAGCCTCACAAAACTCAAGAAGTACAATAGGAGAGAGAGAGAGAAAAAAGGAGAAATTTCGAGCTCTATGGAGATTTGGACGAAATTTTGGAGGTCCCCCAAACTGTTGGCCGAGATTCTCTATTTATAGGCATCAGATGTGGGCCGGAACGGCCCGTTCTGGATTCGGAACGGCCATTTCCGGATCCGAACGTTATGCAGTACATTTGCACCCTAGAACGTCCCGTTTTGAAACCAGAACGACCCATTCCGGGGAACCAGAACGGCCTGTTCTGATTTCAGAACGGCCGTTCTGGGGTACAGATTTTAAGCCCCCTTGATTGGTTCGGAACAGCCCGTTCTTGTCTAGAACGGCCCGTTCCAACCTATATTTTTTTAGGCTTTTTAGAAGCCCAGAACGGCCCGTTCTGATTGAGAACGGCCCGTTCCGGACTTGGGAACGGCCCGTTCCGGGCCACTAAAAAATTGGTTTGGGCCTTTGGGCCCTCTGATGTCCTATCTTGTTATTTGTATGCCCCCCGGACGAAATTGGGTGTTTACACCGAATATGATATGTTAACCCTTAGATCAGGTGTACCTAGACTCTGTTCTAGGACACCTCCATCTTCTCCTTGTGAGTGTTCACTGTGCATACTCCGTGTATCTCTCAAATTTATCTTAATGTCATATAGGTCAAGAGGAAAGAGAGGAAGAGGATATATACATTTTTTTTTTTGCAGAAGTTTGTTAGAAAGGATTTTTTTTCAAAAATAATTTTAGAAGAATGGCTGGTCGAGGTAGGCTAGTGGTTTAGGCTGATGAACAAGCACATTCAAAGTGAGGAAATCATTTTCTACATTGGCTTATTATTTCCTTCAAAGCTAAGCGATGACTTAGGATTACGTATCGATTAAATGATCTTCCCGGGTCGCCTAGCTCGAGATGCTGCTTTGTCCTAATTTTTGTCTAGGCTACCCTTTTTGTTTGTGGCACTAGTGCAAAAAAGGGTATTTACGTCACCCAATTTACGTCGGAAACAGTAAACACCGACGTTGTAAAAACGCGGTGGCAGTTTCGTAATTAAGTGGAGACTAATTTACGTCGGACCCCCCCTAGTCTGACATAAATGTGGGAATTAACGTCGCAGTCTCATAGTGCGACGTAAATTTACGTCGGACTAGAGGGGGTCTGACGTAAATTTACGTTGGAACCCCTCTAGTCTGACGTAAATTTACGTCGGAACAACGAAACCCGACGTAAAAAATGGCCCTATATTCCCCACCTTTGTATTTTCCATTCCCGCGCTCACAATTTACAAACAACCCCTCTCATTTTCTCTGAATTTCTGAGTCTCCCACTACGTTTATTGCTACATTCAACCTATCCAAGTCTCTAAGTGTCTGCACGTTGGTCGTTTGAGGTTAGTTTGTTGTCCCCGTAATTATTTTGTTTTTTTTTGCTATTTGTTCCGCTGGAACGGCCCGTTCTCCTTTTAGAACGGGCCGTTCTCCTTGCAGAACAGGCCGTTCTCCTTGCAGAACGGGTCGTTCTGCAAAGAGAACGGCCCGTTCTGCTGGAAATTTGTTGTTGTAATTTTTTGATCTGGAATGGCCCGTTCTAGTTTCAGTACGGGCCGTTCCAGATGCATTAAAGAAGAGACTTTTTTAGGCATTGACCTTTAGTTTACCATCGATTTTTTAGGGTTGTAGTTTAGGTTAGAAAATTTATGAATAACTGAGTCAATAGTTAATTTGTGTTAATATATAGATAATGAATCGAAGTTGGATGAATGCAAGTCGCATTAGTCAAGAGTATAGAAATGGAGTTGAAGAGTTCTTACAATTTGCAAGAGAAAATGGGAAACCCATCAAAGGGGCATATTATTGTCCATGTGTTCGATGTTTGAATCAGATACGTCAAGAAGTTGGAGAAATACGTGATCACCTGTTTATATATGGTATTGTGAAGAGTTATACAGTATGGACATGGCACGGAGAAATATTAGACATTCCAACAGTGTCAACAACTGAAAATTTTGAAGGGATGGGCGATAACTTAGAAGAGATGATACGTGATGTTGGTGAAGAAAATTTTGAAAGAGCACATGTGTATGATACCTTAAAGTCTGATTTTGAGCAACCATTGTACCCAGGATGCAGTATGTTTACAAGATTATCAGCAACTTTAAAATTGTTTAGTTTAAAAGCAAGAAATGGCTGGACTGATAAAAGTTTCACAGAATTGTTGGAGTTATTGAAGGAGATGCTTCCAGAAGATAACACATTACCTAATCGCAACTATGAGGCAAAAAAGATACTATGTCCAATGGGTTTGGAGTATAAGAAGATATACGCGTGCCCTAATGATTGCATATTGTATACAAATGATTTTGCTACACTGAAAGTGTGTCCCACATGTGGATTGTCGCGGTTCAAAAAGAAAACTGATGGAAGTAATGGTGAGGAAGAAATAGAGGGTCCCCCTGCTAAGGTCTTATGGTATTTGCCAATAATACCTAGGTTTAAAAGATTGTTTGCCATTAAAGAGGATGCAAAAAACCTCACATGGCATGAAAATGGTAGAAAATGTGACAACTTTCTTCGACATCCAGCTGATTCTCCGCAATGGAAGAGGATTGATGAAACATTTCCAGAATTTGGTGCAGAGTCAAGAAACTTGAGAATTGGTTTAGCTACAGATGGCATGAATCCTTATGGGAACTTAAGTAGTAAACACAGTTCATGGCCAGTTTTGTTGGTCATTTATAATTTGCCTCCTTGGCTATGCATGAAGAGAAAATATATTATGTTGTCTATGATGATATCAGGTCCCCGACAACCAGGAAATGACATAGATGTGTATCTTAGTCCATTGATTGATGACTTGAAAATGTTATGGGACACAGGAGTGGAGGTGTTTGATGCATATCGTGAAGAAAAATTTACTATGCGTGCAATGTTATTTTGCACAATAAATGATTTTCCAGCATATGGTAACTTGAGTGGGTATAGTGTGAAGGGTCATTATGCATGTCCTATATGTGAAGAAAACACAAGTTATACCCAATTGAAACATGGGCAAAAGACTGCGTACACTAGGCATCGTAAGTTTCTTGTTCGTAGTCATCCATACCGTAGATTGAAGAAAGCATTCAATGGAAGTCAAGAGGATGAAATTGCCTCCACACCGCGCAATGGTGAAGAAGTATATCAACGGGTGAAGAACATTAACATTGTGTTCGGAAAGACGCAAAAGAAGTCAACTGAGAGAAATATCTGGAAGAAACGATCAATATTCTTTAATCTTCCTTACTGGTGCAAGTTAGATGTTAGACACTGCATAGATGTGATGCATGTGGAGAAAAATGTTTGTGATAGTGTAATTGGGACATTGCTAAACATCAAAGGAAAGACTAAAGATGGAGTGAAAGCACGACAAGATTTGGTGGACATGGGTATACATTCTGAGTTGCATCCTCAGTCTATTGGAAGACGCACTTACTTGCCTCCAGCTTGTCATACTCTATCAAAGAAAGAAAAAAAAAGCTTTTGTGGGTGCTTAAGCAGTGTGAAAGTTCCACAAGGGTACTCCTCAAATGTGAAGAGTCTGGTGTCTATGCAAGATTTGAAGTTGATTGGTTTAAAGTCTCACGATTGTCATGTGTTAATGCAACAACTTTTGCCTGTGGCTATTCGTAACATTTTACCATCTTCTGTTAGAGTTGCTATTACTCGATTGTTTAACTAATTTTGATTATTTCTTTATGATTTTATCAATCGTGGTAAGGAGGTCATGAGAGAACCTCATGTTCATGATGCCAATATCGCAGAAGCTGAGGATGATCCCATATATCTAAGCTTCTAATCAAATTACCACGAATAAAGAAGCATCCAATTCAATTGCAGTGGGACATTAGAGTTTTTGGAGTTGATAGCTCTGATGTTCCACTATACATATCTCTGCCTGATGCATTAGAGATTGTTGGGGGAAACTACATGTTAAATATATCTGTCATACAGTTGTGGGCCATGTAAGTCATATTTTCTTTTATGAGTCTAAATTTACAATAATTACATTTAACTTATAATAATTATTTGTGTTAGGTACATGGACAAATTGAGTGTGGAGCAAGCACAAGCAGAAGTATATGGATTTATTGAGCCTCAATCCATCCAAAAATCAGGAAACACTCAGGTCCAGATCCAACAATATATGCAAACATGGATGAGTGACTCAAGAAGACATATATACATGGCTCCATACATTGACGGGTTAGTTTTTTAATTGGTTTTTTAATCATGGTAATTTTTTAACTGATTTGTTTGTCATACAATGTAGGTCTCATTGGCAGTTAATGGTAATCATTCCTAAGGAATATACCGTGGTGTGGTTTTGTTCACTTCATCGAAAACCAAGCCATGAAATTAAAAGCCAATTACATGGGTAACTAAAATTTTTTCATTATGTTTTAAAACTAATTATATATATTGGCTAACATTTGTTTTTATTTCAATTAATTAGAATCGTGTCTGGAGCTAATATATTAAGTGGAAGAGCCAGATCATCAAAGTCATTGCATTTCATATACCCTAAGGTTAGCAAATAAATTCATACAATCAATAATATTTAAATTTATTGACTTTGGAATTAATAGTTATTTGTTTCTCATTTTAGTGTAATAAGCAACAAGACTCGTTTGAATGTGGCTATTACATCATGTATTGGATGAAAGCCATAGTTTCTGCGGGTATTATTGATTTTTGGGCGCAGATAATTCATATCAAAATTTATTTAACTATATTTACCTTTAGAATAATTAACATTGCATATTAATGACACTTAAATTACCCTTTCAGGTCTTTCAAGATCCATCTCCATTGCCCGAAGATGAGTTGCTCAAGATAAGAGAACAATGGGCAAATTTTTTTCTAAGTTTAGTTAGTTAGATATTATGTTTATAGTTTGATAGTTAGTTAGATATTATGTTTATAGTTTGATAGTTAGTTAGTTTAGTTAGTTAGATAGCATTGACAAACATGTTTTATAGCTTTTTTAGGATAATAGGATTTACATTGTCATAATTTATGTTTTTTAAGATTTATATATTATTTTCTTTTTGTCATTCAATTTTGAAATACAATTTGAATTTCTATTCTGGACTGCCTGGTTTAGAGTTGGTATTCTGGATTATATTTATATGCAGGTGTTGAGTATATCAATTTACAAACGTTTTTTTAAAAAAAACTCCCACAATTTACGTCGGACATGGCTTTGTCCGACGTAAATTTACGTCGGTCCTCGCAATGACCAACGTAAATTTACGTCGGACAAAGCCATCTCCGACGTAAAATTGTGGCATGATTTTGCCCCATTTTACGTCGGTTTGGAGAAATCCCCGACGTAAATTTACGTCGCCTTTTAGAGGCGACGTAAATTTACGACTCCCGTATTAACGTCAGACCCTTTTTCCGACGTAAAAGGGTCAAAATACACGACGTAAAAGACCCTTTCTGTACTAGTGTGGGTCTCCTAGCGGACCCTTTTTCTTGTTTTGATCCTCATTTTTGCCTAGGCTACCCTTTTTGCTTGTGGGTCTCCTAGCGGACCTTGCCCTAATCTTGGCGTTGCCCTCTTAGTGGGTTTCTTGCAGGGCTTTTATTTTTGCAGCATTTGTGATCATCTTTCACTCCTTCATTAAAGGGGGATGCCCCTTGCACTGATTTTTTTTGGACTTTTATCCACAAGTCATGCCAAGTTTGATTGATCTTTATGTGTTCCTTATTGCATATTAAGCCATTGTTTCTAATGACGTCCTTATTTCAAATGTACTTGTTCATTTAAGGTTTGTTAATGAGGCTTAGAGTAGATAAGAGGGAGAAGAGAAACGAAGTAGAAAAATGTATGGCATTAAAATAGAATTTTCAATCTATACGTGCCCATTTAATGTAGCTCGAGGGCCCGGGCATGCCCCGAGTTCATGATTCATACACAGAGAAATAAAAGGAGATTTCCCCTTAGAGAGGCCTAGGTCATCTGATTGTAGAGCTAGTCCTCCACTTGCTTGGATGTGGCATTTTAGAAGATCTCGTGTAGAGGGAGGTCCTTTGGCTTCTTCTCTCATGAAGGTGTTGTCAACCCATATCCTGAGACTTTCCCAAGAAATAGGAATGGGTAGAAGCGATGATAGAGCTTTCCATGGAGTCTTGCTTCTCAAGAGGAACATTCAAGCTATCTCTCGATTTTCAGCTTGAACAAACATTGCTCTTTTTTTTGTTGCTTAGAATGCCTTTTGCGGGTTTACATTCTAGCAACCTTTTAATAAGCAATGCTTCTCTCTTGTTGAAAGCATCTTTCAAGAAAATTCTATTCACTTTGCCTTAGTGTTTGAGGGATTCATCCTCCTCAGGTTCTCTTTATTAGCTTGCAACTCGTTAGGAGTGTGGATCCATCCATTTATAGTCGTTTCTCCTATTCTGCTTGGATTTCATGGTTGCACGACACGGCTTTATCCTTTTGGGGCAAGAGTTGGCGTCTTAATGATTGTGGAGTTCTTTACCTTAAACTCTTTATGCATGACTTACTTTCCATTATTTTCAACTAACGCACGTAGGTTAATTTCCCTTTTTATTCTCATTTATTCTTTTACAAGGAGGGATATGTTCTAAATGAATGTAATGCAAAATGTAGAGAAAGTTGAGAATAATAAATATCAGTCTCATTGATTTGTTTATTTGCGAATGCTCAAATAGATTTTGACAGTATTAAGCGAGAATCTATATTAGATTCTAAGAAGACTTACTTTAACAAACATATCAAAGCAAGGGTCAAACCATAGTATTTTAAAGATGATTTTGGTTTTTCTTTAAAGCGCAGATACTGTTGTATATTAGAGCATTCACTTTTCTTAACTTTCTATACATACGACAACCTAATCCTCCTTAGCTAATAAAATAAAATGAATGAAATTAATGAGCTAATCTAGAATGCATGTCATTCTTTTGCCTAATCTTTATCATGTTTCTATTATCTAATGGGGAATGATGCATGGTAAAGATGAGATTTTTTTTATTAATTTTTTTTACAAAAAGGAAACTACCTATATGATATTAATGGAATGCTGACCTAAGCATGTACAAAGGGGTATAAAATTTTTATTTTTATTTTTTTATTTTTTATTATCTGTTTGCTTATTTTAAAATTCCAATCCATCTTATTAGAACAAAATAATACAAACAAATGCACACACATGCTCAATCAAAGTACACCCACGAACGATCATGTTCAAACCCTTGGTCTGTGGTTCCTGTCAAGAAAAGTGCATTGTATAGGATGGTTCTAATCTCACTGGTTCTCAAGGCTCCCAAGGTGCCCCCATTATAGGGACCCAGTATCTTTGTCGCCTTCACCTGGCAACCTCTAAGGTCTGTCGCAGTATTTTGGGCTAGAGTAATTGGTTATCACCTTGAGTGTGATTTCCGACAAGGCTCGCAAGCTCCAAGGCCAAACTTGGGCCGGTCATATGTCAACCACTCCCTATGTTTAATACCCTCATGCCCCCGGGTGTAAGGGGAACTGTTGTGTGCAAAGGTTTGTGTACAATTTTTATTCAAACAAATGCAGAATTTAAACAGGCAAACAAATATTAAAGCCAAACAAATAAAACAAACAAAGTAAAGGGGAAAAATATTTAAATTAATTTTTATTTTATTAACTTCAACATTTATATGGACCTGACCCTCTTAAAATGTCCCCAGTGGAGTCGCCATCTGTCGCAACCCGAAAATTTCTGATCTTGCGACGTATGGTTTAGACATCCTTTTGAAAATCTCATCAATTAAGGAATGCACGGATGCTAGACTAATCCTTAATCAATGGTTTTGAAGATAGGTTCATGGAGTCGCCACCAATGTTTTACTCAAAACATTGGAAAAATCAAAAGTTTTTAAAAGTCCAATAATGGCCTTGATAACCAGAATTGGGTTCGGGGGTCGGTTACGTGTAGGGAAGGTATTAAGCACCCCTACAACGCCCTAAATTGGTACCCTATGAAGAAGATAACGTAATAAGAATTAATAGTTTAAATATTTAATCTCCTTTATTAATGATTATTTACATGAAACGGTGAACTCTAAGATATCTACATAATTGCGTTTATTATAGCAATATATAAAATAAAAGAAGAGAAAGATAGAACAAGAGATTGATGAGTAATACCTCGTAGCAAGCTTTATTAGATCTTCAACTATGAAGATTTTAGGTGCTTTGGGGCAACCTTTCACACTACAATATGCCTCACAAAACTCAAGAAATACAATAGGAGAGAGAGAGGAATTTCGAGCTCTAAGGAGTCTTGGACGAAATTTTTGAGGTCTTGAGAACTGTGCCTGAGATTTCTATTTATAGGCATCAGATGTGGGCTAGAACGTCCTGTTCTGGATTCGGAACGGCCTGTTCCAGGGTACAAATTAACACTAAATTTCCTTCCCAGAACGGCCCGTTCCAAACTAGGTTTGTTAGACCTTTTTAACCTCTTGGAACGGCCCGTTCTAGTTTAGGAACGGCCCGTTCCAGACCAAGTTTTTAGGCCTTTTGATTGGTTTGGAACAGCCATTCTGGTCTGGAACGGCCCGTTCCAACCTACAATTTTTAGGCCTTTTAGGAGCCTCGGAACGGCCCGTTCCAATTGAAGAACGACCCGTTTGGACTTGAGAATGGCCCGTTCCAATTTTGGAACGGCCCGTTCTAGGCCACTAAAAATAGTTGATTTGGGCTTTTGGGCCCTCTGATGTCCTATCTTGTTGTTTGTATGCCCCCGGACGAAATTGGGTGTCTACAAGGTATTAAGCACCCCCTACAACGCCCTAAATTGGTACCCTATGATGAAATTAACACGATAAGAATTAATAAATTAAATATTGAATCCCCTTTATTAATGTTTATTTACATGCTTAAAACTATAAATTAAGCAATTAACCCTAAAATATCTACATTATGACGTTTATTATATAAAAAAAAGATAAAGATAAGAAATAAAAGGAAGAGAAGAAGATTGACTAAAATACCTCTTGAACGAGCTTTATTGAATCTTCAAATATTGATAAGGTACTTTGTGGCGACCTTTCACACTACAGTATGTCTCACAAATCTCAAAAAATACAATAGAAGGGAGAGAGATAGAGAATTTTCGTGCTCAAAGGAGTCTTATTCGAAATTTGCCCTGAGAACTGTGCCCGAGTCTTCTATTTATAGGCATCAGAAGGGGGCCAGAACGGCCCGTTTCAGATTCGGAACAGCCCGTTCTGGGATAGTCTGTTATGGGTAAAATAAGATACTGGAACGGCCCGTTCCAAAAGTGAAACGGCCCGTTCTGCGTTCAAATTTTATTTACACAAATCTATTCTGGAATGGCCCGTTCTAAATTAGGGTTTTAGGCCCATTTGATGATTTGGAACAGCCTGTTCTAGTTTTAGAACGGCGCGTTCTTAGCAAGTTTGTTATAGGTAAAATAAGAATGTGGAACGGCCCGTTCTAGGTTCAAATGTTGCTAATAACAACCTATTTTGGAACGGGCCGTTCTGTTTGGGAACAACCCGTTTCGATCTTGGAATAGCCCGTTCTGGGCTATCAGAACCAACTTATTTAGGCTTTAGGTCTTCTGATGTCATGTCCTGTTGTTTCCATGCTTCGGGAGCTCCTTTCCTTGATAATAAACGTCTATTCCATTGCTTTTGTGATCCCGGATGAAATTAGGTGTCTATAGTTGGTATATTATTAAAAAGTGTGGGTGTAGACTATAATGACACACAAAATATGTTGTTAAATCTCATTCAAAATCAACTCTAAAATTGTGTGTAACTATATGTCAAATAGACATATACCTACATATATTGTACCTATAGTGACACTTTTTGTATGTCACTATATGTAACATTTCTTATAGTGCCCTTACCTGGATAAGCAAAAAATGAAGCTAGAGCAGAATCTGACTGATCTCCTTCTCTTGGTTCTCCTTGGTCTCTAGAGAGTGTGTCCAGAAACAGTGTCAAAGTGCTCTATTTATAGATTTTAGGAGTCTCCAGAACAGTCCGTTCTGGACTCATTTGTCATGCATAAATTTCACATTCAGAACGGCCTATTCCAAAACTAGAACGGCCCGTTCTGAGATCACATTTTACCTACAACGGCCATATCTGAAACGGCCTGTTCTGGCTTCGCATTTTACTCATAGAATCATGTGTTGGAATGACCTGTTCCAGTCTAGTCTTTGTAGGCCATTTTAGTAGTCTGGAACAGCCCGTTCCAGTTTGAGAACGGTCCGTTCTAGGCTACTAAAAATAAAATATTATCCAAAAATAATTTTCATAAATATTTATTATTAAAATACTAATAATTATTAAAAACTTTTAAAACATCCTATAAAACCCATTAAAATAACTATAAGAAAATAATCTTCATAAATATCAAAATAAATAATAATTAACTATTATACTAGTAGAAAATTCGAGATGTTACATTGATTCTACTACTTCTCTTGTATCTGCCACTTCTGCTGAGGATGATGTCACGTCTCAGAACACTTTCAGTTTTTCCAAGGATCAATATCAAGCATTATTGGCCTTGCTTCAACAGTCACAAGATTTCTCTCCCTCTGTTAACAATGCTCACAAGTTCTATGAGCACTCCAGGTATCAACTTGTTCCAATCCTCTTGGATTCTTGATAGTCGTGTTACTGACCACGTTTTCCCTTCAAAATCATATTTCTCTTCTTTGGTTTCTATAAAACCTGTTTCAGTTAAATTGCCTAACAACCAATATGTTTTTGCTAGCTATTCTGGTACTATTCACCTTGGAAATCTTACTCTTTATAATGCATTATATGTTCCTGATTTTTTTGTTCACCTTATCTCCATTCAAAAACTTGTTACTACTCTCAATTGCATTGTTATTTTTTGTGAATATGACTGTATAATTGTGTAGAGACATACCTTCAAGATGATTGGAGCAACTAAACAACAATCTGGCTTGTTTCAACTCTTACAACACAACGATTCACTTGTTTTTTCTACTACTAGCAACAATTTTACCACTGTTTTAGCAACTACTCTTAATGATAACTTTACTAAATCTACATCTGTATGACATGCAAAATTAGGACATCCTTCAAATAAAGTTTTTCAGACATTGTCTTCCCAATATACTTCAATAAAATTTCCTTTAGTTCATGTTTGTGACATATGTTCTTTTGCCAAACAAAAGAAATTACCTTTTCCTGATAGCACTAGTATTACCAATTTCTTTTTTGAACTTATACATGTGGATATTTGGAGACCACTTGTTGTTTCATCCATTGAAGGTTACAAGTATTTTTTAACTATAGTTAATCGTTTCACATGGATTCATTTGTTAAAATCTAAGCAGGAAGTCAAATCTTTATTGCAAAAGAGTTACTTATAAAAATAAGCATAAAATAGCTTTTTTTCTTTTAAAGAAAAAGAAGTTAAGACAAACACAAAAAAAAAATGTTTATTTTATTTTTAAAAACACTTTGTAAGAATTTTTTTAAAAAATAAACAAATCCAAAATCTTACCAAGATAGAGAAAGGATGTTGATAAGAGAATCTAAATTCAAATGCAAAAGGGAGAAGAAATTGTGTATGCACAAGTAATTATGTTGGATTTATTGCTTCTTTTAAGTTGGTAGGTGGTGATAATAGTGTCCATTGCAGGTAGTAGAAATGTAAATACTAAGTGAAAGGAGAATGAAGTAACAAAAAAAACTTCTTGTTCAACAACAAAGCAATAGAGGTGTTGCTTTAGATGCAACAGATGTTTAGATGTAATGGATTCAACTCAACATGGAAAAAAAATTACCAAACAAGCGGGTGTGACGTTTCGTCGAGAAGTAGACATTTATTAGGTGTCCAAACAGTAAACCAAACATGTCCTAAGTCAAGAATCGATCGCTCATGAGAAAGTGATTTTTCTTTAATACGAAATTAATATAAATTGTAAAAAATTTAAGGTTTAATTATGTTTTTATCCTTAAATATTGTAATTGTGTAATTTTGATCCTAAAATTTTAATTGAGTAATTTTAATCTTTAAAAGATATAAGTATGTGATTTTAGTTCCTTAATTTTTAATTGAATAATTTTATATTTTTATAAAAGTATATTAATATATAATATTTTATATTTTATCAAATTATTAGTTTATCTATAAATATACTAATAATATTATTGATATTAATTTATTCATAATATTATAAAAATAATAATATATAAAATTTATTTATTTAATAATAATAAATATATATCATTTAATATATTAATGAAAATTATAATATACATTAACTTGAATAGATAAATAATTGTATAATTTTAAAATATTATATATATATATTAAAATTATTAAATTTTTAATAAGAGAGACTAAAATAGTACAATTATAATATTTGAAGGACTAAAATTATTCAATTAAAAATTGAAGGATCAAAATTACACAATTGTAATCTTTTAGGAACTAAAAATCCAATTAAAACATTCGAATCAAATTGCACAATACTTAAGGGATAAAAATGTAATTAAGCCAAAATTTAAATATTTATTTTATCGTTATATTATACTAGAGAAAAAAATTACTTTTCGTGCCTCACTGTTAGGAAATACAGAATAATAATATAAAAAGAAATAATATTAAAATAAAAGTGTGTAGTTAACTTATTAAATAATAACAAAGTAATTGTACAAATTATTTAAGACACAAACGTGTAAAAAAAATGTGATATACCATAACACGATATCGTCTTTATTAATTGTTATAAATAAATTTTACTTTTTTATTATTATAATTGAAATACTTTATTTTTAGTTTTATATAATTTTTTTTTTTTAATATTTATAATTTTATAAATTTTATCTTTTAGTAATTTTAGTAAGTAAAAGACGAGGACTAAAAGAAAAAAAAATAGTATATATAAATATTAAAATTAAATATTTTTAACTACAAGAACTTAAAAAATAAAACTATAAAGAATAAATGAATATTTCAAAAGAATTTACTTAAATTAATAATATTTAAAACATGGTTAGTCAAAATTAATTTTACCAAGTGTGCTAATTATATCATTGGCAAGGAATATTCAACTTTTCATTCACTCAACGTCTATTATTGAACAAGTTTGAAAATTTAAATTAAACTCAATATAATTTTTAGGACGGGTTTTGGCTTATGTTTCGGTTCCTCTCAACTCATCTTACATTCTTTTAAAAAAATATACATTTGGAAAATAATTATGTATTAATAATAAAATTTTATTAACAAATTATATTTGGTATTACATTATATTAATTTAATATATTATAAAATATACGGTAATTTTAAAATTTATATTTTTTAAACCGAGTAAACATAATGATAAAATCATCTTCTTCTTCTTTCTTTTTTTTGGATAAAAATAAACTCATCCATTACCCACATGTACAATGTATAAGAGACAAAGGGAACCATAAAGTAAGGAATTTTTGGACACTTAGACATTTAATTTTAAGCATTTAGTAATTTGAAATTTTGAGAGTAGAAACTGCTCTCTCTTTTTCATTTTTTTTTATAAGGAATATAATTTATTTTCACCAAGTTAATTTTCGCTGTCATTTTCATTTTGTTAGTACGGATATTAAGAAATGGAATTAATATAACATTTATCTTTCATATTAATTAGATTTTTTATTTAAATTTTTTCACTTCATAGTAAATTGTTAAGAATATAATTAAAAATATATATTTAATATTTGATTGATATTATAAAATGACAACTAAAATTAAACAATTTTTTTCTCTAATAAAATGAAACAAATATGATTTATCATGTGAAATTTCTTATGACGAATGTTTTATCACAAAAATATATTAATTTAAGATACTAGTCAAGAAATTAATAATGAAAATAAAAAAAATGTTGGAAAGTTTAGTATCTCAACTTTTATGATTTTCAAAACACTTTAAACTTCTTTTTTCTACATATTATTTAGTTAGTCTTAAAGCTGATTTTTTTTTATTAGAAATGAGTAGAAAAAGAGATACTTCATGTCTTTATATATTTTATTGGTTATAAATTGTATGTTTGGTTCTTTATTTTATTTTTTTATATTTATTTTAATATTTTATCTCTTAATGTTTATTTTAATCTTTTATCTTTTATATTGAGATCAATTTATTTATTTTAAAATAATGATCATTTTTAATTTCACAACACAATCTTGAATCAATTTTTGATTGATTCAAAATTTTAAATTTAGAACATTAGATTTACATATATAAAAATAAGTGAAATTCAATTTACATTCGAATTTAAAAGAGTTATAAACATAGTAAAAATTTTATAAAAAAAATATATTTCATTAGCAATTTGAAAATAATACGATTTTTTTTAACTTCTTGTTTACATTTTAGACTTATTTTTATGTGAGTTATACCATATTTATATCACTTTTTGGTTTGAACTTTTTGGTTGCATTCAATAAATTTTATATAAGTGAATTTAATAAGATAAATTTTAAATTTTGACTCGATTAACAAATGATTTAGAATCGTGTCTCAAAATCAAAAATAAGTGTTGTTTCAAAATTGGACCAAATCAACTCAAATTCAAAAGATAAGAGACCAAAATGAATATTTTAAAAGATAAAGACCAACACAATAACTTAAAATATAAAATAAAGGACCAATATATAATTTAGCCTATTTAATTTTGTGATGATTTTTTTATCATTATTTTGAAGTGATTTTGATAGAAGATGGTTGTAGTAATAAAAAATATTAAAAATTTGAAAATAGATAGATTTTTATTGTGAATAGTAAGAAGTTTTAAAAATTATAAAGTGTGTAGAGATAAAAGTATTTGATAAAAAGTGAAAATCAAATAGATAGTTATTAAATGATATTCTCGATATAATATCCTTTATAATAAGTATAGGTGAATAGTAAGAAGTTTTAAAAATTAGTGTGTAGAGTCAAAATATCTAATAAAAAGTGAAAATCAAATAAGTTTTTACTAAATGATATTCCTTTTATAATAGGTAGAAATGAAACATGATTAACTAAACACATTGTTTTCAATTTTTATTTAAAATTTTGTTTCACTTCTTATTTAATAATAAATAAATACATTTTCATGTTCATGTTTTAACATGATTTTTAGTAGATAAACTTCAGTTGTGTCTCTCTGACTCTTTACATTACACTAATTTTATTGCATATTAAGTATTAACTTTTAATTAGAGTAATATATTTTAACAAAAATACATGTAATATTATATTAAAATTAAATTAAAAATTATTTTTTTTATTATCATTGCAATTCTTATAAATAAAAAATAATTGTGTAAAATAAATTAAAAAAAATATTAATTATAATATCATTAAATCCCGTATGTAGATAAATGATAATAACTGAAAAATTAGTTGCACATGCAACAACAAATGTGAGACATGTCCAAACTAATACTAAATGATAAGGAGATTGAACATTATATGTTATTTCTATTAATTATTTATTTTACTTTATTTGACGTAACATGTAGAATTTAGTTCAATTTAAATTCAATTTGATGTACTTTATTTTAAGATTAAATTTATTCATGTTATAACATTTATACTATTTTTATTTATTCATCTGAAATAGAAAAAATAACAAAAGAAAGAATTAAGAGCGCATCTGATTTACTCTTATTTTATCAGCCAATAGGAAAGGTGTTAACGGAGAGATACACTCATTCCAAATTAACAAATTGTCTTCATAGTTTGTTTTATATTTAGTCAACCAGTTAGTATTTCATGTAGAGTGTGACAAAATCGCAATGTTTAGTGAAAATTTTTGAACTCCTGAATTAAGTTGATTAAAGGTTTTCAAGGGTGAATGTCGTGAACTTATTTATCAATAAGGTCCAAAGCTAAGAATGATCTAATTCAAAAATGTTGAAACCGTCATCCCATACTTTGTGAAGGCCATAATATATAGCCAATAACTCAGCTTTAAGACTGGTTGAGATACCACACGATCTTATTATACTAATGATCCAATCTCCAGCTAAGTTTGAGACGATTCCTCCAAATTCTGAAATGCCAAGATTGCTTTGCGAGCTTCCATCCATGTTGAGTTTAACAAAAGATGAAGTAGGAAAAGACCAACCTATATCACGACAAATCTTTGACAACTTGGGTTTGTGAAAAGCTTTCATAATATCCACATGAAGTATTTGAACCTGGTTAATGGTCTTCCAAACGTCTCAAGATATATAGTTGGAAAGATAGCTGCATTGGGACTCTTCCAAATTATCTAGCAAAAGATAGCTGCATTGCGACTCTTCCAAATTATCCGGCAAAAGCACACACTCTTACTCTCCATGTTGGTCACTAGCTAGTTCGTGAAATCACCAAGTAAAAATTGGCTTGAGAATCCAATATCATAAACTGTCATATTTGACATGAAGTGTTACAATCCCGAAGTAAATGCAGAATTGTCTCCTCTCCATTAGTACATCCAAAACAAGAAGAATAAATTTACAAATGTGTCTAGAGACACGAAAAACATTAGTGAAAATGCCCTCATGAAAAGTGAGCCATAAGAAGTGTTTTATGTTTCATGTTACCAGTTATGTGTAATTACTACTTCTATTTTTCACATATTAAAATCGCTATTTAATTTGTCTTAAAATGCAACCATTTTTAATAATTATGTAAATACCGATGCTTGTAATTACACGAGTCAAATTACTAATTTGAGTCCAAAGTTAGATCCCGACCAAATGTCGGTAGAGGAAACAACAAAGGTTGATGATGTTAAATCTTCCTATCAATTGACATAACCAGTTTTAGGACATTCCTAGTGTTGTTTTCTTTTGGTGACTTTTGTGAACTAGCTAGTTTTATGATGTTCCTAGTGTTGGGTTTCTTTTGGTTGACTTTAGTGAACTAGTGTAGTTTGTGGGAAAAGGGATAATTCTTTTAGAATCTTATATATAATACACCTGCTGTGTAATTTCCTTTGGTTTTTGTATATAATCTTGTATATTATTTTGGATGACACTCCTCTCTTTAAAAAAAAAAAAATACGTACTGATGTCCATATTCATGAATAGAATGACTATAGGTTCATTATTTTCGGCCCGTTTTATAGATCTGTCACATGCTATATATTTTACAAAAAGAAAAATATTATATATATATATACTATCCGTACTGCGAAGCCGAGCTCACAGCTCGGCATCACAGCGCAAGACAACCTCGGATAGGCGCTGTGTGACGTCAGCTCGTCACTTAATCAGATTGTAACTGATCTCAGGCTCAAGGCCCAACGCAACCCTAATTCACACCAAGGTACGTGCATTACTTATACGAAACTCATACTCCTACAAACCCTAACTTTGGCATCGGAGTCTCTTTGGCAGGTACCACCCCCATCTTGGAGCACCAACGTACCAGTGAAGGAGGCTCACCGATCTTACTTGGCGGATCATCTCTACAGCAGATCTCCGGTAAGAACATTTGGCGCCCACCGTGGGGCCGATCAAGACAGCTCTTATCGGCCACGCTTATGGTATTCACCCGAAGCCATAGTAGATGCGCAACAGACGACGCAGATCGCACGACAAGCATGGACAACGAAGCGGCATTGAGAAGGCTGATCGAACAGGTCGAACAGATGCGGCAACAACACGACGCCGATCTGCAAAACATGCGTGCCAAGCACGAAACCGACCTAGCCGCAATGCGGACCGCCAATGAAGCTGATCTAGCGGCACTACGCGCTGAAAACGAGCAGATTCGCGCCCAGCTCCCTCGACGCCCCTCTGATCATCCTCCTGAGGCGAGCAACCTCCATGAGGAAGAAGGGCATTCGGTCTCTCAGCCCCGAACTGCGACTAGGGCACCGGCTCCACGACCTGCCACGCATCGATCTCATGCACCGACGAACAAGTCGGCCCATGAACTCAGCAAGGCCCCTACTCATGTCACGGGGGATCAAGCTACCTTTCGCCGTCACCCTTTCATGGATGGCATCATGGAGACGCCGCTCCCTCACGGATGGAAAGCTCTCCACCTCAACCGTTACGACGGCACGACGGACCCGGATGAGCACATCGACCTATATACAACGCAGGTAAACCTCTACACCAATAACGATGCTATTCTGTGTAGGGTTTTTCTGACCTCGCTCAAGGGGGCTGCACTCAATTGGTACACCCAGCTCCCCGTTGAGTCGATCGACAGTTTCACCACTCTGGTCAAGCGATTCACAGCGCAATATGCAACGAGCTGACCCCATCACATCACGTCTGCCGCCCTAGCCAGCCTTAGACAGAACGACGACGAGCCACTCCGGGCGTTCATGGAACGATTCGTCGCCACCTCGATAAAGATCAGAAATCTGAATCCCGAGGTCGCCCTGCACGCCATGCTCATGGCACTCAAGCCCGGACCGTCCGTCGACAGTCTATCTCGTGAAGCTCCTCGCGATATGGACGAGCTCCGTGCCCGCGCGGCGGGGTACATCCAAATGGAAGAGCATTCTGCCTTCCGCGACCAAGTTCGCGGAAAATCACAAGCAAAGACTGACAGTGGCCACAAGGACAAGATGAGGGTCACCAACGACAGCCAGTTCAAGAAAACTGCTAGGGCAAGCAAGGGGGGGAGATATGACTTCTACACTCCCCTGAACACACCTTGAGTTCACATCCTGGAGGAGGCCAGTAACAACAACCTGCTCACCCTGCCACCACCAGGTCATACTCCCAACAGTGCGGACAAGTCCAAACACTGTCGGTATCACAGGAACCACAGTCACACCACTGAAGAGTGCCGCACACTCCGAGACCGCATTGAGGAACTCATCCAGGCAGGCCACCTCGGCAGCAGGGTCACCGAAAAGGCTATAGTGTGCGAGGACGAGGCAGAGGTCGTGGTTCAGGAGCTCGTACGGACCAACCCTCTGGCTCTCAGCAAAACACCGGTGGAGCAGTGCAAGCCGAGGTAAGCCAGGAAACAGGGTCAGCTCCCCTATGGGGAGTAATCAACACAATTGTAGGTGGATTCGCAGGGGGAGGAGCCAATAGCTCGGCCTGGAAGAGACATCTGCGCAACATCAACTGCGTCCACTCCACTACCTCGGCTTTACACCAGAGCTCACCCTGATCACCTTCACCGACGACGACTACGCTGGCGTCAGCCCCAACCAGGATGACCCCATGGTCATCACCGTTGAAGTTGCTAATTGGGAGGTCCACAAGACACTGATTGACCAAGGAAGCTCGGCCGACGTCCTGTATTGGCCAACGTTCCTCAGGTTAGACATCCCTCACTCTCTCATCCAACCTCACATAGAGCCCCTAGTCAGTTTTACAGGAGAGCGAGTTCACACTCGGGGGTACGTGGACCTGCTAACAACATTCGGGACCTCTCCAGACACAAGGCAGATTATGGTCCGGTACCTCCTCGTGGAAGCCAACACTTCCTACAACATAATCATTGGGAGGCCGACCTTGAACCAACTCGGAGCAGTGGTGTCCACCCCACACCTCACCATGAAATTCCTAGGGAATGGTGGGAAGATTATTTCTGTCAAGGCAAACTAGAAGACAGCTCGGCAGTGCTACACCGAGAGCTTGAAGATCTCTTCGTCTAGCGAACAATGAAAAAGGGACCCTCCCACCGTGGCTCACATCAACCACGTGGATATCGGTGATCTCGATCCGAGGTACGACTCCCATGATGAGCGACCAAGTCCCATTGACGAGCTCGATGACCTCCAGATCGGAAAACTCCCGGGGCAATGCACAAAGATCAGCAGGCAGTTGAGCCTGGAGTTACGACAGCAGCTCGAGGCTGAAGTCCTCAAGAATGCCGACCTCTTTGCCTGGTCCAGTGCAGACATGCCAGGTATCGATGCTAACTTCATCTGTCACAGGTTAGCAATACATAAGGAAGCGAAGCCAGTAGCTCAAAGGAAGCGGAAGGTTGGGGGCGAAACGTGGTTTTGGTGAAAAAGAGCTCGGGCAAATGGCGCATGTGCGTCGACTACACCGACCTGAACAAGGCATGCCCCAAGGACTTGTACCCATTGTCGAGTATCGACAGGCTGGTTGACGGGGCATCCGGGCACGCCCTCCTCAGTTTCCTCGACGCCTACTCCGGGTACAACCAGATCATGATGTACCCACCAGACGAGGTGCATACGTCGTTCATCACTGACCGCGCCAATTACTATTACAGAGTAATGCCCTTCGGCCTCCAAAACGCAGGGGCCACCTACCAGCGGCTGATGGACAAGGTTTTCCACCAGCAGATCGGAAGAAACATGGAGGTCTACGTTGACGACATGGTGGTCAAGACCACCTCAGCAGAAGCTCACGCTGCCAACCTCGCCGAACTATTTGGCCAGATCAGGAGGCACAACATGCGCCTCAACCCAGAAAAGTGTGTCTTCGATGTCCAAGGAGGTCAGTTCCTGGGCTTCATGATCACTAGCAGGGGGATCGAGGCCAACCCGGAAAAATTTAAAGCCATCATTCAAATGCAGAGTCCCCAGACCGTGAAAGATGTCCAGCGTCTGGCAGGCAGGTTGGTCTCCTTTTCCCGATTTATCCCCAGGTTGGCGGACAAGGTAGGGCCCATCTTCACCCTGTTGCGCAAGCCAAAAAACTTCGAGTGGACGGACCAATGCGAAGAAGCTTTCAAGAGCTTCAAAGCTTTTCTAACGACTCCGCCAATCCTGTAGAGGCCGGATCACAAAACCAACCTCCTCCTCTACTTGGTCGTGGCAGAAAACGCCATCAACGCAATCATAGTACAAGAACACCAGAAAGTACAAACGCCAATCTACTTCATCAGCCGAGTCCTCCAAGATGCAGAGAAACGGTACCAAATGATCGAGAAGCTAGCACTGGCACTCGTCACCGCAGCTCGGCGTCTCCGACCCTACTTCTAGAGTCACCAAGTAGTCGTCAAGACCGATTACCCAATCAAGCAGATCTTGAGGAAGCCGGAGCTCGCCGGGCGAATGATTGCATGGTCGGTCGAGTTATCCGAGTTCGGCATCCAGTACGAAAGTCATGGCGCCCTAAAAGCCCAATGCCTGGCCGACTTCATAGCCGAGTTCACGCCCACCTCTGTCGAGGAACCACAGGTATGGACTTTACACGTTGACGGGTCCTCCAACTCTAAGGGTGGTGGTGCAGGTATCATATTGGAAGGACCGAACCAAGTCACTTTGGAGCAATTCCTCAAATTCAGCTTCAAGGTGACCAACAACCAGGCGGAATATGAGGCGCTTCTCGCAGGATTGAGGCTGGCTCGTGACCTCGGGGCCCGAAGAGTGAGGTGCAACAGTGACTCGAAACTTATGGTCGAGCAGCTTAGTGGAACATACCAGGCTAAGGACATTCTCCTACAGTGATATTTCCACATGGCATCACAACAAATCTCGTTCTTCACCGAGTTCACTATACAACATGTACCGCGAGAACAGAACACTAGAGCCGACCTCTTGTCAAAGCTCGCGAGCACCAAACACCCTGGACAACATCGGACCATCATCCAGGAGAGCCTGCACTCACCCAGCCTGGATGACAAGGTCGTCAACACTAACGACAGTGAAGACCAGGGATGGATGACAAGCATTTGGAGCTACTTGAAGACAAGAGTTTTCCTCGAGGACAAGGATGAAGCTCGGAAGATGAGGTTGAGGTCGGCCAAGTTAGTGATCATTGGCGACGAACTATTCAAGCGTGGCATCTCCACCCCACTGCTCAAGTGCTTAACTGCACCCCAGGTAGCCTATGTCATCGAAGAGATCCACCGAGGCATCTGTGGCATGCATTTTGGAGCAGGCTCAATGGCGACCAGAGTACTCCGAGCTGGATACTACTGGCCCACTCTGAAATTGGATTGCCAGGACTATGTACAAAAATGCAAAGAATGTCAGCAGTTCAGCAACACACACCGGCAACCGCCCGAAGCTCTTCACCATATGATGTCAGCATGGCCTTTCTCCTAGTGGGGAATGGACATCTTCGGGCCATTCCCCCCGCGAAACATCAACTCAAGTTCCTCCTAATGGCGATCGACTACTTCACCAAGTGGATCGAGGCATGCCCACTCGCCAAAATCACCACCGAAAATGTGCAAAGGTTCACCTGGAGGAACATTGTTTGCAGATTCGGAATCCCTCACACCCTCGTTACTGACAACGGCCGGCAATTCATCGCACAGGGCTTCGAGGACTGCCTCCGTGAGCTCGGTATCAAGCATCTTCCGACCTCAGTGGAACATCCCCAGAATAATGGCCAAGCCGAAGTAGCTAACAAGGTCATCCTCCAGGAACTTAAGAAGCGGCTAGGGAACGCCAAAGGACAGTGGGCCGACGAGCTTCCCAGCATCCTCTGGGCGTATCATTGCACCCCCCAATCAACAACGCAAGAAACACCTTACAGGCTAACTTACGGAGCTGACGCAATGATCCCAGTGGAAGTCGGAGAGACATCGCACCGACGCCAAGCCTTCAACAGCGAGCAGAACGCTCAAGAGTTAGCAGCCGACCTCGACCTAGTTGACGAGCTCAGAGATGAAGCTCAAATCCACGAAGAAGCCTGCAAGCTCCGAGCTTCCAGAAGATACAATACGCGAGTGCGACCTCGCTCTTTTCGAGTTGGCGACCTGGTGTGGCGTCTACTAGGCGAAGCTCAGAAAGACACATCAGATGGAAAGCTTTCACCCACCTGGGGTGGCCCATTCCGAGTTGTAGAAGACTTGGAAAATGGAGAATACCGACTGGAGGAGCTCAGCGAAAAATCCATACCACGAACTTGGAATGCCACGCATCTTAAGTTCTACTTTAGTTAAATTTTGTACGAATGAGCTGTGCACTCTTTTCCCGCCTTAGTCTTTTATCCCAAAAACAGAAAAATAAGTTTTGGCTGAGAGGGTTTTTAACGAGGCACATTCACACAACTAATAAAATAACTCATTCTTTTCATTCATATTCTCCTAACTTTAATTTTGTGATTAGACCAAGGTTGAGTTCGAACCTTGGCATACTTTACTTTATTTTACGACGAGGTCGAATCCGAACCTCGATCCGACTTACCTTGCTCTTAATTTAGGTCGAGTTCGAACTGTAACACAACATATTTCACACTACGACAAGGTCGAATTCGAACCTCGGTCCAACTCATCTCGCTCATGTTTACGGCCGAATACGAACCTTAATATAATCCACTAAAGGTCGAGTTCAAACCTTGGCAAAATCCACTCGAGGTCGAGTTCGAACCTTGGCATACCCAAGGTCGAGTTTGAACCTTGGCATACCCAAGGTCGAGTTCAAACCTTGGCATACCCAAGGTCGAGTTTGAACCTTGGCATAATCCAATCGAGGTCAAGTTTGAACCTCGGCATAACCAAGGTCGAGTTCGAACCTTGGCATAATCAAGGTCGAGTTCGAACCTTGGAAAAATTCACTTAAGGTCGAGTTCGAACCTTGGCAAAACCCACTCGAGGTCAAGTTTGAACCTCACAACGAAACATCTCAATCTCGCCCAAAGACGGATATGAACCTTGGAACAAACGACTTCGCTCCAAATCGGGTCTAAGCGCCACAAAGCACAAAAATACACAGCAAATGCTGAACGTGTTTTAAAATCGCGCAAACAGCAAAAAATCAAGCCTAAACGCGAAGTCAAAGAAAAGCACAACAACGCATAAAAAAAATACATATACACAGCAATGTTTACAAAGTTCAATACTTGAATTCAAAGAAAAAAAAATGAAGCAGAGAAAAATAAACCAAGATTATTATAAAGGTGACCTAGGCAGAGGCGTTGTCACTAGAGCTATCCTCGAGGTCATCCTCCTTCACTAGCTTCCCAAAGAGGACCTCCTTCTCCACGTGCATGGCGGAGAAGTCAAACCCTGGTGCGAGAAGCCTTGCCTGGCAAGCTGCCTTGAGGAACCCCCTCTTGTGCTCAAAGATGACGGCTCGCCTAGTCTCCTCAAGCTTCCTCTCCAGCCCCGTCTTCGCCTCCTCCAACCTTGCCAGGTCCACCTTCAGAGCAGCATTCTCCTCTGCCTGTCGGCTGAGAAGCACCTCGTCTCAAAGACGTTTCTCGGCCACTGCCACCAACTCGGCCTTCTGCACAGTGACCTCATCCTCTAAGGCGCGCACTCGAGCCCGGGAAGAGCTGGAGAGTTCCTGCAAATCGTGAACCTGAGCAGCATAAGTCTCGTTAGATCTTAGAGCGATCTCTAGAGACTTCCGGATCCTCTCCACCTCCCTCCGAGCAGCTTGAAGATCTGCCTCATTTTGCAGCTTGGCGACCCCGAGAGCTCCCGCCAAGGGCCAATTCTCATCTTTTAAAGCCTTGCTCTCCTCCCTTAAGGCCTTGGCTTCGTCCTTCAAGGGCTGAACTCGGCCCCTCAGGCTGACCAGGTCTTCCTGTTGCTTGGACCACCTATGCTTCCAGTGGTCCACAATAGTCATACTCCTCTGCAAAAAGACCTGGGCAGCGTCAAGATCTTCCACGGGCCCGACCTCTTCGATCATCCCCTGGTCCTCCGAGCTCAGCGAACCCTTGGGAAAGAACTTCTCGGCGGTCACCCCCGCACTCCACAACGAGTCCACGTCAGCAGAAGCACTCACATGGTCCAATCGCACATCAGAACGGTTCTTCCCGAAACGGTGGGCAATATACCGACTCTAGGAAGCCCCCTGCGATGGACCAGATGACGGCGCCGAGACCGTAGGAGTCGCCGTGATCGAAGCCGTATCCGGTCAAACTTATATAATTAAATGTAGTACTAGGAAGTGATTTCTAGGTCGTCTCCCAAGGACCGTCTTTTACTGTTAAAGGCTTAAACACACAATGAGGGGGTTTGTTTTCAGATTTTCAGTTTGTAACACAATAAAATGAAATAAAACAGCAAGTAAAAACGGATTGGTTCCCTGTTTAGATTGCAACTCTTTTATCCCTGGTCCTCAAAAGATTTCTCTGTTCATAACTTAATCCTTGTTCCATCCGAGTTAACCAACTAAGCGAAGATTAACTCAAGATTTCCCTACACGAATTAAGCAAACGTATACAACATTAAACCTCCCCACAAGATTAAGCAACTTGTGAGCAACCTGATTCATTAAGCATGAACAGGTGTCAAAAACGTTTTAGAGGTTCAATGAGGAAGAACCAAGCAGAACACAGATTCAAATACAAATAAAACCTCAAATAAATATTGCAATCTGCTCAAGGAACCAATCCCAAGGGTTTTTAGCCTTCCATTAAAACGGAAACACAAACGAAAATACAAACGAAAATAGAATGAAAATACAAACGAAAATGCAGGCAGAGAAAGAAAATGAAAATGCAAGGCAGAGAAGAGAAAGAAAATGGAAATGCAAGGAAGAAACAACAGAAACGAAAATGCAATGTATTCTTCAAATGTAAATATTCAAGTTCCACAACCAGAGAAGAGAATAAAAGAACGAAAATGGCAGCTCAAAGAGAACAAAACGTAAAAGAAAGCAACAGGGAACCAAAACGTAAAAAAAAATTGTAGCTACATGAAAGAAAAACGTGAAAAACCCCAAGGGAGGCAGCTGGCTACGTAGTCACATCACACTCTCTTCCTTAGTGGCTGCAAAGTCAGCCCTACTCTAGGTGCAGTTGACCTAAAACGAAATTGGGCCCCCAACAATACAAATCTGACCCAAGTTACATTAAAATAGAGTTAAAATTGAAAATAAATGCTGAGGTGGAAAATGGTGCAGTGGTGACATGGCAGATGATGTGGCAGATGACGTGGCAGCTCCTCTTGGAGTCCAAAAATTAATTTCAAGCCCAAATAATTATTAAACTGCCCTGAAAATAAAATTTGGAATAATTAGATTCAGAAAATTCAAATTAGTTAAAATATGAATTACCGGTCCAATTAAAGCCCAAATAGAAAACAGTGCAGAATATAAACAATTAAGCACAAATTAGAGATTAGAATAAGTACAGAAAGGTAAGAAAATAAGGGAAAATATTGACTCATCAAATTCCCCCACACTTAGCCTTTTGCACTCCTGGGCAAAATCAAAAAGCAGAGCAAGGAACAATTCCAAAGACAGCAAGAGAGTGACACAAGAGGAAGAAATAGAAGGAAGAATACACACAAGAAAACAAACAGATTTACACAATCCTCAATGAATCCTGGGAAAAGAAAAGGAGTAGACAACATCCAACACACAAAGATTCAGAGAAACCAAATACTTATGGAAATCATCCAAGCATTTCAAAACATGGCAAGACAATCAATCAGCTCAAGAGGTGAATCAAAAGCAACAAAACCTCACAAGATGCACTGTATCACTGTATCTCTCAAGTGTCTAGGCAACTGTATACTCTCAAAGCACTTATGAAAAACAAGCAACAGATAGACTTGGCAAGCCTCTAAAATCAACACCCAATAAACATGCACACAAGGATCAAAAGGTCTTTTTATGGTTGTAATGAGGCCAAGGACAAGATAGAGGATAATATATGGGATAAGTAACTACAAACCAGAGGAACCAGAGGAGCAATGGGGAATAAGTCAAGAATACGCACAAGAAACAAACCCAGAAACCTCTAATGACCTCTATGATAATCAATCCTCTTTCTCTTGCCTCAAACAACTTCTCTTTTTTGTTTTTTTTTTGATTTTTTTTTTTTAAATGAACAGTACAGAGTGAACAGTACACACGAAAATTTGAAATGAGATAAGATAATATGAAGAGAAGTAAAATGTACAGCATAAGGAATCAACTAGCCAATATACATCATCCAATGAAACATACACACACCCCCACACTTATTCAAGAACTTATTCCCAAAACAATTCCAGAGCTCCAAAACTCCCTAAGGTTAAGGTAATCATGGTTTTTCGCTTAAGGCTTGTAATGAGCTTCAAACAAAGAAGGGAAAATAGGCTCAGCAGGGGTTATCAGAGGAGTTAATTCAGGGTAAGCTTATTTGGCCAGAGGCTTATAAGAACAAAAATGCCTTAATCATATCCAAACATGCATGTGAATCAAGAAGTATCAAACAGAGTCAAGACAAGGCAACTGTGCAAGCAATCAAGAGGCATAACACATAAGAAAGAACAGAGAGTGGCTCAAATCCTCACACAGGGTATATCTGTCACAATTAAAATAACCTCTGAAACCTCAAAATCATCTTTCCAAGCAGAGAAAAACAGGGATTTCAAACCATATAGTATCAAGAAACTCCTATCCAAGAATGAAGTAAGTGCCTACAAACTATCAAAACCCATAAATCAAAGAGAAACATGTAAAACTGTACATAACAACTAAACATAAAACCTAGACCCAAAAATAACAATTAAACCTACAAACATATAACCAAAACAGTCCCCCCCACACTTAAATCACACATTGTCCCAATGTGGCACAAACAGAAGATCAGAGCAATCAGAACAATCAACAGAATTGGACATGTGCAATAAAAGTAAAGAAGGAGAGGGGGAAAGAAAACTCCCTAAGTCATGGTAGCGGGAGAGAAGTAAGGTCAAGTAGAGACGTCTCCTCTACAACAACATCCAACAAAGATGGATTGCTGAGGAATGGCTTCAGCCGGTGCCCATTGATTTTAAAGCTCTTATCTGTGGATTCACTTTTGATTTCAACTGTACCATAAGGATAAACATTAGTAACAACAAAAGGTCCAATCCACTTTGATCGTAACTTACCACCCATGAGTCCGAGCCGAGAATTGTACAAGAGAACTTGCTGGCCAACCACGAAGTTCTTCCTAGTTATCAAGTTGTCATGGAACTTCTTGGTTTTCTCCTTGTAGAATTTTGAATTCTCGTAAGCTTCCAAGCGGATCTCATCAAGCTCATTTAGTTGCAGCCTCCTTTCCTCACCAGCCTGATCAATGGAGAAGTTGTAGGTCTTCACAGCCCAGGAGGCCCGATGCTCAATCTCAACAGGTAAATGACATGCCTTGCCAAAGACAACCCGATAAGGAGACATCCCTATGGATGCTTTGTAGGCAGTCCTATGCACCCAAAGAGCATCATCCAATCTGTTACTCCAATCTTTTCTGTTGGGCTGGACAATCTTCTCTAAGATTCTCTTGATCTCCCTGTTTGAAATTTCAGCTTGCCCATTAGTTTAGGGATGGTAGGGTGTAGAAATTATGTGCACTACCCCATACTTCTTGAGCAAGGCCTGCATAGATCTGTTACAAAAATAGGTGCCTTGATCACTAACAATAGCTCTGGGTACTCCAAACCTGCAGAATAGGTGAGATCTAAAAAAATCTACAACAACCCGAGCATCATTAGTTCTGGTGGGTTTGGCTTCCACCCATTTTGAAACATAATCAACAGCTAAAAGAATGTAGGAAAACCCAAAAGAAACAGGAAAGGGACCCATGAAATCAATACCCCAGACATCAAACACCTCACAGAATAGCATGGGCTGCTGAGGCATCTGTTGTCTCCATGTAAGGGATCCTCCTGCTCTCTGACACTGCTCACAAATGCTGCAAATCTTCCACGCATCCTTGAAGATGGTGGGCCAGTAAAAACCACAGTCAAGCACCTTGCGAGCTGTCCTCTGAATGCCTAGATGACAAAATTGCAGGACCGAATCGATCTCATGATCTGGTATGCATCTCCTAATAACCTGGTCACTGCACAACTTCCACAAATAGGGGTCATCCCAAATATAATGCTTAGCATCACTCTTAATTTTATCCATTTGAGCTCGTGATGCTAAGGGAGGAAAAACAGAAGCAACTAAAAAATTAACAGCGTTTACAAACCAAGGGGTGGTAGAAACAGAAACAGAAGAAATAATCAACAAATTTTCATCAAGAAAATTATCCTGGATGGGCAAGACGTCAGCACTCTCCTCAGCCCTTTCAATTCTGCTGAGATGGTCTGCCACAAAATTCTGAGCTCCACTCTTGTCCCGGATGTCCAAATCAAACTCCTGCAGCCAGAGTATCCACCTGATCAATATGGGCTTTGACTCAGCCTTTTTCAGCAGGTACTTCAGAGCTACATGGTCAGTATAGACAATAACATGAGAACCAAGCAAATAAGATATAAATTTATCAAGAGCAAAAACAATGGCAAGAAGCTCTTTCTCTGTGGTAGTGTAGTTTGCTTGGGCAGCATCCAAAGTCTTGGGAGCATAATATATCACTCGAGGCAACTTGTCAACTCTCTGTGCCAGGACAGCTCTCAATGCATAATTGGACGCATCACACATGAGCTCAAATGGGACTGTCCAATCAGGTGCCTGAATGATTGGAATGGTGGTGAGTGCTTCCTTGAGGTAGTCAAAAGCCTGTTTACACCTGTCATCAAAAACAAAATCAACATCTTTTTGTAGTAGATTGGATAGCGGAAGGGCCTTCTTGCTGAATTCTTTGACGAAGCGCCTGTAGAAATCTGCATGACCAAGAAAAGATCGAACCTCTCGCACGCAAGAGGGGTAAGGCAACTATGAAATAACAGAGACTTTCGCAGGATCTACCTCTATGCCCTTACTAGAAATTATGTGCCCTAAAACTATACCCTGCTCAACCATGAAATGACATTTTTCAAATATCAGAACAAGATTAGTTTCAATGCATCTATTAAGCACTCTATCCAAACTATCCAAGCATGTGTCAAAAGAGGATCCATATACAGTAAAATCATCCATAAATACCTCTATGCAATTTTCAAGATAGTCAGAAAAGATACTAAGCATGCACCGCTGGAAGGTACCAGGGGCATTGCATAGACCAAAAGGCATCCTCCTATAGGCAAAAGTACCAAAAGGGCAGGTGAATGTGGTCTTTTCCTGATCCTCGGGAGCAATATGAATCTGAAAATAACCAGAGAACCCATCAAGAAAGCAGTAATGAGATTTACCTTCCAGATGCTCAAGTATCTGATCAGTGAAGGGCAGAGGGAAATGATCCTTCCTGGTTGCTTGATTCAGCCTTTGGTAGTCGATGCAGACCCTCCAACTATTTTTCACTCTAGTGGGAATGAGCTCATCCCTCTCATTTTTCACAACAGTGAGGCCTATCTTCTTGGGGACCACCTGGACCGGACTCACCCACTGACTATCTGATATAGGATAGATGATCCCAGCTTGAAGAAGCTTGGTCACCTCCTTCTTCACTACATTCAAAATCACCGGGTTAAGTCTCCTCTGAGGTTGTCTCACTGTTTTAGCCCCATCCTCCAATAATATCCTGTGCATGCAAGTGGATGGGCTGATACCAAGAATGTCCGCCAGGGTCCAACCGATGGCTTTCTTATGCTTTTTCAGAACCTGCAACAATTTCTCCTTTTGAACAACATCAAGGGAGGTGGAAATGATCACTGGCAACTTTTCATCATCCTCTAAGTAAGCATACTTGAGGTTCTCTGGAAGAGGCTTCAACTCTGGTGTGGGTGCTGGCTGAACATCAGAAGGAACCAAAGAAGGGAGAAGGGGTTCCGCAGCATGTACCTCAACCTGCAAGTCAGATTCTTGTGTACTTCCTGAAACATGGTTAGTGCATTCTGACTCTAAAGAAATAACATCCAGAGGTACAGCACCCAAAACATCATATATAAAATCAGATTCAGAAACATAATCAGATTCAAATTCGGATTTAGTGCATGCAAGATAAGTATATAGATCAGATAGAAAATAATGTTTCTTATCATGCACAGAATAAAAATCAGAAGCATACTGATCAACAACATCATCAAGTATCTCTGCACAAAAAATAGAATGGTCCTCAGATGGATGTTTCATGTCATCAAGAATATTAAAATGGACAACACTATCACCAAACTCCATGGACAATGTACCAGCATACACATCAATCTTAGTTCGGGCTGTTTTCAAAAATGGTCTGCCTAAAATGATTGGGGCAGAACCATGAGAGAATCCCTCCTCCATGTCAAACACATAGAAATCAGCAAGAAAAATTAGTTCACCAACCCGAACTAAGACATCCTCAATGAAACTTGTAGGGTGGGCAACACTCCTATTGGCCAACTGTATCACTGATCGAAGTCGTATCCGGTCAAATAAAAACAATTAAATGTAGTACTAGGAAGTTGTCCTAGGTCGTCTCTCAAGGACCATTTTTATCTGCCAAAGGCTTAAACACACCAAATGGGGGGGGGAATTTGGTTGTTCAGAATTAAGTTCATAACACAATAAAATGTAGATAACACAACAAGTAAAATAGATTGGCTTCTTGTTTGGATTGTAACTCTCTTATCCTTGGTTCACAATAAGATTGCTCTATTAACCACTTAATCCTTGTTCCATCCGAGTTAACCAACTAAGCGAAGATTAACTCAAGATTTCCCTACACGAATTAAGCAAACGTATACAACATCAACCTCTTCACAGATTAAGCAACTGTGTCATTAAGCATAGCCCATTAAGCATGGACATACTGATATAGAGGTTAAATGAAGAAGAACAAAGTAGAACAGAGACATACAAACATACACAACCTCAAACAGAGATTACAATCCATAACAAGAAACCAACCCAAAGGTTTTAGCCTTCCATTAAAATAGAAATGAAATGAAAATGCAAGGAAAATGAAAATGCATTAAATCAAGTTAAAGAGTACTACAATCTAGCCTTCCATGGAGGAGGCAAAGAACAGAACTAAAATGCATACAAAAGGAAAGGATAGTAAAACATAAACTGCAACTACAAGAAAGAAAATAAACTTAAAGAAAACAAAGAGAAGGGAGGTAGAAGAACACCCAAGAGTAACTTATTTGAAGGTGTTTTTGGGATGTCTTACAATGGAGAAGTGAAGGCCTATTTATAGCCTTCATCTAACACAAAAGAAATATAAAATAATGGGAAAAAGCTAAGACAAAACGAAATGGGATGAGTTGGTTTTGTTGGTGGGATGAGTTGGATGCCATTTCCGCACCGATTTTTGACCACCGAATTAGACCTTCTAGATGATCGAATTGGCCGACGGCGCATTCTGCAAATATTTAGGTCTTTGTCTTAGCTTTCCAGGGCCACCGAGTTTGCACCATTTGGATCACTACAGCCCAAGTTATTCCCTGAAAACCGAGACATGTTCATCAGCCCAAAAACAGCGAGAATTTAGAATAATAATTCCCAACTTTCCAATTTGGCCCAACAACACACATATCTATCTAAATCCTATAATTAACCATAGATGGAATGTAAAATAGCTAAATTGAAGGAAAAGATACATATCAAATTATGATTTATCAAATACCCCCACACTTAGCTTTTTGCACTCCTGGGCAAAATCAAGAAAGCAAAGCAAAGAACAATTCCAAATTTATCAAAGAAAGTGACAAAACAGGAAGAAACAGAGACAACAATACACACAAGAAAACAAACAGGTTTACATAATCCTCAATGAATCTTGGGAAAAGGAAAGAAGTAGACAACATCCAACATATAAAGAGTCAGAGAAACCAGATACTTATGGAAATCATCCAAGCATTTCAAAACATGGCAAGACAATCAATCAGCTCAAGAGGTGATTCAAAAGCAACAGAACCTCACAAGATGCACTGTATCACTGTATCTCTCAAGTGTCTAGGCAACTGTATACTCTCAAAGCACTCATGAAAAACAAGCAACAGATAGACTTGGCAAGCCTCTAAAATCAACACCCAATAAACATGCACATAAGGATCAAAAGGTCTTTTTAAGGTTGTAACGAGGCCAAGGTCAGGGTAGAGAAAAATATATGGGATAAGTAACTGCAAACCAGAGGAACTAGAGGAGCAATGGGGAATAAGTCAAGAATACGCACAAGAAATAAACCCAGAAACCTCTAATGACCTTTATAATGATCAATCCTCTTTCTCTTGCCTCAAACAACTTTTTTTTTTTTTTTTTTTTTTTTTTTTGCAAGGAAAATTTGAACAGTACACCTGAAAATTTAAATGAGATATCATATAAAGAAGTAAAGTGTACAGCATAAGGAATCAACTGGCCAATATACATCATCCAATGAAACATACATACACCCCCACACTTATTCAAGAACTTATTCCCAAAACAATTCCAAAGCTCCAAAACTCCCTAAGGTTAAGGTAATCATGGTTTTTCGCTTAAGGCTTGTAATGAGCTTCAAACAAAGAAGGGGAAGTAGGCTCAGCAGGGGTTATCAGAGGAGATAATTCAGGGTAAGCTTATTTGGCCAGAGATTTATAGGAACATAAATGCCTTAATCATATCCAAACATGCATGTGAATCAAGAGGTATCAAATAGAGTCAAGACAAGGCAACTGTGCAAGCAATCAAGAGGCATAACACACAAGAAAGAATAGAGAGTGGCTCAATTCCTCACACAGGGTATATCTATCACATTCAATTCAACCTCTCAAACCTCAAAATCATCTTTCCAAGCAGAGAAAAATAGGGATTTCAAACCATATAGTATCAAGAAACTCCTATCCAAGAATGAAGTAAGTGCCTACAAATAATCAAAACCCAGAAATCACAGAGAAACATGCAAAGCTGTACAAAACACATAAACACAAAATAACAAATAAATCCTAAAAACATCAAACCAAAACAGTTCCCCCCATACTTAAATCACACATTGTCCCAATGTTATGCAATGTAAATTATGACAAGTGAAATAAAAGGAGAGGATAAAGAAACTCCCTTATTTATGGAGGATGCCAAGACACTGCAGAAATGGCATTGGGAATAGCATCAAGTGAAAGATGGGAATGGGAGTGGAGCGGCGGGTGAGAAATCTCCAACAGCCAATCATCAAAGGGTGGTGGATAATGATCCTTCCTCAGTGGAGGTGGTGGCACAAAATAAGAACCTGGATCTGTGCATTTCTCAGGAATCTGAGGAACAGATTTCCCTATAAGTGCAGATACATTTTTGCCAATGTTCACTCTCTCAGTACCCTTTAGCTTCCTCTTATGGGTGCACAAGTCTTTCAGGAACTTAGCATATCTGGGAATTTGCTTGATGGCATCTAGTAGAGGTATGTTCACCTCTACCTTCCTGAAGGTTTCTAATATTTCCTTGTCCACCTCTTCCATCTTTTTGCTTGGAATTGATTTTGGTGGAAATGGAAGAGGGATAGGAGGCTGATATAGATCATCACCGTGTGTAATGGAAGAAGGTCTACCTGCATGAAGATTTTTGCTACTACCTGTGTGGCCCTCTTTCTCAAGTGTAGGCTCAGGTGGAGGTACAACAGCTGTAGGTGGTGCTGGGATGTCAATTTGTTTTCCAGACCTCAAGGCGATAGCACTCACATTCTTTGGATTTTGCACAGTTTGTGAAGGTAGCTTGTCTAAATTTTGGGACTGTGCCTGATTGAGCTGAGTTGCCATTTGACCCATTTGATTTGTCAAACTTTGAATGGAAGCTCTAGTCTCTTGTTGGAACTGCATGTTTTGAAGATTTATCTGCCTAAGCAACTCCACTAATGATGGTGATGACTGAGAAGGAGGAAGAGTAGCAACTGGTGCATGCAATTCAGCGGAATGTTGTCTAAACTGCTGAATAGGTGGTGGCATCTGATGCTGCGGTGGCTGCAATGAAGGACACAGATCTGAGGAACATTTGCCAAAAACTCTGGCAATTGGGGAGAATTTCTGCTGAACTGCGAGCTGGGCAACCAGATTAACCAAGGCATCAAGCTTCCCCTCTAATTTCTTTGTATTTATTGAGGCTGAAGCACTACTGACACTCATATCAAGCAACTGAAATTAAAATAGAGTGGGGGGTTTTGAAAGAAACGAATAAATGGTAACTAAACGGTAACAAACAATAAACTAAATAGTTGGATTCCTTAACTAGATAGCTTGACCTCTTATCCTCAATTAATCTAAAGATGCAAGTTACTGAGTTAAATCACATTCGAGCTCCTAATTAACCAACTAAGCGAAGATTAATTAAGAATTAAACAAAGTAAGTTGCAGTTAAGCACTTACACAACCCACTTCAATTCTCTAATTATAAATCTCATCACAATTCACATAATCTTGTTAACTAAGCGAAAACCCAATTATATGACTTGTGAAATTATTAATGGTTCGTCAATTAACTAAGCGAAAATATAAGAACCATTCATTAAGGACTTAATTAGAGATTATGGAACATAATTCAACTCAAAAACAATATTACAATACCATTAACCTCAAAGAGACGTTGCTATCCACATTAAGAAATCCAACCAAAGCTACTTAGCTACTCATAGCACTAGCTAGTAAATTAAACCCTAAGCTAATCAACATAAAACGCAAGACACAAAACACACAACAAAACACAACAAAAACAAATACACATAAACACACAGCCTTTTACAGAAACCGATGGTCCCCGGCAACGGCGCCAAATTTGATCGAAGTCGTATCCGGTCAAATAAAAACAATTAAATGTAGTACTAGGAAGTTGTCCTAGGTCGTCTCTCAAGGACCATTTTTATCTGCCAAAGGCTTAAACACACCAAATGGGGGGGGGGAATTTGGTTGTTCAGAATTAAGTTCATAACACAATAAAATGTAGATAACACAACAAGTAAAATAGATTGGCTTCTTGTTTGGATTGTAACTCTCTTATCCTTGGTTCACAATAAGATTGCTCTATTAACCACTTAATCCTTGTTCCATCCGAGTTAACCAACTAAGCGAAGATTAACTCAAGATTTCCCTACACGAATTAAGCAAACGTATACAACATCAACCTCTTCACAGATTAAGCAACTGTGTCATTAAGCATAGCCCATTAAGCATGGACATACTGATATAGAGGTTAAATGAAGAAGAACAAAGTAGAACAGAGACATACAAACATACACAACCTCAAACAGAGATTACAATCCATAACAAGAAACCAACTCAAAGGTTTTAGCCTTCCATTAAAATAGAAATGAAATGAAAATGCAAGGAAAATGAAAATGCATTAAATCAAGTTAAAGAGTACTACAATCTAGCCTTCCATGGAGGAGGCAAAGAACAGAACTAAAATGCATACAAAAGGAAAGGATAGTAAAACATAAACTGCAACTACAAGAAAGAAAATAAACTTAAAGAAAACAAAGAGAAGGGAGGTAGAAGAACACCCAAGAGTAACTTATTTGAAGGTGTTTTTGGGATGTCTTACAATGGAGAAGTGAAGGCCTATTTATAGCCTTCATCTAACACAAAAGAAATATAAAATAATGGGAAAAAGCTAAGACAAAACGAAATGGGATGAGTTGGTTTTGTTGGTGGGATGAGTTGGATGCCATTTCCGCACCGATTTTTGACCACCGAATTAGACCTTCTAGATGATCGAATTGGCCGACGGCGCATTCTGCAAATATTTAGGTCTTTGTCTTAGCTTTCCAGGGCCACCGAGTTTGCACCATTTGGATCACTACAGCCCAAGTTATTCCCTGAAAACCGAGACATGTTCATCAGCCCAAAAACAGCGAGAATTTAGAATAATAATTCCCAACTTTCCAATTTGGCCCAACAACACACATATCTATCTAAATCCTATAATTAACCATAGATGGAATGTAAAATAGCTAAATTGAAGGAAAAGATACATATCAAATTATGATTTATCAATCACCACACCCGTAGGCTGCATAGGACCAAGAGACAGAGATTTAAAAATGGACAGAGGCATGACATTTATAGAAGCACCCAAATCAAGCATGGCATTTTCAAATTTGTTATTCCAAATAATACAAGGTATGCAGAAAGTACCTGGGTCCTTACATTTTTCATCAATGTGAGGAACAGATTTACCTATCAAAGTAGACACATTTCTGCCCATGCTAATTCACTCATTGCCCTTCATTTTCCTCTTATGAGTGCACAGCTCCTTCAAGAATTTTGCATATCTGGGAATTTGCTTGATGGCGTCTAGTAGAGGTATGTTCACCTCCACCTTCCTGAAGGTCTCCAATATCTCCTTATCCACTTCTTCCATCTTTTTGCTTGGAATTAATTTAGGAGGAAATGGAAGAGGGATAGGAGGCTGCTGTAAATCAGAATTGGTGCTGGAAGAAGGTCCACCTGCATGAAAATTTTGGGCACCAACTGGCTCATCATTTTGCTCAGGTGCAGATGGTGGAACTGGTAATGGCACTGACACAGGTGCAGATAGAGGTACTGCAGTGGGTATGTCAATCTGTTTGCCTGACCTCAATGTGATGGCACTCACATTTTTTGGATTCTGCACAGTCTGTGAAGGCAACTTATCTGAATTTTGAGACTATGCCTGATTAAGTTGAGTGGCCATCTGCCCCCATCTGATTGGTCAAGCTTTGAATGGAAGCTCTAGTCTCTTGCTGGAATTGCATATTCTAAAGAGTCATCTGCCTCACTAACTCCTCCAATGAAGGTTCATAAGTTGAAGGTTGAGGAGCTAGTGGTGCAGGAGCTTCATGTTGTCTCTGTTGTTGTTGTTGGATAGGAGGAGGTACATATCTGCTAGGACCAGCATTGTTTTGGAAGGGAGGGGATGGCTGTTGTTGCTGCTGTTGGTTAGACCATTTGAGGTTAGGATGATTTCTTCAACCTGGATTATACCTATTACTGGAGAGGTCATAACTCTGCTGTTGTTGCTGCTGGACAGGAGGTCTGTTGTAAATATTTGCAGCATATGCTTGAGGAGCATGAACATCAGAAGGCTACTGCAATGATGGACACGAATCTGTATGATGGTCAATTGACGTGCAAATGCCACAAACCCTTGCCACAGATGCAGATGAAGATTTCTGGTTCATGGCAAGTTGAGTGACTAAACTGACCAAAGTATCAAGCTTCCCCTCAAGCTTCCTATATGCAGATGAAGAAGAATCAGCAGCTACATCATTAATTCCCCTGAGCACAATAGCATCATTCCTGGTGCTGAACTGCTGAGAATTGGAGGCCATTTTTTCAATTAAGTGTCTAGCCTTAGCCGGAGTCATGTCACCAAGAGCTCCTCCACTGGCAGCATCAATCATACTCCTCTCCATGCTATTCAGGCCCTCATAAAAGTACTGCAATAGGAGCAGTTCAGAAATCTGGTGGTGGGGACAGCTTGCACATAATTTTTTAAATCTCTCCCAGTACTCATACAAGCTCTCTCTGCCAAGTTGCCTGATCCCTAATATATCCTTTCTGATTGCAGTGGTCCTTGAGGCAAGGAAAATTTTTTCCAGAAACATTCTTTTCAGAACATCCCAGCTAGTGATGGACCTGGGAGCCAAATAATACAGCCAGTCTTTAGCAACTCCCTCCAATGAATGTGGAAATGCCTTCAGGTAAATGTGATCCTGTTGAACATCAGGAGGCTTCATGGTAGAACAAAAAATATGGAACTCCTTCAAATGTTTGTGTGGATCCTCACCTGCATGACCATGAAACTTGGGCAACAAATGGATTAGTCTAGTTTTAAGCACAAAAGGAACATCTTCTTCAGGATATTGAATGCACAAACTCTCATAAGTGAAATCAGGTGCAGCCATCTCCCTAAGAGTCCTCTCACGGGGTCCGTTATAAGGTTGTTCACCCATGTTTTCGGGTTGACTTGAATCAAGTTCAGATGCAACACTTACACTAAGACTATCACTAAGACTAACACTATGGCTATGACTAACACTATCTAAAGATGGAATGATATGCTCTCTAATTAATCTATGGAATATCCTATCAATCTCAAGATCAAATGGATGCAAAAAATCAGGGTTGCTCCTAGTCATGCACTACATGAAACACATGCATGAATAGGAACCGTGAACAGTAAAAACTACCACAAAATTCATTAGAATTTTCATGCCAATTTGGAAACCCTTAAAACTAATGCACCAACATCATCCTAAAACCATAAGACACTACCACAAAAAAGTTGAGAACAAAATTCAAAATCTAACTATTTTAAAAGAATTAGAAAAGTTTGGAAAAATAGTGAAATAAAACTTCAAAAATAAAAAAGAAATGGTAAACTTTAAATAAGTTTGCCTAATTTCGATAACCAGAGCCAAAGTTATGGCCCATTGAAGTTTTGCTGAAAACAATTTTCAAAAATTTTGGTATCTTCAAATCTTGACCAAACTGGGTGCCCTAGCTATTTTTTTACACAAAATATAGGTTAAAAGAAGTTACCACAAAAAATTTGAGAAAAAAATAACAAGTCTAGCTATCAAAACCAAAAATCACAATTAATTGGAAAATTCAACTACTATTCAGCACTATTCATGCGCCACATTTTGCACCAGATTTTTGCACCAAAATTGGACCACTTCCGCACCAATTTCCCACCATTTTAGAACCCGAACAGAGGAGTAGTAGGCAGCCAAAATAGAGCATGGCCAAACCGAAACAGAACACGCACCAAAAATGGACCAGAAAACGCACCAAAACATAGCAAAATGCACCAGATTTTGAGCCAAAATGCACCAGATTTTTAACCAAAATGCACCAGATTTTGCACTTAGCTGAATTTTTGGATTCTAAATTAAATAACACTTATGCAAGAATTGAAACTCAACACAACACAACAATGATTTAGCACACCAAATGGAATCAAAATAATTGGTCAATGAGCTATGGAATGCAATAGATATCAGACAGCAAATGCACCAAAAACCAAATTCGAGTTACTGTTCCATTGGTTTACTGTTCATCAGACTTAACAACATGAATTCTTCAGCTGGCTCACTTGCTACACCTGGGGAGACTAATAACAAGCACAAATACACAACATAACATGTAATAAGACACAAAAACGCAAGCACCAAACTGATACACAAAATTCATACAAAATTGCAACTCTTTTATCCCTAGTCCTCAAAAGATTTCTTTGTTCATAACTTAATCCTTGTTCCATCCGAGTTAACCAATTAAGCGAAGATTAACTCAAGATTTCCCTACACGAATTAAGCAAACGTATACAACATTAAACCTCCCCACAAGATTAAGCAACTTGTGAGCAACCTGATTCATTAAGCATGAACAGGTGTCAAAAACGTTTCAGAGGTTCAATGAAGAAGAACCAAGCAGAACACAGATTAAAATACAAATAAAACCTCAAATAAATATTGCAATCTGCTCAAGGAACCAACCCCAAGGGTTTTTAGCCTTCCATTAAAACGGAAACACAAACGAAAATACAAACGAAAATACAAACGAAAATACAAACGAAAATACAAACGAAAATACAAACGAAAATAGAACGAAAATACAAACGAAAATACAAACGAAAATGTCGGCAGAGAAAGAAAATGAAAATGCAAGGCAGAGAAGAGAAAGAAAACGGAAATGCAAGGAAGAAACAACAGAAACAAAAATGCAATGTATTCTTCAAATGTAAATATTCAAGTTCCACAACCAGAGAAAAGAATAGAAGAACGAAAATGGCAGCTCAAAGAGAACAAAACGTAAAAGAAAGCAACAGGGAACCAAAACGTAAAAAAAACTGTAGCTACATGAAAGAAAAACGTGAAAAACCCCAAGGGAGGCAGCTGGCTACGTAGTCACATCACACTCTCTTCCTTATTGGCTGCCAAGACAGCCCTACCCTAGGTGCAGTTGACCTAAAATGAAATTGGGCCCCCAACAATACAAATCTGACCCAAGTTACATTAAAATAGAGTTAAAACTGAAAATAAATGCTGAGGTGGAAAATGGTGCAGTGGTGACATGGTAGATGATGTGGCAGATGACGTGGCAGCTCCTCTTGGAGTCCAAAAATTAATTCCAAGCTCAAATAATTATTAAACTGCCCTGAAAATAAAATTTGGAATAATTAGATTCAGAAAATTCAAATTAGTTAAAATATGAATTACCGGTCCAATTAAAGCCCAAATAGAAAACAGTGCAGAATATAAACAATTAAGCACAAATTAGAGATTAGAATAAGTACAGAAAGGTAAGAAAATAAGGGAAAATATTGACTCATCACGTCGCTGGGACCTCAGAACTCGGCCCCTTACCACAATCCTCAAAAGCAACAGAAGCGGCAACAGGCATCCCCTGCTTAGCAACGGGACGCCCACCCCTGGCACCTCCGAACTTGGAGCCACCGGGGTCTCGGCAACGTCCCCTGCCTGCAAAAAATGGCTCTATGTCAAAAGACAAAAAAAAACCACATAGCAAATAGAAGGAAAAATAAATAGCAAGGTACTCACCATGGCGGCCTGGGCGGCTTGCTCAGCAACCTGGGCCCCCACCTCGGCAGCGTTCCCTACCTGCAAAGAGTAATAGTACCTCAACAAACCAAGAAAACTAACATAGAAGAAAAGTTAAAAATAAAACCAAGACACTCACCTCGGTAGAGGGAGCAACTTGCTCAACAGTCTGCGTGGCGGCCATTTGGGGAGCCCCTTCAGGCGGTGGACTCCCGGTGAGTTCCACCGCGTCAGTGTCAGCAACCTTGGAGGTCACCTCCTTGGCATATGGAGGGGCAGAGGTCCCCCCGACCTCCTTCTCGGCCCTCTTTCTTTTTCTGTTTTTTTTCAGAGGGGCAACCTCCTCCTCCCGAGGCTCGGGGACCTCAACCTCAGCAACATTGTAGCGGTGCTTCAGCTCACGCCACTTGTTCCTGCCCATTATGCCTGCAAACACGGAAGATAAAACACATCAGCAAAAGAAGGTTTTACAAACCCTAACAACCTAAGGAAAATGGAATACTCACTCTCTAAGCCCCTATCCTTGTACGCCGAGTTCGCAAGCGACAAGACGAGCTTGCAATCCAGCGGGCGAGGAAGCGCTGCAAGGTTCTCAATGGCGGCCGCCTCCGAAGCCGTCAATTGCAATTGGCCCACCTCGTGAAACCTAGCCGGTTTGGGGCACCAATAGAAGGGGAACTTCGGCAACCCGCCGAAGTAGAAACCCCCATCCTCCAACGGGTCGACATCCACAAGTGCAAACCGGAAAAAATCTTGTTTAAAATTTTTATATGACTGGGAGTAAAGAGTGAATAAACCCCCATCCTTACTCCCACTCAGAGACAGCAAACCATAAGGAGGAACCCCTATTTTCAGCTGGTAAAAATGAAGAAAAACGGGAAGAGACACCTCTATCCCTAGGACTGAGCACAGGACTTGGAAAGCCCGCAAAAAACCCCAACTATTTGGGTGCAACTGGCAAGGAGCCGAGTTGATAAAATTCAAAAAATCACACTCAAATTGAGTGAAAGGAAGACAGACACCTAAATCCCTAAAGAAACACTGGTAGACATAGAAATGGGGAGGGTCAGTAGACCTCCCCATGTACACACCCTCACCAGCCTGACAAGGTTCAAGCCGGATCATTTGGGAGATAGAAGGGTCACAAATTTTGTGCGATTTCCAAACCGCATTGACCTCAAGGAAAGACCTAAACACACTTTGGGCCTCCCCCACATCGCGCCTAACCCAGTCGTAGCCAGGGATGCCTGGATCGAGGTCCTAAGACGAATTCTTATTTTCGGCGGCGGCTTTCCCGGTGACCACTGCCTTGTCGCGCGCCTTACCTTTGCCCTTGGCAGGCGCGGAAGACCCGGCACCACTCTCTCTAACCATCAAGAAAACAGAAAGACTCGAAGAAGGAAAGATTGGAGAAGAAAGAGAAAATAGGAAAATCGAAGTACCTGGTACCCCTTTCACAAAAGAAAGAGCGAATAGGAAGAGGCGAAACCCAGTTGCCGAAAACGGCGACGGAGACTGAACAGAAGCGAAAGTGCAGAAAGCAGCTTGCGCAAGAAGCCAAAGAAGAAAGAAAACGAAAAGAGTAAAGTCGAAGGGGAAGAGGCGCGAGTGAGAGAAAAAGAGCACCCTAGAATTCAAAACGGTCACAACACGTGTCACCCAAGGGACACGCTTGACCACGCATTAAAAGAGACCCATCATGATAGAGGAAACCATCATTACATAACTGTCATGCCCACTAACGCGCCGACCTCGCGTTTCGAAATATGGAACGACAGTTACAACGCGTGGCATCTTGACAAGCAGATATACACGAAAGGTCACTACTCCTTGACGAGCTCGGTCCTAAACTCCTCGACCCACGGTCTTCGGAGCTCGGGGGGCTAGTGTACTATCCGTACTGTGAAGCCGAGCTCACAGCTCAGCATCACAGCGCAAGACAACCTCGGATAGGTGCTGTGTGATGTCAGCTCGTCACTTAATCAGATTGTAACTAATCTCAGGCCCAAGGCCCAACGCAATCCTAATTCACACCAAGGTACGTGCATTACTTATACGAGACTCATACTCCTACAAACCCTAACTTTGGCATCGAAGTCTCTTTGGCAGGTACCACCCCCATCTTGGAGCACCAACATACCAGTGAAGGAGGCTCACTGATCTTACTCGGCGGATCATCTCTACAGCAGATCTCCGGTAAGAACAATATATATATCCTTTCTTATTATGAAAAACGGGAATTATTCATGTAAACCATCTAATCTTATCTAAATGTTCAAATGAAAAATAAAAATATTAACTTTTTTATATTTGACAAAATGGGTTAAATGTTACAAAATTTACTTTGAGTTTATTACAAAATTAATCGTTAATGCAAGTAGTATTATACTTGAATTCTTTGAGTAGGGTATTAAATTCAGCTGTGGTTCAAGGTTAGTGAATGCTAGAGAGAAGAGTATTTAAGTTTTTCTCTGAGAATAGAGCCTCATAAGCTCATTCTCAAAGAAACCTAGAGAGAGGTTTTAAAGAGAATGACTCTGGCCTAGGCATGGCAACAGGGCGGGGCAGGGGCGGGTTTTACGTTCCCCGCCCCTGCCCCTGCAAATTTAAACCGCCTCCGCCCCCGCCCCCGATACCCGCCAGGGATAAAATCTGGGTCCCCATCCCCGCCCCCGGCGGGGTTCAGGTTTCCCCGCCCCGCCCCCGTCCCCGCTCCTATTTTTTTTTCTTCTTATTTTCTTTTAAATAAATATGAACAATTCTAAAAAAGAATAAAATAAAAGTAAAATAATATAATTTTTTATATATAAATATTTATAATTTTGGTTTATATATATAAAAAATAAATTTTTTAATTATATTATTAAAAGGGGTGGGGGCAGAGGCGGGGGCGGGGGCGGGGTGGTTATTAACATCCCCGCCCCCGCCCCCGCCCCCGCCCCGATTTTATCAATCGGGGAAAACCCGAACCCGATAAACACGGGTTTTCCCCATCCAAATCGGGGCGGGTTCGAGCGGGTACCCACAGGGGCGGGTTAGATTGTCATGCCTACTCTGGTCCGTGAGTTCCTTTCTCTCCCAAACTTCTCTATTTGATTCTTCTTCTCTCCTAGATCACTAATTCCTTCTATCTTTTCTTGAAATTCAGGCGAAGAAGCTTGTTTTGGAGGATTGAAGTCTGTGGGTTGAGCGCCGGGAGTAAATCTTCTTCTTCCTATCCTTGGCCATTCTGAGCCAATCTTCAGATGAGGGAAGCTAGATTGTAGACTTATTGGTTGTATGTGAGTTTAGGAACTCATTTGGAGTAAGAATGTTGAGAATCATTGGTTGAATTGAAGAACTTCTCATTTTTGGGGTTTCAGGAAAATTGGGAATTTGGTTATTTTGATGCATGGTGTGGTTGCATGTGGATTTTGAGGTTGTTTTTGAGTTGTATGGAGTTTATGGGTTGCATTGCTTGGATTGCATGTGGTGAAAATCTTATAATTTTTAGGTTTTTGAAGAAAATTTTGAAGTTTTGGGATTGGCTATTTGAAGTTGCGCCGGGCACATGTTCTTGGTGCCGGGTGTGCATTCATCAGAAGCACCCAGTTCCAACTCATGTCGGGCGCAAGGGTAGTTGCGTCGGGCGTGATTGAGACTGGGAGTCTCTGGACGAAGTCGCGCTGGGTGTGAAAGAATCACGTTGGGCGCGATATCAGATGTTGGCCTTGGGGTTTTGGTTACTGATATGGCGCCGGGCGTGGAGACTCCTTGGGGGTCTCTGCTTGGGATGATGTCGGGCATAGGTTGGATGTGTCGGGCATGGAGACTTTTGGGAGTTTATGCCTGCAAATACGCCAGGCGTGATAATACTACGCCAGGCGTGACAGAGGTTTAGAGCTCTTGGGTTAGGTTCAAGTCAGGTGCAAGTTTACTTGCGCTGGGCGTGAATGTGTTTGGTTCTATGATTGAGAAATGTTGAATGTTGTAGTATGATGAGAAGGTATAGTTGCGAGTTGAAAGTTGTGTATTTGTGTAGAGATGTTGTATGTATGATTTGGATGAGTTGCTTTGTTGCTAAAACATGTTAAACATTGTTGAGGAGTTGTTATGTTGATAAATTGTGTTGTTAAAGTTATGAGTTAACTACGTTGTTTAAGTTGAAAGTTGATTAAGATGATGCATTGAAAACTGTGATGATGAGTTGTTGATCACTAGGACTAGGAGAGATATTTTCAAAGTTGCTCATCTCATTGTGTGGATTGAGAGTGTTGTGGTACTCTAAGAGCCCAATTTGTTGAAAAACCCTCCTTGGGAAGTTGTCCCTTGGAGTGGATGATGTGTTGTTCTCCTTTAGGAGTTAGTTGATCCCGTGTGTGGGCAAGGTCGAGGCACACGTGTACAAAGCAACTACGGTATATGAACAGTAATTGGTATCAAAGTCGATTAAAACACAACATGACCATAAGATAAACATCAAAAGCATTTTATTAATAGAAAACGAGGAAAGAGAAGAGAAGAGCTTAAGTGTGCATAAAGTGAATGCTTCTCAGACTTTTAACATCTAGAACTTCAACAAGAGGCATGAAGAAATTAATGAAACCCCAATCACTCTCATAAGCATTAAACTGATGCGATGTTGTGGGGTCAGGTCAAGCTATACCGATTACAAGTGACCAATTCGAGTAAAGTACGAAGTTGGGAACTTAGTTCCTAATCGAGTATCGGAGGATTGTAGTATTTGGAGGATAGTCAGTAGGCTAATCCCATAGGTGGCTTAGTTAAGCTAGCTAATGTCATGGTAGGCCTAAACCTAGTTGTCCTATCCTGATAGAGTACTATACTTCCTTATTTAAGTGGCAAAGTCTGAGAAACCGTTATCGTGTTGTGGATTGATATCCAAATTTGTTGTTTACCTAACAAGCCCAAAAAGGTTCTGTGTTGTCGTTCGGTAAGACCTAGCCACTTAGACTGCTCACCCACGTTGTAGGAGATCTCCAAGTTGAAATGCGCGACGACGCATAAGTTGTTGATGAGTTGATTCTGTGTGATGCAAGTTGAATAAAAGTTGTTGAGTTGTGAAGCTGCAATTGAGTTGTGTGTTGTTATGTGTTGCATGTTGAACTATTTAGGATGATGATAGTGTTGTTGTGTTGTAAGTTGTTTATACATATGTATATGTTGATTCTTTTCATTAGCTTACCTTTTTGTTTCCATGTAGTGTGGACTGTGATGATCATACGTGGTATGGGAGCAGAGCAGGAATATGCTGGAGAGTAGTAGTAGTGCCACAGGTGGTGCTTGGAGCTAATATTTTGTATAGGCTGCTTTGGAGTAGCATTTTGCTAGTATTATATATACTTTGACTTGTTGAGTCTCAAGGCTGGATATATGTATATATTCTTTTATGTATGTATATTTTAGTAATGTGTGGTGTTGTTTTGCAGTGTAACGACCAGGCGGGTCGTTACATCAGCCAAAATAAAATCATGATTGAAAAAAAAAATAACTAAAGATAATCGGTTATATTTCTTAAAAGAAAAAAATTGGTCATGAACAACACCAGTGGATGCATGGTTATTAAAACAATAAAGAATTGTCTTTAGTTTCAATGATAATAACAATGAGCAGAATCTGTTTTATTGTTGACAATATTAGAAAATAATTCTTATATAGTGTAATGCAGGAAGATAGGTATTAATTAACAAAAAATATTTACACACTTATATTATACACTCTTAGAAGAAAAGAGAAAAAACAATAAAATATTAAATAAAAAACACATAAAATATACATAATATTAGAAGTGAGAAATTCAGCATCATATTGTAAATACAAACATCAATATATAATAATATTTTAGCTCCTGTATTTCACATGACAAATATTTATTATATATAACAAAAGTTATAATAAACTACATATTATATATAACAAAAAATTATAATAAATTATATAGACAAATAAGTATTATATTTGAATATATTAATTATATTTAATTTTTATAAATAAATATTTTAAAACATATAAATTATATTTTAAATTTATTATAAATAATTTAAATTATAAGATAAAATTATTTTTAATTATTAATAATTTTAAAAATATTAAAATTTAATTTCTAAATAAATATTATAAATAAAAAAATTTAACTAGATAAGTTTAAAAAAAATTCTATAAACACTTAAGTAAAAAATAAATCCTTAAAAATGCTAATAGACAAGATAATTTTCGCGTTAAAAAAATATATAAATAAAAAAATAAAATTAGATAAAATGTTAAAAAAATTTCCGCAAACGTCCCTGTTAAAAAAACGAATTTCACGTTAAAATAGTCACATTTAATATAATAAATAGAGGTCGACTACTTTCCGTATTAAAAAATGAATTTGAACATTACACCTTGATCCGTGGTGGCACGTGCTAACACACAACATACCCCAACAGCATGAAACAGCTGCAATGCTTATCACAACTCGATATGTGCATCCGTGTACAACTCCTAGTTAGCAACATATGTACATGAACAGAAGAATCCAAGTCATAGATGACATGACTTAACTAACACTCTTTTCTGAACTAACAGTCAATGAGAGAATGAACTCGCCTCAATGCTATACATCGAGTTATCACTTAAGCTGAAGTTTGGTCTCTCTTCGTTCCACTTCAAAATCTCCTTTGCATATTTAAGTGCTGCATCAACACTATCAGGCTCCAACCCCTTTACCAGGGACACATACAAGTTTCGCCCTGTAAGAGATGAATAAAGTCTCTTGAACTTAACCGCTATGTAATAGGAAGCTAGCTGAGCAAGGGAAGGGCTAGTATTAATGCTGTTCATATTGATGCCAGAGCGGTGTCGACTAACTACTGGACGAAAATCAGATAACCAGTCGCAGTTAGTTAGTGGAATTCGTTCTATTTTCTCCTCAAACTCATCTAATTTGTTTAATATCAATAGAAAGTCCATTTGCTCAAAAGTAGGATGAGTAACAATGGCTTCGAAATGCTTCCTGCTCAATGTCATCTTGTTTGTGCGACAGCCATTTCCATCAACAGAAAACTGATCATAGTCGCTCAAGGAAACACAGAAAATGACCAATCCAACATCCTCAAACATTTCTAACCACTTGCAATTTTCTGCTAGCCCTCTTGCATGTATTGTAATTAGTTGATACCTGTAATCAAGGAGAACAAAATGTGGTACAGATCAGCAACATTTTATGGCAGCTCTGCCAATTGGATCAATCAGGGCTACCCAAAAAAAAATTCTCACATGTAACAATAAACGCAACTATTTTCACCCACCTAATTAAAGAATCATGTAGATCAGCAGTGTCGACGGTTTCCTCCGGAGGTGATTGAGGAAATGAAAACTCTACGCAAGCCATCCCATTTGATGAAGTAACTCCTTCAGCATAGAGGATATCTAAATCCGAGGGTTCATAATCAGTCCTCAATATCTCAACAGCCTAAACAAAGAATTGAAATGTTAGATTCTCAAAGCCACTAACCCAAAAATAACAGTAAACAAAAATAAAGGAAACATTAAAGCAAATTTTGCAACATAGTAAGGGTACAACATAGTGCAAATTTTGCAAAAAAATAATCCTGATGAAGCATTCTAAAGCTTAACGGATGAAGATATAAAGCAGGTTGAGTTTGGTTAGTCATGCAGATGAATTAGTTAACATTAACCAGAAGCCTAAAATTTCAATTCAAGTCTGGCCAAACAAACAAGCCATGAGAGCAGAATCCATATGCTAAGCTCATTTGGATCAAATATATTGAACTTATCATTCATATGTTTCATACATCATAAACTTAAATGAAGTTTAATTCCTGCCTAATGGAGGATCCCATTATCTTAGATAACCACAAAATTTACAACATATTCCTCATTTCTTCCAGCATCACCCAGAAAAAGATATATACCCCACTCTTACATTTTCTGTTATATGCAAGTGAATAGCAAATACATGTCAATTATAGTTCAAAAGTCATGACAACTTAAGTTAACAAGAGTACATGGAATGTTTAAACTGTTGATAAAATAAAAACAAAGAAAAGAAAAGAATTATCCCATACCCGCTCTAAGAAATAACTGGCAACACTGGGTAGCAATTCTATTTCATTTCTTCTTTCATAGGTGGCTTTAATGGCTGCATCATCCCATAACTCCTCAATCAATGGAGCGTATTCACGAGTAGCAGCTGGAAAGATAGCATCAAGCTTGCCCGAAACCATAGTTTTCAGAAGCCAATCAGAAAATGCTTTCAGTCTTGTGCCAATGGAATAAATTGTCTTGTCGCCGAATTTTAGACTGGTTTCTGAACCAAATACCGGGCAATCTTTAGTTCAAATGGACAAGCTAAATGTGAAATCTAATTGTCTCTTGTACAGGAATTTGTAGTCATTTATTATTTCGGTCACTATCATTTAGTTGCATATATCAACATATTTTTTCTTCTTCTTTTGGTTGAAAAAGTATCAACATGTTTAAAGTCTACAAGAACAAAAACTTTTGGCAATTTGAACAACTTGACAGATATATTATAGTTATTGTTCATATGGTTGCTTAAAGGGAAAAATTCTCCTTTAAAGTGCTATACGTGCATATATTATATACACATATGACCATTTTTTTAAAATGCTCATTCCACAGTTGTCACTAGGAAGAAAGACGATACGATTATTTATATTCAAACCAATAAGAATAAGTTAGGTGAAGGGGCTAAAAGACTATAAAAGCTATGAAGTATGAAATATAATGACACTATATAAACACGTATAAGCTTGATAAATACCATTTGGAACAACAACTAATGGTGCACTGTTGGTGGCTTGATATTAAAAGGAAGAAAACATGGCTACTGAAACAAAATTCAATAAAAATTAACATATTTGGAAGGGGTTGAAAGGAGGCAGAAAATAGAACCCGTACCTGTACTGTCAAGCATGGAAGATTGACTTTTCTTCAAACTCCCCAGACTTTCTTCTTCAAAACGCTCGCGACCCTCAAGGAGTATGCCAAGATAGGCATAGACATTGGTCTGAATGGTCAACTTAATATTTTGACGTTCATCTTCAGAGAAGGGGGTGTTTTTGTAAAGAATCTTGGCCTGACATAAGAATTTATAATTCTATAAATACATTGATTTCTTGGCTTTCAGCAACAACACGCATGTTGACAAAAAGCAGACAATGTAGCTAACTGTTGAAAGTAACACTGTCAAGAGTTTTTGGAGCGGGGTTGTTCATTTCAAACTCGAAAGTGTCAAAGGACTCAAAAACCAGACCATACGTATTGATAGGCATTAAATAGCACTTGAAACACCTTTTAATAGTACGAAGTCAATAATGCTTAAAGTTATTGTGTATAATCATGGCATCCACCATTGCTCTTTAAACTTCTCCCGTGTTAGTTTCCTCTCAAAGTGAATTACGAGATGACAGTTTTGATGAGCACGTGCTTACGACCATAATCATATACATGTATCTTCCTCACCAGAGAAAGTTCTAAGAAATGCATGACACAAAACGCAGAAAGAATTAACAACTGAATTATACGATGAAAAATCACCTGCTTAAAAATAGTGCTTGTTCCAGAGCCAGTGTAACCGAGTAAGAGGAGTTTATGAACTATTCCATGCTCGAAATGGTCAGGAATCGGTCTGGTAACCGGATTGGAGGATAGAAACCCACACGAATTTGAACATTTAGAATTAGAACTGGAAGGAACTGGCAGGGACAGCAAAGCACATACAAGCTTCGTTCCAGCCTAACAAGTGAAATAAAAGAGTGTGTAATAATGCTAATTATCATTGGGGCACAATAAAAGAAAAGACAAAAAAAAAAAAAAAAAAGTTACCTTTCCCCAAATACAGCCTTTTGTATTTTTCTGTCCTTCTTCTTGGTATGAACCATCTTCATTGACCCAGAAATGTGGGTTACCAGCACACTGAACTCCTGCCAACTGCCCAACCAAAACAAGATCCTCTCAACAACTTTTATTTAATAATAATAATTAAAAAAACAACAAGCCTTCAAAACTTTTTTATTTTTTTAAATATATTGAATTTCCAACCTGCAGCATCCGAAGTTCAACTTTTGTTATTTCCCTGCCATTAATGAAAACCTGCGTGTTTCCATTGCTAGCATCCGGTTTGATGTGACCCCCAACATTCAGATGCGGACTAATAATTCTACAAGGCTTCTGTCCTTCCTGCAAAATCCACACAAACAAACAATCAGCACAGTAAACTCAAAATCTAACACAAAGCAGCTATATCCCCCAAAAAACACAAACATACCTTCCCCCAAAACCCAGACACCTTATCATACCAATAGTTCCCCGGCTTCAAATTCTTCGGAGGATTAGAACAACTCTGCAACGTAACAAGTTCCTCAAAAGAAAGAGGGTTCCCATTCACACAAACATACTCAGGCGGAAGCTGGTTCACTTCACAAAACCTCTCCGCCTTCATTACTTGTTTAACCTCCAAATGATTAAGCAGTCTCCTCAAAATCCGAGAGCATTTCCCCAAACTACCCCTCTTAGACTCATCAATCGGAAACCCAATGCAACCAACGCATTTTCTACCTTCCGGCATCGAACCCATCGCTCTCAACACACAATTCCCGCAATACTTAGCGTCACACACGAGACACACTTCCTTCTCCGTTAACCTATTCCCCTTCAAGCAACGATAGCACGACCCTTTCTTCCCCTTCCTCGCACTCTCTCTCTTAACCCTCTCTTCCGCCTCGCCGCAAAAACTCTCCGCAGGTCCTCGTTCCACGTCGCATTCGGCTTCGTTCGTTTTCAGAGGAGAAATACAAGACGATGGATAATCGGAACTCAACGTGGAAGCGTAATCGCGCTGGCTCGAATCGTTGAAATCCGAACTCTCTTTCTCTCCGTTCGAGTTTCTCACTTTCCCTAAATTGTCCGAAAACGAGTTCTCGCTGCTCAACTCGCACGCGTCGGTGGTTTCCGCGGCGGCGTCCGCGAAGGCGATCACGGAGGTCGGAGACACCGTCGTTCTGGCGGCGCTCCGGTCGAAGGCGATCACGGAGGTCGGAGAAACCGCGGGCTCGGAGTTCGGCTTGAGCTCCTTCGAGAATTGAAGCTCCGGCGGCGAGAGCGGCTGCACCACCGGCAGAGACAGAGCGTCGGAGAACGGAACCTGCGCGACCGCCGCCACCGCCGGGAACATGTCGACGGCGATGGGCAGCGCCTGGGGGATATCGTACGGCGGCGGCGGTCCGGTGTACGGCACGGCGAAGGAGTAGTCGGAGGAGACGTCGGCGAGCAGCGTCATTGTCCTGAGCGGCGAGGTAACATTGATTGAAGAATGAAATGAAGGTATGAAAAGCGAAAAGGTGAGAAGTGAGTGGAATTGAAAAGAGTAGAAAATGAAGTTTCAAAATAAAGGTAGGGAATGTTAATAATTTGATTTAGTGTAAAAAGAAGAAAGTTATGGGGTAATGGAGGAAAAAAAGTGTGGATTCAAATTTAACGTGGAATGTTAAAATTTGAAAGTAGGGAGAAGAGAAGAAAAGGAGGAAAATGTGAGAGAGAGAAAAGGGAGGGAAAAGAATGTTTTGTGGGTGAGAGGGTTGTGAAGTGAAGACGATGGATGGGAGGGACCATGCAGAGATCCGTTAAGGATGGCGACGCAGCATGACACGGGCTCCGCGTGAACATTTTAACTGAACCCCCATCCTCTACTAACCCACATTCATGCTGCTCACCCAAAACATTACTTTTTCTATTTATAAATTCTTTTTATATAAAAAAAAAAAAATTGAATACAGTTATTGTTAAGAAAATATTACTGTATTATATATGTAAATAATTTATTTATTTATTAATATCAATAAAAAATAATTAATGATTTATAGCATTATAAATTTAATTTTTACTTTAAAATACTGACATGCATTTAATGTCACTATTTGTAATTTAAACGATTTTTTTTTACCAATTAATATCAGTTAGCCAATGAATACATCTCCTTCCATGTGAAATGAATGAATGTCCTATTAATAAGCCTCATAATAAATTAAAGATATAAAAATTATTAATATATATATACACACATTTGAAAATAAGTCTATACTTTTTAAGTTTTTATAATTAAGATTAATAAAATAAAAAAAAGACACAAAACTTAAGATACAATATCATAGATATTGATTTTGTTAGTATTATTTTTCAAACAAAATTGAAGTTACATCTTAATAATAAGTATATACATTTGGTGTGATTTTTAATTATGTATATATATCATAAGGAAAATTTTAATTTTGATTAAATGACAACACTATCAATAATTAATGATAATGGTATTCTACATTAAATTTGTAATGAAAAAATAGCACACATTTGATTTTTTGTTTAAAAACCTAAAGTTCATAGTTACACTTTGTTATTTTGTAAGAAATATAGTACTATAAAGAAATTAAAAATAGAAATTTGAGGAAAACATATTAAATTACTTGCAGAAGATGCTAAACTATACGAAATAAGTTTAGCATAAAATATAATAATGATTTGAGAAGAAAATGTTAAAGTATATTAAATAAGTTTGGCATAAAATATAATAATGATTTGATCTATGATTGAATTGCCATTGTTTTGTTATGGGGAGGTGTTCAACGATCTTTTGAGAAATAACTTCTTTGTATCTTTTATTTAGAATGTACTTTTTGTACCGGTAATTCAAACAAATATTATTCTAATTAGGGAAATATGGTTCACTTACTTCCTCACTCCATTTTTTTTTCCATGTTTCGATGGGCCTCCAAGGGTTGAGGAAACATATTAATTATAAAGCAATTATTAGTTATTTCTACATTATACAAGGAATTTAACTTAAATATGTAAGGAAACGTAGATCACCTTCACACCAAAAAAACAATTGCAATAAAATAATATAAGTTTTTGTCATTCTTCTAAAATTAAGTAATGTGAGGTTCTGCTTTCATAATTAAGATTTTGTTTCCTTATGACAACACTTTCCTTTCTTAAGTACACACTTACCATTTTAATAATTTCTACTTTTCTACTATGACCCTTTAATTCCTCATGATGATGATATGATTTTCATCTCATCTTATAATTTTCTCAACAATTTGTTTTTTTCATCTTGTGATGCATTACTATATCACATCTTTTGATGCCATACAAGTAAGTGATTTTCAAGATTACTGATTTTTACATTATTAGTGTTATTATCAATATCTAATCATCATTTATAAAGATTATTACTCACAAATAATTTGTTGTTGCATCATTTAAATATTTTGCTTTAAATGATGCAATTTGTTGATAAAAAAAAATACACAAAATAACATTATATATAGAAATAGAAAAGGTGAACTATATCGATATTTGAGAGTTGCTTTTGAATGTTATTGATGAAGTACAAGAAAATAAATAGTTAGTATTTATTTTAAGACTGCCAAACCCCTCTAAAAATTAAAAAAAAAAAAAAGATACTTAACACTTAAAGTCTTGTTGAAAAGAGATTACAAATGTAATGAGATTGATTTGAAGAAAATGACCTCTTGTTATTGAGATATAAAGGATTTGATATTCAAAATAAATAAGTTATATCTTAATTAGGAAGATGAATGTTAGTAACATTCTCTAATACTCTCTTTATTATTCACTAAATTTAATTAAAAATGACATATTTTAGTAGATTTCACATTTCATTTAATGAATTTTTTTTCTTAATTTAGTAGTGGGTTCATCAAACTTTATAATTTTCAACCTATAATAGAAAGAATATCATTAAGAGAGTGATATTAGCAATTTGTTAATTAGGAATAAGTGTAAAAAATTCTAAATTTAACTGAGATTGATTTATTAGAATATTTTTTCACAGAATTCATTAGAATGAATTTTGAAAGCTAAAATTAAACCAAAGTTTTCCTAATGGTACAATCACAATTTGTTTACGAAAAATATGAAAGGTTTCTAAATCTAAGCTTTGTGTGAATTAATTTATTGAATTCAACGTTTTATAAATAAACATTTTTTAAATTATTTCTAAATGATTAAAACAAAAATCTTTAATAAAGTATAAAATTGAATCTATGACATCTTGGTGTTATGCTTTAAGCATATCTTGAGTTGTAAAAATTAAAACGACATTAAAATTATTCTGAAATTTCAAGAGTTTATCCATAATTTTTAATTATGGGGACAACTAGGAACAAACAAATTGAGATGATCAATGTCCAATTTAAAAAGTTATTTATGATCAATTATCAATCAAGATAATCAATTATTTGTAACAAATAATTGGATAATGATGTACTAGAATATGCTTATATATAATTTTTAAAATTAATAATTCAAGATAATAATTAATTTTTTTATATGGTTGGATCTAACAGTTAAATTTGTATAACTTGTGTTTATATATAATAATTATCATTCAAGATAATTAATTAATTTAATAGTTAGGTCGTTAAAAATTGATGTAAAGTATTAATTATTAAATAAGGTAAGTCTATTAAGACCTGTTCTTGGAGTAAATGGATCTATATATATATATAAACATATACTAAGTGTTTAATGAATAATGTGAGAAAAAGAGAGAAGAAAGATGAAAAAAAAATTTGGTTAAATTATACTTTTAGTTCTTTATTTTTTTTAGACCCAATTTTATTTTTTATCATTTAAAAATTTCAATTTAGTTATTTATGACTCAAAATGCTCATTTCCATCATCATTTAAAAAAATGAGTTGACAACACTAACATTAAAAAAATATGACAAAGGACCAAATCGAAAGTTATTGAAAATATAAATGACTAAAATGAATATATTTAAAAATTTAAAGGATCAAATTAATTCTAAACATAACCAATTATATCTACCTAATTCCCTATACCAAGCCAAATGCAATATAGGAGAAGGGAGTCAAACCAACAAGGTAGTGAAGCCTCCAATTTGATTTTTTGTGAACTAATTTTAGTTAACTATTAAATCAAATCCTTTGACCAACTTTTGTGTGAACTAACTTTAACTATTCATTTTGAAGTAGTTGTCTTTTTGTAGTGACTTTTCCAAATGAAACTTCATATTTCTAATGGGGTTATTGTACATATTTAAAACATTAACTTCATTAAATTATTATGTAAATGCACTTATTTCTGTACTCATAATTGATCCAAAGTTTGTTCAAATTTATTTGATTTTATTGGAATAAATTCTATATTACTTTTAGGTTGTTTCAATTCCAATACCACTTATGTAATTGTGCTAATACTTATTTTAATTTCATCTTTTATCTTTTCAAATATGTTTGATTTGATCCTTTAAGATTTTAAATGGGCCCAATTTCATCTTTCGTATTTTCAATAAAGTTCCATTTAGTCCTTCACAGTATAAAAAATTGTGTCAGTATATATTGTTAATGGTCATCTCGAGTCTTTTTAATGTTGACCACTATGGAATTAATAGAAAATACTATTTTGAATCATCTTATAACCATAAATGACTAAATTGAATTTAAAAAAATAAATAAAAGATCAAGCTAAATCTAAAAATAAAAGAGTAAAAGTGTATCTATCTATATATAAAAAATAAAAATAAAAAATCAAACATAAATTTTATATTATTTGATTTTTCAACCAAGGGTTATGTTTAATCCTATCACCAAAAATATTTTTACCAAACAGAAAATTATTCTTCACTGCCTCTCAAAGCTTAAAATAACAAAAGCTTAACCAAGATTCTTTAAGTTATTATATTTTAGTGTCTCTTCATGCTTAAAACACAACAATCTCAATGCAAAATTATCTAATAAAGTATCGTTTAACAATAAGTCTTTATAGACTTTCACAATATCACAAAAAAAACTTTACACAAATAACTCAAGAAGAGAGGATATGAAACTTTAGTTAAGAGATACAAATCTTTGTGAAAATAAAGTAATGTTAAAGTTCGAAGCTTAGAAAATTATGCAAAAAGTTTATTTTCATATAACACTTTTAATTTTTAACTTTTTTTTTTCTTTAATGAGGCCTTCTTTATATAGTCTTTGGGTAAAAGTATGAGTCTTTAACTAAGCCAACATTTTGACAAATATATGAATTTTGGTCACATAATTCATGATTTCATTTAGTTATTAAAATCGGATCCATCCTCAATTTAGTCAAGTATTGAGTCAATGAGTTAAAATCAAATTAATGTATCAATATTGAAAACCACATAAACTTGTATGTATTAACTTATGAGTTTTTATTGAATATATTGTATATAAATAATAGGCTTAAATATATTTTTAGTTTCTCAAATTTAAAATAAATTATTTTTTAGTTCCTCAAATTTAAAATCAATTTTTTTAGTCCTTGTAATTTGGAGAAAAAAATTTTATTTTAATTTCTTAAGTCACAAGTAACATAACTGACAATAACAGATTAAAACAATTATACAATATCAATTATGTTTAATGTAATATTTTCACTAACCATAATATTTATAAGTAAATTTTGTGCGATAATATTTCATAAATTCACAAACGAAATTTTATCATAAGAATTAAAAAAATATTTGTTTATATTATAAAAGCTAAAAAAAATCAATTTTAAATTTGAGCAATCAAAAATAAATTTATCCCAAATTTTTAAGAGATTAAAAATATATTTAAATTTAAATAATATTTGTGATATATATATACTAAAGAAAAACAGTGAAGTAGTGTTTTTAAAATCCTATGATACTTGGGACTGAATCCCATGCCATACAAAATTTTAATTTGTAGGTTAATTGAAAACAATAACGTAAGCATTGCATTGAGTAAGATGAGCAGATTGCATAAATAATTAAATATCTATCAATCGAAGATGATTTTTCCTGCTAATTTTCTTTACATAATGGTTCACTGACTATTCATCTTTTGGAAAAATTAGATTGGAGGGGTTGATTAAACTCTATTATTATTTGTTAAGGGATGTTTGGCCTAATTTAAAAAAAAAACATAAAACTACAATCAATATAAAAATGGCAATAAAAGTAATAGAAAATAAAAGAATACAAAATCGAATATGTAAATCGTTAAACCATTTCTTCCACCCATTCAATGAATGTCCCATCTTCAAAAGCCGATTCCAACAATCCGCTTCTTTCCCATGGCAATGTAAAGCTCACTTATTTGTCAACTGCTGGGTGGAAAAGCAGCATCATAAAATCCTCTATAATAGTTCCTTTGGTGAAGCAAAACTTAGTGGGGAGGCCCAAGAATGATTATTACCCCCAGTACTAATAAATATATAATTTCAAACAAAAAAGTTGAGCCACAAAAAAGAGATATTCTTCCTTCACATAGATACTTTGCATTAGTTGAGTTACCAAGCAGGGGTCGCACTATCAAGTAATCATTTGTTTACATGTTATCGATGATTAATTAACTAGTTAAAATAATGTAGTTAACTATTTATCTAATTAAACATAAGTCATGAGGCATTAAAACTTTTTAAGGGTAGCGTAGAATCCACAGAGCATACGGAACTACTACTAACATTTCCTGCCACTTACTCAAATTTGGTTTGCTTTAAAAACAACGAAATTTGACAATATCCTCTATTTGCAATCTGTAGCGATTGGTGCACCGTGCACGACTACAATAAATAAAAACCAACCCAGTTTAGGAAACAGCACATTGTATTGATCAATTTGTCGTTTATTGTTCTTTCACTTTAAAAAAAATAGGATCAATCCTTGTCGACATACTTCATCACCATTCACTACACTGTCAATTAGCAGGATTTTTTTTTTTTGAAAAATCCAATGTAAAACAACAGAGAAAAACAATGCACCGAGGTATTGATAATTGTTATCTTCTGGCTCATCAAAATAGAAGCACATTCATGTCGACAAATACTCAAGTTTCACCAACATTTAGAAACAAATTTATGTCAACAAATAAAGGACCAATTGGATGGGTATGGTAAACTATAGCATGAAAATGAACACTACATTTTTACAGAAGTTGGAAATCCTTTCGCATGCAATGGAAGCGAAGTATATATCAGTAGAAGTTCTACCCATACAATCTTGCTTCAAAGTACACCATGGCTTTCCGATATGTAACAAATTTCTAAAGCCAACTCTACAAGAAGCTCAAAAAACAAAAGAGGACAGTTGTAAATGTAAGCATCAAGAAACATGAATTAACAAATTCACCCCGCTTGCCTTATCTTGCTTTGGTGCAGAAAATAAGTGTGTTTATACCATCAATCCTTCTTCATGCAGCTTCGGCTGCTGCCCCTTGGGGCAACTTCCCACAAATCTTTCACGTTCCGCTTCCAAAATTGAATAAAGTCATGGGCAACTTTGCCATCTCATGTCTCTGAGTCTTCTTCAACAGTAGGAAGACCCCCTTCTCTAATAAATGATGGGTTGAGAAACTTGGCCACAAAAGCCCACAATTTATACACATCCTCAAAATTAGTCAGAAATCCCAGTGAAGCTGTAACAACTTCAAGCCTTACAAAACTACCTTTTCCATCGCGCCTACCATTCTCCATGGGCCTGCAAAGAGTTGTGTCTTGAAGATTCGAAGCTCCACGATGCTGTCTTGAGCTATCAAGAATCTGTATATGACTAAGAAAACCAAGACCTAGAGAGATTCCTTCTTTTTCAGCCAGCTTTTGAACAATCTCTGGATTGATTAGCCCCCTGCTTCTGTCCCTCACATTGAAAGCCACAGCTGCACCTCTTTCATATTTTATTTTTGGGCCATAGATTTGCACAAGATTTGCCTTTTCACCCTCATCAGAAACAGGCAACTTCAGTTGCAGTAATGAGGTAACAAGCCAATTTATCAAAAACCGAAGTCTAAGTGTAGTTTTATTGAGACCAAGCATATTGACATGATCAATATGTCGACATGCAATCTCTGGTTCCCTCCTGCCCCAATCCTGTCCATCACCATATTCTCCATCACTAGTCACCTCTTCATCATCTACACTAGCTACAGATATGTCCCCTGGCTCTAGGGTCTGGCTCAGGTACTCTTTACGATTATCTTCCATGCTAAAAGACACTCTTCTTCCCCTGCTGGTGGCTTCATTCTCTTCCAAACCAAAAAACCTTCCACCACCATAACGATTCCCCTCTCTCCTACCCAACAACCTGAATTCCCCTTCAGTTTCCCTTCTTATGGCACTCTCTTTGACATCGGCACATATTCCAGAGGTAGAGCCATTCTCCAAGCTTTGTTGCCGAGCAAGAGACGTTGAATTGTTGAGCCAAGACCCATTATTGACTGCTGCACTGGTTCCAGGTTCTTCCATGATCTCATTGGCATGCATATGATCTGACCCGTTACCATTTCTTGAATAATGATCCTCTTCCTGGACATGCTCTTCCTCAGGTACCTCTTTGACTCGGTCTAGTTCCTGTGACATCAGGACAGCAGCATCAAATGACAACACGCGGCGGTCCTCTTGAGCACCAAGGTTTACCTCTCTGTCATCATACAGTGGGCTGCCGTACATCTTGGAAGTTGGTTTTGGAGAATGTTGCTTCTGGTTCTTCCTCCCATTGAACCAGAAAGGTGGTAGGGGAGAAGCTATCTTATGTTTATTTGGTTGACCTACACCGTCAGACCCCACTGGACTCTGACCCAAATCAATCCAAAATGAATTGTCTGATGACTCGTCCTCACTGAAGACTGGACTCTTTATCACCTCTCCCACAGATATGCTCTCTGTCTCCTCAAATATGGTGCTAGTTCCATCTCTTTCAGAGCTGTCTTGATCCATTTCAGTCTCGAACACATCTCTGACCTGTGCAGATGTGAATGCACCAGAAAAGGCAGGCAACTGAGTTCCTGGACGAGTTTCAGAAGCCTTATCACCCATCCCAGTGATTTCATCATCTTCAATCCCAACCAATTTATCCAAACCATCAACAGAATCACTCAAATACATTGGAAACTCAGGGGTAATCTTCACCATTCCAGATCCAGTACAACCAGACTGATTTTGAAGGCTTTGCATAACTGATTTCTTGATCAGAAGACAACCAAAACCTGTGGGATCATATCCAAAAACCCTGTAAAATGACGTAATTATAAAATCTGGCCGAAATAGGGACAAGCCAAGTGAATCCATGTCCTTGGGGCCCAATGATCCAGCATCCAGTAAGACATGCCAGTTGTTCTGCTGGGCCAATGCCATCCACTGGTAAGAATACTTCGCCCCGGTTACCCTAGACTGCACAGGGAACACAAAAAGACCAGTAGCTGAATCCTTCTTCCTCTTCTTCTTGTTGGAAATCTGTTTTCTCAAATCTGTGGAACAGAGTTTGAGGGTTGGCCATTTAAACCACGCACTGTACACTTTAGCACCTTTCTCCCTGGCTTTCTGAGCCATCCAAGCAACAGACTGGCTCTCATGATCGAACATGGTCAACAACTTTTTGTTTGTATGGAAAGGGTATGATTCAGCCAACAATTTAAAAGCCGATCCTCTACTAACAGTGAAAACAAGGCCATATTCATTCTCAGGGATATTCAAATAGTCCATAATTCTAGTCTTTATATCATGCTCAACAGTTCCTCTCTCAGCACCACCATAAAGTGCATGGTTACTCAAATTTGCAGTTATCTCAGACAAGCTAAACGTGGATGACTCCCAATAATGAATTGTCTGAACAAAAGAGAAGAGTCCAAAACCACAGTAATCAAGGCATACCTTGGGTGACAAATGTGAGTATTCATCAGACCTCAACTCATCAACCTTCTCCGAGGACTGGTACTTGGGGTACATAGTGAGGAACTTGGAAAATGCTTCCTGAAGGCTGGGAATTTCCTCCTCAGACTCAAAGATGCGCTCGGCAGCGAGGGCGGTGGCGCGAAGAAACTCGCGGTGGGCGTGCAGCCTGGCCAGCGATCGGGATCTTCCAAGGCCATCATCCTGGTTGGCAGCAGAGTCAGGGTCCATGTCTTGAGATTTGGGGAGTGACCCATCTTCAGAAGCTTCTTCAAGAGCCTCCCTCAGCTTGTTCTCTTGCAGCTTCCGTAGCATTGATGGATTTCTCCTTGTGTCACCATTGGATTCATCTTTCCTCCTGCTCTTCTTGTCCATGATCAGTGCAGCACAGTGAGAAATGGGCTTCCATAGTGAGAGATGCATTATTCCTTCCTCCTCTCCTCACACAAACCAATATCGGATTATTTGAGACACTTGAAAGTTCAAACAATACAAACAAGAGAGGGCTTAGTTTAGCCCATCAACCTACATAGCAAATTGAGCTTCAAATCCTTCGCTAACAAAATCTAGCAAGATAAGGAACCCGGAATCTTTAAAGACCGCACCACCCCAACAACCCAATTCATGAAAGATGAGACTTTTGCTTGAGAAAAATCAAAACAAACAACTCAGCTCACCATTTCACGCGAAAACCAACGAAGACAAAAGAAAGCTTTTATTTTGTGGAGAACCCATAATAGATTTCAATATCCAATTCCTCAGAAAAGGAGAGAGACAGGTAACAATGGAAAGAAACCCAAGAAAAGAGAAAGTCAAAAGCTCAAACCCTAGAACCCAGATCCCAAAATTTGCAAGGCAGCTCACTCACAACATGAAGAAAACCAACAAAGTAAAAGAAGAATTGTGGAGAAATGGGTTTGAGGGAGAATCAAACGACAAATAATAGAATCATGAAGCACAATCAGTAGCCAGACACAATCCACAAAACACCTGAATAGCCATCAAAGGTGAAGGAAGACCCTCTCTCTCTCTCTCTGTTCTCTCACTCTCTCTCTTCAATTCACTGCAGCATAATTAAAGCAATGCGTCCCACAACAAATTCTCTTTTTACTATGAGAGAAGTAAAACCAAAAACGAAACGGTTTGATATCTCCACTGTACTATTTTCTTCTTAAATTGAAAAAGAAAAAGTAAAAAAAGAAAAAGTAAAGAAATTTCAATTCAGAGTAACCCCGTTGTCCTCTCTCTCTCTGACCCCAAAACCTCTTTCAACTCTTGGAAAACAACCCTTGCTTAGCACCCACCCACTGTAGGTGCAATTCCGTTTTTAAATTATCGGATAGAGGTGGAAAATTGGAAATTGGAGATGCTAGTATTTGGTGACTTTGGTTACTGATATATTTGTTTAAGAGAGTGATGCAATCTGTAGTACGTCCTAACACTCCAACTCATTATAATTTATTAAAAATTATAAAAATTAAGAAAGAGACGTTAAATATTAAATAATGTGTGAGATTCATCAAATTTAATTTTTTTTAATAAATTTAAATTAATCAAAGAAAATATGTTTAAAAGATTATGACAGAGAGAATACTACTAATATTTTTTAATTTGTTTAATTTAAAAATTGAAAAAAAAATTAAATCTATAAATATAGGCATTATTTATAGTTTTATTTTTAAAAAATAAATATTATAAGTAGTGTTTCACATGATTGATAAATAATTTTGCATCTTAAACATGTATTTAGAGATTTAATATATAACAAAAATTATTTAAAAATTTACATTAAATACATTTCAATATTTCAAGAACTTAATTTTTAATTTTCAATCGGGAATATTACTAAAAAAAACAACCAAAGCATTCATCGTGTTTTTTTTTTAAAAAAAATTTGACGACCTCCTTTTTTTGTCTCTTATGATTGTGTTTTTAAAGTTATATTGAATATATAATGTAATATAGTAACAAAATATAGAACATAAAATTTAAACGTGGATTAAAAAAGACTACAAATATATTAAAAAAAATGTAGAAATTTAAATGTAAATTAAAAGGTAATACAAAACAAAAACAAAATATAAAGACAAAAAAGCAGTAGTAAGATGATATTCCATGAAGAGATCTCTTTTTCTGGCGTAATGGATGAACTCTTCGACGTTATTCTATTTGTTGTGTTCGTTCACTTTTTATTTTAACATGTTCTACTTGTGTTTATTCATCTTTTGTTTTAACATGTCTTTGGGAAAAAAAAGAAGTTATTATTAGTATTATTATTATTGTCCTCATTGGTATCATTTTTTTTTTCATCTCAATTTCTTTCTCTTATTGATGAGGTATTACAAGATGATAATTTTCTAACAATAGTTGTTGGTATGCCAATGTGAAAAGAAAAAAAAAGTAATGGTAATCATGAATGAAATTGATTCAAAAATATTAAAACTTTTTTCTTATAATAAAATATTAAAACTTAAAAGATGTTAAAAGAAATATAGAATGCATATGCAAATCGTTAATAAAATACCAAACTTTAACTTCTTCTTTTTTTAATTCCATTATAAATCTAAAAGCGCAAGACATGTTTACTAGCACCCTTTTTTTAATTAATGAAATATTTTAAACATTAGAAATGAAATATGTTCTAAACAAAATTCAAAACCTACATAATTATACGAAAAAAATAAAACACAGTTAATTAACTAAATTGTATAAATTTATAAAGTACATTGTTAGAAATTTTAAAATTAATAAAAACACTATAATTGAAAATTACATAAATGCAAGTCCAGTTTTATATACATGATGTATGGAATTTTTATTTTTTTAAATGTAAGTTGTATCCGGATATATGACTTGTACATTTTTTAAATTAAACAAATATTTTATTGAAGCACGACACGATTTATCAATGCTATTTCATTAACAATATCAACGTGTTACAGCCATTTAATATTTTTTATAAACTGTCATAATTCAGTTTAAAAAATTGTTGAATGTTAGCTATTTTCAGTCAAAAGTTGGAGAATAGTCTTTAAAATTATTGAGATTTATTTTAAAAAATAATTTTCATCAACAATTATTTTCTAACCATAGGTCAACTTAGTAATAAGAAATCGGAGTAATTTATACAAAATTTAAAGATTTTTTCTTTATAAAAAATCATGCACGTGAAATTAAAAATTAAACTAATTATATACCTAAGAAATATGGTTAATACCGATTACCAGCCTCTGGTGAGAGGGACGTTGACCATTGCAAAAATCAAATTTGTTATTAGTAATATTAAAATAAATTTTCGAATATGGTACTATTATTTAGGAAATGAGGTTCTTTTGTCTATGTTGGAGGTGGGACCCACAAACTGAATCATAGCAACAAAGTCAAACAATCAGCTGACTTGTAAAAGTTGTTATCTGTCCAAGTGGGCAAACCACAAAGTCCAGAGCTCCCGGATCCCTCAATAGCATGGATTTGTGACTCTAAAATCAAACGGGATCGTACTAGTATTTTAATATAGAATAAATATTCATTTTAATATAATTAAATTTTATTATTTACTATTATATAAATTTATTGAAACAAATATTTTTAAAAAAAATTATTGTTACTATTTATTTTAGAAATTTTCTTTAACAAGAATATTTAAAAGATTTTTATTGTAAATTTTAATTGTACTTGTCTGAAAGTACACAGATAAATATATGATGTCAAAGTTTATGAACAGATAGCTTCAATGGATAGAGTATTTAGAAAATAACAGAAATAGAGAGGCGGCTAAGAAACATGAATTTCTGTGTGTATTGATTACCAATGATTACAGTTTATATAGTCTGTACAAAAGGATGGAATGACCTAAAGGAATAAAGCATATTCTGTACAATATATGACAGCGCATTATTGCTGTAAAATGGTCACTAAAATAAGAAGGAAAAGAGGAAAAATAACAGAAAGATCCTTCGTTGTGCTGTCATGTAATTTGTGCTGTGCTGTTATACGGTTCTGCTGTTAGCCCCCCACAAGCTGGAGGTGCAAAAATGTTTTGTAGCTGTAGATTGGAGAGATTCAGTTTGAAGGCATGAGGAGGCAAGGCCTTAGTGAAGATATCCGCGAGTTGTTTGGCAGAAGGAACAGGGAGCAATTTCATCAAGCCTGCTTGGGTTTTCTCACGCACAATATGGCAATCAATGTCCAGGTGTTTCGTTCTTTCATGAAACACTGGATTGGCAGCAATGTGGAGGGCGCTGGTGTTGTCGCAGTAAAGGAGGGAAATCTGAGAAAGGGAAATATGGAGATCTCTGAGCAAGTAAATGATCCATTGCAATTCACAGGTAGCAGAAGCGAGGGCTCTGTATTCTGCCTCGGAAGAAGATCGTGATACAGTGGTTTGCTTCTTTGTTTTCCATGAGATGAGAGCATTACCAATAAAGAAACAGTAACCGGTGATGGAACGTCGAGAAGCTACACAAGTGGCCCAGTCAGCATCACTAAAGCCTGAGACTTGAATTGGACAAACTCTAGGAAAGAAGAGTCCTGTACCTGGACAGCTTTTGAGGTAACGAAGAACACGCATGGCTGCGGCATGATGAGCATTGGTGGGTTTTGACATGAATTGGCTGAGTTGCTGTGTGGAAAAAGCAATGTCAGGGCGAGTATTAGTCAGATATACTAATCGGCCAACAAGTCTTCGATATGGCAAGGGGTCATCTAAATAACCAGAGGCATCATCATGAAGCCTAAGAGTACTATCCATTGGAGTCGAAGAAGGTTTGCAACCAAGCATTCCGGAGTCACTGAGTAAGTCTAAGCAGTATTTTCGTTGACAAAGGGAAATTCCTTTAGAAGAGTGAGCTACTTCAATGCCTAGGAAGTACTTCAACTGTCCTAAATCCTTGACATGAAAATTGCTGTGCAGAATGTGTTTAATGCGAGTGATTTCAGCAGCAGAATTGCCCGTTAGCACAATGTCATCTACATAGATGAGCAGAGCAGTGAAAGCTGAACCATGTCTTTTAGTGAATAGACTATGGTCAGAATGAGCTTGTTTGTAGCCATTGGAAAGCAACAAATTGGATAACTTTTCATACCACTTTCTGCTGGATTGCTTCAGCCCGTAGAGTGATTTGCGCAATTTGCAACTGTGACTTGATGAGTAACCAGTTAAACCTTGTGGCAGCTCCATGTAGACATCTTCCAGAAGGTCACCATGGAGGAAGGCGTTACTGACATCTAATTGTTGGATGTGCCACTGATTTATGGAAGCCAGAGCAAGGACAACACGAACAGTGGTCATCTTGACTACAGGAGAAAATGTCTCAAAGTAGTCAATACCCTCAATTTGAGAATACCCCTTTGCTACCAATCGGGCCTTGTAACGCTCTATGCTGCCATTGGGTAAACGCTTAATTTTGAAAACCCATTTGCAGCCTATCGGGCGTACATGAGAGGGTGTTTCAACTACATCCCAAGTGTGATTCAATTCAAGGGCTTTGAGTTCACATGTCATGGCCTCACGCCAACATGGATTCTGAATAGCTTGACGGAATCCAGTAGGTTCATGTTCAGAAGATAGGGCCATTAGAAAATGATGGTAGGAAGGAGATATGTTAGTGTAGGACAGAAAACTTTGAATTGGATGTGAACATCTTGTGGATGATTGGACGGACTTAAGGGAAGGAAGCTTGTATTGATATTCGGAAAGGTATGGAGGAGGATGGATATCACGCTCGGAACGGCGCGGTGGTGGAATGGCAGGAGAGGATGATCTGTGGTGAGGCACAATATCAAAGTCGGTGGAAGTAGGGTATGAGGAAATAGAGTCATGGAAAGGAGATGTGGGTGCGGCAGGTGAAGATGGAGACGCAGACGCGTCTGGATTAGGATTTTGGGAAGGTGAGGTGTCGTTTGGAGAAGTTGGTGGTGTGGTTAGTATATCTGGGTTTGGTGATATGGTTAGGGATGGTTGGGTTATGAATGGAGAGGTAGGTGCAGATGTGTGGAAGGGAAAAGAAGTCTCATGAAAAATAACATTCCTGGAGACAAGTATTTCTCTTGTATTAATGTCCAAAATAACAAATCCCTTTGTGCCATTTTGAAATCCCATAAAAATACCTTTTCTTGAACGAGGTTCAAACTTATGACGTTGGTTGTGAGTGGAAGCATAACACAAACAACCAAAAACCTTTAGCATGGAAAAATCGGGAGGAATTTTATTTAGAAGTTCAAAAGGTGTTTTATGTGAAATGATGGGAGAAGGAACCCGGTTAATGAGAAAAATGGCATGCTTAATGGCATAGGACCAAAAATTTGAAGGAAGTTTAGATTGAAACATGAGGGCCCTAGCAACATTAAGGATATGTTGATGTTTGCGTTCCACTCTCCCATTTTGTTGGGGTGTGTAAACACAACTAGTTTGATGGATAATTCCTTTAGAATTGAAAAAATCTCTTAAAAAGAATTCCGGTCCATTATCCGATCGTATGCATTTAACTTTGGTTTCATATTGATTCTCAACCAAATTAATGAAATTATGAACATGAGTCTTCACTTCACTTTTTGATTTTAATAAAACAACCCATGTATATCTACTAAAATCATCAAGTATGGTAAGAAAATATTTGTGCCCGTGAATGGATGCCTTTGAAAAGGGTCCCCAAATATCCATGTGAATCAAATCAAAAATCTTAGATACTCTACTTGAGCTAGGAGAATAAGACAACTTCTTTTGTTTAGCAAAATGACAAACGTCACAGACTTCATTAGAATGTTTTGAAATAAAGGGAAATTGTTGATTCAAGACATTAAGACGGTTACTAGATAAGTGTCCTAATCTAAAGTGCCAAAGATTGGAGTTATTGATGGGGGTGGCAGTAGCATTATTAGTGGATGATCTCCTTTCCTTTCCAATATCTAAGTGAAAAAGTCCTTCTTTTAAGTTAGCCGAACCAATCATCTTCAAGGTGTTCATGTCCTGTATTTGGCAAAGAATATTAGAAAACTGATTTGAGAAAATGACACGGCATGGTGCAGTGAGTAACAGTTTAGGAAGAGATAATAAATTAAAAGAAAAATTTGGAACAAAGAGGACATCATGGATAACGAAATCCGGAGATAATTGTATGCTTCCAGAAAAGTGGGCTTGAACAATGGACCCATTTGGTAAATTAATATTTAAAGGTTTAATTTCAGAATATTTAAAAAATAAATCTATGGATGTGGTTATGTGATCAGTGGCTCCGGAGTCAATTATCCATGGTGTGGTGTGTGAGAGATTATTAAGTGTGTGTGTGGTGTTAATAGAAAAAATAGACCTACTACCAAGACCACTGTCATGAGATTGGTTTGGGGTGGAGTGAGAGAGGTTAGCCCTTGAAGGCGTTTCTGAACTTCCCCCACCAGATCCAGAGGCTTTATTCAGAAAACCCATTAGCTGTTGGAATTGGGCCATAGTAGTGTGAAGGTCTTGGCCCAAAGTTGAACCATCCTGTCTTTCTCTGTCGCGAGTTAGGGCCGGCGAAGGAGGAGTTGAAGAAGAGGAGACAGCAGCGCTGTTAGCAGCGCCTCTAGTGGTAGCGTTTCCAGCTGCAAATGTGTTTTTGTTATTGAAAAGGCGTGGCTTTCCTGGGTATTTGGGATGTCCAGGTGGATAGCCATACTTTCCGTAACACACATCTTCAGTGTGTCCAACCTTGTCACAATGGCCGCATTTTGGTGGTTGGATGTTGTTTTTCAGGAAGCAAGAATCAGAGGTGTGGCCTAGGCGTCCACAATGATCACATTTGCGAGGCTGTTTTGTCCCCCCTTGTTGCGAAGGGCCTCTGTGATTGCCAGAGACAGCATTGATGAAAGGGTTTGAATCTATCGAAGAAGAAGATTGAGGGTTCTGCTGTCGCTCATGTTGGATAATCATGGAAAATACACGGTTGGCAGAGGGAAGAGGATCAAGCAACAAGATTTGGGAACGAACCATGGCAAAGCGTTCGTCAAGACCCTTCAAGAACCGGATGATGAAATCCTGTGAGTGGTATGTACGAGCAGAGCAAGAACAGGGTGTAAGAGGACGGTAATTATCCAACTCTTCCCAGAGGGACTTCAAGGATGTGTAGTAGTCAGTTACAGAGAGGGCTCCTTGTTTAAGAGTATAAATGTCTTCTTGTAACTCAGCAATACGAAGCAAATCGCCTTGAGAGAATCGTTCACCAATGTCTGTCCATATATCAGTTGCTCTGTCGAAAAAGACAACACTCTGAGCAATGGAAGGAGAAAGAGAATTCAGGAGCCAAGACATAACCAGAGTGTTACATCTCTCCCAGGATGGGTATTTAGGATCAGTGGTTGCTGGAATGGGTATGGCACCAGTAAGGAAACCCATTTTGTTCTTCGAAATCATGGCCATTCGGAAGGAACGGGACCATGATTGGAAGTTGTTAGCAGAGAGCTGGGGAGAAACCACAACTGAGGAAGGGTTCTCACTTGGATGTATGTAGAAGGGACTGGAAGGAGTTTGACAAGGATCAACAAATGGAGGAGGAGGAGGAGAAGACGTTTCATCCTCATGATCAGAAACAGATTCGGCCATGAAAAAAAATGGAACCTTTAGAAGGCTGCTGATACCATAACAGAAATAGAGAGGCGGCTAAGAAACATGAATTTCTGTGTGTATTGATTACCAATGATTACAGTTTATATAGTCTGTACAAAAGGATGGAATGACCTAAAGGAATAAAGCATATTCTGTACAATATATGACAGCGCATTATTGCTGTAAAATGGTCACTAAAATAAGAAGGAAAAGAGGAAAAATAACAGAAAGATCCTTCGTTGTGCTGTCATGTAATTTGTGCTGTGCTGTTATACGGTTCTGCTGTTAGAAAAGATATTTCAACACTCAAGTCAAGTATGACACAAGTATTTAGGTGAATAATAAATGAACAGTAATAATTTTTACCTTAATTTATGTAATTATTTATACTGATCATAGTAGACTTTGATTTGTTATGCTTTGATTTTTGAATATTAAATAGGTAATATGATTGCTAATGACAGATTAGCCTTCTTATATTGTTTATCTTTTTCATCAATTATGTAATCCACATATGATGACTTAAGAGTGTGATTGTCGTGGCTATCTCGATAGTCAAGAGTATTGAGATAATCGTAATTAGTATAAGTGTAAATTAGTGTTACATATATGATTGTCTTAGTAGTTGAGAGTGCCAAGACAATAATGTGTATAATTGAGACAAATGTAACTGAATCAATGTATATCAAGGTTGATTATCTCGGTTATCTTAATAGCTAGGAATGTCGAGGCAATAATGTGCGTCAAGACAATCGTAATTGGGCCAATTGTATGTCAAGGCTAACCATCTCAATTATCTCAATAATCAAAAATGATGAATGTGCCTATTTTAAAGTTTAAGACTTGCTCATATTAATTCATTTTGGTACACAAGCCTCCTAATTTTAAAGAGTTGAATGATGATAAGGTTGAAAATTAAAGGTGTTTTAGTGATAATGTTGGCCTTGAGAAGTGTACCATATGTGACTCTTTGTTTTGAAACGTCGCCTTTGGGAAGTCAAAAGGTTACGCCTTTACAAATCATTAAATTTTAATGATCTAATGGTTACAAGGAAGTATGTTGTTTAAGATTCCTTAGATTGCTTATTATAAATAGGAGATACATTTGTTTCTTATGATCCACCAATATTTCTCTTTGCTCTGAGTACTCAAGAGTTATTCCAATTAAGCATCTTACTAGCCACATATATTTGTACATTTTAGTACATTAATTATAATATAATAATATATATTAAGAAAATATTTATTATAAATTTTCAATTATATAAAATAAATATTATTTACATTCCATATTAAAATATTAGTAAATAGATATTTTAAAAATAAAAAAAGTATATTTTAAATTGTAATAAAAATTTATTTTCATTTATCAATAATTTTATTAAAATTTAACTTAAAGATAAATATAAAAGAAGATAGTTGAATTTATTATAAATATTTGTATATTACAATATAAATCATTTATTATAAATTTAAATATTATTTGTATATTAAAAAATATTATGAATTTTAATTACAATATATCTTATATATTTAAACATATTTATATATTATAAACATTAGTTATATAAAATAAATATTTATCATGTGTATATTGTATATATTAAAATATTAGTAAATAATTATTTTTAAATATATGTTATATTTTAGATTTTAATGAAAGATAAAAAATATACTCACTTTTCTAAGTTTGTATACTTTAATTTATAATATTGGGTGTAAGTTATCAAGCTAGATTAGATACCGTGCTTCCAAGTTCCGGTATATTTGAACCCATTTTATTTTTTTTAACAAAATAATTATTGTTTTATTTTTTTTTAAATCATGGTGTAAACTATTTACTTGCTTTATTAATAATAAATTTTTATTAAGGAATCTGACTCATTATTTTTAGTAAAAAAAAAATTAATTATCTTTTTTTTATTTAAAAATTTGAATTTAAGATTTAAGATAAAGTCTAAAAATAACTTGTTGGTATCCTTTTAACTTTTAAGATTATTTCATCTGCAAATACAAATAACAAAAAAAAAGATTAAAAAAAGTATTTTAACATTAATAATTAACCAAAACAATGTTTTAAAATAAAAATAAAAATAAAAATAAAAATAAAAATTTCTTAAAATAGTATTCTTTATAAAATTTGTTTCATAGTTTTCTTTTACATCTCACAAAAAAAAACAGTAGATTTTTTCTCCCTGGTTATAATTTGAAAGGTTGAACAAATTTGAATCATGTTAGGTTAATTTATTCAATGGGGGTAAAATTCTGACTTGTGGTATAGCTGTAATGTATTATTTGGCATCATTTGCTTCATAGATCATTTTTGAATTTTGATTTTTGTTCAAGGAAATTACTATTTTGAAAATTTAAAGGAGTGTGAAGAAGACCCGTTTCATGTTTTTGCCTTGTTTTGGCACAAAGCAAAGGGGTTGCTTTAAGTTTCAAATTCAATTTAGTATTGAAATCATAAAGAATCGATTCTCGCAGCCCCTTAAAGATAAAAGAGAGAACATTAAAAAACGAATCTTTGATCCAGATGGTTAATCAGAAAAAGGTTATTGTTAGATTTAACATTCCAAATGTTAAATGATATAACAATCTTATGAGCTTGTAGATAGGTAAACGATACATTCAAACAAATGAACAATGATCAACCAATGCAATTTAATAATTATTATTATCTATGACTATCTTATAATATTTTTAAAAAAATGTGATTAAGTTGAATTATTTTATTTGAATCTGTCTGTGCGATAATATTTTATTAACTCTTATATACTTAAACATAAATTTACCCTACGTAAGAATGCATTTAAGATTTTTTTTTGATAAAAAAGTTTGTAGAAATTCTTTTAAGTAATTCAGTTCTTATGTATAAATTAAATATTAATATTTTAAAATAAATTATCAATAAATAAAAATAATTTTGTGTTATAATATAAATTATTTTTTATAAATTTAAAATATAATTTATATGTTTAATAATATTTATTTATACAAAATTTAAATATATTTTATATATTGAAACATAATATTATTTTATATAAGTTATTATAAATTTTAATTATATAATAAATGTAATGACTTAAAAAATTTCTACACTTTACGACTCATATATCTAAGTAGAAAAAAAAAAACATAAATTTAATTATCTAGGATTACTATATGATAGTTTTTGGATATACATGCATCAATATTATATGTATAGGAAGTAATCAACTGAAAACATAAATATAAGTTTCTTAATGGGATTACATCAACATCTTGTACCTATACACATATATACAAACACAAACACACACATATATACAATCATTCAAAACTATAAACATAAACCATAAGTTAACGATCAAGCAACTACTATATAAGTCATATCAGAATAACCACCAACACAACACCACCATCTCCAACATGGTAGTCAAAAGGTCCAGCTCACCTTTCAACCTAATCCTATCTTACTCCAATAATAATATAATCATTGTAGTCCAACAACAAGGAAAACAAGGATAAACTCTTAAACAATAAACAACATAATATAGAAGTAAATAAGTTAACTATACAAAATAACTCCATAAATAAAACACAACAACAACCCAAGCTCAGCTCTACCAAATAAATCAACATACATAATAAAATCATAACTTAATGACTTTCAACATATCAACTCAACATATAGGCAATCACAACTCAACAACACCGCCAACTTAACAATATGATAACTTATATATCGTCGTGCATTCCAACTAAGAGATCTTACAACAAAAGTGAGTAATTTAAGTGACTTGACCTTATTAAACTAAACTTTAATAGCCCAACCTTAATTTTTGGCTTCTTAGGTCAACAATAAATTTAGATATTAATCCATAACATAGTGTGATTTCTCAAATTTTGCCACTTAAACTAGAAAAGTTTGATACCTATTATTTGAAATAGTATAGCTTAGGTATGAGTCCACCATGACATGACATGTATTAATCAAGTCACATATGATTACAACCCGCTAACTATCCTTGTGATACCATGCACATTTCTAATAATAAGTTAAATATTTTATCTTTGAACTTCATATCTTACTCAAAATAATAACTAAGGACTTGTAGGAGACTCAACATTTCACTCTAAGAGACAACAAAACTCAAGGAAGGGTTTCAACAATTAGGCTTTTAGAGAACCACAACAAATATCCACACAATGAGGTGTTTCAACTTTTAAAAACAACACAACTTCATGCATAATACATCTACAACATAACTTCACACAACAACATGCCAAAAACATATCTTAGCACAACACTACTCTACAACATACTTCATACATTGGATCAACATAATTCAACACTACAACATGCCTCTTACGCGCCACAACATCATATTAGACCTTAACATACTCCTCATGCATCAATAATACAATATACAACTTTATACATTCAACATAGTCATGCTCAACATGACCTATCAGCGCTCGATGTCGTCACTTCCCTATGCCCAACGTTAATGAGACAAAGAGCCTTTGGATCACTCACGCCTAGGCATGGTAATCTAACCTACCTCCATGGATACCTTCTCGAAGCCGCCCCTATTTGGATGGGGAAAACCTGTGTTTAGCAGGTACGGGTTTGGGTTTTCTCGATTGATAAAATCGGGCGCGAGGCGGGGACGAGGATGTTAATACCTGCCCCGTCGTCCTCCCCCCTGCTTAATAATATAATTAAAAAATTATTTATATATACATAAGTCAAAATTAGAAATATTTATATATAAAAATTTGTATTATCTTATTTTTCTTTTGTTTATTTTTAAAATTTATTCATATTTATTATAAATAGGGGAAAAAAAGGTTTAAGAGTGGGGGCGAGGGTTGGGTACGGAAACCCGAACCCTGTCAGGGACAGGGATGGGTACCCAGATTTTACCCCCAAAGGGTATCGTGGGCAGAGGCGGGGATGGTTTAAATTTGCGAGGGCGGGGGGGCGGGGAACATAAAACTTGCCCCCGCCTCGCCCCGGTGCCATGTCTACTCACGCCTGATGTGAATCCTTCCACGTCCAACATCATCCATGTAGAGAGCCTCTACCTCATACACGCTTGACACCACACAACTTGCACCTGGTGTCGTCAAGGCAGAAAGTCACTACCTTGCTAAAGGGGCAAAAGTCTCATCATAGTCAATCCCCTCTTCTTGGTTATACCCCTTGGCCACTAGTCTTGCCTTATTTCTTAGTATTATCCCAGATTCATCAAGCTTATTTCTGAAAACCCACTTGGTTCCAATAATTGGATGATCTTTTGGTAATGACACTAAATCCCACACTTCATTTCTTTCAAATTGATTTAGTTCCTCTTGCATGGCCATTAACCAATGCTCATCTTTAAGTGCTTCATCAATGTTCTTAGGTTCAACTTGTGACACAAATGCCATAGTATTGCAAATATTTTTAATAGCACTCCTAGTTGAGACACCCTTACCAATGCTTCCAATTATGTTGTCCATTGATAAGTCTCTAGTGGTTTTCCATTCCTTAGGCAGTTGTTCACTTGTTTCCTTTGCTTTTTCATGTGATTCACTCTCCTTAGGCACTTCATTAGGTTCATTCTCCAATAGGGATTGATCAAGCAACTCATTTAAATCTTCAATTTTAGTTTGCCTACTCTCTTGCTTATTTGACTCATCAAATACCACATGGACAGATTCTTCTACAACTAGAGTTCTCTTATTATAAATTCTATACGCCTTACTATTTGTAGAGTATCCTAGAAATATTGCTTCATCAGCCTTTGCATCAAACTTCCCAAGTTGCTCTTTCCCATTGTTCAGCACATAGCACTTACACCCAAACACTCTAAAATATGAAATATTAGGCTTCTTACCTTTGTAAATTTCATAGGGTGTTTTCTTTAATATAGGCCGAATCAGAACTTTGTTTAACACATGACAAGCAGTGTTAATAGCATCAACCCAAAAATATTTTGGCAAGTTTGTTTCATTCAACATTGTTCTAGCAAGTTCTTCTAAGGACCTATTCTTTCTCTCAACAACCCCATTTTGTTGAGGTGTCCTAGGTGCTGAGAAATTATGGTTTATACCATGTTCCTCACAGAATTTTTGAAACATCATGTTTTGAAACTCACCTCCATGGTCACTTCTTATAGAGGTGATGTTTGAGCACTTCTCATTTTGAACAAGTTTGGAAAATTTTCTAAAGGCATTAAAAGCATCATTTTTATTTGCAAGAAACATAACTCATGTGTATCTAGAATAGTCATCAACAATTACTAAGCCATAGTAGTTTCCGCCTAAGCTCATGGTTCTTGAAGGACCAAACAAATCAATGTGAATTAATTGCAAAGGTCTAGATGTGGAAATCTGATTTTTGCTTTTAAAGCTAGCCTTCACTTGCTTGCCCTTTTGACAAGCATCACATAGTTTGTCTTTTCCAAACTTGAGTTTAGGTAGACCAACCACTAATTCTTTCCTACTCAATTTATTCAAATGGTCCATATGAATATGTGCAGCTCTCCTACGCCAAAGCCATATGTTTTCTTCTTGAGTTATTAGACACTTTGTGTTTGACATTGTTATAGAGTGTTCTAAGTCAAGCATGTATATATTGTCAATTCTTTTACCAATGAATCTGATTTCTTTACTCTTTTTATCACATATCAAGCAACATGTATCATCAAATTCAATTTTAAAGCCTTTATCACTCAATTGACTAATACTCAACAAATTATGTTTCAAGCCATCAACAAGCAAAACATTTTCAATCAATGTTTGAGAGGAGGGATTACCAACATTGTCATGGCCAAGAATTTTTCCCTTATTGTTGTCACCATAGGTAACATACCCTTCATTCTTCAATTTCAGATTTGTGAATTTTGAAGGATCCCCAGTCATATGCCTTGAGCAGCCACTATCAAGATACCAAAGTAGATTTTTGGCCCTCAAGCATTCCTACAACAAAAAATCAGAGGAAAAATTTAGGTACCCATGTGGAGGGTCCTTGTAGGTTAGTTCTCAGCCTTTGACTCTTCTCAACCCAAATCATTTCTCCATTTGGAACTCCATATTTCCTAGAATAGCAGTTCCTTATTGTATGACCTCTTTTGCAGCAATAAAAACAAGTTGTTTGTCTAGAAAAGTTGCTTTTGAATTTTCTAAAATTTTAATTTTTCACAAAAGCTTCTTTCTTTGACTTAAATGACATGCTCATACTATGGTTAAAACCAAGTCCACTCCTATCAAAGTGTTTCTTTGTTTTCCCAAAAGAATGTTCAAGTTTTCATTTCCATTAGTGAACCTTGCAAGTGTAGATTTTAAATCAGCATTTTCTTTTTCAAAAATTTTGCAATGTTCACAAACATCTTTTGAGGAGTGAGCTTCACTAAAGTTAAACATAGTTTGAAGATTTTCATGCTCATGCTTCAAATCTTCAAGCTCTTGTTCAGCTTCAATTAAAGCATTTTCATACCATTTCAGCTTATTTTTCAGCTTTTGAATTTATGGCTCCTAATTTGACAGCTTCTTCATGAATTTGTATAAAAGCTTCTTGGAGCTGATCATAATCAGGATTTGATTCAAGGTCAGAGTCACTTACAATTGTGTCATGGTCAGTTCCAACCATCAAACACAGGTTGTTCTCCTCACTTTCAGATTCTTCACTTGTTATGCTTGAGTCATTGTCTTCCCAAGCAATATAGGCCCTTTTTCCTTTTCCCTTTTTCTTAAACTTCTTCTCCTCTTGTTGCTTCTTCAAGAGATTTGGACACTCAGCTTTCATGTGTCCCGGTTTTCCATATTCAAAGCAATTAAAGGAGGATGTGATTGCTTCCTCTTTCTTGTTTGTCTTTTTATTGAATTTGTAGGGGGAATTCTTCTTTCTTCTCATGAACTTTCTGAACTTCTTCACCAGCAGATTGAAGTTCTCGGTTTCGGAATCATCAAAGCTTGTTTCTTCACACACCTCTTTACCTTTGGCAGATTTCAAGGCTTTCAATGACACTCCTTTGCCTTTCTTATCTTGCTGCTCATGTTCATCAAATATGTGCAGCTTTTGCTCATGCTCCCTTAACTTCCCAAAGAGAGTAGCTAATGTCAAGGAGGTCAAATCCTTTGATTCTTCAATGGCTGTCACCTTTGCTTGCCATGATCTGTCCAAGCATTGTAGCACTTTTAAATTCAGCTCTTCCTTCTCAAATTTCCTGCCAAGGTCAACAAGGTGATTTATCAGGTGTGTAAATCTCTTTTGAAAATCAGAAATAGATTCACCATTTTGCATTCTAAACAGCTCATATTCTCTTATGAGAGTATGCTTTCTTGATCTCTTTACATCACTTGTTCCTTCATGAGTGACTTGCAAAGTATCCCACATTTCTTTAGCAGATATGCATTGTGAAATTCTAAAAAATTCATCAATAGACAATGCAGATGTTATAATGTTTTTGGCTCTCTTATCATGTTGGGCTCTTCTCTTTTCCTCATCACTCCACTCACTCCAATGTTTTTCCTTAAGCTCACCATCATCATCTTTTTTCATAGGTATATAGGGTCCATTTTCTATAGCATCCCATACAACAATATCAATAACTTCAATGAAAATTCTCATCCTAATTTTCCAATAGACATAGTTTTCACCATTGAAAACAGGAGGTCTATGAATAGACACACCCTCACCATAGGGTAAATTGTTGTTGGCCATTTTTAAAATCTTGAATAACTCTCAAGAACCTTGCTCTAGATACCAATTGTTAGAAAAGAATGGCACAATCCAAGAGGGGGGGTGAATTGGATTCAATGACCCTTTAAAAATTTATCAGAGTATTTTGGATCTTAATTTCAATCAAAAACTTTTCTATGACAGAATTTCCAAATGAAGCTCTTCTAAAGACTTGTTATGAAAATATGAATGTAATATGCTCACTTGATTACAACATAATGAGGTTCAACAATAATGTTCATTTGCAGATTTAAACCATCAAGATTCACATACACTTGTTAATCAAGTTTTATCTTCTTTAAAGTTTAACCAAGAAATTACTGAAAGTAAAAGATAAGGTAGAAGAAGATTGCACAAGTCTTTTATACTGGTTCAGTCACTCCACATGTGACCTACATCCAGTCCTTAATCAACACCTGATTAAGATTTGTTCCACTATCTTTAAGCAAGAAGGTTTACAAGCACACACACATGCATATACTTCAACACTAAAAGATAACCACTTTCTTGACCCCAAGAAAGCACCCCTTGTAGAACCCACTACAAGAAACCTTACAACTTGAGAAACCCTTCTCAAGATTTTCCACAAAGATTCACAAAGAATAAAAGGAACGAATTCACCTGGAATTCTTGAACAAATCTTTATCTTCCCCTTTCAAGAATATGATGATGATGATCTTCTAACAAAGCTTTTCACAAACGTTTTCACTCTTGGATTTCACAAAGAAAACTCTCCAAGATGTCACAAAGACTCACAAAAACGTTTTTCACAAATTGATTATCAGTTCTAACTCATGTCTGAAGTTTCTCAAAGTTCAAACTATTTATAAAAGTTTCAGACACAGATAATCAATTATTTTAAAGAATAACCGATTATTTTGTTCTTCAGATTTTCTGGAAATCAACCAAGAACAATATAATCGATTATTTAGCTGGATAATCGATTATTCCAGAGAGTTGTTCCTGGGATAATCGATTATTTTGGAAAATAATCGATTATTACAACAAGGCATTCCACTTAGCCTATTTGCTGAAATAATCGATTATATTTAACAATAATCGATTATTTTGAGTTAGTTCTTAAAACTTCATTTTAAGACTCAATAATTTTCCAATGTTTTTAACTCATCATCATATACTCTCTACTTGGTTTAGATATAGATATTCTTATGCACATAGCATACAAAGCACACAAAATATAAAAACACATTCAAAACAATTTATTTCCTAAGTTCTATTACATAACTTCATTTCATAGCATTTTCTTGACTCTTCTTTAACTTTGTTTTTGTGCTCCAAGTTGTTGTTGTATACTTGTTGTGATCATCAAAACTCCTTTATGATTCAAGCTCTCCTAAGCTCAACAACATGAGATTAAGTTCAAACAAACCATCACAAATATATCCTTTACCAACACAAGAACCATGTCGAGAAATTACAATTCTATTAGATTCAAAAATAACTTTAAAACCTTGATGAACTAACAAAGAAACACTAATCATTTTTTTCTAATATTAGAAACATGAAAAACTTCATATGAGACAAGATGATTTTCAAAAGATAATTCTAACTCTACTCAGTCTAGACCAATAATGTGTGCTAAGCTCGTATTCCCTATGCTCACAATATGTGTGCCACATTCTTGATATGAAAAAAAATATTTTTTTATCAGCACACACATGAACATTAGCTCTAAAATCAATCCAATAACCATTTGAGTTATAAATGCAATTTAACTCTAGGCTAGTGACATGATACTTGTTAGATGGGGAATCCGAACTAGAATTAGTGATTATAACATTAGCTTGAGGCTGAGAAGATGATTTTGGATTAGATGCAACATCTTTTGGTTGACGACAATGATGAAAATAATCCCTAGCAAAATGATCGTTTCACCTACAAATAAAGCAAATGACTCATTTCCTTGAATTTTACTCTTTAGTTTGTTGTTGTTACTAAAAGCCCTATTTTTATTTTTGGAGAAATGGGAGTTTTGACCAAACTTATTATTTTAGAAAAACTAGATTTTTTGAAATACTTTTATTATAATTCTCCACTAAATGAGCCTTAACTTGAAAATGAGGTTTATGAGAATCCTTTTGTGAAAGACAATGTTTATCTTTAGTTTGCAAAGAAACCAACAAGTCATCTAAAGTAAAATAATCAAGTTTATGCTTGGGGCTTCTTACAAATTTAGACTAAGAATGAGACAATTTAGAAATTAAAAGACTAACAAGCATTTTGTCGGGCAAAATAATTTATTTCTTCATGTCATAAATAATGTTTTTAAATTCATGAACTTGGTCTGAAAAAGTTTTTCCATCTTCCATTTAAAATTAAATCATTCTTTCACAATAGTATTGTCTTAAACCTTTTTCATCATAACCATATTTCAGTTCAAGAGTATCTTATAACTCTAATGCAATTTTTATATGACAAAAGATTTTATAAATATTATTAGATAGAACATGTAAAATAAGATCATGACACAAATACCTTGTCACTAGAAGAACTAACTTTAATCAAAGTACCATAATTTTTTTTTCCTGTTTTTTCATTTAAAATAACATAAAATAAACTCAACTCTGTAAGACAAAATTCTGTTGTTGCGAACACAAGAATTTTTCACTATTAAATTTTTTTGACTTACTACTCAAAGACTTTAAAATATCATTTGTAGACATGTTGATATTGAACAATAAAAGAATTTCTCTCTCCAAGATTGTTAGAAAAACAAGAGCACCAATAAATAAAAATTATATTTATCAATAAAGTTAATACCAACAATATAATAAATACTAAGAAATTAGTAACAACTAATTAATCACAAAGAGTAAAATAAATTTAGAAATAATAAAATTATAATAGTTAGGGTTGAAGTACGTAAAGTGTTATCTTTAGAGAAAAAATGTCTCTACTATATTGGTAGTTTGAATTTTATAGTATACTATTTTTTTAAGATACGTCAATTCGTTAGATCGTTCGTGTGTAACAAAAAATCTCTTATAAAAAAACATTGCTCTAAAAATATTTAATAGTATTAGAAAATTTTGAGGGAGAGATAACTTTCACTTTTGTGATGTATGTTGTGTGTGCTATATTTTCTCCACCCCGATATTTATAAAGATGCAATCCCAATGTCATTGAAAACAAAATGCTAAAAAAAAGTGTGTACTACTGCAAGAGTTGCTAACATGCAACAACCAAAACGTAAACAACGTTAAAAAAAACAACGTAAGTAACAAAACTGGTTGTCACAACATTTGCTAAGGCATGTAACAAGATAACATTTGAAAACCAATAAAAAGGATTTACAAAATAATTAATAAAACAAAAAAAGGACTTGGTCAAAATGTAATAGACCATCACGTGAAGGGGAAAAAAATTATTAAAAAAACAAATATATATTTGATATTAAATTATAATATTAATTTCCAGTAGCCATAACCCCTGCTGTGTTACTCATGCATTTGTCCCTGAATCTAGCAACACAATGTCATCATTCAAGTTAACTACTCCTGTGTACTTAACCTTTGTAACATTACCATTAGGCAAGTGAACTAAAGTAGAATAAATTTTATGATAATGTTTATACTATCTCAAAGATGAACATATATGATCTGAATACATCTTTACTCATAGAAAGTGAACAACATATGGTATTGAGATTAATACCTTCATGTAAGTTCTCTACAATTTGATTATTTTAGAAAACTTGATTTACAACATGTGAAATTTGAGTCTCTACATTGGACTTCATGTTGTGTGAATTGAGTAAAGACAAAAAAATGCCTTATATTCTTCACGAGTAAATGTGGGACCACTTTGTCCCTTTACATAAACATTTTCTTCATCCTTAGATTCCAATTCATCACCATTACTAACTAAATTTGTAGTTGTAGAAGAACCTTTATACTTTGATCCAAATACTTTGATCCAAATGAGTAACCAGGTGGATATCCATCCTTTTTGTACATGTGTCCACATATGACCAACTTTACCACAAAAACGTACAAGCTTTGTTACTAAAGTTTCCTCTTCCTTTACCGAAAAACTATCTTGCACCTATAACATTAGCCATAACATGTCTTTCATCTTCATCAAGAGTCGAGCTATTTAGACAATACCTCTCGTACTGTACCACCATAAACAAGACTCAATTAAGACTTGGTAAGGGCTTAATTAGAGGTAATTGAGATCGAACCATGGCAAAATTTTCACTTTATCCCATAAAGAAATGACATTAGGGATTATGTCTATAATTGTCTAACTCTTCCCATAAAAATTTCAATTTAGTAAAAAAATAAGTAACACAACGAATCTTGCTTGAATGAGTATGATTCTTACTTTAACTCTGCTATGTAAACATAATCCTCTTGTGCAAAGTGTTCTTTCAAGTCATTCCATACATTAGATGCATTTTCAACATAAAATATGTTTTATTCAATTGAAGGTACATTAAAATTTATAATCTATGAGCGTACCAAGTTATTCTAGCGTTCCCAAGCATTAAAGCACAGATCGAATTCATCTGGTGCAAGAAGGGTTCCATCTAAGAATTGAAACTTGTTTTTGGTGATGAGTGCTTTCTTCACCAATCTTGGCCAAACATGATAATTCTTCCATTTAGTAGAGGATTCACTAGGGCATTCATCGGATTCTTTATGAGGTTAATAGATCAAAGGACGATCTTAGATCTTCTAGGAAAGCATGTTTTAATGATAACAAACTTGAACTTTTTTTACAAAAAATGTTTTTAAGGTCATATAAAAAAGACGATAGTATAAGACAATTGGTTATGATAACGTATAAACTCTCAAACGAAACACTTTGTTTGTCTAAAATGAATGCATTAAATATATATGTGAAAAAAAAAAAATATATATATATATATATATATATAATTTATTATGTTTGGTAACCATATCTTCTATGTCTATGTTATTCTTTAATAGATTGAAAGAATAAAAACTTCTCTAGTATTCAAACTTTAAAAAAGAATGAAGATTTGTTTTTCATAAGAGAAAAGACAAACATATATCTCAAAGTATGCAAAGTCATGGATAAAATCATTTTTGATTGACACACGCAAAAATTCTTTTTATTTTGTACCATAAAGGTAATAAGTAATCTCTTTAACTATATTAAGAAGTAACAATTTGATGAGAAATATTTAATGCTCGCATTTAATGCACTAATGAACATTTTATTCTACAATGAAAGAAGACGAAGAAAGATGAAACAAGTTTACGAGTGAAGCTTCAATATTTGCAATGGTCATCTTCATCAAATATTTATATAAAACTTTTTGAAGACTTAGAAAGAAAGAGAGAGAACATCAATTGTAAAAATTCATTTCATTCTTTCTAGGCAAAATTTTGTACTCAATTGTTTGTTGTATCACGTTTTGTGAGGAAGATAAAAATTTGTTATTGCCCAACTTTAGTTTGGTATTTTAACTTGAAACTTGAAGAGACTTTATATAAAAAAAATACTTGATTATTAAAGTATGTAGAAACTTTGTTATTTAAAAAAATACTTGATAGTTGCTTGAAAAGGAAAATTAAAAAAAAAATACTGGGGTGTATTGAATTAGGATTTTAAATGACTTTTTTAGTTGAAAAAAGTCCTGTAGATTTTAAAAAACTTTGCAAAATTTTCATGACTTTTAAGATTTTGTAGGATTCCACAAGACTTTCAATCAGGATTTTAATGGATTATGCAAGACTTTTAAGTTAGGATTTTAATAGATTCTGCAGGACTTTGTAGAATTTCATAAATTTTAAGAGTTCAAGATTTTTTTCATACATTCAAATTTAAAAAGAGACAAATATAAAAAAATAATAATAATGTCTGGATAAATAATAATAATATTTCTCCATAATATCATGTTATTCTAAATAGAATTCACCCACATATCCATAGCTATACTAGTTCTGCAAACATTAGCTAGTATCTTTTCGCTCTTGCTCTTGGGTTTTAATAATAAGCTCAAAATTATGATTTTCATTAACCGGTAATGTTGAAGATGAAGATTTATCCATCACTCCAATTGGAAATTCATTAGAATGACATTCTTTACGAAGAAAGTTATGTAGTACCGCACATGCTAAAAATTATTCTAAACAACATTTCAAATTTTTTATAATTTGTGATTTAAAATATTTTATTTATAATTTTATAAATGATTAAAAAAATAGTGGGACAACTACCCTACTCTCTTATAACTAAATATGTCCCTTCATTTTATATTGGTACTAAAGTAGAAATTTACAAACATCAACTAGGAGAAAAAAATATATACATAAAATTTGTTACAGGTACAAAATAATTTTTTAATTTTTAATTGTTTTCAATTATTTATTCATGAAGAAATATTTTTAGGATTGAATTCTAAGATACTGTCTTATGTTAATTTTCTTTTTTAAAATATAAAAAATCCTAATTTCATAATATAAAAATTTTAAAAAAATAAAATTCATAGTAAAAAAAAAATAATTGTTGAGTCATAAAAGGGGAAGGATAACAGTAACAAATTCAAGAGAGCGAGAGAAATCATAGTTTTTCTGTTGAGAGGGTTTTTTTCCCAACTAAGATCCATTCTTATCATTTTACTCACAGAAATCTTAACTCAAATTTATCTTACATATATATATAAATCTAAATTGATTACAAGGTCTTGAAGATTTATAGTTGATTATAGAGATATGATATCAATTTTAGCTTTCACATTTTCCTTTTCTTGATGCGTATTATAAAAAAAATTACTATTAAAAGTTAAAATTTCAAGCATTTTCTGTGTTATATAATTGATGAACAATCTCAACTAAATAGAACAAAATAGAACAAGTTAATTAAAGAGAACTGAGAGAAAAATAAAGCAAGTCAATGACAATATCATTTACCTATAAAAGTTTTAACATATAGGAAAATGGAATGGGAACAGTAGTACAATATTATATATGAGTAGTAGTGCAGTATTATTATGAAAAGACATGAGCATAGAAAAAAAAAAGATGAAAAACTCACTTGAAAATTCTTGATGCACTTGAAGATTCACTTCAAACAATCCTTCAAAATCTTATGAGTTTGGATGAGATTGTTTTATGAATTTGGTATTTATAAATACTACTAAAAAGTCCTTCAAAATCTCTCTAATACAACAATCATTTGAAATTCTTATATTTTTGAATACTAATGCATTATTTTTAAGTTGTAAAAAGTCTTAAATGAATACCAATAGATTTTAATGGACTCTTTAAAAAATCTTGAAAATCCTGATTGAATACCATTAGATTGTTTTTAAGTGATATAAAATCCTGATTGAATACCAACGAACTTTTTTATTCAAAAAAAGTCTTTTAAAATTTTATGAAATCCTAAACCAATACACCCCCTAGATTGCATGAAAAGTAACTTTTGGAAAGATAATGAAATTTGATCAAGTTAATTAAGAACTAAACGTAATATTAATGTTTGAAATAAACCAATATAAAAACACTTAACGTGCTTTATCACTTATCTCTTTATGTGCATTCATTAAGGTTTAAGATACTTTTTTATTATTTTGAAAAAATGATTTTTTTAATTTCAATATTTAAACTTTCTTATATGTTTAAAAATATTTATTTATACAAATTTTAAATATAAATTACATATTTAAATTTGTATATATAATTTATTATAAATTCTAATTATAATAATAAAAATTTATCCCGTGAAATACAAATGTTAAAATAATAATAAAATGAAGAAATAAAAGTAAAATATTTACTTTCCAGGAAAAAAAAAAAAATTAAACTCGCAAATGTGCAGGGTCCGTTAATATAGTTTCAGGAAAACTCCAATCACCCATTGAAATTGAAATGAAACAAATATTAGCGAAACGATAAAGCAGGACAAAGACAAGTAGATGACGTGTCTCACACGGGAAGCATGAGAGGCATCGGCAGTTTGCCACTCGAACACGCGTTGTTCAGTCCATGGACACATACATCCAACGATTTCCCTTTCCCGCCGAGTAAGACAACCATTCCACTCCCACACTAAAATTCTGTTATTTCCTTCCTTCATATTCACCTTCTCCATCCCAATAACCAACCCATGATATCACTCTCACTCTCTCCATGCCCTTGAAAAGCATTATCCGGCGGAGGCTTCTGTCTCTGCTCCAGCCATGGCTCCGAGAAGAGCCTCATCTCGATCTCCACTTAGGGTTCCTCCGCTCTCTCGCCGTTCTCACCAACCTCCGCTTCGACGTTTCCGTTCTCAATCACCTCTTCCACGCTCCCGCCTTCTTGTTCTTCAAGGACCTCACTATCGAACGCGTCACGCTTCGATTCTCCACCTGGTTCCCCCCGGCCTTCACAATCGAACTTCACGGCCTGCGCATCGTGCAATCGTTCGAGTAATCAAACAGTCACACCACGAAACGCTATCAGCTTTTATTTATTTATTTTATTTTTCCGTTCCTTAACTGATGATTACTGTTTGGTTTTGGAGGAAACCGGAAGCGGAGGAATGCGTGAGGAGGTTGCGAAATTCGAAGTATGATTATTCGGATTATCTCAGAAAGAATCTCTCGGCGCTTGATCCTGAGGTAACGAATGCACTTCTTCGAGTCTGAATTTACGATTCACACTGAGGTAGATGATGAGTGTTGCTAGTTGGTGAGGTTCTTTGTTAGTCTAGTAACGGATTTTCTCACATTAATAATGAGATTAAAAAATAATAGATGTGATTTTTATCGGTTACTATATCTGGTAGGATGGTACATTGACCTGTTTGATACTATTATTAAGTTATTTAGTGGAATGATTACTTAAAGTCACTTGTTTGATGAGTTTTGTTATGTGATTGCTTTTAATGCTTCAGGATACTCTGGTGAATGCTAAGATAATAGTTGTTTGGAGCAGAGTAGAGAGAACTAATGAACACAAATTAAAGAAAACAAAAACTAATAAAACGAGTCATCCTTTTTTTACTCTGACAACAGACTGTGGAGAACTAGGTTTCGAAATAATTGGATAGAAAATAGGCTTCTAAACATATATAAAGCTGTTTTTCAAATGATCAATCAAGAGATCCGTACTGATTTGCATATTAGTGAACCTTTTTTTCTGTAGAACGGTATTCTAAAAAGTAGATGTAAAATAATGGAAAAATACTTCTACTTGGATTTATTGAATGTGGAAGATTGTGGCCATCTCCATCTCATGTTTTAACTTTTAACCGTTTGTATTTTATACCTATTTATAATGAGGGAATACTACTAGAATAGGGAGAACCACTTGGTACTCAGTTGGTAGATTTGTGGAAAATGGGAAAAATGTGCTTTTTGATTGATATCTGTTCTGAATCCTAATAGAAAGGCCTACCTAGGCTGATAATTGGTTTTTGCTTCCCCATACAGACTCAATTTGTAAACATAATGTCATCATGGCGATACTGTTACCAGTTACCTTTTGTATGAATTGTAGGGCTGTTCACTGCATCAGATTTTGGAAAGGATCTTATTTTCTGTACCTGAGAAAAAAGATTTTACAACATCTTTTTGGAATTTTACTCTGAAAAATTGTCATCTAGTGGCACATGGCATTCACGTTGAGGTTCAATTGCCAGTCTTAAATGATGAATTTGTGTGTTTTGGGGAAATAAAGGAGTTTAGTGCAAGATCTAAATATCTGGATCAAAAATGTCTTCTCAGAGGTTTTCTTAGTACAATTCTTATTCCAATGAAACACAGTTCTCTTATATTGAAAGGCATTGGATTCAAGGTCAGAATATGTGGAAAAAATTCCATAGACCATGTTGTGCTTTCTTCTGATGTGCAAATTTTCACCAAGTTCAGAGATCTTAAGCTGGCAAATTGCACTCTCTGTTTTCCAGAACTAGCGTTTTCATTCTCTCCAAATGGCATTTCTGTATGTCTACTTTTTCACAAATTGCTATCTAATAAGTACAATCAATCTAGAAGTGCTAGAGAATTATGGAGAATAGCAGCAAGCAGAATTGGCCATGTGGCTGTAACTTCTAGGTTGTCATTGCAGGGATTAGTTGGGGTTATAGGTCAATGGATACACTATGTCAATGCTTATGAGAGTATTTTGCTATTAATTGGATATTCTACTGGCAATTCATGGAAAAAGTCGATTTCTAAAGTGTCTCGTAACAAACTGATTTTAAGTTCTGCTAGATGCCATTGGGAGTTGATCTCTGACATTGAGAAAAAGTTGTCTGTTGAAGCCATATCACTTGCAAGGAGAATAGCTCGTCATAGAGCAGCATTGAAAATTTCAATTAATTGTCATGAGGAATCTATCACGACAAAAAATATTATTCGTCCTTTTCTTTTTATACTGGCATTTATGTGGAAAGTGGTCTCTACAATTATCCATTGCCTAGCAAATATCTTTTCTCAGAAAAAAATAGTGCAAGATCCAGATATTGATGGATGTTGTTTGGAAAGTCTTATTGAAGACCCTTGTCAAAGTAGTTGTTTTATGCTGAACTTTGGGAAAATCATAATGACAGTTTCCCAAACCAATGAAATTCATCCATTCATATATCAAAAGTTACAATCACTTTCTGGGATTGTATGCTCAGATTTCCTTTCGATATGTTTTTGTATTGATGCTTTGTTATTAGTATCTGTTGAAGATATTTTTGAACAGAGAGTCTTTCTATCATGTGGGCAAATGAAGGTTGAATCTGCACCTTTGACTATGTCAGCAGAAGAATGCACAGAAAATTCACTTAGTTCAGCTAAAGGAAATGGGAAGGAAAGTATTAATAATATGGAATCAATTATGTGGGTTGAACCTGCTCAAATATTTCTCCTTTCAGAAATTGATGCAGGCCAGGCTGAATATTCTCATGATTCTCATATTGAAAGCTTTATGGAAAAGTTGTCTGTGAGTTGGAAAGGAATTTGCAGAAAGTTGAATGAAGATGAGATCGAGTATTCTGAATATCCATGCCTTGTCTCTAAGGTTGAGATATCTTCCACGTACCCAGACCATAAGAATCCATATTTTGGGTTTTGTGAATGTGGTTTAATGCTAGGGAAATTAAATTTAGTTTTGACTCATTCTTCAGTATCATCGCTGTGTCTAATTCTTAGTCAGATCCAACATGCTATTTTCTGGGAGGACAGGAAGGAAGCGTCCATTGCTTCAAATTTTGTGGACAAAGCAGAAATTTCATGGGTTAATAAATATGACTGTTATTCCAAAGAAATGATTATGACCTTGCTTCAAAAGCTTCCAGAGAAACACATTCATTTTGGAGTATTTGTTGATGGTCCTTCTGTTAGATTTTCACATAGAAGGGAGGCCAATCGTGGTGGTGAAAACACTGATGACATTATCAATCAGGATAATTTTGACCTCACTTTTGATTTCAATGAGATTGAAGTGGTTGTTGGTTCACCTTCTTCATTTGTTATGGCACAATTGACAGGTCAATTGGGTCATGACAATGCCAAAGCAGAATGTGTTAAGTTGGAGTCTCGGGAAATTGAAATTCTAAAACCAAATAATGATAAATATGTATCCTCAGGAAAAGTTTCAATTGGTTCCTACCTTCATCTAAAGGGAGCAAATGCTTATTTAGAGAAGTCTGAAGAAAACCATCAGATTAAACTTTTTATATTGAAGCCAGTTTCTGTCAAGATATTGTCCTTTAGGTAGGATCTTTGCTACAGGCTGGTACTTTATTTTCATTATCCACTACCTCCATTTTATGATGACAGTCTCTTACAGTTGTTCTTATATATTTTTGAATCTTATTTCTTTCCTCCCTGCTTTATCTCTCTTATCCTTAACATTTTAATTTTTGGTTTGAATTAAGTTTAAATAATGTTGAGGCCTTTTTTATTGTGTGCTTGTGTATCATTAGCTCTGATAAATTGATGTGTGGTGACTAACATATTGGTCACTATGGTGACTTAATTTGGTTAGGCCTGGTTTTGGCCTGCTAGATGGGAGCTCCAAACCTGTACTTATTTACGAGGAATGCATAACTGCTACATATTACTGACTGGCATACTTAGACACAACTGCTACATAATTGTTCTGCAGAATTGAATACATAACTACTACATATTCATCCTGGTTAATTAGATACTGTATTTCTGCATTATTAAACACATAACTGTCCTTGATAACTGCAACATGGAAGAGTTTAAAATTCTACATCCCATGTCCCCTCGTTCCAAATAAGTGGTTTACTACACTCTTGAGAGTTGAGTCCACTCATTTGGTTTGTTTGGAGAAGCATTCAATTTGTTTCCCTAGGAGGTCTTTTTCTCATCATTTTTCAAGGATTTTAGTAGAAAGGAGAATAAGTTACTTTTAAATATGTTCTTTCAGCAGTGATGTGGTAAATTTAGTGGGTGCGAAAAGCCAAAAATTTTACTACTTGTTTATTTATGTAATATGCTTGTTTTCTTGGCATACTTCTCATTTTTTTACAAGGCAGTTTTGTTGTTCAATATAAATAGGATAGGTTAACTCTTTCTAACTGAATTTTTTTTTGAGAAAATAGCCAATTAGGTCCCTGAAATTGTAAGTGGCCCTCACTTTAGTCCTTAGATTTAACAAAATTAAAAATAAGTCCCCGAAATTGATACCAGTTAGTTAATTTAATCCCTAAATGGATGTCCCTTATTTATCATTGTTAGTGGTACTTACATGGCACGTTAAGTGACAATGTTCTTGCCACATGGTTCCACATCATGTGAACAACCAAAATAATAATTTAAAGAATATTCATCTTCACACATCACTCTTTTGTATTTGCCCATTCTCCGATCTACGCCTGAACTACATGGACGACCTCTTCAAGTCTGTGACCTGACCATGAAGACCATCAACAATGTTTGGAAGGAGATTGTCACTAGTAACCACAACCACAATGCTGACAACTATGGCAACAAATTTGGGAGTATTAGGAGATGACTGTCGAGGATTTCCATCGCCACTCTCTCTGTTGCCTTTCTTCCCGCCACACCTCTTCCAACCTTAACTCTCAACCCCACTCTCATCCTTTGCTCCACATACAATGACCATGTATGACCGGAACCCCATGCGCCATGCTCTCCACTCCATGGAGTTCCCTTCACAATGAAGCAATTCCTACACAAAATCTATTTGTTACTCCAAACTCAAACCCCCATTCCATAGTTGGAATCTCTTTAGTTGCTGGGGGTATCTTACATGATTGATGTTAATATTTTTATTTTTTTTGGATTCTGTTGTTCCTTGTTGAGTTAACTATTACTTATTTATTTATATTTATTAGATTTTAGGTTTTCTTCTAGACTTATAGGTTTACACATTTGAGCTTTGCCTTTTTTGGTGTGTTCTTAGAATTTTATTAGAAATTTTTGGATTGTTTGGAATAAGGAAAGCACAATTGCATATTCGTTCTAATTACGGAAAGTTTAACTTGCACATATTATTCACCATAAAACTTGGACCCTAGTTAGTGTGGGTTTGATTCAGTAATGATAATCTTGGTACCTTAAATAACTTATAGATTCCAATTGATAGGATAAAAAGATTGAATAGAATGAAAGAATTTAGGCGTGAGCCTTGTAGATTATTCAACAATTCTCCGAATCAATACAACCAACGAGATTAAAATGAGGTATTTGAGAGATCTCTACTATCCTACAACTTCTGTTATAATTGTCTACCCCTACTAACTCATTTCCTTTCACTATTTAAAGACTATCCAGTTCCAGTTGTGTCCCCCCCTCTATGTCTTGTGTACACCCTTTTAACCATCTGTCTCCTATCAATACTCCCCCCTAAAACTTTCACCTTGCCCTCAAGGTGAAAATCTAGAATTGATGTTGCATATTTGCAACTGTTTCCCATGAATTGTCACAATCAGGAGTTGAGCCTACATCCCAAACAATCTCCTCATTCTTTTCATCACCATCTTCCATAATCATGATATTAGGCATTTTGTTTATGCATACATGTGTAGGCAAATACTTCTCATTACATGTAAAACAAAGACCTTTCCTCATCTTTACATGATACTCCTCATCAGGAAGTCGCCTAGAGCCATTGGAAACTTTTCTCCTCTCTTCTGCACTTGCTTTGTGTTGTATTCTCTCTGTTAAGAATCTTAGATATCATCTTATCTTGATTTTAAATATAGTATGTAGAGATGATATCTTAGAGATTATAGGAATTCATATCTTTTATATTCATGTGTAATCTATGAAATAAATCTATATAAACATTCATTCGGTGTGTATTGAAACACATTGTTTCAATCAATTATTCTTCTCTATTCTTTGATTCTTAACACCCTTCTTGTTCCATCCATCAATTGATTGAAGCCTACCAGTTTTGTTGTATGCAAGCAACCTAGAATTAATGCGACCTTCTATTGGTTAACTTGTTTTCTAACTTCCCCCACCTTGATTATGGAATTGGGTACTGTGTTGTAAATACCCACTCTTCTTGTCGCTGATTCCATTCCTTTCATCAATTAGTAATGCAATGTTTGTCATCTACTTCAATGAAGACGACCTACGAATCCTCACCTCTGCTCGAATCTCCTCATTGAGACCATTGACAAAATCCCACTCATGTACTTTGGCTGGTTGATCTTTAATGGGCCTACCAATACCTCAAATTGCCTCCTATATTCCCTAACAGTGCCTTCTTGATTTATCCCTAGAAGAATTTCAAATGAATTCTCCACCATTGTTGGTTGAGATCTTTTCAAGATTGCTTCTTTAAACTCCTTCCATGTAAGATTCTTGGTGCAAGAGTCCCACCATTGTAACCAAGAAAGTGCCTCCCCTTCCATTGCTACTAGAACAACTTCCATTTTTTCTTGTTCATTGATGTTTCTCGGGCAAAAGTACCTCTCAATTCGTTCTATCCAACTTGGTGCATCTTCTCCTTCAAAAATGGGTAATTCCATTTTTTTTGAATTTTTCAGCAATCTCTGAACTCGTTGATATGTAATTGGAATTGCCGTTGCCTCCGTGGTTCAAGTTTCCCCATGTGTTTCCTCCAAGATTAGCACTATTGTTTCTGTTTGCCCCTGGACTAGGGTTACCTTCACGATTACTCAATATCTCACAAATTCTTTGTAACAACTGATCTTCCATTTGTTGCAGTGAAGCTTGTCTTCTTCCCTCTAATTCATGAAGTTCTTGTTCCAACGTTTCAATTCTTGCATCCATCTTTTGGCGAACCATGAATTTCGTGGTTGGATTGTTCTGCTCAGATACCAGTTGATAGATTCCAATTGATAGGATAGAAAGATTGAATAAAATGAAAGAATTCGAGCGTGAACCTTCTAGATTATTCAGCAATTCCCTTGATCAATATAGCCAAAGAGATTACAATGAGGTATTCAAGAGACCTCTACTGTCCTACAACTTCTGTTATAACTGTCTACCCCTACTAACTTCCTTCCTTTTACTATTGTAGCAGATGAACTTTTTTTTTTTTTTTCTTTCATTTTGGTTCTGTGATGTGGAACCATGTGGCAGGACAACTGGCATTTAACGTGCCAAGTAAGCGTGGCTAATGGTGTTAAGTAATAGACATCTGTTTTGGACTAAATTGGGTAACAAAGATCAATTTTGAGGACTTTTTTTTTTTTTTTTTTTTAATTTCCTTAATTCAAAGGACTAAAGTGACAGTTACAATTTCAGGGACTAAATTGGTCATTTACTCCCCTTTTTTAAATTTTTTTTTTTCCTCTTACTGAAGTTAGTTTTAGTTAGCTGATGTTTCTTTCAGTTTCTGGTTCATATAATCAGGGAAAGCCATAAATAGCTGAACTGTCACATAGCTGAACTGTCACAATTGTAACACTAGGGATGACAAATATACCCGTACTCGCAGGATAATACCGGAACCCGTCCTAACTTTGACGAGAAATATCCGGTTTGACCGGGTACGGATACGGGTAAAACCCAATATATTAAATCGGGTACGGGTACAGGTATGTACTTACCGGCCTCGTACCCGTATCCGTTCCCATTTTTAATTTAATTCTCACTTTCAATTTAATTATATTAAAGAATTTTAATATTTTTTTATGTGTGATTATTTATTATAATATGAGATAGAGAAATAACCTAATTATAATTATAATATAATAAAAAAATAATTTAAAAATATCATATTTTTTTACAAAAAATAAAAAATAAAAAAATTGACGGGTACGGGTATGGGTACGGGTATACCCTATGAAACACTGATACTTCAATTTGCTTCACGTATCCATATCCGATACGTATCCGACACGTACTCTTAGATACTTCACCGATACGTGTCAATGAAGTATCCTAACTTTTGAAAATATTATGAAAATTTTATTCAATTCCGATACTCTCAGATACTTCACCGATACTTATTGGTGATACGTATCGATAAAGTATTCAAATTTTTGAAAAATTATGAAATATCCATTACAGCTAAATAAGATATATAAACATGTTTAATATAGAAACATAGAAATATTGGTCCTTGATGAACTGTAAATGAAAATTGTCTTCTATATAGATAATTTTAAGAAAAGAATAAAATTGGTAATATTATTTCTATTTGTAAATAATAAAAAGTAATTTATGATGAAATGGTTTATAATTATTTTTAGTAATGTACAATAAGTATGTTTTTAATTTGGATTTGCAAAATAGCAATTATATATTTAATGTTTATGAACTTTGATCAAAATTACAAGTACACAATTATTATATTGTATGGACATTGATATATATGACGACACGTATCTTACAAGTATTGTATCTTATATATTTTAAAATAATCATATCGCCGTATCGTATCAATGCATCATAGGGTATACCCGATACCCGACGGGAACAGGGATGGGGATGAAAATCATATACCCGACGGGTACGGTACGGGGATGTGGATGAGTTTGACTCGTGGGAATGGGAACGGGTATCATGAAACCCTTACCCGACCTGCTCCTTTGCCATCCCTAATTGTAACCAACTGATTCATTTATCCAGATTCAGTTTTCAGTTGCAAATTTAGTAACTCTCTCTGAAAGTCTCCTACGTGTAAGGTAGTTAAGAAACAGGTGGCTATTTGTTGTGGATAATCTGTATGTTGTTCTTGGTGAATATTGGTTGTGTCCTTCTGACTTGGAGTAGTTTCGAATGTGTTTTAAATTTTAAGGGTTTAAAAAATAAAATAAAATGAAAAGGCTAGAACTTTGTGGCAGATTGCCATCAATGTTATTCTTTGGTAATGCATGTACACGTTTTAAGGGTTTTTGATTGCTCTTACATTTGTTCAGGATAGTTTGTGTTTATAGTCGCTCTTTTTTTTTGAGTGTTGGTTTTGATTTCCATATGATCTATGTCTTTATTATTCCATATTTTTATTTTTATTATTCTTGCTAAGTTACCATTTTAATGTGTTCAGATTCTGATTGTATTATCCCTAAAATCAAGGGATCCCATCATTGTTATAATTTATTTCTTATCATTTATAAATAAAGGGTTGAACATTAAGATTATTCTGAGTCTGATATTCAAGTTTTTGTTTTAGTTTAATTTTAAGGAGGACTTCTTATCTTTCTCCCTCGTCATTTCCCTCTTATAAAATTCTCCTGTATTTATATATTTTAAATGGAACACATAAGTCCTGTTGTATATCCATTTAGAAAGTTTGAAACTCCTAAGGTCAGATATTTCGTTTGGATAGTGGCAATTAATAAGGTTAATGCCAATAGTTTGTTGAAGATTCATAGGCCTCTCTATTTCATCTAGTACCCATGTTACAGAACTGGACTAGAATTGAAGTAGAAGGATGGAATCTATGTTGTTTGAACTCAGTTCTGAATTGGTATAAACTTGATGATGAACAGAAATCAAGAACAACATCCAACATGGAATACAAACTTTCTCACTCCATGTATTTGAGAGACTTAGGTTCTCCTCACCTTTCTCCAAAACAATTGATACCCCCTCTCCTCCCACAAAATCTCTGTGATTTCCTTTTAACCAATTTTAGTTGTATGACAACTAACTAAACTTTTACTGCTATTGTGTGTCATTTCTGTTAGATAATCTTAAATTTTAGAGATATCCGAGTTAGTTTATCTGTTTTATTTGTTTCAGTTTAGATAAGATAGTTTTTGATAAGATTTGTTTTGATAAAATATTTTGTTATCTTCTTGTTAATTTGGTACGTTGTATAATGGCTATTTAAAGGTAATCTCTTATTCAATAAAAAATACAGTGAGTTGCTACGTTCACCCACAACATTAGTATTACTTCGTCTCTCTTATTTTCTACAAATTGGTATCAGAGCTTTATGCTCTGAGTGCCGAGTGTGAGAGGAAAACAGTATGCGCCTGTGAAGGGGAAGAAAGAAGAAAGAGAGAGTAATGGCGAAGGTTGTTAATGGAATGACCGTACCACAACTGTCAAAGAAAACCAATTATGATAATTGGTGTTTACAGATGAAGACCCTGTTGGGTTCCCAAAGTCTATGGGACATAGTGGAGAAGGGGTTCCAAGAACCCGAGGAGGACGAAGACCAATCTGTGGCTTAGATTGCCGCATTGGAAAAGACACGAGTGAAGGACAAATCGGCTTTGTATTTTTTGTACAATGCCGTGGATGAGTCAGGTTTCGAGAAGATTGCAAACGCTACATCTTCAAAGGAAACATGGAAGATCTTGGAGGTTGCGCATAGAGGTAACCACCGTGTCAGACAGATCCGACTTCAAACTCTCCGAGGAGAGTTTGAGTGTTTGAAGATGGAGGATAAGGAACAAGTATCCGAGTACATAACTCGGGTGGAGAAGTTGGCTAACCAACTCGGAAGGAATGGGGAGCCAATGCCAGCAAGTAGAATTGTGGAGAAAATCTTGAGATCATTAACAGATGATTTCGAGAGTATTGCATGCGTAATTGAGGAGTCAAAGGACTTGTCAGTTCTCTCAGTGGAAGAGCTCGCTGGGTCACTCGAAGCCCACGAACAAAGGAGGAGGAAGATGAAGGGTACTCTTGATCAAGCATTACAGGCGCAACTTGATTTGAATGAAACTCGGAACACCCAGGGCCGAAGATCAAGTGGACAAGGACGAGGTGATCAAGGACGAGGCAAAGGACGAGGTGATCAAGGACGAGGTAGAGGACGAGGTGATCATGGAGGTGGACAAGGACGAGGTGATCGTAGCCAAGGAAGTCAGCCAAGGTCGGAGGTGGAATGTTATAAGTGTGGCAAACTCGGCCACTACGCAAAGGAATGCAGATCGGCAAATTGCTACAATTGTGGCAAATACGGTCACATAGTAAAGTATTGCCGAGCTAAAAGCCGAAGTGAAAAGAAAGAGAAGAATCTTCTCACAGAAGAAGAGGACGAGAAAGCAGGAATTTTGATGATGATGCAGAGCTCGGAGACCAAGCTACGTCCGAGTTGTGCCTCCGAGGTTTAGCTAAACTTGAGTTGCGTGGAGAGATCAGTAGTTGAGCTTCCAAGCTCAGATGAGAAGTCAGAAGCCGAGCTTGATTCGGGTTGCTTAAACAACTCGGTCTAGTATTTGGACACTGGAGCGAGCAATCATATGTGTGGAGAAGAAAGTTTTTTCAACGAACTCATCAAGGTGAAGGCTGGATTCGTGTCATTTGGGGATGATTCCAAGGTGGCGGTAAAAGGGCATGGAACCATCAAGCTTATGCAGAAGGATGGACGAGTTGGAGAAATAAGGAATGTCTACTATGTTCCCGAGCTTAAGAGTAACATCTTAAGCATGGGACAGATGATGGAGAAAGGCAACTCGGTTCTGATGAAGGATCGAGTGCTTTATTTGAAGGACAAACATGATCGTTTAATAACCCGAGTAAAGATTATTGGAGTACAGTTTTACTCCTTTATTGTTACTTTCGGTTATTATAGATAATTAGGTTATCTTTCTGTTATTATAGATAATCAGGTTATCTTTCGGTTATTATAGATAATTAGGTTATTATAGACCAATCTTAATTGGCTCTATAAAACCTGTCTTGTACTCTGTTTTTCAGTAGTTAATGAATTACATTCTTTGCCTATTGCAAATCTTCTCTCATCTCTCTCTCTCTCTCTCTCTCTCTCTCTTACTCTCTCTCACATATAATTCCTTTATGGTATCATAGAGCTTCTTGATCCCCTTCTTCTTCTTCTCTCCGTTTCCGCTCGTCCAACATCTCCCTATGGCTGAATCTGACTCTACAATGAATTCTTCCCCACCACCACCGCCTCCTCCACCAATTCATGCTAACCCAGTCAACACCGTCCCGCCCAAGAATCCTCCCGCTAACACCCATCCGTCTCTCACCTTCTCTCACACCATCTCCGAAAAGCTTGACACCAAGAACTATCTTCTTTGGTGTCAACAGGTTGAACCCGTCATCAAAGGTCACCGTCTTCACCATTATCTTGTCAACCCCCAAATTCCTCAAAAATTTGCAACGCTTGCTGACCGAGATGCTGGTCACATCTCTGAATCCTATCTTGCCTGGGAACAGCAAGATCAATTGCTACTATCTTGGCTACAGTCCTCCATGTCTAAAGACATGCTTACACGAGTCATTGGTTGCAAGTCCTCCTTCCAGCTTTGGGACAAAATTCACACCTACTTCCACTCTCATATGAATGCCAAAGCCCGCCAATTGCGCAATGAACTTCGCAGCACCACCCTTGACAATCTGTCCATCTCTGAATATGTGCTTCGAATTCAAACCCTAGTTGATGCCCTCACAGCCATAGGCGACTCAGTTTCTCCAAAGGAACATCTTGATATAATTCTTGAAGGTCTTCCCGAAGAATACGAATCCACCGTGTCTCTAATTAGTAGCCGTTTTGACCTTCTAACCATTGATGAAGTCGAGACCTTGCTCCTTGGCCATGAATCCCGTCTTGACAAATTCAAGAAGAAAGCCGCTGCCTCCATTAATGTCACCACTGCCGTCACTGAACCTGACCCATCTGCCACAAACCCACAAGCACACCTTACTCATCAAAACAATCAGTCTGGCCCTTCTCATCGTCGAGGGGGTCGTACCAATTCTCGTGGTGGTCGTTTCTCCAATTGGGCAGGACGTGGTCGAGGCAGATTCGCTGGGTACCAATGTCAAGTCTGCCACAGGTATGGACATGTTGCCTCTGCTTGCTATTATCGTTTTGATGAAACCTATGTCCCATCCTCACCCCTTGAAGCACCCGCGTACCCCTCCAACAACCAACATACAAACCCAGGCGCATGGTACAACAATCAACCTACCTTGTCTTCTCCTTATCAGCATGGAATTCTTGGACCTAGACCTCAATTTACTCCTCAAGTCCAATTCACCTCCACCCAGCCACAACCTCAAGCCATGATTGCATCATCCTCCTCTTCCAGCAACAACAATTGGTATCCGGATTCTGGGGCATCAAATCATGTTACCAATGTTTCTCAAAATATTCATCAATTCACTCCTTTTGAAGGACCCGATCAAATCCATGTTGGCAATGGACAAGGGCTTCACATTAACTCCACAGGTGTTACCACTTTTCATTCTCCAATCAACCCTAAGTTTCAATTTGCTCTAAACAATCTTCTATTTGTACCATCCATCACAAAAAATCTAATCAGTGTTAGCCAATTCTCCAAGGACAATTCTGTATATTTTGAATTTCACCCCCACATTTGCTTGGTCAAATCACAGGACACTAATGAAGTTCTTCTCCAAGGCTCGGTTGGTTCAGATGGCCTGTACAAGTTCCCTGCACTCCTTCCTAATCCCAGTACGCAATCTGTCCAGCAACAGCAACTGGCCAGAATTTTTTCTGTCAATACTGCAGCAACAAGCCCTGTTTCCTTTGCCACTTGGCACTCTAGATTAGGACATCCCAATGTTGATGTAATGAAACATGTTTCACGGAACTACAACATTCAACTTGTGAGCAATAATAAATCAAATTTCTGCACTCCTTGTTGTCTTGGTAAATCCCACAGATTACCTTCCAATCTGTCCAGAACTATTTACAATACACCCTTTGATTTAGTATACAGCGATTTGTGGGGACCTGCTCCGGTTACGTCAACTTGTGGATATCAATACTATGTAACTTTTGTCGATGCTCACACACGCTTTACATGGATCTACCTTCTCAAGTCTAAAGCTCAAACCTTTAATGTTTTCAAACAATTTCACGCTATGGTTAAAAATCAATATCACCACCCAATCAAAGCTTTGCAAACTGATTGGGGTGGTGAGTATCGTTCCTTCACTACTTATTTGAATGAAGTTGGAATTCAACACCGTCTAATCTGTCCACACACTCACCATCAGAATGGAGTTGCTGAAAGAAAACACAGACACATTGTTGAACTTGGTCTCACGTTGATGGCTCAAGCTGAATTACCTATGCAGTTCTGGGATCACTCCTTTCTCACTGCCGTTTATCTCATCAATAGACTCCCCTCCTCATCTATTCAAAATGTTGTCCCTTATCATAAGCTCTTCCATCAACCACCAGATTATCTCTCTCTTAGAATCTTTGGTTGCTCCTGCTTCCCACATCTTCGGCCCTACAACAAACACAAACTTCAATTCCGATCCCAAGAATGCGTTTTTCTTGGTTACTCTACCTCTCACAAAGGTTACAAATGCCTTGCTGCTGATGGACGTCTCTACATCTCCAAAGATGTAGTGTTTAATGAAACTAAATTTCCCTACAAGGATCTTTTCTCCTCTTCCAAGGCTAGTGACTCCCAACTTCCTATTTCAGTTCCTCTTACTATAAATCCCACTCCCACACCCACTCATGCAACCAGACTCACCTCTCCCAATCCACCAACAACCTCACCAAGCCTAATCTCTGATTCTTACAGCCCCAACACTGCTGCCCACACCTCTCCCTCCACTTTATCCATTCCCACATCCTCCAACCTTGAACCTTCCTCATCTCCTATTATTCACCCTCACAATGTGCACCCTATGACCACAAGAGCAAAAGATGGTATAGTTAAACCACGCCTCCAACCCACCCTTTTATTAACCCAGGTTGAACCAAAAACCACCAAACAAGCCTTATCTAATCCGACCTGGTCTGCTGCCATGCAAACAGAATACAATGCTCTCCTTCACAATAACACCTGGTCTCTGGAAGGCTCAAAACCTATTTCTTCTCCCATGATCTCTGGAAGCAAACTATCAAAAGTAGGCTCTGAAGATTTCTTGGACGCTTCTCTCTACCGTTCAGTTGTAGGTGCATTACAATATGCTACTATTACAAGACCCGAAATTAGCTTCTCTGTAAACAAAGTCTGCCAATTCATGTCCCATCCCCTTACACATCATTGGGCAGCTGTCAAAAGAATTCTCAGGTATCTAAAGGGCACTACATCTTGGGGTCTCCGTCTACAACCTGCCTCTTCTTCTTCCTCCCTCTCGATCCATGCCTATTGTGATGCAGACTGGGCGTCTGATCCTGACGACAGACGTTCTACATCTGGCGCCTCCATCTTCCTTGGACCAAATCTCGTATCCTGGTGGTCCAAAAAGCAAACTGTAGTTGCCCGCTCTAGTACTGAAGCAGAATACAGAAGCCTTGCCCTTGCCACAACAGAAGTCACTTGGATACAAACTTTACTATCTGAACTTAAAGTCACTCATTCTACTCCAATTATCTTCTGTGACAACTTGAGCACTGTCGCTCTCGCTCACAACCCGGTTCTTCATGCACGCACCAAACATATGGAATTAGACCTTTTCTTTGTTCGCGAGAAAGTGGCTGCCAAGTGTCTTCAAGTTGTTCATGTTCCAGCTATTGATCAGTGTGCTGATGTGCTCACCAAAGCTCTCTCACCTACGCGGTTTTGTGAACTTCGGTCCAAGCTTCAAGTAGTTGAGTCTCCTCATCCTACTTGAGCTTGCGGGGGGCTATTGGAGTACAGTTTTACTCCTTTATTGTTACTTTCGGTTATTATAGATAATTAGGTTATCTTTCTGTTATTATAGATAATCAGGTTATCTTTCGGTTATTATAGATAATTAGGTTATTATAGACCAATCTTAATTGGCTCTATAAAACCTGTCTTGTACTCTGTTTTTCAGTAGTTAATGAATTACATTCTTTGCCTATTGCAAATCTTCTCTCATCTCTCTCTCTCTCTCTCTCTCTTACTCTCTCTCACATATAATTCCTTTAAAGATGAAAAAGAATCGGATGTATAAACTGGAGCTGAACATCATTCAAAATAAGTGCTTAAAGCTGGACGTGAAGGATGAAGCCATGATGTGGCATTTTCGTTTTGGGCATTTAAACTTTGGAGGTTTGGCCGAGCTATCAAGGAAGGAGTTGGTGCACGGACTACGTGGTGTTGGGCATTCAAGAACAAGTTTTCCGAGCTCTTCCGAATACAAAGCAAAGGAGCAAGACATCTACAACTCCACTGACGAGTTACATGTAGTATGTCTATTGACAGGAACAGAAGATATAAAGTTTGAAGAGGCGGTACTTGATGAGAGATGGAAGAAAGCAATGGATGAGGAGATTGGATCAATTGAGAAGAGTGAGACGTGGAAGCCAACAGATTTACCCACAGGAGCTCGGCCAATTGGTTTGAAGTGGGTATACAAAAGGAAGACAAATGCAAATGGCGAAGTGGAGCGCTACAAAGCTCGTCTTGTGGCGAGGGGTTATAAACAGCAGAAAGGCATTGATTATGATGAAGTCTTTGCACCCGTGACAAGGATGGAAACGATTCAATTATTACTGTCCTTAGCAGCTCAACATGGATGGAAGATACAACAAATGGACGTGAAGTCAGCATTCTTGAATGGGGTGTTGGAGGAAGAAGTCTATGTGGAGCAACCTCTAGGGTACATGAGGAGAGGTGAAGAGAAGAAGGTGCTGAAGCTCAAAAAGGCTTTGTATGGTTTGAAGCAAGCTCCTCGAGCATGGAATGAGAGAATAGACACCTACTTCAAGAGAAATGGTTATGAACAATGTCCTTATGAACATGCTCTCTATTTAAAGAAGTACAGAGGAGATATATTGTTCGTTGCTCTATACGTGGATGACTTGATATTCATGGGAAGCAAAGCTGAGCTAGTTGAGGAGTTTAAAGAAGTGATGAAGAGGGAGTTTGAGATGACCGATTTGGGCATCATGAAGTACTTTTTGGGTTTAGAGGTGGACCAAAGAACAACAGGTATTTTTGTGTCCCAAAAGAGGTATGCCGAGGAGATTTTGAGCAAGGCAAAGATGCTGAATTGCAATCCAGTTTCTACTCCCATGGAACCTGGAACGAAGTTATCTAAAAATGGAGAAGCTGAAAAAGTTGATGCAAGCAAGTACCGAAGCCTAATCGGAAGTCTAAGGTATTTGACAAGTACAAGACCCGACCTGATGCTAAGTGTGGGAATTGCAAGCCGCTTTATGGAGGATCCGAGGTATTCTCATTGGAAAGCATTGAAGAGGATACTAAGGTATGTGAAGGGGACGATGTTACTTGGACTGTGTTTCACTAAGTCGGACAACTACCGACTTACTGGATACTCGGACAGTGATTGGTGTGGAGATGTGGATGATCGGAAAAGCACAGCTGGGTACGTATTCTTCATGGGAAACACAGCTTTTACTTGGCTATCAAAGAAACAACAAATCGTAGCTCTATCAACGTGTGAAGCCGAGTATGTAGCAGCATCTTGGAGTGTTCAACATGCTGTTTGGCTTAGAAACTTGCTAAGCAAACTGGAAATTATGAAAGCTGAGAAAGTATTGATCCGAGTAGATAACAGGTCGGCAATCGAGTTAGCCAAAAATCCAATCAATCACGAAAGAAGTAAGCACATCGACGTCCGATTTCATTTCATCAGGGAGAAGGTGAAAGAAGGAAGCGTGGAGCTCGAACACGTAGGAAGTAAAGAGCAAGTAGCTGATATCTTTACAAAACCATTGCCGACAACAACATTTCAGGAGTTAAGGAAGTTACTCGGAATGAAAGAAGAAGGAGAAATTTAACCTTATGGGGGAGTTTTGTTAGATAATCTTAAATTTTAGAGATATCCGAGTTAGTTTATCTGTTTTATTTGTTTCAGTTTAAATAAGATAGTTTTTGATAAGATTTGTTTTAATAAGATATTTTGTTATCTTCTTGTTAATTTGGTACGTTGTACAATGGCTATTTAAAAGCCATCTCTTATTCAATAAAAAATACAGTGAGTTGCTACGTTCACCCACAACATTAGTATTACTTCGTCTCTCTTATTTTCTACAAATTTCTAATTTTCTATTAATGATAGATTATGGCTCCACTTCTCTACACTCACTTTTATTCTTCCTAACATAGACTTTCCTTATTGGAGAGCTTCTAAAAATACACCCCTTCAAACGATTCACCTTGTCCTCTAGGTGAAATACAGGAAAAGCGTCTTGAATGGTCGTTTGATACTGTCTTAGAATCAGAGAATATTGGGAGCAAGAAATTTTGGGGCTCTTCTTTGTTTCGTTTCCATATTTTAAAAATGTTGTTTCATAAGCTTCTGCCTTCTTGTGATTGTGAACCTATGATTAATTTTGATATTGCAGGGATTACATTTATTCCCTGAGCACAACAATGTCTGCCTTTTCAGCTGCTGCTGACATAACTACCGAAGGATTCACTGTTTTGTCATTTTTGGATGAAGTGTATATGATCTATAAGGTGAATGCCTTTTCTCCCTATTTAAGTCAGATGATATTTATTGTTTTGTAGTACAGTTTACATGAATAAATTCTTTGTCAGAGAGGCATTAGATATTTCTAACGTATTGCTTCTTATTTATGTGGTAATATTTAATCTGTATTAAAGCAGTTAGTGCTGGTGTCAAAATATTTTAATTCAATTTCAATTTCTTTTAAGATAACCAAAATATTTAACTTTGGACATAAGAGAGGTTGAAATTCTGAAAAATAATGTTCTAAAATTCTTCTTTATAGTTGGTGTCAGTGTTTCTGCAGTCTGTAGGGTCTCTGCTCCCATTGCATAGCTGTCATTGTTGTTTATTCAGTGTGCCTTAGGCATGCCTTTGTTACTGGAGTGCTTCGCTCTTTCATTGTGCATCTTGCCCTATTTTGTTATAGACTGTGCAGTAGCCTGTGTGTCTTGTGTCCATACTGCTAATGGAAGGTCACGATCTGTTAGACACCTGAAATTGGCCACTGCCTAGAGCCTTGCCGGCAGAAACAGCCCCATGCCTCTCCATGCTCACAGAGATCGTAGTGTGAGATCACTTAAGGTTTAAAATGGGGCAAAAATCAGTGAGTTTTTCTCAGCTGATGTATTTTATATATGTGTATGAGAGATAAGCTAGTACAAAGGGTACAATCAGAGATAAAAGGCTACTGCCTATGACTCTTGACCCATCAGCAAAAAACAACAAAAAGCAGCTTTATACAGCTGTACTAAAATAATAAACATTTTTTTAACTCTCCCCCTTAAGTTGGAACATATAAATTGTATACACCAAACTTGGAACATATAAATTGAATCTTGGTTAGAGTTGATAAACTCGGTACTAAGTTCCTTGGCCAACGACTTCTCTCGAACAGAATGACAATTAATCTTATATGTTTGGTTCTCTCATGAAACATTGGATTGGAGGTAATATGAAGGGTTGCTTGATTATCCCAGTATAACTTCATTTCTTCTCAACTTCACAAAATCCCAACTCTTGAAGGAGTTATTTAATCCACATGAGTTTGCGAGTAGCCAAAGCCATAGATCTGTATTCAACCTTTGCACTGGACCATACAACAACATTTTGTTTCTTGCTCTTCCAAGAGATAATATTCCTTCCAATGAAAACACTATCTTGAGGTGGATCTCCTTTATATGGGACAATTAGCCCAATCTGCATCACAATATCCTAAAATTTGAGTATTTCCCTTGTCCTCATGTAGTAATCCTTGTTCTAAAGCCTTCTTGACATATTTGAGAAACCAAATCACAACATTCTAGTGGTCAATGTGAGGATTTTGCATGAATTGACTAACAACTCCAACAGCAAAAGAAATTCACCTTATATCTCTCACCAACCTATATCTCTCTGAATCTGAAAAAAATTCATCTTGGTCTGCCATTAGCTTTTGATTTGGGTCCATGGGATTATTAATGGGCTTACAATTTGCCAAACTTGTCTCATCTAGAATATCAAGGGCATGTTTTCTTTGTGAAATCATAACACTTTCCTTTGACCAAGCCACTTCAATACCAAAAAAGTATTTCAAACAACCTAGATCTTACGTTTGAAAATGGTTGAATAAGTCTCATTTAGTTGAGAAATCCTAGTAGTATCATTTCCTGTAATTACTGTATCATCAACATAGACTATTGGATAAACACACTTCCCAAGAGAAGTATGAAAAAAAAAGATGATCTGTCTCACTTGGTTTCAATCCAAAAATCAGCACAATATGACTAAATTTACGAATCCAAGCTTGGGGTTATTGTTTTAGCCCATAGAGAGATCAACACAATTTACAAACTAGACCATACTCCCCCTAGGCAACAAACATAGGAAGTTGCTCCATGTAAATCTCCTCCTTGAGGCACCATGAAGGAAAACATTTTTAATGTCAAGCTGGTGGAAGACCAATGACGAATAACAACCATAACAAGAAAGACCTAATTAACTACTTTTATAACTATCCTATTATGGATAAAGTCTGATAGTAGCAAATCCTACAACTCTTACATGTAAAAAATCATAGTGACTTCAAGTCAAAAGACCACCCTACTATAGTCACCCACCATGAGAATCGCTTATGATAGTTAGGGGTGAGTTTATTTTATTATTCATATTGGTGCATAGAATAACATGGAACTATTGAAGTCAGTCTTTTTTGGGAGCTAGATTTTTGGGTCTAAAAGGAGTGCGGAAGGAGTTAAACACGCCATGTTTTATTGTAAATACCTATGCAACTTGTTCCATGGTAGAAAAAAGGATTTTGTGGGAAGCATTAGTGAGGATCAAGAGCAACAACATTGTGAAGTAAAGACAAACATAAGAAGAGTAATCAAGGTCACATATTTGAGTGTATCTCTTGGTCACCAATTGAGCCTTAAGGCGATCAACTTCACTAGGCCCAACTTTAATAGCATATACCTATTTACAATCAACAATCTTCTTTCCAGGAGGAAGTGGGACAAGCTCCCATGTGCCATTTGCAAGAGCATACATTTCATCAATTATGGCTTGTCACCATCCAAGATGATCAAGTGTCTCATGGATATTTTTAGGAACAGTAAGAGAGGACAAAGAGAAAATGAAAAAGAAGCATGAAGGAGACAACTAGTGATAACTCAAAATATTATAAATAGGATGAGGATTATGAGTAGACTAAACACCTTTCCTTATAGCAATGGGCCAATCTGAATTGGAGTCATGAGAAGGTGTTGAGGATGAAGGATCCATGGTACTATAGGAGCTATTGGAGGAGGATTTGAATCATAAGAAGATTTTCAAGCAATGTAGAATCAACTCTCTGTGTCATGCCGATATGTAATGAAGGGTGGCGGAGCAACTTTAGGTGAACTATGTGTGTGAGATTGAGGCTGATTTCCATCTTGGTTGGAGTTAGAAGGAGTGGGAATAATTAGTGGATTGAAGGATGAAACTAGAAGAACCTGTCGAATGGAAACACGATTTTTTATGGAGGATGAGAAAAAAAAGGTGTTTCTCGAAGGAGGTAACATCAACACACATGTACCTTTTGGTAGTTGGGGAATAACATTTGTATTCTTTTTGAAGTGAGAATATACCAAAAAAACACATTTAATAGCCTTAGCAGAAAGTTTGTCTAAACTTGGAGAGACATTATGAACAAAACAAGTACAATCAAACAACTATGGACAATGACGTATATGATGGATCGACAATGCAAGAAGACATAACGAGATCTTACTCGCTTTGATACCAACTTAAGATTTAAAATGGGGTAAAATTAGAGTTTCCCTCAACTGAAGTATTTTATATATATGTGTATTATAGGTAAACTAGTACAAAGGGTACAATCAGAGGTAAAAGGCTACAACCTGTGACTCTTGACCCATCAACAAAATACAACAAAAAGCAACTTTATACAACCATACTAAACTAATAAACTATTATTTTAATAAGATTGATTCATCACCTTCTTGACCTCTGTTCACCTTACTAGTGGTCTCATTTCACTCGCATCCATACACCTGTTTTACTAATCAAACCTAATTGCTTGATCGTAAGCTAACAATCAAGTCTATGTTGTATAGTTGAACATAACATCCAAGATAATTGAATTTGACTAAAAGGGAGAGTTAATAGTTGTAGAAATAGTTCAAATTATAGAATTATGATTTCTAGGTTCATTAGTTGTTGAATAGTTCCTACTTTTTGGATCCATTTTTGCTTTCTAGATTCATTATTGCTCATTATCAATGTAACAGAATATGATATCAGTTCAGCACTTTGATATTGAACAATTCACCCAACTTATGATTTTTCTTGGACTAATATCAATTTTAACATGATATTAAGATACTTCTATCATTTTTTTTATTGCCATGATTTCCTCTTTTGCTCATCTTAGATCCACCATGCATAGGTTCTTTAATGCGAACAAGATGAATGTGAAATTGATAGTTGTAGAGAAAAGAAAGGTACTAGAAGGAGAGTTTGAATAGTGTTAATAAAAAACTACATACTTTTTTGAAATAGTGAAGTACTTTTGTAAGACCGAAGGAATGCAGAGGAAGTAAAGCAAAAAATACAGTTTTTCTACTAGTTTGTCTTAACTATCGACACTGTCTAGTTTTTGATCAACTTGATTAAGTTCCACTATCTTTTACAAAGATTAAGTATTGTTTGATTTGTTTCTTCAAGCAAATTATTCAAGTATTCTTTGAACAACAAAGCTTCTCTAAGGTTCAACATCAAGTATTCTTTAAATAACAAAGCTTCTCTAGACATCAAGATAAAACACGTTTTTAGTTGAGTAAAATAAAAGAAGAATTTTTCTTATAAACAAAATGTCATAAACTGTTAGGTACATAGTGTAATTTACTAAGAATGAATAAAGAATAAGATTGTTTGTTGGTTCACTTTTTTTTTGAATTGTTCAAACTTCTTTATATAGGTGTCTTTTGAAGGTGACTGTTACAAATCCTTGAGTTCCACTCGTCAACTTGTTCCATCTTGCTTCGTCTTACTTCCTATTAGAGCGAGGTGTCAGTTGGTGTAATAAATGTTTGCATTAAATGTGTTTTACCAAATAGTTAGCTCTCGTTTGATCACAGAGGCTAGTTATCATCTTTAGAATACAAAAAGATAGGAACTATCACTTGTGTCACTCAATAACGATTTTTAGCTAACTTTGCATACTTTTAGATATATGCTTGTCATTTTTCTTACGTAAAGCAAAATCTCGTTCTTTTATGCGTTGAATACCAAAGAAACATTTTATTTTTTTTGATCTGTTAAGGAATATCAAGACAACTGATGATAGAAACATCAAATATATTTAATGTGATATTTAAAGCATTTGTCTATGATAGATGATATGTTCAATATTGTTGAGAGAAATGGTAAATAGAATAAACATTTCCTTATGTATTACAAAATGAAAGATATGTTTATATACAAAGTAGTGGGCCTAAGCCCATGTGGTCAAACTATATCTAACACTCCCCCTCAAGCTGGTGTATTTAGATCATATACACCAAGCTTGTTACAAATATAATCAATCCTAGGACCTCAATGATTTGGTGAAGACATCTGCCAACTGATTAATGGAGTTAACAAACTGAGTAGTAATGTCCCCAGATAAAATCTTCTCATGAATGAAGTGACAATCTATTTCGATGTGTTTGGTCCGCTCGTGAAATATTGGATTTGAGGCAATATGAAGGGCAGCTTGGTTATCACATATGAGAGTCATTTGTGTAACTTTGCCAAATCTCAGTTCTTTAAGTAACTGTTTGAGCCAAATAAGCTCACAAGTAGCAGAGGTCATAGCACGATATTCTGCTTCTGCATTAGATCTTGCCACTACATTCTGCTTCTTACTTTTCTAGGAAATCAAGTTATCACCAATAAAGACACAATAACCTGAGGTGGATCTCTTGTTAGAGGGAGAACCTGCCCAATTTGCATCTGAGTACCCCACAACTTGAGTATGATTGTTGTAACCATATAATAAACCTTTTCCTGGAGCACCTTTGATATATTTTAGAATGCGGATGACTGCATTCCAATGTCCTATACATGGAGAATTGAGAAATTGACTCACCACACTAACTGCAAAGGAGATGTCAAGACGATTTACCGTGAGATAATTCAATTTTCCAACCAATCTTTTGTACCTCAAGATTTGAGAAAGGCTCCCCCTGACTTGGTAGAAGTTTAGCATTGGGATCCATAGGTGTATCAACGGGCTTGGAACTCATTAGTCTAGTTTCCTCTAAAATATCCAATGCTTACTTCCTTTGAGATATTACAATTCCATTTTTAGATTGTGCTACCTCAATCCCCAAGAAATATCTAAGTTTCGGTCTTCTGTTTGAAAGTGATGGCAAAGATGTTGTTTTATCTGAGAAATGCCATGATGATCACTGTTAGTAAGAACAATATCATCAACATATACTATCAAGTAGATGCACCCAACAGTGGAATGTCAATAAAAAATAGAATGATCAGCTTCACTTCGAGTCATACCAAATTGTTGGACTACGGTACTAAATTGACCAAACCATGTCCTTGGAGACTGCTTAAGACCATAAAGTGATTTGCGGAGATGACATACCAAACTGGAAGACTCCCCCTGAGCAACAAACCCAGGAGTTTGCTCCATATAAATTTCCTCTAGCAAATCCCCATGAAGAAATATATTTTTGACATCCATTTGATAGAAAGGCCAAGGACGAAGAGCAGCCATGGCTAAGAATAATCTGACAGAGGCCATCTTGGCAACGGGGGAGAAAGTGTCACCATAATCTAATCCAAAAATTTGAGTATAGCCTTTGGCGACCAAACGAGATTTGAGGCGATCAATGGTGCCATCAAGACCAACCTTGATTGTAAAGATCTATCGACATCCAACCACAGACTTCCCAGGAGGCAAAGAAACAAGATCTCAAGTACCATTGTTCTGAAGAGCACACAGTTCATCAATCATGGCTTGTCTCCAATCAAGGTGGGCGAAGGCATCACCAACAGTTTTAGGAATAGACACAGAGGAAATAGAAGAAAGACAAGTATATTGGGAAGAGGATAACCTGTGATAACTCAAAGTAATATAATGAGGGAAAGGATTACGAGTAGAACGATTACCTTTCCGGAGGGCAATTGGAAGGTCGGACTCAAGTTGTTGGACTAGAAGGGACAAAGGTGGTGGCACCAGAGTAGAGTCGGTAGGGGCCCCAGTAAGAAGGCGAGAGCGTTGTTGACGATGATAAACTTGAAGGGGAGGTGGAGGTGGTGGGTCGGGTGACACAACAGATACAGGAGGAGTATCAAAGACAAGAGGGGTGGGTGAAGGGGCAAGGACAGGTGTAGAAGGAGAGGAAATAGAAGGAAAGTAGAAAGAAGACTCGAGAAAGGTGACATCTGTTGAAATTAAATAGCGACGAAGGGAGGGTGAGAAACATTTATACCCTTTCTTAGACCTAGGATACCCTAAAAAGACACATTTGTAAGACCGAGCAGATAATTTGTCAAGACCAGGACTGTGATTATGGACGAAACAAGTAGATCCAAAGATGCGAGGAGGTAGAGGGTGGAGAGGTTGATTAGGGAACAAAATAGAGTGAGGTATTTGATTGTTGAGAACAGAAGATGGCATGCGATTGATGAGATAGCATGGAGTGAGAACAACATCACCCCAAAAAGGTTGAGGAACGTGACTATAAAGTAAGAAGGTGCGAGTGGTCTCAATTAAGTGTCTATATTTGCGGTCGGCCACCCCATTTTGTTGAGGGGTATATGCACAAGATGTCTGATGCAAAATACCATGGGAAGCCAGGAAGGCTTGAAAGGAGTGAGAGAGGTATTAAGGAGAATTATCATTATGAAACTTACGAATAGAAACACCAAATTGATTCTGAATTTTATTATAAAAGGATTGAAATATAGAAAATAATTTAGATCGAGTTTTCATTAAAAATAACCAAGTACATAGAGAATAATCATCAATAAAAGTTACAAAATATTGAAATCCTAAAGTGGACCTAACCCAACTCGGCCCCCAAATATTAGAGTGAACTAAAGCAAAAAGAGACAACGCTCGGTTGGGGACACTCCGAGAAAAGGAATTATGACTATATTTGCCTAATTGACACGATTCACATGACAAATGAGACAACTTAGACAAATGTGATACAAGGTGTTGAAGCTTAGCAAGGCTAGGATGACTTAATTGGGCATGGATGAGAGAAGGGGAATCCACCACCAAACCAGCAGGAGCAGAAGTGCGTAGGTGATAAAGGCCATGGGACTCACATCCGATGCCAATCATCCGTCCCGAACTCCAGTCTTGTAAGAAAACAGAATCTTTAGTAAAAGAGATAAGACAATCAAGAGAGCGAGTAAGACGACTAAGTGATAATAAATTAAAGGGAGACTCTGGGACAAAGAACATTGTCAATGAAGAAAGAAGGAGAGAGATGGACAGTACCAACACCATGAGATGGGGCACGAGAGCCATTAGTCATAGTGATAGAGGGTAAATAACTAGAAGTAGAAAGAGAGGAGAAAAGAGACTGATTACCAGAAATATGACAAGTAACACCAGAATCTAAGACCTAAGGGCCAAGAGAAGTGGAGTGAGTGAGACCAACAAACGAAGGGCCTGTGTCCACAACAGAGGCAGTGGAATTGGAAGCTTGGCGTTCCTCATACCATTTAAGGAAGTCATGGAAGAGAGCTGGAGGTCCAGATCCAAACCCATAAGAGGGGGTGGCACCAAATGCAGTAGATACAGGGGAGGTAGCATGGGCAACAATAGTGACATCGGTCAATGGCGAGTGGGATGACCATGTAAGACATAACATCGGTCAATTATGTGACCAAGTTTGTGACAGTGATCACACTTGGGACGACCTTTGTCCGGTTTGCGAGAACGCTGACGATCATCACGTTGAGAAACCAAAGCAGAGGAGTCACCAATGGGAGTGGAAGAAGGTATGTCAGGGGAAGATTTGCAGGGCACACGCAACAGGGTGGACCAAGTCGAGTTCAAGCTAGGCACGGTTGGAGATCCAAGAATCTGATCACGAATGGAAGAGTACTCATCAGGAAGCCCATAGAAACATTGAGTATCATTGGTGTACAACAATCGTGCCTGTTCCCATACATCAACATAGGTCTCATGAGCACGAAAAATTTGCTTGAGGGATGAATGGTCGACTTAAGGACACTACAAGTTTGAGCATCAATTTTTGACCACCGAGGACGATCTTTCTCATCAACGGAAGCAGCTGTCTGGTTAAGGTGAGCAACATAATCCTGTCCCTTAAGCCAAAGCTTGATATTAGAAGCCCAAGTGTCATAATTGGTTCCATCTAATTTGTCAATGAAAAGTGGGACATTGACATAGTTAGTATAAATAGAGGAGTCAGGCCGAACAACAGTAAGAGAAGCCATATATGCTGGAAGAGGAGAGAGAAATAGCAACGGGAGAGAGAAAATGGCCTGGGAAGGAAGGGACCCGTGACAAACCAAGTCCGATCAAGAAAAAAATAGCAGATCGGGGTAAAGGACATCGGGGCGAGTCCGGTGCCGGTGATCGCTGCCAAAAAAGTGGTCGAACGCGCCGCCACGTGCGGCGGCCGGCGGAGAGGAGAGAGAAAATGCGCGAGAACAGGATCGACATGTTTGGGCGCGTGCGACCGTCGTTCGCTGTGTGACTGGTGGCATTGGGTTTGTCGGAGCAAGGCATGTTGGGTGGGTGGGTCGCTGACCGAAAAGCTGACGGCAACGGTGGTGGACTGCGCCAACAGCAAAGGAAAACGCCGAAAAATAGAGAAAAACAGTCGAAAAGAGGCACGACGAGGTGGGTTGCCGGAAAACGGAATGAGACACGTTTTCCGGGCACCGATGAATAATAAGTCCACCGGGAGGTCAAGGATGAGGCTTTAGATACCATGTTGAGAGAAATGGTAAATAGAATAAACATTTCCGTATGTATTGCAAAATGAAAGATATGTTTATATACAAAATAGTGGGCCTAAGCCCATGTGGTCAAACTATAGCTAACAAATATGAAAGACTATCATGCATAATTAACACTCTGTATTGTCTTTGCCTAGGATTTGTACAATTGTCTTTAGTATTTGATCTTTGTATGCATTTGTAAAAACTTCTGTTTGTGAACATTAAAATATAACTTTTGAGGGGTACTAGATCGTTCTTTTATCTAACAAAAGTGATCTGGATGATGAAATGTGAAATTGGAAGTGATATTGTCATGAACTTTGGGTAAGTTGCCTATAATAATGGATAGGCACAAGGGGGTCTACTATGGAGGTTGGGTACACAATTTGTCAGTGATGAAAGCTGAGAATAGTGGAAAGGAGGCTTCTAGATTAGGAGTGATTGTGACACTCTCTACCATATCATAATTAATGCAATAAGTAGAATTAATTCAAAAGAATTCATCATTAATGAAAGTCAAGTAATCCAACAAGAATATCGCATTTTAACTAAACAATAACTAACTGAAATTCAATTGAAATCTAATAATAAAAATAACAATTGTCCTAAAAACATAACAAAAGAAATAAAATCCTAACTAAGTCCTAATGTCACATTTTATTAGAGCAAAGATCCCAAAAGCAAGAACTAGGCCTTATTGCTGACATCATCAACATTATGATGCATCTAATCTGCAACATCCAAAGGAAGCAATCACAAGAAACGGGGAGTGAGAAACATCTCACTCGAACATATGACTAAAATATAGCTGTATAGCCCAAACACACGCAACAATACAATGAGCAATTAAATCATGGCAGCAACATGGCAATCACGGGTGTGCCATTTGCTACCATGGGGAGAAATTCACTACAGAGAAGTGCAAAAATTGCACAACTCACACCTAACTCAATTCTCTTAATTCAAACAATTACAAGTGCTATTAACGTTCAAATATTCATCCATAACTCTACAATTTACTCATTCATGCAAAACATCTCAATTATCCCTTATTAACCCAATACATTTGTTCCCTAGGGTTTCCCTAGAAACCCATGGAAATCCAAGATTCGCAAGATTAGTTTAATAAATGAAATTAAACTTACAAACATGTTAAGAACATCAATTAGAGCACTGAAGAGTTATATGAAAGTGGAATGCAAAAACATAAGATAAGATACAATTTGGGATTTCCCCCTCATACAATGCATATAACAAAGAAGAGATTAGGGGTTAATCTCACTACCCATCCGTTATCCCATGCCTAGAACGAGATTACTTACTTCCCTCTTATTTTGGTGAATGCTAGACGAAGGACATGGATCTTCGGGGTGATATTCAATTATCTCTAGTTCTCTTAGTTCTTTAGAGTAGGAAGTGTAACAAGAGAAAAACGCATAAGCATATGAGAGAAGTTTATACATGAAAACTGATGCTAACCACTTTAAAAACTTCCCAACCTATGTTTAACCCTTTAGTAAAACACTTTAGTCATAGTCACACTTCCCTTCCCTCAAATATTAAAAATTATAAATAATATATAAAATAAACATATTTTCTGAACAAAATTATAAATAAAATAAAACACATAAAACAATTATAATAACTTTTTTTTCTCCAAATACTTATTATAAGAAAATATCATTAAAACACATTTCTCCAATTAAATATTATACAAAACAATCTCGCAAACATGTATTATTTAATTAAAAACACTCTTAATTATTAAAAGCCGCTAAAATATTTTCTAAAACTCATTTAATTAATTAAAACATCCTTTTAATAATTTTAGAAAACTTAAGGTGTTCAATGATGATGCCAACTTGAAGAATTTCTTGATATTATTTCTGGATATTAAAACTGCACAAGGGATTAGATTATATAGGCTAACCAATATGCTTACATTCCTTAAACTAGATTAAAAATATGGTAACTACTTACTATATGGTTATTTTTTATTTCCTTTTGCTTTGTTTTCAACTGTATATTTAATAAACGCAGGTATATTGTAATTTATGTATGTATATTACCGAGTCATGACTAAGCGATCTTTTCCCTATTGACAGGCAGTTGCAAGTTTGTCTTCTGGGGCATCTTATGTGTTTAGTAGCTTTGGTGATTCTGATTTCATACATCCTGAAATTGTGAAACAAGAAGCATTATTTGCAGCACCTGATGGCGGTGAATTAACTGCACAGGGGACTTTACTGACAAATAATGTCTGCCCTTTTTTTATTGATGTGACCTGCAGATTAAAGCCTATGGAGATTGTTCTTCATAATTCTAGGACAAGTGATAATTTGGAGAGTTATACCACAAAGTTCCACTCTTTAACTGGCAACAAAATGGCTGTGCATAAGTTGCCGGGCTGTGGAATTTGGATTTCTGTTCAGCAGACAACTATTGTAATATCTTGTGAAGAAGGGAAAATGGATCTCCTGACTGATTTATCAGGAATTCTGTCTTTTGTTTTTGAATACCAGAACGGAATTGAAAAAAATGCTGATCATATTGTACTTGAAAATTTACTATTGCGGTCTATTAGCTGTTTACATGAAATATCTCTTTCTGGTTGCTCGTTTACTTTATGCACGGGCCTTGTACAAAATACCTCATCTTCAGGAGATGAAAGCAAAATATTTGGTAGTTTTAATACTAATGGCAATACATCTTACTTGGTACGAGAAACTAATTTGACAGTCTTTGAAAGGTTAAGTAATCAATCTTCCCAACCAGTTATAAAATTGCGCTCTCCTACAAAAGTCAGTGTGCCAACTTCAGCAAATTACTGGTTAATGATAGATGTTGCAGTAACTAATATCTTCATAGGGAGATGCTCACTGAAGAGTGATCTGATTCAAGCACATAAATTGAATAAGCTTCAGTCTTCTCTTTCAATTTGTGGAGAGTTTCGTATGATATCCTGGGAGATCCAGGTAATTATTTAAGGAGCTAGAAAGAGAAAAATATTCTCTCAGGCATGTTCATGTATCTTTTTATTTTTTTGCACCTTTTATTATAAATAGAACCTCAGGGTGTATCTATTTTACAACTGAATCTGTTTGCTAATATCTTTGGATTTAAAATTTACATGTTATACTAAATTAGAAATGTTATTGAGCAGGGTGGGTTCATTTTTCTTGAAACAACATCTTTGGCAATGGCCATTGATAACTATTCTTCATATCTTCATTATATTGGCAATCTCACTTCTGACGCACAGCACGGATATAAAGGTGTCAAGAATGAAGAGAATGGCAGAGAGAACTATGCTTTAGATGATGTGATTGATCAAGGGACAGTTAGCACATCTCAACAAGCTGCAAGTAGATTACCAGATTCATGTCTCTTATCTTTGTCTCACTTTACTGTTGTTTTAGCTCTTGAAAACAAATCTGGTACATAATCTCATCTTTAGTTTGTAGTTTAACTTGGAAATTTTATTTCAAATATAATACAATTCACTACTGCAGGTGGTATCCAAGAAATTGTAGTAGAGGTTGACATCCATCTGAATTTTAAATTGGTGACTACGGGGAGGAAATTAACAATTGATCTTTCTTGTTTATCAATCCTATCTCAAATTATTCAAGGGAGAGCAGAAGATCAAACAGAAATTCCTCATTTTTCTTCTGTCATGTCAAAAGATTTGTCATCTCAGCCTGCTTCAGAGGATCCTCTCTCAGGATTTCAGAACTTTGGTGAACTGAACTCAATTAGTGATGCAAGTAGTTCAAAAAACAGTTTTCCTGATCAGTTAATTCATCAGAACCAAATATTGAAAAATTTAAAAGCTTTCATTTCACTGGAGAGGCCAGATAATGGTACTATGCATTTGTCCCGATGTTGGTTTGGCTTTGGTTCTCTTTCAGGTTTTGATATGACACTTTCTGTTTCTGAAATTCAGGTGAACTTTCATAGTATTATTAGTTTATTATAATGTTTAGTCAATAGTTTTCCCTGCTTGTTTCTTTTTTGAATCAAATTTGGCAGTCTTTTGTTATTGTTTTTCTTTTCCTGCTTTTACTGCTACCAAAGTCATGCATTTGTTGTAACTTATACTCTTTTATGCCAATTTGCCAGACAATTTTGTCAATGTCCTCCTCAGTATCAGGGATATCCAATCAGAATACAATAAAAAAATTGGAGAGAAATCACTGGTCTACTAGCCATGAAGTTGACAATAGTTTGGAAGCAATGATTCCTGACGGTACTCAGACTCCAGCTATATGTTATCTGTTTCTAATCTTTCGATAAATTTCAGTTTTAATTAGCAACAATCTTGTGTAGGGGCAATTGTTGCTATTCAAGATGTCAACCAACACATGTATTTTACAGTTGAAGGTGAAGAAAAGACTTTCAGTGTAGGTGGTGTCGTTCATTATTCTCTTGTAGGAGAAAGGGCTCTTTTCAGGGTATGAAATATGTCTAACATATCTGCATTTCCATTTTATTTTATTCTTTTTAATTAACTGTTCAATCTTCGGCTCTATCTCTCAATTGCTGCAAATTTTGCAGATCTCCCTCTCCTTTAAGTAATAAATTCTCGATGTCCTTGTCATACTCTTAATTATCTGTTTTAAAAAAATAAAGTAATTTTATGGTCTTAGCAATGCATTGGAGTTTATAGTTTGGATTTAACTATTCTAAAATGAGAAAGTGAGAAAGGTTGTTTCCACCCTTGATTTCTACTGAGTATATATTTTTTTTGAGCTAAACTTTCACATCTTATTGTTATTCTTCATTGGAAATATTGGTTGTTCATAGTTTTTCTACTGAGTATATTTAGCAAATGTATCAGCTAAAGCTTTTCTACAGGTCAAACACTGTCCCCAAAGGAGGTGGAAGTCTACAGTTTTGTGGTTTTCCTTTATATCATTGTTTGCTAAGAATGATATGGGTGTGCCATTGAGATTAAATTTTCGACCAGGATCATGTTTTGTTGACATCTCTTGTACAAATGATGAAGGATGTGCACTTTGGAGAGTCTATCCTCCTCAAGGTGAAAACTATGCAGGAGTCCCTGACATAGAGGCTAGCAATGAATCAATAAAGAGAACTTTCTACCTTGTGAACAAAAAGAATGACTCTGCTATTGCTTTTGTCGATGGTGCTCTAGAGTTTGTCAGGAAACCTGGAAGTCCAATCAAGTTTAAAATTTTTAATGATATTACTGCTGCTTATGATGTTCCAGAGACAGCTAGCTATCCTAGGACAGCTCCACAAACTACTCTGCACACAGAAGAAGAAAGTACTTCATGGCAGGCTGGAAAACATCCTTGTATTGATATTAAAATTGAAAAAATTTCTCTGAATATTGTTCATAAACTTTCAGATACAGAATATCTCTTCCCTCTCATTTGCTTGTTCATCAACCATACACAACTTATTATACAATGTTTAGAAACAAAATCCAGGGTCATTTGCACATCAAGTGCAGTAGTACATTATTTTGATGCTGAAAGGAACTTATGGTTAGTCTAAATTCCCATTTGAAATATATGATCCTCACACTTCTTATGCACATTTCAACTGAACTACATTCATGCTATTATTTTATTTTGTTTTTAAATCTTAGGGGAGAACTTCTCCATCCTGTTGAAATTTGCATCTTTTACCGATCTAATATTCAAGCCCAGCTTTCAGAATATAGATCTCATGCTGTGCCTGTTAATTTCTTCTGCAGAATGAAAGAGGTTGTTAGAGTTATATTTGTCTTTGTTGGCTCCTTTTATATTTGCATTTAGACACTTTTCTAAATTTTATTGATTATTTGGGCAGCTGGACATTTACTTGAATGAGAATTCGTTGGATGTGCTTCTCTTTGTGACTGGGAAATTGAACCTATCTGGTCCTTATTCACTGCGAAGCTCCATCATTCAGGCTAACTGCTGCAAGGTTCTAGACCTAGTGCATCGATGTGTTTTTACCATTATAAATAAAGAAACAAAAGAACCTAATTGATGGTCCTTTTCTCATGTTCCATTTTTTCTTAAGCTCATAATTTTTTGTGAGCTTCTCCTTGTCTATATCTTGTTTACCTGAAGTCAAATAAGCTACTATTTTAAGCTATTACAAATTAATGGTACTATTGGGTATCATTATGATCAACTAATAATAATTGCTAGATGGCAGGTGGAAAATCAGTCAGGCTTAAATCTCCTTGTTCACTTTGATCAGCAAAGTGTAACAATACCGAGAAAACAGTCTGCTTCCATAATATTAAGGTATGCAATTGTGATTCATTTCCATGTATAAGACATTATCAAATATCAATGAGTCCTTGTTCTTATGCTGGACTCTGGAAAGTGTAGGCTTTCTGGCAAAGAAAAGAAATTTTGTTCCCACACTTGTTTAATTTCTATTTTCATGCAAAGCATACATACTCTATATTACTACTACTACTACTATTATTATTATTATTATTATTATTATTATTATTATTATTATTATTATTATAATAATTATTATTATTATTTCACAATCATTTGATTGGAAATTTAACTATTTGATCCAGGATATTGATTTTTGCTTAATTGAAGTTGATATTTTATTTGATGGTAGCTCTTGATAAAGTTGTGTTCATATTTTGTGCTTATTTGATGTTATTATATTGTTTTCTAAGAATCCCATTTCTCCTTTTTCTTTTGTACTCGCTTCTATTTTAGGTATAGAATTTGTGCCGTGTAATTAAGTTATTACTTATTCATTTTTGTTTGTGAAGGGATTTTTTTTAATTCTTATTGAATACCTGTGTTTTTGATGATTGTGAATTTTATGTGACAGGAGGAACTCTGATTTCAAAAATCAAGATTCAGAAGCAACTTCTATTTCTATCCAACTTACTGATTTCGGTTCTTTTGCAACTTCTTCTAATCATCTTTTACTTTCACAAACACAGACTCTTGCCTGGAGATCCCGAATTATGTCTGCAGAAGGTTTTTCTTAACTACTTTCTTTCCCATGCATTATTTTTAAACTGACATGACCTAAAATGGTCTCCGATAAAACTATTTAAAGACATTTTTTTGTTACTTTTGCAATGTTATTTCTAGAAACCTAAGCCAAGTATTTGAATTACATTTCTTATGCAGTGAATTGCCTTCAGTGAAATATTAATTTTGTTACCTTATCTTCTTGAATGGTTTATGGCGTGCAATATAAATGTGATTGTCTGACCATGATGACAATTATTGTCAAACAATATATTTCATATTCATTAATTACTATGCAGTTTTTAACCATGGTTGGAGGTATTGAGTGATTAAGGATGTTGTATGTTTTTTATATTTGCAGTTTATTTATTGATGTGCATATTTGAGATCGTGGAAAATTCGCAAAGACTGTCCTTATTATTTTCATTATTCAATGAGCAGGTTCAAGAACTTTCCCTGGGCCAGTTTTTGTGGTAAACATTTCCAGAAGTTCAGAGGTATCTGCAATGTCATTGTTCTGAATGCATACAATTTCTTTCATTTATAAGTTAATATAAATTTTGTTTGGAATGGATAGAATTAAGTAGTTAAATAGCATGAAAAATGAAATATCAAGATAAACAATATAATATTAGAAAATGAGTATATAATATTCAATAGTTTACCTGTACTTTAAGGGGTTGTTTGGTACACGAAATATTTTTTTATGCTTGAGAATCATGATTCCTAGGAGTAATGAAAATCTGTTTGATTAATTATAAAAGTTTCTTAGAATGTTTATAAAAGTTACTTGGGAATCAAATATTTTTACTACAATAAATTAAATAAGCAAATAAAGGTGAATCAAATATTTTTACTACAATAAATTAAATAAGCAAATAAAGGTGATGTGATGTTTTTATCACATTTAAACTTTATTTTTAACTCGAACATGTTAATTTCTCACCTCCATCATGGGAACAATTCTGTGAGAAACTTATGGAAACATGAAAAACTAGCATTCTCAATGTCAGGTTTATGAGAAAGTAAAAGTTTTTTGTGTACCAAGTGTCCTTTAATTGTAAATTTATTAATTAAATAAAATTGATAATAGTATATTATTAAAAAAAAATATAATAATATATTTATGAAGTAAGCAATAAATTAATAAAACTAAACATAATTGTCTACCTGTCTGAATGTGTGTGTATGTATAACAAGTCATAGAGATAGATTGCTCATCTACATCTATAAGCTTTAGTGATTTTATTTTTTATCAGGTCGGTCTGTCAGTTGAGGTTTCTCCTTTGATTAGAATACATAATGGAACTGGATTTTCAATGGAACTTCAATTCCAGCGGCTTGAGCCAAAGGAAGATGAGTGTGCATCTCTGTTGTTAAGACCAGGGGATTCTATTGATGATTCTATGGCCATGTTTGATGCCATAAACTTCTCTGGGGGAGTAAAGAGGGCTTTGATTTCTTTAAGTGTTGGTATACAGTTTGATCTACATTTACTTTTATTCACTGCTATTCCTTTTCATTTCACGCAACTTTACTTCTATTGCTATTCTCTACTATTCACGCTTAAAAGTTATAGTGATATTTTTCAAATATTATTCTACCCATTTACCATTCTAATGCATCATTTTACTGTGTGAAACATGAATATGATGATAGTGTGTATGTGGCTGCTTTTAGTATTGTTAACTCTTTTATCCTTGTTAACAATGCTGCTTTTTTCTCATTCTCAAGTATTATTCAGACAAACATTAATACCAGAAAAGGGAAGGTTTTTTTAGCACAAGGGACCCCACAAGGATCCTCTAGCCTTTAGCTTTAGCATCAATTGAATTATAAATTTAGGATTAGAGAATTAGGAAAAAAGGAAAGATATCTGATTCTATTATTGGTATGAGTGTGTGATACAATTTCTAATCCAATGATTACACTTATAATCAAGTCAAGTACTAGTACTACCAGTACAAGCCAGCCCAAGTCTACTAACAATAACACTAATAACCCTAATGTATTTATTCTCACTTTCTCAATATAAAACTTACTAAGCTATAGCTTATTACAAGTAGAAGATCCTCAAACGTAAGACAAATAATACAACTACAACCTGTATCGACTGATTAACTTAAGCAACTTTTATGCCTCTAATTGCAAGGTTGGAACTTGAGTCTCATATTGGAAGTCTGGTGTGAGGTTTTATAAGGCCTTGGGATCTCCGTTGAAGCACGGACACATTTACATAACATGGGGTGTGTCCGACATGTTTCAGATATGACACTTGCCAAATATGTCTAACACCTCTACACTGTGTCACAATTCATTTTTTTTTTTTTGTTTAGACGCCTTTTTGATAGACACCTCTTTGATACAACTTGGACACCTTTTTGACATGACTTGCACAGGGGCCAAGAGAGTGAACCAACAACTACTATTAGCTAAACACTTATTATAATTTTTTAAAAAAAATCAACTTATTTAAAAATATTGCAAGGCTCAACATTTTTTTGTGAGGCTTATTTTCATATGAATTAGCGGTTGTTTTAACTTTTAAAAGATATGATATATCTTCTAAGAATCATTATCATGTAAAAATTGTAAAGCTTAACTTTAAATGTGAATATATATAAATCTTAGTCCTTTATATCCTGTGTCGGAGTCGATGCTTCAGACAGTTACCTTTTGTAGTGTTGTTCTCCCAAGGTTCCTATAAGACAGCTCCTAGAAGTCTTTGGCCATTCTCTTGGCCTTCTTGATCTTCTTTCAGCTTTTTATTGGCACATGTCCTGACCATACACAGACACACACAGATGTGTGTGAATATATATATATACACACATTTAATGACCCTCATGACCTCCAAACTAGAACATTGGGTCTGTCCTATGCCACCCTAGTAATACAAACAAGACCCTGACTACAGTCCAAAGTCTTCAACTCATGAATCCTTGATAATAAAGCTGTTAGATATAGTTTTATCACATCGGCCTAGGCCCACTACTTTGTATATAAACATATCTTTTGTTTTGTAATACGCAAGAAAATGTTCATTGCATTTACCATTTCTCTCAACATGGTATCTAGAGCCTAATCCTTGACTTCCTGGTGGACCCATTGTTCATCAGTGCCTGTAAAACGTGTCTCATTCTGTTTTCCAGCTACCCAACTCGCCGTGCCTCTTTCCAATAGTTTTTTTCCCTGTTTTCTGGCATTGTTTTTTGGCTGTTGCCGTCGTTCACCACCACCACCTCTGTTTTCAGCCCGCGACCCACCCACCTAGCTCGCCTTGCTTCGACGAACCTAATGCCACCTATCATGCGGTGAATAGAGGTCGCACGCGCCCACACGTGCCGATCTAGTTCTTGCATCGTTTCTCTCTCCTCTTTGTCTGCTGCCTTGTGTGGCGACGCGTCAGGCCACGTTCCGGCAGTGCTCACCAGTGTCGAACTCGCCCCAATGTCCTCTACCCCTGATTTGCTATTTGTTTTGTGATCAGACCTTGTTTGTCACAGGTCTATTCCTTCTCGGTCCATTTTCTCTCTCCTATTGTTGTTTCTCTCTCCTCTTCCAGCATATATGGCTTCTACTATTGCTGTCAAGCCTGACTCCTCTATTTTTACTAACTATGCCAATGTCCCACTTTTCATTGACAAGTTAGATGGAACCAATTATGACACTTGGGCTTCTGATATCAAGTTTTGGCTTAAGGGACAGGATTATGTTGCTCTCCTTACCCAGACAGCTGCTTCTGTTTATGAGAAAAATCGTCCTCGTTGGTCAAAAATTGATGCTCAAATTTGTAGTGTCCTTAAGTCGACCATTCATCCCTCCTTAAAGCAAATTTTTTATGCTCATGAGACATGTGTTGATGTATGGGAACAGGCACGATTGTTGTACACCAATAATACTCAACGTCTCTATGGTGCGTGTCAAAATCTCCCGAGTATATTTCTCCACGACGCCTTGAGGGCTCCATGGTTGAGTATTTGGGCAAAGTTCATGGCCTTCTCCATTACTTCAATGAACTTTTGCCTCCTGCTACCACTCTTGCCAAGGAAATTGAGCAACGCCAAACTTTCTTTAAGTTGATGGCATTGTATGGACTTCCTGATGAGTACTCTTCCATTCGTGATCAAATTCTGGGATCTCCGACCGTGCCTACCTTGAACTCGGCTTGGTCCACCATGTTGCGTGTGCCTTACAAGTTTTCCCTTGATATACCTTCTTTCGCTCCCACTGGTGACTCTTCTGCTTTGGTTTCTCAATGTGATGATTATCAGCATTCTCGCAAACAAGGTTATCGAATAACCGTTATAACGGCGTTATAACGGTATGGCGGTGCGGTTTCGGGCCTCACTGCCATTTGCCATCCGAAAAATGGCGTTTTGTGGTGCCGTCTGCCATTTCCTCCATGGCGGCCGCCATGGCCGTTTTGAGCCGTTCCGCTATGAAGGCGATGGCGGACATAACGGTGTCTGGGCCAATTTTGAGCTTCGACCTAGGCCCAATAAGCATGCCTTAATGGTTTTAGGGTTCATCAATGAGAAGGCACGACAGCCACCACCACTCGCGCAGCTCATCTACCTTCTTCAACCCGTCTCCGTTGACGTTCCTCTACTGTCGCCCACCACTGCCGACCACCTCTTCGATCGACGACCTGAACTGCGGTGGTCCACGACTCCGACGACCTGAACCACATGCGCGTGAACAGGAAGAAGGTTGTTCGAAACCTCCTTTGATCATCGTTCATCATTGCCCACCACCCTTTGGTCACGTTTCTGGCCGGCGACCTGAATTGTGGTGGTCTAACGCTTCGGTGACTTAAAACCTGAAAGTTTTTTTTTTACTCGGCAGTTTTAATTCTCCTTCTCCCTTTATTTTTTCCTACTCCTTTGAGTCATTTTTTAATTTTTAATGAGTTTGTTGTTGCATCTGCAACATCAATTTTTTTAATCTTAATTCTTCTACTAATTGTTTCAATTTTAATTTCTATTTTATTTATTATTGTTCTTATTTTGTTTTTTTAGGACAATGTCTAGCAATCCTTAAACTCAAAGTCAAACATCCTCAAACTCTGTTAAAATTCTTTTTGTACTCATTTTTCTATATTTTTTGTTGTGTTTTAATCAATTATGTTATGAGACTTAATGAATTATGGTATTGTTGTTATGATATTTAAGTATTTAAGTTGATATTATGTTGGTTTTAATTTAGTTTTGTTGCTTGTTATTTATTGTTTTGCTGTTTTCTTTGTATAAAATATATATATAAATATTTTTATTATTATTATTTTTTTGTCCGCCATAGGCCGCCATGGCATCCGCCATAGAGTTATAAAGGAGTTTTGGCCTCATCGTCATAGACCGTTATCCGCCATCGATAATCTTGCTCGCAAATCGGGCAAAGGTCATCCCTAGTGTGATCACTGTCATAAACTTGGTCACACAATTGATCGATGTTACGTCTTACATGGTCGTCCCACTTGCCTTGCTACTGCTATTGTCCATGTTGCCTCCCTTGTCTCTATTGCATCTAGTGCTACTTCCTCTGATAGTTTTGGATTTGGACCTCCAACTTTCTTCCATGACTTCCTTAAATGGTATGAAGAACGTCAGGCTTCCAATTCCACTACTTCTGTTGCGTAGACAGGCCCTTCGTTTATTGGTCTCACTCACTCCACTTCTCTTGGCCCTTAGGTCCTAGATTTTGGTGCTACTGACCATATTTTTGGTAATCGGTCTCTTTTTTCTTCTCTTTCTACTTATGGTTATTTACCCTCTATCACTATGGCTAATGGCTCTCGTGCCACATCTCATGGTGTTGGTACTGTCCATCTTTCTCCTCTCTCCATTGACAATGTTCTTTATATCTTAGAGTCTCCCTTTAATTTCTTATCCCATAGTCGTCTTACTCGCTCTCTTGATTGTCTTATCTCTTTTACTAAAGATTCTGTTTTCTTATAGGACCGAAGTTTGGGATGGATGATTGGCACCGGATGCGAGTCCCATGGCCTTTATCACCATGCACTTCTACTCCTGTTGGTTTGGTGGTGGATTCCCCTTCTCTCATCCATGCCCAATTAGGTCATCCTAGCCTTGCCAAGCTTCAACACCTTGTACCACGTCTGTCTAAATTGTCTCATTTGTCGTGTAAGTCGTGTCAATTAGGCAAACATAGTCGTTGTTTCTTTTCTCAGAGTGTCCCCAGCCGAATGTTGTCTCTTTTTGCTTTAGTTCACTCTGATATTTGGGGGTCGAGTCGGGTTAGGTCCACTTTAGGATTTCATTATTTTGTAACTTTTATTGATGATTACTCTCGATGTACTTGGCTATTTTTAATGAAAACTCAATCCGAATTATTTTCCATATGTCAATCTCTTTATAATGAAATTCAGAAACAATTTGGTGTTTCTATTCGTACTTTTCGTAGTGATAATGCTTGTGAAACCTCTCTCACTCCTTTCAAGCTTTCATGGCTTCCCATGATATTCTTCATCAGACCTCTTGTGCATATACCCCTCAACAAAATGGGGTGGTCGAGTGCAAAAATAGACACCTAATTAAGACCACTTGCACCCTCTTACTTTATGGTCACATTCCTCAACCTTTTTGGGGTGATGTTGTTCTCACTGCATGCTATCTCATCAATTGAATGCCATCTTTTGTCCTCAACACTCAAATACCTCACTCTATTTTATTCCCCCAATCAACCTCTCCACCCTCTACTTCCTCGCATCTTTGGATCTATATGTTTTTTCTATAATCATAGTCCTGGTCTTGACAAACTATCTGCTCGGTCTCACAAATGTGTCTTTTTAGGATATCCTAGGTCTCAAAAAGGGTATAAATGTTTCTCACTCTCCCTTCGTGGCTATTTGATTTTAGCTGATGTCACCTTTCTTAAGTCTTCTCTCTACTTTCCATCTACTTCCTCTTCTTCTGCACGTGTCCTTGCCCCTTCAACCACCTCTCTTGTTTTTGATACTCCTTTATGTCTGCTGTGTCATCCAAAGCCCCCACTTCAAGTTTATCATCGTCGGCAACGCTCTTGCCTTCCCATTGGGCACCCTACCAACTCTACTCCAGTGCCACCACCTTGACCCCCTCTGGCCCAACCACTTGAGTCCGACCTCCCTATTGTCCTCCGGAAAGGTAATCGTTCTACTCATAATCTTTCCCACATTATATTACTTTGAGTTATCACAAGTTATCCCCATCCCCAATATACTTGTCTCTCTTTTATTTCCTTTGTGTCTATTCCTAAAACTGTAGGTGATGCCTTAGCCCACTCTAGTTGAAGACAAGCCATGATTGATGATCTGTGTGGTCTTCAAAACAATGGTACTTGGGATCTTGTTTCTTTGCCTCCCAGGAAGTCTGTGGTTGGATGTCGATGGATCTTTACAATCAAGATTGGCCCTGATGACACCATTGATCGACTCAAAGCTCGTTTGGTCGCCAAAGGTTATACTCAAATTTTTGGATTAGACTATAGTGACACTTTCTCTCCCGTTGCCAAGATAGCCTATGTATTCTTAGCCATGGCTACTCTTCATCGTTGGCCTCTCTATCAACCGGATGTTAAAAATGCCTTTCTTCATGGGGATTTGCTAGAGGAAATTTATATGGAGCAACCTCCTAGGTTTGTTGCCCAAGGGGAGTCTTCCGGTTTAGTATGTCGTCTCTGCAAATTACTTTATGGTCTTAAGCAGTCTCCAAGGGCATGGTTTGGTAGATTTAGTACTGTAGTCCAACAGTTTGGTATGACTTGAAGCAAAGATGATCATTTTGTTTTTTTATCGACATTCCACTGCTGGGTACATCTACTTGATAATGTATGTTGATGATATTGTTCTTACCGTGGCATTTCTCAAATAAAACATCTTTGCCATCACTTTCAAACGAAAGACCTTGGTAAACTTAGATATTTCTTGGGGATTGAGGTAGCACAATCTAAAAATGAAATTGTAATATTTCAAAGAAAGTATGCATTGGATATTTTAGAGGAAACTGGGCGAATGAGTTCCAAGCCCGTTGATACACCTACAGAAAATTGGTTGGAAAATTGAATTATCTCACGATAACTCGTCCTAACGTCTCCTTTGCGGTTAGTATGGTGAGCCAATTTCTCAATTCTCCATGTGCAGGACATTAGAATGCAGTCATCCGCATTCTAAAGTATATCAAAGATGCTCTAGGAAAAGGTTTATTATATGGCTACAACAATCATACTCAAGTTGTGGGGTACTCAGAAGCAGATTGGGTAGTCTCTCCCTCTGACAGGAGATCCACCTTAGGTTATTGTGTCTTTATTGGTGATAACTTGATTTCCTGGAAAAGCAAGAAGCAGAATGTAGTGGCAAGATCTAGTGCAGATGCAAAATATCGTGCTATGACCTCTACTACTTGTGAGCTTATTTGGCTCAAATAGTTGCTTAAAGAACTAGATTTGGCAAAGTTACACGGATGACTCTCATATGTGATAACCAAGCTGCCCTTCATATTGCCTCAAATCCAGTATTTCATGAGAGGACCAAACACATTAAAATAGATTATCACTTCATTCATGAGAAGATTTTATCTGGGGACATTACTACTCAGTTTGTAAACTCCACTAATCAGTTGGCAGATGTCTTTACCAAATCATTACAGGGTCTTAGGATTGATTATATTTGTAACAAGCATGGTGCATATGATCTATATACACCAGCTCGAGGGGGAGTGTTAGATATAGTTTTATCACATGGGCCTAGGCCCACTACTTGGCATATAAACATATCTTTTGTTTTGCAATACACAAGGAAATGTTCATTGCATATACCATTTCTCTCAACAAAAGCAAAGAAGCAAACACACTTGTGAATCACAGTTGGCTATCACATGTCAAAATCACCACTGGCTGTTGACAGTCTTGACACCACCCAAATAGATTACAGAGAGCTCAAGTCGACCTGACTTTGTAACACTACTAATTTTAACTTTGTGTATAGTTAAATTGTAGAATAAAAGAAATACAAAATTTAAATTGATATATTATACAATATATATCGTGAAATAAACAATTTCATTATAAATATAATATTTTGTTATAAAAATATTAATAATTAAATTTTTTATTATTAATACACAATAATTAAAAAAATTTATTCTTTTTAAGAGAAAATTAGTTATCAAACCGGATTGACCTGGACATAATCTGAACCATCATAAAATGCATTGGGTCTAATTTGAAAGCCGAAGCCCATCTAAATCAACCTCGGGAAGCCCATCCCAATCAACCTCGGGCAAGGCTGAATTAGCGGTTTGAGTTGGACCGTGCTCATTGTTATCAACCAAACTGAGAAATAATGGGAAAAGGCAAACCACACAGGGATCCCCAACCATAAGAACATCTGGAGGATGCTTACAACAAATCATATATATTGATGACATTTAGCCAAATTATGAAATTGCAAGAGAATAAAAACTGGACAAATGAAGTCTAATCAAATCTGTCCTAATCATGGAAATAAATATCCTCTAATTGTTGTAATTATACTACACAAGAGGCTCTTTTGTGGTTGCTTTCAAGATGCATCGTCAATGTGTTAAGTTGAATACTGTTTTATTACGTCTTTGATCATTATTATTATTATTATTATTGTTAGATATAATTTTATCTTATAGTCTTTTATCTTATAGTTTTTATCTTATGGGCCTAGGCCCACTACTTTGTATTTAAACACATCTTTTGCTTTGCAATACACAAGGAATATGTTCTCTTCATTCACCATCACTCTCAACATGGTATCTAGAGCCTAATCCTTGACCTCCCGGTGAACCCACTGTTCATCGGTGCCCGGAAAACGTGTCTCATTCCGTTTTCCGGCTACCCACCCTGTCGTGTCTCATTCCGACAAATTTTTCCTTTTTTTTTAGGGTTTTCTTCGTCACTGCCGCCGCTGTCCACTGCCGTCGCCGTCGACTTTCCGGCCGGCGACCAACCCACCCAGGTCGCCCTGCTCCGGCGACTCACCCGCCACCGGTCGCGCGGCGAACGGAGATCGCACGCGCCCTCACGCACCGATCTCCTCCTCGCGCGTTTTTCTCTCTCCTCCACGCCGGCCGCCGCGCGTGGCGGCGCGTCGGCCACCTTTCCGGCAGCGACCGCCGGCGCCGGACTCGCCCAGACCCCTTCTACCCTGATCTGTGATTTGTTTTGTGATCGGCCATCGTTTGTCACGGGTCTCTTCCTTTTCGGGCCGTTTTTTCTCTCTCCTATTGTTGTTTCTCTCTCCTGTTACAACATCTATGTCTTCCTCTTCCGCTGCTCGGCCTGACTCTGCTATTTTCACTAATTATGTCAATGTCCCTCTTTTCATTGACAAGTTAGATGGCACCAATTATGATACTTGGGCTTCGGATATCAAGCTTTGGCTTAAGGGACAGGATTATGTTGCTCACCTTACCCAGACAGGTACTTCTGTTGATGAGAAAGATCGTCCTCGTTGGTTGAAAATTGACGCTCAAATTTGTAGTGTCCTTAAGTCGACCATTCATCCCTCTTTAAAGCAAATTTTTCGTGCCCATGAGACATGTGTTGATTTATGGGAACAAGCCCGAGTGTTATACACCAATGATACTCAACGTCTCTATGGTGTATGTCAAAATCTCCAGAATATCATCTCCCCCCGACGCCTTGATGGTTCCATGGCTGAGTATTTGGGCAAAGTTCATGGCCTCCTACATGACTTCAATGAACTTTTGCCTCCTGCTGACACTCCTGCCAAGGAATTAGAGTAACGCCAAACATTCTTTATGTTGATGGCACTGTATGGGCTTCCTGATGAGTACTCTTCCATTCGTGATCAGATTTTGGGATCTCCGACCGTGCCTACCTTGAACTCGGCTTGGTCCACTCTGTTGCGTGTGCCCTGCAAGTCTTCCCCTGACATACCTTCTTCAGCTACCACTGGCGACTCCTCTGCTTTGGTTTCTCAACGTGATGATCGTCAGCGTTCTCGCAAACCGGGCAAAGGTCGTCCCAAGTGTGATCACTGTCACAAACTGGGTCACACAATTGACCGTTGCTATGTCTTACATGGTCGTCCCCCTCGCCCTGCTAGTGCTGTTGCCCACACTACCTCTCCTGTCTCGACTGCATCTGGTGCTAACCCCTCTGACAGTTCTGGCTCTGGGCCCCCAGCTCTCTTCAATGACTTCCTTAAATGGTATGAAGAACGTCAAGCTTCCAATTCCACTGCTTCTGTTGCGCACACAGGTCCTTCGTTTGTTGGTCTCACTCACTCCACCTCTCTTGGCCCTTGGGTCCTAGATTCTGGTGCTACCGATCATATTTCTGGTAATCGGTCTCTTTTCTCATCTCTTTTTACTTCTGCTTATTTACCCTCTATCACTATGGCTAATGGTTCTCGCGCCACATCTCATGGTGTTGGTACTGTCCATCTTTCTCCTTCTCTCTCCATTGACAATGTCCTTTATGTCCCAGAGTCTCCCTTTAATTTATTATCCCTTAGTCGTCTTACTCGTTCTCTTGATTGCCTTATTTCTTTTACTAAAGATTCTGTTTTCTTACAGGACCGGAGTTCGGGACGGATGATTGGCACCGGATGTGAGTCTCATGGCCTTTATCACCTACGCACCTCTGCTCCTGTTGGTTTGGTGGCGGATTCCCCTACCCTCATCCATGCTCAATTAGGTCATCCTAGCCTTGCCAAGCTTCAACATCTTGTACCACGTCTGTCTAAGTTGTCTCAGTTGTCGTGTGAGTCGTGTTAGTTAGGCAAACATAGTCGTAGTTCTTTCTCTCCGAGTGTTCACTGTTAGATATAATTTTATATTATAGTTTTTATCTTATAGTTTTTATCTTATGGGCCTAGGCCCACTACTTTGTATTTAAACACATCTTGTGCTTTGCAATACACAAGGAATATGTTCTCTCCATTCACCATTACTCTCAACATGGTATCTAGAGCCTAATCCTTGACCTCCCGGTGGACCCACTGTTCATCGGTGCCCGGAGAACGTGTCTCATTCCGTTTTCCAGCTACCCACCTTGTCGTGTCTCCTTCCGGCAATTTTTTTCCTATTTTTTTTTAGGGTTTTTTCTTCGCTGCCGCCGCCGTCCGCCGCCTCCGCCGCCGCCTTTCCGGCTGGTGACCCCCCCACCCAACTCGCCTTCCTCCGGCGAACCCAACGCCGCCAGTCGCGTGGCAAACGGAGGCCGCACTCGCCCCCACGCGCCGGTTCCGTGCTCGCGCAGTTTCTCTCTCCTCTCCATCGGCCGCCGCGCGTGGCGGCGCGTCCGGCGACTTTTCCGGCGGCGATCACCGGCGCCGGACTCGCCCATACCCCCTCTACCCAGATCTGTGATTTGTTTTGTGATCGGCCATCGTTTGTCCCGGATCTCTTCCTTCTTGGGCCGTTTTTCTCTCTCCTGTTGCTGTTTCTCTCTCCTGTTACAGCATCTATGGCTTCCTCTTCCGCTGATCGGCCTGACTCTGCTATTTTCACTAATTATGTCAATGTCCCTCTTTCCATTGACAAGTTAGATGGCACCAATTATGATACTTGGGCTTCGGATATCAAACTTTGGCTTAAGGGACAGGATTATGTTGCTCACCTTACCCAAACAGCTGCTTCTCTTGATGAGAAGGATCGTCCTCGTTGGTTGAAATTTGACGCTCAAATTTGTAGTGTCCTTAAGTCGACTATTCATCCCTCCTTAAAGCAAATTTTTCGTGCCCATGAGACATGTGTGGATGTATGGGAACAAGCCCAAGTGTTATACACCAATGATACTCAACGTCTCTATGGTGTGTGTCAAAACCTCCAGAATATCATCTCCCCACGACGTCTTGATGGCTCCATGGCTGAGTATTTGGGCAAAGTTCATGGCCTCCTACATGACTTCAATGAACTTTTGCCTCCTGCTGACACTCCTGCCAAGGAACTAGAGCAACGCCAAACATTCTTTATGTTGATGGCATTGTATGGGCTTCCTGATGAGTACTCTTCCATTCGTGATCAGATTTTGGGATCTCCGACCGTGCCTACCTTGAACTCGGCTTGGTCCACTCTGTTGCGTGTGCCCTGCAAGTTTTCCCCTGACATACCTTCTTCAGCTCCCACTAGCGACTCCTCTGCTTTGGTTTCTCAACGTGATGATCGTCAGCGTTCTCGCAAACCGGGCAAAGGTCGTCCCAAGTGTGATCACTGTCACAAACTGGGCCACACAATTGACCGTTGCTATGTCTTACATGGTCGTCCCCCTCGCCCTACTACTGCTGTTGCCCACACTGCCTCTCCTGTCTCTACTGCATCTGGTGCTATCCCCTCTGATAGTTCTGGCTCTGGGCCCCCAGCTCTCTTCAATGACTTCCTTAAATGGTATGAAGAACGTCAAGCTTCCAATTTCACTGCTTCTGTTGCGCACACAGGTCCTTCGTTTGTTGGTCTCACTCACTCCACCTCTCTTGGCCCTTGGGTCCTAGATTCTGGTGCTACCGATCATATTTCTGGTAATCGGTCTCTTTTCTCATCTCTTTCTACTTTTGCTTCTTTACCCTCTATCACTATGGCTAATGGTTCTCGCGCCACATCTCATGGTGTTGGTACTGTCCACCTTTCTCCTTCTCTCTCCATTGACAATGTCCTTTATGTCCCAGAGTCTCCCTTTAATCTATTATCCCTTAGTCGTCTTACTCGCTCTCTTGATTGTCTTATCTCTTTTACTAAAGATTCTGTTTTCTTACAGGACCGGAGTTCGGGACGGATGATTGGCACCGGATGTGAGTCTCATGGCCTTTATCACCTACGCACCTCTGCTCCTGTTGGTTTGGTGGCAGATTCCCCTTCCCTCATCCATGCTCAATTAGGTCATCCTAGCCTTGCCAAGCTTCAACAACTTGTATCACGTCTGTCTAAGTTGTCTCATTTGTCGTGTGAGTCGTGTCAATTAGGCAAACATAGTCGTAGTTCTTTTTCTCCGAGTGTCCCCAACCGAGCGTTGTCTCCTTTTGCTTTAGTTCATTCTGATATTTGGGGGCCGAGTCGGGTCAAGTCCTCTTTCGGATTTCAGTATTTTGTCACTTTTATTGATGATTACTCTCGATGTACTTGGTTATTTTTAATGAAATCTCGTTCCGAATTATTTTCCATATTTCAATCCTTTTATAATGAAATTCAAACTCAATTTGGTGTTTCTATTCGTACTTTTTGTAGTGATAATGCTCGTGAATACCTCTCTCACTCCTTTAAAGCCTTCATGGCTTCCCATGGCATTCTTCATCAGACTTCTTGTGCATATACCCCTCAACAAAATGGGGTGGCTGAGCGTAAAAATAGACACCTAATTGAGACCACTCGCACCCTCTTACTTCATGGTAACGTTCCTCAACCTTTTTGGGGTGATGCTGTCCTCACTGCTTGCTACCTCATCAATCGAATGCCATCTACTGTTCTCAACAACCAAATACCTCACTCTATTTTATTTCCCACTCAACCTCTCCACCCTTTACCACCTCGCGTCTTTGGATCTACATGTTTAGTCCATAATCACAGTCCTGGTCTTGACAAACTATCCGCTCGGTCTCACAAATGTGTCTTTTTAGGGTATCTTAGGTCTCAAAAAGGGTATAAATGTTTCTCACCCTCCCTTCGTCGCTACTTAATTTCAGCTGATGTCACCTTTCTTGAGTCTTCCCTCTACTTTTCATCTTCTTCCTCTTCTCCTACACCTGTCATTGCCCCTTCACCCTTACCTCTTATTTTTGATACTCCTCCTGTGTCTGCTATGTCACCTGACCCCCCACCTCCGCCTCCGCCTCCACTTCAAGTTTATCATCGTCGGCAACGCTCTAGCCTTCCCATTGGACTCCTACCCGACTCTACTTCGGTGCCACCTCCTTCGTCTCCTCCGGCCCCACCACTTGAGTCTGACCTCCCTATTGCCCTTCGGAAAGGTAATCGTTCTACTTGTAATCCTTCCCCTCATTATATTACTCTGAGTTATCACCGGTTATCCCCCTCCCAATATACTTGTCTCTCTTCTCTTTCCTCTAAGTCTATTCCTAAAAATGTAGGTGATGCCTTGGCCCACCCTGGTTGGAGACAAGCCATGCTTGATGAACTGTGTGCTCTTCAGAACAATGGTACTTGGGATCTTGTTTCTTTGCCTCCTGGGAAGTCTGTGGTTGGATGTCGATGGATCTTCACAGTCAAGGTTGGTCCTGATGGCACCATTGATCGACTCAAAGCTCGTTTGGTCGCCAAAGGTTATACTCAAATTTTTGGATTAGACTATGGTGACACTTTCTCCCCTGTTGCCAAGATGACCTCTGTTAGATTATTCTTAGCCATGGCTGCTCTTCGCCGTTGGCCTCTCTATCAACTGGATGTTAAAAATGCCTTTCTTCATGGGGATTTGCTTGAGGAAATTTATATGGAGCAACCTCCTGGGTTTATTGCTCAGGGGGAGTCTTCCGGTTTGGTATGTCGTCTCCGCAAATCACTTTATGGTCTTAAGCAGTCTCCAAGGGCATGGTTTGGTAGATTCAGTACTGTAGTCCAACAGTTTGGTATGACTCGAAGCGAAGCTGATCATTCGGTATTTTATCAACATTCCCCTGCTGGGTGTATCTACTTGATAGTGTATGTTGATGATATTGTTCTTACCGGTAGTGATCATCATGGCATTTCTCGGATAAAACAACATCTTTGCCATCACTTTCAGACAAAAGACCTTGGTAAACTTCGGTATTTCTTGGGGATTGAGGTAGCGCAATCTACAGATGGAATTGTAATATCTCAAAGAAAGTATGCATTGGATATTTTAGAGGAAACTGGGCTAATGAATTCCAAGCCCGTTGATACACCTATGGATCCTAATACCAAACTTCTACGGAGTCAGGGGGAGCCTTTCTCAGATCCCGAGAGATACAGAAGACTGGTTGGGAAATTGAATTATCTCACAGTAACTCGTCCTGACATCTCTTTTGCGGTTAGTGTGGTGAGTCAATTTCTCAATTCTCCATGTGCAGGACATTGGAATGCAGTCATCCGCATTCTGAAGTATATCAAAGGTGCTCCAGGAAAAGGTTTATTATATGGCTACAACAATCATACCCAAGTTGTGGGATAATCAGATGCAGATTGGGCAGGCTCTCCCTCTGACAGGAGATCCACCTCAGGTTATTGTGTCTTTATTGGCGATAACTTGATTTCGTGGAAAAGTAAGAAGCAGAATGTAGTGGCAAGATCTAGTGCAGAAGCAGAATACCGTGCCATGGCCTCTGCTACGTGTGAGCTTATTTGGCTCAAACAGTTGCTTAAAGAACTGAGATTTGGCAAAGTTACACAGATGACTCTCATATGTGATAACCAAGCTGCCCTTCATATTGCCTCAAATCCAGTATTTCACGAGAGGACCAAACACATTGAGATAGATTGTCACTTCATTCGTGAGAAGATTTTATCTGGGGACATTACTACTCAGTTTGTTAACTCTACTGATCAGTTGGCAGATGTCTTCACCAAATCATTACGGGGTCCTAGGATTGATTATATTTGTAACAAGCTTGGTGCATATGATCTATATACACCAGCTTGAGGGGGAGTGTTAGATATAATTTTATCTTATAGTTTTTATCTTATAGTTTTTATCTTATGGGCCTAGGCCCACTACTTTGTATTTAAACACATCTTGTGCTTTGCAATACACAAGGAATATGTTCTCTCCATTCACCATTACTCTCAACATTCACAAACGAGCATCGTCTCCTTTTGCTTTAGTTCATTCTGATATTTGGGGGCCGAGTCGGGTCCCGTCCACTTTAGGATTTCAGTATTTTGTTACTTTTATTGATGATTACTCTCGATGTACTTGGTTATTTTTAATGAAATCTCGTTCTGAATTATTTTTCATATTTCAATCTTTTTATAATGAAATTCAAACTCAATTTGGTGTTTCTATTCGTACTTTTCGTAGTGATAATGCTCGTAAATACCTCTCTCACTCCTTTAAAGCCTTCATGGCTTCCCATGGCATTCTTCATCAGACTTCTTGTGCATATACCCCTCAACAAAATGGGGTGGCTGAGCACAAAAATAGACACCTAATTGAGACCACTCGCACCCTCTTACTTCATGGTCACGTTCCTCAAACTTTTTTGGGGTGATGCTCTTCTCACTGCTTGTTATCTCATCAATCGAATGCCATCTTCTGTCCTCAACAACCAAATACCTCACTCTATTTTATTTCCCTCTCAACCTCTCCACCCCCTACCTCCTCGCGTCTTTGGATCTACGTGTTTTGTCCATAATCACAGTCCTGGTCTTGACAAACTCTCCGCTCGGTCTCATAAATGTGTCTTTTTAGGGTATCCTAGGTCTCAAAAAGGGTATAAATGTTTCTCACCCTCCCTTCGTCGCTACTTAATCTCGGCCGATGTCACCTTTCTTGAGTCTTCTCTCTACTTTTCATCTACTTCCTCTTCTCCTACACGTGTCCTTGCCCCTTCACTCTTACCTCTTGTCTTTGATACTCCTCCTGTGTCTGCTGTGTCACCCGACCCACCACCTCCGCCTCCACTTCAAGTTTATCATCGTCGGCAACGCTCCAGCCTTCCCATTGGACTCTCACCCGACTCTACTTCGGTGCCACCTCCTCTGTCTCCTCCGGCCCAACCACTTGAGTCTGACCTCCCTATTGCCCTTCGGAAAGGTAATCGTTCTACTTGTAATCCTTCCCCTCATTATATTACTCTGAGTTATCACCGGTTATCCCCCTCCCAATATACTTGTCTCTCTTCTCTTTCTTCTGTGTCTATTCCTAAAAATGTAGGTGATGCCTTGGCCCACCCTGGTTGGAAACAAGCCATGCTTGATGAACTGTGTGCTCTTCAGAACAATGGTACTTGGGATCTTGTTTCTCTGCCTCCTGGGAAGTCTGTGGTTGGATGTCGATGGATCTTCACAATCAAGGTTGGTCCTGATGGCACCATTGATCGACTCAAAGCTCGTTTGGTCGCCAAAGGTTATACTCAAATTTTTGGATTAGACTATAGTGACACTTTCTCTCCTGTTGCCAAGATGGCCTCTGTCAGATTATTCTTAGCCATGGCTGCTCTTCGCCGTTGGCCTCTCTATCAACTGGATGTTAAAAATGCCTTTCTTCATGGGGATTTGCTTGAGGAAATTTATATGGAGCAACCTCCTGGGTTTGTTGCTCAGGGGGAGTCTTCCGGTTTGGTATGTCGTCTCCGCAAATCACTTTATGGTCTTAAGCAGTCTCCAAGGGCATGGTTTGGTAGATTCAGTACTGTAGTCCAACAGTTTGGTATGACTCGAAGCGAAGCTGATCATTCGGTCTTTTATCGACATTCCACTGCTGGGTGCATCTACTTGATAGTGTATGTTGATGATATTGTTCTCACTGGTAGTGATCATCATGGCATTTCTCAGATAAAACAACATCTTTGCCATCACTTTCAGACAAAAGACCTTGGTAAACTTAGGTATTTCTTGGGGATTGAGGTAGCGCAGTCTACAAATGGAATTGTAATATCTCAAAGAAAGTATGCATTGGATATTTTAGAGGAAACTGGGCTAATGAATTCCAAGCCCGTTGATACACCTATGGATCCTAATGCTAAACTTCTACCAAGTCAGGGGGAGCCTTTCTCAGATCCTGAGAGATATAGAAGACTGGTTGGGAAATTGAATTATCTCACAGTAACACGGCCTGACATCTCTTTTGCGGTTAGTGTGGTGAGTCAATTTCTCAATTCTCCATGTGCAGGACATTGGAATGCAGTCATCCGCATTCTGAAGTATATCAAAGGTGCTCCAGGAAAAGGTTTATTATATGGCTACAACAATCATACCCAAGTTGTGGGATAATCAGATGCAGATTGGGCAGGCTCTCCCTCTGACAGGAGATCCACCTCAGGTTATTGTGTCTTTATTGGCGATAACTTGATTTCGTGGAAAAGTAAGAAGCAGAATGTAGTGGCAAGATCTAGTGCAGAAGCAGAATACCGTGCCATGGCCTCTGCTACGTGTGAGCTTATTTGGCTCAAACAGTTGCTTAAAGAACTGAGATTTGGCGAAGTTACACAGATGACTCTCATATGTGATAACCAAGCTGCCCTGCATATTGCCTCAAATCCAGTATTTCACGAGAGGACCAAACACATTGAAATAGATTGTCACTTCATTCGTGAGAAGATTTTATCTGGGGACATTACTACTCAGTTTGTTAACTCTACTGATCAGTTGGCAGATGTCTTCACCAAATCATTACGGGGTCCTAGGATTGATTATATTTGTAACAAGCTTGGTGCATATGATCTATATACACCAGCTTGAGGGGGAGTGTTAGATATAATTTTATCTTATAGTCTTTTATCTTATAGTTTTTATCTTATGGGCCTAGGCCCACTACTTTGTATTTAAACACATCTTTTGCTTTGCAATACACAAGGAATATGTTCTCTTCATTCACCATCACTCTCAACAATTATTATTATTATTATTATTATTATTATTATTATTATTATTATTATTATTATTTATTTATTACTTTGTTCTTGATAAATATATTTTCTTCCGAGGGATCTGCCATTATTTGTTCTTAGTTGTATTATTTAACCATTATCCTAGGTTGATGTATTTTAATGATTACTTTTCAGGTAACTTCTTATTTTCATTTAGACCCAAAATAACAGAGGAACTGATTAATTCTGAAAGTTCTCTTTCTTTGGAATGGTCGGATTATGTTAAAGGTGGAAAAGCTGTTCGTCTATCTGGAATATTTAATAAATTAAACTACAGAGTTCGCAAGGCATTATTTGTAAAATCAGTCAAGTGTTCCTTTAGCACAACACATTGCATCCTTAAGTCTGAGGGGGTGCGTGTTGCCAATATGCATTTTCTGATTCAGACAGTTGCTCGAGATATCCCTGTTGCACCTGAAAAGTCTGCTGCTGCATTGAAAAACGAGAATCCAACAGTTTCATTGCTAGAGCAGAAAGAAATATATCTTCTTCCTACTGTACGGATGACCAATATGTTGCATTCTGAGATAGATGTCCTTCTAAGTGAAACAGGTATAGAAATCAGAATATTCAAGAGTGTATTTCTTTTAACTTTGAATTAATGTTTTGATGTTAATTATGGTGAAGATCAGTTGAACCTGGTTGAGTATGACAAAATTGGGAAGCAGGCGGTTATATCATGTGGTTCAACAGTTGATTTTTATGCCAATCCAGAAGTTATATTCTTCACTGTTACTTTAACTTCTTCTAAATCAAGTTCCAAGCCGCTAAATAGTGGGGATTATGTAAAGAAGTTTCTGAAGCAGAAGAATGATGTCCAACATCTGGATATAAAATTGGACTTCGATGGAGGAAAATTTTTTGCAACCTTGAGGTTGTATCGTGGAAAAAGGGGCGTACTAGAGGTTGTTATGCTAGCCTTTGTTTCATTCTGTAGAATTGATATCTAGTGAAGTTCTATATATACATTGGTGGTTTAGTTACTCTAATTTCTTGTGAATCTGTGGAGCTGCTTGCAGGTTGTCATTTTTACATCCTATTCTGTGAAGAATGATACAGACTTCCCCATATATGTTCTTGAAACTAAAAGGTCACCTTTATCCAGGTGATTCCCACACTTTTAGACAGTTAATAGAAACATTAATTGCATCTTTATCCATTCTTGACATATTGTTGGGCACTCCATATGCAGAATTGAACTAGAGAATTTAAATCCGAGCATTCCTTCAGAGCTAGGGTTATGTTTGCCTCCAAAGTCAACTAGTTCATGGTTCTTGAAGTAAGATGGTTTATTGTCTGTCGCTTATTGGTTTAATATGTTAAACCATGCTACATACTGTTTTATTATGCTTTCTATTTTTGTAGTGTCTTATCTTTCTCCCTGTTCCCAGATCTGAAAGAGTGCTACTGAAATTGCTGGAGGACCATACATCAGAGGCATTACTTGACTTGGGTTCTTTATCAGGCCTTACAGAAATAAGCTTTGAGAAAGAAGAGGGATCTGGGATTAAATATGTAACAAAGCTTGGAGTTTCTATAGGTCCTCCTTCAGGAGAAATTGTTGTGCCATCACGAATGGTGACTTTGGTTCCACGGTATGTTATTTGCAACGAATCTGAAGAATGTATCACTGTTCGCCAATACTATTTTCAGGTATGCATTATGTATTTACCAGTTTATATGTGCTCATATATCTGTCTTCAGTAAGTGATTTAGCTGTCTGTGAAGGATGAGGTGGCAGGTGTTATCTCCATCAACAGCAAACAGCGAATGCCACTACAGCTGAAGGAAGGGTTTAAAAAGACAAGAGAGTTCAGTGTATTTGAGCATTTTATTAGAAAGCACAGAAGCTCCAGTGACAATTCCTTGTTATATATTCAGATTCAACTAAATGAGGCTGGATTGGGATGGTCTGGGCCAGTCTGTATAGCCTCGCTAGGACATTTTTTCCTGAAATTCAGAAAACAGACTAATGAAGTTACAATGTCAGACAACAAAATGACACAATTTGCAGCTGTGCATGTGGTGGAAGAAGGTTCTACTCTTGTTTCAAGGTTCTACAACCCACCAAATATGAGTCTGCCTTACCGAATTGAGAATTGTTTGCATAGTCTGTCAATAACTTACTATCAAAAGGTTGTATAACAATTCTGTCTGTTTTTGTATTTTCTCTTAATCTTTTGTCTTTTTTCTCATCACATCATTTAAGAAATTTCCAGGGTTTGTTGGAGCCAGAGGTCCTTGGACCTGCATGCAGTGCTGATTATGTGTGGGATGATTTAACTCTTCCTCGAAGACTGGTTATCCGCATCAATGGTTGTCGTTTGAACCTTGTTATAGAATCTTTCCTCAACAATTATTAGTATAACTAATGCTAGAGTGGTGCTTATGATTGCGCATGTTAAAATTTAGTATATCTTGGTAGAAGAATTTCCAATTAGTGAATATCAACCTCTTAAATGATTAAGTCTGCATGAGCTTAGTACACTAGCCTCTACAGTGTTTAATGTTCCAATGTTGGATTTTTTAGTTACTTTTGGTCATGATTATCTAAATTGTGGTTCTTGTTTTGTGCTTTCCTGAACAAAAAAAGTATTTGACATTGAAATTAAAGTGAATGGTCTGATCTTAAATTTCTTGTTAAGAATTAGATAAGAAACTTTTAGTTATACTCGACACATGTTTTCCCCCAATGGAACTTTCGGGATAGTTGGTTCATGACATGTTAATGTTACACAACTTCTATGCCCATGCAGTTTAGACTCTAGACTTTCATCTTTGTTGCGCCTGATCTTTTATTAAAAAAAAAGTTGAATTTCTGTAAAAGGTAGAATGGTACTGCTGCATTTTCCATAATTAAAGGTCAAAGGCAGCGAAGCGAGCCTTTTAATTTTCAATAGATGCATCATAGTTTTACATTATAGAGAATATCCATTTGCATCCCATTTTTACATTATAGAGAATATCCATTTGCATCCCATTGTACTCTTCCAATTTGGCTGCTCCATCATTTATCACATTTGATTTTTCTCAAGAGCCTTCATCTCTTCTAGGACAACTTCTTTCCACTTGACAATTTCAAAGGCATCTTATACATTATTTTTGAATCTCTATACATGACAATAATCAAGTAAAAGCATGGAAATTTGGTAACAGTTCATATGACCTAATTAGGTGAGGGATGTTGGGTACATTATCTAACACCTTTCCCAATAGCAATAGGAAGATCATGATCAACTAACACAGTGGGTTTCGAATGTAAAACAGATTCAGAACCAGTTTCATTTATTGAATAATTTCAGGATAAGAATTACCTGGTGGGTACTCGAATTCTTGGTGGTATAAAGGATAAGAATTCTTTTTCCTTGTGTGGTGTTCAAACTTCAAAGGGTTCTATACATGTGTTTTGTCTCAGTTTCAATTCCCTTTCTGATTTTGGCCTCATTGTTGTTTGCTTGATAGGGATTGGGACTAGTATTCTCATATGCCTGTACTAAGTCATGAATTGTAGAATTTTCATCATTCACAAGACTAGTTCTATTATTTAACATGTTTGACTCGTTATTTTAAAGGTATTTTGTCGAATTTTCAACTATTCTCCCTCCTTGAAGAAGGTTGCATTATTTTGTTGATTTGATAAGAAAATTAAGCGTGCTAATTGTTATGATTGCATTATTTTGTTGTACTGTTAAGCCCTCTCTTGTTTTAGCACGTAGGTGGATCTCAAGTCTGAAGTAGGTAGTGTTACAAGACTCATTTTTGTTAAAGTCTAATAGCACTGTTGATTTCTGTTGTAGATAGCCTTCAATTACGAGAGATTAAGTTGGATAAGGTGCGAGCATGGAAACCTTTTCACAAACTTGAGCAACAGAGGGTATTGGCTCCACGTTTGCTTGTAGACAAAAGATCAAGAGATCGGATGATGAGTTTCAGTGAGCATAATAGCCTGGAAATGAAAAAAGTGGGGTATGAAATATATGCAGAGGGTCCAACCCGAGTTTTGCGGATTTGTGAGATCTCTGATAGTTTCAAGAGAGATACTGTTCTTGATTTGTGTGCAAAGATTCAATTGAGAGTTTCTCAGTTTGCAGTTCACCTACTTGAACATGCAATACAGGTATTCATGCTTATATTGGGTGCTGGAATCTGTGAACATCTATTGTCTGTTGATGGTCATTGAAGTTGTACTTTCCATGTTTAATATTTATTGGTAATGTGTGAACATAAACAAATATAGTTTTGGAACAAAAGACATATATTGATTTGTGTCTATCAGGTGATACTGAGCTTTTCTCAGTTTGTAGTTTAAGAGCTCTTGAATCCATCCATCTAAATGGAAAGGGGTATTTCACATACATATGTAAGTAAGGATTTTACATGGATAATATGTCAGTGGTTCAATTTCAAACATTGAGAAAATGTTGTAATTGTGTAGTTTTAATGTCATGAAATGATTTCCTTGTTTACCAATTACCATGCCATTGTATTCAACTCATAATGAAAGCACAGCTGGTAAAGTTGTGCCATTTTTTCCGTAAAGATTTAAACTCCAGTTTTCTGCATTGAAACATTTGTGCACTTTCTAATTTCTACTGATTGCTAAGCTTCTATTTGAAGGAGGAAGATAACGAGTGCAATGATTTTACACCAATTGTAATTGCAAAGCTTGGGAATCTGCACTTGATTACTGTTTCTAATAATCACCAGACATATAACCAGTTCAGTTTACAGGTAATATGATTAAAATACTTAATTTCAACTTTATAACTGACTTGTACAATTTAATTCTTGTTTTTTTTAATACCAAGCCGAGTCTCAGGAAATAAATTATTGCAGTTAAGTGTTTTATTAATTATATGCTATATATATGTTATTGATCCAGTACATGAATTTGGAGCTTAAGTGGAATGGAGCTCCTTTTGCATCAATGCTTCGAAAGCATCAGTTAGATTTGAGTGACTCAAGTGATAGCGTACTTAAGGTTGTTTTTGTTCTACTTACGTCAAGTTCCAATGTTAAGCAATTTAGATACTCGGCAGTTTTTCTTCAGGTAAAGCTGAACGCTAGCTATTGCTTCCTTCCCCCCATCTCTTTCTGGATGTTTTCTTTTAAGCTCTTTTAGACTTTTAGAAGCCAATAATGTTCAATTAAGGAATCAGTTGAACAGCTCCATATGTGTTTTGACATACCTCTTTGTGTAGCCAATTGATTTGAACCTTGATGAGGAGACACTAATGAAAATTGCGTCATTTTGGAGAACGTCTCTTAATGACTCAGAGAGTCAGCGGATTTACTTTGATCATTTTGAAATCCATCCAATAAAGGTTTCCTTCTTCGTTAATGTCTATTTTTCCTTTAATTTGAATATTTTGATTTAATTTGCATTTCTGAATCTATCCTGTATTTTCTAGATCATTGCAAACTTTATCCCTGGGGAATCACGTTCGAGTTACAGCTCAACACAGGAGGCTCTGAGGTCCTTAATTCATAGTGTGATTAAGGTTGTTTAACATACATTAGTCTTCTTTTCTTTCCTAAAGAATCCAAACCACGATGGATGCTTATGTACTTAGTCATGTTGAATCCTTATTTTTCTCCTCAGGTACCTCCCATAAAAAATATGGTAGTAGAATTGAATGGGGTCCTGATTACCCATGCTCTGATAACAATGCGTGAATTATTTATTAAATGTGCACAACATTATTCATGGTAAGCCTATGACATACTTTCTTTTCAATTTTATATCGAAGTTACGACTGAAAATTGAAGAGCTTGTTCAGGTATACAATGAGGGCCATATATATTGCTAAAGGAAGCCCCTTGCTTCCCCCAGATTTTGTTTCTATTTTTGACGACTTGGCTTCATCATCTCTTGATGTCTTCTTTGATCCGTCTCGTGGATTGGCAAATCTTCCAGGATTCACCTTAGGTATATGATATGCTCTGTTAGCTTCCTGTCTGCTCCCACTTTTATTTTCTAATAACTTTCACTTTCTTTTAAGGACCCAGAAACAGATTCTGAGTTTCGGTAGAAGGGATTAAAAGAACAGTAAAGTAAAAAAGTGAAAGAATACTTATGCAAGGTTTTGTTAAATTAAAAAACTAAGACCATAGTAACTTTAAGCTGAAAAAGGGAAAAAAACTCTCCTTTCAATTCCAAGGCTTTCCCCTTTCTACAACTTGTTAAAAAGAGAGGAATAATAGCTACATATTTCCCCTTTCTACAACTTTTAGAAGAGAGGAAAAATAGAGACATATTAGGCTGAAACTGTGTGTTTTGAACTTTGAATACACAATGGATGCAGGTTTTGATAGGCTTATTACATTAATTATACATAAATAAAGGACATTTTTTCCCTCTAAATTAAAGATTACATGCCTATAAACCACTATATTTCAATAAATACAAAATAATAATTTATTCTCCCCAATTTGGAGCATATAAATAACATGCATCCAGCTTGTTACATATATAGCCAATAAGCTCATGGTAATATCTCGTGATTTGATCTTCTCCATGATGAAATTGCAATCAACCACAATATGTTTGGTTCTATGATGAAAGACTTGTTTAGATGCAATATGAAAGCTGCTTGATTATCACAAATCAACGTCATTTGTCTAGTCTCTTCAAGCTTGAGCTCTCGATTGTTGCAGCCACATGAGTTCACAAGCCATGGCCCTGTGTTATGCTTCAGCTCTTGACTTTGCTACATCATTTTACTTATTACTTTTACAAGATACCAAGTTTCCTCCAATTAACACACAATACCTAGAAGTGGATTGCGTATCATTGGGTGACCCAGCCTAATCGACATCTAAGTAGATCACTATCTAAGCTTGTCCTCTGTCTTCATATATGAAGCCTTTTCCTGGAGCACTCTTCAGCATTTGAATTATTACATCCATCTCAATGATCTTTAGTATTTGAATTATTGCATCCTAATGATCTTGATAGGGAGATTTCAAGAATTGGCTTACCACGCTTACTAAAAGAAATGTCTAGACAAATGACAGTGAGATTGTTTAGACTTCCAACTAACCTCTTATATCTCACATGATCCAATAAGGTCTCCCTGATTGGGTAGCAATTTGGCACTAGGATCCATAAGAGTGTCCACTGGCATGGCATTCAATGGACCAATCTTTTCAAGGATGTCAAGAGCATAGTTTCTATGAGAAATCACCAAACCATTCTTGGATTGAACAACTTTGATACCTAGGAAATACTGAAACCTACAAATGTCTTTGATTTGGAGCTAATGTGAGAGGTCCTATTTCAAGTGGAGAATGCTATGTTGGTCACAATGTGTAATGACAATATTGTCCTATGTTGCACTATTGCCCAACAATTTGGTATAATTAGCAGTTGTGACCAACAAGTGGTGAAGGCCATGTTGGTCCCAATTATACCATTGTGACAATATCGACTTAACTACGAACTATACAAAATTGTTGGGAAATTGTGCAAAATTGACCAAGCTAGGCATAAGGAGATTGCTTAAATTCATATAGGACCTATGAAGCTGACATACCATAGTAAAGGACTCTCTCTGAGCACAAAACTAGGTGATCGCTTGTTGTAGACTTCTTGAAAATCTCTATGCATGAAACTATTTTTAATATCAAGCTGAAAGAGGCTAGTGGCAAATGGAGGACATGGAGAACAAGAGTTTGATAGTAGCCATTTTGGACATTGGAAAAAAGTATCAATTTAGTCCTCCCTAAACACATGAGTATAACCTTTCGCTAGTAGGTGTGCCTTGAAATAGTTGATTTTGCTTTTAGGGCCAACCTTAAAGATGAAAATCCATTGGCACCCAACAACAAATTTTCCATGGGAAAGAGGAACTAGTTCTTAGATACAACTGCTTTGGAGTGCACAAATAGTCAATCATTGCTTCCCACCATTTGGGATGAGATAATGTTTCCCATAGAGTATTGTGGGTAGAGTATTGTGGGTAGACACAAAAAGACAGAACAAAGGCACATATAATGCGAGGGAGAAAGATTGTGATAATATAGTGAGGAGATGGGTTTCGAGTAAAACGTGTACCTTTTCTCATAGCAATGGACAACTCAATATCAAGGGGCAGGCCCAAATATAGTAAAGGAGTTGATGCCAGGGAAGAGTCTCTCGCATGGCCTCTCTTAGGGGTTGGTGCAGAATAACTATAAGGTGTTAGCGACATTCATATGCATAAAGAGGTCGCACGGTCGGGAGCTCCTTTGGTGGAACATCCTTTATTCCTTTAGCACCAGAGTCATCTTGAGTAACAAAGAGAAGTGTATTTGTGTTTTGAAGACTAGCTCTAATCCCTTTTTTATAGACTAAATGGATAATCCTATTATGGGAAATAGGGAAATTAACATAAAATGTAAATAGGCAAAATATCAAAGATATAATGATGTATTTATATAATCCTAATAATATCAAAGATATAGTTAAAGTTGTGATCTTTTGGGACAAAATAGTGGGTTACCTTACTGATGTAAACTTGCATATTTATATGGGTGAAGGTTTAGCACAAAATACAACAAGACAAAGAAGAAAAGATAGTGACTTTTATCATTGATTTGGAGAAACAGCCAAAAACGGCTTTTATAAATGTACAATAAAATACAATGGATAACAAAATGTCTAATTTAACACTCCCCTCAAGCTGAAACATACAAATTTTTTGCACCAAGCTTGGAACAAATGAGTTGTATCCAAGGTCCTGTAAAAGATTTGGTCAACATGCTTGCAAGTTGATCACAGGAGTTGATAAATTCGATGCTGATCTCTTTGGACAACAACTCCTCTCAAACAAAATGGTAGTTAACCCCTATATGCTTAGTCCTCTCATGAACACTAGATAGAGGCAATGTATAGAGCTGCATGATTATCACAATATAACTTCATATGGTTATCTTCACAAAATTTTGACTCTTATAAGAGTTGTTTAATGCACACAACACAAGTTCACAAGTAACTAAGGATATAGCTTAATATTTTGCTTCTACACTAGATTGGGTCACAACATTTTGTTTCTTGCTCTTCCAAGAAATGATATTTTCACCAATAAATATACAATATCCTATAGTAGAGCACTTATACATAGGGCAACTTGCCCAATCAGCATCACAATATCCAGAAATTTTGTCCCCCTTGTCTTCATACAAGAATCCTTGTCCTGGATCCTTTTTGATATAACTAAGAATGCATAAAACATTATGGTGATCAATATAAGGGGCTTGCATACAACCCCCACAGTAAAAGAAAGATTAGGTCTTGTGATTGTAAGATAAATAAGCTTCCCCACCAATTCTATGGGTCCATTTGTTTAAACATTAAAAAAGTGTTTCTAAACAAGTGATTTTAAAAAAGCAATTCTTTAAGAAGTAGAAAGGAGTTGCTTCATAAAAAAAGCAAAACTTCTTATTTTTAAAAAACTAGTTTAGACAAATACATCAAAAAGTAAAAATAGTGACTATTTTATTTTTAAAAAAAAGTGCTTTTATAAGAAAAAGTTTAAACAAATGGACCCTATATCTCTTTGAATCTATGAATTGTTCACCGTGAGTAGCCATTAAACTTTGATTTGAATCCATAGTACTATCAACAGACCTGCATTCAATCGTGCCTATTTCATTGAAAATGTCTAAAGCATACTTCCTTTATGAGATTACAATGCCTTCGTTTGATTGGGCAACCTCAATGCCTAGAAAGTAATTAAGGCAACCAAGTTCTTTGGTCTAAAATTGACTAAATAAGTGCCCTTTTAGCTGGGAAATTTTAGCAACATCATTTCTTGTAATCATCATGTCATCAACATAAACAACTAAATTAACACATTTTGAGAGAGGGATGACAATAGAAAACTAAACGATCTATTTCACTTTATTTCAACCCAAAGTCTTGCATCACATGGCTAAATTTCCCAAACTCAAAGAGACTATTTGAGACCATAAAAGATCTCCACAATTTACAAGCTAGACCAAAAATTAAAGGGACAAGTAAAACCAATTGAATTTGGCAAAATATTTTAATGAGGAAGAATATAAAGGAGTTTCATCAGAGAATGTAACATTACCAAACATGTAGTACCTTTGGGTGTTTGGAGAGTATCATTTATATCCTTTTTGAATAGAAACTTGATCACTTCCTTTGGGAGTAAAGTGGACCCATCTGTTATGGCTAGGGTAATAAGATGAGGAAATTTAAAAAGAGACTTGGAGGAGAAAAGAAAACCATTATCAATTATATGGCCAGAAGCACCTAATTCAATAATCCATGGACTCTGATTAGCACTTGACTGAGAAACACAAGTTGTTGAAACACTAGAAGTGGGAGTAGAAGATGGCTGAGATCGATATGTGGCTTTCCATCTTTGGGAACCTTCAAAATTTTCAGATTTAGACAGGTTTGTTGTCTTCTCTAGAAAATCATGAAGTGAGTAGTAGTTTTCTTGGGTCTGGCCCATCCTCTTGTATTAAGAACATTGAGGACTACCACCTCTACCCTCTCTTCCTCCATGGTTTCCACATCCACCTTTTCCTTGGGTAGAAACCATCGTAGAAGTTTCAATAAACCCAGTTGAGCTTTCACCTTTCAATTTAGTGGAAACAGAGAAGTTTAGTAACAAGGTTGTCCATTGAAGGAATTTCAAAACCAATCAGAATTTGGTCATGCACATGATTAAAATTAGAGTGTAGTGTCCACAAAATCATCAACTTATACAATCTACCATGTTTCTTCCTTATTCCCTCCAATGAATCATCATCATCCAAAAGCATCCTAAGCTCTTCCACTATAGCTTGAGCTTCAACAACATGGGAAATCATATCATGACTAGTTTGTTTGAGGGAAGCTATATTTTGGGCAGCATCGTACAGGTGTCAGATGTCATTTGCATAGATGTTTTAGGGCTTCTTCTAAAAGGAATAACAACTTTTAAAAGTTCAAAGGGTTCCTAACATATTTGGTTCTATAGATTGCCATAAAACTACTCATAATTGAAAGTTCAACTTCTTCCACTAAGCTCAGCTTTCTATCGATCCTTGTACATCCTTTTTTTTCTAAATGGTCATGGTATCCTTGACTAAGAAACCAATGCTCCACAAAGGCAACCCATGATTAATAACTTTTACCACTGAGCTTCTCAGTGGTAATGGTGAGAGTCCCAAAAATTGAGAGAGCAAGGGCTTGGAGATGCCATACAACAAGAATGCAAGAGAAAAGAACCCAAATGAAGATGGTAAGAATAGAAACACAACCAACTACTTCCAATATGAAGTAACCAAGCGTTGGAATGGACCCAAACAACACTGATGAGCACAAAGACGATGGCGTGACAAAGCTTTGACATCCAGAAGGCGACGCATGTATCACATGTGCCTTATAGAGGCTCCCAAAAAACAGACACGTGGGTGTGTGAGTGTGAGGAGGTTGATGCCTCCAAATTCTCTTGGGTTAGGCCACGCTCAATGAGACACACCGAACCCTAGGTTTGTTAGAAAATATGCTCGACAGTGGACAAAACAGTGAGTTACCTCACTGATGTAGAACGTATATTTATATGGGTAAAGGTTCAGTACAAAATACAAAAAGAAGTCAAAAGAAAAGACAGCGATTTCTATCACTGATCTTAAGAAACAGCCAAAAGTAGCTTTTGTAAAAGCTGTACAATAAAATACAATAGATAACAAAAGGTCTAATTTAACAGATATAACATCAAAGATATTTACTAAACTTAATGAGATTACTTGCTAAAAGAAGGCTTATTGGGACCCACGGACTAGGAGGAGGAATGCTTGTCTTCAGCCATCTCAAAAAATGATCTATCCTAAATTAGTGCCTATTTACAATAGTCACTTATTTCTCAATTATTTATTTTCTAATATGCAGGCTGATAATTGTGTTTTTGTGTTACTGTTTCAAATGTGAGATATGACATTAGGACAAGCATTCCTATGTATTTTCTACTAACTATTTGTATTTTTTTTCCTGCTATTAGGTACTTTTAAAATTATAAGTAAATGTATCAAAGGTAAAGGTTTTTCAGGGACAAAACGGTACTTTGGTGATTTAGGGAAAACTGTAAGTTCTTAGCTCCTTGTTGTCTATTATTTTTTTCATTGAATAAAAAATGTGATTATAGAGTATCAGCATATTAATCAATTCATGACTGCTCAGCAGTTGAGATCAGCAGGCTCCAATGTAGCTTTTGCAGCTGTAGCGGAAATATCAGACTCTGTTCTGAAAGGTGCAGAAGCAAATGGTTTCAATGGATTGGTAAAGAGTTACCACCTTTTGTTTGTTAATTCAGTTACTGTCATTTTAGCAAGGACTTATTCTCTATTAAATTATGATGTGTTTTATATTTGCATTTTTGACAAATTTAATTTTCAAGATGAGTGGCTTTCACCAAGGAATTCTAAAATTGGCTATGGAGCCATCAGTTTTGGGAACTGCATTGATGGAAGGTGGTCCAGATAGAAAAATATTGCTTGATCGAAGTCCAGGAGTTGATGAGGTGTTAAATAATATCTTGTTTCACTTATAGTGTTTGAATATTTAAATGACTAAAGTTGAAAACTCTGTATTTTATTCTTTAGGGTGTTGGGATGTATGTTTATACGAGGGATATCTCTTTCTTAATTCTTTTGTTTTAAAATAAAATCGTTTCAGACTTCTTAGGTTGAAGGAATGTATGCATGTATCAAAATTTTAAACATATGATTGAGGGGAGGGGGGGGTGTAAGAAAATTAGAAATTGTGTGGTTACAACTTACAATAATTGAATGAAAGAGGACTGAATATTATTTTCTGAATAAATGTATTCAGCGTCCCTAAAATATATTTCTATGGTTACTAATGTTCTGTTCTGATCTAGAAAGTAATTACAATATTTCAAATGCTACCAATGTGGGACTGTTACAACACAATATATAACTTATACAATATTAATTAGAAAACTATTTGAAGGAAGGAATTTAATACGGAGAATATTTAATCTTGTTGGTATATATGAAAATATCCTATAGTATATTGATTATATCTTTGAATATATTATCCTTTTAGGAACTTTATCTTATTCATAGGGGATCTTATCTTTAGGAAGTTATTTGTTCTTTAGAATTAAGATTCTTGAATTAGTATAAATAAGGGTTAGTGCTTCATGTTTTGCAACTCATTTTGTAATGCATCACATCATATCAATTGATCTGGCCCTAGTTTTTGTCCCAGAGCCCTGATCTCAATCCCAGATGCAATCTCTATAACATATATCTGTCAAATTCTGTTAGAATGATAAGTAACCGTCACTAACTGTGTTGATTAACAGATAGCAACCAGCTCAGGGCTTACTAAGAAATATAATGAAATATGGAAACCACTCCTAAGATGTTATTTATTCTAAGATGCTGTAAATGTATTATGCTATATTTTTTTAGATATTCTAACAAAATCTGCAAAGTTTTATAAATCTAAGGATATTGATTAATTGTGCTTATGACTTTAATTTCTCACTTTTTGTAATTATGTTGATACATTGATGCTTATCAAAAGAAATATTTATACTTTCAGTTCTTACATCTTGGTTTCTGAAAATCTTGATTTGGTCGTCAGTTTACTAATTTGATATGTGGCCTATTACAGTTATACATTGAAGGATATATACAAGCCATGCTGGATACAGTATACAGACAAGAGTACCTTAGAGTCAGGGTTATTGAGAATCAGGTAATAGTTGAGCTAAGAGTACATTTAGTTTGTCGTGTAGGCATAAAAGATTATCTTTCAAGTTTTTTATCATATCTGGAAAAATATCTTTACATGCCTTAGAAGAACACTAGCAAATTCTTTCGATTTGATTCGTTTCAGCATGGAACTTTGCATGTTATACGGTGAAGTGATTGGTTTGATTTTAATAATAATACCGGAGAGCATACAAATTGGATAATAATTAATCTAAAAATCCAAGTATGCATGCAGGACATCTTATTAAGGAGTCTTGATTCTGATCTGCACCGTGATTGAGCTGTCGATGTGCATTGTTACTGTCGAGTTTTGTTTCGATTCTTTGTAATTTTCTTGTTAGTTTTCTGGTGGATGACTTGTTATCCTCCTATCTTTCAATTATTTGCTTTCTTAATGAATTTTTTCAATGTAAAAAAAATATTAAACTTTGCTCTTTACTGTGTGGTTGTGATGGACTCTTGTACATGTTTAGGTTATCCTGAAAAACCTACCTCCAAATCATTCTCTTATCAATGAGATCACGGATCGTGTTAAGGAGTTCCTTGTGAGCAAGGCATTGCTAAAAGGAGATCCCTCAGCCAGATCTCGCCCTTTAAGCCGTCTTCGAGGAGAAAGTGTATGTCCTATTCTAGTGAGCACGTCTCATTTATCCCCCTTATTTCATCCTTTTCTCTATTTGGCATTTCCATCTTCCTTCTTATATTTTGTCACAGCAATAACTTTCCATGATTATAATGATGACCCGCAAATGTTTTCTACTTTCATTTAAAGTATCCTGGTCTTTTTATACGAGAATCAGGGGTTTATATATTCTTGATGTGCTAAATAGCTTCCCAAACTAACATTTCACGATGTAAAGTTATTGATTCGGGGATATTTATGTCAGGAATGGAGAATAGGACCAACAGTCTCGACTTTGTGCGAACATCTTTTTGTTAGCTTTGCCATACGCATACTTCGGAGGCAGGCGAACAATTTTATACTCAGAATAAAATGGGGAAAGAAGTCAGAGGTTGGCAGTCATGCAGATGTGGCGGAAAACTCTAGTCAAAAAGTGCAGAAAGTGAGTTTCATTCGAAGATGGGGCATCGGCAAATTTGTCTTTTCTGGCTTGTTGGCATATATTGATGGACGTCTATGTCGTGGCATTCCCAATCCTGTAGCACGGAGAGTAGTTAGTGGTTTTCTATTGAGTTATATTGACCAAAGTGATGATGAGTAATACTAATATTGCCTATAATTGTATAGGATGTCAAGTCCCGCTGGTGCATGAGAATATCCGCGACATGCTAGCGTAGCTTCACGTTCAAAGTCAATACCCTATGGCTAGTAGTAGGTAGTAAACATTAACGCTTTTTGGGTAAAGTGAGAAATAGTAAGAAAGAAAGAAGTTGGATACTAGGTGCTTAGTAGAGTCAAAAATGTGTAGGTTTTAGGGTCTTTGTATCGAAAGTAGTGCAAGGGAAGTAGGAAAATAGTAAAACATAAAATAAGATGATTTAATGAGTTCTACAAATTTTACATCTAATGGTTAAATTGTTAATTATTTAAATGTGTAAAATTACAGTAAGACTTTTCTTTCTCATTCCTCCACTCACCGAAACGGCGCAAACTCAAACGAGCAAGTTCATCTCACGTCTTAGCTCAATTCGCCACCCACATACTGCATGTGTCTCTTTTCTCCGTAATAGCACCACCGTGTCGAGATCCACCACCGCAAAGCATAGTGTAGTACCATCTGTGTGTTGGCGTCCTGTTCTTGTGTCAGCTCGTCCATGAGCGACATTGGAACACGATGGAGAATGACGATGATAGTATGCAGATCGCAAAAGCGGAGTCCGACTAGCGGAGACACCAGAGTGCAGTGGCCACCATTTTTTTTAGCACATCATAGTTGCTTCTCTTGATTGTTTGCTGCAACAATAAATTCACAATTTTTACTACTATTTCGGGTGAAAAGGTGGGAATTTTGAAAAGTTTAGTTGTATTTTGCAATTAGAGATGATTTGCTTCATCATTTTACTTGTATTTTCTCAACATAATATGCATCTAATGCTTTCTGAGGGTTGCCCTCTCAAATCATTATAATTAACAATAACTCATTGAATTCATAATTACCTTTGAACCCTTGCTTCTATTAAAATCATTATAATTAACAATAACCCAAATTGAAGACATAATCACCTTTGTCACGGTTCTTTGGCGGATTCCGTAATGGACTCACAAAGGAGGTCGAAGTAGAACCTTCAAAATTTGTCCAATAAACTTCCTTCTAACTACAATGGTAATTGAAATTACAAATTAGAAAAAGCTAACATTTAATATTCTAAAATAACTTAATTTACAATTAATTTGTTTGTCAAATAGTAACCGGTGATAAATCTTGACTATTGATTTTATAACTATATATCTTACGGTTAAAAATTATTTATTCATCCATGAACCACATCTTGAAAAGCAAAAATGACTTAGTTCAGCAGTGAACCACTTCAATTGGGACTCATGGTAGACTTAGCCTTAATCACAGCAATATCTTGATTTCTAAATAATAACCTTTTGGTGGCTTGAAACACATGATTAATACTTTCTCCTTCTTACAATAATTGTATTTAAAGTTTTTATACACACATTAAAGATAATAATAAATATTTTTATTTAATTTTGCTAAAATAACTCACTTTTTTAATAAATGCATTATGATGTTAAATAATTTATGAAATAGTAAATTGGAAAAAAAAGTTTATTAATATTATATTAAAAGGTGGGAATATTATTTTCAAACATTTTTTAAATACTAAAATTACGGTCATCGTGGAAAGGAATGAGTAAAATAATATATTACATTTTTTTTATTCTATTTATTCTAGTCAACATATGCGTTTATCACATAGATAAGAAGCATTTCAATATTTCAATTTCTTAGTAGGATTTGAAATCTTATAATGACAGCATCTCTATGCTAAACTCATAGTTATTTAAATACTTTTTTTAATGAGTCTTACCCATCACATCCTACTTAAAAATTCTTACTACTTTCTTTTTTATGGTGTGGGTCCTATTTTCTTCTCTATCTCAACTTGTTTATATTTATTTTATCATTAAAAAAAATGGTTGAGCAACCAACTATAAGCAACTTGTTCTTTTAATGTCACAATATTTGCTCTAATGAAAAGAAAAAAAAACTGTCAAGTTTTTCTTCTTTATCTCAACTAGTTTCTATTTATTTTATTATTAAAAAAAGACTAAGCAACCAATCATAGAGTTGCTTATATAAGCAATTTGTTCTTATAATCCCGCAATATTTGCTCCAATTGCCAAAAATTGTCAACTAACAGTAGGTAAGAGTTAAGCAACTCAACAAGCAACTACGTTGGAGTTGCTCTAATTAAAGTCAAATAAAAGGTATTAACTTTATGTATAAGAACTAATCTAAAATGTCTTTTGTATTGTTTTTTTTTTTTCAAGAAATATATTTAACTAAATTCATGTAATTGTAGAGTGAGTTTCATTAATATTAAGGGTAGTTTTGAAAATAAAATTATAAATTTAATATTATTAACTAAATTAATTAACCATTGTTTATACTAATTCATGACTTTAAGTATGGAAAAGAGTATGTTGGAAGAAAAATATCTATCTTATACATGCTAACAATATTCGGTGAAAATTAATCGTTGTTTTCAATAGTGGATTCTTTGTACCTAAATCATGGTTACCAAAAATATAAAACTAATTAACTAACTTGTTTTATTCTAATGAATTGGTAATTGAGTTTTATAAAAAGTTAGATAGAGTATCAAGTTCATCATAAAGTGTATTGTAGTAAAGAAAAATGTTAAGAATATACTCTCCTTCCATTTTTTTATCAATGGAAAAGACAAAAACAAAAGGAGGAAGAAAAACTAACTATCCCTAGGATATTGTCGAGTGTCTTTTATTCATGAATTACATTCAACTTTTGGTACTCTTTTTTTATAAATTATAAATATAAATATATATATATATATATGATAATTTAACTCTAATTAGGAAGAATTAAGTTTATATTAAAAGATAGAAGAGTAGTAGAAAATTAATGATGATTTCCCTCATTTTTTGCAGAAAATTTAGGAAGACAAAATTCCACAGCCATAGCTGTGGTTCTGGAGCTATAGGTGTGGAAATTTGGGAAGAAATCAGAATGTCAGAAAGTTGCAACTATAGTTGTGGTTCTACAACTATAGCTGTGGAAATCTGGAGTGCAAATTTAAGGGTCCAAAGACTTGAAGCTAAAGCTATAGGCTCACAGCTTGAGCCATGGAACACTGATGATTGAGAGAGAGCACCAGAGAGTCACAACCATAGCTGTGAAATTCACAGTTACAGCGTTGGAGGTTCCTTAAGCTTGAAGGAGTTTCCACAGTTATGGTTGTGAAACCACAGCTGCAACTGTGAAGCTTACTTCACCTTGAAGAACTCTCCACAGTCATAGCTGTGATTCTACAGCTGCAGCGGTGGACTTAAAAATTACAATTCCTCCCCTGTTTTGAAGCTAATATAAAAGGGAAAGAAGGAACTTTTGGAGAAGAGAAAAAAAAAACAGAGCAAAAACAAGGTCAAGAGCACACGAAGGGGCCGGGAAGAACAGAGTGGGAACGAAGATTGGGAGGCTGGATCACTTGGGAATGAGGATCAACTCCTTTTCTTCATCTCTTCCTTTGTAATTTTTTCTTCTACTCCTTTGATCTTGTAAATGGCCATGAAGGGCTAAACCTTTTGAGGATTGGTCTTGGTCTAACTACTAACTCTTCTATTTCTTAAATCTATATATGCATTTCATCCTCATTACTTGTGCTTGATTCTACTTTTAATGCTTATATCGGATTGATCACCCGTTGTATGAATTTTTGGTTTTTGAATCCTGTTGGAAAACGTTTTTGAAAACCTGAACTGAATCTTGCACCTAATCATCTCTTGTTCTAGGGATAGACTTGATATGGTTAGTCACTATTGTTCAAGTCATTGGTCTTAATGCAAAGTGTTAATTTCAAAACATAAAGGAATCATGTTTTAGATTAATTAGGATTCAACTTTGAGGAATCTTGTTGGATTACTAAATGAACATGGAGGTAATGAAATTGAAATCATATTTATTTTAAGAAAATTTAAGAGTTAGCAAGTGCTCCAGGGTCCAATCACTACAAGAATTTCACGGATTAGCGAGGGAATTTAGCGAGGGATATAAATCCAAGCTATTTCCTCGCTAATTAGCGAGGGATTAGCGAGGAATACAGTCCCTCTCTAATCCCTCGCTAATTAGCTAGGAAATAGCTTCGATTTATATCCCTCGCTAAATAGGATCATTTTGCGACCAACCTTCATCTCCTCGCAAATCCGTCGCTAAAGCTAGTGCTTATTTAGCGAGGAACTGAGGCCCTCGCAAATCCCTCGCCAAATTATGAGCCAAAATATAAAAATGAATTTTTCATTTAGCGAGGGCGTTTTCTTGTCGCAAATCCCTCGCTAATGAGTTATAAGTATAGCCCTCGCAAATGCCTCGCAAATTCGTCGCAAATTAGTGAGGGAAAAGGTTTTTCGCTAATCCCTTGCAAATAAGAGATTTCGTTGCTAGTAGAATTTGAAATTCAAGTATTTGTAAAATTTATTGAAATAGTATAATTTCAAATTCTCCCATAAAAGTAAGAATTTGAAATTTCTCATATTTTTTTCTTTTTATTTTACTTATATATATTTTATCTTATTTGTTATCTCTTCATTTTTTTAATTATTGAATATTTAAAAATATTTTTAAAATTATTAAATATTATCTAATATTAATTTTAAAAATTATTAAGTATTATCTAACATTATCTATTAAATAAAACTATTGATTAAAAGATAAAGTATATATACAAATTTTTAGACTTAATTTATTGAACAAGAAATTCAATATATATAACGTAATTACATTCATTAAATAACTCTTTTAAGAGTTACTTTTGAAGTAACTGAATTTTCACTCATATAGATTTTTTAAAACACATACACACAAACACACACACACACACACACACACACACATATATATATATATATATATATCATCATAAATTTTAAATATAATTTATATGTTTACAATATGAATTTAGTCCGTATATGTTTTGTTTTCTTAATTATGATAATTTAAAATATTTTTGTTTATTTTGATTTATATTTGAATTTAGTCTCTGTAAGTTCATGTTTTCTCAATTTTAGTTCTTTAAATTTTAATCCATATAAATATGGATTTTTCAAATTTTAGTTCTTTAAATATATATTATAATTTTCTTTCACTTTAGTTCATGTAACTTCGTACTAACAACTAAAAATTAGAAAGAAAAAATATAAAGTTATATTGACTAAACTTTGAAAAAAAATATTATAAAGATTGAAATTGAGAAAGGATAATCCTATAAGGATTAAAAATAATTTTAAAATATTGGAAGGATCAACATTAAAAAACTTTAAATTAATATTTAGCTTATATTTCATATATAATATTTGAAATATTAAAGTAAGCATAAATTATATATATATATATATATTAATCAATTTTATCAAGATATTTGTTAATTATCATATTATATATAAAGGAAGTTTTTTTTTCTAAACAAGTATCACGATTTTTTCAAAAACGTTTTTGCTCAACATGTTTTTTTTCTCTATCTTTTTTAATAAATTTAATTTAATTTACCTTCTCTCCATAACTCTCTCTCTATCTCTATATATATATGTGTGTGTGTGTGTGTTTTCTTTTCAATAAACATAACTTTACTTTTTTCTTTCTCGCCACATTAGTATGCTATAATACTTTTCATTTTTATAAGTTTTTTGTTCCAAATATTATTATAAATTTATACAATTGTAATTTTAGTACATTTATATCATATATAAATAAATCTTAAATAAAATTTTTATTATAATATTGTTAAAAGAAATACTACTTTTTAAAGTATTTATTTTACTACTAATGCATTTTCTATAACTAATAAATATTGCATGATTATGTGAAGAAAAAAATACACTTACCTTTTCTCCGAAAAAAAAATATAAAACACGTATAATATTAAGTAATATTCGTTTCAGTAATTTGAATTATAAAAATTTTAATCAACTTAATTTAAATTTTTATTTAAAAATATTCAAAATAAAAGCAATATTAATATTATAAGAGGTAAAAGTAATAAATACATGAGATTTAAAACAAAACTAATTGTATAGAGTAAATATTTCACTTCATTTTTAATGTATTTTAAATTTTTTTCAAATACCAATATTTTATTATTTTTAAAACTAAAACAACAACTTATTACTGTATAATTTTTTTCTTATATTTATCTTTTTTAATATTATTTTGGAATTTAAAATAATATGATATTAAAATTATAATAATATATCTTTTTGTATATTTTTATCAATATTATTTCTATTTAACTTATTATTAATTTTAATTATAGTTTAAATTAAATTTATTTATAAAGATAAAAGTTATTTAAATTTATCAAATAAAAAATTTAAAATATTTATATTTAATAATATAATATTTTAAAAAATTATATTAACTAATATTTTTTATATTTATATAAAATAAATGAAAAAAGAGTTGTTAGTGCCATATTTTTTTAGTTTCCCTCCTAAACCCTAAGAGTGAAATTACTTTTTCAAAGGTGAAAGGTAAAAGATGAGGTCGGTGAAAGGTGCCAGCCCGCTCTTCCTCCGCGTACAAATCGCCAATACGCACGGCGCCTGAATTCATCAGCGTGGGCCTTCCACTGCACGAGTAAAGCTAGAATTCTGACCTGTATTCCTGGGATTATACATTATAATGATACTAAGATTCAGTTACTTGATCTTCCTGGAATTATTGAAGGTGCTTCTGAATGCAAGGGACGTGGGAGGCAGGTAAAACTAAAATTTCTCATATCTATAATTTTGCATTTTGCACTCTAACTGTTCGTAGAAATGCTTGATCGAGGTTCTTTTATTTTGTCTTTCATTATTCTTCAGCATGCGTGCTTTGTTATTTAGTTCGGGCAAATTGGATAAACTTACAAAATTACATTAAATTAGTTATATATTTAATTTTAAATAAAATAAAATTAATTAAACCAATTATTTAATTTCCTTTTGCTCTTTGGTTTTCAATCTAACAAACTTCGCTTCCTTCATAGTATTCTTCAACTTGCAGGAATCTTACGAGGACCAGTTATATTCCTTATAAAGGTTCATAATCTATTTACTTTGATTCTTTCTCATGATTTTTTAATCATGTGTCTGCACCTAATAGCAAGTGATGAGTAAATATCATAAATTGCATTATAATATTAGAAATTGAAGAAAAATTATAATATTATAATATTAGAAATTGAAGAAAAATATTCCAAATATGCAACTGGGTTGCTTCATTATAATCAGAGATTAACATATAGTTGTGCTTATTAGTGTTATATTTTTTAAGTCATATGTTTGATTGAATTGATATAGTGCATGTTTCATTATACATACATTTTCCGGGTGTCCCACATTGTCTGTCTCAATTCTCCGGGTGCGGTTTATATATCTTTTGGACAATTTCACTTAATGTTAATTGGTTTTAAGATTAAATCTAACATCAAAAGAACATTTGTGATGTTAATACTGCAATGCACGGTTCACTTGTTTTTCCAAAGTCACCTAGTATTCCAATAGTGGTATTAGAATAAAGGATGAACTTTCCTTTTTTTAATTATTAATTTTCTTTTTCCCCACAACCCTGTTGTTTATGTATGTGAAATGGATTTCAGCTGAATTTTATTTATTTATTGGTTCCTATCTCTTTGTAGGTGAATGGTGTGTTGCTCAGTTACACAGTGATATATTAAAGTCAGAATTATTTGCAAATTATGTTTCCATATGGCCAACAAAGTTCCAAAATAAAACCAATGGGATTACACCTCGAAGATGGATCCAATTTTGTAATCCTGAGCTAAGTGGGATAATCACCAAATGGTTAAAAACTGATAAATGGGTAACCAATCTTGACTTGTTAACAGGTCTTCGACAGGTAGGTACCCAGATGCTTCTTCTCTGCAGCTAACTGATTCCTACTACTGCAGTATTCTAACAGTAAATTCCTGGTGTTTTTTTCGTAGTTTGCTGACAATGACGATCTGCAAGCAGAATGGTTGTCTGCAAAGATGGCTAGCAAGCAGCGTTTGGCACGGTATGTTTTGCAAGTGACAGGGGAGAGCATTGACCCAGATAGTCTGTTTGACATTCAAGTCAAGCGTATCCATGAATACAAGAGGCAGCTACTAAACATTCTTGGTGTGATTTATAGATACAAGAAGCTAAAGGTATGAGAAATAGACTGCTGTTTGATAGGGTAAATTTGTGAAATGCCAATCGTTCTAATTTACCTATATTTTCTTTTTATTGCTTTTAACCCATGTTCATAATGAGTCATGAAAATCTGTGTCCTTATCCTCGTACTCAAGCTGCAACTTCAACATTTTATTTTTTGTCACAGTAATATTTAGCAAAATACATGTCTCATATTAGTATTCATCTGCTTTCATCTAGGAGATACTAATATACTGTCCCCACTGTATTTTGTAAAAGGCCCCGCATTATACAAAATTATGCTCTGTGCTTAAGATAGTCGTTATAACTAAATTGTAATAGGAGATGAGCCCTGAAGAACGTAAAAAAACTACTCCACGCACTGTGATGATTGGAGGCAAGACATTTGCAACATACACAAATGCTATAAGGATAGTCAGGCTGGTGAATGATGTCTGTGCTGTTGTCAACAGTGATCCTGAGGTCAATAGCTAGTTGAAGGTAAATTAATTTTGTTTAACTTTCTAGATAAAGAGCCTTTGTAAGCAGAAAAAATTAGGGTACCAAGGGATACATATATTATCATGCATATTTGCTTATAATAATACAGGCTAATGGTTCCATACTTCCATCTCAGGCCCCAAAATTGATTGTGCATACCAATAGTAAAAGAAATATGTTTTTGGTTCTATTATTTTGCAGTGGGATAGATTTTCAGAGCTCCACTATTTTGACCAAGTGCTTGGGGCAGACTTATAATTTTACAATTGGTTGCAATAAATGTTTCATTATACATACATATTTCATTGATGCGGACAGAGATCATATTGATTAAAATTGTCGTTCTTGTTAGCATTATGGTAGTAGAGATTGTTGATCTTCTGATCTCAATTGCATATATCCTGTAGAAGTCCTTACTTCCTTTACAACTCTCATAAGTTAATTCATTTTTCTTTCTTCTCCTCTTCTCCCTTGTTCGTTGCTTTGGCCCCTTGGCTTATTTTATTCTGATCTTGAATTCTCCAATTGCCTACATCTTTTGTCAACGAACTACGTGTTCACTACAAGAAATGTGATTTTTTGTGACTAACAATAGTGATGAAAATAAAACTTGTCACTAATAATATATTATTAGTGACTAAATTTTATTTTGTCACTAGTGTTATTTACAATAGTGACAAAAAAAACAAGTTGTCACTATAATATTATTAATAGTGACTAAAATTTTTTTGTCATAAAAATTTGACACTAATATCTATAAATTTTGTTTTCTTAACTTAAAATCGTCACTAATACAAATTTTATTATATATATAAATGTTTTTGTCACAAAAAGTTAACTTTGTCACAAATATTTTAATTCATGAGTGATTATTATAAAAATTATGACTTATTTTTAATTACAAGTGACAAATTATTCATCATAAAAAATATGAAGTGTTTCTATGAATATTTATTGTTATTGTATTAACAAGTTATAAAAATCAAATTAAAGTAGTTAGTTGTATAATATTCTCATTTAGTGGCCAATTAACCTTCTAGCCCTCAAAAATTAACTCAACTAATATAAAAATAGAGAAACACAAATTGAATTGACCAAATAGATAAATATTAAAAAAATATATCAATGTCTAAATCATGATTTGAACATGACCTTTTTCACTTACTATCATCATTGATTTATGTTTTGAATATTTATTTGTCTATATACTTACTTTTATAATTAATAAGCTATTGATTTCTATTTAAAATTAATATTATGACATAGTTTAAATTATTTTTAATAAATTTAAAACTTTAAATAATAATTTATATATTTTAAAATATTTATTTTATAATTTTTAATGATAATATAATCTATAAAATTATAAATGCTTGTTTATTACATATTAAATCTTATTTATATATAAATACTTATAATCGATAATACACAAAATAAAATATTAGTCATATTTATTTATAAATTAAATTTTAATATTTTAAAAAAATTATTAATAATTAGCTTAATATATTTATTTATCTTAATTTAAAATATAATTGATATATTTAAAAATATTTATTTATATTAATTTTAAACATAATTTATATATTTAAATATATTATTTATTTATATAATTTATTATAAAGTTAAAAGAAGAAAATAACCACTAAACTAAAGTTACTTTTATATCTTTAAGTGAAAGTTTTAAATTAAAAAAAATTAGTATAAAATTTAAACAATCTTCCTCTCATGATAGATATCTTTCTTCAAGTACTCAATCCAACTGCATATCAATGACTCAGACTTGAAATTATAGTAAAGAAAAATGTTATGCATTCTCATGTACTTAACATGACTATATATAGAACATTCAAACCTGGAAAAGAAAACTGTTATTAACAAATTATCTATGACAATAACATTATCCAAATTAAGATAATAACATTATCTCTATTAATAAAAAATGTTAAAATATAACAAATATTATCTAAATGATAATAAAATTAAATAATTTAAATAAGATTATTTTAGTTGTTAATTAGATAGTCTTTTTCATTTATTTACTTAATAGCATTTAAGTTTGTCCATTGCACATAATATTTATATTATGAATTAAAATATTATAATAAATAAATATTTTAAAGTTTATTACCTAACTCTAAGAAAATATCAAATAAAAATAAACTAACTTATTTTCTTTATATAACTAAAATAATTATCTTGAATGGAAGTGATGAGAATATTTTTAGGATATTTTAGAATAAATATTTTTAAAATTATTTTACATTTTAAAATGATTTTCTTAAATTAAAAATTTATAAATTTGCATACCTTCCGTATATTTTTAGTTACCAAACAAATCTTTCATGTTTTAGTTTGTTACAAAACACACTTTTCATTCTCTTTCTTTTTTGTTACAAAACATACCTTTTTTTGTTTTATTTTCTTTTATAAATCATACCTTCCTTCTTTTAATATGCAACTATAGATTTTTTTGCTAAGGTTGGAGCATCTGAATGTGTTGCCCTCATGGTGTTACTTTATTATTGTTGTGTATAAGGAAGGACCTACCTGAAAGTTAAGGGGAATCTTGGCCCTATCATTTTGCACCTTCTAATTTTTTTAATATATTATATTAATCCTCATGCTATGGACCATTTATTTTAGTAAATAACATAAAATGATATATAATTAATTTTGTAAATAAAAATCAACAACAAAAATATATGCAAAGTATAATTATATTAAGAATAAGTAAAAAATAATATTAAAAAATAAATAAAAATTAACTTTTATAAATTATTGAACTTTTTTTTTAATAAATTATAACCTATATTTGAATGAAATGTTAGCATATGAAGGAGATAATGAAAACCTAAGTATATACATATCTTGACATCAATTTGACTACTTGATATGACTTTTTTTTCTAAAACATATTTTTCCTAATACTAATATATTAGTAATAGAAATTTTTATAATTATTCTTTTGATATTTTAAAGAAAAAGAATTGTTACAGAAGTTGTTTCTTGCATATATTCATTATTTTTTAGCATATAATAGTAACAATTATTATTATTCTTATGTAAATTTTATAATTACTTTTACTTTAAAATGACGATAATTTAAAATTAATGTAATTAATGTTTTATGATACTTTTTGTATTATTTTATTTTATTTTTATAATTAACATTTATATAAAAAAGTTTTTTTTTAGAGTTTTTAAAATATTTGTATTTAATAATATAATATGTTTCAAAAATTATATTGACTAATATTTTTTATACTTATATAAAATAAATGAAAAAAAAGATATTACCGCTTTATTTTTTTAGTTTCCCTCCAACCCTAAGAGTGAAATTTCCTTCTTCAAATTTCAGAAACCAACCACGAATTGAGAGGAGGTGAAAGGTGAGGTGAAGAGGAGTTGAAGAGGAGGTGAGCTTGGCTTCCCCTTGAACGGCGTCGTTCTTCACGAAAAGATTTGTCTCTCTTTTTCGCTCTCTTTTTGCTCACGAAGAGGTTTGTTTCTCTCTGTTTTTCGTTTTTGTTTTCTCTTTTTCGCTCTCTTTTTGCTCACGAAGAGGTATGTGGTTGTCGCTTCCGCTTCCGATGATTAATGGTTTCTGTAAAATGCAAATCCCTAACATTATCTATTTCCTTTTTAAGATATAGAAAAGCAAAGAAACAGTGATCATCTTTGATAAAATGCAAATAATGGGCATGACTTAAACTATGATAAAGTCTTCTTTCTTTGGTATTTCTTTTTCAGATTTGAGTTTATCTATATATTTTATTTTCGCAATTTTTAAAAGTTTCTGTTTTTTGCATTTCAGTGCTTTCATGCGAAAGAAAATCGTAGAGTCTATCTGCCACTATTGTGTTCTGCGCCCATTAAGGTACATGCGGGGATGTGACCACTAACCTGTTCTATGTTTTGGTAATGAGTTTATCACAATCATTTCTTTCTGATTGAAATTTATTTAGAATTTTTTACATGTTTTAAAAGTCTGAAGTCAATTTTGATTCATATATAAAAGAAAGTCAAATTGGTATCAGCATTTGTTATAATATTCCTTTCGGGCATTATTTATGCTTTATCTTTTGAATATGCAAAAAATATGTATGGCTTCTAAATAACATGTTTTGCTTGTTCGAACAAATTTTTTTGTAAATTTATTCTTATTTTATCTCTTTTATTTGAGTATGAGGTAATCAAGGGACGTGGGAAATGGAGTGAATCCCTCTACTTGATTGTTCTGTAACTGGTGAAGGATTTAAGGAAAGAACGGATTTAAAACCCAGGAAATATTGTTGTTTATGCTCTAAATTCAATTGATCTGAGTCAGACTTTAAAATTAACAATAAAATTATATATTTGTTGATATGGTTTGGACTTGTCTTGTCAGGAACCCACTAACATTGCTGCAGTTGGATTAGAACTAGGGGCACTAACTGAAAATTCTGCAAAACTTATTTAGGAGCTAAGTTGTAACTTAAGACACAGGGTGAAAACTTTTCTCACAAAAGATCAAAGCAAAAGAAGACCAAGGTAGAATTTTTGTTCATTTTAGTAATTACTTGTTTGCAAGTCCTCCAGAGGGGGGAAAGCTAAATTATTCTATAATTTCTTCCATTTCTTCTGCTCTTTATGATTATAAAATAAACTTTACTCAGAAATTGTTGATTGAAGCTGGATTTGCTTGTTAATCATAATTAAATAGTTCATTTCTAAAGCTGAATTGCAGAATAGAAAACTGCAAGTTTATCATTGTGCAGTATCAATATGCAAATTACTCAAGTTCCCTCTACAAAGTAACTGGAAAAGGGTTTCTAAAGCTTCAGTTAATTAATCAGAGATCATATATTTCTCATTTGCACTATTTTCTGGTGGCTTGTCAAACGTAAGCTGTCATTAATTTGAACTTGCTTGATCAAGTGGATGTTAGTATTCTATGATTCTTTACAAACCAAATTGTATGCCCAAATTATTTTGAAGTAGGTTTGGGTCCATGAGAATATTCTAACCTTTTCTTTTTAAATAGTATTAACAAATCCCTTTAAAGGTTACGTTGTGGGATGAGTGATCATTATCTTGTTTGTTTCTCTCCTTTTCAGTTTGTCTTTTTTGTTCACTTTTGTTCTGCTTTTGTAGTATTTTCCTTTTAGATACCAAGTCTTAGCATTACCTCTTCAAATTTTGCTATTCCTATGAAATCTAGTGAGAGCACGAGTGGGAGGTGTTAATTTTGGCCTTATAACTATATATATATCGATGGTTGAGATTAACTCCTCTTATGCTGTCATCTCTCACCCGATAAGCTTCCTATAGGCTATATATGTGCGTATATATCAATTGAATTATTATTATTGGACTATCCCTCCCCTACCAGATAGACAAGAACTCTAATTGAAGCAACTATCACAAAAAGAAATGTATTATACATTGCTTCTTACTTTGAACTTGATAAGAACAGTATTACTATTGTAGTTTTATTTTATTCATTTGATGTTATATTCATTGTCTAAACTATTATATATTATAATTAGATTGATGATCCTTAGTTTTGGTCAAGGTCCTTCGACCCAATCTAGTTTTCTATCAGATTGCCCAATTTTATAAACTGTCACTTATAAATTGTACATCTATCATGAAATAGCTAAATGCATTCACTTAAACAATAGAATTTTAATTTTATTTTATAAAATTTGTATATAAAAGTATGTTGGAGGGAAGTACTTACTGCACAACTTATTCTCTTCATATTATTAGTAGATAATATGTTATTTAATATGTGTAATACAATAATATTATTAGTGTTTGAATTATATTGCTTTGAGAATTAAAAAATTAATTATTAACTTTTACAATATGACAAACTTGCAAATATTTTATAAAAACTTTAAAATTTATACCTTTTGAGACACACTAATAAATGTTTTTTATTTCAACTACTATTAATCTTTCTATCAACTTTTATAATAAATAAAAAAATATTAATGACATAAAATTAGTTATTGAAATTTGTAATCTTAGGTCTTTGAAAAAATGCGTAGCTTATTTTTTTTATGAAAATTTAATTTATATAACATAATCTTGAATTATTTAATAAAAAAATAATAAATAATATCCTTATTTTAAGGAATTAAAATTTAAATTTTTTTTATAATTTTTTTTATAATTTTATTTATTTATTGTTTAACTTTTTTACTTAACCTAAAACAAATTCACGAGACACACTGCACACTGATAAGCAAGCGTGAATAGGTAACCTCTCACTTTCTTATTTTTCAGGAGACACACTGATAAACAAGCGGGAAAGAAAAAGATTTTAGGTAACCTCCCACTTTTCTTTTTTATTTTCTCTCCCATCAAGAACGTTGCAGAAAACGAAGAGCGTAGAAAAATCTAAGGTAACCTCTCAACTTTATTCTCTTTTTCCTCTTGTCAAGAAAGTTTGGTTCGCCTTTTGCAATCAGAAACATTGTATGGTATTTTTATTTTCTTTATATCATCATTCTCTCTTTCACAATTCAATTCTCTTGATTATTGTAATTATTAGGTCATCATCAATTTCACTTCCATTGATTGTTGTAATAAGTTTCTCTGGACATTAAACTAAACTAAACTCTATCCCAAAATGATAAACTAAGATTGTGATATATGATTAAAAATAATGTACAATTGGAAAAAGAAGAATCAATAATTTCAAAGATTGATTTTTTTTTTACTATTCCAATTGGATTCTTAAATGGTAATATAAACTTAATATATCTAATATTGAAAGGTTTATTGTTTGTAGTGAAGAAGAGAAAAACAACGTCAAAGCTTGAAACTTCCAAGTATGAGGAGCAGAGGATGCAAAAAATTGCAGAAAATAGAGCAAGATTAGAGGCTCTTGGGTTGTCCCAAATCTCCTCCATTTTTAAGGATCTGATTCAAAATTCTAAGAAGAGAGATAAAGAGAAAGTTGAAAAGGATGATGAAGACTACATACTTGAAGATGAAGAAGAACTTGGATCAAATTTTTCTAGTGAGGATAACAACGATAATGATTTTAGTGTTGAAAATGCTTTTGGGTCACGAAAAAGAAAGGCAAGTGTTGAATTTTTTTTTTCATTGTAATTCTAATATGCATTATTTTGTTATCAAATTATAATAGATTGTATTAGAGTAATTTAGTTTGTTAATCATTTAAGTCAATAACATATGCATTTAGGAAAAACTTTTCTTATCAAATATTACTAATCCCTAAAATTTATAGTTTTACAAGTTATTGATGATAGTCTTTCAACAAAGTATGGTGTCTCATAATCTTATATGCTCATACAAATTTTTTTAAAAACCTTTGTATGGATAGTCACTTTGTAGTTCTTAGAGAACACCAATTTTAGACAAATCTTATCATTTTGGATTGATACTTGAAATGCACAGACAATTCATCAATTTGATTATGGCATTCTTTTTTACTTATTTAATAATGTAATTTGTATTTACCTTTAATTTGTATAATTAATTATTCTAATTGATAGGTGATAAGACCATTGAGATTGAATTCTAAAAGAGTCTCTAATGGTCCATTTACACACGTTGAAAAACAACTGAATGAGTCTCAACTCAATAGGACAGCTCATGCCTCAGAAACTATGAATGTAGAACAAGTTGAATCTAATTCAGGTACTTTTATGACACTTTTTTAGGAAAAAATAAAATATTATTAGTATAAAATATTATTAATTTATCTTATTTATTTTAGGTGATCATGCCATAAGGAAAGGACGTGGACATACAATTAATGCAAAATTTAAAAAGAAAAAAAAAGGCTTATGGCAAAAGGAAAAAATATTGACATTCAATTTCCTCCACCATTTTATAAGATATGTGGAAAACATGCAAAATATTTTAACTCAGAGGCACAAGTTTGTATACGCCAGAAAGCTCCTTTGCAAGTTAATAGTTGGAGTGAAATAGCTAAAGATGATGTAGATGAAATGTGGAAACATATAAAGGTTAGTATGATTATTGCTTTCATTCAACATAATTTATATTTTTAAACTTCATTTGATAATGTTTTGTTTATGTTTCTCTTATAATATTCATGTGACATAGGATGCATTAAGTTTATCTGATGAGGTTAAGGAATATGCAATGAAGCAAATTCAATCTCAATACAAAAATAAGCTTTATCATTTACATCAACTATATCTCAAAAAGAAGGGAAGGCCAAAAAATGTATTTCCTGATGATTGGAATTGGTTAATCAATAATAAGTGGAGTGATTTAAAATTTCAGGTAAAATTACTTAAATATTTTGAGTTTAAATTTATTTGTTATAATTTTATATTTATATGATTATAAATAATTTTTATTCATATGCAGGAAAGGAGCTTAAAAAATAAAGTTAATCGAAGCAAGCAAGAGATGAAATCAATTACCGGTACAAAATCAATTGTGCAAAAGGCATTTGAAATGGTAATATTTCATGTAAAATTCTTTGTACATTATATAAAACAATTTCCCTTTTTATTTTCATATAGAATAAGATATCAATAAATGTAAGGTTTGCAAATTTATAAAGTCATTTAACACTAAATTTTATTTTTGATAATTTAATCATTAATTTACTTGTATTATTTTATTATTTTATTTTAATAGAAACAAGAATCCAAAGCTGATGAATGGCCAAACGCTATGGAAGTTTGGAAAGCAACACGTATGAGATCTAATGGGACTTGGTGCATTCCAAATGGAGAACAAATTATGGTAAGTAAAAAGATATTTTATAGAATTTATGTTGTTATTAAATATAAAACATTAATTATATATATTGTATGTGACATATTATATATAGTTGCAATTTTCTTTATGTGTTGATAGTTAGTAATAATGCTTTTATGCAATTTTTTAATATCTATTTGTGAACTAGTATAGTGAAACTTTTAATGACATCATAATTTTTTTTATATTTTTATAGGAAGATTTGAAGAATGTAAGTGACATATATCAGGAAAATATTTCAGAGGCCCCTGTACCATTGGTGGAACACTTTGCCATTGTTTTAGGAAGAAAACCAAATCACTCTATAGGTGTTGGTAGTTCAGGAATAACTAAGAAATTTTCACAAAAACAATTTCTTCAAAATCAACTTGAGAATGCTCAAAATCGAGCAAATAATTTAGATTTAGAAGTGCAAAAATTGACTGATATTACTAAAAAGCAAGAGGAGACCAATATTCAACTACAAATTGAATTGCAATCTCAAAGAGAATTGATTGATGCTCAACAAGAGCAAATGAAGCAAAATGTTGAGAATGAAGTGAAGCGTCAAATAGCTAACTTATTGGGAGAAATGTGATGCTGTAGACTCTACTGACTCAAGTGCTTAAGTTAAAAATGTAAGTTTTTTTTTGAAGTCTTTTATTAATTAATATTTTATAATAAATTTTATATGTGATTACATTTAAAAAAACACCAATTATTTTATTTTTCTACATATTTATTATTTTTTCTTATATTTATTTGCAGGACTGAAAATTCATGAAGATGTTGTCTTTTTACTTAGAGAATAGTCTATTTAATTTAAAATTTATGAAATGTTAGTAGTTGTAATAGTTTAATATACGATATTTGGGATTTAAAATGTTGTTGGTATTATGTTTCAATTTTTGTTATTAAACATGTAATGGTTCATTTATATTTAGTGATTTAGTGTTTTAACTTGTGTCCAATACTGACGCATTTACTCTAATAAATATTTTTGTGTTTTAGTTCATTATTGTACATGTACTGCATTATATATATATATATATATATATATATATATATATATATTAATGTTATATTTGAATTATTTAATCATGTATTTACTTTAATTTATTTTCATTTTAACATTTAAAAAAGTGACGAGTGCATTATTTTTAAATTAAATAAATAGTGATAATCAAACAATATAAATTATTATAAAAAAATAGTCATAAAATTCTATCGATTAAAATTAATAATCAGTGACAAAAAATTGACATTTAATAGCAATAATAATAGTAATACTTTGTTATTATTATTTTTATTATTATCATTATTAATTTTTAGTAGTGACGATTAAATTATCACTATATAGTCTTGTATATTTGTGACAACATGTGTTTGTCATTATTGTGTATGAGTACTAGTGACGATATTTTTTATCACAATAAATATTTTATTTGTGACATCTAAAAAATAGTCACTAATGAAATAGTGACTCGCATATTAGTGACGACTAGTGACAAATCAAAATATCGTCACAAGATATATGCAGTGACGATTTTTTAAGGTTATAGTGACAAATATTGTCATCATAAAAATCATTTTTTCTTGTAGTGGTTCTTTGTACAGACTTCCCTCAAAACTCTTATGCCTGTGCTAACAGTTCTAATGCTCTTACACTTCCCTGTTAGGAAAAGCTGGTGGCAAAGAAAAAAGTGACGATGAGATGCAAGGTGAAGAAGATGAAGAAGGTAGTGACGATGAAGAAGATCAAGATGGAGAACATCAAGAGGATAATGAAGACGAAGATCAAGAACTTGATTAGTCTCATAGTCTTATCTTATGGTGGTGTAGTATTCAGGTTGTGGTAGATCCATACGGAACTGAAAGCTGCCATTGGAAATTTTTCATATGAAGCATTCAGTGGTTGGGCTGTACAATTCACATTTGTTAAAATACATAAATTTAGAGTAATCAAATGAGGTTGAGTGTGACTACTTTTTCTAGTTTTTAATAATTATGTAGTTGATTCAGATTTATTTAAAATATCAAATTAAGTGGCATATCTACAGGGATTCATGAGAGAATAATGTATATATATAGATAAATTAGGAAGGTTTCGCAAGATATTAGCGAGGGATTAGCGTGGTATTCGCGAGGGAACTCAATCCATATGCTTTGATGGATTTGCGAGGGTTTAGCGAGGGATTTGCGAAGGACATATTTGCGAGGGATTAGCGAAGGACATATTTGCGAGGGATTAGCGAAGGACATATTTGCGAGGGATTAGCGAGGGATTAGCGAAGGACATATTTGCGAAGGTTTTGCGATGTTTTAGCGAGGAAATATTAAATGCAATTAGCGAGGGAATTTAGGTTCTACATTTGCGAGGCGGTAGCGAAGAATTAGCGGAACAATTTTGCGACGGACTCGCGAAGCTGGTTGCGAGGGAAAAGTGAAGGAATGTAGCGAGGGAATTGCGAGGGATATGCATCCGTCGCTAATTAGCGACTTGAATTTAATTAGCGAGGGAATGATCCCTCGCAAATCCCTCGCTACTCCCTCGCTAATCTGTTTAGCGAGGGATTTGCGAGGGATCTTTCCCTCTCTAATTCGCAATTTTCTTGTAGTGAATCCTTGTTTTATATAATTGTCTTAAAAATTTTACATTTTCGCTAAAATTTTACTTCACATTATTTTACTCCAAATTATATCAACATCTCTTTATTAATCATTAGAGTAAGAATTACTAATCTCCCAATTCCCTGAGGATGATACTTAAATACTACATCGAAACTTGGTCCGTTTGCCAAGTGGAGTATTTGCAAAAACCTCATCAGATATAAGATTCCTATAGCATCCGCAAGGAAAAAAAAGAGATAGTTGTCTCGGACATACAAAGCAAAAAGTTCATCAAAAGAATTGACTCCTACTTTTTCCAACCAATCAGCACATTTGTTTCTCTCCCTATAAGTATGTCTAAAAGAGATGTTCCAAAGAGAGACCGAGAAAGACTCTAATTTTGGAAATTAGAGGAGCATACGGGTGAAATAGCAACACTTCTTGCTTGATAAGCAATAACTCATTCATTGAGTCTAACTCACAAATTAATAACAAAGTTGTATCCCATCTCATGTGCAATACGAAGACCATGATAAATGTTCAACAATTTCTCATACATATTAATTGAGACACAACAATATCCTACAAGTCTTTTAATTGATTGCCTGATATGATTTCGAAGAAAACCACCAAAACCTTACTTGAATGTTTCAAAGAGCTCGTGTTAATTTTGATGGTAAATTCGTTAGGAGTAGTCCACCTAACTAAAGGACTCTCGTTCCATTTAGTTAGGCATTTTGACAATTCTATTTTTTTTTTCAATTTAATTATGTTTTACAAAATTAATATAGTACTAAATATTTTTTTTTCACATTATACCTTAATTATTATTAATACATTTTTTATTAATGCGTTTATCTTCCATTTTTAATACTTTTGTTAGTGATAATTCAAAATATTTAAGAATATATTAAGAAATTACATAATACTTTTTCCCAAAATTATATATATTAATTATACTACTAAAGTTTTATGTTAAAATCTTAATCGTAAAACAAAATGGGATGTAAGGAGTATCTTTTGACATTCTTTTGAACAATTTTATTGAAATTCATTAAAAATCATAAAATTTGATGAATTTAATAATTTATTTAACAATTTTTATGGTTGTGTATTTTTTTTTTATAAATTTCAATTAATAAAAAAAATATCAAGAAAAGTGTATCGATAGGAATTTTTGGCAAATTGCTTGACCTGGGTGTTATAGTGTGAAGTGAAAAAAGTACAAACGGGGATAGCCCTTGGTTTACTTGAAAACGGCTTGCCTGGCTGTTGCTATTGTTCGAAGTTGTCATTTTCAAAGATCTATCATCTATCCAAGTAACCAATTTTAGTTCGTGGCACCACATCCTTGTATGCTATCTGACAAGTTACTTTTAGCAGTAATTAGTGTGTTAACATAACCCTCTTTTGTTTTCCATGCTTTTCTGGACAAGAGTTAAACTGGGCTCATCCATACATTTTATACGTATGCTCTTTTATTTGCCACAAATTTTCGCTTATCAATTGTTTCTTATGCCATAAACTACAAAGTGTAAATAATATATAGAATCACTTACGCACCTTCTTCTGCCATACGAAAATTGATTCAATCCATTACGTACCGCCTCTACTTGATTTATAAACGAATAATATGTTTACAATTTTTATGCTCCAAAACCAATGCAGGCTATCGGTTTTGCAGCAGCATAAGCAGCCACGTAGGAGAAACAAAATGTGGCATCGTTTACGTATGACAGCTCACTGAATTAACCTTGGTGGTCTCAATCTGAATCCCTTTGCCACGCGCTCTTTGTCTGTTCCACCATTGTTTCGGCGTAACCACTGTTTGAGTAAAACCAGAGGCTGAAGGAAAGTGAAACCACTTGCCAGCGCCAGCCCTATATAAGCGAACCTCATTCATGCATCATATCTCTCTATATCTCCACTCCTTGGGAGAGAGAAATGGCTTTCACGATATCCAGATCTCAATCAGCTTTGACAGAGGGAGAGAAGGAGAATGTTGATAAGTTAGGGTACAATAAGGAGTGTGGAGCGGGAAAAGAGAGTATGATATCGAGCCAACTCCAGTTGAAGTCTTCGTTGTCATCTTCTCAAAGCTTGGACAAACATGCTGTGCTCAGACGCATTCGGCAACGTAGATCTTACAACAGAGCCAAAAGCGCTTTGAAAGCTCTCATGGGACCCTCCGAAGCCACTTCCCAAGAACACAAGTGGCTTCAGCTCGGTGACTCTTTCTCTTCTCCTTAACAACTGCTAAAACACAATCAAAATCACCTCATGATGCTATAGGGTTGGTACGTAAATATATATATAAATATAGTAATGAGATCAATATTCTCTAAGACTATTCTGATCGAAGAATAAGACCAGCTACAACGTAATTAAGTTGTGTTATATAAATACAAGCCTACGTACGTATATCACTGTTATGCTATTCGAATGTCATGATGTCAAAGGCATGCACGTTCGGTTGTTATATATTAATATTACTACTTTGTAAGGTGGTTAGCAATCCTTGGAAACCTTTTTACTACTACTATTGGTTTCATCCAGACAATTACTTTCTATTTGGGTCAAATCTTGAGCAATATCCCTTTCACTTGCAATGGATTCTGCATCTTATATATGCGGATAAACGTCTTAAGAGAGAGCGGCAGTAAGTTAAGAACACATGTACACTCTATTATCGGATTATCGATTAAAATTTATAAACTCATAAATGATCTTATGTAAGAACATCAAATTTTGATTTTTCATAATGACAAAAATAGTCATTTTCTGTCGCGACTTTCCAAGAGATTATCACATCTTGGAAAGACTAGAAAAAATTATAAATACAAAATAAGGTTTTGATGATGCTCCCATACTTATAAATTATAATTTAATGTAATATTTTATCATTTAATTACCTTTGTAGATTAATATGGTCGCTAAATGTTTCGATTTTACCGAGGAGTGAAACATCACTTCGAAATCGATATATCATAATTCGACTTTATCGGTATATTTAATTCGGTCGTCACTTTCCTAGCCCAGTGTCTCATTGTCTGTTTGGGTATACTTTCCCCTACACGTTTTAAGGAAAAAAAAAAATAAAATGAAAATAAGTATAGAAAAAGACTTTTCTTTTTTAATTTTTCTCTCATATAAGGTCCATATACCTAACGAGACCGATAATATCTCGTAAAAGTTCATGTATGCAACATTCGTTCACTCGTATATATCATTTTCGACCTAGATACGAAGGTGTGAAGAACCGACATACAAAATAATGTATGTCGGTTGTTCCTTTAACAGATCACACAGAAAGATTCCCCTTTCTGTTCACAGTAATCAATTCTAACACTGTTCATTATAGTTATATTATTTTTTTAAAATAAATAAATTGAATATTCATTTATAAATTTATTTATAAATGAAATTATTATTATTATTATTATTATTATTATTATTATTTCACTTTATTATATATATATATATATATATATATATATATATAACATAATCATCCTTTTATTTTAAATATAATAAATAAAAACTATATTTATTATCTATTATTATTAATAATATTATTTATTTATTTCTTCTTATTATTATTTTATGTCATCAACTTATCTACACCCTCTCTCATTTGAGTCATACCCTAGCTCTCTCATATGAGTCATTTTAGAGGAGAGTTTTTTGATGTGGACCTACAGTAATGTCTTTATACCACTCCTTATTTTATTTATTTATTTAACAAAACAACATTTATTTTTCAACTTTCACATACTTGTCTTGTCTTCCTCTTCTTCTATGTCTCCACTTCCTCAATTATCTTTGTAGTATATTTTAGTTTAATTGCACCTTTTTTATTTATATTTTGCAATTTATTAAATTTTGTAATCTAATTTTTAAAATTACGCATTACTTAATTAAAGTAATCACCTAAAATACTGTAATATCTTAATTTAATACATTCTGTATTTCCTTAATTATCTTAATACAAAAAAAAGAGTCATGAATCTAAAATTGTAAAACAAAATGTATAGAGCAAAATAGTATGTATTTTTGAGTGTGTACAATGACAACATAATTTATATAAACTTTTGCGCATACTACTGTATCTCACTATTAAATCAACTATAATGTTCAGCAAAACAATATCTAATACATAGACATTAAAATTATTTTGATAATTTCGCACAAAATCAATTTTGATTCAAAATATCGGTTCCAGTACATTTTATTTAAAAAAAAGTATTTTTTTTAATACTATTTGTCGATTCTAAATTTCGTATTGATATAAAGTCAATTTTATCAACATACACTTAAAAATGAATAAGCGGGAAAAAAATTACAGGAGCCACCAATATTTTAAACCTTTCTAATTTAGGAAGAATAGTGTTTCTTTAAGTAAAAAACTAAATTGTCCCTATCTTATCATACTTCATTTTTTTCATTTAGAATATGTCATTTTACATGCATGTTTACTTTTTTGTCATTTTATTTTACTAAATAACCTAGAAAATTATATAAAATTTATTTTTTTTCACTTTCTTTTCTAAACTAAACATACCATAATGGTAGAAGGAGGTAGGTGTATTTTTTAAATAAATTTAAAAGAAGGGAAGGTGTGGGAAGTAGAAAGGTGTGCAAACAGTAAGTTTTGTCAGAGAATGATATTGCGCCTATGGGCTCATCTTTGTCCCTGATGAAGGCTTTTAATAAGATTGGGTTAGTTATATATGCCTAGATCACATTATTGGGCCTTGAGGACAGGAAGCCCATTTTGGCTTTATTATGCCTTGTTGGTTAGGGTATGCAATATAGACCACCATTAGCTGTAAGTTCAAAGAAAAAGCCACTGTTTAAATAGCAACAAAGTGGGCCCTTTCAGTTTGATAGCATCCAATGACAAATGACAATCAGAACAATAAAAGTGAGCATGGATCCAAAACAAAAGAAGGAGAAGAAAAAATAAACTATCATCGTAGATTCACTATATGTGTGTATGCTAAATTAAGTACTAAAATGCTTATTTGACAAATTTATTTTGCGTTTTGAATGTATGCTAAATAAAACTAGCTAAGATAAACATCCCTAAATATTGATACCTGTTTAAGTGTGTGTTTGGTCTCACGTCCAGAACTCTTAACTCAAGTAAAAAACGTGAAAATAAGAAGTTAATATTATTTATTTTTCTGTCAAATTTATAAAAATGTGGATCAATAACGCGAATCCAAACAGACACTAATTTTTTGGCATTTTATAATATGTTGGGAAAACGAATTAACTTTTCATATAACTAGAGGAAGCATCACCTTTTTGCACTCCATTATACTAGAATCAACACCTTAAATATTAAAAAAAATTGCAAACACCTTTGGTCTTTTTTACAAAGGTGGACGACAAGTCGTTATGGTCATTGAAAATATCCTCAGCTTATGCGACTCGGTCCATGTAGGCATGGCAACGGGGCGGGACGGGGCGGGTTTTACGTTCCTCGCCCCCGCCCCCGCAAATTTAAACCGCCTGCGCCCCGGCCTCCGATACCCGCCGGGGTTAAAATCTAGGTCCCCATCCCCGCCCCCGGCGGGGTTCGGGTTTCCCCGCCCCGTCCCCGCCCTCGTTCCTATTTTTTTTCTTTTTTTTTTCTTCTATTTTTCTTTTAAATAAATATGAATAATTTTAAAAAAAATAAAAGAAAAGAAAAATAATATAAATTTTTACATATAAATATTTTTAATTTTGGTTTATATATATATAAAAATAATTTTTTAATTATATTATTAAGCGGGGCGGGAGCGGGAGCGGGTATGGGTGCGGGGGCGGGGTGAATATTAACATCCCCGTCCCCGCCCCCGATTTTATCAATCGGGGAAAACCCGAACCCGAACCCGAACCCAATAAACACGGGTTTTTCCCGTCCAAATCGGGGCGGGTTCGGGCGAGTACCCACGGGGACGGGTTAGATTGTCATGCCTAGGTCCATGAATAAGAGAGGTCGTAACGTTAATTTTCTACGTGGTGTCCTCATGTTATTCAACATTTTGCATGATTCCAAAATACTCCTACTTTCGCCAACATATAGTGGTTTCAACCAAATCATTTTGAGGGCAAGTGTACAGTGTTTATGTATGCATGCAAACAAATACATACACAAACGTACCCAAATAAAAGATAAGAAACAAGAGCCTAATGCTGATTGGCTTGTAACGAATTGACATGATGATATGATGAATTTGCATGATTAATGTACGAATGAATACGCAGTGATTGTGGAATGGAGAGATACGCATGTGTCTATTCAAACAAGGCCAAGAAGAAAAGGCTGAGAAAAAGGGCACACAAAGGCAACGCAAGTCAACAGGGCACGTGGCTAAGAATTTTGTGAAGGATGCATTGCTTTTTCTCCAAAGACTGAGTAAAAGGGTGATTTTGGTACACCAATCACACAAAACGACATACAATTTGGATTTTTATGTGAAGAGTGACGGCTAAGGGTTGATTCGTATTTAACTTGTATTAAAAATAAACTTCAGTCACTCAGTTGCTTTTTTCAGTTGAAATTTAGAAAGTTAACTGAACCAATTGTATTGGTTATTACAACATGATCAAGCTTAATTTCAAGATGTAGGTTCGCTTCCTTTGCTTTGGTCCCTCCCTTTATCTAGCTTCATCTATAGACAGATTTTTCTTCTTAATTTTAACAAGTTCTTCAGTAGTGTCAAACAAAAAGCTAATGATATATTGAGATCCTTAATGATTGGAGTGCTGAAACCTGAATCAATGTAAATAAATAAAAACTGAAAAAATCAAACTAAAAAATTGAAAATTAACGATTTTGTTTGATTTTTTATTTTTATAAACTGCATAGTTTGACAAGTGTAATTTCTTTATGACAAGTGTAATTAAATTATAGATAAGCAAACATAAATTTACGACATATAATCTGAAAATTAAATTAAATAATAAAATTAAGCAAACATAAATGAGGGGTTTATAATTTAACTTTTACCAAGTGTTACATCACTCAATAATTTTATATTAAATGTGAATTTTGTAAATCCAACCGTTAAATTGAAAGTTCATATAATTTATATTATATATACAAAATTTTATATTAATCTAAGATGATTTGATAGTTTATTTTTATAAAACAAAATTGACATAATATATTCATTTCAAAATATACTAAAATATGAATACTTTACTCACCTTCAAATTATTGTTCAATTTTAACAAAATTTGATATACACGTATAAAGTGATATGAACTTTCAATCTAACGGTTGAATTTACAAAATTCACATTTAATATAAAGTTATTGAGTGGTATAACGCTTGTTAAAAGTTACATCAGTGTAATTATAACCTCCTCAACATAAATTTACAACATATATAATTTAAGAAAAAAAATTGAAAGAGAACGTACTCTTAAATTCTAGTTACTCTTATATGATAAATAATTATATTACCGTCATTTTTCTCAACCTTTCAGCAATGTTTTCCAAATCAGCAGCAACTGTTGATATAAATGCCTTGAGGATACGACCTACAGTGTATATATACATGTTTGGTTAACTGTCTTATAAGACTATTTGGATATAATTAGTCAGAAGAATTTTTTAAATTATTTTTTCATTAAAAATAAGCAACTTTTTTTAACAGAAAAATTCTATTTTTTTAATAGAAACAGACTCTATATATTTAATTTGAATTACTAAACATTGCTTGTTTCATGCAATTATCCAAGTCAATATATATGTACTAAATTGAATTGAATTGAGAATATAGCATTTAGGATTCATGAGAATGTGCTGGGCTGGGTAGGGATACACTTTCACTCCATCTCACAACACAAAACAAATTGCATCCAACCACTTAATTTGGCAATGATAAAAGTATTATTTATATAAAAATTGAATTTCTGACCAATATTGGGTCCCCATACAGCGCATATCCCACTCCTTCCACCTCCTTTTCTGATCGAACTATTTTATAATTTATTGATTGACCATCATCATCACCAACATGTTCCTAATTTCTTTTTTCAATAAAAAAATATTATAATCATGTAATTTGGCGTCTGCTACGGGGCATTTTCCTCTTAGTCATGTAAATTTTAAAAGGAGATCTTAGTCACAAATTTGATGTATCAAATTATTGAAATAGTAGTCGAGTAGTTCGCCGTGGTTTTGGTGTTTCAACTTAAAAAAAAAGGAAGGAAGTATGATTAGTTTATAAATACTTATATTATGTTTTAAGTTAAAAGTAGATGTGAATCTAATTTAATCTTAAAAATTTAGTTTTTAAGATGTTGATTGTTACACTTATATATACTATTATAACCTTATCTTTATTCATTGAATTTTTAACATGTTTCAAATGTAAAGTTTGGAAGACTAAAACAGATAACACAATAGATCTAATAATAATTATTAGATAGGCTCAGGTATAATTTTATGAAAATAGATTTGAGTCTAACTCAATCTTATAAAACTACTTTATAATGAGAATTATTCCTCACTTATACACATTATTTTTAATTGATATGAGATATTTAACAATATTTTTAAGAAAATAAGATAGAAAGAAAAAATGAAATATTTTTTTTAAGAGATAAAATTAACTTATACATGAATTAAAACTAATATTTTAAAGAAGTTAATAGGATAAAACTTTTATAAATTAATTTATATATAAATTAATTTTAACTTATGGAAAAAATTATCTTTTTTATTTTCTTTTATTTTTTATATCATAAAAGTGCTTATAAATTTTTTTATACAAATATACATTATACCTGTTTGATTTGCAAAAAAAGAATATACTATTAAATAACATAAATATAATTTTTATATTTAATTTGAGAAAATATTATAGGATATCTCAAATCATGAAAAGATGAATACCATAAAAAGAAACTTTTTTTATTCAATAAATCAGAATATCTTTTCATCCTAAATCCTAAATACTCAAAAGATTAAAATAATAAAATACTCATACTTATTTCAAATATAATAATTATATTTTTTTTCTTTTCTTCCTTTTTTACTGGGCTGTGTTTAGAAATTTTAAAGTACTAGGAAAACTTTATATTTTAACTTACACTCTAATATATATTTATGAATTTATATTTTATTTTTAAAATTTTGAACACTAAGTTTGGTAAATAAAATTTCAATCTATGATCGTTCTTTCATTCAATACATTGCAATATTAACTAATATAGTTAATAGTTTATATGAAATTGAATCTCAAAGTTTTAATTTTGATTTTTTACAGTGATTTTTTCGTTAGCATTTGTGCGGTGCCTTTAATTTAGAAAAGAAAACTAATACAACTAATATAAAATTAATGTTCACTAAATTTTAATGTTCACTAATACAACTAATATAGTACGCTTGCTAATCCTACTCTCAAAGAAGTAGAAGAACTTATCTACAGTCGGTAGCCCTGCACACAAAACCTCAAAACCACGTACGAAGGCCCAACTATTGGGGTGCAATTGGGTCGGGACAACACCTAAGGCCTGGAGTACTCCCTTTTCACAGTCAGTAAGGGGCCATCTTACCCTAATTTTAGAAATGAGGGTCGTATAACAAAACGTAAACTTTTCCGTTGAAGGTGAACTAATGCACACCGGTTCTCTGTCAACACAAGGTTCACATATAACTACATCGTCCCCATCACGACAAACCACATGGTCTCTACAAAAGCTGTCCATAGCTTCCCAAGAATTTATCATAGACTCACATTTTAATGCGTCATCTTTAACCCATCTATATAACTCCCCGTAACTCACGACAGCCATGGCAAATATAAGCTTAGACTAACCTACAACCTAAAGGTTTGCAAGAAAACCACTACAATAGCAGAATAAATACGCGTACCTAAGGGTCTCTCACACCACTTCACCCACTAAAAACAGGGACAACCACCGTAGACCGCCGTAGACCTGGAACGGAGAAGAAAGAAACCACCGGAGAAGAAGACACGCAAAGAGGGAAAAGAAAATAACTTGAATAAATGGGAGGCCGCCTCTATTTATAGAGGTGAAGGGTCGCGCGTGAAGAGGGAAAACCCAAGAGCCACAACGCGCGTGGGGTGCTGCAACTCCTAACCCAAGAGGGCCCCACTTCGTTAACCCTGGTAGCGGGCGCTGCCACGTGGCTCCGTCATTAATTACACTCCTGCAACGCCGTCCTTGCAATAAATGCATGTCCCTTCCTGGACGAGGGGAAAAGACACGTCTTGTCAAGACCAGAGAGATCCCCACTTCCCAGAACGACATACATACCGCTACAGTCCCCATCTGGAGAACGACTCGGCCATCTCCCGACATTATTCGAAAGGCCACAAGCCCTTTCGCCTTATCGGCTCAGGGCTGGAAGGCTAGTGTACCGTCCAGGTCAAAATCCGACTTGATCCTCCGTTTGACTGATAACCACTCGGCCTACGACCGAGTTAACACCTCTATGCAAGCCGACTTACTCCTATTTCGACCCCACTCGCCTATGAGGGGGTCACTCGGCACGTACCCGACTTGATCCTTGGTGTACAAGCCGACTCAGCCCTAGCTCGGATTCGCTCGCTTACAAGTCGGATCTCCGTGATTACCCGACTGGACCCATGACACAGACCTAGTCGGTTAAAGACCGACTAGATTAATCCTCACTCATTGCGCGACCTTGTAGCAAGAACGGTTGAGGAAACCCCTACGTTCTCGGGGCCCATGAGGCCCATGGGCGACGAGGTATAAAACCTAAAACCCTAAGTCTAGGCGGACGAATTACACTTTTTGAATGCTCTGGCTTTGAGGTTCAACCTAGGACGAAACCCTAGCGCACCCCTTGGCCGGAATATTTTGGCGCCCACCGTGGGGCTGCGGTGAAACTTTTCCTACGCCCCAAGCAACACAAAGGAACCCGCACTTTACCATGGCGAGAGGCGATAATAACAACAACAACTCACAACCCCCAACCATGGAGGAGATGATGGCCATGATCAATGGCCTACGAGAGGAGAATGCACGGTCCAGGGAGAGAGAGGAGGCCGTCCAGCGCGAGAATGAAGAGATCAGGAGGAGAGCGAACGAGATGCAAGCCAAAATAGCGGCCAGTACCAGGACTGTGGAGAAGGATGTCATGCTGGAGGTCCCTAGAGACTTTCGGCCATTCTCGAAAGCCATAGAGGCCGAGATCATCCTTAGGGATCATCGGATACTGCAGGTCGAACCGTTTGACGGAACCCAGGACCCCAGTCAACATTTAACGGACTTCCAAGCTCAGATGTTGATCTGTGGTGGGAGCATGGAGGTCCGCTGCAAATTGTTCATGGGCACGCTCAAGAAGGCGGCGCTTGATTGGTTCAGCGGTCTTCCTGATCGATCGATCACCGACTTCGATGTCTTTAGCCGACTCTTCATGGCGCAGTTTGCCGCTAACAAAAAGAAGCCGCCAATCACGTCGGATTTGTTTGATCTCAAGCAACAACGCGAGGAGTCGCTGAAAGACTTTCTGCAAAGGTTTAATGAGGTTGCCTTGAGGATAGCGTCGTTGGATGAAAGGATGGCAGTCATCGCATTCCAGAAGGGTTTAAGGTTCGGGGCTTTCGATATCGCGCTTGAAAAAGCAAATTGTCAAACGATGTCGGAGGTGCGGGCTTTCGCCTTAAGTCACATCAAGACGGAGGAGAACCAGATTATTAAAATGGCAGTGGAGAACCGAGAAGCAGGGGGAAGAAATAAGGAGGTTAACAAGCATCTCCGACCGCGATCGGATTGGAGTAACCGACGCGATCGTTATAACACGAAAGAAGGCAACTACCAGCAGGCCGATCACATTGGTCGGCCAAGAGGCGAGTGGACGCGTAACAAGGAAGACGAGAAGTTTACTCCACTCAACGTTCCCAGGCGGCACATACTGCATGACGTCAACAGCGCCTCACTTTTCGAATTCCCAGCGGCAACCGACTGCTAGTTGGGACCTTACAAAACTGACTGGTGTGAATTCCATCGGACCCATGGACACACTACGGAGAATTGCTTTGTTCTCGGTAGGCAGATTGAGCGCCGTATCAAGGAGGGTCGTTTGAAAAAATTCATTGTATGGAAACAAGATGAAGGCCCGTCCGAGAGGCGACGCAGGCGAGAAGGAGAAGACACGAGAAGAGGAAGGCGAGAAGGGAGGTCTCCCCCTAGAGATTTGCCGGAAAAAAGTGCAGAAACTCATCAGCAAGTTGTACATGGAGACTTCAACACCATAGCGGGGGGTTTTGCCGGAGGAGGTTCGACTTCAGCAGCACGAAAGAGATACTCTCGGTCAGTGCTATCGGTCTCCGGTTGGGCGAGACCTACTCGGCCAGCCATCACGTTCTCGGACGCCGACTTTGAGGGTGTGTCACCCCATGAGGATGACCCTATAGTCGTTTCGGCGATCGTCATGGGTTACAACGTGAAACAAGTGTTGGTGGATCAAGGTAGCTCGGCAGACATAATGTTCTGGGAAGCCTTCATCGGGATGAAAATTCCGACCGATCGCCTTATGCCATATGCAGGTACGTTAGTCGGTTTTGCAGGTGATCAGGTAACGACCAGGGGATACACCGACTTGGAGACAACTTTCGGCCAGGGAGACCACATGAAGACTATCCCTGTCCGATACCTGGTGGTCAATGCTCAATCGTCCTACAGCATCCTAGTCGGACGACCGACATTGAATAAGTTGGGAGCAGTCGTCTCCACACCCCATTTGAAGATGAAGTACCCTTTACCCAGCGGTAAGGTTGGGGTCCTCTGTGTGGACCAAGAAGTCGCGAGAAAGTGCTACGAGGACAGCTTGAGGGAGAGGAGACAGTTATATGTGACACAGGTTGATCGGGGGGTCCAGTCAATCAAGTTAGATCTGAGGATGACTCACTTTGACTCCCGACCAACCCCAGCAGAAGATGTGAAGGAGGTTAGTTTGGCCGAGGGAAAAACGGTCAAGATTAGCGTGTTTTTGGCTAAAGAAGACGAGGAAGGATTGCTGATAGTATTGAAGAACAACATGTCGGCTTTTGCATGGAGTGCTGGCGACATGCCAGGCATTGATCCCGACTTCCTATGTCATCATCTCATGGTCGATCCCAATGCGAAGCCGGTGATTCAAAAACGACGAAAGTTTGGAGATGATAAAAAAAGGGCCATAGCCAAGGAGACGAAGAAATTGTTGACAGCTGGTCACATTCGGGAAATCCAATACCCGACGTGGCTAGCGAATGTGGTAATGGTACGGAAGAGCAACGGAAACTGGAGGATGTGCACAGACTTCACCGTCTTGAACAAAGCCTGTCCAAAAGATTCATACCCGCTGCCCAACATAGATTGTCTGGTTGACAATGCTTCGGGGTATGAATTATTGAGTTTCATGGATGCGTACTCGAGGTACAATCAGATCAGGATGCACCCTGCCGACGAAGATAAAACAGCATTCATAGCCGACCAAGCCACCTACTATTACAAGGTGATGCCTTTCGGTTTGAAGAACGCAGGGGCGACGTACCAGAGGCTTATGGACAAGGTGCTGGCCGATCAACTAGGAAGGAATGTGGAGGCATATGTGGACGACATGGTTGTCAAGTCGCCTAGTGTGTGTCGGCATTTTTCTGATTTGCAAGAGTCGTTCGACACCCTAGCACGCTACCAGCTCAAATTGAACCCCGCAAAGTGCTCGTTTGGCGTCCAAGCAGGAAAATTCCTCGGTTTCCTGCTGACTCACCGTGGCATTGAGGCAAATCCTGATAAGTGCTCTGTCATAATCAGTATGAGAAGTCCTGCGACGGTAAAAGAGGTCCAGCAGTTGACAGGGAGGATGGCCTCCCTCTCTCGGTTCCTTTCAAAGGCAGCGGACAAGTCGCTCCCCTTGTTTCGATGTTTGAGAAAGAACGACCGGTTCGCGTGGACAGATGAATGTGAAAGAGCATTCGGCGAACTCAAGCAGGCTCTCACCTCGCCGCCAATCCTCTCCAAACCGCAAGCCGATCTCCCTTTGCTGATGTATTTGTCGGCATCCGATAGTGCCATCAGCACGGTCTTAGTACAGGAAAGAGGTAACTCCCAATCGCCCATTTATTTTGTTAGCAGGGTGTTACAAGGAGCAGAGGTTCGTTATCAGAAGATCGAGAAATTAGCCCTTGCGATACTGGTTACAGTGCGGAAGCTAAGACATTATTTCCAGAGTTACGAGGTGGTAGTCCGAACAGATCATCCGATTAGGCAAGTACTACAGAAGCCCGACCTGGCAGGAAGGATGATGAAGTGGTCTGTAGAGCTATCAGAGTATTCCATCAAGTATGAACCGAGAGGAGCAATCAAAGCTCAAACGCTAGCTGACTTCGTGATGGAACTAACTTCACCGGCTGAGGAAGGCAGTATTGAAGAGACACAGTGGATCCTATCGGTGGATGGAGCCTCGAACCTTGGAGGAAGTGGAGCGGGAATCGTCTTGGAAGGACCGGGAGGAATTTTGTTGGAACAATCATTGCGATTCGAGTTTCGAGCAAGCAATAACCAGGGCGAGTATGAAGCGTTGTTGGCCGGTATGGCATTGGCAAAGGAAATGGGGGCGACGAGTTTATCAGCACGAAGTGACTCCCAACTGATCACGGGGCAGGTAGCCGGCACCTTCCAGGCGAAGGACCCTCAACTGGCTAAGTACCTGGAAAAGGTTAAGCTCTTATCGGGAAATTTCCGAGAGTTCACACTTAACCACGTACCACGAGAGCAAAATTCGAGGGCCGACTTGCTCTCTAAGCTTGCAAGCACAAAGAAGCCAGGAGCCACTCGGTCAGTTATCCAAGAGACGCTAGCACAACCAAGTATAAACGAGGCGCAAGGGAACGTCCTATTCATCCAGGAAGAGCTTAATTCGTGGATGGGACAGTACATCGCATATCTAACTCGGGGGGAATTACCGGAAGACAAAAGGGAGGCATCGTTGGTGCAAAAGGAGTCGGCCATGTTCGTAGTCATCAACGAAAGACTGTACTGAAGGGGCTTTAGCTCTCCTCTCTTAAGGTGTTTGACCATGTCGCAAGCAAAAAGAGTGATGGATGAGGTACATAGTGGAATGTGCGGAAGCCATATCGGAGGCCGAGCTCTGGTGTATAAAGTTGCCCGAGCAGGGTACTTCTGGCCATCCTTGAGGAACGACTACGTCAATTGGGTCCAAAAATGTGACGGATGCCAAAGACACGCAACCCTGCACCACTCCCCAGCGGAACGGCTACATTCAATATTATCCCCCTAGCCTTTCCACAAGTGGGGGATTGATATTCTCGGTCTATTTCCAATCGCAGTAAGGCAAATGAAGTTCTTGATAGTAGCTGTTGATTACTTCAGCAAATGGATCGAGGCGGAGCCAGTTGCAACCATCTCAGCAGAGAAGGTTAGAGCATTTCTTTGGAAGAACGTGGTGTGCAGGTATGAAGTCCCTCAAATGCTCGTTTCCGATAATGGGACACAATTTGCAAGTGCGAGAGTCCGTGATTTTTGTAAAGAGGTCGGCATCCAAATGGCATTCACTTCCGTTGAACACCCACAGTCTAACAGCCAGGCGGAGTCGGCCAACAAGGTAATTCTTTCAGGTTTGAAGAAGCGTGTCCAAGACTCAGGCGCTTCATGGGTGGAGGAGCTTCCCCGAGTGTTATGGTCGTACCACACGACTGTTCATTCGTCGACCCAAGATACTCCGTTCAATCTGGTATACGGAACCGACGCCATGATCCCGATCGAAATCGCAGAGCCATCAGTACGCACTACGACTTTTTCTGAAGAAGAATCCGACCAGGGAAGACAAGTTGACCTGGACTTGATCGCTGAGACAAGAGAGAGAGCAAGAATAAACCAAGTAGCAGCCCAGAGAAGAGCAGCCTTCAAGTACAACACAAAGGTAGTTCCAAGAGACTTTGTTGTAGGAGATCTAGTCTTGAGGCGTGCTCAGTTAACATAGATAAGGAACAAGCTGTCACCTAAATGGGTCGGCCCGTATAAAATTGATGATGTGGTCGGCAAAGGAGCTTACAGACTGAGAACCTTGGAAGGAGGGATGATACCGAGAACCTGGAACGCTGCAAATCTACACTTTTATTATAGCTAGACTATTTTTCAATTTGTATTGGGTGCATTCTTTTCCTAACTCAATATTTTTTCCCTGTAAAAATATGAGGGGTTTTTGCTGAGAAGGTTTTTAACGAGGCACCACCCTTTCAATTTTAATAAATGTCATCTCATTGTTTTCTTCCATGATTTCTGACATATGTTATTTTTAAAGGCGCCAAAACTCGTGATTGTCGGCAAAAGTCCGACTGGGCGAGTATAAATAACTCGAAGACAAACTCGTGATTGTCGGCAAAAGTCTGACTGGGCGAGTATAAATAACTCGAAGACCAAAACTCGTGATTGTCGGCAAAAGTCTGACTGGGCGAGTATAAATAACTCGAAGACAAACTCGTGATTGTCGGCAAAAGTCCGATTGGGCGAGTATAAATAACTCGAAGACAAACTCGTGATTGTCGGCAAAAGTCCGACTGGGCGAGTATAAATAACTCGAAGACCAAAACTCGTGATTTTCGGCAAAAGTCCGACTAGGCGAGTATAAATAACTCGAAGACCAAAACTCGTGATTGTCGGCAAAAGTCCGACTGGGCGAGTATAAATAACTTGAAGACAAACTCGTGATTGTCGGCAAAAGTCTGACTAGGCGAGTATAAATAACTCGAAGACCAAAACTCGTGATTGTCGGCAAAAGTTCGACTGGGCGAGTATAAATAACTCGAAGACAAACTCGTGATTGTCGGCAAAAGTCCGACTGGGCGAGTATAAATAACTCGAAGACAAACTCGTGATTGTCGGCAAAAGTCTGACTGGGCGAGTATAAATAACTCGAAGAACAAAACTCGTGATTATCAGCCAAAGTCCGACTGGGCGAGTATAAACAACTCCATGACAGACTCAAATAGCGGACGAAGCTCGATTATATGACCAAAAAAGAATTGCAACACCAACCGACCGACTATGAACAACAGTCGGGAATCGACCGGCTACTTTCGAATGATGATTTTTCCTAAATAAATATTCCGCATCTCCAGGTAACCATCGTAATTGACGTTCATGTCAGTTTGGAAATTTTCCTGTTCAAACAAGTCAGGTTTGGCAGACTGTAATTACGAAGTACCTCTTTAAGCTTAAATTTTCTATTATATGTCGGGTTTTTATCGACTGAGGAATCTTACCCTTTTTAACTTGGAAAGTCTTCGTCCCATTTGAATCGGCATTTTACCGATCCGCGATGCGAAATTCCACCATTTTAAACTAATTTTTTCGTTTAGAAGTAGTCGGAAATAAAACCGAGTATATGCATACAATTACGTTTTAAACTCAGAAAAGTTTCATTTTCCAATTCGGACGACCAGTTACATCAAGGCTCAATCGTTAACTTAGCAAAAAAAAAATTTGGGTGTTCTTCTAGTCGGTATGTGGACAACTAGATATCTTGAGACTCATTTCTTAACTTAGAAAAATTTTGGTGTTCTTCTAGTCGGTATTTGGACGACTAGGTATCTTGAGATTCATTTCTTAACTTAGAAAATTTTTTTTGGTGTTCTTCTAGTCGGTATTTGGACGACTAGGTATCTTGAGATTCATTTCTTAACTTAGAAAATTTTTGGTGATCTTCTAGTCGGTATGTGGACGACTAGGTATCTTGAGATTCATTTCTTAACTTAGAAAAATTTTGGTGTTCTTCTAGTCGGTATGTGGACGACTAGGTATCTTGAGATTCATTTCTTAACTTAGAAAAATTTTGGTGTTCTTATAGTCGGTATTTGGACGACTAGGTATCTTGAGATTCATTTCTTAACTTAGAAAATTTTTTTGGTGTTCTTCTAGTCGGTATTTGGACGACTAGGTATCTTGAGATTCATTTCTTAACTTAGAAATTTTTTTTGGTGTTCTTCTAGTCGGTATTTGGACGACTAGGTATCTTGAGATTCATTTCTTTACTTGGAAAAATTTTGGTGTTCTTCTAGTCGGTATTTGGACGACTAGGTATCTTGAGATTCATTTCTTAACTTAAAAAATTTATCACTGCCAAAATTTCATTGATGAGGTTTTACTTATTAAGTTTCATATTTTATCAAACAAGTCGGCCTTAGGCCAGCTGGATTCGTTGAATCTCACTATCAATTTGGAACGTTTTCAATTTCCACAAACAAGTCGGAGTTACGCCGACTATTTCATAAAATATTTTTGCCTTTGACTTAGAAAAATTTTCCTTTTTACTTGAATCTCGCCTGTCAAACGAATCGGAATAGAACCGTTTTAGTTTCGCAGAATTACTGAATAAGTAACGAGTCAATAAACTTGCATCAACGATAACGCATGAAATTCACATTGAATTCAAAAAGAAATGAAACACCACCAAAGTCTTAAAGATAACTCGACAACAACAAGAAGGCTTGAAAAGGAGAAGAGTACGAGAGTCTAAAGTAAACAAAAGCTTAATCATCTTCGGGGGGATCCATGAGCTGACCGTCCACAATCTCCTTGAAGTAGCCAAGGCTCCTAAGATCAAGGTCGGCATGCAGAAACTTCACTTGACTCTTAGCCGCATCGAAACCCTCCATAAACCTTTTCAACGAGTCCGTTTTAGCCACATGAAGATTAGCTTGCAATTTTTCAACCTCTGACTTCGCTGAAGCTAAATCGACCTCGAACACTTGCGCCGCATCAACATTTTTGTCTCGGGCTAGCTTCATTTCCTCAAGCTCCTTCTCGAGGCTTGACCTCTCGACAGCCCAGGCCTGTTTCTCGTCCTCAAAGGCACGACGACCTTCCAATAGTTTGTCCCTCTCGGTAGACACCCACCTGAGCTCAGCTTTACTCTTGTTCAAACTCTCCTCCAAGGAAACAATCCTTTTTCCTTGCAACTTAGTCTCCCTCACTAAGCCGCGAATTTTATCTTCATTGATCAACGACAGAGCCGAGAGGCGATTGGTAAGTGATTCGACGCCCTTGGCGATGGTGAAAGCACTCATCTTCTCCAAATCATCTCGGTCACCCTCTAGCAAGTCAGTTCCTCGAATGTGAGCACTGTGGTTAAACTTCTCGTCCCAGAAAGAAGCCACATTGCTACGGTCGGCTCCGTGGTTCACTGGCTCCCAATTCTTGCCGAGACAGGCACTCAGGGTCCTCTCGGCAGATTGAACCTCCGTGCCGCCTTTGACCTCCTCGGCGGCCACGACCGTCTCCAAGTTAACCACCGATATGGATTTATCGGCCTCGCGACGGCGCTTCTGAGGGTTCTCGCCAATGGTTCTCGACTTCACCACTGGACTACCGGACTCCGCAACCTTCTCGGTAGCCGACTCACCCACCACGGCAACTTGGGAAACTTTTTGTTGCTTCCAGAGTTTCATCATTTCCCGGTTGCTCATACTCGCCATTCTCTCTGCAAGAAATACATAAAGAGGTTATGATAGAAGTATAAGGCTAAACGGAAAAGGAAATTCGCAGCATTCAAAACAACAATATACCTATGTATATCCTCAACTCTTGGGGCCTACTCTCTAAGTCTAGGAGTTTTCCAGTATTGAATAGGGTTTTCAACTCCTCGATTTTCTTAACATCATTCCGATCACTCTCGCAAAGCTTCTCAGAATCTAGACCACCAAATGATATAGTTCTCTGATTCCAGTACAAAGGGAACCCCTCTAACACATTTTCATGACTCGGCATACTTCGAACTCGGAAAAACGATTTTTTGAAATCTTTATAGGACGACTGGAATAACGATAACATTCCCCGACCTGAAACCCCGCTAACGGACACCCAGCTAGTACGCTTGCTAATCCTACTCTCAAAGAAGTAGAAGAACTTATCTACAGTCGAGGTAATACCGAGCCCTGCACACAAAACCTCAAAACCACGTACGAAGGCCCAACTATTGGGGTGCAATTGGGTCGGGGCAACACCCAAGGCCTGGAGTACTCCCTTTTCACAGTCAGTAAGGGGCCATCTTACCCTAATTTTAGAAATGAGGGTCGTATAACAAAATGTAAACTTTTCCGTTGAAGGTGAACTAATGCACACCGGTTCTCTGTCAACACAAGGTTCACATATAACTACATCGTCCCCATCACGACAAACCACATGGTCTCTACAAAAGCTGTCCATAGCCTCCCAAGAATTTATAATAGACTCACATTTTAATGCGTCATCTTTAACCCATCTATATAACTCCTTGTAACTCACGACAGCCATGGCAAATATAAGCTTAGACTAACCTACAACCTAAAGGTTTGCAAGAAAACCACTACAATAGCAGAATAAATACGCGTACCTAAGGGTCTCTCACACCACTTCACCCACTAAAAACAGGGACAACCACCGTAGACCTGGAACGGAGAAGAAAGAAACTGCCGGAGAAGAAGACACGCGAAGAGGGTAAAGAAAATAACTTGAAAAAATGGGAGGCCGCCTCTGTTTATAGAGGTGAAGGGTCGCGCGTGAAGAGGGAAAACCCAAGAGCCACAACGCGCGTGGGGTGCTGCAACTCCTAACCCAAGAGGGCCCCACTTCGTTAACCCTGGTAGCGGGCGCTGCCACGTGGCTCCGTCATTAATTACACTCCTGCAACGCCATCCTTGCAATAAATGCATGTCCCTTCCTAGACCAGGGGAAAAGACACATCTTGTCAAGACCAGAGGGATCCCCACTTCCCAGAACGACATACATACCGCTACAGTCCCTATCCGGAGAACGACTCGGCCATCTCCCGACATTATTCGAAAGGCCACAAGCCCTTTCGCCTTATCGGCTCAAGGCTGGAAGGCTAGTGTACCGTCTAGGTCGAAATCCGATTGACCTCTACTCGGCTAATACCCGACTAAGTCACCAGGCCACAAGCCCTTTCGCCTTATCGGCTCAGGGATGGAAGGCTAGTGTACCGTCCAGGTCAAAATCCGACTTGATCCTCCGTTTGACTGATAACCACTCGGCCTACGACCGAGTTAACACCTCTATGCGAGCCGACTTACTCCTATTTCGACCCCACTCGCCTATGAGGGGGTCACTCGGCGCGTACCCGACTTGATCCTTGGTGTACAAGCCGACTCGGCCCTAGCTCGGATTCGCTCACTTACAAGTCGGATCTCCGTGATTACCCGACTGGACCCATGACAAAGACCTAGTCGTTTAAAGACCGACTAGATTAATCCTCACTCATTGCGCGGCCTTGTAGCAAGAACGGTTGAGGAAATCCCTACGTTCTCGGGGCCCATGAGGCCCATGGGCGACGAGGTATAAAACCTAAAACCCTAAGTCTAGGTGGACGAATTACACTTTTTGAATGCTCTGACTTTGAGGTTCAACCTAGGACGAAACCCTAGCGCACCCCTTAGCCGGAACAATATACATTTCAAAATATACTAAAATATGAACACTTTGATTACCTTCAAGTTGTTGTTCAATTTTAACAAAATTTGACATATATGATCTAAGAGATATGAACTTTCCATCTAACGGTTGGATTTACAAAATTCACATTTAATATAAAGTTATTGAGCGGTGTAACACTTAGTAAAAGTTACACCGGTGTTGTTTGAACCCTCCTCATATATATATATATATATATATATTATATATTATCTTGATATCATTTCTCTTCTCTCCTTTCATCTTAAACTAAACAAGATCACAATATTATTTTTTTAATTTCATTTTTATTTTACTCAAACCAAACAACCCAAAAGATATACCTTATAACTAATCTCCTTTGTTATAATCAATGTAATACAATAACTATTTTTCTACATAATATTATTAGAAATATACATGGAAAAGAGCAAATAATACTATAATAAAAAGTTAACATGACACATAATTTAAGGCTTTTTTTTTTTTTTCTTTTGACTTATTATGAAATAGAGGGAAAGTAGTATTAAACATATATTTTATTAGATATTTTAACTTATTTTAGAAACTAAATATTACAATAAATATACTTTTTTTTAATAATTATTCAATACTTACTTTATAGGATATAGAATTATGATAAGAAATCAAAAGTCAAACTTTTTGTTTATTAAAAAAATGTTATATAGTTCTTGACTATTTTTTTCTCTACCAAAAAAAGAAAGAACTATTGACTTTTAATGCAAATTTATCATAGTTTTAATAAAAATGAATTACTTAACTAATACGTAGTATTTAAAACACCAGTTAAAGATCCTTAAAAATTGATTTCCTTAACCGAATACGATAGGAAGATTAATCATTAGTCATTTACTTAGGCAATTTACAATGATTCTTGCCAAATTTGTGAGATTTGATTTTGTCACTGAAACAGCGGTTGCGAAATGGTAAAGAAACTAACAATTTAACATGCTGATGGTGTCAAACTGCTGAGGCAAGTTGTCTGGAAAGCGATGACTTTTTGTCTGTGTGCGCAAAAAAATTCAACCAAGGCTATATTGGATATTAAATAAAGAGTTAATCATCTATATTTTATTAGTATAAAGTTTTTTATGTTAGTAATTAATTATATTTTTTAAATTATTTTATAAATTAATTACTTATATATTTTCAATATAAAAGTTTTTTACACTGTCTACTAATCATGTCTTTTAATAGTATTATGTTATTTTCTTATTCAATGAATTAAAAATAAAATAAAATAATTTAAATTATATGATTGATTGTCCGTGTAAAAAACTTTATAATGACAATATATGCATGATTAATTTTTATTTTATTTTATTTTTAATTCATTAAATAAGTAAATAATATAACACTATTAAAAAATATGATTAATTGGTAGTATAAAAGATTTTACACCATCATAAATAAAACCTTTAACCGGAAAAAACGTTGAGTATTTTACACTCCACGGATACGATGAAACTATTGGCAGATAAAATCTGCAATAGATTTAAATGGCTATTCCATAATAATGAGGTCAACATAGATGCTAAAGTACTCATATATGTCTGCATTTTAAGAATATTCAAATATTCTTAATTATATATTTTTATTTTTTATTCTAAGGAAAAATATATTTTTTTATTTTTAAATATAAATAAATTTAACTATTTTTATATTATTTAATAATATTTTCTCTAAAATATCTTCCTTTAACACAATATTTCAATTGTACTACTTCTTATAATATTTATAATAAGAATGATTTTGAAAGAATCTCATATAAATAGTAAAATTTAATACAAATAACTAATTTTCTTAAAATATGTAAAATCAAATTTTTTTCTTATAATAGAAAGTAAAAGAATTAAAAAGTAATTTAATTTAATTTAATTTAATTTTATACTAAATATATGTGCCACAATACTTGTACTAATTAGAACAAATAATGGGAAATTATTATGTACTTTATCCTTGTCATTATCATCTATATTCACTATTTGATACACCTTCATAGTTTCATTCACCTTATTAAGATACGATATTTCTTTGTAAGTTTTTTTTAGTACTATAATTTCACTTGCTAGTCTTTATAATTTAATATGACTTTTTTTAGTTTTTATATTTTATTTTTAAATTTAATAATTTAAAATAGATATTTTTAGTCTAATAATTTAAAATAAATATTTTTAATTCTAATAGATTAAAATATATAATTTTAATCTTTATACTAACATATTTGTAATTCTTTTAGTCCTTATTCTTAATTTTTTTTAATATTGTCTATTTTGTATTCATATAATAAAAGTTTTCAATTTTTGCGAGAATTAAAAATAGAATGTCTCAAGAATAATCATTAAAAATGAGAGTAAAAAAACACATAAAATATTAAAAAAATTAATTTAGAATAATTTTAACAAAATAAAATAAACATCAAATACATATAATTAAATTAAGATCTCTATTATATCAATAAGATAATTTTAAAAATATTAATGATAAAAATTAAAAAACTATAAATATTGAGAATAAACAAAAATCTATATTAAACTATAAAAAAATAAATAATATAATATAAAGATTAAAAAAGATGTATTTTGAAGTATAGATAGTTAAAAAAAGAAGAAAGTAAAAGTAACCTTCTTTCTATCTTTATCATTCTATTACAGTAAATACATTTGTATTTTTATGAAATGAAAAAGATGTAGTAGTACTTTACATTCATGATCCAGGACAAGTCTCAGAACAGAACAAGCGTGTGTTGTGTGCGTGAAACCACAAGAAGCTTCTCAGAAAACCCCTCAAAACTCATGCCATGCCGTGCTTTTGTTTAATCCAAATTATTTTTCTTTCTTGCTTTTTTTAAGGACAAACAACATCGTTAATTGAGAGAAGTCTCTTATAGTTGTTACATGACGCACACTTCATTAATTTTGATGCTGGGTCTCGGAGTTGTTGGGTGAATAACTCCTCCTGCCACAGCCCACAGCCATTAATTTCTTAACGTTGCCGAACCCAGAAGCTAAAGGTACCACTGTACTAGGATCATTCCTTCAATTCGGGTACTCTATAACTTTCATTTCCTCAAGCATTTATTGAGATAGATGGCGTCCCAACCGCAAGATTTAATAATTTCTATAAACTCCAACACCCTATAGTCAACGCTTTTCCACTTCCATCAAACACCCTAACCCAACCATCATCATTTCACAGTCCAATGTTTCATCACAACACAAAGCTCTTCATGCTTCTCGCAATCTTCACGTTCTGTTCAGCAACCGCCAAAGCCAACACCTGCAACAGCACTTGCGGAGGACATTCCCTGCTATACCCTTTCGGCTTCTCTCCCGGCTGCCCAGTCAACCTCGTCTGCACCAAAGACAACAAAGTCAAAATCGGCGACTTCGAGGTTCAAAACGTAACCTCCGAGACCATTTTCGTTAGTGTTCCGGTGAAGTGCAGCCGCAGCGTGAGAATCATGGAGCCTCTTTTCGGAGAAAACTATGCGCCCACGTGGAACAATAATTTCCTGGTGCAGAATTGTTCGCGGAATCTGAGTGGGTGCGCTATTGAGGCGTGGGGTTTGGGCCGCGGCGTGGAGGGGTGTGACAAGGCAGGTGGAATCGTTACATGCTTCACGCAGTTGCAGAGGAAACGTAAGGGGGAGAATTTTCTGACGCTCGGAGATTGGAATGAGATTGAGTGTAGTTTCTTCTTCTCTGCTCTGGCTTTTGATAAGAGTAAAGCCAAAGGGCTTTCGCTTCAATTTCAGTTGTTGGAGTTGGGGTGGTGGCTTCCTGGGCCCTGTAATTGTTCCACCCATGCTTCCTGCGATAAGGTCAATCTTCCCACTAACAAACAAGGTTTCCGATGCCGCTGCAATCAGGGTTTCTACGGAGATGGATTTGCCAACGGCACCGGTTGCCGGAGAGGTCACTCTCTCTCTCTCTCTCTCTCTCTTCTTTATCACTTTCTCTCCATCACAAAATAATCATATTAATATTATTAGCAAGTTATTAAAATTATTAATAAATTATTATTCTCGTTTATCTATTTATTACTTTTTCTTAATTAATAAATATATAGCTTAAAATTGATAGTTATTATATTATTATCTTCTACTTCTCATGCCTTAGATAATTTAAGACTAATAAACATGTGTTAAAAAATTTTAATACATATAAATTTGGACGAAAAGTCTTTATTTATTATTGTATTCTATTATCTTAATTTTATTATTTTTGTTTTTGTAAAAATAAGTGAATAGTTATTAATAAAAATTAACTATTAAATAGGGATATATAGTTTAAAAGAAATATTAATTATGTTTTAAAATTTTAAGATATCAATTGTTTTGAGAAAAAAAGACTATAAAGACTAAAGATTTGAGATGAATGGAATAGAATAGTTATTTTACACTTTCATCCTGGTTAGCGGAATCATAATAATGAGGTAAATGCTAAACAATGTCTAAAGTATTGTTTAAGAAATAGTTTAGTAAATCTAAAAGGAATCAAGTGATTGATAGTAATAATGATGGTGAAAATGGATGGTGATTATAAAATAATTGTTGAATGATGATCAAGTAGGGTTTGATATCTGGTTGCGGCTTTATGCTTCGGGCGACGAGGTTGAATATAGTATATAATACTAGCGTGGGATGGTGCATCGGAATTTTGGGGTTGAGTTTTTTAAGTGGGGGAATCTTTTAAATATCAATTTGTGCTTTATCCAGGTCCATAATGGAGAGATTTTATTTGTTAGGGGCATGGATGGTATGTCCATTTAGGCATAAGGTTCATTATTTTGATTCTCGTGGACCAAAATATATCATGATGGCCTTGATTGGGGGGAAATTGGTTATTCCGAAAATTTTAATGGGTGATTAGTCACCCATAATTCCGCAGAGAATATGGAAGCAGTATATGTTCTTGGTTTGAACTTTGAAGGGTAATTTGCCAAGGAGGGAATCCTCCAAAAGTCAAGATGTTCTGGTTGGATTATTTATGGATCAATGTTAGGTAAAGCACATGTCTGTTCGGCGGATTTGAATTTTTGGATTATATATCATAATCTATAAGTGGGTCAAAGGGGAGAGATTAGTGACTGACTAATACATTTATCATGTGGGGGATTAGGAAAAGAACCTAATATTAACTGGTAAGTTCTAAGTTCAGGACATCAGCAACCGCCACATGTTGCTTATCATTTTATGTTTTGCTGACACTAGAAATTGAGTGTGATACGAGCCCTTGGAAAACTAAAATTAAGTAAACATCTACTTTGAGACGCAATCAACAAGTAACATTATTGAAGACACGATAAATCCAGCTGCAAATTGGTTAGTAGATAGTAGATACATAATATGAACTCGCCGATTTTGTTGTTCAGATCTGAATAATATCATGATGTTTACCATATTGTTTTGGTGTCTCGAATAAAATTATAGGTTTAATAAAACAGCTGCATCATGTAACAACTGTAGTATTAATGATTTCATTTCCTTGTAGAAGTAAGCTTCTATATGTTTAATATTCTCACTTTACTATATTTTTTTCTGTTCGCAATTATGGTGGCTTTCCAGTTTCTCATTGCAATATTTCAAAGGTCTGGTCTGGCGGATGTAGGAAAGCAATCAAAATTGGTGTCCTTGTTGGAGGTAGAGCCCTACCAACTTCTGCTAATATATGATCCTGCATATAGTATAGTTCCTAGATTTTAATTAAAGTTTCTTGTTCATTAGTATACTAGTATGATTGCCTGTTAAAAAATACAGAAATAAACCACAGTTGGAGAAAGTTGTACAAGAAGTAAATCATAATTTCAATGTTTTTCTTTATTCAATCTATCTATTCCCATTATCCTGTACGTAATTGATTCAGTTATACTCTTCTTCGTTCACCAAAAAATGTAGAGTAGAATTTGAACAAATGTTGCATGATTTGTTTGCAGGGATCATAGCTGGAGCTATCCTGCTGTCTGCTCTGTCTCTTCTATGTTACTTTTCTAGGCGTCGTTCCTCTTGGCTGAGAAAACAAGTGACAGTAAAACGCCTATTACGAGAAGCTGCAGGAAGTTCTACTGTTCCTCTATATCCCTACAAAGAAATAGAAAGAGCCACAAGTTTTTTCTCTGACAAACATAGGCTGGGAACTGGGGCCTTTGGCACAGTTTATGCTGGACACCTTCACAATGATGAGTGGGTTGCTATAAAAAAGATCAAGTATAGAGACACCAACAGTGTTGACCAAGTCATGAATGAGATCAAGCTCCTGTCTTCAGTCAGCCACCCAAATTTAGTGCGCCTCCTAGGTTGCTGCATAGAAGGGGGAGAGCAGATACTTGTTTATGAGTACATGCCCAATGGAACACTATCTCAACATTTGCAAAGAGAGAGGGGTGGAGTACTTCCATGGACAAGGAGACTCACCATTGCTACTGAAACTGCTAATGCTATAGCATACCTCCATTCTGCAATTGATCCTCCAATTTATCACAGAGACATCAAATCCAGTAATATACTCTTGGACTACAACTGTGAATCAAAAGTAGCAGATTTTGGGCTTTCTAGGCTTGGCATGACAGAAACATCACATATCTCAACCGCCCCACAAGGGACCCCGGGCTATGTTGATCCCCAATACCACCAGAACTTCCACCTTTCTGATAAAAGTGACGTGTACAGTTTTGGAGTTGTTTTGGTAGAGATAATAACAGCAATGAAAGTGGTTGACTTTGCAAGACCTCAAAGTGAAATCAATTTGGCTGCACTTGCTGTTGATAGGATTAGGAGGGGTTGTATAGATGACATCATAGATCCCTTCCTTGAGCCACATAGAGATGCTTGGACACTCTATTCTCTTCACAAGGTGGCTGAGCTTGCTTTTAGATGCCTTGCTTTTCATAGTGACATGAGGCCTACCATGATTGAAGTGGCTGAGGAGCTAGAACTTATCAGACGTAGCGGGTGGGCAACTATGGAGGAAACTGTATGCACAGCTTCATCTGTTGGGTCTGTGTGTTCATCGCCTCGTAATGGAAGTGCAAGTTCTCTGAGAGGTGTTAGTTTTGAGAGAGGTGCAGGACATGGGAATGAGACATTGATTGTTCAACACAAGACTGAGAGTTTTTTGCAATCAATTAAAGAGGTGAAGGACAGCTCCCCTGTGTCTGTGTATGATACTTGGTTAAGTGGAAATAGCTCACCTTCAACAAATAGCTTGTTAGGAAATGTAGCTCAGTGACATGTACACTTGTTTTTGGGTGGAACACCTATTATTTGAATGGCAAAAGGTCATCTAATATTTTCCCTTTTCTACTATTTTGCGGTTGTGAATTACAGCAATTTTTGTGTATGATTGGCACCAGGATTCTGCTTTCTTCTTTTACGTTTGTGTTTGATGTCATGGTTCCGATACCTACCATGCCCTTTTTCGCCAGAGAAGTTAGTCAAGGGAAAGGCTCAAAGTTAGAAATTGACACCAACAAAAGAAGTATTTTAATCATAAGTCAATTTTGGCAATCTATCTCGTCACTCATCAAAATATGCATCAACAAATACACACCAATTTAGTTTTTTCGCAATCAAAATTTATTGCAAAATCAACTTAAAAGGGACTAAATTGTTGCAAATTGGATAAATTAGAAGCTAATGTATGATTTTTATCAATAACAAATGATATGTCCCAACAACTTTATTTTCTCTCTCGTCTTTGATGATATCAGTAGGCTTAACTTTGCATTCTCCTGGTTTTGCCAGGAATTAATGATGATTTTACAAATTCTTGTGTAATACGGTTTATTCATTCAAATTCTTGCTGTAGTCCCTTATTGAAAGAACCCATAATTTCGGAGGCAAATACAGAAAGGTTGAAATTTCTTGGAAGACGAGCGAAATTTGTTATGTCATGAGGCGTGTAGAATGTGTAGCATTCAGCTTGTGTTTGCTTCCGATTTTGGACGTGAAAATTCAAGTTTACAGGAAGCAAAATATTCAAGCTTCCACGTAAATTTGATTGTAAAAGTGGAGAGAGAAAGAAAAATCACGTTCATAAATCAAAACCAAACACGCACTCAGTTATGGGAATAATGGAATTGAGAGTAATACGATTTCATCAAGAGTTTAACTAGTCCAATAAAAAATATCTCTCAGGTGTTGCTATTCAATAAATAGTATCAGTTCAAGCAATCAGCCGGGGAAACCAATATATATTTCAATTCTGATTTGAAGTTCCCAATGTTCCTTGTTATAGCAAACTACTTTTACTTTACCTTTTTTGAGCAAAAACTGCACGATCTTTTGCTGACAAGAGTTATTTTTGCTTTCAAAAGAGATGGCTGAAATTAAAGTCCTGTGCCAGGTTATAGAGAAGTAGCACAAATAAAATTGGAAGTAAACCGACATCTTGGATTCTATCCACTTGTAAATTGTAATTCAGAACTTCTCTATTCAGACCGACATTTTGTGTTGCATGTAGGAAAATTACAACCAGACTAAAGATAATTGAAGAGTGTCTAATTAAAAGGAAGATAGAACCTACAAAAGTTGTGGAAGACACGCATTAGGTTCAGGTTAACTCATCAAGCACATTTCATTAGGGATTCTTAGTTATAGATTGTGAATGGTGGTGGGAAAAGTCACATTGTTTCCATCTACCAAACACGCGCTTTATGACCGTAGTGTGAAAGGGGAAGCAGATAAAAAGTGCTCTTGTTCACACATGGTATCCACATTTAACATATCAAAGTTCACCCATTCCCTGTTCTCAGATGTCAGTGGAATGAAAAGAGTAAATTATTGCACGTGAAAAAGTCACAACAAGTTCAATAATTTAACAAAGTTTTCAAAAGGCATCAACAGCAATACTGCTACACATCAGGATCTAATTCCCCACACACTTCGCACCAATCTCCATCAAACTCCACCACAGTGGGCTTCCTATTGGGCCGGGCCTGGAATACCCAAAAACATATGAGACTGAACACAATGTTGTAAGTTATCAAAGAAATAATTTTCCCTTACCGGCATTTCCAAAATAAAATAAATTTTTTAATGCTCATGGAATTAGAATCGGGTATAATAAACCAAATTATATATATCATTCAAAATCACATTGTTTCCATCAAAGAAGTGAACTAGTCGAAGATTTGAGAAATTCTGAAATGGGGAACTAACTAACCTCTTGAGATGGTAACGCATGGGCACAGTGATCCTTTAAAGTCACATTGTTTCCATCAAAGAAGTGAAGCCTTGTAGATAATAAAAGTCCAATAGCTCCTAAAAACGAAACAATGGCGATTTTCTTCTTGATATCTTTGTTTGGGAATTTGGGAGGACCTACTTTAGGGGAAATCCTTTCTTTGCTATTAGCATGCTCAGCAATAGATTTTTCCTGATCCTGACATCATATGTTTAAGCATAGTTATTAGAATTAACAAAAATATAATTATATGACTAAATAATTTTTTAAAATCTTTTTAACATTTGTAATCTCTAAATTAAAATATTTTTATCTTGCAAAAACTTTGTAATTGAATCTCTGTAATTAGTTTTTGACAATTTTAAACTACCAGAAAGTGATGAGTTTCAAAAACACTAAGAACTCAATTACAAAAATTTTACGAGATCAAAAAATTGAATAAAACTCTTTTTATTTTATTTTGGGAAATTAAATTAAAATAAAATAAATTTTACACTAAGAACTCTTTCTATTCATTGTACACATACCTAATGAAGTTGGAAATTCAAATAAACTAATCTTATAATGATATATTTATATATGAATACCAAAAATTAATTCTTATGTATATATAAAATTATATATTTACCTTTGTGGAGGATTGGCCAAGATTTGGATTAGTTTGGCAAGCTAAGGTGTTGACTTTACGAGTGTTGTGACGCTGCAATGGATTTGCAACAATTTGAGGAGGTTGTGGGATTTGTAAGCATGATCGGAATAGGTTGAGAGATTGTAGGTTTAAAGACAAGTGAGCCATCGAGAGAGAAAGCAAGAACCAGTAAAGGAAAGATCCTATGGTTACGTATTTGTAGCAAGTACCAATTGCAATAAGTAGAAGTATCAAGTAGCACGGCACTGATGGTGGAAACTTGTACGCTGAATTTGATTACAACTGCTAATTTGACTTCTCTTTTTTTCTTCCTTCCTTTAGAATCCTTTAACTTTAGTCGAGACCAAACAATAGTAGAATTGCTTACTTGCGGTTCCATCGTATCTTAAGATGTTGAGACTTAACCAAGTGAGTGAAATCATATATAACAAAGGTACCCGAAAACATTGAGCGTTGAATAGTTTATGACTTTGTTGTATAAGGGCTCATACGAGATGTGTAGTTGTGCATATTAGGAGTAGGAGTCTTATTAATCAAATAAACTGAAGTGGAGGCACACTCTTCCTAGAATGCAAGAGATAAATGAGCTTGGTACATCAAAGATATTAAACAAACTAAAAACAATTTAATCAGTCTCGGTGCTTCTGATCACTTGAGCCTCATTACGTGCAGCCAAGTGAACCCTGTGCAACATCTATCAGTGTCAGAAAGTAACTATTACCATCATCATGTTTAGCTCGGGGAAAAAGACCCATATAAATTTAGTAGGAAAAATTTAACCACAAATTCATGAAGGCACTTAATTTCCTATTGGTTGATTAATAAATTAAATAACAATTAAAAAGTTAAGGAATAATGAAACAAAAATAAAAACACGTACGTCAATTCTTGCATCATGTTTTGTTTGGTATTTCAAAAAGATATCGCCTAATTAATTAATTGCAATATGCAATATATACTAAAAGCCAAACACGCGAGAGCTAGACGTTGCGAAAGATTTTGTGATTTCGCGATGCAATATGTATTGTTCCTTGAAGCCAACAAGAGTGGTGGGGTGAAAATTCCAAGCTCAAAAATAGACTTGTTAAGTGATTCACTATGCAGGGCGTTACTACCTCAAGTATATGAAGCTGTTCCTACTGTGAGTTTCACGCATAAGGTGACAAAGAAACATATATAAGAAAATAGTAGATGTTTACTAGGTGCCATTTAAGATTTAACACTGGATATATATATATATCTTGAGTGATCGATCACATATAATTTGTATGCGTAGCAGGGTTCCAAAGTTAAAGGTAGCATGTGTATTAGGGTGTTGTGTAGGAAGTGCGGGAAATACTCGTGGGCTGGATGCGGAAGCCACTTGAATATAGTGTATAAAAGCATACAAGAGGGAAATCACTGCATGTGTCGCTCATGGCCTGGCGTCATCATACCCTCACCTACTCAGCAACCAGCACAATCATCTACTATTACTACTCCACCCCAAGGTAAATTAAAACAATACTTTTTATGTTTATGTAAGTTAAGAAATTGCAAAAAGGGTTGCTGATAGTATAATAATATGATAGGAAGAGAAAGAAAGAAAGAAATAATGGATGTTAATTAATGAAGTATATGATGCATGAAAGTGTCCAGTATTATTATCATGTACTCGTATTGTAAGAAACAATGGATATCAATTCATTTCCTTTGGTTGTTGAACAAAGCAAATGATTGTACGAAAGGGATAATAAACAAAGCTAGATGAGTTTAATAATCTAAGACTAGGGTAGCTAATATTGCACTATCTTGAGACATAGTAAATGAAAATGGATATCATTGAAGTATTATGAATAGGACACCTGAACCCAACAAATAGCTGATTTATAAGTGACAAGATTAATTGAAATTAATATATAATAGTACTAGTTTAGAGCAAGAAGAACCTTGACTAAGAACTCGCTATATGCGCTAAAGTGGCTTATAAAGATGAAATTTACTTTTTCTAAATGCTGTTTTCTGCAGGTAATGGGAATCCTCAAATTCTTGGAGCAGTCGCTGTGGATGCTCTGCAATAACAATATTTTAGCTTCATGGTGGGATGCTAAGGAGATAGAGAGAGAAAGAGAAAAAAAGAATTATCAGGATTTGAAACCTTCGTATGTTGCTCGTGTGTTGCTTGCTATAAAAACAATCAAATGTTCATGAAAAAAAATGTTAATCCATTAGCTTGTTTTGTAATTTTTATGCTAAGTGTGCATCTACTAATAAAAAAATTTGCCTTATCCAAAAATCTTCTTTAGCTTGTTTTTGTTAATATATATATTTCATTTAATAAAAATGTAGACTATTAATATAGACATAGTACATCCATATTTACAATATATATATATATATATATATATATATATATATCAATAATCATTTTTGTTTATATTATATAACGTAGGGGGTGGTCAAGGTTAAACTAACCTAACGTGCATGGTTTTCTATGTTTATGGTTCAATTAATAAAGAATAATGTCCTCTGTTCTTGTGCTGATTGTTATATAAAATGCTTCAAAACTTGGCACTTAACTTTTGGATTTATTTATTATTATTATTATTATTATTATTTTATCTTTTGTCATGGTTTTGTGCTCCTTTTTTAACCTACTCTTTGTAAATGTGTGCATGTCCTCGAGCGAGAGAAAAAGTGGGGGCGGGAATTGGTGAACAAAGGAGGAATTTTTTACGTAAATATTATTTTTTTTAAAAAAAATTACCCAATTAACCATTGTGCAGGTTTATTTACAGAGATAGAATCATTCACTGTTCAAGCTCAGAATTCGGTTCCCGGGAAACCGAATTCTGAGCACCAAAGTGTATTTTTTTTTGTTTTTCCAACTTAGAATTCGGTTCCCCGGGAACCGAATTCTGAGTTGGTTTTATATATATATATATATATATATTTTTTTTTTTTCGTGTTTGCAGGGAAACGTGGGCAGATGTTGGAAGCGGAACGGCCCGTTCCGAAAGCAGAACGAGCCGTTCTGCTTAAAGGAACAGAGTGACATTTCTGAAAGTGAAACGGGCCAAGAACGAGCCGTTTCAGCGTTAAGAATTAACGTTGAAATAGATGTTGGAAGCGGCCCGTTTTAAACAAAATTTTTGGTCATTTTTTTAACGTGGAACGGGCCGTTCTTGTTTTAGAAAAACCTGTTCCAAAACAGAAATTTACACATTTTTTTACTCCTGGAACGGCCTCGGAACAGCCCGTTCCAGGAGCTATTTTAACAAAGGGTTTGTGATTTGGAACGGGCCGTTCTGGGTAAACAGTAAAAACGCAAGTTTTTCTATAAATAGACCCCCTCCCCTTCATTTTTTTCACACGATTTCAGATTAGCTTCTCTCCTTTATTCCTTCCGTCTACTCCTTTTGAATCAGTTTCTTAGAATCACGTTCATTTCCTTTAAACCTTTCATAAAATGGCTTCTTCAATCTACGTTATTGTTCATTTTGATGGTTCCATTAACCAATGTCCGAATGAAGGAATCACCTTCTCCTCTCCATCTGCAAAATTAGTTCGTATCAACAGAGGAATTACTCTAGAAAGGCTTCAAAGAGTCATCCACAGAAAGTTACATCGACAAGATTCTGAGAGGGTGACTAGCATACATTTTCAGTACCCTATTAGACTTGGCCCAGGGGTTAGTAACTATACCTGTGTTGAGTTGACGGATGATGAAGACATTGAGGCACTTTTCAATGTTCACGATTCTAATCAACTTCAATCAGGTATTGAATTATATGCTACATTTACTACAGTTGAATCACATGCACCACAAGTTTCACCTTCACGTTCACCTTCTTAGTGCAATAAATGTAAAAATGCATAACATTAAAATTCATATTACATTGATAAAGACACATAGTACATTAGAATAAAAAAACAATAACATTAACATAGAGTGATTTATATACAATTTTCAATCTCCGTAATGGTGTCCAGTTCCACAACGAGGGCGACGTCTATTGCGGCCTGGAAGAGACGAAATTGCAATTTCACTCTATCAGATTGGTGCCATTCAACAATTGCAAAACAAATAATGGAGGTGCATGATGTCCATAACAGAGCATCTCTATATGCTTGCATCGGTATTGCTGTTTGCAATACTCCATATGGCGCCCATAAAAACTACAAAAAAAAAATTAAACTTCTTTAGTTAACATATTATGCTAAACAAAAGAAAATAAAAAAAATAATAAAACTTTGATTTTAAAGAGTTACCTGATCATTCTGAATGTGATCAAACCTTGATCTATATCTAACAACATCATTATGAGGTACATTTTGAAAGTTTAAAACTCTGCCCCCGCTCCATTTACAGACTAGAGGGAATGTTGCTGGTAACCTGAAAATAGGCGCAATATATGACATGCGATGCCATGCCCAAGACTGTAACAGAGATGCACAACCACCCATTGTTTTGCTACTAACATTTGTAGCTCTACACATTTCCTTATATAACATAGCTAAACAAGCCGACCCCCAACTATATCGTCTTGTTCTTCTAAGATTTATTAATAAAGATAAATACATAAGATGTACCTTATTGCCTGTTTTGTCAGGCATCAAAACACCTCCTATTAAACCTAATATATATGATCTACAATGTGCATCAAGTTGTTCTTGAGATGGCTCCTCTGGTAATTCTAACATATTATCTCTTAACTACTTTAACTTAATCATAGAGCCAATTAGTGACTCACCTTTAACTGGCATGATTCCGAGATAGGTGGAGCACATTTCCTCCCAGTCATATAATGTTGGGCCAATGACTGGTAAACCATCAACTCTTAAGCCAAGTTGAAGTGCAACATCCTCCAGTGTTATGGTGCACTCTCCAGTTGGAAAATGGAATGTATGAGTCTCAGGTCTCCATCTTTCAACCAAAGCTGTGATTAATGCGTGATCCACTTTCAGATGTCTGAGCTTTGCAACCCCAGAAAAACCCACTTCCTCTAGTATAGGAACAATTAGATGGTGAGGTTCTGGCATTAAATGACAGTAAGAACAAATAATATTCTCAGTCTTCTGCAATAATTACCAAAATTAGTACTAATTTGTTACAAGTTCATTGAAATTTAAAGTAAATAACGAAAGTGCTAAACTTACCGTTCTACCAATGAAAGCAGACCTATGCTCATTTTGCTTCCACAACAACATTTTTGATATTTGGTTAATGAAAATTGAACCAAAAAAAAAATTTCTTACTATCAAGGTGAATCAGAAGCAGTACAGGAAAGGAGTAAAGGAGACAAACTCAGCTGAAATCGCATAAAAAAATGAAGTGGAGGGGGTCTATTTATAGAAAAACTTGCGTTTTTACTGTTTACCCAGAACGGGCCGTTCCAAAACCAGAACGGCCCGTTCCAAATCACAAACCCTTTGTTAAAACAGCTCCTGGAACGGGCCGTTCCGAGGCTGTTCAAGGAGTAAAAAAATGTGTAAATTTCTGTTTTGGAACGGGCTGTTCTAAAACAAGAACGGTCCGTTCCACGTTAAAAAAAATGACCAAAACCTTTGTTTAAAACGGGCCGCTTCCAACATCTATTTCAACGTTAATTCTTAACACTGAAACGGCCCGTTCTTGACCCGTTTCACTTTCAGAAATGTCACTCTGTTCCTTTAACCAGAACGACCCGTTCTGCTTTCGGAACGGGCCGTTCCGCTTCCAACATCTGCCCACGTTTCCCTGCAAACACAAAAAAAAATATATAAAACCAACTCAGAATTCGGTTCCTCGGGAACCGAATTCTGAGTTGGAAAAACAAAAAAAAAATACACTTTGGTGCTCAGAATTCGGTTCCCCGGGAACCGAATTCTGAGCTTGAACAGTGAATGGTTCTATCTCTGTAAATAAACCTGCACAGTGGTTAATTGGGTAATTTTTTTTTAAAAAAAATAATATTTACGTAAAAAATTCAACAAAGGAGAGGAGGGACATTTGGAATTTTAAATATAAGAAAATAATTTGATTCGATTTTATTATCAATTATCAATATAAAAACTGTTTATAAGGAATGGTAATTAAATAGCGATTAATTTAAGACTTGGACAAGAGGAAACTTAATTTGTCTAATCAAAGAGCTACCCCTAAACTGTGTCTTGTAATTATCCCTTTGTTATTTTGGTTTTGGTGGTTTGTCTTTATATTGTCCTTTAAGAACGCCCAAATGCATGGCCAGACTAATAGCTAAGCTATATTATTGACATTGTGACACGACTTATTTTGTGCAAATGGTGAGCCACCAAACACGTGAAAAGCAGCATCAAAGACATGCCTATTACTACCTATTACTAATCCACATTCTGAAATAATTGGTCTATCTTTCAAGGTAACTTTATAATTCGAAGACATTAGAAAACCATGTAGGGTAAATGGGGCTTATTTGACCTTTTCCTTATCCTTGTTCATGATATTATGCCCATAAACGTTCTTCTTGGAAGGTCGTTCCAACACAATTTGATGTTTTGTCCACATTTTCGACTCTCTCAATTTGAATATTTGAAAATATACCTTCCCTTCACTTTGAACTTGTAATTGGGATAATAATTTTTCTTACAATGACTGTCCACTTATTTAATGCAGCCATTAATTCTTAGTAGGAAGGGGTGAAAGGGCAGGTGTGCCAACATAAATGAAGGGGCAGTTTGTTTCCTTTGAAAAAATTTGAAAAGAAATCTTTTTTTTTTTTTTTCCAGAAGATAGATCAAGGGGACCAGAGGTGAAAACTAAAAAAATCGTAACAATAATGATTTAGAGATTCATATGAAGCAACTTTCTTTTTATACCATTTGCTACTTATGACTATTTATATGTATGCCCACTTGATAAAGCAGCAAAATCTTGAACCAATTAAAGCGGATCGATTGAGTTTATGAGCTGGAGCCTAGTAGTGGTCACAAATTTCAAATTCTTTGTTACATTTAACCACTAAAATTGACCTGTGCACTTCGTTACAGACTCGCCCTTAATTTGAACATGTTACTGGGATTTATTCTTTGCCAATGACATTGACAGATGAAAAGTAATGTACATTAGTAATCACAGTAATTAAAATTAATTTCATATTCGGGTAGTAAAAAATAGACTTGGTAAATTTAATGCATTCGTGAAGCCTATTATCATTGATAACTACAATCACAATGGGATAAAAAGTTTCCCATCCGTTCAGAGCAATGTAATGCTAAATGCTAGTAATTGATTTTATTAAACTAAGTGACCAAGTCAACAGGTGACGATGAAAATTTCATTGTTAAAATAATAAAATATCCCATCACTTGCGCAAAATGCAAGAAACTGGTTGGCAAGCAATGAGATACAAGGGCTAATAAAGGTTTCAAGGAGAAAACTGATCTAAGTGAGGAGAGAGAGAAACAGTAGGTGAGAAATTATGATCTGATTCATAGAAAAGAAAAAGAAAGAAGGTTTGGTAAAGGAGAGAAAACGATCCCATATGATCCCCTTTTTAGGAATTTGCTCAAGGTCCATTTGTCCGCTTTGAGTTTGTGGATTCCATTCTGTTTCACCTATATTTTATTTGGGTTAAAGTTTCACCTGTTGTTTTCTTTCATAAAAACCTAAACAGAAAGCACAAACAAACAATTTCTTTCATTCTCATCCCCTCCATTTCTTTTTTCCAATTGCTATTGCAAGTCAGGTCCATTTCACCCCCTGCAACAATACCCCAACTCTGGGTATTATACATTTTGCATCCCTCCAACCTTTCATAGTCGCCAAAATTTCAGTGTCTCCAGTTCCACCTTCCTCAAATCATTCGCATCCTTTTCTTACTCATGGATCTCACTCTCCAGTAACCTGGACTCCAATTTCTGGGAAAAACAATCAAACAATATAATTAATTTAGAGAAAAAAATGTCTTCAGCAGAGAAACCCAGCTCCAAAGGACAAGCATGGTTAGATTCTCATTATCTTCCTCTCTTTCAAGATTTTTTGTGTTTAATTTGTGCTCACAAGTCCACTCTGCAGGTTCTGCACAACGGGATTGCCAAGTGACATTGTGGTAGAAGTGGATGACATGACATTCCATCTCCACAAGGTAAGCCTCTCGCACGCATGGGTCCATTTCCACTTCCAGTAGCGACAATATTCCGTACTTCATTCTCTGAATTCTGTTTCAGTTTCCTCTCATGTCCAAAAGCCGAAAGCTCCACCACCTCATAACGCAGCAAGAGGAAGCCACTCATTCCACTGTTCCGCACCAGCCGCAGCAAGAAAACGAAGACGAAGACGAAATAGTCGAAGAGCAGTGTCACGTGACTTTCACGGGCTTCCCCGGTGGCTCCGAGGCCTTCGAGATGGCCGCCAAATTCTGTTACGGCGTCAAGATCGACCTCTCCCCCTCCAATGTGGCCGCGCTACGCTGCGCCGGCGAGTTTCTCGAAATGACCGAAGAGTACTCCGAAGACAACCTCGTTTCCAAGACGGAGAGGTTTCTCTCGCAGCACGTGCTCAAGAGCCTCAAGGACTCCATCAAAACGCTTAAATCGTGTGACAGCTTGATGCCTATGGCGGAAACGCTCGGAATCACGCAGAGGTGCCTTGATTCTGTGGTTTCCAGAGCTTCGTCCGCGGATCCTGCATTGTTTGGCTGGCCGGTCAGCGACGCTACTTCTGCGTCCAAACAGGTCCTCTGGAACGGAATTGACGGTGCCGGGAGAAGAAAGGCCGCCTCAGGTGCCGCCACCGCCGGAGGTGACTCTTGGTTTGAAGATCTGGCGCTTCTGCGTTTGCCTCTGTTCAAGCGATTGATTCTTGCCATGAGAACTGCGGAGCTCAGTCCTGAGATTATTGAGACTTGCGTGATGTATTATGCTAAGAAGTACATTCCCGGAGTTTCGAGATCGAACCGGAAGCCGTTGCCGTCGTCGTCTTCGTCCGTTTCGACGGAAGCGGAGCAGAAGGAGCTTCTGGAGACCGTGGTTTCGAATCTTCCATTGGAGAAGAGTTCGAAGTCGGCGACGGCGACGAGGTTTCTGTTCGGATTGTTACGAACGGCGAATATATTGAACGCTTCCGAAGCCTGCAGAGACGCGTTGGAGAAGAAGATAGGGTTTCAGCTCGAAGAAGCCACGCTCGACGACCTTCTCGTGCCGAGTTACTCGTACCTGAACGAAACGCTTTACGACGTGGATTGCGTGGAGAGGATTTTGAGTCACTTTCTCGAAGGTTTAGAAACAAGAAACGCCGCAAGAGCCGAAGACGCGGCGACGAGGTCGCCGGCGCTGATGCTTGTCGGAAAACTCATCGACGGCTACCTCTCCGAGATAGCCTCCGACGCGAATCTCAAGCCGGAGAAGTTCTACAATTTTGCCATCTCGCTTCCCGACGAGGCTAGACTCTTCGACGACGGTCTCTACCGCGCCGTCGATGTGTATCTCAAGGTACCGATTCCGTAGCGAATGCTATTTTCCATTGAGAATTTCCGTTTTCTCATTTGATGATGGAGTTGTTGGATTCGATTGTGTTGATTTGTATTTTTGCAGGCACATCCGTGGGTTTCGGAAGAGGAGAGAGAGAAGATTTGCGGATTGTTGGACTGTCAGAAGTTGACGCTAGAGGCGTGCACGCACGCGGCACAAAACGAGAGGCTTCCGCTGCGCGCGGTGGTTCAGGTGCTGTTCTTTGAGCAGCTTCAACTGCGACACGCCATCGCCGGGACGCTGATGGCGGCGGAGGCGGCCTCCGAGCCGGGGCGGCAATCGGCGGCGCTGGAACGTGAAGCGGAGGACGACGGAGAAGGGTTGGGGATAGAGCAGGTGCAGGAAAGGAACGGCACGTGGCGTGTGGCGGTGAGGGAGAATCAGGTGCTGCGGCTGGACATGGATAGCATGCGGACGCGCGTGCATCAACTGGAACGCGAGTGTTCCTCGATGAAGAGAGTCATCGCGAAATTTGACAAGTCCGGCGGAAGCGGCGGGGGCGGAGGCGGAGGCGCCGGCGGTTGGCGGGCGTCGCTGGGGCGGAAGTTCGGTTGCAAGTTTAAAACTCAGGTTTGTGATTCGCATGAGTCAACGGCTGTTGATACCCGCAAGGGACGGCATCAGCAGCATCATCCCCATCATGAATAGTCACCATGCTAAACTTCCTCCTCTCACGTGAGAATCATTGTTGGAGTAAATTTGATACGGGTCCCACTTGTAATTGTTCATTTTTTTTCTTCTTTAATTTTCCATAAATTTAATTTTAATTGATTAACACAATTTTACTTTATCAATATTTGGCATAAGAAAATACGAGATGGACTTGTTTTCAGAAGAAACTTTTATCTAATTTAACAATGATTATATTTTAACCTTGTTAATGTTAAGGTAACCTTACTTTATACACTTTATAGAGGGACTTTTTTTCTTCTAAGATGTTTCTTTTATTGCTTACTGCCATCGCGCACCAGTGCAGCAATTATTGAGTTTAAATTGTTTGAGGTGAGCGACTTTTGAGGTGATGGCGATGTGCTGAGAAGCACACGACATGAAATTATAGGGTATGAATGATAGTGGGTGGCATGGTGGAGACAGCAAATAGGTAATGGAAATTTCTTCGAAGTTTGTGTGATTATTATTGTTGGTTACATTACTCAATCACACTCATAATTGCTTCTAATAAAAGATGGGGTTATGCTAAAGTGCTTTCCAGAAACTGAAAGTACTCGTGATCATTATCCGCAGAAGCAGCTTCAAAGGCTTCTTCACTTTCTGGGTTTGACGCTGGACTCATTATTGCTTTTGCTTCCACATCTCGTTGAGCAATAGTAAAGTGACTTGCCTTTGATTGGATTTGAGTAGAAGGGGTAGAAATAGTCAGACGTATTCTTTCATGTGTGTTCCTTAATTCTATAACCCTCATCATTATGTGGGGAAGTTTACAGTCGGAAACTTTGAGCTTTCATGTGTTCTTTTATTATTGTTGTTGACTTGAGAACATGGAATCGGACTAAAAACAATAGGTAGGTTGACATACATGAAAAGGACCTTAGTCTCTGCATTGTTATTCAAGGTAAACACTTATCAATATTTTTGAAGAATATTGATAAAAAAATAAAAATATTTTTCACATAAAAATTAATATTTGTTTCTAGTAACAATATTTAAGAACATATATTTAATGATTGATAACTAAGGTAGGCAATCGGTAGTTAATATTATTGGAGGATATTTGGATCATAGTTTTATTGTCTATAATAATTCTATTAAATTAAAATACAATTGTCTTTAATAGAATACATGTGATATTTTTTTTAACTGAATTTCGTTAAGCAGATTGTTTTTTTATTTAAACTAGTAATTTATTAGAGTACCCTTCAGATCACTATTTGGCTGAGCAGATCAAATGAAGGCTCTTTGCATTATCAGTGCTTCAACCATGAGGGTTGTGTACCCTCCAAATCTCCATTTGGTCGTGCAGGCCAAATGAAGGCTCTTTGCATAGTCAAAACCCAAGTCACGAGAATGGTGTACCCTCAATATCTCCATTTGGCCAAGCAGGTTCAAGTCAAGAAGGTTGTGTACCCTCCAAATCTTCAATTGACTAAGTAGTCCGAACAACACTTGCTTTCTTGATCATCATCCGACCGAGCAATCCAGATTTCAGAGTTAATCATCAACATGTTTATTGAGTCTGTGGAGTCTGAAGGGTTTATTGGGCTTGACCCATTTGCTTTCTCTCTTTTTTATAAATACTCGTGTAATTGTAAACCTAATTATGAAATAAAAAATACCATCTAGTGCGACCGTGGATGTAGGTTATTCTGATCGAACCAAGTAAATCTCTATGTCTTGTGAATTTACTTTCTCTCTTGTAATTATCGTGTGAGTGCATTTGTGATTCCTAACAGCTGGTATCAAGAGCCTAGGGTTTTACGCGAGCGGGAGCAATGGCAGAAGACGGGAAAGTGAAGATTGACAAGTTCGATGGGAGTGATTTCGAATTTTGGAAGATGCAGATTGAAGATTATTTGTATCAGAAGAAGCTATACCAGCCTCTATCCGAGAATAAACTAGAAACGATGTCTCAAACAGATTGAGAGTTGCTAGATTGGCAAGCTCTGCGCGTCATCAGATTGATGTTGGCGAAGAATGTCGCCTACAACATTGTCAATGAGAAGACAACATATGGTTTGATAAAGGCGTTATCAAACATGTATGAGAGCCAATCAAAATCAAACAAGGTATTTCTGATTCGTCAACTAGTTAATACAAAGATGTGAGAAGGTGCTAGTGTTACAGATCATGTGAACGAATTTAATTCCTTACTGTCGAGATTAGTATTAGTGGATATTAAATTTGATGATGAAGTACAAGCTCTATTGTTGTTATCCTTGTTGCCTGACAGTTGGTCAGGAATTGTCACAACAATCGCTAGTACATTTGGGACTACGAAATTGACCTTCGAATGAATTAGGGATTTAATCCTTGGTGAGGATGTTCGTAGGAGAAATGCCGGAGAATCAGCAGGTTCCTTATTGAGCACAAAAGGTAGAGGCATAAGGCTTGAAAGGGGGCAAGGTTTTAGGTGTGATAGATCAAAGTCCAAGAAGCGAGGACAATCTAAATCTCACAAGGATATTACTTATTGGAATTGTCAATAGAATGACCACTTCAAAAATAAGTGTACTGCTTCTTTTTCCCCTAAAGAAATGAGGCATGACAACATAGTGAATGCAGCACAAGAAAACATTGATGATGCGTTGATCTGTTGTGTTGAGAGTAAGTTTGAATCCTAGATCATAGATTCTAGTGCATCTTTCCATGCTTCTCCTTGCAAGGACTTGATGAAAAATTTCAGAACTGGGAATTTTGGCAAAGTTCATCTAGTAGATGATGAAGCTTTAGACATCGCAGGCATGGGAGATATAAATCTTAGAACTTCTATGGGTACAATATGGACACTGAAGGACGTCAGATATATTCCGGGACTCAAGAGAATGTTAATCTCTATGGGTATGTTGGATGCTCGGGATATCAAGTTACATTCGGAGATGGTTAGTGGAAGGTGGTGAAGGGTAATCTAGTTGTTGCTCACAGTTGGAAGCAAGGAACCCTTTGCATGGTAGAATTACCTGTAGAAGAAGTAAATTCAGTTAGTGGTGATGTTGGTCACTTTTCGATTCCGTGGCACCAAAGACTTGGTCATATGAGTGAGAAGGATATGAAGATACTAATCTCAAAGGGGAAGATTCCATAATTGAAAGAGGTAGAAGTTGGTTTATGTGAACCATGAGTGTTTGGAAAGCAGAAGAGAGTTACTTTTGCCGAGTTAGGGATGATGCCTAAGGTTGAGAAGTTGGAGCTTGTTCATATAGATGTGTACGGACCAACATCAGTCTCATCATTGGGAGGATCACGATATTATGATTCCACCAAAAAGGTATGGGTTTATTTTTTGACGCAAAAATCAGAAGCATTTAACACCTTTAAGAAGTGGAAAGCTACTGTTGAAAATGATACAGGATTAAAAGTTAAATGTTTAAAGTATGATAATGGTGGTGAATACAATAGTAGTGAATTTGTTAATTACTATGCTGAGACACCTCAGAAGAATGGAGTTGCTGAAAGAATGAACAGGACCTTCAATGAGAGGGAAAAAAGTATGAGAATTCATGCAGGGTTATCGAAGCATTCTAGGCAGATGCAGTGAGCACAACAGCATGCCTCATTAATTGAAGACCCTCAGTTCCCATAGGGTTCAAGATTTCTAAGGAGGAATGGCAAAGCAAGGATGTATGTCTTTCTCATTTGAAAGTATTTGGTTGTGTTTCTTATGTTCGTGTTAGAGATGCTAATAGGGACAAGCTTGATCGAAAAGCAAGAAAGTGCATTTTTATTGGCTATGGAGCAAATGATATGGGATATCGCTTCTGGGATGATCAAAACAGAAAGATCATTAGAAGCAAAGATGTTACTTCTAATGAAAATGCCATATACAAGGAAAAACTTGAGACAAATGTTGAAGCTAAAAAGAAACCAATAGAGAAGCAAGAGGTAGTGTTAGATGACATTACAAAAAAAAAAGATGACATTACAAAAAAAAGACGACATTGTAGGAAAAGGTGAGAGCTCAAAAAATAGGATAGTTGAGGGGACCACTTTAGTCACTCTAGTAATTGAAGTGAGGAGATCTAGTATAGTTATTAGTCCTCCTCATAGATTCTCTCCTTCAGCAAATTACTTGTTGTTGACTAATGATGGAGAACCTCTATGTTATCATGAGGCATTGCAGATGGATGATGCAGCCCTGTGGGAATTAGCCATGTGGTAGGAGATGAACTCACTTGAGAAGAATAAAACTTGGTATTTGACTGACCTACCAACAGGAAAGAGGGCATTGCAGAACAAGTCGGTGTTCAGGGTCAAGGGAAAACATAATGGCAACAAGAGATACAAGGCAAGGTTAGTGGTAAATAGTTTTTAGCAAAAGAAAGGTATTGACTATAATAATATTTTCTCTCATATAGTTAAAATGACTACCATTAGACTTGTGTTGAACATTGTGTCTGCAGAGGACTTACATCTAGAGCAGCTAGATGTTAAGACAACATTCTTACATGGTGACTTTGATGAGAACATCTACATGGTGCAACCAAAGGGTTTCCAAATAGCAGGGAAGGAGAACTTGGTCTGTAAGTTGACCAAGAGTTTGTATGGGTTGAAGCAAGCAACAAGGCAGTCGTACATGAAGTTTGACATTTTTATGAGTAGGAAGGGGTACAAAAAGTGTGTCAAGGATCAATGTTGTTATTTGAAAAATTTTGGTCCATCCTATATCATATTACTACACTACAAGAAAAACACAAATTTTCGACGGATAATTTCCGACGGATACAAATCCTTCGAAAAATATAAATTTTTCGATGGGAAATTTCTGACAGAAAAATCCATCAAAAATTTCTGACGGATTTTTATACTGACAGATAAAAATCCGTCGGTAATTTCTAACGGATTTATCCATCAAAAATTACCTACGAATTTTTCTGTCAAAAATTTTTGACGGATTTTTTTGTCAAAAAATTTGTTTTTGATAAAAAAATAATTCGTAGGAAAAGTTATATTATTGATGGAATATTTTTGACAAATTTATCTTTGTCGAAAATATAAGAATTTATTTGCAAAAATTGACAATCATATATTAAAAAAAATCAATAAAATTTTAAAATACATATATATATATGTATGTATATATGATAAGGGTTATAATAACACCGGTATAATTTTTGCTAAGAATTACACCGGTCAATAACTTTATATTAAATGAGAATTTTGTAAATCTAACCGTTAAATTGAAAATTCTTTACTCTTAAATCATATATACAAAATTTTATATTAATCGAAGATGATTTCTTATAAAACAAAATTAATGTAATATATACATTTCAAAATATATAAAATATGAACATTTTGATTACCTTGACGTTCTTGTTCAATTTAAAAAAAGTTTGATATAAACATATAAAATTATATGAATTTTTAATCAAACGGTTGAATTTATAAAATTCACATTTAATATAAATTTATTGAGCGATGTGTAATACTTAATAAAGGTTACACCGGTATTAGTGTGTATGTGTGTGTATATATATATATATATATAGAGAGAGAGAGAGAGAATATATATATATAGAGAGAGAGACAGAGGAGGAATCAAATAACTTACAAAATAACTTTTGCTAAAGTTATTCCGCTTAATAACTCATGGTGTATGTTGAATTTCATCGATCCAATTGTTAAATTAAAAGTTATTAAATTTTACTAATAATTAATATAAAAAAAATTAATTAGCTTTGGAATAAATTATTTGCTAATTAACAATATAATTGAAACATTAATTATTTTAAATTATTTGACTAAAATCTTATTGACAGTTTACTATATGATCTTGATATTTTTGTATAACTAATATTTGGTTTTAAATTTGATATAGAAATATTATGATATAAATAGATAAGATTTTAAGTTAGTATTTTATTAATGGTTGATAATTAGAAAATAAAATAAACATAAATAAATTTTTTGAATTTTATATGTTTGATTTAAGATAAATAAGTATATTAAATTAATTAATAATTTATATTTAAAATGTGAAAATTTAATTTAAATATGTAATAAATAAATATTTATAATTTTATAAATTATATTATCATTATAAATTATAAAATAAATAATTTAAATTATAATTTTAAATAAAAATAATTATATTGTTAATTATAAAAGTAAGTATATATAAATAAAGACTAATTAAATATATTATTATTATTATTCGTAATATAATTATTATATATTATTATATATTTATAGTAATCTAACGGTTGGATTTACAAAATTCACATTTAATATAAAGTTATTAAGCAGTGTGTAATACTTAGTAAAAGTTACATCAGTATTAGTATAACCCTCCTCTCTCTCTCTCTCTATATATATATATAGAGAGAGATATATATAGAGAGAGAGAGATAGAGAGAGAGAGGAAGAATTAAATAACTTGCAAAATAACTTTTGGTAAAGTTATTTCGCTTAATAACTCATGGTGTGTGTTGAATTTCATCGATCCAATTGTTAAATTAAAAGTTATTAAATTTTACTAATAATTAATATAGAAAAAATTAATTAGCTTTGGAATAAATTATTTTCTAATTAACAATATAATTGAAACATGAATTATTTTAAATTATTTATCTAAAATCTTAATTATTGACAATTTACTATATGATATTAATATTTTTGTATAACTAATATCTGGTTTTACATTTGATATGAAAAAATTATTTAAAATGTTAAAATTTAATTTATAAGTATGCAATAGATAAATATTTATAATTTTATAAATTATATTATCATTCTAAATTATAAAATAATAATTTAAATTATAATTTTAAATAAAAATAAGTAGATTATTAATTATAGAAGTAAGTACATATAAATAAAGAATAATTAAATATATTATTATTATTATTATTCGTAATATAAAATTATTATATATTATTATTATAGTACAAGTATGAGATTGTATAGTTGAGGATGACTTAAATGAATTAATTTGTACAAATTATATTGACGACATGCATATACATTTCAGTAGCTTATCTCATCAGAACTTCACAGTTAAGTGTGCTTGACTTGGAGTAATGAAGGGATATGAGTGACCTTCTGGGAAGTTTCCTAGAAATTGCGCAAGGATAAAACGCGCTAAAAAATGAAATGTCATGAAATAGAACCCTTGAGAGGTCAAATATGAGGGCTGTTACATTAATAAATTTATTAAAATTAAACAAAAATTTTCCATCGAATCATATAAAGATCTTTAAACAATTTCTGACAGATATATCTGTCAAAAATTATCGATGGAAATTTTTGTCGGAAATTTCTAACGGAATAAAGTATTTTTGACGGATTTTTTTTTCCAACGCCCCTTTTTCCAACAGATTTAAATCCGTCGGAAATCCGTCAGAAATTTACTTGTTTCCGTCAGAAATTTCGGTCGAAAATTAGCATTTTTCTTGTAGTGCTATTATATGTTGATGACATATTAGTTGCGGGATCTAATATGGATGAAATCAATAGATTGAATGCATTATTGTCTGAAGAGTTTGAAATGAAGGATTTGGGTGCTGTAAAGCAGATTTTGAGCATGAACATCAATAGGAACAGATCTTAAGGTTCCTTAATATTATCTCAAGAGAAGTATATTAGGAAATTGTTAGAGAAATTCAACATGTAGGATGCTAAGATCGTAAGTACACCTTTGGGGGTTCACTTCAATCTCACAAAGGAGCATTCACCTAAGACAGATGAAGACAAGGCAGTAATGGCTAAGGTTCCTTATGCATCTACAATTGGTATCTTAATGTATGCAATGGTATGCACTAGACCAGACAATTCTCATGTAGTAGGAGTTGTTAGCAGATTCATGTCTAATCTAGGAAGGAAGCACTGGGAAGTTGTTAAGTGGTTGCTACACTACTTGAAAGGTACTTCTAAGATTGCATTATGCTTTAGTAAGAATGATGTTATTTTGGACGGATATTCTAATGCAGATTTGGGAGGATGTTCAAACACAAGGAAGAGTACTACGTGATTTGTTTTCACAGTAGGTGGCACAACAGTTAGTTGGATGTCTCGACTTCAGAAAAGTGTTTCACTTTCAACTATAGAAGCAGGGTACATGGCTATTTCAGAAGCCGGTAAGGAAATGATTTGGTTGAAGAATTTTCTTCAAGAGTTGGGCAAGAAGCAGTGTGATAGTGCTCTTTATAGTGATAATTAGAGTGTCATTAATCTTGTAAAGAATCTTGTGTTTCATGCAAAGACAAAGCACATCCAGTTGAGATACCATTTCATTAGAGGACTAATTAGTGATGGTACTTTGTTCTTAAAAAGGATCCCTGGGTCAGAGAATCCTACAGATACGTTGACCAAGGTGGTTACTACTGAGAAGTTGAAACTTTGTATAGCTTCAACTGGCCTTCATGATTAATTGTTGAGAAGGCGTCGCACTAGCTTTGAGGTGTTATGGTTTTGAGGTTTACTAGATTTACTTTGGAGTGTAGTTGATGTGATTAGCCTCCAAGTGGGAGATTGTTGAGTACGTGGAGTCTAAAGGGTTTATTGGGCTTGACCTATTTTCTTTTTATTTATTTTTTATTTTTTTTATAAATACTCATGTAATTATAAACCTAATTATGAAATAGAAAATACCATCTAGTGCGACCGTGTATGTAGATTATTATGATCGAACCACGTAAATCTCTGTGTCTTGTGAATTTACTTTCTCTCTTGTAATTGTGCGTGTGAGTGCGTTTGCGATCCCCAACAGTGTTAATGGGTGGGTTCCTATAAAACTAATCAACGATGAGATTTCTGTTATTCTTGCACATATTTTATTATAATTATGAATGTATTTCATAGATTCATTATGAGGAAAGATCTGTGTGCATATCAAAGGATTGAGATCAAAGGAAAAGATTCGTATCTTAGATATGGGACTCATATAAATAAGGAAGAAGGGGTCTTGAGAGAAGGCAAGATTTTCTCACTCTTGAATGTTTTAGGTCAAGCCGACAGCTAGGTTCTCTTAAAACTCACTTTACTAAGGGTTCTCCGACGACTATCCCCTTACTGGAACAATTAGTTTTCAATTTGAATATTTTTTTTAAAAGAAATTGATTTCATTGATAAATGATAATCTCTATAATCATTATTGTACAAGTTTGTTCAATCATATCAAATTTGGTAATGATAAATTGATCAATACATTCTCTTATCAAAGAGATCATATAAGGAAGAGTAACAAAATAAGAACTAAAAGCAAATAAAAAATACTATTATTATAAGAAAAGAAAAGCAGTACAAAAAACATATATAGATTCCTCGAAATTGAAAATCATTAATGAGAATAGGTAAATAGGTGTACAGGGAAAGTTTGAGTAAAATGTTTTCTGATCTCAACAAAGACCCTGACATAAGTATTTAAGGGAAAAAAACATTATAACAACTAGTAAATATAGACCATACATATGTACAATTATCTAATAACTAAAATCTGATAGTAACCACTTTAACTTTTATTTTTATGATATGATCGAAAAATATGTTACCCTTAACCTCCGAGAACTCCATTCTTCATATTTTTGGAGCAATAAATCTTCAATTCTTCCCCTTTTTGAATAAGTTGAAAAATTATAGGTTATAGTTGTCCCTTAAAAAATATTTATCTTGAAATTTATGAGAACAAATATTTTTTATAACACAAATTCTTTAAAATTTCTATTTCAGACATTTTTTTTCTTCAATTTTTATCTAAATTCTTCCAAACGATTCCACAAAATAAATCCTTCATTAAATGCACTTGACACTAAATCTCGTCATAAAGAGATTTTCATGCTTACAAATGACGATTTTGGCAGCTAAAGAATATTTTATTAAATATTCTTATGAAATCAAATGATTTTTTTTTATCTATGAAAAAATTCACATTACTTTTTATTTTAAATTTCAAATATCTATTTTTATCAACAACAAAAAAAAACCAATTTGATAAAAGCCCATTTCGTCTTTTAATAAATTGAAGAGCATCATTTGATATTATTAACACTCTCATACTTTCCTTCCAATAATACTTATTAATTTTCATGTTTATCTTGAGAATAGTGTCTTCCTCTACGTTTATTTTTTATATGCATCCCTATAACCTCTTATGTTCATCCTCAATCACAACTCTAGTTCCACCACTAATGGAGAAGGGCAAGCTCAACATGGTTAATGGGACTCAGTTTGTCCCCATTCCTGATCTTGAAGAAGAAAGTTTCAAACTTTTTATTCTGAAGTACTCATTCCGTTCTCTCTTGAATATTGAATTTCTCATGCTTTCTTAGGACCTTATAGAAACCAAAAGGAAAAAAAATGTGGATACATTCTTGCTTGAATCTTTTGTTAAGTAACCATTAGTTGATGTTGAGAAAATAGACATGGCTATTTTCAAGGATGCTCCAAAGTTTTTTTTTAGACATTTTCCTCCTAGCAAAGAAAAATACATTAAATGGTTAGAAAGAATAGAAAGTCCAAAGGTGAATTATGGGAAGAGATTGGATTTTATGACTTCATTCAACTAGCTAAGTTTGATATAAGTGCTTTTGACTCATATATGTTGTTAACAACCATTTATTTTTGGAATAGAAAAAATTGCACTTATGACTTTCCTTGTGGGTTTGTAGGACCAACCCTTCTTGATATAGTAACAAATTATCGGTTTGAAACCTATTGAATATAGGTACACCCCTAATTTCTTCTAAGATGAAATTTCTGTGAAGGAAACCGAAATAAATTGGGACAAGAAAACTTATACTCCTTTTGTATATTATGATATTTATTGTCCATATACAAAGTTTATAAATTCTATGTATATTTTGTATCAAAAGGTTTGAATGTATTAATTTAAGAATTATCATTGCATTAATATTATATTACAAAAAAGAATATAGTTTATCACTCTATATAGACATTCCAAAAGTTAGTGGGAGTCAAAATTTTTAATATGTCAAAGTAAATTTTCAACAAGTAAAATTTGAGAAAATAAGTGGGAGTATATGATACTCTTAGAAATCACTTTAAAGAAAGTATTTATTAGATGCTATGAGATTATATCACAGACATAATTTTTTAGTCTTAAAGTTGTCAATTTTATTGAAGACCAATTAATAACTCTCAGCTAAGTATTCTTTATGAAAAATATTAAAGGTAAAAGTTAAGGCAAACAAATTGACATAAGGTAAACATCAAAAGAGAGTTAATCTCCATTGTTTATATAGCTACAAAATCAATGATTCTATAAAAGATTGCTAGATATAGTATTTTACGATCATATACTTAAGAGTTTGCATTAAAAATTTTCTTTTTGATTTTATGACTTTGTGCACATTAAGTTTGTCATATAAGAATATGATTCATTTGAATCAATATAGTATGGACCTATTTCAATTATTATAAAGTATTATGTATTGTAATACATGGAAATAAATGTTTATCTTGAAATGTAACTGTCATTATTCATGTATGATAATTTCTATATAGTTTTGAGGAATTTTAAGTTTTTAGTTAAATGTCCATATTTAATTGTTTGTGATAGGGATAATCTTTAAAAGGTATATGAGTTAAGTGAGAGAATGTTGAAAAAAATATTATGTGACTCATAAGGATTTATGTTTGATTTAATTATCCTATTAATCTAATTAATTGTTTGATAATAAGAAATTATTATAAAATAATATTTTTTGTTATTAAGAGTCATAATAAACATATTTTATTAGTTCTTAATGGAGGATTATTATGATAATAAGGCACAAGATCCTTAATTTTGCTTATAAAAAGACATTTAGTGTTCCATTGTCTAATGGGTTTAAAGAAGGATTAAGACTAGAAGAGCTCTCTATATTTCTCTAAATATCTAAATACTTTGTTATATATTTAGTAGTTTGATAGCAATGCATACAAGAGGTATGTCTTCTTTATTATAAGTTATAAACTAAGGTTTTATTTTTCTTACATCTGCTTCAAAGACATGTTGACATTCGAGTTATTTTTCTTTTACAAAGCCTCCCTTTGGTGAGTCTTAACCAACTCAAATTCTATGAATGCCTTTGTAGTAGACCTATCAACACAACACTTCATCTAGGGCAAAACATAACATTTCTTTCTCTTTCTTTCTTCCTCAAAATAAAATCTAATAGAGTATCTTTTTTTTAATAAATCTTTTTTTCATCCTTTAAAAAATCCTCCAATAGTTTTCTTAGATTTCTTGTATCAATCATTAGTATTTGAATTGGTTCTACATATCTTGTCTTAGCATTGAATGGATTAGTGTCAACCTTCATCTCTTCCTCTTTGAAAGCCAAACAACGATCAATAATCATCTTTTCAATAAGGACCATGAAACATACATAATTATTAGTCCAATGTCCATACATATTATGGTATTTGCAAAACCTTTTGCCTTTTCTTTGTTTTAAAGGAGTAATCTTATGATTTTCTTGTAAAATAATTTGCTTATCCTTTAAAAGTATATAAAAAATCTTATCTTTTTTTGATAAGTCAAAACTATACTTCTTATTAGAAATTTTATCCAAAGTATTTTTCCTAAGTTTAAGCATTTGACATTTGTAAGTAAGATCTGGTTGCAATTCAGTTAGATTTACTTCCATTTCTTCACTTATGTCTTCAAAACTTATGTTCTCATTTGCACTTGTATTGTCTATATAAGCAATATTTTCTTTTTCAACAAACCTATCAAATTTTCTCATTTTATCTTTTTTAATTTTAATTTTTTTACCCTTTTAACTTTACCTACAATTGAGCCATGTGTCTTAACTGTTGGTTAATTAATTTCTTTCGAATTGAGAAATCTAATCTTGCAGCAACCATTATCACTAATTCATGTTTAGGAATTTGTATATAACATCTAGATTTTATTTGTCTAAACTTATTTAGGTAATCATCTATTGATTCTTTATGATATTTTTTTACGCTGACCAAATCCACTAAATTAAGCCTTGTTTCTCCTCAAAAGTAATGTTCATGAAAACTCTTATCTAATTGCATCCAATTATTAATCGAATTTGGTTGTAATGTTGTAAACCAAGTAAATGAATTCCTTTTTAAGAACTAGGGAAATATTTCATTTTCAAGTACTCATTTGCAATTATATCCTCTCATTCTACTTGGTATCTTGCTATATGCTCTACTATAGACTCCCTTACTTCTCCAACAAATGTTGAGAATTTAAGGACCTTGATTCCCCATCGTAATTCAATTTGTATTATGTACTTAGAAAATGTAGATACAAATTAGGGTTGGTTATAATAACCTATATTGAAACCATGTCTATTCAAAACTTGCTCAATTGTAAAATATATGTTTTCATTATAAACTTGATTTGGTTGACCTTGAGGATTTCAATTTTATTGTATATGATTAAGAAATCCATTTGCATTTTGATTTTGATTTATTAACAAAGGATTTATTATACCACTTCTATTTACATTTGCTTAGATTTGTTCCCCATCAACTCTTTCATTTATGATATTTTCATTATTCAAATTCAAAGGCTATGTTTGGCCATCTATTTTCTTTTTTATTTTGTTAATTAATTCATATAGAGAAGCCAACGCTATTGATAATCATGTGAAAGCATATTTACCATATCATGATTACTATGATCCATTTGTTGTTTAAATGCCATAATTGTTTGATTATTTATACCAATTGGTAAATAACTTTCTCGTCTATTCATAGAGCCGTCTTGACTTTTCCCTACATGTTGGAAAGGATCTTGCATCATAAATTTCATTCCATGTAGACTTGCATTGTATCCATATGAAGATATATGGACTTAAGGGTTGGGAACGAAGTAATTCAAAGGAATCTCCATAATAATTGGTTGTGACGTTCCCCAGTTTTAAGGCATACCCCATGGATACTCCCTAGTAACCTAATTTAAAAGTGGGAGATGAGATAACCCCACACTTTGTCCTACAACATTTTCCACAATTGGGGAAGGAGTGATTGCTATAACAATAGTGGGATTAACATTTCCATTTAAATAAGCTTGTTTTATTACATTCCCATCTTCTTTGTTTCCATGTTCATTTTCAACATTTATCCTTCCACCACTATTAATATTTCCATTCCATTGATAAAATGTCGACATGATTCTACCATTTCTAAGTCTCATAAATCATATATAAGACTAGTTCTATTTTTTTTAACATAAATGAGGCTCATTGAGCATGCTAATTTTTTTTTAGTAAATTTTATTTAGTGGATTCTTATTACTCAAACTAGCAACTTATTAGTTTACAACTTAAATATGATTTTTAAGAAAATTGATTTCATTAATAAATGATATTCTCCATCAATTATTTAATCACTATTGTACAAATTTGTTCGATTATAACAAATTCGATAGTAATAGATTGACCAATATATGTATTTCTATCAAAGAGATCATATCATGGAGAGTAACAAAATAAGTACTAAAAACAAATAAAAATAAAACTATAATATTATTGTAAGAAAATAAAAGTGGCATAGGAAACATACACAGATTCCTCGAAACTAGAAGCCATTAATGAGAATGGACAAATTGATATACAGAGTAAATTTGTGTAAAATGTTTTGTAACCCCTAACAACAACCGGACTTGAGTATCTAAAGAAAAAAAAATAGTATCATTAAAATCTCGATGTTATACTAACATACCGGAACACGAATTGGTTAAAATTGTTGCTACAGGGTTAGATTTTTTAATTCGTAAAAAACTGGTGAACGAACAGTTAAGGGATATGGCCTAGTTAGCAGAAAAAGTGAAAAGGATCGAACAAATTAAATTAGAAAAAGAAAAGTTAAGAAAATTTGATAGGTTTGTTCGAAAAGAAAAAGTTGCTTATATAGAAAGTACGAAGAGTGAAGATGCTAATTATGAGGGTCTGAGTGAGGATTTCGAAGTAAACTTGGCTGAATTACGTCCTGGTCCTACATATCAATGTCAAATGTTAAAACCAGGAGATAATTTGGAAGGGGGTACAACAAAATGATATAGTTTTGATGTAACGAAAGCAGATAAAATATTTGATATTTTATTAAAAGATAAACAAATCGTACTTCTAGAAAATCATAAAATTCCTCCATTCGAGCAAAGAAAAGGGAAAAAGTTCTGTAAATTTCGTAACATGTATGGTCATTGGACTAATAATTGTGTACGTTTCTGGGACATGATAGAAAAGGCAATTACTAAAGGCGTCTCGCTTTCGAGGAGAAAGAGATGAAAGTGGATACTAATCCATTTACAGCCCATATTGGGTACGTAGAGCCAGTATTGATGGGGATCAACATGGTCGAGGTCAACATTGATGAAGATGAAAATGTTGAACCCATCTCAGATGAGAAATTGGAAGAACTGCTGGATGATTTCGCGAAGGATGAAGAGCCTATTTATCCCAAGGAGGGGGATAGTCTGATCGAATTCCTTTCAAAGAAGAAGGATGCTGACAGGGAGGTCATGTTATGCCCTCGATGCAGTGTAGTGTTTGATAGAGCTGCCGCTAAAGCTTTTGAGGAATCAGAAGTATTGAAGAGTTATAAAGCTGAACAACTTTGAGAGAAGGCAAAAGCGAACACTAGGCTGACCATGAGACAAATCCATATGCCCCAATATAATGCTCCCATGGGAAAAATGGAAATGCATAACTCATTGAGATTTGGCAATACATTTGTGCCAAGTGCGAATGTACCAGTAGGGAAGTGGAATGCACCACAAAGGTCCATTGCTGGAATGGGTCGAGGAAAACAAGTGATGAGCTATTCAGGACCCACATTCCAGGGAACCCCTGGGAAATTCTCGAATGTGCATGGAAATTATGGATGTGGGTTCAAATAGCAACCTTCCAATAATTTAACTAAGACCCAATGGAGAAGGCAACAAAGAATGAGGAAAGTTACATTCGAGGGTTTCAGGGGAAACCGTTTCTCGATCCCGGTACCCCAAAAGGGTGAATCTACTAAAAAATTTATGGAAGATGATGAAGATATGATTACCGATTGCTTCGAGAGTGGGTTTGAAGATTCCTTAGAAGACATTTGTGGCATAGTATCAATTCTGCCTTCTGAGTATGCTGGAGTTATGGAATCCGTAAATGAGCAAGAGGATATTCATAGAGAGGATTTTTTTGATGATCCTAATTATGAATAAAAAATTGTGTGGGTTAATCAGATCTCTCGAGTTATCCCCAAATTCAACTCAGCTGTGTTTGACTCACCCACTAAGGAAATGAAGGCTCATCTTAAGCCTTTATTGTTGACTTTGATGATTGAAGGGCATGAGGTGAATAAAGTATTGGTCGATGAGGGAGCAGCCATAAACATTCTCCCAAGAACCATGTTGAAAAGGTTTGGAAAGATAGTGGCTGATTTAAAGCCTCATAACATCCTCATATCAGACTATGCAGGAAAGTCTTCACAACCTGAGGGGATGATTTTTCTCGACATATAAATAGGGAGCGTAAAAAGGACAACTATGTTTATTGTGACCCCATCGAAGGCAAATTTAAATGTTTTGTTGGGATAAGAATGGATACATGCAGTCGGAGCTGTTCCTTCGACTGTCCACTAGAAAATCTTTTTATGGAATGATGATGAAGGTTTGGAGGTACTCGATGCTGACTAGAAGGAGTACGGAGTGGGTATGTACTTCGCGATCAACAGTTGACTGCGTTTGAAAAAACTAAGCCTTTCGATGCTCATAATACTAATATGTTAGAAGAGGAAGGTTTCAAGAAAATTTCTTATTGGGATGTGCAGAGAGGATTTATGATTCGTCAAGCCGAGGTTGAATCGACTCAGATGCAAGCATGACATGCCAAGATCCATATTCGAGCTATCTAGCTCGAATTATGGACTATATGGCCGAAAAAAAAGGCCGAAAAGGCCAAAGTCCGAGAAGACATCAAAGATATTGATGATGTCTCGAGAATATTAGAAAATCGGGTGTACAAAACAACTAGAATAGCCAAACAAAAAGAAAATAAGAAAACAAAAAATGATCGAATAGACCAAGAGGTTGAAATCAGGAAAAAGAAAAAATACAAGAAGTCGAGGCAAAGTTGGATTGTATTTTCGATAATTCACCATTGGGATTTGAGAAGCCAAGCAATGAAGAGTACAAGTTAGAATCCAAGATCCATTAGAAGAAATCAACTTGGGTACTATCGAGAATAAGAAAATTACTTATGTTAGCAAGCTCTTGAAGGGGAAGTTAAGAGAAGAAGTTATTCGAGTATTACACGAATTTAAAGATTGTTTTGCTTGGGATTATGAGGAAATGTACGGTCTAGATCGAGGTTTGGTGGAACATAGACTACCAACAATTCCTGGGAAGAAACCTGTGAAGCAAAGTCCTCGAAGATTTGCCCCCAGAAGTAATTGACAAAATCAAAGAGGAAATAGAGAGGTTATTGAAAGCCAAATTCATTCAGACCTCGAGATATGCTGAATGGGTGTCTAACATTGTTCCTGTCATCAAGAAAAATGGAAAGCTCAGGGTATGTATTGATTTTCGAGATCTTAATCTAGCTACTCCCAAAGCTGAGTACCCTATGCCTATTGATGAAACAATGATAGACGCAGCCGCAGGTAATGAAATTTTAAGTCTATTAGACGGTTATTCTGGGTATAATCAAATTTACATTGCAGCTAATGATGTGTCGAAAACAACTTTTCGATGTTCAGGAGCTTTAGGTGTGTACGAATGGGTGATGATGCCATTTGGATTAAAAAATGCAGGTGCCACATATCAAAGGGCAATGAATTTAATATTTCATGATTTGGTAGGTAAGTTTGTACAAGTATACATCGATGACATAATCGTTGGGTCAAAACGAAAGGATGATCATTTACATCATTTGAAATTATCTTTCGAGAGAATGAGAAAACATGGTCTAAAGATGAATCCACTAAAATGTGCTTTTGGTGTTACAGCAGGTGAATTTTTGGGATTTATTGTGCATCAAAAAGGGATCGAAGTGGAAAAAAAAAAAACTAAGGCTATCATGGAAACTAGGCCTCCATCGAACAAAAAAGAACTTCAATCTCTCCTGGTAAGATAAATTTTCTTAGAAGGTTTATCTCAAACTTGTCTAGCAAAAACTAAGGTTTTTTCTCCATTATTATGTTGAAAAAGGAAGAGGAATTTCGATGGGAAGAGGAGCACCAGAGGGCATTCGAGGAAATCAAGACTTATTTGGCCCATCCTTCAATAATAGCACCACCCTCTAAAGGAAGACAACTGAAATTGTATGTTTCAGCCAACGATTCGACTATTGCGGGCATGCTGACACAAGATGATGATAATGGCATCGAGAGCGTCATTTATTATCTAAGTAGAATGTTGGTAGGAGCAGAGAGTAGATATACTCATTTAGAGAAATTATGTTTAAGTTTATATTTTTCTTGTACAAAGTTGAAGTATTATCTTAGACCTTTTGATGTATTGGTATTTTGTCGAAGTAATGTGATTAAGTATATGTTAGGTATACCTGTGTTGCATTCTCGAATTAGCAAATGGGCACTTGCGTCAACTGAATATTCATTAACCTTCGTCCCTCTTAAGTCCACTAAGGGACAAGTAATTGCAGATTTTCTTGTAGATCACTCGAATTTAACTGAACAGGTCAATTACTTAACAACTAAACCTTGGAAATTATTTTTTGATGGCTTGAAATATGAGTTAGGATCTGGGATAGGTTTGTTAATCATTTCTCCTAAAGGAATTCCGACCAAGCTATCACTGAAAACAAGAAAGAAGTATTAGAATAATGAAACTGATTATCAAGCACTCATTACTGGATTAGAGATACTTAAGGAATTAGGAGCTAGGAACATAATAGTTCGAGGAGATTCTCAGCTTGTCATCAAACAATTAACTTAGGAGTATAAATATCTAAATGAAAAATTAGTTGAATGCAAATCTCGAGCTATCACGTTACTAAATTCGTTTGATGAGGTTAAGTTGGAACATATTTCTCGAAATACACACACAATCGCGAATGAACTAGCTCAAATAGCGTCAGGGTATAAAATGAGTAAGGAATGTCTCGAATACTTGATTCATACAGAGAATGAATTAATAGGTAATTTGGAAAGCCTTACCATTAACACCTCGGGCACTCAAGATTGGAGGAAAGAGTTGATTGAATATCTTCAAAATCTAAATTTAAAAGTCAAAAGGAAGATCAAATACCAGGCTCTCAATTATGTCATGCTGAATAACGAATTATACAAGAAAGGTTTCGATGGAATTTTATTTAAATGCCTCGAAAATCATGAAAGTTATATAGCTATGGAAGAAATACACGAGGGTATTTGTGGAGCGCATCAAGTAGGAGAAAAAATGAAATGGACCTTATCGAGGAAAGGATATTATTGGCCAACCATGATTAAAGATTGTATTGAATTTGCTAAAAATTGTGAAGAATGTCAAAAACATGGGCCAATGTAAAGGTTACCAGCAAGTGAATTACATTCAATTATCAAACCTTGGCCATTTCGAGGTTGGGCAATTGATATAATAGGACAGATTCACCCACTTCACCCACCTTCATAAAAAAATGACAGATATATAATAGTTGTCATAGATTATTTTATGAAATGGGTAGAGGCAATCCCTTTGAAAGAAGTAGATCAAAAAGAAATTATTGATTTTATCGAAGATCATATCATAGTGAGGTTTGGAATACCTCAAACAATCACTACAAATCAAGGTACAGTTTTTATAGGTCAAAAAGTCACACAATATGCGCAGTCGAGAGGAATTAAATTGGTAACTTCGACACCTTATTATGCACAAGCAAATGGACAGGTCGAAGCCGCTAATAAAGTGATCATCAGCTTGATCAAGAAACACATTTCAAGAAAGCCTCAAAATTGGCATGAAACTTTGGTCCAGGTATTATGGGCTTACAGAAATTCACCAAGAAGTGCTACAAAAACCACACCATACAAACTGGTGTATGGTCATGAGGCCATTTTACCTATATATATCAATCTACAATCAATTCACATACAAAGACAAAATAATTTGCCAATTGTAGATTATTGGAATCTAATGTATGACAAGTTGATTTCTCTAGATGAGGAGAGGATGATAGCATTACAAAATCTCATCCAACAAAAGGAAAAAGTTGAGGAAACATACAACAAATGAGTCAAAATTCGAAAGTTTCTAGTCGGAGAGCTAGTATTAAAGGTAATTCTTCCCATAGATCAAAAATCTTGACATCTAGGCAAATGGTCCTATAATTGGGAAGGCCCATTCATAATCGATCAGGTATATTAAAAAAAATTCTATGTAATTAAAGAGACAAATTCTGGATCAACAAGCAAAGTAATCAAATGCAAATACTTGAAACAATTCCATAAAAGATAATAGTGTTAAAAGAGGCTGCAAAGTAACATAAAGTAAATCGAAATCATGGTTCTCAAATTTAATCAATATTACAAAACTTGGACTTAAAACTCTAGTAAGCCTGATAGGCTTCATCTAAGCTTTTTCTTTGAGAAGCACACTGAGTTTCTAGTCGTTTCTTGTGCTCCAAAGTCTTTGAGAGTCTCGAAGAGATTTCCTTGCCTTCATCCTTAAGACTCTTTTGTCGTTGAATGACTTCCTGACTCTGAGTTTTTAAAGTAATTAGCTTGGCTCGAAGAGTATCAAGCTCCCTTTGCAAAATCTCAATAGATTTTTCAGTATCAACTTCTTGTTGTTGTAACTTCTTTAGAGCAGGAATCATCTCTTTAGTGGATTTTCTGATCAAAAGTAACTCTTGCCTAAGATGTTCGAGCTTACCACGATCACCTTCAGTTTCTATTTTGATTTGAGCCACTTCTTGAAAAGAACCAGCCCATTTAACTCGAAGTTCGTAAGCAAGGGTGAAAGACTTCACAAATTCATGAAGTTTAGTATGGACCTCTTGGGGTAGATCTTGTAAAGCTAACAGTTCATCCACCATTTGCTTGACTTCGACTTTAAAATTGGGGATCAAAAATGCTTGGTCCAAATCATCGACATACGCTTTCGAGCGAAAAACATCTAATAGGGGTTTGAAGGTAGCAACAGATTCAGGTGTTTTTTCAGACACTAAAGTCCCACTAGTCCAATTTTCCAACACATCGAAAATATTATCAACTTCAGCATCATCATTGAAAAATCTGATTAAATCGAAGTCGGCTGAAGGGATTGAAGCTGGAGGTGGCATAGAAGACTCTAGATCATTCTTATCCGGTTTGGAAGAAGGCGTAGCGAGTTGGGTTGAATCAAGAGGAACCATGTTCTCCCCTAAACAAAGAAAGAAAGATACGGTATGAAATGTCTATAATAATGAAAAATACAAATTACGTTAAGAGACCAATAATGGATACCTGAACCATGAGGAATGTCAGGTCGCAACTCGAAAGAAGGGGCATTACCTTGAGAGGACTGTCACGGCATTTCAACACTGACAGGGATGTTCGAGTGGGGAGTTTCAACACCAATAAGGAAACCCAAGTCAGAAGCTTCAGTATTGAAGGTAGTATCCAAGGGTGGAGCTTGAACATTGGTAGGAGGTTCTACTAGAGGAATATTCACAATATTCTTAGGTGTAGGAGGAACAACCTGCGAAAGGGAGAGCTAATTAAGAAAATCTAGTACAAGTTATTGATTCGAAGTATATATATACTCACTTGGAGAGGAGATGGATCAAGAACAGGGTTGGGTTCTTTAGATAGATTCCATGAAGAAGAAAGGTTGATAATCTCGACATCCTAAGGGCATAATGATGGGTTTGTAAGGGGAAATAAAAGTGAAAGCAAGAAAGTACAAGATAGCAAGGTCATTTACCTTTTGAAGGTCATCTTTCATGATTCCCTGTAGAGAAATAGCTCAAGGAAAAGACTTCATAGCATCTTTTAGAAGCTTCTCAACTTTTGGGGCCTTATCAATTTTGGCCAAAGGAATTGTTTGTTTTCCTTTGCCTTTCCCCTTGTCGGATTTTTTCGTAGTGGAAACCTGGTGGTTAAAAAATTAATAAAACAGAACGAATAAATCGACAAGGAAGTGTAGTAAACTTACTATTTGGCCACTAGAAGAGTCCACCTTGGTTTTCTTTTTCCTCGAGGGATCGAAGTCCTAAAAAGAGAACCAGCTATAAGAGACAAGAACATGGGATTTAAGGTATTAGAGGTCGAACAAATGATATGGAAACAAGTACTTTGGAACAAAGCGAGACTTTTTCTGAGGCCGTCTTACGTTTTCGAGATCGAAGCGAAACCTCTTTTTCATCATCTTCGCTCTCCCAAGGTTGAGCATCATCTAGATGCTTGGGAACTTGTCAAGCAAGGGCCACTGTCAATAGATAATCAATAAGTCAACCTAAGTTCGACGAAATGAACCAAAAGTAAACTAAGTTAAGGATATTCTTTGTACCTGGATGAACAATTGTTCTATCAACCCAACAAAGGGGCCACCATTTGTTTCTGGGAAAATCGTGCACAGAACATAACTCGATCTTTTACAGGGATGCTTTTGTGCTCCAAGTAAAAGGGGTTGAGAGTCTTGACCCAAGGAGGATAAGACAAATATTTGGTTAAGCCAAAGAGGGCACTTGGAAGAGGAGGAATGTTTTTTGGACAAAATTTTTCGAAAGTTGTTCCTCCTTGAGGGTTAATAATTTTATTTGCGAGCATGTTCTTTCTCACCATTTTCGTCAGAGATACAGATGCATCAAAGATAGTTCGTGGTATGTTGTTGGGTAGACAACAAACTTTAAAGTATTGCTCGAATTGATAAATAACATTGCGATTCTTGTAAGTACCAGGAATTTTGGGACCCTGCGTAGGAAAAGGAGAATTGATCAGACGTTGAAGAAAGTCCTCGAATGAGAAGAATTTTTCAGTATAGTACTTGAAACACTAAACGAGGAAACATTTCGATACTAAGAAAGAAGGAGAGAAAGTAATAGGAGTGAGAAAAAGTCGTTTCTTGGAAGTTAGAATCAATTGTGTTACTGCCTCATAGTCGCCTTTTTTGACACAAATATCAGAATTGATTGTCTCTTCTGGTCGAAGGGGAAGAGGTTTCATCTGACATAAGCCAAATTGCCTTGCAAAAAGCTGTGGTTGGTATGGGTAGACACAAACATCTTTTTGTTTCATACTCGAAAAAATGACATCCCACGACAAGAATCCAAGCCAAACATCGGTCATTTCTCAAGAAATGCACCCAACTTGGTTGTTATTTTTTAGCTAGGCAGGACCTACTAAGTCCGAGCAAATAAAAAGAGCAAGATCATCCGCGAATTTCTTGAAATTGAGAATGACCTTCACGTACATAGAAAAATTATCAATAGATCTCTTTCGAGGAGTCAAAGCCTCCAATCGAGATCCTTCGAGGGTATAAGTAAGAGAAGGTTGAAGAGTAGACAATTTGAGTCTTCGCTCGAAAATGGCATTGAGCCATAATTGGAGTAACCAAAGAGGTCCCGAAAGATTCCTCAGACCAGTCTCACGAAATATACTCTTAGAAGCTTCATCTAAACAAGTATATAAAGCAACCAACAATAACTTACTCAAACATACTTTCTTTCATAAGTGTAAAGATTGGGATAAGATATAGTAGTATTTTGGTACTTGGAGAGAAGGTGTGCAAAAAACATTGGCAAATAACCAATAAAGTAGGAAAGTAATATGCTATGAATCAGATACAGGTTCCCTTGGTTGACCTTGATGTGCATTGATGAAAGCCAAATAAGTTTTCTTATCCCAAACGATAGAGACGTCTTTTGAATAGAGTTCTTCTTCGAAGGCATCAGGGTGATATCTATGGTCTATGGGTTTCAATCCTGTGATGGTAGTGATGTCCAAAAAAGTAGGGCATACAAAACCACAAGGAAACTTGAAAGCTTGAGTCTCCCTGTTCCAAAAGAAAATAGCAGATAATAGCATTTGCGGGTCGAAAATATGCAGATCCGACTTAGCTAGTTGAACAAAATCAAAAATTCTAGCATCTAACCAGATAGACTTCATTGAAGATTCAACACGTTCTAACCATTGTATGTGCCTGTCCTTAGTAGGAGGAAAGGCCCTAAATATCTTAGTGATGTCAGTAAAGAGAGAAAAGTCAATCTTGGGAGTATAGATGAAGGGTAGAGACTCATTATCACCAGGAAGCAAAATGTTGGCATATTTCTTTGTGTTTTTTTTCCAGAAAAGGGACCTAGGAAGGCACAAAGAGAGCCATCTTGAGTTGAAAAAGGAATAAGTACCTAAGATTGGTAAATTTTGGTGCTCGCTTCCTCCATACCGAGAATAGGCACAAAAGGATCGCTACCTCCTTCCACCACGGAGATAGAAGCATTCTCCATCAAGAGCGGAAAAGATTGAGTAAAAGAAACAGATACTAGAGTTGGAGAAGCAGTGGTCGAAGTAAATGCTGCAGAAGAAGCCATAGTAACATCAAGAAGCAAGAAGAGCAGCAAGAAAAGCAAGAGCAGGAATAGTTGGAGAAGAAAGAAATCCGTATGCACAATGAGATTGGTAAAAGTAATTTTACCCTAGTTGATAATTTTAAACAATGTATACGGGCCTGGGTAAAATGGGCCAACAGGTCAGATCAACCATCAAATGTTTCAAATCACGCTTCAAATTAACGGACAGGAGTACAGAAAAACGTAATTAAGCGCCGTCAAATTTATGAGGGGTAGTAAAATTTTAAATACAACGTAACCACATTTAATGGTGCTTCAAATTAGGTTTCTGTCAAAAAACTAAAATATAAAGTGTGTACTTTAGCCAAAAGGAGAAATTGAATCAGAGTCTATCGAAAAGGAATAGGAATTCAGTCGTCTCTCACCCTAGCACGCTCTTCGAGACTAAATTCCTAAGGGGCATTTGTTGAGGTCACTCGAATAAAAGACTCATAGAGCTTACTCAAAAATATGATACCAACAGGATACCTACCATATGTAATCATGGTGGGTTATTAGCATGGGTATTCGAGGTTGGCTCGAAATGATAAAACGGAAAGAGGTTATTGGAGGTTGCTTAGATAGATGAAGCGGTTACAACATAGAAGTTACTAAGAAGAGTAGAAGAAATAAAGAAACATGGGATGAACGGTTACAAGAAGTTACATTTAAGCCGCGTAATTAGTGTAGTGGACAGCGGTTAAGCGCCCAAGATGAACTTGCATAAAATTAACCGCTCTTGACTGGTTCTATAAATATGAGAAGCATGTTACTTCACAAAAGTCGAAAAATTCATACTTGCACTCTCAAGCACTCACCGCCTGCGCATATGGCTTCCGTGCATGGAACTGCTGGGTATGACAACTTTTTGGCCATATTTTTTTTCTTTTCCTTGGATTAGTGTAGTTTCGTTTAATTCCGTAGTTCATAGTTTATTGTTCTTAAAATCATTATATTGTAACTCAACAAGTATGTGAATCAGATCATGATTTGTATTGCCAATATATGTATTGTTCATTCTGTTTATTTGAGTGTCTACATGCATGAAAACTATTTCTGGATAATCATTAACGAAAATCTGGAAACAAATGTTTATTAGTCACTCTGTCTCATCTGTCCCCATTCTTAAGAAAGTTTAACCGTAAAATACCTAAATTGAAACAATCTCGTGCTAGTTCAAATAAAAAGAACTCATAAACGCATTCCACCACAAACAGTGTTGTAAAAACTTATTTGCAGTCATGATTTTTGTTATTAATATATATGTGGTACATTTGATCCACTTGAATATTTGCATGCATGAAACTTACTTCGTAGTAAATATTAACAAATATCTAGAAATTGATGCATTTTAAGTAAGTTGTAAGCTAATCGTTCAAAAGTCTAATCGTACGTACCTAAATTGAAAAGCTTTGCTAGTTCGAGTAAAAAGAATTCACGCACAAAATTTCTCACAAAGACTAGCATCTATACTATAAAATGGAGAGGCAAGGATATACTATGGAAGGGGACAATATAGTTAAATAACTTTTTATATGTTTATTAAATTTTGTTAATTGTTGTGAAGAATATTTACAATTATTTTGACATACATAGCACATAAAGCAGTGAATCAATTATTTAGAAAAAGAAACTTTAATTTTATTGAATACAAAACTAATGATAAATCTTAAGGTTTTATCTTTATAATCATGCATGTTGTATTTCAAATAAATTATACATTCATAAGTTTATAAAATTAAAATATTTGTACCAGGTACTATTTCTTTTATCCAAAATACGCCACATGTAATTAGATATCTTGAATATGTGATGTATAAGATATACCCTTTTAAATATAACATTTTAAGCTAAAACCCTATTTTGGTCCCTTATAATCTTTTTTTGTTTCAATGTAGTCCCACTTTTATTTTTGGTCTCAATTTGGTCCCAAACTAATTAGTTGGTTTCAAATTAGTCCCAAATTAATTAATTGGTTTCAATGTGGGACTTGCGTCCAAATTATTTAAACGAAGTTAACTTTTGGGCACGTGGATGCCACGTAGATGCATACGTGGATGCCACGTGGATGAAATTTTTTTTGAAAACACCTGGACCCAGAACGACCCATTCTGAAACCAGAACGGGCCGTTCTGGTTGCACTCTTCGTGTGTTAATTTTGCAACTGAAACGGGACGTTCCAGATGCGAAAATTAACACACCACCAGTGCAACAGAATGGGCCGTTCTAAAACCAGAACGACCGTTTTGGTTCAGAACGGGCCGTTCTAGATTTAGAACGGCCCGTTCCAAAACTGAGAATAGAATATTCTTTACTTAAATGTGTTTTTGATCGCTCAAGTATTATAATTATGCAATTTTGATCCCTAAGATTTTAATTGAGTAATTTCAGTCCTTAAAAGATTTTAGTTGTGTAATTTTAGTCTCACAATTTTTAATTGAACAATTTTAATCTCTCAAATATCATAATTGTGCAATTTTAGTCTTTCTCATTAAAAATTTAATAATTTTAAAATTTTAATATATATATATATATAATGTTTTAAAACTATATAATTGTTTGCTTATTTAAATTACCGTATATTATAATTTTTTTTAATGTATCAAATGATATATATTTATTATTAATTTTTAATGGGAGAAACTAAAATTGTACTATTATGATATTCGAGGGACTAAAATTGTTCAATTAAAAATTGAAGGACCAAAATCGCGAATTGCAATTCTTTAAGGACTAAAATTACCCAATTAAAATCTTGTGGATCAAAAATTACTTATTTTTATAAAATACAATTGTCTTATAAATAGAGTAATAATTTTTTCTTTTTCTCTTTCTGTTTGAAGAAATATTTAAGTATCACTTTATAATTTTTTGCAACTTATTTAAAATTAGAGGAATAAAATGATAAAAATTAATAAGATAAACATAACAAAATAAAATATAAAAAAATATTAATATATTTATTTTATTAGATATAACAACATAATTAAAATATAATTAATAATATATATTTTATAAAATTATTAATATTTTATATATAAAAAAAATGAAACCGGAACGGCCCGTTCTGAAACCGGAACGGGCCTTTCTGGTTGCACTTTTGGTGTGTTAATTTTGCACCTGAAACGGGCCGTTCCGGATGCAAAATTAACACACCAAAAGTGCAACTAGAACGACCCGTTTTGGTTTCAGAACAGGCCGTTCTAGGTCCAGGTGTTTTAAAAAAAATTGTCATCCATGTGGCATCCACGTATGCATCTACGTGGTATCCACGTGCCCAAAAGTTAACTCCATTTAAATAATTTGGACGGAAGTCCCACATTGAAATCAATTAATTAATTTGGGACTAAATTGAAACCAATTAATTAGTTTGGGACCAAATTAAGATAAAAAATAAAAGTAGGACTACATTGAAACAAAAAAAGATTATAAGGGACCAAAATAGGTATTTAACCAACTTTTTAAATTGTCTCGATTGAAATTACGTATTAATTACATATAGATAAAAATGAATATAGGTATATAAAAATATCAATATAATGTAAATCCGTTTACTTCGACACCAACTTAGTTATTTGTTTCTATATACATAAGAGTTAAATACATAATTTATTAGAATTAAAAAAATAATTAATATAATTAAAAATAATAATTTTATCTTATTTTTATATATTTTTTTAAAATTATCTTTATACTATTTTTCTCTTTTAATTAATATTTTTTTCTTAATCAATTACTGTTCTTACATTATTTCCCTCATCTAATTAATATTATTCTCTCTCCTAATCAATTATAATATATGTCTTTTAAATTAATATATTTTACTAAATTAAATGAACTTATTTAGTTAAAAATATTTTAATCTAAAAATAATTAGTTTATAAAATAATACAAAGTAAATCTTATATATAACATCAAACAAGAGGTATGTCTAATTATAAATAGGAAGGATGGATGATGGAAAAAGTTAAATTAAAACACTGATTGGTCTATAATGGAAGATTACCTAAAATTCTTAATATTGGTTTTGAGTTCCTTAAGGAAGAGTAATATGATTTGATAACTTCTATTATATAGTCTAAACACTCGAACACATTTAAACTCTCTTGTAAACACAAGAACCAAAAGATATTCAAAAGAAAAACAGAGGGAAGAAATTGTCACAATTCATTCCCTCTCTACAGAGAGAGAAAGAAAGAGAGTGAGCGAGAACACCATATTCACCTTCGGAACCGTGTTTTGACCCGAAACCCTAACCAAAGTTAATGTGCGTCGATGGAGCTTCGTTCTCGTTGAGGACTTTCCAATCCCATAGTTTCTGGTAGATGTAATCTTTCTGATTTTCTCTTTTACTTTCTTTTTCACAATTTCAATACTTCTTTATTTTCTTTACTCTCTAGTTTGGAGGCCTTTTCGCCATAATAAATTAAAATAAAATAAAAATTTCTAAAATAAATTATTAAAAAAACTATTTACCAAACTAAATAGTTTTAGCCACGACGAATTTGAAGAGAGAAAGAAAACGTCAACTCCAGTGATGACTCCCAGAAATGCATGCACACAGGAGAGAGGATCAATGGAAGACGTCATTAAGATTGACGTTTTGAGCGCACAGAGGAAGGAAGCATCGCCATGCTTGACGACTTTCATTATCTGGAAAAGCAATGGAAAATGTCAATATGTGAGACGTTTTCCTTGCAAGCTGAAAACGTCGTATTCTCCTTTGGGCAATACTGGAGGTGCAGGTTTGCGAGCTGTGAGGATGTTTTTGAGCACATACTCAATGCCAACTTGAGCCATTTCACCTTCCATTTTGCCTGTTCTTGTCAAACCATGTTGCAAAGAATTTCTTGATGCTGCGAAGGACGATCATGTGTACTGTCACGTCTCTATAGAGAATTTTGCATCGGTGCCGCTTCTGTGGTTAACCAGAGAGAAGGAATCATGGTTCCTGAAGCGTTGCAGGGAGAGTGGTAACTCAGAGATTGCGTACCGCGAAGGAATGGTTCAATGCTTTAGTTCTTCTTCAACTGTTAAGTTGGGTCTCTAGAATTTGAAAAAGGCGATGCTACAGGGTCACCACGAGGCCAAATACGTTTACTGCATGCTTTTGATGTGTGGTGAAGACGAAGGAGAAAGGAAGGAAGGTGTGGTGAGGCCAAATACGTTTACCACATGCTTTCGAAATCACGAGTTGTCTTTTTGTTGTTTTGGCACGTGCGATGGAAGGTGAGATGGCTCAAATTGGCATTGAGTATGTGCTCAAAAACATCCTCATTGCTCGCAAACCTGCACCTCCGGTATTTCCCAAAGGAGAATAAGACGTTTTTAGCTTGGAAGGAAAACGTCTCATAGATTGACGTTTTCCATTGCTTTTCCAGATAATGAAAGTCGTCAAGCAAGGTGACACTTCCTTCCTCTGCACCCACTGCGCTCAAAACGTCAATCTTAATGACGTTTTCCGTTGATCCTCTCTCCTGTGTGCATGCATTTCTGGGAGTCGTCACCAGAGTTGACGTTTTCTTTCTCTTTTCAAATCCGTCGTGGCTAAAACTATTTTGTTTGGTAGATAGTTTTTTTTTTAATAATTTATTTTAGAAATTTTTATTTTATTTTAATTTATTATGGCAAAAAAGCCCTAGTTTGGACACAGACCTTTTCATGAACCATTTTTTTTTCTTAATTTCATTTTTCTTGTTTGTTACTTGAATCTGTTTTGGTTGTTATTTGATTTCATTTTATATAAACATCTCCTCAAAGATGTAATATTGCACACCTTCTCTTAACAAATTCAAACATTTTACACTTAAAAACTTATCTCTTAATTTACACATTTTGTAATTTTTTTAAAAATTATTATAAATTTTATTAATTAACTATATATATCTGAAAAAAATAATTTTCATTATTATCACTAGTAGGAAAAAGGCACTCCGTACTTGCATTGTATTAAAAAAATAAATAAAAAATAAAAAAAAAATGAGAAGTTACTCATAAAAAATGTAGTTATTGAAAAATAAACAAAGGATAAAATGGTCCATGTAAAAATCAAAACCAAAAGTAGTTATTAAAAGTGACATCCCCTTTATATATTAGTATAGAGGTATAATATCATTAGTTTCAAGTTCCTAAATTCGATTAAAAAATATTTTTTCTAATTTTTAAAATAAAAAGGTATAATATAAGTATAGATTATAAAATATTTTTAAAGTTATATATCAAATCAAAATAATATAAGTATAATAAAATCAAATATTAAGATATTATTTAAATGATATAATTAATATAACATATTTATAAACATTTAAATAAAATAATATTTTATATAATATTATATATATATATATATTAAAGATAATATATAAGTATTAAAGTATTATTTTAATTAATGTTATTAATATAATATTTTAAGATAATATCTAAATAAATAAGTATTTTATTATAAAATATTATTTATTATATATAACTAATATAATGTTAAAATATGAATATTAACTATATATCTTTTAAATAAATATATTTATATTAAAAATTTATTATTATATAAAAACATAATTATTACAAAAATTTAATATTCATATATAAGTTAATTTATATTATAATATACAAAATATTATACGTATATATAATATACATATCAAATTTATTTTATAGTTTTTATTTTATTTATTATTTTAATTAATTAATTTTAAATTTAATTATATATTTTACATTTTTTTAATAAGTAAATGAATGATAATGAAATAAAAGTATTTTAAAATATATTTTAATTAAAGTATATTTTTATGATTAATTAAATTAAAAATATACTTTTATGAATAATTAAATTAAAATTATTTTTTAAAATATTAGAATAATTATTTTTTTGCGATGTTAGTTTAATATAGAAGAATAATAATACAATAATTGTATCTTTCAAGTTTAAGAGATAAAAAGATGATTTATTTGATATTTTAATATATAAATGGTAGATAATGTAATACTTATATAAAGGAAGAATAGTGTAATTTACATTAATGACCTTAAGTTAAATGAATTAAATTGTATATTTTAACCTAAAAGGATATGGAAGTCTAATATTCTTATCTCTCAAAGAAGAGTAACATAATTTATATATTTTAACATAAAAGGGGAGAGCGGTATAATATCTCTCATGTGAGAATAATGTAATTTATTTTATATTTTAACTTTTTTTCTCATTAATATATATTTAAAGATGTAATAAGAAAAAAATATAAAAAAAATTACTGCTCATTTTGTTAATAATAATGATCTTTTTCAATTTAAAAGTATTTTATAGTCTTTGTTATGTGACTTAGTGATCACCGGTTCGAGAATTATTATATATGCCATGGTAGCATTTTCAAGTGTGTGGATCACTGGATCTTGTCCACTAGGAGAGACACATCAAGTAAGGGTTAGTGTTAAATTTTTATCAACTATTTTATGTTAGTGTATCTCTCTTGTTAAAAAATTCCTATATATGCCAGAAAGGATAAACACATATAATATTTTTTTGTTTCTTTTTTGTTTTTTGAGGTTTTGGTTCCTTTGGTATATCTAAAAGTCTAATACTGTGAGAAGAAAAATAAACACTAAATTAAGGGTGATCTTATAAAAACTTTAACCATAACCAAAATTAATTGGTTAATTAAAAACTATTATAAAAAATTAACTTTTATTTTTTAAGTTAAAATTTTGTTATATATATTTTTTGATCGTTCAAATATGGTTAGGTACAATTTTTATAACTTGTTAATTTTAGTTAAGATTCTTGATTAGTATTTTGCTAGGTAAGAGTGCCTTTAATTTGTGAAACAAGTACCCTTTTAAGGGTTCAAATTGTGAAATTATTTTTTTAGAAAATAAAAAAATTATTTTGTTAATATTCAGGCATAAAAATGCTGAACAATTTCAAGGATACACGTTTTGTTAAAACCAATAAATACTAAAAAATTTTATCACTAATGTAACTAGACTATAAATTTGGTCTAGCAAGTCATGCTTTTCCTTTATTTTTATAATTAAAAAAAATTTAATATTATTTTTTTAATTAATACTTTTTTTTTCTCTTAATCAATTACAATATATATATATATATATCTTTATATTACTTTTTTCTTCATAATTAATATTATTCTCCCTTAAACAATTAGTACATAAAATAATATAAATTCAGTCTTATATATAATAAAACAAACAATTTTAGGTATTAACAAACAATTGTTTTATATTAGGTATTATAAATTATAAATAGGAGGAATGGATGATGAAAAAAATTAAATTAAAACACTGACTGGTCTACAATAGAAAAAAATTGAATTACAGTCATTACATTATCTAAAAGCCTTAATATTGATTTTGAGTTCCTTAAAAAAATATGATTTTTACTTTTTTTTTTGTATTATCATGTATTTTTAGATATAAAAAATATTTTTTTTATAAGGTTTATTTTATTTTAGCCGGTACTTAGCCCAATTTATTGCTATGGAAACTAATTATTTAGAACCCTACAGAGGTTAGAGAAATTTAACCGCATATTCAAAAGAAAGAAACAGAGTGAGAGGGAGAGAGAAAGAGAGTGAGATAACGATCTGAAACCCTCTTTGAAATCGCACTTCGATCCGAAACCCTCTTCGAAACCGCACTTCGATCCGAAACCCATTGAAACCGCACTTCGATCCGAAACCCTAACCTAAGTTAACGTGCCTCGATGGAGCTTTGTTCTTGTTGATCCCTTTCCAATCCCATAGTTTCTGGTAGGCATAATCTTTTCGATTTTCTCTTTTACTTTCTTTTTCCTGATTTCGGAATTTCTTTATTTTCTTTACTCTCTAGCTTGGACGCAGGCCTTTTCATGAACCATTTTTTTTTCTTAATTTCATTTTTCTTGTTTGTTACTTGAATCTGTTTTGGTTGTGTTATTTTTCTTTTTGTGTTTATGCGAAACGCGATTTCGATATTTTTGATTGGTTGAAGTTTTGAAAACAAGAAGACTGAGGCGCTGTGTCAATTTCACGGATATTGATTATCACATTGCTCTTCATGTTGCCGCGTGTGAGGGATTCACTGAGGTCGATGAGTTTTTGCTCCAGAAAGTTGCCGAAGTTGACGCCAAGGATCGATGGGGAAGCACGGTAATAACTACACTTTTCTTTTATTTTTGATTTGGTTTAGTACCGTAAGTGATTGTGAATTTGGGATTTGATGTTTGGCTATTGGCATGGTTTGGTTGTGTTGTTAATTCCGGTTTTGTGTGTGACAAAAGCCAATAACATTGCCATAGATTTTGTTTAGGGAAGGTCTAAGGTTTGGCTTCAGCCTTCAGGTCGTTGTATCTTGATTTACTATTGTTTGACTAGTCAAAATGTCAAATGCTTTATCCTTGAGTGTATTTTTTCTGTGGATTGTAATGCTCAAATAAATGGTTGTAGATTTAGAGGCATTTTGTAGACATAATTGTTTTTCACTTTGCATGGGGTGGTTGACTAATTGTCTAGGCTTGAGTTTCTTTTAAGGGTACGCTTGAGTAAACTTCTCCATAATCACTTCTAAGGAAAAAAAAAGGAAGTAAAATTGAAATAAACTTTACCGTAAGTTAAAATCAGCCTTATACATAAGTTAAAAATAAGATTTTGGTGAAAGTGAATAAAAGAAAACTTCTACAAATTAGTTTATACATAAGCTAATTATAGCTTTTGGAAAAATTTATTTCATTTTATCTTCCTATTTTTCTCTCTCCTAGAAATGTTTTTGGAGAAGATTATCTAAATAGGCCTTAAGTTAGCTTCTCCTCTTATCAAAAGGACTTTGATCTTACATTTGGTTACACTAGTGTTTATTTGGTAGCGTGTTTCCATATCTGAATTTCAAAAGCAAATACTTCTATTGCATGTTGTCTTTGCGCTTGCCTGGTTAATAAAAACTGTGACGTGAGTAAATGTCAAGGGGATATAAGTGAAGTAAAAGATTGAAAATGTGATTGATCTTGTGGTGTAAATTGTACTAGGTTTCTTTCTGCTTGATGTGTTGGACTATTAATTGTAATTGTCCTTATCCTTAGTTTAATTCCTAATGAAGTGATAAGAAGCTTCTGCTTAAATTTTTCTGTAGTCTTGTCTTCAAACTCCTCATTTTCCTCTTCTTTGTATTCTGTAGTGACTGTTCCATGGTCTTCTGTATGGGCTAGGGATGATGTTGTTGTTGAAGATGAAACTAATGGCGAGTTTCTATTGTATCTTCATATTTGGATATAGTTTATGATCCTGATTCAGGTTCTGACTTTGAAGGTAAGTTGTTTGACTCTCTGATTTTAAACTCTGAATATTTTAATTTCATTGCATGGCTAGTAGTTTGAGTTTTTCTTGTCACGAGATTTCTTGGTCACATTCCTCTATCAAGTTTTCCTTTATTTTTTTTCTACATAATTATTGATATATAGATCCATAGGGTTTGATTCTTTTATTAGATACTAGGTAAAATGAACATTGCTGCATGGGCTAGCAAAGAAGATGAGGATAAGGATGCATCCACTTCCTTGAAAACAAAAGCAGAAGCACCTAAGAGTGTCATTGAAGCACGTGCAATAGCATGGGAGGAAGCTGAGAAGGCCAAGTATATGGCTAGGTCAGTTCATACTGATTATTGATGTTAACATTATCTGTAACTTCTGTTGCTTTAGAGATGTAAATCCATTAACATGCCCAATTATTCATAATTAAATTAAATTTCATCAAGTAAAGGGTGCTGCCCAAATAAATCTTGCATGAGGGGCCTGTGACATCTCATCTCAAAGATATAAAACTATACAGTGCATTCACTTACTAGCTGAAGCTTTCAAGAGCACTGGACTTTATCAATTGTCTAGAAAACATAACACCAAAAGCATTATTAAGAGGGTGAGGTGATAAAATATTTTTATGCAAAAAAAGGTTTTCTTTAAGAATTGGTTACATGAGATGAGTATTAATTGCTTCTGTACCTCGTCTCGGTAAAAATTGGTTGTATTTATTACATGATGATTATTTTTTTTCAACAAATGATGAAAGAGGTATGTGATCTTCTTATGCTTGATCCTGATGTCAAAAAATTGAGACGGTTATTATTAGATGCATGTTGTATTCGTCGCGAAAAAATATATGGCATGAAAGTCCTATATATTTGCCATTGTCTCTCATCTCGGTAAAACTAGGTTGTATTTATAAGATGATTATTTTTTTCGACAAATGATGAAAGAGGTACATGATCTTCTTATGCCTCAACTTGATGTCGAAAAATCGAGATGGTTACTATTAGATGCATGTTGTATTCATCATGAAAAAATATAGGACATGAAAGTCCTATATATTGTGTTTGTCCCTTATTTCGGTTAAACTTTGTTGAATTTACATGATGATTATTTTTTTGACAAATGATGAAAGAGGTATACGATCTTTTTATGTCTCATCCTGATGTCAAAAAATCGAGACGGTTATTATTAGATGCATGTTGTATTCATCGTAAAAAAATGTAGAACAAGAAAGTCCTATATATTGCCTTTGTCCCTTATTTCGGTAAAACTTGATTGTATTTACATGATGATTATTTTTTTCGACAAATGATGAAAGAAGTATACGATCTTCTTATGCCTCATCTTGATGTTGAAAAATCGAGACGGTTATTATTAGATGTAGTTTTTATTCATCGTGAAAAAATATAGGGCATGAAGGACCTATATATTTGCCTTTGTCCCTGTAGACCCCTAAAATTGTCCGGGTCGGAAATAAAGCTTGAAGACTCTTGAGGACTGAAGGAAAGTCAGCCAGAAGGACTCATGGAAGGCCCTAGGAGGATTCTCTGTAGGTCTAGAGGTCTTGTAATAGCTCAAAATAAGGAAGTGGAGGGAATGAAGCCCAATACGGCCTCCCAAAAGTTCAGTACGGCCGTATTGAACATTTTGAACTACAATACGGCCGCACTGAACTCAATACGGCCGTATTGAGGTTTCTTGAACTTCAATACGGCCGCACTGAACTCAATACGGCTGTATTGAGGTTTCTTGAACTTCAATACGGCCGTACTGAATTCAATACGGCCGTATTGTAGTTCAAAAACTCAATACGGGCCGTATTGACCCCCAGAGGCCGTATTGCGCCTCATCCCTATAAATATGACGTCAATTGGACGTCATTTGACACTTTTACACTGAGTTTTAACCCTCTTCTTGAGTATTCTGGGTTTTTTTGAGCAGTGCTCTGCCTAGAAATCACTCGGAGAGTTGATCCGACAAAGTTCTCGAGTTCTGAGCTTTTTGCTTGAGTCTCGAACTGAGTCGAAGGGAAATCCTCCGAATTTCCATAGTTAAAATTTTCTAGGAGGGAGCGAGCGGGCTTGTAGAGCGAGGGAACGCCAAAAAGCTTTCCAGTTTTACTTGAATATAAAAGCACGCTTCAAAGGTTTCTTCTTAAGACCTTCCTTTTACTGCTTTCTGTGTGTATATTTAACTGTCATCATGTAGATAGTTAAGTTATAATTGTTTAGAATAAATAGGGGTAATTTAGTAATTTCGCACTATTATTTTTAGAAATAATCTGTCATAGGTAACCCGAAAGGGGCGCTGTGGGGTGCTAACACCTTCCCCACGCGTAACCGACTCCCTTACCCGACTCTGGTTGTCATGGCCGAAGTCGATTTTTGAATCGATTGCCTTAAACTTCTTTTTCCAATGTTTTGAGTAAAACATTGGTGGCGACTCCATGAACCCTTCCTTTTTATGAAAACCGCTAATCCATGGAGGGTCCCGCTTGGGATTAACATGGATTGGTGAGCCTTTTAATAAAATTGCTCGTTTGACAAGGTCTCAGTTTGAGAATAAGTCATTCTAGCAATCCATATTTTAAACAAATAAAAGAGTCCAACCATCCATCGCGAATGCCGAAAGCCCGTTTCGGGCCGGTGGCGACAGATGGCGACTCCACCGGGGAAGCCTCGAGAGTCAGTCCCATTTAGTGATGGATTCTTTTTAAAATAATAGTTTAAAATTACTTTATTACCCCTCACTTGTATGATAACATGCTTTATTTATTTGGCTTTAATAACTGTTGTATGTTTAAATTTTCGCAATTGTTTGAAATAAAAACTGCACACAAACCTTTGCACACAACAGTTCCCTCTATACCCGGGGGCATGAGTGGAAAGCCATAGGGAGTGGATGTTAGTACGGCCGGTTGTCGAATGGGTCTATAGGTGCCCGTAGACCGTTGTCGGAAAACATCACTCAAGGTGATAACCATGAACTCAAGTCCGACAGTGCGTTGGAACTTTCCATCGACTTACGACGAGAGGAATTGGGTCCCTATAATGGGGGCACCTTGGGGGCCTCAGACCAGTGAGAACAGTTAGAACCACCTTGAATATGCACTTTTCTGCAGGATACCCCTACCTCGTGATTCGCTCGTGACTGTTCGTGGATGAGTGAATTGTTTGTGCATTGATTATGTGAAATTGTTTGAGCATACATTGCATTTCTTTAAACATACAACATTCCTATTCTTTTAAAAATAAGAATAAATAGGAATAGGAATCTTCCATTATACGGTGTTAACATCTACCTTCATCACATTCATATAGGTAGTTTCCCTTTTCACCCAAAAAATACAAAAAAAAATACCCAAATGAAAAAAAGAAAAAAGGGTTATTTATCCAAACCAAGCAATATCATGCATCATTTTAGGAATATCCCGAAAACATGATAATGCTTAGTTAAATAAACACTATGCATGCATATTCAACATCACCATTTCATATCATGCATTTTATTGTAGATTATGGAGGGATCTAGGGGAATACAAGGGCAATTGAAGAAAGTGGACTTCTTATTGTACCGTGCCGAGAGGTTGGATCACCTCTGTTCCTTGATGCCACGAGAGGCTCGTGTGGAGTTTGAAAAATCTTATGGACGAGTTCTCGATTTGATGAAGATTTGTGTGGATCCAGCTTTTCTGAGAGCCTTGGTCCATTTTTGGAGTCTCGATCTGCATTGTTTCGAGTTCCCCCAGTTTGACTTAGTTCCTACTCTCGAGGAGTATGAGCTCATGCTACGATGGCCCAAATCAGCAGGGGTCTATATCTTCCATGGAAATCATGTGGCCGTAGAGAGGGTCGCAACTCAAGTCAAACTGCCATCACGATCATCCGCTTTAGTGGGGAACAGCAGTATCAGGAGTTGGAAGCTTGCTATGATTGAAGACCACCTTTCTTCCTTGGCTGGTGAGGGAGATTGGTTAGCTTTCAACAAGACTCTAGCGTTAGCCATGTTTGGGACGATCTTATTCCCCTTTCACGCTAACACAGTGGACCATGCTGCTATGGACGCCTTCTTCGCTTAGGACGTACACATGAAGAGTCCCGTGCCTGCCATTCTTGCTGACACCTTGCTTTCTGTCAACCTATCTCAACAGAAGCAAGGGAAGACTATCCGATGCTGCACCTCCTTGTTGTATGTGTGGGGCATCACACACTTCTATGCCTCTAGTCACATGGGGACCTTGCCCGATCCGTTGAGGAGTTTTTCGAAGATCCCCGTACGCCGCCGCTATGCTTCCGAATGGAAGGAGGAGATGGAACAGTGGAGTATTGAGCACTTCACGTGGGTTTGTCCTTGGTTCCGTCCAAGTAATGTATTGACGAAATGCGGTAGTTATCCAAGCATACCATTGATGGGCCTCAGAGGTTGCATAGCCTACTCACCTAGATTGGTTATGAGACAACTAATGAGGACTCAAATTATTCCTACTAAAGAGGAGCTTGGAGGGTTGTGTTTTTCCTTTGATTCCGAGCATCAGAGGGATATGCACGCTGTCATTAGAGCGTGGGAGAAACCAATCTATGAGGGAGATCGAGAGCTTGGAAAGCCTCGGGTATCCGCCTCCACCGACTACGAGATATGGAGGAGCGAGAGAGGGGTGTCCCAACCATCCACCTCTTGCGCAACCGCAACCACAAGGAGGTTAATGCAAGAACAAGTCGACGCCTTGACCAAGAAACTGGAAATCATGGGAGCTCAGATGAGAGTTCTTGAAGAGAAAAATGAAGAATCCAGTTTCATCATTGATGGTCTACAAAGGCAATGCAAGAAGAAAGATCACGAGATAGAGCGGCTCAAGGATGAATGTGCTAACCTCAATGAGGAGGCTACTCGGGCATCCAAAATGCCAAAGGTTGAACCAAGTAGTCAACTCCAAGAAGTCAATGCAAAGATAGCACACCTTGAAGCCGAACATGCAAGGCAAGCACAGTTGATCAAGGACATGCAAGACAATCTGCTCTTGACTCGATCCGACGCACAACAATGGCGGGAAGTTGCTCAACAACAAACTGCAAGCCTTTCCGATTTCCGCAAGAAGGAAAAGGAGGGACTAGCACAGATGGCTAGACTCCAAGAGGAGAAGGATCGAGCGAAGATGAGCTTAATGAGCTGCAGGCCATGATCAACTATCATATTCAAAAGGCGAAGGACGCTCAGAAGATCAGTGAAGATATGAGCCAAGCCGTCCATATGCAAGTTGAAGCAATGGCACGCCATGTAGAGGAAGCCGAAGACGAATGGAGGAGAAAAATGAACCCGCCTGTGGGTTTTTATCGGCTTTTCTCATTGTAAAAAATTGCTTCAAAGCATTGTATGATAAGTTGTACACTTTCTATGATCAATGAAATCAAGTTTTTGATTTATGAAATCTCTCAATTGCCTTTGCATTTCATAGTCATTCATTTGCATACATCTCTCCAAGTAATTTAATAATAAACATTAATAAAAAGAAAGAATTAATCGATGCGTATAATCAAAGAGTGGATCGCACGCCATTTGTTATCAAATGCAAACCAACAACTGCGCCAAGCGAGCACACGACAACTTCGTTGTTGATAATCAAGACGAACAAAGGGGAAGGTCCGACACCGTTAAGGATCACTACTCCAAGGCCTTTTCCCTATGAATCAAATAAGGTTGTGCCATGGATATATGACATCCATTTTTCTGCCAACAGCGATTTCTCTAACATCGCTGGACTTGGGGGCATGACTAGGAGTGGCAGGATCTACACTCCCAATGATCTTCATGATAAAAGCTCCCAAGAATAAAGGAAAGGAAAATAAAGAATCCGAGGAGGAAAATCTAGAGACCGCCTTCCAAGCATTGGAAAGTGCCAATGTTGAAACGTTTCCCCAAGAAATGAAGAAGGTAGCCTACAACGGATACTTGCCCGGACAAGGACTTGGCAAGGACTCCCAAGGAATTCCTGAGCTACCTATTATCAAGGATAATACGGGGAAACAAGGGTTAGGATACAACCCTAATAAAGATCAAAGGACGAAGAGGAACCAAGATCCTTCTCGACGTTCTTTAAGCCAGATCTTTAGGAAGGCCGGTTCACAAACGTCAAGGCCGGTCGTTGTCATCAAGTGCTTTTCTCCTTCCAATAGGGATGTATAGACCTGATGACTATTAGAGATCACTCCTCGGGGACAGCCCGACCCCCGAGCCTCGATAGGGCACATGTTTCCATTATGATTATAATAAAATCATTCTTTATTATTTCTTACTGCTTCTCTTCTTGCTTACAATAAATTTCTAAACCACATTATTTTTAACCCTGTTTGAATAAGCATGAATGAGGTTAAGATTGTTTTAATAACAATAAACCCGCATCATTTTTATGTGGAAGTGTGCGTGACAACTTAGAGCACCTTTCCTTGGCCTCGACAAGTGCCATCATGGATAAAAAGAAAATCCTTTAAAAACAAGAACCATAAAAACAAAAAAGCTCGGCAGGAAACCCAAAAAGGGGGCTGCGCAAAAATAAGAGCAAAAGACCCGCTAGGAATCCCACGAAAGGGTGACCTAGGCAAAAGTTAGGGTTGCAAAAATGAACAAAAACAAAAGTCCGCTAAGACGCCACAAAAGGGTGTTTTAGGCAAAAATAAGGACAATCAAAAAACGAAAATAAATCCATGATGGTACCATGAACTGAATTCAAAAAGAAAGGTTCAAGGGAAGCTATCTAAGTTGTCAAATCACAACGTCAATAACAAGATTTGATTAACTTCATAAATGCTTAAACAAACAAGCCTAGACACAATAAGCCTACCTTGGCCAGCCATTCTTACAAAAACCATTTTTCAAAATGAAAATAAAAACCCCTCTAAAACACAAACTTTCAAAAATATATACCTTTCCTTTCTTTTCTCTCTTGTCCCAAGCGATTTTAGGATAATCTAGTGGAAACATGGAGATATAGTGGTCAATAGGAGGGTTGACATATCTTCTAAAGGAAGGGAAGAATCACTTGGTTGATAACACCAAATCTCAATATAATATGCATCATTCCTCGGTTATAGAAGTCGGCAGCGCACAGTCCGTCTTGAGGAATGGCAAAATCCAAACAGAGAAACGCATCGGTTAATTCTTTTGAAAAATGAATCAAATAGAATTAGGTGCATCATACCGCATACATGCATACAGATGATAGGTGTAATGAAAGATCACTTATTCTCTGTTTATTCAAAAAAAAAAAAAATCAAACTTCAGAAAAAACAAATGCGCCCGTATCATGTTCAGTACACCCGTACTAAAAATAGGGTTATGAACAAATTTTCAACTCAATACGGGCGTACTGAAATGGATATGGCCGTATTAGCCACATAGAAATTTTCAAAGACCTCTTCATGAGGCAATTGCATAAAATAGAAAAATAGGAAAAATTGCTTGTGTATGGCAGCGGTCAACAGAAAAGGCCGCAAATCAACAGAAAAGGCAAAAATACAGAAAAAGCCAAAAAAAAAATGACAAAAAAGGCAAAAAATACAGAAAAAGCCAAAAACGACAAAAAAGAGGCAAAAGATTTAGAAAATCAATCGCCTCGTGCGGAATAACTGAGCCTGGAGAGGCTTGCCGAAACAATACTCGCACAGAATAATTGAGCCTGGAGAGGCTTGCCGAAATAATACTCATACAAAATAACTGAGCCTGGAGAGGCTTGCCGAAATAATACTCCTTCAGAATAACTGAGCCTGGAGAGGCTTGCCGAAATAATACTCCTTCAGAATAACTGAGCCTGGAGAGGCTTGCCGAAACAATACTCTCTCAGAATAATTGAGCCTGGAGAGGCTTGCTGAAATAATACTCCCCAACTGTACAGAATAAATGAGCCTGCAGAGGCTCGCAGAAATAATACTCCCCAGAGAAACCTCAGCTTAAGCTCATGGAACAAATCCCCAGCGAGAGCTATCAAAGCAAGATCGTCAAAATCCCCAACGGAAGCATGATCCAAACAAAATATCCAAGTCAAAGGACCTAAACTTCCTTAGTGGAAGATAGCTTTCCAACTCAAACGAAGAGTGAAGCTAAGCCTGAAGAGGCTTTCTAAATAATACTCTGGGATACATAAGAACTTCAAATCCCCAGTCGCCTACACAGAGGCACCCCTACAAAAGGAGAAAAATAAAAAATATCAATAAATATTTCCCAAGCGGAATTCGGCATCCAGCCAAACACCGAACATCAAGATTATTTGCCTAACAGAAGAGGCCAGTCAAGAATTGAATGACAGAATCCCCCAGTGGATAACAGCCTACACAGAGGCTACAAAAATCAGAAAATCAAAAGAGACACCCGAATAAGGATAACCGGGATACTCCACCATCGTCGAAAGGACGTCAGCCAATCATAAGGCATCGCTCACATCAGAAAGAGCATCTTCGTGTCTACACCCCAAGGAAACAGAAATTCCTCAATGGGTACCAACTACGCAATGGAAAGTTGGGACACAAGAACCTATGAGTAACTGCACATCCCCTAGACGGATCCCTGCGTTATCCAGCCCTCAGCGGCACCAAAATCAAAAACAAATCGTCGAAGCAGCATCGTGGACTATGGAGACAAACTTATCTCAAAACCCTGGAGAGGGCAAACTCACCCTGGAGAGGGCAAACTCAGCCACCCTGGAGAGGGCAAACTCACCCTGGAGAGGGCAAACTCACCCTGGAGAGGGCAAACTCAACACCCTGGAGAGGGCAAACTCAGCCACCCTGGAGAGGGCAAACTCACCCTGGAGAGGGCAAACTCAGCCACCCTGGAGAGGGCAAACTCACCCTGGAGAGGGCAAACTCACCCTGGAGAGGGCAAACTCAGCCACCCTGGAGAGGGCAAACTCATCCTGGAGAGGGCAAACTCACCCTGGAGAGGGCAAACTCACCCTGGAGAGGGCAAGACTCATGCTACCAAAGTGACTAGAAGCGCGGAGGTATGCACCAACCTGGAGAGGCTACTCAACAATTTTCCCACCTGAAGACACTACAAGTCAGAAGGATGGCACATTCCCCGGACAATTGGGTCAACTCCTTTACTTATCAAACGGTACACCAAAAGGTCGTTTGACTAAGTAAAGGGGGGGCAGCTGTAGACCCCTAAAATTGTCCGGGTCGGAAATAAAGCTTGAAGACTCTTGAGGACTGAAGGAGAGTCAGCCAGAAGGACTCATGGAAGGCCCTAGGAGGATTCTCTGTAGGTCTAGAGGTCTTGTAATAGCTCAAAATAAGGAAGTGGAGGGAATGAAGCCCAATACGGCCTCCCAAAAGTTCAGTACGGCCGTATTGAACATTTTGAACTACAATACGGTCGCACTGAACTCAATACGGCCGTATTGAGGTTTCTTGAACTTCAATACGGCCGCACTGAACTCAATACGGCTATATTGAGGTTTCTTGAACTTCAATACGGCCGTACTGAATTCAATACGGCCGTATTGTAGTTCAAAAACTCAATACGGGCCGTATTGACCCCCAGAGGCCGTATTGCGCCTCATCCCTATAAATATGACGTCAATTGGACGTCATTTGACACTTTTACACTGACTTTTAACCCTCTTCTTGAGTATTCTGGGTTTTTTTGAGCAGTGCTCTGCCTAGAAATCACTCGGAGAGTTGATCCGACAAAGTTCTCGAGTTCTGAGCTTTTTGCTTGAGTCTCGAACTGAGTCGAAGGGAAATCCTCCGGATTTCCATAGTTAAAATTTTCTAGGAGGGAGCGAGCGGGCTTGTAGAGCGAGGGAACGCCAAAAAGCTTCCCAGTTTTACTTGAATATAAAAGCACGCTTCAAAGGTTTCTTCTTAAGACCTTCCTTTTACTGCTTTCTGTGTGTATATTTAACTGTCATCATGTAGATAGTTAAGTTATAATTGTTTAGAATAAATAGGGGTAATTTAGTAATTTCGCACTATTATTTTTAGAAATAATCTGTCATAGGGAACCCGAAAGGGGCGCTGTGGGGTGCTAACACCTTCCCCACGCGTAACCGACTCCCTTACCCGACTCTGGTTGTCATGGCCGAAGTCGATTTTTGAATTGATTGCCTTAAACTTCTTTTTCCAATGTTTTGAGTAAAACATTGGTGGCGACTCCATGAACCCTTCCTTTTTATGAAAACCGCTAATCCATGGAGGGTCCCGCTTGGGATTAACATGGATTGGTGAGCCTTTTAATAAAATTGCTCGTTTGACAAGGTCTCAGTTTGAGAATAAGTCATTCTAGCAATCCATATTTTTAAACAAATAAAAGAGTCCAACCATCCATCGCGAATGCCGAAAGCCCGTTTCGGGCCGGTGGCGACAGTCCCTCATCTAGGTAAAACTTGGTTGTATTTTCATGATTATTTTTTTCGACAAATGATGAAAGAGGTACATGATCTTCTTATGCCTCAACCTGATGTCAAAAAATCGAGACGGTTATTATTAGATGTATGTTGTATTCATCGTGAAAAAATATAGGACATGAAAGTCCTATATATTTCCTTTGTCCCTTATTTCGGTAAAACTTGGTTGTATTTACATGATGATTATTTTTTTCGACAAATGATGAAAGAGGTATACGATCTTCTTATGCCTCATCCTGATCTAAAAAAATAGAGACGGTTATTATTAGAAGCATGTTGTATTCATCAAGAAAAAATAGAGGGCATGAATGTCCTATATATTTTCTTTTGTCCCTCATCACGATAAAACTTGGTTGTATTTACATGATTATTTTTTTCGACAAATGATAAAAGAGGTATAAGATCTTCTTATGCCTCATCCTGAGGTTGAAAAAGGGAGACGGTTGTTATTAGATGCATGTTATATTCATCGTAAAAAAATATAGGACATGAAAGTCCTTTATATTGCCTTTGTCCTTTATTTCGGTAAAATTTGGTGGTATTTACATGATTATTTTTTTCGACAAATGATGAAAGAGGTATACGATCATCTTATGCCTCATCCTATTGTCAAAAAATCGAGACGGTTATTATTAGATGCATGTTGTATTCATCGTGAAAAAATATACGGTATGAAAGTCCTATATATTTGCCTTTGTCCCTCATCTCGGTAAAACTACGTTCTATTTATATGATGATTTTTTTTTTTCGACAAATGATGAAAGAAGTACATGATCTTCTTATGCCTCAACTTGATGTCGAAAAATCGAGATGGTTATTATTAGATGCATGTTGTATTCATCATGAAAAATTATAGGACATGAAAGTCCTATATATTACGTTTCTTCCTTATTTCGGTAAAACTTGGTTGTATTTACATGATAATTATTTTTTTCGACAAATGATGAAAGAGGTATACGATCTTCTTATGCCTTATCCTAATGTCAAAAATCGAGAGGGTTATTATTAGATGCATGTTGTATTCTTCGTAAAAAAAATATAGGACATGAAAGTCCTATATGTTGCCTTTGTCCCTTATTTCGGTAAAACTTGGTTGTACTTACATGATGATTATTTTTTTTGAAAAATGATGAAAGAGGTATACGATCTTCTTATGCCTCATCCTGATGTCAAAAAATTGAGACAGTTATTATTAGATGCATGTTGTATTCTTCGTAAAAAAAATATAGGACATGAAAGTCCTATATGTTGCCTTTGTCCCTTATTTCGGTAAAACTTGGTTGTACTTACATGATGATTATTTTTTTTGAAAAATGATGAAAGAGGTATACGATCGTCTTATGCCTCATCCTGATGTCAAAAAATCGAGATAGTTATTATTAGATGCATGTTGTATGCATCGTGAAAAAATATAGGGCATGAAGGTCCTATATATTTGCCTTTGTCCCTCATCTCGGTAAAACTTGGTTGTATTTACATGATGATTATTTTTTTCGACAAACGATGAAAAAGATACCTGATCTTCTTATGCCTCAACCTGATGTCGAAAAATAGAGACGGTTATTATTAGTTGCATGTTATATTCATCGTGAAAAAATATAGGACATGAAAGTCCTATATATCTCCTTTGTCCCTTATTTCGGTAAAACTTGGTTGTATTTACATGATGAATTTTTTTTTCGACAGATGATGAAAGAGATATACGATCTTCTTATGCCTGATCCTGATGTGAAAAAATCGGGAAGGCTATTATTTGATACATGTTGTATTCATCGTAAAAAAATATATGACATGAAAGTCCTATATATTGCCTTTGTCCCTTATCTCGGTAAAAATTGGTTACATTTACATGATGATTATTTTTTTCGTCAAATGATGAAAGAAGCATACGATCTTCTTATGCCTCATGCTGATATCAAAAAATTGAGACGGTTATTATTAGATGCGTGTTGTATTCATCGTGAAAAAATATAGGACATGAATGTCCGATATATTGCCTTTGTCCGTTATTTCGGTAAAACTTGGTTGTATTTATGTGATAATTATTTTTTTCGACAAATGACGAAAGAGGTATACGATCTACTTATGCCTCATCCTGATGTCGAAAAATCGGGAAGGCTATTATTAGATACATGTTGTATTCATCGTAAAAAAACATAGCACATGAAAGTCCTATATATTGCCTTTGTCCCTTATTTCGGTAAAACATGGTTGTATTTACATGATGATTATATTTTTCGACAAAGGATGAAAGAGGTAAACGATCTTCTTACGCCTCATCCTGATGTTGAAAAATCGAGACGGTTATTATTAGATGAATGTTGTATTCATCGTGAAAAAGTATAGCACATGAAAGTCCTATATATTACCTTTGTCCCTTATTTCGGTAAAAATTGGTTGTATTTACATGATGATTATTTTTTTCGACAAATTATGAAAGAGGCATCCGATCTTCTTATGCCTCATCCTGGTGTCAAAAAATTGAAACGGTTATTATTAGATGCATGTTGTGTTCATCGTGAAAAAATATACGACAGTAAAGTCCAATATATTGCCTTTGTCCCTTATTTCGGTAAAATTTGGTTGTATTTACATGATGATTATTTTTTCGACAATTGATGAAAGAGGTATACGATCTTCTTTTGCCTCATCCTCATGTTGAAAAATCGAGACGGTTATTATTAGATGCATGCTATATTCATCTTGAAAAAATATAGGACACGAAAGTCCTATATATTGCCTTTATCCTTTATTTCGGTAAAACTTGGTTGTATTTACATGATGATTATTTTTTTCACAAATGATGGAAGAGGTATTCAATCTTCTTGTGCCTCATCCTGATGGCAAAAAATCGAGACGGTTATTGTTAGATGCATGTTGTATTCATCGTGAAAAAATATAGGGCATGACGGTCCTATATATTTGCCATTGTCCCTCATCTCGGTAAAACTTGGTTGTATTTACATGATGATTATTTTTTTCAACAAATGATGAAAGAGGTACATGATCGTCTTATGCCTCAACCTAATGTCGAGCTATCGAGACGGTTATTATTAGATGCATGTTGTATTCATCTTGAAAAAATATAGGACATGAAAGTCCTATATATCTTCTTTGTCCCTTATTTCGGTAAAACTTAGTTGTATTTGCATGATGATTATTTTTTTCGACAACGGATGAAAGAGGTATACGATCTTCTTATGCCTCATCCTGACGCCAAAAAATAGAGACGGTTATTATTAGAAGCATGTTGTATTTATCATGAAAAAATAGAGGGCATGAATGTCCTATATATTTTCCTTTGTCCTTCATCTCGGTAAAACTTGATTGTATTTACATGATGATTATTTTTTTTTGGCAAATGATGAAAGAGGTATATGATCTTCTTATGCCTCATCCTGATGTCGAAAAATGGAGACGGTTATTATTAGATGAATGTTGTATTCATCGTAAAAAAATATAGGACATGAAAGTCCTATATATTGCCTTTGTCCCTTATTTCAGTAAAATTTGGTGGTATTTACATTATTATTTTTTCGACAAATGATGAAAGAGGTATACGATCTTCATATGCCTCATCCTGATGTCAAATATATGGAGACGGTTATTATTAGATGCATGTTATATTCATCGTAAAAAAATATAGGACATGAAAGTCCTATATATTGCCTTTGTCCCTTATCTCGGCAAAACGTAGTTAAATTTACATGATGATTATTTTTTTTGACAAATGATGAAAGAGATATTCGATTTTCTTATGCCTCATCCTGATGTCAAAAAATCAAGACGGCTATTATTAGATACATGTTATATTCATCGTGAAAAAATATACGGCATGAAAGTCCTATATATTTGCCTTTGTCCCTCATTTCGGTAAAACTACGTTGTATTTACATGATGATTATTTTTTTCGACATATGGTGAAACAGGTTTACGATGTTGTTATGCCTCATCCTGATGTCAAAATATCGGAACGGATAATATTAGATGCATGTTGTATTCGTCTTGAAAAAATATAAGACATGAAAGTCTTATATATTGCCTTTGGTCCTTATTTCGGTAAAACTTGGTTGTATTCACATGATGATTATTTTTTTCGACAAATGATGAAAGAGGTATACGATCTTCTTATGCCTCATCCTGATGTCAAAAAATAGAGACGGTTATTATTAGAAGCATGTTGTATTCATCATGAAAAAATAGAGGGCATGAATGTCCTATATTTTTTCTTTTGTGATGGAACTAGGTGAGGAGATTGATGATTCCTTCACTTGCTCCATGCTTAGGACCGTGAATGCTATTGAGGTTAAGACTCCAATGACTCCCTCATCTCGGTAAAACTTAGTTGTATTTACATGATTATAATTTTCGACAAATGATGAAAGAGGTATATGATCTTCTTATGCCTCATCCCGATGTCGAAAAATGGAGACGGTTATTGTTAGATGCATGTTATATTCATCGTAAAAAAATATCAAACATGAAAGTCCTATATATTGTCTTTGTCCCTTATTTCGGTAAAATTTGGTTGTATTTACATGATTACCTTTTTAACAAATGATGAAAGAGGTATACAATCTTCTTATGCCTCATCCTGATGTCAAAAAATAGAGACGGTTATTATTAGAAGCATGTTGTATTCATCATGAAAAAAAATAGAGGGCATGAATGTCCTATATATTTTCCTTTGTCCTTCATCTCGGTAAAACTTGATTGTATTTACATGATGATTATTTTTTTTGACAAATGTTGAAAGAGGTATACGATCTTCTTATACCTCATTCTGATGTCGAAAAATGGAGACGGTTATTATTATATGCATGTTGTATTCATCGTAAAAAAATATAGGACATGAAAGTCCTATATATTGCCTTTGTCCCTTATTTCGGTAAAATTTGGTGGTATTTACATTATAATTTTTTTTGACAAATGATGGAAGAGGTATACGATCTTCTTATGCCTCATCCTGATGTCAAAAAATCGAGACGATTATTATTAGATGCATGTTGTATGCATCGTGAAAAAATATAGGGCAGGAAGGTCCTATATATTTGCCTTTGTGCCTCATCTCGGTAAAACTTGATTGTATTTACATGATTATTATTTTTTTTGACAAATGATGAAAGAGGTATACGATCTTCTTATGTCTCATCCTAATGTCCAAAAATGGAGACGGTTATTATTAGATGCATGTTGTATTTATCGTACAAACATATTGGACATGAAAGTCCTATATATTGCCTTTATCTCTTATTTCGGTAAAACTTGATTATATTTACATGATGATTATTTTTTCGACAAATGATGAAAGAAGTATACGATCTTCTTATGCCTCATCCTGATGTTGAAAAATCGAGACGGTTATTATTAGATGCATGTTGTATTCATCGTGAAAAAATATAGGGCATGAAAGTCGTATATATTTGCCTTTGTCCCTCATCTCGGTAAAACTAGGTTATATTTACATGATGATTATTTTTTTTGACAATTGATGAAAGGGGTACATGATCTTCTTATGCCTCAACTTGATGTCGAAAACTCGAGACGGTTATTATTAGATGTATGTTGTATTCATCGTGAATAAATATAGGACATGAAAGTCCTATATATTGCCTTTGTCACTTATCTCGGTAAAACTTGGTTATATGTACATGATGATTATTTTTTTTGACAAATAGTGAAACAGGTATACGATCTTGTTATGCCTCGTCCTGATGTCGAAATATCGAGACGGTTAATATTAGATGCATGTTGTGTTCGTCGTGAAAAAATATAGGACATGAAAGTCCTATATATTGCCTTTGGCCCTAATTTCGGTAAAACTTGGTTGTATTTACATGATGATTATTTTTTTCGACAAATGATGAAAGAGCTATACGATCTTCTTATGTCTCATCCTGATGTCAAAAAATAGAGACGGTTATTATCAGAAGCATGTTGTATTCATCATGAAAAAATAGAGGGCATGAATGTCCTGTATATTTTCTTTTGTTCCTCATCTCGGTAAAACTTGGTTGTATTTACATGATTATTTTTTTCGACAAATGATGAAAGAGGTATACGATCTTCTTATGCTAATCCTGATGTCAAAAAATGGAGACTGTTATTATTAGATGCATGTTATATTCATCGTAAAAAAATATAGGACATGAAAGTCCTATATATTGTCTTTGTCCCTTATTTCGGTAAAATTTGATTGTATTTACATGATTATTTTTTTTGACAAATGATGAAAGAGGTATACGATCTTCTTATGCCTCATCTTGATGTTAAAAAATCGAGACGGTTATTATTAGATGCATGTTGCATTCATCGTGAAAAAATATAGGGCATGAAAGTCCTATATATTTGTCTTTCTCCCTCATCTCGATAAAACTAGGTTGTATTTACAAGATGGTCATTTTTTTCGACAAATGATGAAAGAGGTACATGATCTTCTTATGTCTCAACTTGATGTCAAAAAATCATGATGGTTATTATTAGATGCATGTTGTATTCATCATGAAAAAATATAGGACATGAAAGTCCTATATATTGCGTTTCTTCCTTATTTTGGTAAAACTTGGTTGTATTTACATGATAATTATTTTTTTTCGACAAATGATGAAAGAGGTATACGATCTTCTTATGCCTCATCCTGATGTCAAAAAATCGAGACGGTTATTATTAGATTCATGTTGTATTCTTCGTAAAAAAAATATAGGAAAGGAAAGTCCTATATATTACCTTTGTCCCTTATTTAGGTAAAACTTGATTGTATTTACATGATGATTATTTTTTTCGACAAATGATGAAAGAGGTATACGATCTTCTTATGCCTCATCCTGATGTCGAAAAATCGAGACGGTTATTATTAGATGCATGTTGTATTCATCGTGAAAAAATGTAGGGCATGAAGGTCTTATATATTTTCCATTGTCCCTCATCTCGATAAAACTTTGTTGTATTTACATGATGATTATTTTTTTCGACAAATGATGATAGAGGTACATGATCTTCTTATGCCTCAACTTGATGTCGAAAAATTGAGATGGTTATTATTAGATGCATGTTGTATTCATCATGAAAAAATATAGGACATGAAAGTCCTATATATTGCGTTTCTTCCTTATTTTGGTAAAACTTGGTTGTATTTACATGATGATTATTTTTTTCGACAAATGATGAAAGAAGTATACGATCTTCTTATGTCTCATCCTGATGTCAAAATATCGAGACGGTTATTATTAGAAGCATGTTATATTCTTCATAAAAAAATATAGGACATGAAAGTCCTATATATTGCCTTTGTCCCTTATTTTGGTAAAACTTGGTTGTATTTACATGATGATTATTTTTTTCGACAAATGATGAAAGAGGTATACGATCTTCTTATGCCTCATGCTGATGTCGAAAAATCGAGACGGTTATTATTAGATGGATGTTGTATTCAACGTGAAAAAATGTAGGGCATGAAGGTCTTATATATTTGCCTTTCTCCCTCATCTCGGTAAAACTTGGTTGTATTTACATGATGATTATTTTTTTCGACAAATGATGAAAGAGGTAAATGATCTTCTTATGCCTCAACCTGATGTCGAAAAATCGAGACGGTTATTATTAGATGCATGTTGTATTCATCGTGAAAAAATATAGTTCATGAAAGTCCTATATAATGCCTTTGTCCCTTATCTCGGTATAACTTGGTTATATTTACATGATGATTATTTTTTTCGACAAATGATGAAAGAGGTATACGATCTTCTTATGCCTCATCCTGATGTCGAAAAATCGAGACGGTTATTATTAGATGCATGTTGTATTCATCGTGAAAAAATGTAGGGCATGAAGGTCTTATATATTTGGCTTTCTCCCTTATCTCGGTATAACTTGGTTATATTTACATGATTATTTTTTTTGACAAATGATGAAAGAGGTATACGATCTTCTTATGCCTCATCCTGATGTCAAAAAATCGGGAATGCTATTGTTAGATACATGTTGTATTCATCGTGAAAAAATATAGGACCTGAAAGTCCTATATATTGCCTTTGACCCTTATCTCGGTAAAACTTGGTTATATTTACATGATGATTATTTTTTCGACAAATGATGAAAGATGTATACGATCTTCTTATGCTTCATCTTGATGTCCAAATATCGAGACGGTTATTATTAGATGCATGTTGTATTAATCGTGAAAAAATATAGGACATGAAAGTCCTACATATTGCCTTTGTCCTTTATCTCGGTAAATCTTGGATGTATTTTCATGATGTTTATTTTTTTCGACAAATGATGAAGAGCTATGCGATATTCTCATGCCACATCCTGATGTCGAAAATTCGAGACGGTTATTATTAGTTGCATGTTGTATTCATCGTGGTACAATATAGGGCATGAATGTCCTATATATTTTCCTTTATCCCTAATCTCGGTAAAACTTGGTTGTACTTACATGATGATTTTTTTTTTGACAAATGATGAAAGAGGTCTACGATATTCTTATGCCTCATCCTGATGTCAAAAATTCGATACGGTTATCATTAGATGCAAGTTGTATTCAACGTTAAAAAATATAGGACATGATAGTCCTATATATTGCCTTTGTCCCGTATGTCGGAAAAACTTGGTTATACTTACATGATGATTATTTTTTTTGACAAATGATGTAAGAGGTATACGATCTTCTTTTGCCTCATCTTGATGACGAAAAATAGAGACGGTTATTATTAGATGCATGTTGTATTTATCATGAAAATATATAGGGCATGAATGTCCTATATATTTTCCTTTGACCCCCATCTCGATAAAACTTGGTTGTATTTACATGATGATTATTTTTTTCGACAAATAATTAAAGAGGTACACGATTTTCTTATGCCCTATCCTGATGCCGAAAAATAGAGACAGTTATTATTAGATGCATGTTGTATTCATCGTGAAAAATATAGGGCATGAATGTCCTACATATTTTCCTTTGTCCCTTATCTCGGTAAAATATGTTTGTATTTACATGATGATTATTTTTTTCGACAAATGATGAAAGAGGTATACGATCTTCTTATGCTTCATCCTAATGTCGAAAAATCGAGACGGCTATTATGAGATGCATGTGTATTCATGGCGAAAAAATATAGGGCATGAAAGTCCTATATTTTCCTTTGTCCCTCATCTCGGTAAAATTGGTTGTATTTACATGATGATTACTTTTTTTGAAAAATGATGAAAGAGGTATATGATTTTCCTATGCTTCATCTTGATGTCAAAAAATCAAGACGGTTATTATTAGATTCATGTATTCATCTTGAAAAAATATAGGACATGAAAGTCCTATATATTGCCTTTTTCCATTATCTCAATAAAACTTGGTTGTATTTACATGATGATTATTTTTTTTGACAAATGATGAAAGAGGTATATGATTTTCCTATGCCTCATCCTGATGTCAAAAAATCCAGACGGATATTATTAGATTCATGTTTTATTTATCGTGAAAAAATATAGGGCATGAATGTCTTATATATTGCCTTTGTCCCTCATCTCGGTTAAACTTGATTTTATTTACATAATGTATTTTTTTCAAAAAATGAAACAAGAGGTATACGATCTTCTTATGCCTCATCCTGATGTCGAAAATTCGAGACGGTTATTATTAGATGTATGTTGTATTCATCGTGAAAAAATATAGGTCATGAAAGTCCTATATATTGCCTTTGTCCCTCATCTTGGTAAAACTTGGTTTTATTTACATGATGATTATTTTTTTCGATAAATGATGAAAGAGGTACAGGATCTTCTTATGCATCATCCTGATGTCGAATAATCAAGACGGATATTATTTGATGCATGTTGTATTCATCGTGAAAAAGTATAGGACGTGAAAGTCCTATATGTTGCCTTTGTCCCTTATCTCGATAAAACTTTGTTGTATTTACATAATGATTATTTTTTTTGACAAATGATAAATGATGTATAAGATCTTCTTAAACCTCATCCTGATGTCAAAAAATAGAGACGGTTGTTATTAGATGCAAGTTGTATTAATCGTGAGAAAATATAGGACATGAAAGTCCTATATATTTCCTTTATCCCTTATCTGTGTGAAACTTGGTTATATTTACATGATCATTATTTTTTTGACAAATGATGAAAGAGGTATACGATCTTTTTATGCCTCATCCTGATGTTGAAAATTCGAGACGATTATTATTAGATGCATGTTGTATTCATCGTGAAAAAATATAGCACATGAAAGTCCCATATATTGCCTTTGTCCCTTATCTCGGTAAAACTTGGTTATATGTACATGATGATTATTTTTTTGGGCAAATGGTGAAATAAGTATACGATCTTCTTATACATCTTCCTGATGTCGAGAAATCGAGACGATTATGATTACATGTATGTTGTGTTCATCGTGAAAAAATATAGGACATGAAAGTTCTATATATTGCCTTTGTCCCTTATTTCGGTAAAATTTGGTGGTATTTACATTATTATTTTTTTCGACAAATAATGAAAGAGGTACACGATCTTCTTATGCCTCATCCTGATGTCAAAAAATCGAGACGGTTATTATTAGATGCATGATGTATGCATCGTGAAAAAATATAGGGCATGAAGGCCCTATATATTTGCCTTTGTCCCTCATCTCGGTAAAACTTGATTGTATTTACATGATGATTATTTTTTTTGACAAATGATGAAAGAGGTATACGATCTTCTTATGCCTCATCCCGATGTCGAAAAATGGAGACGGTTATTATTAGATGCATGTTGTATTCATCGTAAAAAAATATAAGACATGAAAGTCCTATATATTGCCTTTGTCCCTTATTTCGGTAAAACTTGATTGTATTTACATGATGATTACTTTTTTCGACAAATGATGAAAGAAGTATACGATCTTCTTATGCCTCATCCTATTGTTGAAAAATCAAGAAGGTTATTATTAGATGCATGTTGTATTCATCGTGAAAAAATATAGGGCATGAAAGTCGTATATATTTGCCTTTGTCCCTCATCTCGGTAAAACTAGATTATATTTACATGATGATTATTTTTTTCGACAAATGATAAAAGAGGTACATGATCTTCTTATGCCTCAACTTGATGTCGAAAAATCGAGACGGTTATTATTAGATGCATGTTGTATTCATCGTGAAAAAATATAGGACATGAAAGTCTTATATATTGCCTTTGTCACTTATCTCGGTAAAACTTGGTTATATGTACATGATGATTATTTTTTTCGACAAATGGTGAAACAGGTATACGATCTTGTTATGCCTCGTCCTGATGTCGAAATATCGAGATGGTTAATATTAGATGCATGTTTTATTCGTCGTGAAAAAATATAGGACATGAAAGTCCTATATATTGCCTTTGGCCCTTATTTCGGTAAAACATGGTTGTATTTACATGATGATTATTTTTTTCGACAAATGATGAAAGAGGTATACGATCTTCTTATGCCTCATCCTGATGTGAAAAAATAGAGACGGTTATTATTAAAAGCATGTTGTATTCATCATGAAAAAATAGAGGGAATGAATGTCCTATATATTTTCTTTTGTCCCTCATCTCGGTAAAACTTGGTTGTATTTACATGATTATTTTTTTCGATAAATGATGAAAGAGGTATATGATCTTCTTATGCTTCATCTAGATGTCAAAAAATTGAGACATTATTATTATATGCATGTTGCATTCATCGTGAAAAAATATAGGGCATGAAAGTCCTATATATTTGCCTTTGTTCCTCATCTCGATAAACCTAGGTTGTATTTACATGATGATTATTTTTTTCGACAATTGATGAAAGAGGTACATGATCTTATTATGCCTCAACTTGATGTCTAAAAATCGAGATGGTTATTATTAGATGCATATTGTATTCATCATGAAAAAATATAGGACATGAAAGTCCTATATATTGCGTTTCTTCCTTATTTCGGTAAAACTTGGTTGGATTTACATGATAATTATTTTTTTCGACAAATGATGAAAGAGGTATACGATCTTCTTATGCCTCATCCTGACGTCAAAAAATTGAGACGGTTATTATTAGATTCATGTTGTATTCTTCGTAAAAAAAATATAGGACATGAAAGTCCTATATATTTCCTTTGTCCCTTATTTCGGTAAAACTTGGTTCTATTTACATGATGATTATTTTTTTTCGACAAATGATGAAAGAGGTATACGATCTTCTTATGCCTCATCCTGATGTTGAAAAATCGAGACGGTTATTATTAGATGCATGTTGTATTCATCGCGAAACAATGTAGGGCATGAAGGTCTTATATATTTGCCATTGTCCCTCATCTCGGTAAAACTTTGTTGTATTTACATGATGATTATTTTTTTTTGACAAATGATGAAAGAGGTATACGATATTCTTATGCCTTATCCTAATGTCAAAAAATCGATACGGTTATTATTAAATGCATGTTGTATTCAACGTGAAAAAATATAGGACATGATAGTCCTATATATTAACTTTGTCCTGTATCTCGGAAAAACTTTATTATACTTACATGATGATTATTTTTTTCGAAAAATGATGAAAGAGGTATACGATCTTCTTATGCCTCATCTTGATGTCGAAAAACAGAGACGGTTATTATTCGATGCATGTTGTATTTATCGTGAAAATATATAGGGCATGAATGTCCTATATATTTTCCTTTGACCCCCAACTCGGTAAAACTTGGTTGTATTTACATGATGATTATTTTTTTTCGACAAATGATGAAAGAGGTACACGATCTTCTTATGCCCTATCTTGATGTCGAAAAATAGAGACAGTTATTATTAGATGCATGTTGTATTCATCGTGAAAAATATAGGGCATGAATGTCCTATTTATTTTCCTTTGTCCGTCATCTCGGTAAAACTTGTTTGTATTTACATGATGATTATTGTTATCGACAAATGATGAAAGAGGTATACGATCTTCTTATGCTTCATCCTGATGTCGAAAAATCGAAACGGCTATTATGAGATGCATGTTGTATTCATGGCGAAAAAATATAGGGCATGAAAGTCCTATATTTGCCTTTGTCCATCATCTCAGTAAAATTGGTTGTATTTACATGATGATTATTTTTTTTGAAAAATGATGAAAGAGGTATATGATTTTCCTATGCCTCATCTTGATGTCAAAAAATCGAGACGGTTATTATTAGATTCATGTATTCATCTTGAAAAAATATAGGATATGAAAGTCCTATATATTGCCTTTTTCCATTATCTTAGTAAAACTTGGTTGTATTTATATGATGATTATTTTTTTTGACAAATGATGAAAGAGGTATATGATTTTCCTATGCCTCATCCTGATCTAAAAAAATCCAGACGGTTATTATTAGATTCATGTTTTATTCATCGTGAAAAAATATAGGGCATGAATGTCCTATATATTTTCCTTTGACCCCCATCTCGGTAAAACTTGGTTGTATTTACATGATGATTATTTTTTTCGACAAATGATGAAAGAGGTACACGATCTTCTTATGCCCTATCTTGATGTCGAAAAATAGAGACGGTTATTATTAGATGCATGTTGTATTCATCGTGAAAAATATAGTGCATGAATGTCCTATATATTTTCCTTTGTCCGTCATCTCGGTAAAACTTGTTTGTATTTACATGATGATTATTGTTTTCGACAAATGATGAAAGAGGTATACGATCTTCTTATGCTTCATCCTGATGTCAAAAAATCGAAACGGCTATTATGAGATGCATGTTGTATTCATGGCGAAAAAATATAGGGCATGAAAGTCCTATATTTGCCTTTGTCCATCATCTCTGTAAAATTGGTTGTATTTACATGATGATTATTTTTTTTGAAAAATGATGAAAGAGGTATATGATTTTCCTATGCCTCATCTTGATGTCAAAAACTCGAGACGGTTATTATTAGATTCATGTATTCATCTTGAAAAAATATAGGACATGAAAGTCCTATATATTGCCTTTTTCCATTATCTCAGTAAAACTTGGTTGTATTTATATGATGATTATTTCTTTTGACAAATGATGAAAGAGGTATATGATTTTCCTATGCCTCATCCTGATCTAAAAAAATCCAGACGGTTATTATTAGATTCATGTTTTATTCATCGTGAAAAAATATAGGGCATGAATGTCTTATATATTGCCTTTGTCACTCATCTTAGTTAAACTTGGTTTTATTTTCATGATGATTATTTTTTTCGACAAATGATGAAAGAGGTATACGATCTTCTTATTCCTCATCCTGATGTCGAATAATCGAGACGGTTATTATTAGATGCATGTTGTATTTATCGTGAAAAAATATAGGACATGAAAGTGCTATATATTGCCTTTTTTCCTTATCTCGGTAAAACTTGGATGTATTTACATAATGATTATTTTTGTTGAAAAATGAAACAAGAGGTATACGATCTTTTTATGCCTCATCTTGATGTCGAAAATTGGAGACGGTTATTTTAGATGTATGTTGTATTCATCGTGAAAAAATATAGGACATGAAAGTCCTATATATTGCCTTTGTCCCTCATCTCGGTAAAACTTGGTTTTATTTACATGATGATTATTTTTTTCAATAAATGATGAAAGTGGTATAGGATCTTCTTATGCATCATCCTGATGTCGAATAATCAAGACGGTTATTATTAGATGCATGTTGTATTCATCGTGAAAAAGTATAGGACGTGAAAGTCCTATATGTTCCCTTTGTCCCTTATCTCGGTAAAACTTGGTTGTATTTACATAATGATTATTTTTTTCGACAAATGCTAAAAGATGTATAACATCTTCTTATGCCTCATCCTGATGTCGAAAAATAGAGACGGTTATTATTAGATGCATGTTGTATTCATCGTGAGAAAATATAAGACATGAAATTTTTATAAATTGCCTTTGTCCCTTATCTCGGTAAAACTTGGTTATATTTACATAATGATTATTTCTTTGACAAATGACGAAAGAGGTATACGATCTTCTTATGCCTCATCCTGATGTCGAAAAATCGAGATGGTTATTATTAGATGCATGTTGTATTCATCGTGAAAAAATATAGGACATGAAAGTCCCATATATTGCCTTTGTCCCTTATCTCGGTAAAACTTGGTTATATGTACATGATGATTATTTTTTTCGGCAAATGGTGAAACAGGTATACGATCTTCTTATACCTCGTCCTGATGTTGAGAAATCGAGACGGTTATTATTACATGTATGTTGTATTCATCGTGAAAAAATATAGGACATAAAAGTCCTATATATTGCCTTTGTCCATTATCTCGTGAAAACTTGGTTATATTTACATGATTATTTTTTTCAACAGATGATGAAAGAGGTATACGATCTTCTTATGCCTTATCCTGAGATCGAAAAATCGAGACGGTTATTATTTGATGCATGTTGTATTCATCGTGAAAAAATATAGGACATGAAAGTCCTATATATTTCCTTTGTCCCTTATTTCGGTAAAACTTGGTTGTATTTACATGATGATTAATTTTTTCAACAAATGATGAAAGAGGTATACGATCTTCTTATGTGTCATCCTGATGTCGAAAAATTGAGACGGTTATTATTAGATGCATGTTGTATTCATCATGAAAAAATATAGGACATGAAAGTCCTGTATGTTGCCTTTGTCCCTCATCTCAGTAAATTTGGTTGTATTTACATGATGATTATTTTTTTTGACAAATGATGAAAGAGGTATACGATTTTCCTATGCCTCATCATGATGTCAAAACATCGAGATGGTTATTATTATATGCATGTATTCATCGTGAAAAAATATAGGACATGAAAGTCCTATATATTGCCTTTGTCCCTTATGTAAAACTTGGTTGTATTTACATAATGATTATTTTTTTGACAAATGATGAAAGAGGTATAGGATTTTCCTATGCCTCATCCTGATGTCAAAAAATCGAGACGATTATTATTAGATGCATGTTGTATTCATCGTGAAAAAATATAGGACATGAAAGTCCTACATATTGCCTTTGTCCCTTATCTCGGTAAAACTTAGTTGTATTTACATGATGATTATATATTTCGACAAATGATGAAAGAGGTACACGATCTTCTTATGCCCTATCCTTATGTCGAAAAATAGAGACGGTTATTATTAGATGCATGTTGTATTCATCGTGAAAAATTATAGGGCATGAATGTCCTATATATTTTCTTTTGTCCCTCATCTCAGTAAAACTTGGTTGTATTTACATGATGATTATTATTTTCGACAAATAATGAAAGAGGTACACGATCTTTTTATGCTTCATCCTGATGTCGAAAAATTGAGACGGCTATTATTAAGTGTTTTAAGTGCTTAGGAAGAGGATACATAGCTTCTCAATGCCCCACAAAGAAAATAATGATCATTAAGGGTAATGAAATTCTAAGTGAGGAAAACACTTCATCTTCATTATCCTTAAGTGAAGAAGACACGAGCCGTAGTTCTAGTGAGGAAGAACCATGGGGTGGTGACCTATTGGTTATCCAAAGGTTACTTACCAACCAACTTAGTGAACAAGATCAATCACAAAGAGAAAATCTTCTCTGTTCTAGATGTAAAATTTTTAAGAAAACTTGTTCTCTCATTATTATAAACTTCAATGGCTTAGTGAAGATGGACCTATAGAAGTTAAGAACCAAGTAAATGTTTCTTTCTCCACCGAAAAATATAAAGATGAAGTTTTATGTGATGTAATTCCAATGGATGCAAGCCACATTTTACTTGGTAGACCTTGGCAATATGATTGGAAGACCATTCATGATGGTGTGACTAATAAGATTCACATAGTACACCTAGGCAAGAAACTTACCTTGAATCCTCTTTCACCATCCCAAGTGTTGGAGAATCAAGTATTTATGAAAAAAAAGTTAGATGAAGAAAAAAATGAAAAGAGATAAAAAAAAACCTCCCAAGTCTTGAAAAGGAGGAAGAGAAGGTGATAGAGTTGGAAGGTAGTGTCCCTTCTAAGGAAGTTGTTCCTAGAAGTCAATTTTCCATAAATCTTTCCATTAAAGAATGTTTTTTAGATGAACAACCTCTTTACCTTCTCTATGTTAAGAGACATTTGCTGCCACAAGTTTCAAACTCAAGTCTCTACCTAACGGGGTTCAAATTCTTTTAAAGGAATTTGATGATCTATTTTTCAAAGAAATTCTAAGTGGACTTCTCCTCTTAAGGGAAATAGAACATCAAATTGATTTGGTTCCCGTGGCAAGCCTACCCAGTAGGCTAGCCTATAGGACCAACCTCCAAGAAACAAAGGAAATAGAGACTCAAGTTCAGAGCTTGATGAAGAATGGATGGGTTCAAAAGAGCCTAAGCCCTTGTTATGCTTGTTCTTCTAGTTCCAAAGAAAGATGAAACTTCGAGAATGTGCACAGATTGTAGAGTCATTAATAATATAATTGTAAAATATAGGCATCTAATCCCTAAACTAGATGATATGCTAGATGAGTTACATGGAGCACTCATATTCTCTAAAATTGATCTTAAAAATGGTTATCACTAAATAAGGATTAAGGAAGGGGATGAATGGAACCCACTTTTAAGACCAGGTTTGGATTGTATGAATTGTTAGTCATAGCACCTTTATGAGGTTAATGAACCATGTCTTAAGAGATTGTATAGGTAGGTTTATAGTTGTTTATTTTGATGACATCTTTATCTATAGCAAAAACCTTAAAGAACACATAGGACACCTTAGAAATGTTTTACTCATTCTTAAGGACAATCATTTCTATGCTAACTTAGAGAAATGCACCTTTTTCCAAGAAAATGTAAATTTTGCTAGGATTCATAGTTGGTAAGAAGGGAGTCAAAATGGACTCCGAGAAGGTTAAGGCTATCCAAGAATGACCTACCCCTAAGAATGTAGGAGAAACTAGGAGTTTTCATGGCTTAAAAAGCTTCTATATGAGGTTTGTTAAGGACTTCTCCAACATAGCATCTCCTCTTAATGAGTTGGTTAAGAAGGATGTGTTTTTTATATGGGGGAGACACAAGAAGAGGTTTTTCATAACTTAAAGGACCAACTTACCAATGCACCCGTTCTAGCTTTTCAAAACTTTTCCCAAACTTTTTTGAGCTAGAATGTGATGCAAGTGGTATGGGAATAGGTGCAATTTTACTTCAAGGTGGCCACCCAATTTCATATTTTAGTGAAAAACTTAGTGGTCCTACCTTGAATTATCCCACATATGATAAAGAGCTTTATGTTTTCATTAGGGCCCTCAAAACTTGGGAACATTACTCAGTGACTAAAGATTTCATTATACACATTGATCACGAGTCACTTAAGTATTTGAAGGGATAAGGTAAATTAAACAAAAGATATGCTATGTGGGTCAAATATTTATAACAATTCCCATATGTTATTAAATACAAGAAGGGGAAAAGTAATGTGGTAGCTAATGCACTTTCAATAAGATACACATTACTTACTTCTTTAAGTTCCCAAATTCTTGGATTTGACAACATTAAGGAATTGTATGAACAAGATCTAGATTTTCAATCCACTTATGCAAAATGTCTTAAGAAAGTCTTTGATGGATTCTATATTTGTGATGGGTATGTATTTAAGATGGGTAAGGTATGTACCCAAAGGATCCATCCGAAAGCTTTTAATTAAGGAAAGTCATGAGGGAGGTCTCATCGGCCATTTTGGAGTTGATAAAACTCTAAGTTTTATAAAAGAAAGATTTTATTGGCCACACATGAGAGCAGATGCCCAAAGGTATTGCTCTAAATGCATAACTTGTTTACAAGCTAAATCTAAAGTTATGCCTCATAGACTCTACACACCTCTACCAATAGCTATCACTCCTTGGGTTGACATAAACATGGATTTTATACTTGGTCTCCCAATAACCTAAAGGGGACATGATTCTATTTTTGTAGTAGTGGACAAATTTTAAAAAATGACTCACTTTATACCATGCCACAAAATAGATGATGTTAGCCATATCTCAAGACTCTTCTTTAAAGAAGTTAGATTACATGGAATCCCTAAAACAATAGTTTTGGATAGGGATGTTAAGTTCCTTAGTCATTTTTGAAAAACACTTTGGGAGAGTTTAGGAACCCAACTTCTATTCTCTACTACCTGTCACCCACAAATAGATGGGCAAACAGAAGTAGTAAATAGATTCATATTTACAATATTAAGGGTAATCTTAAAAAACAACAAGAAGTCTTGGGATGAACATCTTCCTCATATAGAATTTGCATATAATAGGGTAGTCCACAAGACTGTCAATCTTTATCCTTTTGAGGTTGTTTATGGATTTAATCCTCCCACTCCTTTTGATATATTGCCATTGCCTAGTACATTTTCTTATATTTACATAAAGAATGAGTATCTAAGGTAGATTTTATAAAGAAACTTCATGATAAGGTTAAAAGCCAAACTGAAAAACAAACTCAAAAATATATTGATTACAACAACAAAGGGAGAAAGAAACTTATATTTAAGGAAGGAGACTTAGTTTGACTTTATTTAAGAAAAGATAGATTTCCTACACAAAGGTAGCCCAAACTAAGTCCAAGAGGAAATGTTGATTCCAAGTCCTCCAAATGATCAATGATAATGCATATAAGTTAGATTTACCCATGTCCCTCACCTAGGTAAAAATCAATTGCATTTACATAGTGATTCTTTTAGTCGACAAATGATGACAGAGGTATATGATCTTTTTATACCCAACCATGATATAAAAAAATTAGAGACAATTATGATTCAATGAATTCAATATTCATAATGGGAAGATATAGGGTATTAAAACCCCATATATTTGTCTTGGTGCCTAAACTTGGTAAAAATCAGTTTTATTTGATGTGTTTTTATTCATCTTAAGCAAAGTATTTGGTCAAAGTCTTATATATGTCTCTAGGATTTTCATGCCTAGCGATGTTAGACTTGACATCACTTAATATTCCATCTACTTGCATGTCTTTGGCAATGTGGGGTATTGTTCATTTGGTGATTTTGAGTTTGGCCCATGTGAAGTTGTATGATTGGTATTCAGATGTTTTTGTTGGTTGGCTTAATGCTCGTGCATTGAATGGTTGACGTGCATCCATTTTCATATTTTTCTCTAGCCTTCATGGCTTTTGGGATATGCTCGATTCCCATTTTGCCTAGTTATTAAATGTATCCTTGTGGTTTAGAAGGCTTGTTTCAGCCACACCTCTTCTTATGTGTGTACAGTAATGTCCTATAGACACCTAATTTCGTCCGGGGCACAACGATAAGGAAATGTACATCAAGCATGAAGAAAAGGAGTCCTCGAAAGGCTAGAAATGACACGATAAGATATTAGAAGATCCAAGGCCTAATAAGGGTGAATTAGGAGCTCGAAACGGGTCGTTCCCAAACTAGAACAGACCGTTCCAACTTCCTCAAAAGGGCTAGAAACCCTAGGTCAAAACGGGTCAATCCTAATCCAGAATGGGCTGTTCTGACACAGGTTGTTATGAGTAAAATTCAAATCCAGAACTGGCCGTTCTAGATTTAAATTTTACCCTTAATAGAATAGTCCTGAACGGGTCATTCCAGAACTGGAACGACCTGTTCTGATCAGTTCTAACATCTGTAAATAGCTGCGTCAGACACTGTTTAAAGGACCAGAAAAATACCTGAGAAAGTCCCATAAAGCTCGAAATTCTCTCTCCTTCCTTTTGTATTTCTTGAGAGATTGTGAGACACATTATAGTGTGTAAGGCAGCCAAAAAATGCCTAAAGATTTCCATATTTGAAGACTCAATAAAGTTCAACTAAGAGGTATTGCAGTCAATATTATTATCCTTCCCTTACTTCCTCATTTTAATAAATATTGTTCTAAATAAAAGGAATAATCATGTAGACGCCTTAGGCTAAATCGTGTAATTTAAATTTCATGTATTTAAATAATCATCAATAAAGGGGAATTAATATTTAAATTAATAATTCTTATTATGCTAACTTCGTCATAGGGTACCGATTTAGGGCATTGTGGGGTGCTTAATACCTTCCCTACACGTAACTGACCCTGAACCCAATTTTGGTTATCAAGATCGATATTGGATTTTCAAAAGTCTTTTCTTTTCCAATGTTTTGAGTCAAACATTGGTGACGACTCCAAGAACCTATTTTCAAAACCATTATGTCAGGATTAGTCTAGAATCCGACCATTCCTCAATTAATGAAAATTTTGAAAACGGTAGTCTAAACCATTAGTCGTAAGATCAGAATTTTTTGGGCTACGACAGATGGCGACTCCACTAGAGAGGTTTAAATAGGGTCAAGCCCAAATAAATAACAAAATTAGCAGAATAAGAATAATAGTTTAAATATCTTTTCCCCTTTACTTTGTTTGTTTTATTTATTTGGTTGCAATATCTACTTGCATGTTTAAAATTCTGCATATGTTTGAAATAACAATTGTACACAAACCCTTGCACACAACAGTCCCCTCTATACCCAAGGGGCATGAAAGCGTAAACATAGGGAGTGGTTGACGTACAACCGGCCCAAGAACAGCCTTAGAGCTTGTAAACTTTGTCAAAAATCACACTCAAGGTGATAATTGGTTACTCTAGCCCGAAATACTGCGATCGACCTTAGAGTTTGACAGGTGACGATGACAGAGATTTTGGGTCCCTATAATGGGGGCACCTTGGGAGACTGTAAAGACCAGTGAAATTAGAACTATCCTATACAATGTGCTTTTCTTGACAAGGACCACATACCAAGAATTTGGACGTTTCTGTTCGTGGGTTACGTTGTATGAGCATATGTTTGTTGAATTTTATTTATTCAAATTGTTCGTTTATTTTTTATAATTCCCCTAAGATAAAGAAAAATATAAAAACAAAAAAATGGATTATCATAAGAGAAAACCTAGTGTGAAAATAAAATTCGTGAGAAACATGTATCCTTTCTTTCATAAAAAAAAGGCCATCATGCATTTTCTAAGATAGAAAAAAATATAAAATAATAAAATAATAAAAAAGAGAGAGAGTAAAAAGAGGGACATACATACCATGTATAGGATCACCAAAGGAATTTCTATCAAAGATGAGAAATTAGTGTGACCTCTATCACATCATAAAATATTATGAAAAGGAACATCGATAACTCACCTCTCATCAAGGACGAGTCACTGAGTCTTTGTTAGAAAAACTCCTTCATGCATTTTCATTCAATAGATTAATAGGTAACCTTGCGTTGTCCTCCCCGAAGGTGGCTTTTCAACACTCCATATTCACAAGGGCTTAGAGTGGAAGAGTCATGGAAGCTCTAAAAGAAGGAAATCATGTACTTTTTGAGGAGCTCATACGGCTCAAACAATAAATGGCTAAAATGCTCGAGACCATGATCAAAATGCAACACGACATTGACTACATTAGAGGTTATCTGAGTGCTCTAGAGGAAAGATTGAGAACCATTGAAGACCACAACTTTGATGGTAAAAAAGCTGCTAAGACGTTCCTAATGCAAAACATCCCGTTTATATACGAAACAATAGATCCCCCACTATCGGAAAATGATCAGTCAAAAGGGGTCTATGGAAAGAAGAAAGGGGAGGGGATCAATGCTACAACCGTCTCCGTCATTCCCCAAAGGATCAAAATAATGTCGAAAGAAAAAAGGAAATTTGACAAAATTCCTACAAGTTACGTAGAGTTATTTCCTCAATTGTTGAAGGCGTCCATGTTGGTGAGAATCCTACCACAAAGAAAGCAAAAACCGCCTTAACCACTATGGTATAAACTAGAAGAAACTTGCGATTATCTGATGGGCTCCTTCCTTCCATGGCTTGTGCTTTGGCTTCCAAGGAGGAGTGTCGCCACCCGCCGAAACGGACATTGGCATTCGCGACGATGGTTGGACTCTTTTTTTTAGTTTTTGAAAAATGATGGATTGTTAGAACGACTTATTCTCAAACTGAGACCTCATCGAACTAACAATTTTGTTAAATGATTCTCACCAATCCGTGTTAATCCCAAACGGGACCCTCCATGGATTAGTGGTTTTCGCAAAAAGGGGTTCTTGGAGTCGCCACCAATGTTTTACTCAAAACATTGGAAAAAGACATAAGGCAATTGATTTTCGCAAATCAACTTTGGCCATTACAACCAGAGTTGGGTAAGGGAGTCGATTACGTGTGGGGAAGGTGTTAGCACCCCACAACGCCCCTTTCGGGTTCCCTATGACGGATTATTTCATAAATAATAGCGTAAAATTACTAAACTACTCCTATTTATTAGAACGATTATAAGTAAACTATCTACATGATGAAAGCTTTAAACGTGCAATGCAACAATCAAAAAGCGATAAATGAAAACGGTAAAAGAAAGGATTTGGAAAGAAACCTTTGAAGCGGGCTTTTATATATTCAAAAAGGAGTTAGGAGGCTTTTTGGCGCTCCTTCCCACTACACGTTCGCTCGCTCCTTTCCCTAAAAATAAATATTAACTATGGAAATCAAAGAGATTTCCCTTCGACTTGTTCGAGTCTCAAGCTAAAGGCTCGTGAACTCAAGAACTTAGTCGGATCAGCTCTCGGAGAGATTTCTAGGGTAGAGAATAGCTCAAAAACCCAAAAATACTCAGCCAGAGGGTGGAGAAATGCTCCAAATGTGTGGAAGGACGAGCCAATGACGTCCTATTTATAGGATTGAGGCGCAGTACGGCCTAAGGAGTCAATACGGCCCGTCCACGATGCTGCTTCGACGGTTGTTTTTGATTTTGGTGCCGCTGAGGGCTGGATAACGCAGGGATCCGTCTAGGGGATGTGCAGTTACTCATAGGTTCTTGTGTCCCAACTTTCCATTGCGTAGTTGGTGCCCACTGGGGAAATTCTGATTCCTTGGGGATGCAGACACAAAGATGCTCTTTCTGAGGTGAGCGATGCCTTATGATTGGCTGACGTCCTTTCGACGTTGGTGGAGTATCCCGGTTATCCTTATTCGGGTGACTTGGCCTCTTCTGTTAGGCGGATTATCTTGACGTTCGGTGTTTAGCTGAATACCGAATTCCGCTTGGGGAATGGTTATTGATCTTTTCGGATTTTCTCTTTTTGAAGGAGTGCCTCTGAGTAGGCGAATGGGGATTGAGGATCTTATGTATCCCAGAGTATTATTTAGAAAGCCTCTTCAGGCTTAGCTTCACTCGTCGCTCGAGTTGGAAAGCTATCTTCCACTGAGGAAGTCTAAGTCCTTTGACTCGGATATTTTGTTTGGATGATCATGCTTCCATTGGGGAATCTTGTTGATCTTGCTCTGATAGCTTTCACTGGGAATTCGGCCTAAGAGTGCAAGCTGAGATTGTTAGAAAAGAATGGCCAAATCCAAGAGGGGGGGTGAATTGGATTCAATGACCCTTTAAAAAATTATCAGAGTTTTTGGATCTTCACTTTCAATTACAAACTTTTCTATGACAGAATTCTCACTTGAAGCACTTCTCAAGACTTGTTATGATAATATGAATGCAATATGCTAACTTGATTACAACATCATGAGGTTCATCAACAATGTTCAATTTACAGATTTAAAACATCAAGAATTACATTCACTTGTTAATCAAATTTTATCTTCCTTTAAACTCAATCAAGAAATTACAAAACAAGAGATAAGGTTGAAGAAGATTGCACAAGTCTTTTATACTGGTTCAGCCACTCCACATGTGACCTACATCCAGTCCTTAATCACCACCTAATTAAGATTTTTCCACTATCTTTAAGCAAGAAGGTTTACAAGCAAACACACATGCATATACTTCACTACTAAAAGATAATCACTTTCTTGACCCCAAGAAAGTACCCCTTGTAGATCCCACTACAAGAACCTTAATCACTTGAGAAACCCTTCTCAAGATTTTCCACAAAGATTCACAAAGAAACAAAAATGAAACGAATTCACCTGGAATTCTTGAACAATTCTTTGTCCTTCTCTTTCAAGAGTATGATGATGATGATGATTTTCACAAGTTCTTTCACAAATGTTTTTCTTCTTGGAATTTCACAAAGAAACCTTTCCAAGATGTCACACAGACTCTCTAAAGTGCTTTTAGAAGTTGATTATCAGTTCTCACTCAATTGTCTTATGTTTCAAAATAGTTCAAGTCTATTTATAAAAGTTCAAACCCAGATAATCGATTATTTTAAAGAATAATCGATTATTTTGTTCTTCAGATTTCTGGAAATCAACCAAGAACAATTTAATCGATTATTTAGCTGGATAATCGATTATTCCAGAGAGTTGTTTCTGAAATAATCGATTATTTTGGCAAATAATCGATTATTACAGCAAGGCATTCCACTTAGCCCATTTGCTGAAATAATTGATTATATTTAACAATAATCGATTATTTTGAGTCAGTTCTTAAAACTTCATTTTAAGTCTCAAAATAATTTTCCAATGTTCTCAACTCATCATCATCTACTCCCTACTTGATTTTAGACAAGATTTGCTTAATGCACAAAGCACACACACAAGCACAAATATAACAATTCTTTTAACACTTTATTTCCTAAACACTATTACATAGCTATACTTCAAAGCATTTTTCTTGAACTTCCTTGACTTTGTTTTTGTGTTCAATGTTGTTGTTGCACACTTGTTGTCTCCGGCTGTTGTGATCATCAAAACTCTTTTTTAGCTCTCCTAAGCTCAACAATCTCCCCCTTTTTGATGATGACAACCCATGACAACCCACGGACAATGATATCAATCCATAATGCACTTTGTGCCTGCTTCTTATTGTGTCATGAACCAAAACCTGTACAACACACACACACACAAAGCACAATACCTGCAACAAAAACTCAACACACAATACCATTTCTCCCCCTTTGGCATTATCAAAAACAAAGTAAGCCAAGTTTAACAATTATAAGCCATGTATAGAATTTTTCAGCAGCTCAAACCAAATCAGTTGCTCATTATTCAACCATACTTCAAACCAAAATAAACCAATGTGTGATGCCAATTGTGCACCATACCACAAACCAAATCAAATCAAGTCAAGATATCCATTATCTCAGTACAAAAACAGAGTATTTCAAATAATCACATTACAACATATATGCTTACCAAAAACAGAGCATTGTGCACCAGCATTCCAAAATAACCTTTGGAATCAAAATCAAGCCAATCACATAAGCAAACCAAACTTCAAATTCATCAAACTTAAATTGTTCAACATCAAAAACAATAAACTTGTTCAGGAATTAAAATCATTACAACCCAATTGAACTTATAAATTGTTCCAAACGTAAATTTAAAAACGACACAGAATAAAAAAAACAGAAATCACTCCTCCATTTGTGGTGGCAAAGCAGAGGAATAACCGGATGAGCTCCGGATAATAGGGTCCGTCCATCTCTAGAAACGCCTTAAACTCTTGGTACTCCAGGAGGGTTGGAAAGCTAAAACCCTCATTCTTGAACCAATCAAGCTTTAGGGTCTTCGGAGGGATGATTCTCCGGCCGGCATACCATTCGAAATAGTATTCCTGGGCTTTCTCATCAGCGAACCACTTCGAGATTAGTTGCTCCGAGGGAAGAGGGCGCTTGCTCCCCCTCACTTCCAGCTTCTTGGGTCTCTTGGAGGAAGATGCCATGGTTGGGTCTTGGAGAAAGATGAAGAAGAAGAGGGATTTGAGAGGTTTTGAGAGAGTTAGGGTTTGGAGGGTTTGGGAAATAATGAGAGAATGAGAGAATGAGATAATGAGAGGTTCTGAGAAGATTTTAAGGTGTTTGCACGTTCTGGCTATGGAAAAAGTGGGTAGTTTTATGAGTTGGCGCGGAGTTAACTGTTTTAAGAAAATTTAAAAAAACCGCCCAAATAATCGATTATTTGTGCAAATAATCGATTATTTGCATCAGTAAACTTAGTTTGAACCATTTTCTGATATGAATAATCGATTATTTTAAGGATAATCGATTATTACAGAGGGTTCATTTTCCTTGTACTCCCCAGATAATCGATTATTGACTGAAATAATCGATTATTTCAGTGACCTTTGAGTTTCTTCTTATCAAATAATCGATTATTACCCAAATAATCGATTATTCCAGTGACTTTTGAGTTTCTTGCTTACCAGATAATCGATTATTACCCAAATAATCGATTATTTCCGAAACTCTTGGAATTCTTCATGTTCCAGATAATCGATTATTTCCTCAGATAAGCGATTATTTTCATGAGTCACTTTAAGATAATCGATTATATCTTATGATAATCGATTATTCCAGTGATGATTTGTTTCACTGAAAATTTTAACTTCTCAAATTTCACCAAGTCTTGTTTGCAACTTCCAAATATTATCTTCCACACATCTCTTGTATTCATTCTCACAACATAATCAATTCAAACTTGTTTCACTAATTATTCCCAACTCAATTCTCAATTGATTGAACCTCTCTCTAGGTAGAGGTTTTGTGAAAATATCAGCTAGTTGTTTGGTTGTCTCTACAAACTCCACAACACAATCATTCCTTTGAACATGATCTCTCAAAAAGTGGTGTCTTATCTCAATATGCTTAGTCCTAGAGTGCAAAATTGGATTTTTGGTCAGATTTATTGCACTTGTGTTATCACACCTCAAAGGAATCTTGTTCAACTCAATTCCATAGTCTTTTAATTGTTGCTTCATCTAAAGGATTTGAGCACAACAACTTCCAGCTGCTATATACTCAGCTTCAGCTGTACTTAAAGCAACACAAGCTTGCTTTTTTGCTATGCCATGAAACAAGTGCACTACCTAACAAGTGACATGTTCCACTTGTGCTCTTTCTGTCTAGCCTGCACCCAGCAAAATCTGAATCTGAGTAGCCAATTAGACTCAATGATACTCCTTTTGGATACCACAAACCAACATTAGTTGTACCCTTCAAATACTTAAGGATTCTCTTTACACTTTTCATATGAGATTCTTTAGGATTTGCTTGAAATCTTGCACATAGGCACACAGCAAACATTATATCAGGCCTACTTGCTGTCAAGTATAAGAGTGATCCTATGATACCTCTATATTTTGAATTATCAACAGAAATTCCTTTCTCATCTAAGTCAAGATTGCAATTGTTTGATATTGGTGTGGCAGCCTCCTTACACCCTTCCATACCAAACTTTTTCAAAAGTTCATTGCAATACTTTCTTTGACTTATGAAAGTTCCATCATGCATTTGTTTGATTTGTAATCCCAAAAAGAAGGTAAGTTCTCCCATCATTGACATCTCAAATTCTCCTTGCATTGTTTTGGCAAATTCTTTACAAAGAGAGGAATTTGTAGATCCAAACACAATATCATCCACATATATTTGCACATACATTGTATCATTTTTAAATCTCTTAACAAACAATGTATTGTCCACCTTTCCTCTTTCATAATCATTCTCAATTAGAAATTTGCTCAACCTATCATACCAAGATCTAGGAGCTTGCTTCAAGCCATAAAGTGCCTTTTTGAGCTTGTACACATGATTAGGATTTTTGAAATCCTCAAATCCAGGTGGCTGTTCCACATACACTTCCTCTTGTATCAGCCCATTGAGGAAAGCACTTTTTACATCCATTTGATAAAGCTTGAAATTCCTTATGGTAGAATAAGCAAGAAGTAGTCTAATTGCTTCAATCCTTGCTACAGGGGCAAAAGTCTCATCATAGTCAATTCCTTCTTCTTGATTATATCCCTTAGCCACTAATCTTGCCTTATTTCTAAGAATTATTCCTGATTCATCAAGCTTATTTCTGAAAACCCACTTGGTTCCAATAATTGGATAATCTTTTGGTAATGGCACTAAATCCCACACTTCATTTCTTTCAAACTGATTTAGTTCCTCTTGCATAGCCATTAACCAATGCTCATCTTTAAGTGCTTCATCAATGTTCTTAGGTTCAACTTGTGAAACAAATGCCATAGTGTTGCAAATATTTTTGATAGCACTCCTAGTTGTAACACCTTTACCAATATTTCCAATTATGTTATCTATTGATAATTCTCTAGAAGTCTTCCACTCTTTTGGCAATTGTTCACATGTTACCTTTTCTTTCTCATGTGATACACTCTCCTTAGATTTTTCATTTGGTTCACTCTCCAATAGGGGTTGATCAAGCAATTCATTTAAATCTTCAATTTCTGTTTGCCTTGTCTCTTGCTTATTTACTTCATCAAATACTACATGAATAGATTCCTCTACCACTAAAGTTCTCTTATTGTAAATTCTATAAGACTTACTATTTGTAGAGTATCCTAGAAATATTGCTTCATCAGCCTTTGCATCAAACTTCCCAAGTTGTTCTTTCCCATTGTTCAGCACATAACACTTGCAACCAAACACTCTAAAATAGGAAATGTTAGGCTTCTTTCCTTTATAGATTTCATAGGGTGTTTTCTTTAAAATAGTCCGAATTAGAACTCTATTTAACACATGACAAGCTGTGTTAATAGCATCAGCCCAAAAGTATTTTGGTAGGTTTGTTTCATTTAACATTGTTCTTGCAAGTTCTTCTAAGGACCTATTTTTCCTCTCAACAACCCCATTTTGTTGAGGTGTCCTAGGTGCTGAGAAATTATGGTTTATACCATGTTCCTCACAGAATTTTTGAAACATGATGTTTTGGAATTCACCTCCATGATCACTTCTTATAGAGGTGATGTTTGAACACTTCTCATTTTGAACAAGCTTAGCAAATTTTCTAAAGGAAGTAAAAGCATCATTTTTATTTGCAAGAAACATAACCCATGTAAATCTTGAGTAGTCATCTACAATCACTAAGCCATAGTAGTTTCCACCTAAGCTCATTGTTCTTGATGGACCAAACAAATCCATGTGAATTAATTGCAAAGGTCTAGATGTTGAAATCTGATTTTTGCTTTTAAAACTAGCCTTCACTTGCTTGCCCTTTTGACAAACATCACATAGTTTGTCTTTTCCAAACTTGAGTTTAGGTAGACCAACCACTAATTCTTTCCTACTTAATTTATTCAAGTGATCCATATGAATGTGTGCAACTCTCCTATGCCAAAGCCATATATTTTCTTCTTGAGTTATTAGACATTTAGTGTTTGACATTGATATAGAGTGCTCTAAGTCTAGCATATATATGTTGTCAATCCTTTTTCCTATGAATCTGATTTCTTTACTCTTTTTATCACAAATCAAGCAACATGTGTCATCAAATTCAATTTTAAAGCCTTTATCACTCAATTGACTAATACTCAGCAAATTATTTTTCAAACCTTCAACAAGCAATACATTTTCAATCAATGTTTGAGAGGAGGAATTACCAATATTTCCATGACCAAGAATTTTGCCTTTATTGTTGTCACCATAGGTAACATACCCTTCATTCTTCAATTTCAGACTTGAGAATTTGGAGGGATCCCCGGTCATGTGCCTTGAGCGGCCACTATCAAGATACCACAGCAAATTTTTGGCCCTCAAGCATTCCTACAAAATAAATTCAGAGGAAAAATTTAGGTACCCATGTGGAGGGTCCTTTTTGGTTAGTTCTCAGCCCTTGACTCTTCTCAACCCAAATCATTTTTCCACTTGGAACTCCAAATTTTCTTGAGTAACAGTTCCTAATAGTATGACCCATTTTACAACAATAAAAACAAGTTGCTTGTTTAGAAAAGTTACTTTTGAGTTTTCTAAAATTTTGACTTTTCACAAAAGCTACTTTCCTAGACTCAAATGGTATGCTTGTGCTTGGATTAAAGCCAAGTCCACTCCTATCAAAAGTGTTTCTTTGTTTTCCCAAAAGAATGTTCAAATTTGCATTTCCCTTTGTGAACCTTGCAAGTGTGGATTTCAAATCAGCATTTTCTTTTTCAAAAACTTTGCAATGTTCACAAACATCTTTTGAGGAATGAGCTTCACTAAAGTTAAACATAGTTTGAAGATTTTCATGCTCATGCTTCAAATCTTCAAGTTCTTGTTCAGCTTTAATTAAAGCATTTTCATACCATTTCAGCTTGTTTTTCAATTTTGAATTTGAGGCACCTAATTTGACAGCCTCTTCATGAATTTGAATGAAAGCTTCTTGAAGTTGGTCATAATCAGGATTTGATTCAAGGTCTGAGTCACTTACTATTGTGTCTTGTGCAGTTCCAGCCATCAAACACAGATTGTTTTCCTCACTTTCAGATTCTCCACTTGTTGTGCTTGAGTCATTGTCTTCCCAAGCAATATAGGCTCTTTTTCCTTTTAAACTTCTTCTCCTCTTGTTGCTTCTTTAAGATATTTGGACAGTCATCTTTCATGTGTCCAGGCTTTCCGCATTCAAAGCAATTGAAGGAGGAGGAGGATGCTTCCTCTTTCTTGTTTGGCTTTTTGTTGAACTTATAGGGAGAGTTTCTTTTTCTTCTTATAAACTTTCTGAATTTCTTCACTAGCAGGTTGAAATTTTCGGTTTCGGAGTCATCGGAGCTTGTTTCTTCATATACCTCTTTTCCTTTGGCAGTTTTTAAGGCCTTCAATGACACTCCTTTACCTTTCTTGTCTTGCTGCTCATGTTCATCAAATATGTGCAGCTTTTGTTCATGCTCCCTTAATTTTCCAAAGAGAGTAGCTAATGTTAAGGAGGTCAAGTCCTTTGATTCTTCAATGGCTGTCACTTTTGCTTGCCATGTTCTATCCAAGCATTGCAGCACTTTTAGATTCAGCTCTTCCTTTTCAAATTTCCTGCCAAGATCAACAAGGTGATTTATCAAATGTGTAAATCTTTTTTGAAAATCAGAGATGGAATCACCATTTTGCATTCTAAACAATTCATATTCTCTAATGAGAGTATGTTTTCTTGATCTTTTGACATCACTTGTTCCTTCATGAGTGACTTGCAAGGTGTCCCACATTTCTTTAGCTGATGAGAATTGTGAAATCCTAAAAAATTCATCAATAGACAATGCAGATGTGATTATATTTTTTGCTCTCTTATCATGTTGGGCTCTTCTCCTTTCCTCATCACTCCACTCACTCCAATGTTTCTCCTTAAGCTCACCATCATCATTCTTTTTCATTGGAACATAGGGTCCATTTTCTATAGCATCCCATACAGCAATATCAATAGCTTCAATGAAAATTCTCATCCTAATTTTCCAATAGACATAATTTTCACCATTGAAAACAGGAGGTCTATGTATAGAGACACCCTCACCATAGGGTAGGTTGTTGTTGGCCATTTTTAAGTCTTGAACAACTCTCAAGAACCTTGCTCTAGATACCAATTGTTAGAAAAGAATGGCAAAATCCAAGAGGGGGGGGGGGTGAATTGGATTCAATGACCCTTTAAAAAATTATCAGAGTTTTTGGATCTTCACTTTCAATTACAAACTTTTCTATGACAGAATTCTCACTTGAAGCACTTCTCAAGACTTGTTATGATAATATGAATGCAATATGCTAACTTGATTACAACATCATGAGGTTCATCAACAATGTTCAATTTACAGATTTAAAACATCAAGAATTACATTCACTTGTTAATCAAATTTTATCTTCCTTAAAACTCAATCAAGAAATTACAAAACAAGAGATAAGGTTGAAGAAGATTGCACAAGTCTTTTATACTGGTTGAACCACTCCACATGTGACCTACATCCAGTCCTTAATCACCACCTGATTAAGATTTGTCCACTATCTTTAAGCAAGAAGGTTTACAAGCAAACACACATGCATATACTTCACTACTAAAAGATAATCACTTTCTTGACCCCAAGAAAGTACCCCTTGTAGATCCCACTACAAGAACCTTAATCACTTGAGAAACCCTTCTCAAGATTTTCCACAAAGATTCACAAAGAAACAAAAATGAAACGAATTCACCTGGAATTCTTGAACAATTCTTTGTCCTTCTCTTTCAAGAGTATGATGATGATGATGATTTTCACAAGTTCTTTCACAAATGTTTTTCTTCTTGGAATTTCACAAAGAAGCCTTTCCAAGATGTCACACAGACTCTCTAAAGTGCTTTTAGAAGTTGATTATCAGTTCTCACTCAATTGTCTTATGTTTCAAAATAGTTCAAGTCTATTTATAAAAGTTCAAACCCAGATAATCGATTATTTTAAAGAATAATCGATTATTTTGTTCTTCAGATTTCTGGAAATTAACCAAGAACAATTTAATCGATTATTTAGCTGGATAATCGATTATTCCAGAGAGTTGTTTTTGAAATAATCGATTATTTTGGCAAATAATCGATTATTACAGCAAGGCATTCCACTTAGCCCATTTGCTGAAATAATTGATTATATTTAACAATAATCGATTATTTTGAGTCAGTTCTTAAAACTTCATTTTAAGTCTCAAAATAATTTTCCAATGTTCTCAACTCATCATCATCTACTCCCTACTTGATTTTAGACAAGATTTGCTTAATGCACAAAGCACACACACAAGCACAAATATAACAATTCTTTTAACACTTTATTTCCTAAACACTATTACATAGCTATACTTCAAAGCATTTTTCTTGAACTTCCTTGACTTTGTTTTTGTGTTCAATGTTGTTGTTGCACACTTGTTGTCTCCGGCTGTTGTGATCATCAAAACTCTTTTTCAGCTCTCCTAAGCTCAACAGAGATGTCTCTGGGGAGTATTATTTCGGCAAGCCTCTCCAGGCTCAGTTATTCTGTACGATTGTTGGATTTTCTGAATTTTTTGCCTTTTTTGTCGATTTCGGCTTTTTCGGCTTTTTCTGTACAGAAATTAAAGTGCTAAAGAATTTTGAACTCGAAAGTGGAAAATTTCATTAATCAAACGGAATGAAATTTGTACAATGATGATAAAAAGAGTGGGGCACAGCCCGATCAATCAAAATAAACAAAAAGCAAGAAAACATAGCAAATGGCCGGTCTTCATTCCTCTGCCGGCAGATCCTGTGGAGGGTCTGGGAAGCGACGATGCAGCCAGACTGACAGGATGTCAAAATCCTGTCTCAGGGCGTCAATGCTGTGCTGCGCATTGTCGAATCGGGCGTCGATGCTCTGCTGCAACGCGTCGAAACGGGCATCAAAGTAGGCCCTGTCTTGCTGCGAGGTGTCGGCCTCTGTCTGCGGGTCCCCTTCACCCGGGAGCTCGATGTTCTCGAAAAGCTCACTGAAGGTGTCGTGGGTGGTCGCACGTACATATTGCCTCCCTGCCTTAGCAATGATCTTCATATTGAGCAGGGTGGCAGCATTGATAGGCTTGGGCGCCAACTCCCCCGCATCTACGCCATCAGGGCACCCCCAAGTCTCGGCGAGTCGTGAAAGAAACGTAGAGACCAAAATGTATCCTCGTCGAGCGTCGCTGCCCTCTCTTGCCCCCAGATTCTTTATATGCTCGAGAAAAAAGAATCTGGGGTTGGCCTTCTGCCTGGTGGCCATGCAGTAAAGAGCTAGCAGATCCTGCCGCGTTACTGACTCTGGACTCTTCAGTCTGGCGTGGATGGAGCCGGTGATCAGCTTGTGGCAAATCCGGAGCGCAGTCGGGAGCCGGGTACCCTTTACTCCAGCGTGATAATCCATCTGACCCGTGACCTCTCTCCACATCTCGGTCGGGGTCAGATTATCAGGGCACTCACAGACGGCGTCCCGATATTCCAACTGACCGGCTCGCCGAAAGAAACCAGCCTGGACGTTGAATTCATCCAGTGTGAGGGAGCGGTATCCTCCCTTCATCCAGAAGTCTACAGAGTAGACCGTTGCGCCGTAGCTGTTCGTCGACTCTGTGACACCGACGGTAGCCAGAAATTCCTTTGTCGCGGTCGGATAGATCTTAGGGTGGGGATCAAGGAGGAACCCCCATCCTATGGCATCGATGTAGCCTCTGACCTCATCTTCCCATTCCATTGCCCGAAGGATGCTGAAGTCGAGCACCCTCGACGGCTGGAAGACGAATGACTCGAGGAAATCCAACCTCTCTTGGTGCCGCGCGGTCATTTCAAGTTGCGCAGGGACCCTCTACCTCTTCCTTGAAGACTCGGCCATTTTTTTGGAATCGGAGGGATCTCAAACACACTCACAGATAAAGTATGCAGAGGAATGAAGATGTTGTGATGAATGAGAGGAGGAGAGACGTATTTATAGAAAAAATTAGGTCAGTACGGCCCGTACTGAATTCAGTACGGCCGTACTGATCTTATTGTTGATGTACAAAAGAATGGGCCAATACGGGCCGTATTGAATTCAATACGCCCGTATTGGTGTGGACGTTATGGCCAATACGGCCGTATTCATTTCAGTACGCCCGTATTGAGTTGAAAATTTGTTCATAACCCTAATTTTAGTACGGGCGTACTGAACATGGTACGGGCGCATTGTTTTTTCTGAAGTTCATTTTTTTTTCAATAAACAGAGAATAAGTGATCTTCCAGTACACCTATCATCTGTATGCATGTATGCGGTATGATGCACCTAATTCTATTTGATTTATTTTTCAAAAGAATTAACCGATGCGTTTCTTTGCTTGGATTTTTGCCATTCCTCTAGACGGGCTGTGCGCTGCCGATTTCTGTAACCGAGGAATGATGCGTGTTATATCGAGATTGGTGTCATCAACCCAGTGATCCTTCCCTTCCTTTAGAAGACGTATCAACCTTCCTATTGACCACTATATCTCCATGTTTCCACTAGATTATTCTAAAATCGTTTGGGACAAGAGAAAAGAAAGGAAAGATATTTTTGTTCAAAAGTTTGTGTTTTAGAGGGGATTATTATTGTTTTGAAAACGGTTTTTGTAAGAATGGCTGGCCAAGGTAGGCTCATGTGTTTAGGCTTGTTTGATTAAACACTTATGAAGTTAAGAAAGTCTTGTTATTGACGTTGTGATTCGACAACTTAGATAGTTTCCCTTGAACCTTTCTTTTTGAATTCAGCTCATGGTACCATCATGGATTTCTTTTGCTTTTTGATTGTCCTTATTTTTGCCTAAAACACCCCTTTGTGGCGTCTCAGCGGACCTTTGTTTTTTTTCATTTTTGCAACCCTAATTTTTGCCTAGGTCACCCTTTCGTGGGATTCCTAGCGGGTTCTTTGCTCTTATTTTTGCGCAGCCCCCTTTTTGGGTTTCCTGCCGAGCTTTTTTTGTTTTTAGGATTTTGTCCTTAAAGGATTTCTTTTTTATCCATGATGGCACTTGTCGAGGCCAAGGAAAGGTGCTCCAAGTTGTCACACACACATCCACATAAAAATGATGCGGGTTTATTGTTATTAAGACGATTTTAACCTCATTCATGCTTATTCAAACAGGGTTAAAAATAATGTGGTCTAGAAATTTATTGCAAGCAAGAAAAGAAGCAATAAGAACTAATAAAGAACGATTTTATTATAATTCTAGCGGAAACATGTGCCCTATCGAGGCTCGGGGGTCGGGCTGTCCCCGAGGAGTGATCTCTAACAATCATAAGGTCTATACATCCCTATCGGAAGAAGAAGAGCACTTGATGACGATGACCGGCCTTGACGCTTGTGAACCGACCTTCCTAAAGATCTGGCTTAAAGAACGTCGAGAAGGATCTTGGTTCCTCTCCGTCCTTTGATCTTTATTAGGGTTGTATCCTAACCCTTGTTTCCCCGGATTATCCTTAATAATGGGTAGCTTGGGAATTCCTTGGGAATCCTTGCCAAGTCCTTGTCCAGGCAAGTATCCGTTCTTGGTGAGCATGTAGGCTACCTTCTTCATTTCTCGGGGAAACGTTTCGACATTGGCAATCTCCAATGCTTGGAAGGCGGTCTCTAGAGCTTCCTCTGCTGCATCCACGTAAGGTATGGCAGATGGCTTGCTGATGAGTATGTCATCTTCGGCTTGTACGGTCACCAGCTTGTCACCCACTATGAATTTGACTTTCTGGTGGAGCGTAGAGGGAACAACTTTCGCATCATGAATCCAAGGTCGGCCGAGGAGACAGCTGTACGCGGGAGTAATGTCCATCACTTGAAATTCGACATTAAAGATGGTGGGTCCAATTTGGATTGGAAGATTGATTTCTCCCACCACTTCTCTTTTAGAACCGTCGAAAGCTCGGACGATCATGTTGCTCGGGCGCATTTGGATTCCCTTGATTTCCACTTGATCAAACGTTCTTTTTGGCATCACATTCAAGGAAGATCCATTATCCACCAAGACTTTAGCGATGTGATATTCCTTGCACTTTACAGAGATGTGCAAGGGCTTGTTGTGATTCGGTCCCTCAGCGGGGATTTCTTCATCGGTGAAAGTGAGGTGATCATTAGCCGTGATGTGACTAACAATCCCCTCAAACTTGTCTTGGGAGATAGTGTGCGACACGTACGCCTCGTTCAAGACTTTCAACAGAGCTTGCCGATGCGGTTCGGAGCTTAGGATCAACAACAACAGAGTAATCTTTGCTGGCGTCCTATGAAGTTGATCCACGATGGAGTATTCGCTCTGTCGGATATATTTTAATAGCTCGTCAGTCTCCTCCTCGGATTCTTTATTTTCCTCGGTTTTCTCTTTTTCTTTTTCCTTTCCTTTATTCTTGGGAGCTTTATCATGAAGATCTTCGGGAGTGTAGATCCTGCCACTCCTAGTCATGCCCCCAAGTCCAGCGATGTTAGAGATATCGCTATCGGCAGAAGAATGGATGTCGTATATCCATGGCACAGCTTTATTCGATTCGTAGGGAAAAGGTCTTGGAGCAGTGATCTTCAACGGTGTCGGACCTTCCCCTTTATTCGTCTTGATTACCAACAACGGAGTTGATGTGCGTTCGCTTGGCGCGGTTGTTGGCTTACACTTAATAACAAACAGCGTGCGATCCATTCTGAACATATGCATCGATTAATCCTTTCTTTTTATTAATGTTATTAATGAATTACTAGGAGAGATGTATGCAAATGAATGACTATGAAATGCAAAGGCAATTGAAAGATTTCATAGATCTCAAAAATTCGATTTATTAATCAAAGAAAGTGTACAACTCATTATACAATGCTTCGAAGCAAATTTTTACAAAATGAGAAAAGCCGATAGAAACCCACAGGCGGGTTCATGTTTCTTCTCCATTCAACTTCGGCTTCCTCTACATGACGGGCCATTGCTTCGGCTTGCGTATGGACCGCTTGGCTCATATTATCACTAATCTTTTGAGCGTCCTTCGCCTTTTGAATATAGTAGTTGATCATGGCTTGCAGCTCATTAAGGTCGTCTTCGGCTCGATCCTTCTCCTCTCGGAGCTTAGCCATATGTGCTAATCCTTCCCTTTCCTTCTTGCGAAAATCGGAAAGGCTTGCGGTTTGTTGTTGAGCAACTTCCCGCCATTGCTGCGCATCGGATCGAGTCAAGAGTAGATCATCTTGCATATCCTTGATCAACTGTGCCTGCCTTGCGTACTCGGCTTCAAGGCGTGCTATCTTTGCATCGACATCTCGGAGTTGACTACTCGGTTCGACCTTTGGCATTTTGGATGCCCGAATAGCCTTCTCATTAAGGTTAGCACACTCGTCCTTGAGCCGCTCTATCTCATGGTCTTTTTTCTTGCACTGCCTTTGTAGACCGTCAATGGCGAAACTGGATTCTTCGCTTTTCTCCTCAAGAACTCTCATCTGAGCTCCCATGATTTCCAGCTTCTTGGTCAAGGCATCGACTTGTTCTTGCAGCAACATCCTCGTGACTGCGGTTGCGCAAGAGGTGGATGGTTGGGGCACTCCCCTCTCGCTCCTCCAAGTCTCGTAGTCAGTGGAGACGGATACCCGAGGCTTTCCAAGCTCTCGATCTCCCTCGTAGATTGGTCTCTCCCATGTTCTAATGACAGCGTGCATGTCCCTTTGATGCTCGAAATCAAAGGAGAAACACAATCCTCCAAGCTCCTCTTTAGTAGGAACAATCTGAGTCCTCATAAGTTGCCTCATAGCCAATCTAGGTGAATAAGCTATGCAACCTCTGAGGCCCATCAAAGGTACGCTTGGGTAACTGCCGCATCTCATCAATACGTTGCTCGGACGGAACCAAGGACAAACCCATGTGAAGTGCTCGATGCTCCACTGTTCCATCTCTTCCTTCCATTCGGAAGCATAACGGCGGCATACGGGGATCTTCAAAAAGCTCCTCAACGGATCGGGGAAAGTCCCCATGTGACTAGAGGCGTAGAAGTGTGTGATGCTCCACACATATAACAAGGAGGTGCAGCATCGGATAATCTTCCCTTGCTTCTGCTGAGATATGTTGACAGAAAGCAAGGTGTCGGCAAGAATGGCAGGCACGGGACTCTTCATGTGCACGTCCCATGCGAAGAAAGCATCCATAGCGGCATGGTCCACTATGTTAGCGTGAAAGGGGAATATGACTGTCCCAAACACGGCTAACGCTAGAGTCTTGTTGAAAGCTAACCAATCTCCCTCACCAGCTAAGGAAGAAAGGTGATCCTCAATCATAGCGAGCTTCCAACCTTTGATACTGCCGTTCCCCACTAAGGCAGATGATCGTGATGGTAGTTTGACTTGGGTAGCGACCCTCTCCACGGCCACATAATTACCATGAAAAACATAGACTCCTGCTGATTTGGGCCATCGCAGCATGAGCTCGTACTCCTCGAGAGTAGGAACTAAGTCAAACTAGGGGAACTCGAAGCAATGCAGATCGAGACTCCAAAAGTGAACCAATGCTCTCAGAAAGGCCGGATCCACACATATCTTCATCAAATCGAGGACTCGTCCATATGATTTCTCGAACTCAACACGAGCCTCATGTGGCATCAAAGAACAGAGGTGGTCCAACCTCTCGGCACGGTATAACAAGAAGTCCACTTTCTTCAACTGCCCTTGCACTCCCCTAGATCCCTCCATGATCTTCGATAAGAATGCATGATATGAGATGATGGCGTTGAATATGCATGCATTGTGTTTATTCAACTAAGCATTATCATGTTTTCAGGATGCTCCTAAGATGATGCATGATATTGCTTGGTTTGGATAAATAACTTTTTTTTTTTGGGTATTTTGTTTTTTGTATTTTTTGGGTGAAAAGGGAAACTACCTACATGAATGTGATGAGGGTAGATGTTAACACCATGTAATGGAAGGTTCTTATTCCTATTTATTCTTATTCTAAAAGGGGAATGTTGTATGTTTAAAGAATGCAATGTATGCTCAAACAATGTCACATAAACAATGCACAAACAATTCACTCATCCACGAACAGTCACGAGCGAATCACGAGGTAGGGGTATCCTGCAGACAAGTGCATATTCAAGGAGGTTCTAACTGTTCTCACCAGTCTAAGGCCCCCAAGGTGCCCCCATTATAGGGACCCAATCCCTTTCGTCGTAAGTCGATGGAAAGCTCCAACGCACTGTCGGACTTGAGTTCATGGTTTTCACCTTGAGTGATGCTTTCCGACAACGGTCTACGGGCACCTATAGACCCATTCGACAACCGGCCGTACTAGCATCCACTCCCTATGGCTTTCCACTCATGCCCCCGGGTATAGAGGGAACTGTTGTGTGCAAAGGTTCGTATGCAGTTTATATTTCAAACAATTGCGAAAATTTAAACACCCAACAGTTATTAAAGCCAATTAGGTAAAACATATTATCATACAAGCGAGGGGTAATGAAGTAATTTTAAACTATCATTTTAGAAATAATCCATCATTAAATGGGACTGACTCTCGAGGCTTCCCCAGTGGAGTCGCCATCTGTCGCCACCCGCCGAAACGGACATTGGCATTCGCGACGATGGTTGGACTCTCTTTTTTAGTTTTGAAAAATGATGGATTGTTAGAACGACTTATTCTCAAACTGAGACCTCATCGAACTAACAATTTTGTTAAATGATTCTCACCAATCCGTGTTAATCCCAAACGGGACCCTCCATGGATTAGTGGTTTTCGCAAAAAGGGGTTCTTGGAGTCGCCACCAATGTTTTACTCAAAACATTGGAAAAAGACATAAGGCAATTGATTTTCGCAAATCAACTTTGGCCATTACAACCAGAGTTGGGTAAGGGAGTCGATTACGTGTGGGGAAGGTGTTAGCACCCCACAACGCCCCTTTCGGGTTCCCTATGATGGATTATTTCATAAATAATAGAGTAAAATTACTAAACTACCCCTATTTATTAGAACGATTATAAGTAAACTATCTACATGATGAAAGCTTTAAACGTGCAATGCAACAATCAAAAAGTGATAAATGAAAGCGGTAAAAGAAAGGATTTGGAAAGAAACCTTCGAAGCGGGCTTTTATATATTCAAAAAGGAGTTAGGAGGCTTTTTGGCGCTCCTTCCCACTACACGTTCGCTCGCTCCTTTCCCTAAAAATAAATATTAACTATGGAAATCAAAGAGATTTCCCTTCGACTTGTTCGAGTCTCAAGCTAAAGGCTCGTGAACTCAAGAACTTAGTCGGATCAGCTCTCAGAGAGATTTCTAGGGCAGAGAATAGCTCAAAAACCCAAAAATACTCAGCCAGAGGGTGGAGAAATGCTCCAAATGTGTGGAAGGACAAGCCAATGACGTCCTATTTATAGGATTGAGGCGCAGTACGGCCTAAGGAGTCAATACGGCCCGTACTGAGTTTTTGAACTACAGTACGGCCGTAGTGAATTCAGTACGGCCGTATTGATTTCATTATGGCCGTATTGTAGTTCAAATGGCTCAGTACGGCCGTACTGAACCTCTAGGAGGGCGTATTGAGCTCCAATCCTCACACACCCTTATTCTAAGCTACTCTAAGACTTCTAGACCTACAAAGAATCATCCTAGGGTCTTCCAGGAGTCCTTCCGGCTGACTTTCCTTCGGTCTTCGAGAGTCTTTGAGTCTTATTTCCGACCCGGACAATTTTAGGGGTCTACAAGGAGCTCCCTCTTTCTCCATGGACTAGGAGGAAGGATGATGGTTGAATGTTCCTCAAGGGTGGTGGAAAAACAATATTGAAGGGTGGAGGTCAAGGTGGGTGAAAATGGAGAAAAGAAGGAGGAAAATGTTTATGGTGCTCTTGGCTAGCTCTTTTCACCAAGGAATGGTGGAGGCTACTCAAGGGAAACTCAAACTATCTTTAGGGTAGAGAGGAGAGGAGGTTGGGCGTGAGGACCCTAGGAGACTAAGGAAGGTTGTTGAGGCACAAAGGCTCACTCAAAATGCATATAATTCAAAGTGGGTACAAGGTGGAGGGACTAGAGTACTTATAGAGAGAGGGGAGCATCTAGGGTTTCTTGGGAGCATTTGGCCAAAAATTTCAATCCCAAATGCACCCTAAATGAACCCTAGATGCAGCCCAAATGAAATGGCTCTCATCTCTCCAAAAAGTCTGAAGTACCCTTAGTCCTAGAAAATGAAAGAAATAGACTTTTGACCTCACAAGTCAAGGTTAAGTCCCTAAATAAATCCTAAGACTAATTTTGTCCCATAATACAAAGGCTAATTAAAAATACAAAATAAAATCCTAATATCTAATGTACCTCAAAATACAAGGGCAAAATAGGGAAGGAAAGCAACAAGCTAAGGAGAGGGCCCAAAATCCACACACATGATGATCATGGCTTTTGGTGTGGTGTGTTCTTCATCTTCCTCTACTCTCCTATCCATGGACCTTGTGATAGGCCCTATATGATATCTCAAGGATGGTCCTCCATCATTATCACTCCGGGGCAACAGGGCACTCCATTGAAAACTATAGGGCCTTGAGGTTTCACATACAAGAGCTTATCGACATCGGGTGGCTCAACCTTGAGGTCAATGCACCAAATACCAATGAACGGTCAGGATAAGTAGCAATGTTGGAATAGTCTGTTGAAAAGCTATTAGGGGTTTCTTTTTTTAAAAAAAATTGCTTTAAATTCATGCTCAACTCATGACCTTTGCCCATGGTCACGAGTTCACACAAAATAATGGTTTTTTTTACATTCAACCAATAATATACGTCATTTCTACAAATCTCCGTTTCATTCTTTTCTCATCATTAAACTCTAAAACTAATCATAACGACAAAAAAAAAAACAAATGTGACTGAAGATAATGAAATTAGTCAAACTCCGAACATATATGACGCATTATATGAGTTTGAGGCAGATGAGAAGATCATTGAAACACATAGTTTATTGAGGATGTTGAAAAACTAATCTCAGATAAGGAGAAGATAAGAAAGTGATCTGATGTGGGACCATAGGATTATCAAAAGGAATCGTACATAAAAAAAATTCAACTCAATTTGGTCGAAGCACAAATCTTGGGTCATTAAAGGACTTTCAACACCCATAGGTCGGAGCAACATCTTTTTCATTGGTGTATGGGATGAAGGTAGTGTTACTTATCAAGGGGAACCCAATCACAAGGATTCATATGTGTTTAAACGATCTTCATCTAAAAGACAATGGTCCTCCCTAAAGTGGATGGCAAAAAAGCTCTACGCTCAATGAACTTTAACAAAGCAAAGAAGTATTAGGCTTGAGAAACATCACATGCAAAATCCCGCTAGGATGAAAACCCGTAAAGGGTGTCCTAGGAAAAAGTTAGGACCAAAAGAAAAGGAGCAAAAGTTCCCATAGAATACATTCTAAGAAAAAATTAAAGATTTTAAAAAAATAAAATAAAAAAATAAAAATAAAAACAAGTGACAACTCTCCAAGTTGAAAGCCAAAAGGTGACTTGAATACCTTTACAAGAGGACAAAATTCTATGAAGACTCTGTCTAAGACTCAGACATGCAGTTTAGGGTAATTAGGAGAATGACTATGATCATTATCCAAAGAAGTGTTTTTTTAAACACTGACCTACCTTGGCCACCCATTCTTTCTAAACACCTTTTTATTCCTTGATTGGACAAGAGAAAATAAAGAAAAGGATGATTCAAGGAATACAAAGGAGAAAAAGAAAGTCACCTTCTAAAAACTAAAATCAAAACATGCATTGCACGCATCCAAAAGCGTTTCATACACTTAGAAAATTTTCTTATCCAAGCAAGATTATTCAAAGAAAAAAAAACTTGCACAAATAAGCATTCAACATTTTTGCATCCCAAAAGGAAAAGCCAAAAAATGAAAACACAAGTTCCAATTCACATTCTTTGAACAAGAGGTAAAAGTAGCCTAAACTAGGGGCATCAGCAACGCCAAGCCTAGACATCACTCAAGAGGGGATAGGATTCCAAGCCACAATCCTTCTTAAACAAAATTTCATTCTCGCTCAGCATCTCAAGGGTGCAATTCATCAAGTTCAAAGCACTCCATCAACAAATTGCTCAATCGAATAAAAGATATGATCACAAGCCACAATCTTTCAGAAAATTTCTCTACCCACCAATACAAGGGCATTTTCGAATAATCAAATGCAAGCAATCAATTCAAGCATCAACAATCGGCCTAGAGAGGCTACAAATAATACTTACCATACCATCTCACAAGAAAGATGACCCATCACCCATCAGCATAGGGGAACTACCTACAAGCGATCCTCGTCTTCATCAAAGAAAAGAGATAATTAGATAACCAAACTCTACAAGATCCCAAGGAATCCATATAAACACCCCAGTACTTAAGATGTCACTTCAACAAGAAACAATCTGGAAACACATCCATACAGAACCCACTCCAAATGATCAAAAATCATCAATCAGGAAAGCCCAACAATCATATCACAGAAATCACAGCAAAAGTCTGGAGAGACGGTACTCACCTCTCGATTCGGTACACGACAAAGCTATAAGGGAAATGTCTGGAGAGATGGTACTCACCTCCCGAACCAGTATATGACAAAGCTGTAAGGGAAAAGTCTGGAGAGATGGTACTCACCTCCCAACTCGATATACGACAAAGCCATAAGGAAAATTTTTGGAGAGACGGTACTCACCTTGTGATCCGATATACGACAAAGCCATAAGTGAAAGGTCTAGAAAGATGGTACTCACCTCCCGATCTGGTATATGACAAAACCGTAAGGAAAAAGTCTGGAGAGGCAGTACACACCTACCAATTTGGTATACGACAAAGTCGTAAAGGAAAAGTCTAGAGAGACGATACTCGACAAAATCACCATTGGGCCGGTTGAAGTCCCAAATATCAGTCTAACCTAGAGAGGATGAGCTCAAAACATACTCCCTCTTCAACGAGTTATAAATAAAACAACACGCTACCATGAGACAAGCAAAAGCAGCAAGAGGCATTTACATCAAGCCAGAAGCCTGGATGACGTAATTTACCACCCTTACACCCAACAGAGCATACAAGTCAACACTTAGTTGCTCTAAAGGGAAAGGATACTGGTAGACACCATCTACCCAAAGTAAACGATGTGGAGATATCCACACTGTTGGAGCAAAGAGAAGATTCAGATGAAGCAGCAAAAGAGATGACAGAAAGCATTCTCACAGATCCTGAAACCTAGATGGTGTAGTTTATCACCCTTGGCACCCAACGGAGCGCACAACCCAACACTCAATTTCTCCAAGGGGTAGGGATATAGCTAAACACTGTCTAAACGAAGGAAATAACATGGAGGCATTTACTGACAAAGCAAAAGTGAAGACCCAAATTTTCCACCTCACCATCATAGGAAAAAACAATTAGAACAAATAGCATGAAGAATCTACTCGAAGATGGAAGATCAAGTGTACAATTTGCCACCCTTGTTACCTAACAAAATACGAAATCCAACACTCAACAATTTCGAAAGGCGAGGATATAGGTAAACCCACCTATCTATCCCAAAGGAAATGTCTAGGTCTTTACTTACCTTTGGAAAAGCAATACCTAGCTATCCCAAAGGACAAGTAAAGAGGGGCATATGTTGACACCTAATTTTGTCTGGGGCATAATGACAAGGAAATGGACATCAAGCATGAAGAAAATGAGTCCTCGAAAGGCTAGAAACGACGCGACAAGACATTAGAGGACCCAAAGCCAAATAAGGGTGATTTAGGAGCATAGAATAGGTCATTCCCAAACTAGAACGGGTCGTTCCAACTTCCTCAAAAGGGCTAGAAACCCTAGCTCAGAACTGGTTGTTTCTAATCCAGAATGGGTCGTTATGACATAGGTTATTATGAGTAAAATTCAAATCCAGAACGGGTCGTTTCGATTCTAGAACGGGTCATTTTAGATTTAAATTTTACCCTTAACATAATAGTCCAGAACGGGCCATTCCGGAACTGGATCGGGTCATTCTGGTTAGTTTTGACATCTATAAATAATCGCATCAAGCACTACTCAAAGGACCGAAAAAATACCTGAGAAAGTCCCATAAAGCTAAAAAAAATTTCTCTTTCCTTTTGTATTTCTTGAGAGATTGTGAGGCACATTGTAGTGTGTAAGATAGCCAAAAAGTGCCTAAAGATTTCCATATTTGAAGAATCAATAAAGCTCGATCAAGAGGTATTTCAGTTAATATTCTTCTCATTCCCTTACTTCCTCGTTTTAATAAATATTGTTCTAAATAAAAGGAATAATCATGTAGACGCCTTAGGGTAAATCGTGTAATTTAAATTTCATGTATTTAAATAATCATCTATAAAGGGGAATTAATATTTAAATTGATAATTCTTATTATGCTAACTTCGTCATAGGATACCGATTTAGGGCGTTACGAGGGTTCTTAATACCTTCCTTACACATAACTGACCCCCGAACCCAATTTTGGTTGTTTAGACCGATATTGGATTTTCAAAAGTCTTTGCTTTTCCAATTTTTTGAGTAAAACATTGGTGACAACTCCAAGAACCTATTTTCAAAACCATTGTGTGAGAATTAGTCTAGCATCTGGGCATTCCTCAATTAATGAGATTTTTAAAAATGGTAGTCTAAACCATTGGTCGTAAGATTGGAATTTTTCAGGTTACGACATGTCCCTATCCCTAAACTCGGTAAAAATTGATTGCATTTACATGATGAATATTTTAATCAACAAATGATGAAAAGGGTATATGATCCTTTTATGATTATGCCTAATCCAGATGTCAAAAAATTGAGATAGTTGTTATTGGATGCATTTTCTATTCATCATAAGAAAATATAAGGCATGAAAGCCTTATATATTTGTCCCTATCCCTCACCTTAGGAAAAATTGGTTGCACTTACATGATGATTCTTTTAGTCGGAAAATGATGAAAGAAGTATATGATATTTTTATGGTCGATCGTAATGCCAAAAAATTATAGACGGTTATGATTCGATGCATTTTGGTATTCAGTAGGGGAATATATATAGTATTAAAACCCTATATATTTGTGTTTGTCCCTGAAGTCGGTGAAAACCACTTACATTTACATGATGGGTGTTTTGCTCAGCAAATGACAAATAGGGTATATGATTCTTTTTTTATTATGCTCGAGCCTGATTTCAAAAGGTAGAGATGGTTGTTTTTCGATGCATTTAGTATAGGGTAATAATGCCTTATATATGTCCCCAAGATTTTCATGCCTAGCGATGTCAGACTTAACATCACTTGATGTTCCATCTGCTTGCATGTCTTTTGCAATGTGGGGTGTGGTTCATTCGGTGATGTCGAGTTTGGTGCACATGGGGGTGTATGATTGGTATTTGCAATGTTATTGTTTGTTGGCTCCATGCTCGTGCATCAAAGGATTGGCATGCATCCCTTTTCATATTTTCCTCTAGCCTTGACGACTTAGTGGATATGCTCAGTTCTTGTGGTTCCTGCCTATTAAATGGTATTCATGTGGTTTAGAAGGCTAGTTCCACCCACACATCTTCTCAAGATTATTGGAGGATTTGAAAGTAGTGCACGTGGTGCATGCTAGGTATGTACCTTAATGTCCCTATCCCTAAACTCGATAAAAATTGATTGCATTTGCGCTCTCTCCCCTCTTTCTTGCTCTAATTTTCATCTTTGTTTATTCTCCTCTCTCTCTCCCTTCTCTCCCATCTCTCTCTCATCTCTCATCTCTTTTCTCTTTTTTTTTTCTCTCCATTTTTCCATCTTCCTTTTCTCTCTTTTCATGGCCTTTCGTCCCTTGTTTCTACATTTTCTTCTCTTTTTAATTATTAAATATTTAAATTTGGCCAATAGTTATTTTTATAAAGTTTAATCTTAAAATTTCAACATATATTTACAATCAATTGTCTATAGTAGAAATTAAAGTTTATTTATCCAAACATTATTTATTGAATGATATAAATTAAAATTGAAATAATTCAAAGTCTGTAAATCTCAAATATTGCTTCTTCAACAAACAAATAGAAAAATGAAAATTCGTGATGCCACTCTAGCGTAACTCATCATGTAGGCTATTCAACATAATTTAGAAAAATCTAGTCAGTTCCGATCCTGGAAAGTATAAACCACATTACATGAGAAGCAAATAATATGATATGCTTATACACTTAATGATGAACACGCCTAGTTGAAGTGATCGTTATTCTTCAACTATCTCCATCTTCAAGTCCAATCTTTTCTTGAGGTTGTAGGAAGAACACAGATTGAATCTTCATGCTCCAAAATCTTGAACGGAAGCAACAATGGTAGTGCACTGTTCTTGAAGGAGAAGAAGAGGCTTGATGAACCAAAGTACAAAGGAAGGATTCCTTTGTGAAGGTTCTTAAGGAGAAGGTATTCTCCACGATCTAGGACTCTTGAAAGAGAGAGAATTTTCTGAATTCTAATATCATATATAATCAAAAGTGATTACAAAGGTAGAAGAAAGACTTATATAGAGTAAGGAAAATTGTGGTGCAAGCTAGGCTAACTATGGTTCAAGAGAACCATGGTTAGCTTAACTTGATCGACCTAGTTGGTTTAGGAGGCTTGTGGAGCAAGCTTCTAACTAAAAAGCTTGGGAAGCAAGCTAAGTTAGAAGCTTGTAGCACAAGCTTCCCAAGTGTGCAATGCAAGCCAAAGCAATTCGGCCAAGATGAAAAAGGCTAGGCGGCCAAGGCTTGTTCCAACATGTAATCCAATCCAAAAATCTTGGAATTGGTTTAGTTAAGTTCACCAAATGATGGTGAGACCTAGAAAAATCAATTCCTTGGAAAATATGGAGGAAAATAAGCCTAATATGTAAAATTTTGTCTAGGCCCAATCCTGACCCAATTACTAGTTGCACCTACAAACCTTACTATTTGTCACCCCACTTCTACTATTGAGAATATGAAAATGAATGACCCTTAATACAAGGTCAAATGGAGCAAAAGTTTCCAAGTAACATACTCTAAAATCAAAAAGGAATATCCTATAAGAAAGAAAGAAAGTGTCTCACAAATACAAAGGAAAAATGAACCTATACAAATAACTATTGTATACAATCATATGAAAGGTCTTCAAAATTAACCTATTCCTCTTGGGTCCTTCAATGTATCACCTCTTGGTCTTCTTGGCCTCGGCAAGATTCCATCATCCCTTCCCTATTGGAAAAGATTTATTCTCAAATCTTGAGAATCTTCTCTATAGACATCATTACCTACAATTATAAAAAAATTTGATGTTGAGACCTATGGTTTAGAGATCCTTTTAAAGATCTCATCAATTAGGGAATGCCTGGACACCAGACTAATCCCTAATTAATGTTTTTGAAAATGGTTCATGGAGTCGCCACCAATGTTTTACTCAAAACATTGGAAAAACAAAAGGTTTTTAAAAATCCAATAATGGCCTTGATAACCAAAATTGGGTTCGGGGGTCGGTTACGTGTAGGGAAGGTATTAAGCACCCCTACAGCGCCCTCAATCAGTACCCTATGATGAAGTTAATGAGATAAGAATTAATAAATTAAATATTTGATCCCCTTTATTAATGATTATTTACATGAAATTTAAATTACACGATGAATCCTAAGATGTCTACATGATTGTGTTTATTATAGCAATATTTGAAAAAAAAGAGGAAGTGAAAGATGGAACAAGAGATTGATGAGTAATACCTCGTAGCAAGCTTTATTAGATCTTCAACTATGGAGATTTTAGGTGCTTTGTGGCAACCTTTCACACTACAATTGCCTCACAAAACTCAAGAAATACAATAGGAGAGAGAGAGAGAAATTTTGAGCTTTAAGGAGTCTTGGACAAAATTTTGTGGCCCTGAGAACTATGCCTGAGCTGTCTATTTATAGACATCAAAAAGTTGCCAGAATGGCCTGTTCCAAAATCGAAACGACCCGTTCTGGATCCGACCATTTTGTGTTAATTTTGTAACCGGAATAGCCCGTTCTAAAACTAGAACAGCCCGTTCCAGAGATGAGTTTAACACATAATTGACAAAACTGGAACGGCCGTTCCAAACAAGGATTTTTAGGCCTTTTTAATAACTTGGAATGGCCCGTTCCAATTTAGGAACGGCCCATTCCAGTTAAAGTTTTAACCTTTTTTTTAGGAGCTTAGAACGGCCCGTTCCAAATGTAACGACCCGTCGTAGGTCGTCACATCAATAACTAATATGAAAACTAAAATAAAATAATACATAATAAAGAAAATATAGCAAAGGCTAGCTACACTAGAGTGTAAATATACAATAACGTATAAATTGTTTTCATCATATAAAACATAATTTTATAAAAGAGTCATCATTCGTAAGGTTATACAATCATCCAAAAAGATAATGAATATACAATGTCATGAAGACATCAAAATAAGACACCCAAGGTGCTAGTCAAGCTCTAAGCCTAGCCACTTCTCAAAGCAGCTACCAAAAGACTCCTTGTTATCCCAAAGCCTCACACTTGATCTGTTCCCCCACATAGTGAGATCATCACAGTCCACATCATAGAAATATAAGGGTTAGCACGTATAAAACCAACCATAGTACAATAAAATGAAATATCATTAAACTAGATATTCATCAACAGTAGGTATCCATACCAAGGGAATGACAACATTATACAAGTCATTTCCATGCCAAATATAAACCAATCCAATTTCCAATGTATACACATCCATGCCAATGCATACATATTCTATGATAATAAAGAATCCATAACCAATGTATACAATCCATGCCAAATGCATACATATTCCACATCCAAACCAAAATCACACCACTGTATAATCCCATGAAGTAGCCAACACATCCAAACCAAATGTTGACCTCAACACATCCAAACCAAGTGTTGAATTCGTGAACATGTCACCTGCCCATGTCACACACCTAACCTCTCATGGAAAATATACAGTTGGGTTACGTCGTCACGTAACCCTGGTGATCGCGGCCACTTCATCCATCGGTATGACTCGGCCTTGCCCCCATACCGGTAGCAAATAAAATACTTAGAGGAGTACTTTAGAATCCACCTAACATCTGAAGTGGTTTATTATATAATCTTTGGAAAAGTTCCATATTGGAATCCTCACCAAGGGACTCCCAAATTCCATATTTTTCCAAAGATTATATCCAAATCTCACTAAGAGATATTACAATCTATACCATAACCTTACTCCTCTAAGTCCTATTAGCTTTCCAAACCAAACACACATAAGCACATTCCATAATTACATTCAATCTTTTCCAAAACCATGTCACATTCCATAAAAACTCAATTTTAAAAGGTTTTTCTCAAATAAACCACGCGCCTAGCGTAGTGGTATTTGCGCCCAGCGCAACTAAAATTGGGAGCCTATCAGGCTTTGCCCGCTTAGCGCGTCACCATGTGCGCTCAGCCCATGACTATATGCACTCAGGGCGCTTGAGACAGAGAGCCACTGGAAATAGCCCACTCAGCGCATAGACCCGTGCGCTCAGCCCATTTTGAAATGCGCTTAGCCCATGGCTAAATGCGCTTAGCACGCTCTAGACAGAAAGCTCTGTTCTTCAATGCGCTCAGCGCGCTGTCGCGTGCGCTCAGCGTGCATCTTGACAGAAAGTTGTGTTCATTAGTGCGCTCAGCGCTTTGTCGCGTGCGCTCAGCGCGCATGCATCAGACAGCGCGTCGGAAGTTCGAAAACTCTGATTTTCAACCCCAAAATCCATCCCAAATGAATTCCAAACCAAATTTATACAATTCTGAACCATTATAGAGTATAAACACCATCCAAAAACAACATATTAAGTGATAAAAACAAGTATTAACCATTAATCCATGAAAATTGTAGAAAATCATGAAGAACCCTAACCAAACCCTTTCCAACTCAATACAACCTCAATCATGCGTAAAACATGGAATCAATGTGATATTTCAACTCCATACATACTAGATTAAGTCTTATAAGTACTACCCTTACCTCAGAAACTTCAGAAATGCAAGATTTGAACAAAACCCTCAAATTCCCGATTCAAACTTCAATCTCACTTTTCAAGGCTTTAAAGGTTGAATCTCTTGAAACTCTAGTTGTGAAGATTGATCCTGGCTTGATAAGCTTCCCAAATGTGTCCTCAGCTTCCCTTCGGACTAGAGCCCCTCTCGCTACTTTTTCTCTCTAGAACTGTCGTTGTTTGACAAATGAGAGCCTCCAGTCTTAAGTCCCTATATATAGCCATTTTTCAAAATTTCAAAATTTCACCCTTAGCACCTATTCACCTCAAATATCCTATTCCTTGAAGTATTTCAACTCCCTAAGCTCTAAAGCAACCTCAAATTCACTCAGAAAGACCGGATTTATCTTATGTTCCTATCCTTCAATCTCTTATCCATCATATTCCTTTTCATGCAATACTCACAATTCACCACCATATGAAATGCAACATGTATCAACACACAAACAAACATCACTTTCAGATACATATGCTTGGAATAATGAGTTGCATGCCATAATACTTCACTTAACTAAGATGAGAAGGAAGGTGATCAGTCTTCTTCCCTCTTAGTACCAATTCAGTATAATGGTGTACAATGCATCATTCACCAAATTCATGCACACACATGCCTATATAAACCTCTCAAAACATCAACCTCTCATCTCATACTATAAAATCACTACCATGCTTAAACAACTAATCAAAACCACATCAACATACAACATGCACAGAGGTAAGTACATTTGAAATCCACATGTCCATAATCCAATCCAAATCCATATAAAAAAAATATACATACATGCATACATATATACATATATATAGAGAGTATATCTACCAAATAGCTCGGTATTTCCATGGCGTTACACCAAACTAGGGTTTTAGTCCCATTTTGTAAATTGGAACGGCCCGTTCCGGTTTTGGAACAGCCCGTTCCAGGCTACTAAAACCAACTTATTTGGGCTTTAGGCTTTTTGATGTCATGTCCTGTTGTTTCCATGCTTTGGGAGCTTCTTTCCTTCGATAATGGAATTCCATTTCCTTGTTTGTATGCCCCGGATGAAATTGGGTGCCTACAACTGCCCCTCTTTACTTGTCCTTTGGAATAGCTATGTGTTGCTTTTCCGAAGGCAAGTAAAGACGTAGACATTTCGTTCGGGTCTTCTCCTTGTCTCTTTGGTGTTGGCGCTTCTATGTTTGTTTCCCTTGGATAGATGTATTTGCTCGTACAAGGTTGACAAACTGTACACCTGATCTTCAGTCTTCGAGTAGAAGCTCCATTGTTTCTCTTGTGATAATGTGTTCCTTTATTTGTAGCTTGTTTCACTCTAAGGTCAGGTAACCCTCTTCAATCTTGTACTAGTTTTGGGGATCTAGCAACCCTTTCACTCTAAGGTCAGGTAACCCTCTTTGTTGCTGTAGTATTTTCATAGCTCAGCCTCTCTAGGCTGGACTGATATTTTAAGGCTTCAACCGACCCACTCTAAGGTTAGGTAACCCTCTTTGTTGTTGAAGTAGTTTCGTAGCTCAGCCTCTCCAAGTTGGACTAATATTTTAAGGCTTCAGCCGGCCCACTACTAAGGTCAGGTAACCCTCTTTGTTGTTAATTAGTTTCGTAGCTCAGTCTCTCCAAGCTGGACTGATATTTTAAGGCTTCAACCGGCCCACTGCTAAGGTCAGGTAACCCTCTTTGTTGTTGAAGTAGTGTTGTAGCTCAGCCTCTCTAAGCTGGACTGATATTTTAAGGCTTCAGCCAGCCTACTACTAAGGTTAGGTAACCCTCTTTGTAGTATTTTCATAGCTCAGCCTCTCTAGGCTGGACTAATATTTTAAGGCTTCAGCCGGTCCACTACTAAGGTCAGGTAACCCTCTTTGTAGTATTTTCATAGCTCAGCCTCTCCAAGCTGGACTGATATTTTAAGGCTTCAGCTGGCCCACTACTAAGGTTAGGTAACCCTCTTTAAACTTGTACTTGATGTCTTTTCCTTGGTGTTGTGGGATGAAAGACTGCCCCTAGGTGGATGGGCAGGAGATGTTTGATGTGCCCCTATGTTGGTGGGCATAGAAGTGGATGGCTGGCAGGGATTCTAGTGTTTCCCTTGCCATATGAGTATTGTGATGCCTCTCCAAGCACTGTTTGTGGTAGGTATTTTTTTTAATTTCATTTTTATTTAGCTTCGGCTCTTTCATCTTTGAAGCTTGTCTTTTTCTGCTATTTTTATAAATGCTTTGGCTTTTTCAACATTTATGAAGCTCAACTTTTTCTCATGTTGTTTTTGTTCTCTATTGTCATCATTCACTACAAAAAAAAAGTCAATTTAGCCACCGAAATTAGCAACCAATTTTTTTTCGTCGCTAATAGCGACATAATTAGTGACCGAATCTGATTTGGTTTCAAATTTTATTTAGTGACCAAATTAGCGACAGAATTTTTTAGTGGCAAATAATCGGTCGCTAAAATAATAATTGTTGGTTAAAATAACGACGGAACGGTTTCAGTCGCTAAAAAAATAAAAAATATTATTATTTATAATAATTTTAGTGACCAAATTAAAATTTTTCGCTAAAAAAATAAAATATTATTATTTATAATAATTTTAGCAACCAAATTAAAATCAGTCGCTAAAAAAATAAAAATATTATTATTTATAATAATTTTAGCGACCAAATTAAAATCGTTCGGTAAAAAAGTAAAAAAAAATATTATTATTTATAATAATTTTAGCGACCAAATTAAAATCGTCGCTAAAAAAATAAAAATATTATTATTTACAATAATTTTAGTGACCAAATTAAAATTGGTCGCTAAATAAATAAAAAATATTATTATTTATAATAATTTTAGCGACTAAATTAAAATCGGTCACTAAAAAAATAAAAATATTATTACTTATAATAATTTTAGTGACCAAATTGAAATCGGTCGCTAAATGTAAATTTTTTTAAAATTTTTAAAATATATTTCTTTTAAATGAAAGCAAATATAAAAATATATAATATTATTTTTATAATGATAAAAATATTAATGATAGGAAATAAAAATCATTACCCTCCCAATAAAATTAATTTGTTTTTTAAAATAATACAAATTATATTATTTAAAATAGACAATTAATATATCATGATGTATTAAAAATGACAAACATAATGCTATAAAAGAAAATTAAATAATAATATTTTTAATTGAATCTTTTTTTAAAAAATTAGACTAATTTAAATAATAATTTATCTAGAAAATTTATTTATTTTTCTCTTGAGAAATTTATTTCTCTTTTACCATGCTTAATATTTTATTACATTATTAGATAATATGAAAATACATAATTTATTGTGCTTTCTAATTTTTTTAAGATAAATAAACTTATTTTCATAAATCTTATTTTATTTTCATTATTATTTTCAAAATTGACTTAAACATCTAGTTCAATTGATATAAACACGTTAGTTACATTAAGTTAAAAATAATTGGCTTATATAAGGATTAATAAAAATTTATCAAACAAATCTAAAATTGATCAAATATAATTAATGTTGTGACACCCTTACTACCCTAACACATATATTGTAATAATATAAATAAACTAAGAAATAAAATTTTTCACATAGGTAAAAAGGTTCACATAAAAACCTTTAAAAACATTCTTCAATATCTAAAGTAGTCTGAAAATGAAAGTTGGAAAATAAAAAATAAGAGGTTACAAAATGTTTTCAAATTAATAGGTTCAACTCCATATACAAATACAATTCATGTCCTAGAAATCCTTTGCCCCGATGTCACAATATCAGAGCATACCCATAAATCAACTGTTGACATTCTAGATGCCTCTCATAGCTCGGATCTTCCTCACCTAAAACATCCACAAGTTATACGGTGAGAAAAGAAAACATCTATATATATAGCACATAAGAAAACAAAACATATTATCTCATTATAGCTTAATATTCATAAATATTTCAACATATCGTATTTCAATCAATCATACGTCGTCATCACGTCATAATTCTCAATCACACCAATCATCACAAATCTTGCACTTCACACTATGCCAAGGTCACGCTACCCATTTAACAATCCAAGGTCGTGCTCACCCCTGATATAACATTGTGCCAAGGTCACAATTCCCATGTAGCATATCTAGCCCAGGGTCGTGCTCACCCCCGACATGTTATTCAAGGTCACGATACCCACGTAACAATCCAAGGCCGTTCTCACCCCTGATATAACACTGTGCCAAGGTCACGTTACGCCTAATACAGGGCCGCGCTCACCCCTGACATGTTAACCAAGGTCACGATACCTATGTAACAATCTCGGGTCGTGCTCACCCCTGATATAACACTGTGCCAAGGTCACGTTACCCCTAACCTAGGGCCGTGCTCACCCCTGACATGTTAACCAAGGTCACGATACCCATGTAATAATCTCGGGCTGTGCTCACCCCTGGTCATAGGTGTGAAGAACCATAATCACATCTCATTCACATTCCACACAACATCTCATAGTTCAATTCCATACACACATCAGATAAGTCCAAAATAATGGGTTTCATACACCTCAAGCAATTCACTTCTAAATCACCAATTTTTTTAGCAATAACATTCATAAATTAATATAATACTCCACGAAATTACCAATTTAATATAATTTCAACATAAACAGTAAAACCCCCAATTGTTCCAAAACCTAGCTCACAGGCACTTTTCTACAATTTCGTTCTCTCTCCCAGATCATCATTCTTACAAATTATTAGCATATTTATAATCCTCGTCACATACAGAATCTAATGGGATCATCAATTCCTTAAACAGAAATCATCCAATTTTTCACAACCTAACTTACAGACACTTTTCTATAATTTCGTTCTCTCTCCCAGAGCATCATTTTTAACAATTAATCATATATCCATATTCCTAAATACATACAGAATCAAATAAGACCAATAATTCTTCAAACAGAAATAATTATAAAATTACTCATAATCCTAAGGGATTCTTCCTCTACCCAATTCTCTCATGTAACTCTACATATAAATAATTTCCTTTTCCCCCGTACCTGGATAAACAGCAGTTCAACTAAAACAGGGATCTCTTGGTCTCCTCCTCTAAGTGCCCCTTGGTCTTTAGAGAAAAGAAGAGAAAAAGAAGAGAGAATAGAAGAGAATAAGAAGAGAGAATGAGAGATGTGTGAAAATGAGAGGTGTGGGGCGCTATTTACAGAATTTCAGGCTCACCTACTGGAACGGCCCGTTCCAAAAGTGGAACGGCCGTTCTAGACCCTTCAAAACTACGCAAAATTATCAACTGGAACGACCCGTTCCAAAACCAGAACGGCTCGTTCTCAATCCCAACAGAACGACCTGTTCTCCCACCAGAACGGCCCGTTCTCCAAACCAGAACGGCCCGTTCTGCTTCTCCAATTTTGGGCATTTTTCTTATTCCAGAACGGCAAATTTCACTTTTGAAACGATCCGTTCCGGGCAATCAATTGGGCCTCTGACCCAGCGATTTTGGGCTGTTACAAATGTTCCATTAGTTTAATAAATAAAAATTATAAAATAAATTATATATATAAATATATACACCAATAACACATGAGATCAATTACTTAAAATACGTTATACCATCTATCTTTGGTTATGCTTGTACTACTTTGAGGTAGATATCGCTTCTTTGAGGAGACATGATTCTATTATTATATATGAATATGATCCCACCATGGGAAACTGATTCAACAACAACCATATTTTGAAATATTTTTATTTTGTTTAATGATAAATTAATTTTTAATATAAAAATATTTATTTAAAATATATCTAATTATACATATATATTTTAAAATTATATTAATTAAATATGTATATAATAGTTTATCTTTAAAATCAATTAATTTAGATATTATAAAATATTTTATTTTAAACATCAATTAATAATACCTTGCTACTTATAATTTATTTAAATATTTATAAATGAATATTACATTAACTTCAAAATTTTCGGTCGCTATATAGCTTTGCGACTAGGATTTTTGTAACAGCCCAATTTTCACTTCGCTAAGAGCCCAATTAAGGTGGTTTAGTAGCCCGGAACGGGCCGTTCCAGAATTGGAACAGGCCATTCCAAATTACTAAATAGACCTACTTTTGGTAGCCCGGAACGGGCCGTTCCAAACCATTAAATTTGCCTACGATTCTTAGTTTAGAACGGGCCATTCCGGAGGTGAGAACGGGCCGTTCCGAAATAAGACCGTTGTGAGTATTAAATGCACCCCAGAACGGGCCGTTCTAGTTTGAGAACAGGCCATTCTGAATGTGATTTTTACCCATGATTTAAGGGTCCAGAACGGGCCGTTCCGAATTTGGAACGGGCCATTTCGGCGAAGCCTGATCCCTATAAATTGCGCTCTTTACCACTCCTAAAAGGGACACCTCTCATTTTCTGATTTCTTTTCTTCTTTTCTCTCTTCTCTTCTTCTGCACTCTTTGAAGACCGAGAGGAACCCAGCGGAGGAGATCAACCAGATCCTTAGTTTCTGCTACTATTTATCCAGGTACGGGGGAAAAGGGAATTATTTATATGTAGAGTTACATGAGGGAATTGGGTAGAGGAAGAGCCCTTTAGATTATGAGTAATTTTATAATTATTTCTGTTTGGAGAATCATTGGTCTTATGTGATTCTGTATATATTTAGGACTACGAATATATGATTTATTTGTAAAAATGATGCTCTGGGAGAGAGAAGGAAATTATAGAAAAGTGTCTGTGAGTTAGGTTTTCGAAAAATTGGGGGTTTTATTGTTTGGGTTAAGATTATATTAAATTGCTAATTCCATTGATTATTATACTAACTTATGAATGTTATTGTTATATTATTTGATAAAATTGATGATCCAGATGAGGATTCATGGTGAATTACTTGAGGGGTATGTGAACCACTATTTTGTGTGGATTGTGTATGTATTGTGGAATTGAGATCTGGATGTGGATGTGGATGTGGATGTGGATGTGGATGTGAATGAAAATGTGATTGTGGTTCCTCACACTTGTGACCAGGGGTGGCACGACCTTAGGCAAGAAATGCTACAGGCGTGACCTTGACATAGTATGGGATGGGTGATTCCTCATGCTTATGTCGGGGGTGGCACGACCACGAGCAAGAGATGTTGCAGGCATGACCTTGGCACAGTGTAGGATGTGTGATTTCTCATGCTTATGTCAGGGGTGGCACGACCTTGGGCAAGAGATGCTACAGGCGTGACCTTGGCATAAGGTGGGATGTGTGAGGCAATTAATGCTTATGTCGAGGGTGGCACGACCTCGAGCAAGAGATGCTACAGGCATGACCTTGACATAGGGTTAATTGTAAGATTTGTGTGGATTGTGATGGATTGGTGTAATTTTGAATTGAGATGTGAAGATGAATGATTGATAGAATGACGATATATCTATAGAAATGCTTGTAAATAACATTCCAAGTTATGATGAAATGATGTTGTGAATTTCTGTGTGCTTTATATATAAATGTTTTCTTTTCTCACCGTACAATTTGTGGATGTTTTAGGTGAGGAAGATCCAGCTGTGAGTGGCATCTAGAATGTCAACCGTTGAGTTGTGGGTGTGCTCTGATATTGTGACATCAGGGCAGAGAATTCTAGGATAAATTTTTATATGTATTTAGAGTTATAACTTCTCTTTTGAAAGCAATTTGTAAACTCTCAAGTTTTACTTTCTAAATTTCATTTTTAATTATTTTGGTTATTTATGAAGGTTTTATGTGAACCCTTTTACCAACGTTGAATATTTTATTCTTTAGTTTATTTACAAGATTTATTTATATATGTGTTGGGGGTAGTAAGGGTGTCACATTTAGTGGTATCAGAGCAGGTCGATCCAATCGGCCGTGAGTTATGAGTCTACTATGCTTGTTTGGTAGATAATTGATGGAATGAATTGATTGTGGAATTTGTTGATATGTTAGTGCAATGATTGATTAAGTTTGTTGTTTATTTAATTAGAGTATAATTGTTAACTTTTCTGGAGATCAGAAAAGTAATGGCAGGAGGTAGGAACGATCGTGCAATCGCTGATGCTCTACAAGCGATGGCTCAGGCTCTTGGTAATATGAACCAACGACCAGAGGTAGATTGGCTGGAGAGATTCCAGCGAAATAATCCACCAAGCTTCCGTGGAGGTTATAATCCTGATGGAGCTGCTGACTGGATTTTTGAAGTTGAAAAGATATTCCAAGCTATGGGATGTCCTTTGATACAGAAGGTGACTTTGGCTGCCTTCATGCTTTCTGGAGAGGCTGGCATCTGGTGGCAAGGTGCTTTACAAAGAATGATAGTTGCAGGTACCCAAGTGAACTGGGAGAATTTCAAGCATCTATTCTTGGAGAAATAGTTTCCCCGAGATGTGAGACATAAGAAACAGGTGGAATTCCTTGAGTTAAAGCAAGGAGAAAATTTTGTGGCTGAGTATGTGACTAAGTTTGAAGACTTGGTCAGATTCTATCCTATGTATGATGGTGTGGGCAATGAAGAGGACAAATGTGTGAAGTTTGTGAGTGGTCTTCACCCTGAGATTAAACAAGTTTTCAATTACCAAGGGATCACTCAATATCATGATCTGGTGAACAAGTGTAGAGTCTATGATGAGGACAACCGTGCTAGAATAACTCATTATAAGAGTGGAGGACCCATAAGGAATCATAATAAGTTTGGGTCATCTAGTAAGGGTAAGCCTTACACCAAGTCTGTTGGAGATTCAAGTTCTAAAATGAATGACCAAGGTTCTTTGCAACAAAAGAGTCAAGCTCCAATGACTAGCCAAACTTCTAAAGGGGGAAGTGTGGGTTCTGTTCCACACAACAATTGCTTCAAATATGGAGAGCCAGGTCATAGGGCATATGAGTGTCAGGCATCAAAAGTAATAACATGTTTTAATTGTCAAGAGAAAGGACACAAAGCTCATGAATGCCCTAAGAACAAGAAAGGAACAACAAAAATTGGAGGGAGCACTAGCAAACCTAGGGCGATGGGAAGGGTGTTTGCCTTGAGTGGTGCTGAAGCTACTCAATCCAAAGACTTAATCCAGGGTATGTGTTTCATTGATGAAACTCCTCTAATTGTCTTGTATGACTCTGGTGCGACTCACTCTTTCATATCGCATGCGTGTGTCCAAATTAAAATTACCTGTTTCTGCCTTGTCTTTTGAATTAATAGTAAAGTTTTCCATAAACTTAGTACCAGGAACAAGACCTATTTCTATTGCACCTTATAGGATGTCACCCATAGAGTTAGTGGAGTTTAAGAAACAAATAGAAGACTTGTTGGAGAAGAGGTTTGTGAGGCCTAGTATATCACCTTGGGGAGCACCTGTACTCTGAGTCAAGAAGAAGGATGGTAGCATGAGATTGTGTGTAGATTATCGCCAGTTGAACAAGGTAACCATTAAGAATAAATATCCATTGCCTAGGATAGATGATCTTATGGACCAATTGGTGGGTGCTTGTGTATTTAGTAAAATTTACCTTAGATCGGGGTACCATCAAATTAGGGTTAAGGGTGAGGATGTACCTAAGACAGCATTTAAGACTCGTTATGGACACTATGAGTATCTAGTAATGCCTTTTGGTGTGACGAATGCTCCTGCAATTTTTATGGATTACATGAACCGAATTTTACATCCGTATTTGGATAAATTTGTAGTTGTCTTCATAGATGACATACTAGTTTATTCCAAGACTAAATAGGAGCATAAGGAACACTTAAAGGTAATACTTCAAACCCTCAGGGAGAGACAACTTTATGCACTAGTACACAAAGGGTCTTTTACGTCGCGTATTTTGAGCCTTTTACGTCGGAAAAGGTTCCGACGTTAATATGGGAGACGTAAATTTACGTCGCCTCTGAAAGACGACGTAAATTTACGTCGGAGATTCTCCCAGACCGACGTAAAAAGGGACAAAAAACATGCCATAATTTTACGTCGGACAAGGCTATGCCCGACGTAAATTATGGGAGTTTTTTTTTAAAATGTTTATAAATTTTTGATATACCCAACACCTGCATATAAATATAGTCCAGAATACCAAATCTAAAACCAGGCGGTCCAAAATAGAAATTCAAATTATATTTCAAAATTGAATGACAAAAAGAAAATAATATATAAATCTTAAAAAACATAAATTATGACAATGTAAATCCTATTATCCTAAAAAAGCTATAAAACATATGTTTGTCAATGATATCTAACTAACTAAACTAACTAACTATCAAACTATAAACATAATATCTAACTAACTAAACTTAGAAAAAAAGTTGCCCATTGTTCTCTTATCTTGAGCATCTCATCTTCGGGCAATGGAGATGGATCTTGAAAGACCTGAAACATTAATTTAAGTGTCATTAATATGCAATGTTAATTATCCTAAAGGTAAATATAGTTAAATAAATTTTGATATGAATTACCTGCGCCCAAGAATCAATAATACCCGCAGAAACTATGGCTCTCATCCAATACATGATGTAATAGCCACATTCAAACGAGTCTTGTTGCTTATTACACTAAAATGAGAAACAAATAACTATTATTTCCAAAGTCAATAAATTTAAATATTATTGACTGTATGAATTAATTTGCTAACCTTAGGGTATATGAAATGCAATGACTTTGATGATCTGGCTCTTCCACTTAAAATATTAGCTCCAGACACGATTCTAATTAATTGAAATAAAAACAAATGTTAGCCAATATATATAATTACAGTTTTAAAACATAATGAAAAAATTTAGTTACCCTTGTAATTAGCATTTAATTTCGTGGCTTGGTTTTCGATGTAGTGAACAAAACCACACCACGGTGTATTCCTTAGGAATGATTACCATTAACTGTCAATGGGACCTACATTGTATGACAAACAAATTAGTTATAAAATTACCATGATTAAAAAACCAATTAAAAAACTAACCCGTCAATGTATGGAGCCATGTATATATCTCTTCTTGAGTCACTCATCCATGTTTGCATATATTGCTGGATCTGGACCTGAGTGTTTCCTGATTTTTGGATTGATTGAGGCTCAATAAATCCATATACTTCTGCTTGTGCTTGCTCCACACTCAATTTGTCCATGTACCTAACACAAATAATTATTATAAGTTAAATGTAATTATTGTAAATTTAGACTCATAAAAGAAAATATGACTTACATGGCCCACAGCTGTATGATAGATATATTTAACATGGAGTTTCCCCCAACAATCTCTAATGCATCAGGCAGAGATATGTATAGTGGAACATCAGAGGTATCAACTCCAAAAACTCTAATGTCCCACTGCAATTGAATTGGCTTCTTCTTTAATTGTGGTAATATGATTAGAAGCTTAGATATGGGATCACCCTCAGCTTCTGCGATATTAGCATCATCAACATGAGGTTCTCTCATGACCTCCTTACCACGATTGATAAAATCCTAAAGAAATAATCAAAATTAGTTAAACAATAATAGAATTATAAGAATATAAAAGAGCAATAATATAATTACCTTTGCCCGTGATGAAAACGGCATGACCAAATGTTTTGGCCAAGCTAAGAATGTGCCGGTTGCCTGCCCCACTAGTTGAACCTCTGTATTGGGCAAAGGCACTGGAGCAGCAGCATCTTGAACTTGGTCAACCACAACCCGTTTCCATTCTGGCTGTAGAGGGACACCATGGATGGTTGAGCCACCCTCAAATACTCGACCAATAGCCACTAATCGTGGGGGGTCATCCTCAACATATAACTCACACTGGTTTGGTACATCAGTGTGAGTCTGATCCGGTGAGGGATTTGGAGCAGCACAACTCCCTTTAGTGCTGACTCGAACACCATCATGAGCAACTACAGTCTGTTGCTGAGAACGAGCCAAAAGTTCAAACTTCTGTTCAAACTCTTTTTGAATATTCTTCAATTTCTCTTCAAACTGCATCTCCAATCTCTGCATAACCTCTTGACTGCAAGAGTCAACAGTGCTCCTCGATGATCGGGCACCAAAGAAATCTCAGTGGCTCCAAGAACCACCAACACCACGCACACGGCCTCCGTGCTCTGGCCTTCCTATGGCCGTTGTGAGGATATCATTCCGACCATCGAAAATAAATGAGCCCTAGGTGCTCTGCTCAACTAAACCCTCCTACAACATATTAACAATAAGTATACCCTAAACTACACTTATGAATTAAATGAGTTGAAATGAAGAGTCTTAGTTTGTATATTTTTACTTACTATTTTATAAGCAACGACCCTTGCAGACTCAAAAGTCATTTGCCCATCTGATTTTGTCTGGGCTGCTATCCACATCTCATGGCGGGGAGGTGACTCCACACGGTCAGCAGACTCAACCCCTGCTGCCTCTGCCCTAGCCTTCTTCATTTCCTTTTTTTTCTTTCATATCCCCCTCTTGACAATAGATGGGGTGCATCATTCTTGGCCTGTCGTTCTTGGGCAGCTATTCTTTTAGCCTGCAATAATACAAAAAGAAAATAAGATTAATTAAAATATACCTTAAGTATTTGTGTCAATGTAAGAGTTATCAATAACTAACCTGCCACGAAGGGTCCAATCGAGTGGCACGAAATTGCATCCACTCCTCATCAGTGATCTGGTACTTTAGACAGGGAGTCCCATTTTGTCGCTCTCCAAATACATACTCCCGTGTCAAGAAAGTCTTGAAGTCTCTCCACCTGGTGGCCAGGGTAGATAACATCTTCCTCCTCATGACCTCAGTGTTGGGAATGTCAAAATTTTTCTATGAAAATAACAACAATTAATAAATAATGTATTTAAGTTATATAATATTCAAGGGATGTGAAAGTATATACCTGAATATCCTGCCACATGAGGTTCTTGTCAACCTCCTGAACGTCATCCCATGATGGAATGATAATAGAAACATTTCATCAAGCTAGGACTCCCAAATAGCTCTTAAACTTGGCAGCATTTGGGCCTGATGCCTTGCCAGAACGAGGATCCACCTCACTGGTGTCCTCTCCTTGGCAATGCGCCCAGCTGTCAACCCAGACAATCGGGTGACAGATCTATCTTCCCTCCTTCCACTACCAGACCCAGAATCCTCCATAATCCTGAAAAAATTAAACTCTCATTATTAAAACAATGATTTAACTGAATAGACAAATAAAAAAAAACATAATAACAATATAGCAGAACGGCCCGTTCTGCAAGGGGAACGACCCGTTCTGCAAGGAGAACGGCCCGTTCTCCTTGCAGAACGGGTCGTTTTCCTTGCAGAACACGCCGTTCCAGATGAACACATAGCACAAAATAAAAATAAAAACATTAACAGAAAACTCAGAAATTTATTCGTTTAAGAAATTTACCTCACTTGTCGAATGTGCAGAATCTCAGGCTTAGTCTGGAATGTGCAAACACACGAACTTGGACACTTAGAAATTAAGAGAAAAAGATTGAGAGAAGAAGGTTGAGAGATAGATGAGAGAAAACAAAGGGACGCGCGTGGGAAATGAAAACATTGCCATATGTTAGTGACTAATTTACGTCGGACATTGGGGGGCCCGATGTAAATTAGACAATCTACGTCGGCCACATGTTCCTCCGACGTAGATTGTCTAATTTACGTCGGACCCCCCAATGTCCGACGTAAATTAGCAGTCAATATTTACGAAACTGCCACCGCGTTTTATAACGTCGGGGTTTCTTTTTTCTAAAGCAAAATGGGTGACGTAATAACCCATTTTTGTACTAGTGATGTCAAGTTGTCTAAGTGTGACTTTTGGCTAAATGAGGTGAGTTTCTTAGGACATGTGATTTCAAGTGGGGGTATAGCAGTAGATCCATCTAAAGTTGAGGCAGCGCTTAAGTGGGAGACACCTAAGTCAGTTAGTGAGATTAGGAGCTTCCTTGGATTGGTTGGATACTATAGAAGATTCATAGAGAAATTCTCTAAGTTAGAATTACCCTTGACAAGTTTAACTAGGAAAGGAGTTGTGTTTGTATGGGATAGTAAATGTGATAATAGTTTCCGAGCCCTTAAGAAGAAGTTGACTAGTGCACCTGTTTTAGTGTTGCCTGACCTTAGTAAGACTTTTGTGGTTTATTGCGACGCTTCTAAGATGGGTTTGGGTGGAGTGTTAATGTAAGAAGGAAATGTCGTATCTTATGCATCTAGGCAATTGAAAATACATGAGAAGAATTACCCCACCCATGATCTTGAATTAGCAGCTGTAGTATTCACACTTAAGATTTGGAGACATTATTTGTATGGTTCAAAATTTGAAGTGTTTAGTGATCATAAGAGTCTTAGGTATTTATTTGAAAAAAGGAATTAAATATGAGGTAAAGGAGATGGTTAGAGTTCCTTAAGGACTATGATTTTGATCTTAGTTATCATCCAGGCAAAGCCAATGTGGTGGCTGATGCTTTAAGTAGGAAATCTTTGCATTTGTCTTCCCTTATGATTAGAGAGATGAATCTTTTTGACTCAATTAGAGATTTAAGTTTGGCTTATAAGGTTACCCTTAGTAGTGTGAGACTAAGTATGACTTGAGTAACGAATGGATTGTTGAAGAAAATTGGAGAAGCATAATTAGTTGATTCATTTTGGTGACAAGATATGAGGCTATAGGATAAGGTGATGGATAAGAGTTTGACTTGGGCGTAGATGGAGTGGTGAAATTAAGAGATCTGATATGTATACCTAGTGAACCTACGCTTAGGTGCTTGATCTTTAGAGATGATCTTAGAAGTAAAACCAATATTGTGGCAGATGCCTTGATTATGATGACCTCTAATATATCATTTTTGATGATTTAAGGGTTGGATTTGATTGAAGAATTTAGAAACTTATGCTTGGTGTGTTAGATTATCCTTAGGAGCATTGAATTGATTATGTTGAAAGTGACTAGTGAATTAATGGATGAGATTAGAGAAGCCTAGGAGTCAGATCCTGTCTTAGGGAACCAAGTGGAGAAGATTGGTAGAAGTATAGATAACCATTTCTGAGTAGAAATCGACGTTGTTTTGAGGTGCAAGAACAAACTTGGGTGCTTAGTAACCTTGAATTAAGAAAGATGATCTTAGAGGAATGACATAAGAGTACTCTTAACATTGATTTAGGAGTTATTGAGATGTATCGGGACCTCAGGAGGATGTATCAGAGTGGTGCAGCGGAAGCATGGTGGCCTAAGATAAAGAGAGGGGTAGAGGAATTTGTATACTCGTGTTTAGTATGCTAGAAGTCTTTAGGAATTTTTGTAGCCCTTAGACATCCCATTTTGGAAGCGAGATGGTGTGTAGATAGACCTTAGTTATAGGTTTGTCTAAGATGCTTAAGAAATTGATTCTTTTGGATTATAGTGGATAGACTCACCAAGTTTACTTGTTTTACCCTCGCTAATAATAGACATTCCTTGGTGAAATTGATAGAGATGTACATCTATAAGGTAATGAGGTTGCATAGGAATTAGAAAGCAAGATGCAAGGAGTCTACCATTGCAAAAATTTCGGGGACGAAATGGGAGAATTGTAACAGCCCAATTTTCATTGGGCCAAGAGCCCAATTAAGTTGGTTTAGTAGCCCGGAATGGGCCGTTCCAAAATTGGAACGGGTCGTTCCAAATTACTAAATAGACCTACTTTTGGTAGCCCGGAACGAGCCGTTCCGAATTTGGAACGGGCCGTTCCAAACCATTAAATTTGCCTATGATTCTTAGTTGAGAACGGGCCAATCTGGAGGTGAGAACGGGCCGTTCCGAAATATGACCGTTGTGAGTATTAAATGCACCCCAGAACGGGCCGTTCTGGTTTGAGAACAGACCGTTCTGGATGTGATTTTTACCCATGATTTAAGGGTCTAGAATGGCCCGTTCCGGATTTGGAACGGGCCATTCCGGCGAAGCTTGATGCCTATAAATTGCGCTCTCTACCACTCCTAAAAGGCACACCTCTCATTTTCTGATTTCTTTTCTTCTTTTCTCTCTTCTCTTCTTCTGGACTCTCTAAAGACCGAGAGGAACCCAGCGGAGGAGATAAACCAGATCCTTAGTTTTAGCTACTATTTATCCAGGTAAGGGGGAAAAGGAAATTATTTATATGTAGAGTTACATGAGGGAATTGGGTAGAGGAAGAGCCCTTAGGATTATGAGTAATTTTATAATTATTTCTGTTTGGAGAATCATTGGTCTTATGTGATTCTGTATATATTTAGGACTACGAATATATGATTTATTTGTAAAAATGATGCTCTGGGAGAGAGAACGAAATTATAGAAAAGTGCCTGTGAGTTAGGTTTTGGAAAAATTGGGGGTTTTATTGTTTGGGTTAAGATTATATTAAATTGCTAATTCCATTGATTATTATACTAATTTATGAATTTTATTGTTATATTATTTGTTAAAATTGATGATCTAGATGAGGATTCATGGTGAATTACATGAGGGGTATGTGAACCACTATTTTGTGTGGATTGTGTATGTATTGTGGAATTGAGATGTGGATGTGGATGTGGATGTGGATGTGAATGAGAATGTGATTGTGGTTCCTCACACGTGACCAGGGGTGGCACGACCTTAGGCAAGAAATGCTACAGGCGTGACCTTGACATAGTATGGGATGGGTGATTCCTCATGCTTATGTCGGGGGTGGCACGACCTCGAGCAAGAGATGTTGCAGGCGTGACCTTGGCACAGTGTAGGATGTGTGATTTCTCATGCTTATGTCGGGGGTGGCACGACCTTGGGCAAGAGATGCTACAGGCGTGACCTTGGCATAGGGTGGGATGTGTGAGGCAATTAATGCTTATGTCGGGGGTGGCACGACCTCGAGCAAGAGATGCTACAGGCATGACCTTGACATAGGGTTAATTGTAAGATTTGTGTGGATTGTGATGGATTGGTGTAATTGTGAATTGAGATGTGAAGATGAATGATTGATAGAATGATGATATATCTATAGAAATGCTTGTAAATAACATTCCAAGTTATGATGAAATGATGTTGTGAATTTCTTTGTGTGCTTTATATATAAATGTTTTCTTTTTTCACCGTACAATTTGTGGATGTTTTAGGTGAGGAAGATCCAGCTGTGAGTGACATCTAGAATGTCAACCGTTGAGTTGTGGGTGTGCTATGATATTGTGACATCGGGGCAGAGAATTCTAGGATAAATTTTTATATGCATTTAGAGTTATAACTTCTCTTTTGAAAGAAATTTGTAAACTCTCAAGTTTTACTTTCTAAATTTCATTTTTAATTATTTTGATTATTTATAAAGGTTTTATGTGAACCCTTTTACCAACGTTGAATATTTTATTCTTTAGTTTATTTACAAGATTTATTTATATATGTGCTGGGGGTAGTAAGGGTGTCACAGTTTTTGCGACTACTTAAATTCGGTCGCTAAGGTAAATAGCGACTGATTTTTGATGGAAACTTGTTTGGAGAATCCGGATTGATGTGAATCCTCTTCAAGTTCTTCCCTAGATCTTCGGCTCCTTGATCCTTCCTAAGCTTGGCTAAGGTCTCCTATGGAGGAGGAGGCCTTAGAACCACCAAGGTTTGGTGGAGAACTCTCCCAAGAGGCGCCACTCCTTGTTGAAGAGATAAACCCCTTCAATTCTCACCACACTCTTCAATGAAGGGATAAGAGAATTGGATGAATATCAAAGAGGTTTAGGGTCTTTTAGAAGAGAGTAATTTGAACAATATTTCAGAAATGAAATCTCTATACATCCAAAAGTGTTTTACAAAGAGGGAAAAACGAAAATATCGGAGTAGGAAGCTTGGAGAGTAAGCTAGTCTTAACCATGGTTCACTAGGAACCATGGTAAGGTCTAGCTAACCACCCATGGTCTAGAGGCTTGGAGAGCAAGCTCCTCACTTAGCTTGCTTGGTAAGATAGCTAAGGAGAAGCTTGTGCTTCAAGCTTCCAAGCTTGAGAAGAACCAAGCTATTTGGCCAAGTGTGAACACATCTAGGTGGGCGGCTCTTTGGACTTAATTTACTCCAACCGGTTTTGAAATTGATAATTTGGTTTAGTTAGGTTCATCCAATGTGAACGGAACCTAGCTAAATCAAATCTATGAAAAATTAGGAGTAAAATGAGTCCAATATGTATATTTTAGCCTAGGACCACCTTTTGACTAAATTGCTAGTAACACTCTCTAGCTTGCTAATAGCACTCTCTAGCTTGCTAATGCCACTCCCAATCCTACTACTAGAAAACTAAGAAAAGAATGTATTTCTAGGTTAGGTTAAATGGAGTCAAAGTGCCCAAGTAACCTACCCTAGAAACAATATACAATAGCTACTAAAAAGGAAATAATGTGCCTCACAAATACAAAGGCAAAAATACACCTATACAAGTATCTACTATATACAAGGTACAAGAAATCAAACTATACAATGTATTTACAATAAAGACTATGAGACTAACAAGAGGAATCATACTTAATACTCGTATTGAGCATTGGTCTAAGAAGCACCTCCTCTCTAGAAGCCTCCTCTAGCCTCCTAACCATGGACCTAGTTAAAGGCCCAATGGTCTTCAAGTGTGAGCATCCTTGGATCACCCTTCACCCTTCTTGGTCTTACCTCTTCCAAAGGGATCATTGGGGATTAGATTTCCATCAATTTTAGCAATTTAGTGACCAATTTTGGTGGTCGCTAAATGCAATTTTTTTTGGTAGTGATTGGTGGAGGGATCTATTCACATGATGTTACTTGCTGAATCTTTATTGATGAGTATTATTTTGGAAGCCACTCCTGGCTTTGGTGAGGAAGTCATTCCTGGTCTTGGCATTCTCTTAGGTTATCCTTCATTTGGTGAAGAAGTAAGGCGTGATGGCCTCTTCATGCTTATAGGCTTGATTATTCTTCCTCGTCCAGTTCTATCTCGTCTTGCTGTTGATGTGTCTTTCTTTTCTTGGTGGCTATATGAAATCACTTGTATGGAATGCCCTTGTTGGGGCTAGGCTCTTTGACATGATCTTGGCTCTTAAGGAACTATCTAGCTGTGGATCTTTTTTACGAGTGTTTCGGCCTCTTGGTTCCTCCAACAAGTAATGGATAGACACACACAAAGAATGCAAGAATGCAAAAGAGAATGCAAAGCAGCAATGGATTGGATTTTTTCATTTTTTTTAAATGAACTTATACCCTTTTGTGCACGCTTGTGCCATATGCATGTTATGCAATGATGCTTCTATGCTAATGCTTAAAATGCAAATTTATTTTTACTTTCAAGAAATTAATTTATGCGCATTGATCAATGACATGGATTGTTAGCTTTTAGCCGTGTCGAATTCATTCCAAGTGTTGCTTCTTGAACCTAAGGTTTGTGTAGTTCAACCCTCTCGCATATATCGGATATGATACGTTAGCCCTTAGGTTAGGTGTGCCTAGACTCTGTTCTAGGAAAACTCCAACTTTTCCTTGTGAGTGTTCACTGTGCATATTCCGTGTATCTCTCAAATTTATCTTAATGCCATATAGGTCAAGAGGAAAGAGAAGAAGGGGATATATACATATATTTTTTTATAAAAGTTTTGTTAGAAAGAATTTTTTTTTTCAAAAAATTGTTTTTAGAAGAATGGTTGGTCGAGGTAGCATAATGGTTTAGGCTTGTAGACCCCTAAAATTGTCCGGGTCGGAAATAAAGCTTGAAGACTCTCGAAGACTGAAGGATAATCAGCCAGAAGGACTCCTCGAAGGCCCTAGGAGGGTTCTCTGTAGGTCCAGAGGTCTTAGAATAGCTCAAAATAAAGAAGTGGAGGGAAAAAGCCCAATACGGCCGTACTGAACTCAATACGGCCGTATTGAAGCTTCAATACGGCCATACTGAAGTCAGTACGACCGTATTGACACTTCAATACGACCGCGGCGAACTCAATACGGGCGTATTGAAATTTCTGAACTTCAATACGACCGTATTGAACTTCAATACGACCGTATTGAAGTTCAAAAATTTCAATACGGCCGTATTGCCCCTGTAGGCCGTATTGCGCCTATTCCCTATAAATATGACGTCAATTGGACGTCATTCCAGACTTTTTCACTCAGTTTTGACTCCCTCCTTGAGTATTCTGGGGTTTTTGAGCAGTGTTCTACCCTAGAAATCTCTCTGGGAGTCGATCCGACGAAGTTCTTGATCCCCGAGCCATTTTGCTTGAGGATCGAACCTAGTCGAGGGGAAATCTTTTTGATTCCCTTAGTTAAAATTTTGTTCTAGGAGAGCAAGGAGCGGGCTTGTAGAGCGAGGGAACGCCAAAACGCTTCCCAGTTCATTTTTTATAAAAAGCACGCTTCAAGAGGTTTCCCTTCAATCCTTCCTTTTACTGCTTTCTGTGTGCATATTTAAACTGTCATCATGTAGATAGTCAATTCATAATTGTTTAGAATAAATAGGGGTAATTTAGTAATTTTACGCTGTTATTTTAGAAAATAATCTGTCATAGGGAACCCGAAAGGGGCGCTGTGGGGTGCTAACACCTTCCCCACGCGTAACCGACTCCCTTACCCAACTCTGGTTGTAATGGCTAAAGTTGATTTATAAAATCAATTGCCTTATCCCTTTTTCCAATGTTTTGAGTAAAACATTGGTGGCGACTCCACGAACCTTACTTTACGAAAACCACTAATCCATGGAGGGTCCCGCTTGGGATTAATATGGATTGGTGAGACATTTAATAAATAAATTGGATGAGATCGACAAGGTCTCAGTTTGAGAACAAGTCGTTCTAATAATCCAATACATTTTCAAAACTAAAATAAAAGCGAGCTCGACCGTCTTCGCGACCGCCGAGGCCCGTTTGGGCCGGTGGCGACAAGGCTGATGAACAAGCACATTCAAAGTGAGGAAATTATTTTCCGCGTTAGCTCATTATTTCCATCAAAGTTAAGCGATGACTTGGGATCGCATATTGATTAAATGATCCTCCTGAGCCATCTTTTGGTTTTTAGCTAGGGATGCTGCTTTGTCCTAACTTTTGCCTAGGTTACTTGAGGTGTGTTCCTAGCGGACATTTTCTTTTTTGATCCTTACTTTGGCCTAGGCTACCCTTTTTTTTGTGGGTCTCCTAGCAGACCTTGCCTTAATCTTTGCATTGTCCTCTCAATAGGTTTCTTGTGGGGCTTTTCTTTGCAGCATTTGTGATCATCTTTCATTCCTTCATTAAAGGGGGATGCCCCTTGCACTGATTTCATTTGGACTTTTATCCACAAGTTGATGGCATCCTTACTTGCATGAACTTGAGATGATCAACAAAGAATAGGACGCCTTCTCCAAGGATCAAGTTCTTCAAAGGTGGCACAATGTTTTAGGGTGGATGATGATGGAATGGACGAAAATGGAGGTTGGGTAGAAGATGTTTGAAGAAATGCTTGAGAAGGTCACTCTAGGGTTGACTCACTTCATGATGATGAAGGCCACTTCTAAGGTTGTTTCTCTCAAGGTGGAGATGGGAGGGAGGTGGTCGACTTAGCCAAGGGTGACTAAGGAAAGATATAAAGGCACAAAAGACTCTCTTTATATTCAATATCCAAAGTATTTACAAGGTGTGGTGCCTAGGGTATTTATAGGAGTGGGAGGCATCTAGGGTTGCATTCAGGGTTGCATTGGCTTAAATTTACAATGCCAAATGAAACCCAAATTAACCCTAGATGCAATTTGGTGGCCAAGGATGGAATCTTTGGGTTTAGTTAGGCTACATCTAGGTGCATGATAAGACCATGCAACCTTTGCCCTTCACTTGGGCCTACGCCTTTCTAAGTCCAAAAATAGGTCCAAACACCACCAAAAATGCGTCTAGCTCCCTAATTAGATACCTTAGCCCAAAATTAAAAACCTATTATCTAAAGCACCCCATAATACAAGGGTAAAATGGGAAATACAAAAGAAAATAAATCTTATGACTAAGATTACCCAAAATACAAGGGTAAAATTGGAAAATTAAAGACAAGGGTAAAATTAGAAATAAGAATAAATTTTATGCTAATAAAAATGTAGGAGCTAAGGCCCAAAAGTAGGCCCACTCCTCTTAGGGTTTTCAAAACTAACCCATTCCTCTTGCCTCTTTCAAAATGTCACCTCTTGGTCTTCTTGGCCTTAGTGTTATTCCATCACAAGTCATGCCAAATCTGATTGATCTTTATATGTTTTTTTATTGTGTATTGTAGACCCCTAAAATTGTCCGGGTCGGAAATAAAACTCGAAGACCCTCAAAGATCGAAGGAAAGTCAGCCAGAAGGACTCCTAGAAGACCATAGGATGGCTATCTGTAGATTTAGAGGTCTTAGAGTAGCTTAAAATAAGGAAGTGGAGGGAATGAAGCCCAATACGGCCGTACTAAACTTAATACGGCCGTATTGAAGCTTCAACACGGCCGCAGTGAACTCAATACGGCGTATTGAAGTTTCTGAAACTTCAATACGGCCGTACTGAAATCAATACGGCCGTATTGAAGCTTCAATACAGCCGCAGTGAACTCAATACGGGCGCATTGAAATTTCTGAATTTCAATACGGCCGTATTGAATTTCAATACGACCGTATTGAAGTTCAAAAATTTCAATACGGCCGTATTGATTCTGTAGCCCGTATTGCGCCTATTCCCTATAAATATGACGTCAATTGGACGTCATTCCACACTTTTGAACATAGTTTCAACCCTCTCCTTGAGTATTCTGGGGTTTTTGAGCAGTGTTCTGCCCTAGAAATCACTCGGAGAGTTGATCCGACGAAGTTCTTGAGCCCCGAGCCATTTTGCTTGAGGATCGAACCTAGTCGAAGGGAAATCCTCCGGATTTCCGTAGTCAAAATTTTATAGGAGGGAGCGAGCGGGCTTGTAGAACGAGGGAACGCCAAAAAGCTTCCCAGTTTTACGAAATATATAAAAGCACGCTTCAAAGGTTTCTTCTTAAATCCTTCCTTTTACTGCTTTCTGTGTGCATATTAAAAATTGTCATCATGTAGATATCTAAAGTATAATCGCTTATAATAAATAGGGGTAATTTAGTAATTTTATACTGTTATTTTAGAAATAATCTGTCATAGGGAACCCGAAAGGGGCGCTGTGGGGTGCTAACACCTTCCCCACGCGTAACCGACTCCCTTACCCAACTCTGGTTGTAATGGCCAAAGTTGATTTATAAAATCAATTGCCTTATCCCTTTTTCCAATGTTTTGAGTAAAACATTGGTGGCGACTCCACGAACCCTTCCTTTTTATGAAAACCACTAATCCATGGAGGGTCCCGCTTGGGATTAACATGGATTGGTGAGACATTTAATAAATAAATTGGATAAGATCGACAAGGTCTCAGTTTGAGAACAAGTCGTTCTAATAATCCAATACATTTTCAAAACTAAAATAAAAGCGAGCTCGACCGTCTTCGCGACCGCCGAGGCCCGTTTGGGCCGGTGGCGACAGATGGCGACTCCACTGGGGAAGCTTCGAGAGTCAGTCCCATTTAGTGACAGATTATTTTTAACAAATAATAGTTAAAAATTACTTCATTACCCCTCACTTGTATGATAACATGTTTATCTATTTGGCTTTAATAACTGTTGTATTTTTAAATTTACGCAATTGTTTGTAATAAAAACTGCACACAAACCTTTGCACACAACAGTTCCCTCTATACCCGGGGGCATGAGTGATTAACCATAGGGAGTGGATGTTAGTACGGCCGGTTGTCGAATGGGTCTATAGGTGCCCGTAGACCGTTGTCGAAAAACATCACTCAAGGTGATAACCATGAACTTGAGTCCGACGGTGCGTTGGAGCTTTCCATCGACCTACGATGAGAGGAATTGGGTCCCTATAATGGGGGCACCTTGGGGGCCTTGGACTGGTGAGAACAGTTAGAACCTACCTTGAATATGCACCATTTCTGCAGGATACCCCTACCTCGTGATTCGCTCGTGACTGTTCGTGGATGAGTGAATTGTGTGTGCATTTTTTATGTGACATTGTATGAGCATATATTTGCATCTTTTAAACATACAACATTCTTGTTTACAATAAAAAATAAGAATAAATAGAAATAAAGATTTTCTAGTACATGGTGTTAACATCTGCCTCCATTGCATTCATATAGGTAGTTTCCCTTTTCACCCAAAATATACAAAATACTCAAAAAGAAAAAATACGTATTTATCCAAACCAAGCAATATCATGCATCATCTTAGGAATATCCCGAAAACATGATAATGCTTAGTTGAATAAACACTATGCATGCATATTCATCGCCATCATCTCATATCATGCATTGTATTGTAGATTATGGAGAGGTCTAGGGAGGTGCAAAGGCCATTAAAGAAAGTGGACTTCCTATTATACCGTGCTGAGAGGTTGGATCACCTCTGTACCTTGATGTCAAGAGAGGCTCGCGTCGAGTTTGAGAAATCTTATGGGCGAGTTCTCGATTTGATGAGGATTTGTGTGGATCCAGCTTTTCTGAGGGCATTGGTTCACTTCTGGAGTCCCGATCTGCACTGTTTTGAGTTCCCCCAGTTTGACCTGGTTCCTACTCTAGAGGAGTACGAGCTCATGTTACGGTGGCCTAAATCAGCTGGGGTCTACCTTTTTCAGGGGAACCATGTGGCCGTACAGAGAGTAGCCACTCAGGTCAAACTACCACTACGATCAGCTGCCTTAGTAGGGAACGACAGTATCAAGGGTTGGAAGCTTGCTATGATCGAAGACCACCTTTCTTCCTTGGCTGGTGAGGGAGATTGGTTAGCTTTCAACAAGACTCTTGCGTTAGCCGTGTTTGGGACGATCTTATTCGCCTTTCACGCTAACACAGTGGACCATGCTGCGATGGACGCTTTCTTTGCTTGGGACGTGCATATGAAGAGTCTCGTGCCCGCTATTCTTGCCGACACCTTGCTATCTGTTCATCTATCTCAACAGAAGCAAGGGAAGATCATCCGATGCTGCACCTCCTTGTTATATGTGTGGGGCATCACACATTTCTACGCCTCTAGTCACATGGGGACTTTGCCCGATCCGTTGAGAAGCTTCTCAAAGATCCCCGTCTGCCGCCGATATGCTTCCGAGTGGAAGGATGAGATGGAACAGTGGAGTATCGAGCACTTCACGTGGGTTTGCCCTTGGTTCCGTCCGAGCCATGTATTGACAAGATGCGGCAGTTATTCGAGCATACCGTTGATGGGCCTCAGAGGTTGCATAACCTACTCACCTAAATTGGTTATGAGGCAACTAATGAGGACCCAAATCATTCCTACCATAGAGGAGCTGGGAGGGTTGTGTTTCTCTTTCGATCCCGAGCATCAGAGAGATATGCACGCTGTTATAAGAGCGTGGGAGAGACCAACCTATGAGGGAGATCTCGAGCTTGAAAAGCCTTGGGTGTCCGTTTCCATTGATTACGAGAAATGGAGGAATGAGAGGGGGGTGTCACAACCATCCACCTCTTGTGCAACCACGACTACAAGGAGGGTGTTGCAAGAACAGGTCGACGCCTTGACCAAGAAACTGGAAATCATGGGAGCTCAGATGAGAGTTCTTGAAGAGAAAAATGAAGAATTCAGTTTCACCATTGATGGTCTTCAAAGGCAATGCAAGAAGAAGGACCATGAGATAGAGCGGCTCAAGGATGAGTGTGCTAACCTCAACGAGGAGACTACTCGAGCATCCAAAATGCCAAAGGTTGAACCGAGTAGTCAACTCCAAGAAGTCAATGTGAAGATAGCACGCCTTGAAGCCGAGCATGCAAAGCAGGCACAGTTGATCAAGGACATGCAAGATGAGTTGTTTCTGACTCGATCCGACGCACAGCAATGGCGGGAAGTCGCTCAACGACAAGCCGCAAACCTTTCCGATTTCCGCAGAAAGGAAAGGGAAGGATTGGCACAAATGGCCAAACTCCAAGAGGAGAAGGATCGAGCCGAAGACGAGCTTAATGAGCTACAGGCCATGATCAACTACTATACTCAGAAAGCGAAGGAGGCTCAGAAAATCAGTGACGATATGAGCCAAGCGGTCCATACGCAGATTGAAGCAATGGGTCGTCATGTCGAGGAAGCCAAAGATGAATGGCAAAGAAATATGAACCCGCCTGTGGGTTTTTACCGGCTTTTCTCTTATTGTAAAAAATTGCTTCAAAGCATTGTATAAAAGTTGTACACTTTCTTTAATGAATAAAATCGTATTTTTGAGATTTATTGCCTTTGCATCTCATTAGTCATTCATTTTGCATTTATCTCTCCTAGTAATTAATAATAAAGATTAATAAAAAGAAAGAATTAATCGATGCGTATGTTCAGAATGGATCGCACGCCATTTGTGATAAAATGCAAACCAACAACTGCGCAAAGCGAACACACGACGACGCCGTTGTTGGTAATCAAGACAGAAAAAGGGGAAGGTCCCACGCCGTTAAGGATTGTCGCTCCAAGACCTTTCCCTTACAAATCGAATAAGGCTGTGCCATGGATATACGACACCCATACTTCTGCCGACAGTGATATCTCCAATATCGCTGGACTTGGGGGCATGACTAGGAGTGACAGGATCTACACTCCCGAAGATCTTCATGATAAAGCTCCCAAGAATAAAGAAAAAGGAAAGGATAGAACCGAGGAAAAAGAATCCGAGGAGGAGACTGATGAGCTGTTAAAATTCATCAGACAGAGCGAGTACTCCATTGTGGATCAACTTCACAAGACACCAGCGAAGATCACTTTGTTGTCGTTGATCCTAAGCTCCGAACCGCATCGGCAAGCTCTGTTGAAAGTCTTGAACGAGGCGTATGTATCACACACCATATCCCAAGACAAATTTGAGGGGATTGTTAGTCACATCACGGCTAATGATCACCTCACCTTCACAGATGAAGAGATCCCCACCGAGGGACCGCACCATAACAAACCCTTGCACATCTCTGTAAAGTGCAAGGAGTATCACATCGCGAAGGTCTTGGTGGATAATGGATCTTCCTTGAACGTGATGCCAAAAAGAACATTCGATCAGATGGCAACCAAGGGAGTCCAAATGCGCCCAAGCAACATGATCGTTCGAGCTTTCGATGGCTCTAAAAGAGAAGTGGTGGGAGAAGTCAGTCTTCCAATCCAAATCGGACCCACTATCTTTAACGTCGAATTTCAAATAATGGACATTACTCCTGCATACAGCTGTCTCCTCGACCGACCTTGGATTCATGATGCGAAAGCTGTACCCTCTACGCTCCACCAGAAAGTCAAGTTCATAGTGGGTGACAAACTGGTGACTGTTCAAGCTGAAGATGACATACTCATCAGCAAGCCATCCAACATACCTTATGTGGATGCAGCAGAGGAAGCTTTGGAAACCGCCTTCCAAGCATTGGAAATTGCCAATGTTGAGACGTTTCCCCGAGAAATGAAGAAGGTAGCCCATATGCTCACAAAGCACGGATACTTGCCTGGACAAGGACTTGGCAAGGATTCCCAAGGAATTCCCGAGCTACCCATCATTAAGGAGAACTCGGGGAAACAAGGGTTAGGATACAACCCCGTTAAAGATCAAAGAACGAAGAGGAATCAAGATCCTCCTCGACGTTCTTTAAGCCAGATCTTTAGGAAGGCTGGTTCACAAACGTCAAGGCTAGCTGTCGTCATCAAGTGTCCTTTTCCTTCTAATAGGGATGTGTAAATTCAGTGACTATTAGAGATCACTCCTCGGGGACAGCCCGACCCCCGAGCCTCGATAGGGCACATGTTTCCACTGTGATTATAATAAAATCATTCATTATTATTTCTTATTGCTTCTTTTCTCGCTCGCAATAAAATTCTAAACCACGTTATTTAAACCTGTTTGAATAAACACGAATGAGGTTAAAATCGTCTTAATAAAAATAAACCCACATCATTTTGTGTGGAAGTGTGCACGACAACTTGGAGCACCTTTTCTTGGCTTCAATAAGTGCCATCATGGATAAATAGAAATCCTAAAGATAATAAGCTCGGCAGGAAACCCAAAAAGGGGGCTGCGCAAAAATAAGAGCAAAAGACCCGCTAGGAATCCCACAAAAAGGGTAACCTAGGCAAAAGTTAGGGTTACAAAAAATAAACAAAAAGAAAAAGCCCGCTAAGACACCACAAATGGGTGTTTTAGGCAAAAGTAAGGGCCATCAAAAAGAAAAAGAATAATAATAAATCCATGATGGTACCACCAATCGAATTCAACAAGGGGGCTCAAGAAAAGCTATCCAAGTTGTCAAAGCACAATCATTAATAACAAAGATGTGCTTAACTTCATAAGTGTTTAATCAAACTAACCTAAACACTTGAGCCTACCATTGGCCAGCCATTCTTTCAAAATCCATTTTTTCAAAAATAAAATAATCCCCTCTAAAACACAAACTTTTGAAAACATATATCCTTTCCTTCTTTTCTCTCTTGTCCCAACGATTTTTTAATAATCTAGTGGAAACATGGAGATATAGTGGTCAATAAGAGGGTTGACACATCTTCTAAAGGAAGGGAAGGATCATTTGGTTGATGACACCAAATCTCAATGTAATATGCATCATTCCTCGGTTACAGAAATCGGCAGCACACAGCCCGTCTAGAGGAATGGCAAAAATCCAAACAGAGAAACGCATCGGTTAATTCTTTTGAAAAGTAAATCAAATAGAATTAGGTGCATCTCATTTGCATACATGCATACAGATGATAGGTGTACTAGAAAATCACTTATTCTCTGTTTATCTTTAAAAAAAAAAAAATCAAAAATCAAAAATCAAAAATCAAAAATCAGAAAAATCCAATACGCCCGTATTGGTATTAATACGGTCGTATTGGAGTTAACGTTAAGTACAACGTTTCAACTCCAATACAGGCGTATTAAAATCCAGTACGCCCGTACTGAACCCCAATACGGTCGTATTGAATCCAATACGGTCCATATTGATTGTAAACTTTGTACATCAATGGAAAGGCCAATACGGCCGTATTGAATCCAATACGGGCCGTATTGGCGGAATTTTGCCTATAAATAAGACCTCCCCTCCCTCATTTTGCATACCTTTCTTCATTCTCCACATTCCTTGCTTGTGAGTGCATTCCTACAAAGATTATCAGAAATGGCAGAATCTTCTCGCAAAAGGCAGAGAGCCCCGGCCAGACGTGTAATGACAGATCGACACCGGGACCGGCTACAGCTTATAGAGACGTTCACCATCGAGCCGTCAAGAGTGCTCGACTTTGAGCTTCTCCAAGCAGTGGGCTTGGAGAATGATGTCAGGAACTACTTCGACGCCATAGGATGGGGATTTGTCCTTAATCCACCATCCCAGCTATATTTGACGGCCACGAAGGAATTCTTGGCTACAGTCGGAGTCGACTAACAGCTATGGGGAGGATGTTTGCGCGGTGGATTTTTGGATGAATGAAGGATACCGCTCGCTGACGTTGGACGAGTTCAACGTCCAGGCAGGGTTTTTCAGCCGCACTGATCAGCTGGCATTCCGAGATGCCATATGCGAGTGGCCTGATCAGTGGACTCCGGTTGAGATGTGGAGTTTGCTCACTGGCCGACGGGATTATCATTCAGGGGTGAAGGGCTCCCGGCTCCCGACTGCTCTTAGGATCTGTCACAAGATCCTCACCAGTACTATTCATGGCAGGTCCAAGAGTCCGGAGTCGATTACACGGCCGGATCTGCTGGCCTTATATTGCATGGCCACCGGCCGGAAGGCCAATCCTGGATATTTCTTCCTCGAGCACGTGAAGAAGCTTGGGGTACGAGAGGGAGGAGAGTCCAGACAGGGGTACATCTTGGTTGCCCCACTCCTCTCACAGCTGGCGGAGACATGGGGATGTCCCGATGGTGCAGAGCCAGGGGCATTGGCGCCGAAGCTAATTGGTGCCTCCACCCTGATTAACATGAAGATCATCGCTAGATCGCCAGGAGGGGGGTTTGTGCGAGTAGATGGCCTCGAGACCTTCGACGACCTCCTCAACAACCTCGACTTTGAGGGAGGCGACGCCCCGCAGCCAGAGGCTAGCACATCACGGTCGGACAGGGGATACTTTGACGCCCGCTTCGACACACTGCAGCAGAGCATTGACACGCGATTCGATGCTTTTCAGCATAGTGTCGGTACATGGCAGCAGAATACCGATACTCGACTAGACAGCTTGGTGCAGGGTTTCGACAACCTCTCAGTCTGGCTCCATAGCCACTACCCCACTCCTCCTCAGGATCCGCCGGCCGATGAGTGAAGACCAGATTGCTTCCTTTAATTTTTATGTATTTAGTTTGTTTGGGCTGTGTCCCATCTTTTGATTTCTCTCGTACAAACTTATTTTCTATTTAATAAAAATTTCCTCTGTTTGATTTTAAATTCTCTAGCAATTTAAATTCTGTACAGCAAAAGCCAAAAACATAAAAAAGGCAAAATACAGAAAAAGCCAAATCAGAAGAAAAGGCAAAATACAGAAAAAGCCAAATCAGAAGAAAAAGCAAAATACAGAAAAAGCCGAAAATGAAAAAGGCAAGGATATAGAAAATCCAACAAACAGTTTGTACAGAATAACTGAGCCTGGAGAGGCTTACCAAAATACTCCTCATCCTCCACATCAAAGAATAATTGAGCCTGGAGAGGCTCGCAGAAATAATACTCCCCAGAGAAACCTCAACTCACGCTCTTGGACTCAAAATCCCCAGCAAGAGCTATCAAGCAAGATCGTCAAAGTCCCTAATGTAAACACGATTGCCCAAGAAGAATATCCAAGTCAAAGGACTTTAAAACTTCCTCAGTGAAGATAGCTCTTCAACTCAGGCGTTGAGTGAGGCTAAGCCTGCAGAGGCTTCCTAAAAAATACTCTGGGATACATAAGATCCTCAAATCCCCAGTCGCCTACTCAAGAGGCATCCCTGCAAAAGGAGAAAAATCAAAAAATATCAATAAATATTCCCCAAGCGGAATCCGGCACTCAGCCGAACACTGAACCCCATTCCCCAATCGCCTACATAAGAGGCACTCCTTCAAAAGGAAAAATCATAAAAAGATCAATAATCATTCCCCAAGTGGAATCTGGCTCTCAACCAATCATTGAACATCAAGGTGATATGCCTAACAGAAGAGGCTAATCAAAATCAACGACAAAATCCCCCAGTGGATAACAGCCTACACAGAGGCAGCAAAATCAGAAAACCAAAAGAGACACCCGAACAAGGATAACCGGGATACTCCACCAACGTCGAAAGGACGTCAGCCAATCATAAGGCACCGCTCACATCAGAAGGAGCATCTTTGTGTCTGCACCCCAAAGGAATCAGAAATTCCCCAGTGGGCATCAACTACGCAATGGAAAGTTGGGACACAAGAACCTATGAGTAACTGCACATCCCCTAGACGGATCCCTGCGTTATCCAGCCCTCAGTGGCACAAAAATCAAAAAACAACCGTCGAAGCAGCATCGTGGACTGTGGAGACAAAATCATCACAAATCCCTGGAAAGGAGATATTCACGCTACCCCCGTCGTCACAAACACGGAGGTATGCAGCTTCCGGCTCGAGCAATGAGCGAAGCTATCTCTGGAAAGGAGGTACTCACTGCTCACCGTCGTCACAAAGGTACTTAGCTTCCGACTCGAGCAAAGAGCGAAGCTAAGCCTGGAGAGGCGGTACTCACAGCTTCCAGCTTGGGCAGCAAGCAAAGCAAAGCCTGGAGAGGCGAAACTCACACTGCTCACCGTCGTCACAAAGGTGCTTAGTTTCCGGCTCGAACAAAGAGCGAGACTAAGCCTGGAGAGGCGAAACTCACACTGCTACCGTTGTCACAAGGGTACTTAGCTTCCGGCTCGAACAAAGAGTGAAGCTAAGCCTGGAGAGGCGGTACTCACAGCTTCCAGCTTGGGCAGCAAGCAAAGCAAAACCTGGAGAGGCTACTCGACAATTTTCCACCGGAAGACGCTACAAGTCAGAAGGTCGGCGCATCACCCGGACAATTGGGTCAACTCCTTTACTTGTCAGCCGGTACACCAAAAGGCCGTCCGACTAAGTAAAGGGGGGGCAGCTGTAGACCCCTAAAATTGTCCGGGTCGGAAATAAAACTCGAAGACCCTCAAAGATCGAAGGAAAGTCAGCCAGAAGGACTCCTAGAAGACCATAGGATGGCTATCTGTAGATTTAGAGGTCTTAGAGTAGCTTAAAATAAGGAAGTGGAGGGAATGAAGCCCAATACGGCCGTACTAAACTTAATACGGCCGTATTGAAGCTTCAACACGGCCGCAGTGAACTCAATACGGCGTATTGAAGTTTCTGAAACTTCAATACAGCCGTACTGAAATCAATACGGCCGTATTGAAGCTTCAATACAGCCGCAGTGAACTCAATACGGGCGCATTGAAATTTCTGAATTTCAATACGGCCGTATTGAATTTCAATACGACCGTATTGAAGTTCAAAAATTTCAATACGGCCGTATTGATTCTGTAGCCCGTATTGCGCCTATTCCCTATAAATATGACGTCAATTGGACGTCATTCCACACTTTTGAACATAGTTTCAACCCTCTCCTTGAGTATTCTGGGGTTTTTGAGCAGTGTTCTGCCCTAGAAATCACTCGGAGAGTTGATCCGACGAAGTTCTTGAGCCCCGAGCCATTTTGCTTGAGGATCGAACCTAGTCGAAGGGAAATCCTCCGGATTTCCGTAGTCAAAATTTTATAGGAGGGAGCGAGCGGGCTTGTAGAGCGAGGGAACGCCAAAAAGCTTCCCAGTTTTACGAAATATATAAAAGCACGCTTCAAAGGTTTCTTCTTAAATCCTTCCTTTTACTCCTTTCTGTGTGCATATTAAAAATTGTCATCATGTAGATATCTAAAGTATAATCGCTTATAATAAATAGGGGTAATTTAGTAATTTTATACTGTTATTTTAGAAATAATCTGTCATAGGGAACCCGAAAGGGGCGCTGTGGGGTGCTAACACCTTCCCCACGCGTAACCGACTCCTTTACCCAACTCTGGTTGTAATGGCCAAAGTTGATTTATAAAATCAATTGCCTTATCCCTTTTTCCAATGTTTTGAGTAAAACATTGGTGGCGACTCCACGAACCCTTCCTTTTTATGAAAACCACTAATCCATGGAGGGTCCCGCTTGGGATTAACATGGATTGGTGAGACATTTAATAAATAAATTGGATAAGATCGACAAGGTCTCAGTTTGAGAACAAGTCGTTCTAATAATCCAATACATTTTCAAAACTAAAATAAAAGCGAGCTCAACCGTCTTCGCGACCGCCGAGGCCCGTTTGGGCCGGTGGCGACATGTATTAAGCCATTGTTTCTAATGATGTCCTTATTTCAAATGTACTTGTTCATTTAAGGCTTGTTGACGAGGCTTAGAGTAGATAAAAGGGAGAAGAGAAATGAAGTAGAAAAGTGTATGACATTAAAATAGAATTTTCAATTTACACGTGTCCATTTAAGGTAGCTTGAGGGCCTGGGCATGCCCCAAGTTTGTGATTCATACACAAAGAAAAAGAAGGAGGTTGCCCCTTAGAGAGGCCTAGGTCATCTAACTGTAAAGCTAGTCCTCCACTTGCTTGGATGTGGCACTTCAGAAGATCTCATGTAGAGGGAGGGTGCTTTAGAAGATCTCGTGTAGAGGGAGGTCCTTTGGCTTCTTCTCTCGTAAAGGTATTTTCAACCCATATCCTAATCATTTCTTAAGAAGTAGGAATGGGTAGAAGCGATGATAGAGTTTTCCATGGAGTCTACTTCTCAAGAGGAACTTTCAAGTTGTCTCTCGATTTTCAGCTCGAACAAACATTACTTTTTTTTGCCTAGAACTCCCTTTGCAGGTTTTCATTCTACCAGCTTCTTAATAAGCAATGCTTCTCTCTTGTTAAAATCACCTTTCGAGAAAGCTCTATTCACTTTGCCATAGTGTTTTAGGGATTCGTCCTCCTCAGGTTCTCTTTATTAGCTTACAACTCGTTAGAAGTGTGGATCCATCCATTCCTAGTCGTTTCTCGTATTCCGCTTGGATTTCACGGTTGCATGACACGACTTTATTCTCTTGGGGCAAGAGTTGGCGTCTTAATGATTATGGAGTTCTTTACCCTAAACTTTTTATGCATGACTTACTTTCCATTGTCGCAACCCGAAAATTTCCGATCTCGCGACCTATGGTTTAGACATCTTTTTAAAGGTCTCATCAATTAAGGAATGCCCGAACACTAGACTAATCTTTAATTAATGGTTTTGAAAAATGAGTTCATGGAGTCGCCACCAATATTTTACTCAAAACATTGGAAAAAGAAAAAGTTTTTAAAAAGTCCAATAATGGCCTTAATAACCAAAATTGGGTTCGAGGGTCGGTTACGTGTAGGGAAGGTATTAAGAACCCCTACAACGCCCTTAATCGGTACCCTATGATGAAGTTAACATTATAAACAATAATAATATAAATATTAAATCCCCTTTTATTAATAACTATTACATGCTTGAAATTTAAATTATACAATTAACCCTAAAATGTCTACATGATTATTTTTATTATAACAATATTTATTATAGAAAAGAAATATATAAAAAAAAAGAGATTAACTGAAATACCTCTTGAATGAGCTCTATTGAATCTTCAAAATAGGAAGATTTTAGGTGCTTTGTGGCAACCTTTCACACTACAATGAGCCTCACAAAATCTCAAGAAATACAAAAGAGAGAGAGAGAGAAAAAAAAAAGATAGAAATTTCGAGCTCTAAGGAGTCTGAAGGAAATTTGGAGCCTTGAGAACTGTGCCCAATCTGTCTATTTATAGGCATCAGAAGGGTGTTAGAACGGCCCGTTCCAAAATCAGAACGGCCCGTTCTAGATCTGGTCGTTATGTGTTAATTTGGTATATTTGGAACGGCCCGTTCTGAAATCAGAACGGCCCGTTCTAGAGGTACGTTTAACACATAATTGCTATGCTGGAGCGACCCATTCCAAATTAAGATTTGAGGTCTTTTTTGTCACTTGGAACGGTCCATTACAATTTGGGAACAGCCCGTTCCAAATGTAGGTTTTAGCCTTTTTTTAAGAGCTTGGAACGACCCGTTCCAATTTTGGAACGAACCATTCCAATTTAGGAATGACCCGTTCTAAACTAGGGTTTTAGGCCCTTTTTGTAAATTGGAACGGCCCGTTCCAGTTTTGGAACAGCCCGTTCCGGGCTACTAAAACCAACTTAGTTGGGCTTTTAGCCTTATGATGTCATGTCCTGTTATTTCCATGCTTAGGAACTCTATTTCTTTGATGATAGACGTCCATTTCATTACTTTTGTTGGTCCAGACGAAATTGGGTGTCTACAGCTGCCCCTCTTTACTTGTCCTTTGGAATAGCTATGTGTTGCTTTTCCAAAGGCAAGTAAAGGTGTAGACATTTCGTTCGGGTCTTCTCCTCGTCTCTTTGGTGTTAGCGCTTCTACGTTGTTTTCCTTGGATAAGTGTATTTGCTCGTATTCTCTCCCTTTAGAGCAGTTGAGTGTTGAGTTGCGTACTCTATTGGGTAACAAGGGTGACAAACTATACACTGATCTGCAGTCTTCGAGTAGATGCTCCATTGTTTCTCTTGTGATAGTAAGGTGAAAATTCGGATCTTCACTCTTGTTTTGACAATAGATACCTTCACGTTGTTTCCTTCGGGTAGACGGTGTTCCCTATATCCTTGCCCCTTGGAGCAACTGAGTGTTGGGTTTTATGCTCTGTTGAGTGTCAAGGATGGTAAACAAAAACATCTATGCTTCAAGATCCATGTGAATGCCCAATGTCGCTTGTTGTGTCTAAATCTTCTCCTTTACTTCAATAGTGTAGATGCCCCCACACCATTTCCTTCGGGTAGATGGTGTTTACCTGTATCCTTGTCCCTAAGAGCAGTTGAGTGTTGGTTTATATGCTCCTTCGGGTGATAAGGATGGTAAACTTGTACCATCTAGGCTTCTGGATTTGATGTCGATGCATCCTATTGCTTGCTTCATGGTAGTGTATTCTTTTATTTGTCGCTTGTTGAGGTGAGAGTATATTCTGAGCTCAGCCTCTCCAAGCTGGACTGATATTTAGGGCTTTAGCCGGCCCAATGCTAGTTTTGGGGTCTAGCAACCCTTACCGATCTTGTACTAGTTTTGGGGATCTAGCAACCCTTACCGATCTTGTACTTGTTTTAGGGATCTAGCAACCCTTACTGATCTTGTACTAGTTTTGGGGATCTAGCAACCCTTACCGATCTTGTACTAGTTTTACGGATCTAGCAATCCTTACCGATCTTGTACTAGTTTTGGGGATCTAGCAACCCTTGCCAATCTTGTACTAGTTTTGAGGATCTAGCAACCCTTACCGATCTTGTACTAGTTTTGGGGATCTAGCAACCCTTACCGATCTTGTACTAGATTTGAGGATCTAGCAACCTTTTCCAATCTTGTACTAGTTTTGGGGATCTAGCAACCCTTACCGATCTTGTGCTAGTTTTGAGGATCTAGCAACCTTTTCCGGTCTTGCACTTGATGTCTTCTTGTGGGTGTTGTGGGATGAAAGACTGCCCCCAAGTGGATGGGCAGGAGATGTTTGATGTGCCCCTGTGTTGGTGGGCAGAGATAGATGGATTAGAGGGATTCTAGTGTTGCCCCTGCCATGTGAGTATTGTGATGTCTCTCCAGGCGCCTTCTTGTGGTAGGTTTTTTTTTAATTTTATTTTTTGTTTAGCTTCGGCTTTTTCATATTTGAAGCTTTCCTTTTTCTGCTATTTTTCTAAATGTTTCAGCTTTTTCAACATTTACGAAGCTTGCCTTTTTCTGTTTTATCTTGTGTTTTCATCATTGGTGGAGGGATCCCATCCCATAATGATGTTATTTGCTGAATCTTTATTAATGAGTATTATTTCGGAAGCCACTCCTGGGTTTGGTGAGGAAACCATTCCTAGTCTGGCATTCTCTTGGATCATCTTTCATTTGGTGAAGAAGTAAGGCGTGGTGGCCTCTTCATGCTTATAAACTTGCTTGTTTGGTCGATTCCATTGTATTCCACTGTTGATATGTCTTTGCTTAGTGGGCACATAGAATTACTTGGGGTTGCCGTTTGACACCGCTTTGGCTCTTGCTCGGCTATTTTGCTTTTACGAGTGCTTTGTCCTAATGACTCCTTCTGACCCATAACAAGTAGAATGCATGGATGTATGGATGCAATGAAAATGAAAGACAGGAATGGTTTTTTTATTATATTTATTTTTTTATTATTTTTTTTATAAAGTGAAGTTATACCCTTTTGTGCACACTTGTGCTCTATGCATGCTATGCAATGATGCCTCTATGTTAATGCTTAAATGCAGATTGATTTTACTTTCAAGAAATTAATCTATGCGCATTGATCAGTGACATGGATTGTTAGCCTTTTAGCCGTGTCGAATTTAGTGTTGCTTTTTTGAACCTGAGGTTTGTGTAGTTCAGCCCTCTCGCTTGTACCGAATATGATATGTTAGCCCTTAGATCAGGTGTACCTAGACTCTGTTCTAGGACACCTCCATCTTTTCCTTGTGAGTGTTCACTGTGCATATTCCGTGTATCTCTCAAATTTATCTTAATGCCATGTAGGTCAAGAGGAATGAGAGGAAGGGGATATATACATATTTTTTTTGTAAAACTTTTGTTAAAAAGGATTTTTTCAAAAATGGTTTATAGAAGAATGGCTGGCCGGGGTAGGCTAGTGGTTTAGGCTGATGAACAACCACATTCAAAGTGAGGAAATCATTTTCCACATTAGCTTATTATTTCCTTCAAAGTTAAGCGATGACTTGGGATTGCATATTGATTAAATGATCTTCCCGAGCCGCCTTTCGGTTTTCAGCTCGGGATGCTGATTTGTCCTAACTTTTGCCTAGGTTACTTGAGATGTGTTCCCTAGCGGACATTTTCTTTTTTCTTTGATCCTCACTTTTGCCTAGGCTACCCTTTTTGTTTGTGGGTCTCCTAGCGGACCTTGCCTTAATTTTTGTGCAGCCCCCTTAGTGGGTTTCCTGCCAGGCTTTTGTCTTTGCAGCATTTGTGATCATCTTTCATTCCTTTATTAAAGGGGGATACCCCTTGCACTGATTTCATTTGGACTTTTATCCACAAGTCATGCCCAATTTGATTGATCTTTATGTGTTTTTTATTGTGTATTAAGCCATTGTTTCTAATGACGTCCTTATTTCAAATGTACTTGTTCATTTAAGGTTTGTTGACGAGGCTTTGAGTAGATAAAAGGGAGAAGAGAAATGAAGTATAAAAGTGTATGACATTAAAATAGAATTTTGAATTTACATGTGCCCATTTAATGTAGCTTGAGGGCCCAGGTATGCCCCAAGTTCGTGATTCGTACACAAAGAAAAAGAAGGAGGTTGCCCCTTAGAGAGGTAAGTCATCTAAACGTAGAGCTAGTCCTCCACTTGCATGGATGTGGCGCTTCAGAAGATCTTGTGTAGAGGGAGGGCGCTTCAGAAGATCTCGTGTAGAGGGAGGTCCTTTGGCTTCTTATCTCATAAAGGTATTTTCAACCTATATCTTGAGCCTTTCCTAAGAAGTAGGAATGGGTAGAAGCGATGATAGAGTTTTCCATGGAGTCTTGCTTCTCAAGAGGAACATTCAAGCGGTCTCTCAATTTTCAGCTCGAACAAACATTGCTTCTCGATTTTTTTTGTTTTTTTTGCCTAGAATTCCCTTTGCGAGTTTTCATTCTAGTAGCTTCTTAACAAGCAATGCTTCTCTCTTGTTAAAATCATCTTTCATGAAAGCTCTATTCATTTTAACTTAGTGTTTGAGCGATTCATCCTCCTCAAGTTCTATTCCGCTTGGATTTCACGGTTGTACGACACGACTTTATCCTTTTAGGGCAAGAGTTAGCATCTTGATGATTGTGGATTTCTTTGTCGTAAACTTTTTAAACATGGCTCACTTTCCATTACTTCCGACTAATGCACATAGGTTGATTTCTCTTTTTATTCTCATTTATTCTCTTTTTCAAGAAGGATATGTTCTAAATGAATGCAATACAAAATGAAGAGAAAGTTGAGAATAATAAATATCAGTCTCATTGATTTGTTTATTTGTGAATGCTCAAATAGATTTTAACAGTATTAACATATCAAAGCAAAGGCCCAACCATATTATTTTTTTTATAAAATCGATTTGGACTTTGTCGTATGTTAGAGCATTCACTTTTCTTAACTTTCTCTATATGTTGCTAATACCTAATCTTAACCTAGAATGCATGCCATTTTTGTTTTTGCCTAAACTTTATCATGTTTTGATTAACTATGAGATATGATGCATGATACGAATATACATATATTTTTTTAAAAGTATTATACATATATTTTTTTTGGAAAGGAAACTACTTATATGATGTTATGTATGATGACCTAAGAATGTATAAAAGGGGTATAAAATTTCTCAATTTTTTTGTATTTTTATTATCAGTTTTCTTGTTTAAAAAAATTAATCCACTCTTATTAGAACAAATAACGCAAACAAATGCACACACACATGCTCAATCAACATACACCCGCGAACAGTCACGTTTAAATCCTTGGTCTGTGGTCCCTGCAAGAAAAGTGCATTATATAGGACAGTTCTAATCTCACTAGTCTTAAGGCCTCCAAGGTGCCCCCATTATAGGGACCCAGTATCTCTGTCACCGTCACCTGGCAAACTCTAAGGTCTGTCGCAGTATTTCGGGCTAGAGTAACTGGTTATCACCTTGAGTGTGATTTCCAACAAGGCTCGCAGGCTCCAAGGCCAAACTTGGGCCGGTCGTACGTCAACCACTCCCTATGTTTAATACCCTCATGCCCTCGGGTATAGGAGGAACTGTTGTGTGCAAAGGTTTGTGTGCAATTTATTTCAAACATATGCGGAACTTAAACAGGAAAACAGATATTAAAGCCAAATAAATAAAGCAAACAAAGTAAAGGGGAAAAATATTTAAATTAATATTTTTATTTTATTAACTTCATTAATTAAATGGGCCTGACCCTCTTTAAACGTCCCCAGTGGAGTCGTCATCTGTCGCAACCCGAAAATTTTTGATCTTGCGACCTATGGTTTAGACATTTTTTTAAAGGTCTCATCAATTAAGGAATACCCGAACACTAGACTAATCCTTAATTAATGGTTTTGAAAAATGAGTTCATGGAGTCGCCACCAATATTTTACTCAAAACATTGGAAAAAGAAAAGGTTTTTAAAAAGTCCAATAATGGCCTTAATAACCAAAATTGGGTTCGGGGGTCGGTTACGTGTAGGGAAGGTATTAAGCACCCCTACAACGCCCTTAATCGGTACCCTATGACGAAGTTAACATTATAAATAATAATAATAATAATATAAATATTAAATTCCCTTTTATTAATAACTATTTACATACCTTAAAATTTAAATTATACAATTAACCCTAAAATGTCTACATGGTTATTTTTATTATAACAATATTCATTATAGATAAGAAATAAATTAAAAAAAAGATTAATTGAAATACCTCTTGTATGAGCTCTATTGAATCTTCAAAATAGGAAGATTTTAGGTGTTTTGTGGCAACCTTTCACACTACAATGTGCCTCACAAAATCTCAAGAAATACAAAAGAGAGAGAGAAAAAAAAAGAGAGAAATTTCGAGATCTAAGGAGTCTGGACGAAATTTGGAGCCTTGAGAACTGTGCCAAAGCTGTCTATTTATAGGCATCAGAAGGGTGCCAGAATGACTCGTTCCAAAATCAGAATGGCCTGTTCTGGATCTGGCCGTTATGTGTTAATTTGGTATATTGGAACGGCCCGTTCTAAAATCAGAACGGCCCGTTCCAGAGGTGCATTTAACACATAATTGCTATGCTTGAACGGCCCGTTCCAAATTAAGATTTGAGGTCTTTTCTGTCACTTGGAATAGCCCGTTCTAATTTGGGAACGGCCCGTTCCAAATGTAGGTTTTAGCCTTTTTTTTAAGAACTTGGAACGGCCCGTTCCAATTTTGGAACGACCCGTTCCAAACTAGGGTTTTAGGCCTTTTTTGTAAATTGGAACGGCCCGTTCCAGTTTTGGAACAGCCCGTTCCGGGCTACTAAAACCATCTTAGTTGGGTTTTTAGCCTTCTGATGTCATGCCCTGTTATTTCTATGCTTGGGAGCTCCATTTCTTTGATGATAGACGTCCATTTCATTGCTTTTGTTGGTCCGGACGAAATTGGGTGTCTACATCCATTACTTTTGACTAACACACATAGGTTAATTTCCTTTTTTATTCTCATTTATTCTTTTACAAGGAGGGATATGTTCTAAATGAATGTAATGCAAAATGTAGAGAAAGTTGAGAATAATAAATATCAGTCTCATTGATTTGTTTATCTGTGAATGCCCATTCCTCTTGCCTCTTTCAAAATATCACCTCTTGGTCTTCTTGGCCTTAGTGTTATTCCATCATTCCCTCCCTCTTGAAAAGGATTTGACCTCAAATCAAGAGGTTCTTCATGGTGGGTATCATGATCAACAAAAACATAAAAATAGGCATTAAAGGCAATAGTATATGATAGAAATGGAAAGTATATCCTAAGAGGAGTTCCTCTAAAAATTCTAAAATGTTTGCCTAAACTAAAAGGAGTAGACTCTCTAATGCTAATGATAGGATCCTCCCCATGGTGAAGTCTAGGTGTATAACTAAAACCTAAAAAGGTAAGAAGACTAAAACTATAGCACACTAATGCATTAGTCCTAAAAACTAAAATATCTTGTTGGAGGTACCCAATGTAGTGACCTAGGTATGTATTGGAAAATAAAGAAAATTTAACTAAAAAATTACCTAAACAACTTTATATTGCATAATTTTTTAGATACATATGAGAAAAAGGTATTAAGAGGAGTCTAGAAAACTCATATAATCTATTTTTTTCTTGTAGGGAAGTAACCAAGTTAATTTCAAATAAGTGTGAACTTCCTTCAAGATCAAAAATAAAAGATACAACACCATGAGATGTATCCAACAAACCATACAAACCAAATTTTGGGTGCTTTATGAAGAGAACTAAAGTAGAAAGAGTCTTAAAGAAAGAAGGCTTATCTTCCTTGGGCACCACCAAGGAAGTAGCACAAGAAGTGAGTCTAAGTGAAGTCCACTTCTTCTTCACTAAATCTTGAAGTTGAGATTCTTTTTCTTTAAAAAGGATTTGTTTTTGAATCTCTACTTCATGACTAGTCGCAACGTGAGAGAAAGAGTTAAGGTCTTGATGAATGAAGGGAGTCTTTAAATCATTTTCAATGGTAAAGTGACTCTCTTTAGGCATAAGCCCTTAGGAAGAAACATTATCCTCCGTACTCTTCTCTAAGAGTATTGTTTGTTGTTTTTCATTTTCTAACCACTCTTGAACTTTCTCTATACTTTTCTTTATTTTTTCTTTCTTTTCTATTTTATTTTCTTTTTCTTTTCTTCTAAGTTCTACCTCTCTTGTTGTATTTCTTCCTCATGCATACTCCTAGGGACTCTAACTTCTTTTCCTATTTGAGATCTAGTTGGGACAATCCTAGGTTTGGATCCACTAGTTTCTCTCCCCTCAACAAATTTTGCAAGTAATTCTTTTATTTCCTCCTTATTCCTAGCATTTTTTTTCCCTTTTTCTAATTTCTTCTGCTCTTTTTATGTGTTCCTCTTCTTTTTTCTTATGTACTCTTTTAACTCTCTAATCTCATCTCTAACACTAGACCTAGTACTACAAGAATTATGACCATGTACACTAGAATGATCACTCATCTTTAATCAAGAAAAGGTTTTCACAAATTTGTTTTCAAAAGGTTGGTAAATAGGTTTTCATAAAGAATGAGTGATAAAAAGGTTTTCACAAAAAGGTTTTCAAGATGCAAGATTGGTATGAAAAGGCCTAAGTGTACAAAGTGAACTATCAAGGGAGGTGAACTATTAAGAATCACTTAAAACCCAAGCCTTTTCAAGTAAAAATCACTAAGCTTTTTCACACTTTTCTCACAAAAACAATTTTCACAATACTAAGGTGTGTGATGTGCACGCCCCCCTAATAGGCAAATGAAGCCTTCTAAATGACACAAATAAACAAAGTAAAGTCCTAGGAAAATATACTACCAAAGCTTTAAAGCATGCAAAGGAAAGCACTTAAAGCATATGCTAGTCGGTTTCCTAGGTGAAGGTTTTCAAATCACCTTCAAACTACACGAAACTACCACAAAAAATGAAGAGGTTTAAAATGGCCAATTACAACCCAAAATAAAAGAAACAAAGCCCAAATACAAGAGGCTGAAAATTGAACAAAAGAAAACAAGTAGTAAAGAAAGTTTCCAAGTCTTCAAGTCTTCAATTCTCCACCCCTTCACAAGGAACACCCAAAAGTTAGCCTCTCAATGTGTATGCACTATTTGATTTGGTGTGATCTTCCAAAGAACCTTGAACTCAATTCGGACAGCCCCTCCACTTAATCCACCAAGAGAGTGTGTGGTGTTTAGAAGCTTTCCTCACCTAGGTCAAGAAGAAACCAAAACCCAAGAGTACAAGAGGCCAAGGAAGAAAAAAAACTAAAAAAGCACAATTAAAAAGGCTAAACTCAAGTGGAATTGATGAGACAAACTTAAGAGTAGAATGAAAGACAAAAACTAAAATTAAGGCACATTAAGAAAGGTAAGCACACAAGAGAATAAGTCCTAGAATGGCACTAGAATAGAATTCAACAAGTAGGCTTTAAAAGAAAATGATGCATTTTAACATGTTTGATTAAATGTCTCATTCGGCTAAGCTTTGTCCATAAGTCCAAAATAACTCCAAGTGTCAAGGTATGAAAATTTGGTCCAAAACTCCACAAGTCTAGCAAAGGTTCCCTTTTTCTTTTGTCTTTGATTCTTTTGTTCCTTTTATAGGCTTGGATATGTCTCGGTTTTATGTTCAAAGTCCAGCCACAATCTCTTTTTTTTTTTTTTTGAATTTATACTCTTCCTTTGCTTGGGTTTTACACTTGTGTTTGTTGGTTTTGTTAGCAACTTTTTGGAGTATTCTCTTAGTAACTTACAATAGCTCAATGAGACAAGATTTGAGTGTTTTTCTTAGGTTTTTAATAGCCCACGTCCAGCAGAAAAAATAGGCATATAGAAATCATTTTCACACTCAAATCATCAAACAACATGTAGGCATACAAGTACACCAAGGAATACACAAAATTGGCCGAAAATTTTAAGCAAGTATGTGCAAAGAAATTAATCACACATGATATTTTAAGTGAAGTAGAACATGCTAGAACTAATTAGCATGCATGATTGACTCTCTAAAGGACATTATAGACTCACGGCCATTACATCAAACAAGTGGCATTCATGTCATTTTTTTTATCTTTTCAAGGTTTAAGCATGAATACTTAGAATTTTTTTCAAGGTGGGTTCAAAAGAGACAAGTTAATGACAAAACCGAATGGATTAAAAAAACAAAATATATCATATCACCAATGTTTCACATGCAACCCAAAAATTCCAGTAACTCAAACTTAAAAGAAAAAATGGTAGAACTTAAGCAAAGAAGCCTAAAACACCAAGATGATTCATAAGGATGAAGATAGCATGAATCAACACACGATAGAAGAAAAATGGATCATGAAAATATGGTAAGATGATGACCCACTTTAGCACAACAATTTTGACAAGAAATAAGACTCAAAACATGACTAAAAATTTAAAAAGGACTAGATGTTACCCTTGAAGAACTTTTGGCTCTAGATACTACATGATGGCATCCTTACTTGCATGAACTTGAGATGATCAACAAAGAATAGGACGCCTTCTCCAAGGATCAAGTTCTTCAAAGGTGGCACAAGGTTTTAGGGTGGATGATGATGGAATGGACGAAAATGGAGGTTGGGTAGAAGGTGTTTGAAGAAATGCTTGAGAAGGTCACTCTAGGGTTGGCTCACTTCATGATGATGAAGGCCACTTCTAGGGTTGTTTCTCTCAAGGTGGAGATGGGAGGGAGGTGGCCGAATTAGTCAAGGGTGACTAAGGAAAGATATAAAGGCACAAAAGGCTCTCTTTATATTCAATATCCAAAGTATTTACAAGGTGTGGTGCTTAGGGTATTTATAGGAGTGGGAGGCATCTAGGGTTGCATTTATGGTTGCATTGGCTAAAATTTACAATGCCAAATGAAACCCAAATTAACCCTAGATGCAACTTGGTGGCCAAGGATGGAATCTTTGGGTTTAGTTAGGCTACATCTAGGTGCATGATAAGACCATGCAACCTTTGCCCTTCACTTGGGCCTAAGCCTTTCTAAGTCCAAAAATAGGTCCAAACACCATCAAAAATGTGTATGGCTCCCTAATTATATACCTTAGCCCAAAATTAAAAACCTATGATCTAAAGCACACCATAATACAAGGGTAAAATGGGAAATACAAAAGAAAATAAATCCTATGACTAAGATACCCCAAAATACAAGGGTAAAATTGGAAAATTAAAGAAAAGGGTAAAATTGGAAATAAGAATAAATTTTATGCTAATAAAAACGTAGGAGTTAAGGCCAAAAAGTAGGCCCACTCCTCTTAGGGTTTTCAAAACTAACTCATTCCTCTTGCCTCTTTCAAAATATCACCTCTTGGTCTTCTTGGCCTTAGTGTTATTCCATCACAAGTCATGCCAAATTTGATTGATCTTTATGTGTTTTTTTATTGCGTATTAAGCCATTGTTTCTAATGATGTCCTTATTTCAAATGTACTTGTTCATTTAAGGTTTGTTGATGAGGCTTAGCGTAGATAAAAGGGAGAAGAGAAATGAAGTAGAAAAGTGTATGACATTAAAATAGAATTTTCAATTTACACGTGCCCAATTAATGTAGCTTGAGGGCCCAGGCATGCCTCAAGTTCGTGATTTGTACACAAAGAAAAAGAAGGAGGTTTCCCCTTAGAGAGGCCTATCTCATCTAACTGTAAAGCTAGTCCTCCACTTGCTTGGATGTGGCGCTTCAGAAGATCTCGTGTAGAGGGAGAGCGCTTTAGAAGATCTCGTGTAGAGGGAGGTCCTTTGGCTTCTTCTCTCGTAAAGGTATTTTCAACCCATATTCTGAGCCTTTCTTAAGAAGTAGGAATAGGTAGAAGCGATGATAAAGTTTTCCATGGAGTTTGCTTCTCAAGAGGAACATTCAAGTTGTCTCTTGATTTTCAGCTCGAACAAACATTGCTTTTTTTTCCTACAACGCCCTTTGCGGGTTTTCATTCTAACAGCTTCTTAACAAGCAATGCTTCTTTCTTGTTGAAATCACCTTTCGAGAATGCTCTATTCACTTTTCCTTAGTGTTTGAGGGATTCGTCCTCCTCAGGTTCTCTTTATTAGCTTACAACTCGTTAGAAGTGTGGATCCATCCATTCCTAGTCATTTCTCCTATTTTGCTTGGATTTCACGGTTGCATAACACGACTTTATTCTCTTGGGGCAAGAGTTTGCATCTTAATGATTGTGGAGTTCTTTACCCTAAACTTTTTATGCATGACTTACTTTCCATTACTTTCGACTAACGCACATATGTTAATTTACCTTTTTATTCTCATTTATTCTTTTACAAGGAGGGATATGTTCTAAATGAATGTAATGCAGAATGTAGAGAAAGTTGGGAATAATAAATATCAGTCTCATTGATTTGTTTATCTGTGAATGCTCAAATAAATTTTGACAGTATTAAGTGAGAATCTATATTAGATTCTAAGAAGACTTACTTTAACAAACATATTAAAGCAAGGGCCCAACCATAGTATTTTTTTTATAAATAATTTGGGCTTTTCTTTAGAGCGCAGATACTGTCGTATATTAGAGCATTCACTTTTCTTAACTTTCTATACGTACTGCAACCTAATCCTCCTTAGCTAATAAAATAAAATGAAAGAAATTAATGAGCCAATCTAGAATGCATGTCATTTTTTCTTTTGCCTGATCTTTATCATGATTCTATTATCTAAAGGGAAATGATGCATGGAGACGATATTTCTTTTATTCATTTTTTTTTTAAAAAGAGGAAACTACTTATATGATGTTAATGGAATGATGACCTAAGAATGTACAAAGGGGTATAAAATTTTTATTATTATTTTTTTATTTCTTTATTATCCGTTTGCATATTTTAAAATTCCAATCCATCTTATTAGAACAAAATAATACAAACAAATGCACACACATATGCTCAATCATCGTACACCCGCGAACAGTCACGTTCAAATCCTTAGTTTGTGGTCCCTGTAAGAAAAGTTCTTTGTATAAGATAGTTCTAATCTCACCGGTCTTAAGGCCCCCAAGGTTCTCCCATTATAGGGACCCAATATCTCTATCGCCTTCACCTGGAAAACTCTAAGGTTTGTCGCAGTATTTCAAGCTAGAGTAACCGGTTATCACCTTGAGTGTGATTTCTGACAAGGCTCGCAGGCTCCAAGGCCAAACTTAGGTCGGTCGTACGTCAATCACTCCCTATGTTTAATACCCTCACGCCCCTGGGTGTAGGGGGAACTGTTGTGTGCAAAGGTTTGTGTACAATTTTTATTCAAATAGGTGCAGAATTTAAACAAGCAAACAGATATTAAAACAAAACAAATAAAACAAACAAAGTAAAGGGGAAAAATATTTAAATTATTATTATTATTTTATTAACTTCATCATTTATTTGGGCCTGACCCTCTTAAAACTTCCCCAGTGGAGTCGCCATCTGTTGCAACCTAAAAATTTATGATCTTGCGACCTGTGGTTTAGACATCCTTTTAAAGATCTCATCAATTAGGGAATGCCCGAAAACTAGACTAATCCCTAATTAATGGTTTTGAAAATGGTTCATGGAGTCGCCACCAATGTTTTACTCAAAACATTGGAAAAAAGAAAAGGTTTTTAAAAATCCAATAATAGCCTTGATAACCAGAATTGGGTTCGGGGGTCGGTTACCTGTAGGGAAGGTATTAAGCACCCTTACAACGCCCTCAATCAGTACCCTATGATGAAGTTAATGAGATAAGAATTAATAAATTAAATATTAGATCCCCTTTATTAATGATTATTTACATGAAATTTAAATTACACGATGAATCCTAAGATGTCTACATGATTGCGTTTATTATACTAATATTTGAAATAAAAGGAAGAGAAAGATGGAACAAGAGATTGATGAGTAATACCTCGTAGCAAGCTTTATTAGATCTTCAACTATGGAGATTTTAGGTGCTTTATAACAACCTTTCACACTACAATTACCTCACAAAACTCAAGAAATACAATAGGAGAGTGAGAGAGAAATTTTGAGCTCTAAGGAGTCTTGGACGAAATTTTGTGGCCCTGAGAACTGTGCCTGAGCTATCTATTTATAGACATCAAAAATTTGCCAGAACGGCCAGTTCTGGATCTGACCATTCTGTGTTAATTTTGTAACCAGAACGGCTCGTTCTAAAACTAGAACGGCCGGTTCCAGAGATGAGATTAACACAATTGACAAGACTGGAACGGCCGTTCCAAACAAGGATTTTTAGGCCTTTTTAATAACTTGGAACGGCTCGTTCCAGTTTAAGAACGGCCCGTTCTAGTTAAAGTTTTAACCTTTTTTTTAGGAGCTTGGAATGGCCCATTCCAAACTAGGGTTTTAGGCCCTTTTTGTAAATTGGAACGGCCCGTTCCAGTTTTGGAACAACCCGTTCCAGGCTACTAAAACTAGCTTATTTGGGCTTTAGGCTTTCTGATGTCATGTCCTGTTGTTTCCATGCTTCGGGAGCTTCTTTCCTTCGATAATGGAAGTCCATTTCCTTGTTTGTATGCCCCCGGATGAAGAAAGTATCAAAAGAAGCCTTGAAGACTCATATAATCTAAGTTTATCTTGTAGGGAAGTAGTTAAATTAAGTTCAAGTGAATGTGAACTTCTCTTAAGATCTAACATAGAATATATGACACTATAAGTTGTATCTATCAAACAATATAATCCAAAAATTGATTGCTTTATTAGAACAACTAAGGTAGAAGGGGTCGTAAAGAAAAGAGGGTTATCTACCTTGGGCACCACCAAGGAAGTAGCACAAGAGGTGGGACTAAGTGAAGTCTACTTCTTCTTCACTAAATCTTGAAGTTGAGATTCTTTTTCTTTAAAAAGATATTGTTTTTTAATCTCCACTTCATGACTAATGGCAACATAAGGGTAAGAGTTAAGGTCTTTATGAATGAAGAGAATACTTTTCAAAGGATTTTTAGTGATAAAACAATTCTCTTTACGCACAAGTCTTTTAGAGAATACATCTTCCTCTTTAATCTTCCCTAAGCGAAATGACTTTTTTTTTTCTTTTTCTTTTTTTCTTTTGAGTTTCATTTGTACTTGATCATCAACCACTTGTTGAGGTGAGAGAGGATGAAGCACAAATTTCTTTTCCTTATGTGTGAAGGTGATTTCATTAGTAAGACCATTGTGCATAGTTTTCTTTTCAAATTGTCAAGGCCTTCCTAACAAAATATGACAAGCTTCCATTGGTACTATATCACATAAAACTTGGTCTTCATACTTTCTAATGGAAAACTTGACCTTCACTTGTTGGTCAACTACTATGTCTCCATCCTCATTGAGCCAATGCAATTGATAAGGTTGAGGATGTGGCATAGTAATTAAAAACAACTTCTTAACCAACCTAGTACTACAACAGTTGCACCATGAGCCACTATCTACAAGGAGAGAACATGCTTTGTTTGAAACATTGCATCTAATGTGAAAAATGTTCTCTATTTGTGATAGAGTACCACTAGGTTGATTGTTGATGGACCATGGGCCCTTAACAGAGCTATGGCTAGGAGCATACAGGAGGGATTAGATAGCTTGAAGGTTAATAAGCTTTCTAAGCCCAAGGTAATCTTCATATGGACCACCATATCTTGAAGAGAAGGCCTAGTTCATTTTACATAGTCTTTCTTGTATAGGTTCATTGTTTTTGCCTTTGTATTTGTGAGGCATTGTCTTTCTTTCTTTATATGTGACTCTATTGTGTATTTAGGACAGGTTTCTTAGAGACTTCTACTTTATTTGACCTTGTATTAAAGGTCATTCATTTTTATATTTTTCAATAGTAGAAGTGGGGTAGCATTTAGCAAGGTATGTAGGTGTAACTAGTAAATGGGTCAGAGTTGGGCCTAGGCCAATTTTGACATATTGGGCTTGTTTTGATCCATATTTTCCAAGGAATTAATTTAGCTAATCCTCACCATCTATTGGTGAACCTAACTAAACCAATTCCAATTTTTTTTGGATTGGATTAAGTATGGAAAACTAGCCATGGCCGCCCATCCCTTCCTTGGTTGGATTTGCTTGTTCATCTTAATGCTTTTGGGAAACTTGTGCTACAAGCTTCTAACTTAGCTTGCTTCCCAAGCTACTAAGTTAAAAGCTTACTCCACAAGCCTCCTAAACCATGGTGGACAGTCAAGTAAGCCAACCATGATTCTCTTGAACCATGGTTAAGCTTAGCTTCCTCCACAAGCTTCCTACTTCTATATAAGTCTCTTCTTCACCATTGTAATCACTTTTGGACTTAATGAATTCAGAATTTTCTCACAAATTCTCTCTTCCAAGAGTCTTAGAATCCGTGGAGAATCACTCTCCCCTAGGAACCTCCACAAAGGAGTTCCTCCTTTGTGCCTTGGTTCACCAATTCTTCCTCCTCTTCAAGGAAGAAATCGAACAACCTAGTTGCTTCTACAAGCGTTGGAGCTTGTTCTTGTTGCTTCCGCCATTGTTGTCAAGGACCTCAAGAGAAGAAAGGACATGGAAGGTGGAGCTTGAAGGAGAACGCCAATCACTCTTCAAGTAGTTCCATCAATTGTTAAGGAGTCTCCTAATCATTAGAAGTTCTCCTTCATAAGGATAAGCCAACTCCACATTAGACTCTTGCTTTTTTTGTTTCATCCTCACTCTCACTTGAAGAGGAGGTAATAGTCTCTTCTTGACTACTATAAGTTTCATGCCTCCTTAAGATCATGACTTTCTTTGTAGGGCATTGAGAAGCAATGTGACCCCTTCATAAACACTTAAAACATTTAATGTCACTAGTCCTTGTGTTGGTCTATGGAGTAATTTTCCCTTTTCCCTTATCATTAGCTAATTCCTTGGAGGGTTCTATAGCATTTTTCTTTTCAAATGATTTTCCCTCCCTCTTATAGTCTTTCTTATAAGATGTAGAATGGGAGCTTTCTCTTTTAAAAGAGGATTTTCTCAAACATTGTTGTTCTACCCTTACACAAAGTTGGATCAAGTCATTTATGTCCCTGTAAGGTAGTAGCTCCACTTGATCTTTAATCTCTAAGTTAAGACTATTAAATAACATAGCTACTATGGTGGCCTCCTCTTCTTTTATACATGCCCTCATCATATATAGCTCCATATGTTGCCTATATTGTTCAACAGTCATATCCCTTTGTTGGAGCCTTTAGAGCTTATTCATAAGCTCCCTATCATAATAAGAGGGAATATGTCTTCTCCTAAATGCGCTGCTTAGATCATTCCAATATTAGATAGGAGGGTCATTATGGAGGCGCCTCTCTCTTTCTAAGGAGGTCCACCAATACATTACATGCCCTTGAAAGCTAAGGGTTGCAAGTGGCACCTTTCTTTCTTCACTCACCCTAAAGCAAGCAAAGAGTTGCTCTACCTTCATCTCTCAATCAAGGTAGGCCTCCATATCATCCTTTCCAAAATATTATGGGAGATCCACCTTGGATTCCCTAGGTTTAATGACTCTCCTACGGGTAGGTTGATAATGGTCGCCTACGTTAAGGCTTTCATTAGGAGAAGAGTATTGTGAGAGGGTGCTCCTACTTATTCTTTTTCTTTTCATTTCTTCTTTCAATTTTTCTTCTTCTTGCCTAAGAAGTCTCATTTCCTCTTCAAGGATAGCAAGTTGAGCCCCTCTTTCAATCTTTTCCTTCTCTTTTAAAATGGCTTCTTGCTTCCTCCATAATTTAAGTAATTTAAGCTCTTTAGCAAGATAAGAAATACTTTTTGGTGAGTTATCACTTTCACTATATTTAGAATGGTGAGAAATTTTAGACAAAATATTTTTCACACAAAAATAGTTTTTATTGAAAATAAGAATTTTAGGTGCTAGACTTAGCACTTGGAAGTCTAAGTACACAAATTGAACTATGGAAGGAAGTGAGTTACAAGGAGTCACTTAATAACCAAACCTCTTCAAGTAGAAATTACTAAACCCCGTTGTACCTTGTCTTGCACAAAACAATTTTTACAAAAATTTTCAAAAGAGAAAATAACAAACAAGTTTCTAAGTATCACAATTAGAAAAATGCAATTAAAACATAACTTGCAAAAAAAATTAAATGACTGTAAACATAAACTAGGCATTGAAAACTATAAACCTATGTGGGAGCTTGAAAAACACTAAGAGCTTTCAAGGACCACTCTCACCAAGTACTTAACGAGTTACCCTATTGAAAACACTAGGGAGATATAAAGATGCACCAAAGACACCACTAAGACACTCCTAAAGGCCTTGTACACAAATGAAATGAAAATTACAATGAAATTAAATGAAGTGGCTACACCAAATTTGAAGAAAAAAATCAGCCACTAATTAGAGATAGAATTTAGAGACAATTTGGTGAGGAAAATTTTGTGACGACAAAATTTCCATCTCTAAATTTGGTCTCTAATTCCTTCACAAAAAATTTTCTTCAAATCTTTTTGGTTCCTTCAATTCCAGTCCAGCCACTAAACTTTGCAGCAACTCCTCACAAGTGTTTCTCTCCTCTTTTTGAAGTAATCTTGATGGTGATTAACTTCAAGGTGTTTGTCTCTAACAAGAGTCTTCCACACAAGGAGAAATCAATCTCCTAGGCCTCTACAAACATCTTAAGATGCAACTCTTGTACCTTGGCCTTCCAATCCTTCAAAGAAGCATTCAACACACCTAGTAGTTGCTGGAATAATATGGTAAAAGCTGAAACAACATAATTAAAGGAAGCTACACCAAGTGGTGAACAAGATAAGACAAAACTAGAAAGAATGCCAACAAAAGACAAGCTAAACTTAAGGCACCAAAAATAACAAGCACTTCAAATGGAATCCTGACAAAGGCTCTAGAGTAGATTACCAAAAAAAAATCTAAAAGATTAGAAAATTCAAACAAGATGAAATTAACAAGTAAACATGGCTAGACATATTTGCAAACAATGAGAAATTCGAGAGCTAGTTTCAACACATTCTTCACTCCTTTTGGCTTTTTCTTTTATTTTCTTTTGTAACTTCTTTTCACTCTGTTTTTATTCAAATAAGATTTTCATGTATTTTAACATAGATATACGTCTCGGATTCAAGTCAAGAGAATTTCAAGAATGTTTCTCAAAAGAGGTTTATAGGTGCTTGTGTTTTACAAGTGCTTCACAAAATTTTTTTGCACAAATTTTTAGCAAATTTCAAGCACACTTTTCTTTTGTTTTTCCAATGCTTTCAATACACTTTGAACCTCTGTTATGAATGATTAAAAATATGCAAAGGATTCAGCCAAAACAAATTCACAAAGAACCTAGGAATCAAGTAGTGTTTATAAAAAAAATTGACAAACTTTTTAAGAAAACATCATAGAAACCTAACTCTAAGAATTTGCTAGAACTGATAGCAAATATGAACTCAAGAATGCAAGTAAAAAAGAACATTTGGTCAGTCACACAAGAATATGTTCATAAGATCGAATCACATATATTAACACAAAATAAGTTCAACAAGCTATTCTAGGAATTAATGACATGTAAAAAGGACTACACATGACTTCTAGACAAAACTTTCATGATTCAAAAATCAAAACACATACTAATAACAATGTTCGTTCATGGATTTAGAAGAATAATGAGAGGACTCAAACAAAACAAAAGGCACAAACACAAGAACCTATAAGCACCAACCGTATTTGGTTCAAGATTAAGGAAACAAGCAAGATATAAACCAAACAATTAATGTGACATGTAGATCTATTAATAATGTGTTCAAAAATTAGGTCTACACAGCAAACATGAGAAGACAATGAAGAAGACAACACATGACCGAAAATTAGTGGAAAATAATGGAACATATAACCTCAAGAGCAACCATGACTCTAGATACCAAAAATGATGGACACGCCTAGTTGAAGTGATGGTTGTTCTTCAACTATCTCCATCTTCAAGTCCAATCTTTTCTTGAGGTTGTAGGAAGAACATGGATTGAATCTTCAAGCTCCAAAAGATTGAAAGGAAGCAACAATGGTGGCACACTCTTCTTGAAGGAGAAGAAGAGGTTTGATGAACCAAGGCACAAAGGAAGGATTCCTTTGTGAAGATTCTTAAGGAGAAGGTGTTCTCCACGGTCTAGGACTCTTGAAAGAGAGAGAATTTTTTTAATTCTAAACTCATATATCATCAAAAGTGATTAGAAAGGTAGAAGAAAAACTTACATAGAGTAGGGAAACTTGTGGTGCAAGTTGGGCTAACTATGGTTAGAAAGAACCATGATTAGCTTAACTTGACCGGCCTAGTTGGTTTAGGAGGCTTGTGGAGCAAGCTTTTAACTTAGAAACATGGAAAATAAACTAAGTTAAAAGCTTGTAGCACAGGCTTCCCAAGTGTGCAATGTAAGCCAAGTAATTCGGCCAAGAAGAAAAAAGCTAGGCAGCCAAAGCTTGTTCCAACATGTGATCCAATCCAAAAATCTTAAAATTAGTTTAGTTAGGTTCACCAAATGATTATGAGACCTAGCTAAATTAATTCCTTGGAAAATATGGAGGAAAACAAGCTCAAAATGTAAAATTTAGCCTAGGCCCAATCCTAGCCCAATTACTAGTTGCACCAACACACCTTACTATTTATCACCCCACTTCTACTACTGAAAATATGAAAATGAATGACCCTTAATACAAGGTCAAATCAAGAAAAAGACTCCAAATAACATACCCTAAAATCAAAAAGGAATATCCTATAAGAAAGAAAGAAAATGTCTCACAAATATAAAGACAAAATAAACTTATACAAAAAACTATTATATACAATCATATGAAAGGCCTTCAAAATTAACTCATTCTTTTTAGGTCCTTCAATGTATCACTTCTTGGTATTCTTGGACTTGGCATGATTCCATCACTTAAGGAATGAAAGCCCCTATTGGCCCTCATTATCTTAATCATTCATATATTATTTTATGAATAAGTGCCCACGACCGTACTGTATCATAAAAAATAATAAAAGAAACCGCCTATTATAGTAAGTGTTGATCCTACGATTTTGTAAAAGCAAATAATACAACAGTAAATCAAAGATCAAATTAATGCTTCTTTCAAAATAGAAGTAAAATACAACCCTTAGCAATAGAAAGTTATAAAATCGTCTACATTTTTAATGAATTATTGGATTATCAGTATAAAACCAATCGGCCAACTTTACCAAATGTTGTATAACCAAAACATAAGTTGTGACATCAGCATTCGATGCAAAGTAATACTAAAGCTGAGCATGACTATGATCTAACCAGGAAGCCAAGAGTTACAAAATCATAAAATCCAATTACAAAGCTAGTAGAAATAGTAAATTGACAGCTTGAATGAAAATAACTTCCTTGTCAACATGGTTAGTTTAAGGAAGAACTTTGAACAATACATAACAAGAAACATCAGCATAGGCAATTTTATTGCGACTATGACCCTGATGTTGATGTTCCAATTTTATCTAGGACAGATGCAGCTTGTCCAGTCTCTGTCTGTGAAGACCCTAGTTGCATAGAATGTTGTTGATAAGGATGATTTGGGGGTGGAGGTTAGGATGGAGGTGCTGCAGAATTATATGGAGGTGGTGGGTACTGATGATAAGGAGGAGAAGCCAGTGGCATATAACCATATAGAGGGTAATACTAATGATGATATTGGCCAAGTGCAGAGGGCATCATTGGATGAGGATAATGTTGCATTTGCTGCTTCTCGAAACTGGGCTTGTTCTCCCTAAACCCAGAAGGCCCACTGGGAGGACCATCTTGTGATGGAATAAGAGATCCCATTCTTTGAGGATCCATTGATGGGTAATAGCTTCTTTCTTGTTGAAAAGGTGGTGGACTGTTGTAGTAAGCATTCCTTGGGTTTGGTCCTAGTTCTACTACTGAGATATAATTTCCCGAGGCAACAATCCACTATGAGTAGCGGATGCCTGCTGCCTTACTTGATCAGAGCCATCTGATTCAGGCTTTGATGTCTGAGGCCTGCCCCACATCAGCTTTAGCCTTAGGCCCTTAATAAATAGTTTGATGGAGAGTTCTTCTACTGCCCTTTTTGCACCTTTTCTAGTTGTGTATGTTATAAAAGCACAAGCCCATTGGAGAACCATTTTGATGCATTCAATTTCTCCATGGGCATAGAAGTGATCCTGCAAGTCCTGCTCAATGACCCTAGCATCAAGTCCACTAGCATAAAGAGTTTTAATGCTCTCATCCTTTGGAGCCTCCAGAGTGGTCACCTCTCCTGCCTTGCCAAGTAACTTCAAAGCCCCTGAATCATTCACCCTGAACATTTTTTAACGCATAAACACCAAGTTAACAAAGTCAAAAGCATAAAGCAATATTAAAAATGTCACCAACTACGCAATTAAGAATAACATCAATATCTGTACACAAGGAATCATGCAGAGAAAACTAAGAATAAGTAGCACATAGGTGAATGATATTGAAAAGAATGAACATTATACCCATGATGAACAAAAATATAGAAACCAAAAGGTTATCATCATAATAAGATGTTTGATGGCTATTGATTGCCTACTACATAATTTTTGGCTACAATAGAGAAATAAAGATAACATACTATAAAGAATCTTCCTTCATCCATGTCAAAAAAACCTTTTACTGCATCTTGACATGTAGTAAAAGTATGAACAAAATTGTTATTAGAAGTATGATATATTACAGGCCAAAGACCATAAAGGCAACATAAACCGTTCCATTTCACTAAAAACCAATAACAATAAAATACACAACTTTAGCCACATATAGAAGGAAACAAAGGAATGGGCAAATGAAATTTTAGGTAAATGGTAGTTTGTAACTTGGCAATCAATAAAATTTCCTGACTTTAGATTCCTCAAATGTTAATGTCAAATAATAGTTTTGACTTGTATATCCAACCCACTTCATGGAATAAGGTATGATTATATTTTAAAATACAACTCCTAAAAGCATAACTGTCATATGACTTCATTGGAAAATGAGAGAAAAACTACAAGCTTGTTAAATTAGCTATGCATCAAGTCATCGCAAAGAACAACCACAATGGAAACAAGCACATGCCTAATAAATCAACAACTAAGTCCATCACAGAAATGAAAAAGGCTTGAGTTGTTGCCCAGCACCAATGACAATATGTAGAAAAACTAAATAGGAATAAAAAAAAGCAATTGAAAGAGAGATCAAGTAAGAAGTCATAAGCAAATAAGGAAGTCAATTTAACCATAAATACCCATAATAACGATCTTTAATATTTTGTTGTGAGAATTCCCCAGTTACAGGCATCTCATGTCTATCTATAAAGGCACTCAGCTCCTCTAGTACATTCACCCCTTATGTAGAAACTGCAAATATGTGCTCAGTTTCTTTTGTAACACGATGTAGTCCTTTGAAGCTTTAGGATAGTATCATTTGGGAGTACTTTACCATATAAGGATTCATAATCTATACCAGTTCTAGCCTATAAAAAAATTAATTAAGAAAATCTTAAATTCTAATAGCTATTGTCAAATGAGAATGTGAAAATCAGAGTGCCATGGTTGAGGATATCTGCATTTAATAAAGTAAATAACTTTATTGCTCCTCAAATGAATGTTATGGCTCTTTGCAAGAAAATGAGCGGTTACAAGCCATAGAAATAACTCCAAAATATTACAAAAAAAAAAAAAACATGCAAGTCACAAACATAATAATTTACTCATAAAAATAACATGGACTGACCCTATACTCATTACTACTATGAAGTTTATTCTTTTAAAATGTAAATCATGTCAGGGATCAGACAAGGAATATTGCTTTAGGGGGAAACTATACACAACTCAAATTGAAATAAACCAAAAGGTTCAAGAATATCAGAGTTGAACACATACATTAGTCTATCCAATCGGATAAAAGAAGGCAGCTAAGAGGATTGTGCATTATGCAGGTGCGCACACCTAGATTATGACAGATGTGCACACTCAGATTATGAGAAAGTACAAGAATCAAGCTAAGTTAATAGGAGATGATCATTTGTCATCTAAAACAACGTAGAACATATTGCTGCAGCAAGTATTATTGATTACACAAACTTAAAAAAACATGCACAGACATGGAGGTAAATCAGGATAATCCAATTGAAATCCTAAGCAACAGAAAATCCATTTTGCAATTGCAAACAATCCATCACATGGCAATAAGACCAAGTATTTTTCCATCAATGGTGTTTAGGAGGAGTATTAAGATGTCAGCATATTTTGAAGAAGCAATAATCAAGACCAACGTTTGAGAAGCAATAAAGCATGTGAGAATAAATAACAGGAAAACATGTTTAGGATGACTATTAAGATGTCAGCATATTTTGAAGAAGATAACAGTACCCTAGCATCTGTACTTTATGCCAACAATTTGTAACAGTGTGCAACTTTAGCAGTCTTAAGGGCCTCTTTTATCTGCTTAGTTTTAGGAGGGTTACATATGGTTTGTCTTTGGTGCTATGCTAAATTGCTAATGACTACTTTGTGGGAGTTACCATTACCAACATACAAAAAGAGAGACTAGGTGATCTTGTTCTTTCTTGATTGTTTTGTTTTCCCTCGTTATACTTCACTTCTTTTCACTATTTCTCTCTAGTAAAACAAGTTTTATTGAATAAAAAATGGTGTCTAAATCTACTTGTGTGTCAGTATATTCATAATTTGCATGCCCTAAATTTACTAAAACTAAGGTTTCATTGTGATGGATTTTAAGATATGAGACAATTCAAATAATTCTGGTTCTGGCAATAAAATTTCAGAAATTGTAGTCCATAGGTGAAACTCCTCATAGAATCAATTGCAAAGGTGTGATCCCATAATAAAAAATAAATATCACAAATCTTGTAAGTCAAAGCATATTTTTTATGTGCAAATTGAAACAATAACCATAACCATAGAAGCAAACAATCAGCACCTTGATTCTTGAAACAATTACAAGTGCAAAACACCATTATTTTCCAATCATAAATTAGGTTCAACTATCATCAGTTAACATAGAGAAAACATACCCTACGGTCATGCTCTTCAGCAAAATATTCCCTATTAAGAGCATCTGCAATGGAAGTTGCTTATAAGCAACTCCCTATGCCACATTACTGTCATATCAGCTCTGACCCACTTTATGAGTTGCTTAAATTTTAGTAGAGTTGCTTGTAGAAACAACTTTGCTAAAATTTAAACAACTCATAAAGTGAGCTAGAGCTGATGTGGCAGTAATGTGACATAGGGGGTTGCTTATAAGCAACCCTCATTGGACATGCTCTAATATCACTTTTTGGATTAGGATCATTGGAATCAATATTGAGAGTCGTGTCCCAAACTTGAACTGGTAGTCCATATTCAAGATCCGGAAGGCACACTTGACAACCATTTTTCAATTTACTACATGTCTGACAAATCTCAATTTTCTTATATCTTGCATCTCGACGAGGTTTCCATCTAAAAACAGTAAAAGACCTTGCACAAATTTTGCACTCCTTATCGTACTCTTCTATTCTCTACACACAAAGATTAACATAACAAGAAAACAATTAAACAAACAATCGGATTCCCACAATCTCATCTTTAATGAAAGACTCTGTAATCATAAAATTATTAACTATGCACATTCATGGTTCCCTCAAGACCATAATTTTTCATAGTACAACAATAAATCACCAGCATCTCACATAATAAATGTTTTGAATTTCAAAATCAACTGCTCTCTGATTGAGAAGCTTAATATTCCTACTTCCAAGATTAAAAAAAAATGAAACAATTACTTAGCCTTCAAACTGAAAGCAAAAGATAATGATGAAATCGCTCTTTCATTCAGAAAGCCCTACGAGAATTAAGTATGACACTTCGGGAATCCAACTTCGCACAGTTGAAAACAAAACCATTGGCCTGCCAAAAGGTTTTAAACTTAACACTTGCATCTAGAAAATTCTCATCCTCGGGATAGCAAACTGAAAAAAAGCACAAACCTAATCCATCGAACAGATTCATTCTTCAACTCTTAATAGTTGTTCACATGACGAGGTTCGCCCATGAACAATTTTCTCAAATTACATATCAAAGTACAACCCCTAAAATAAAAAATATCAAAGAGAAATAATAACGAGCACTCCTTTATAAACAACAATATTGTCACGAAATCATCGATTAATTTTTTAATGAAATATAAGAATTACAAGATAATAGTATAATACTTACATTTAAGTGGGATTAAAAAAATCATTTGATATCTATATATAAAACACAAATGATTATGTGAGAGTATTTTTAATTTTTTTTAAAATTTATATCTAATTTAATTTTTATTTATTATAACTATTTATGAATTAAATTTTAATATTTTAAAATAATTATCAAAATTATTTATTACAAATCTAAAATATAATTTATATTTAAAAATATTTATTCAAATTTTAAATATAATTATATATTTAAACATAATATTTAGTTATATACATAAATTATTTTAAATTTTATTTATCTATAATAAACATTTAACATATGTATATACTAAAATATTAGTAATTATTAATTAAAATATGTTTTTTACAGAAACATACCTCTACGTTCTCACGTATAATTAATTATGTATTGCACTGTCACAAGTTACATCACCAAATGAATTATCATTTTAATTAATTAATTTTTCAAAAAATATAAAAAATACATTAAAATATAGTCTATATAATATTTAATAAATTACTAATTCAATGAATTATAACATTTGATATATATATATATATATATATATATATTGTTATAAATTTATTAAAAATATATGTTAATATTAATATATTATCATAATATTTTTATGATGAAGCATTTATAATAAACTATATTATAAAAAATATTCTGATAATATATTAATATTAATAGATATTTTTAATAAATTTATAACTATATATATATATATATATATATATATATTAACGTACCGATACCAATATGGACGAGAGCCTCATATGTTATTAACATCATTATAAAACTCTTATCATTAAGTATAATTATACTTAATGATAAGAGTTTTATACTTAATGATAAAAGTTTTATAATGATGTTAATAACATATGAGGCTCTCGTCCATATTGGTATCAGAGCCAAAACGCATTAAGCAAAGTATTTCTCTCTTTTTGAATGGGGGTATAAGGTATAATTACATAGAAGAAAGTGAGTAAGGAAAGATCTACACAACATGAGCGACCTACAAACAGATAACCCACGACCTTCTATAACCCACTCTTCACAGATCAACCTTACAATCCCAAAGTCCTGTAAACAAACCCTATCAGATAAACTTGAAAACTTGATTGAGTATTCCCGAGTTCCAGAGGATGCTCAAATCGAGAGTGCTCTACCACCTCTGTTAAGCCCTTACAACGTCTTTAGACGCCATAAAAGTTCCTTCATCTGGAATGTTTGAAAGCTAGTGTCTACTCCTCGACCTGGAGTAAAGGAGTTTATTCAAACCACTAAGAAGGACCAGTGTGCCCTAAAAGCAACCCCTGCAGAACAATATGTGGATTTAGAAATAAATCCATCCCTGGTAAAGCTCTGGTAGAGAGAAAGATATGTCGCTCTACACTTTGGAGCAGTAAGGTTAGTCTTAACCTTACATGGCAGAAAAGGTCTTCCAGTCACCGCAAGAGTCTCTCTTATAGACTCTACCTTTCATCACTATGAGCATGTTGTAATTGGATCTGTCTTGACAATATTAAATGCTGGAAGTGTTGTTTTAACAATATTTCCAAACTTTAATGTCCAATTAAAGGATCCAACTCTCCCAAAAAGATTCAAGGTGCAAGTACAGATCGTTGGAGCACCGCAAGAAGAAACAGCGTTGGCAGCCACTCTACACCATCAACTAATTTTCAGAGTGCAAGATCACTATTATGATCTTCCCACAGAAGCACAATTTAATGAAAATGCATTGATGGTCATTTCCAACTCAGAAGACCAAGTACCTACCATAGTCCAGATCCCCAAACAGATCTCTCGAGGAGATCTAGAACTACTGATTCCACGAGAATGGATCAGTAATTATGAAAGCTACAAGAATGGTCAGAATCCTGTAGTTGCTACTGAATACTCCTACCAAAGATTAAGAGATGGCTCTGTTAAAACCATCTTCAAAAAGAAAGATCCTATTAAAGCTTCAACAAGTAATGTTGTTTTCAGCACCATGATGATCTCCCTTGGAGAAAGGGAAACAACTGTTCCCATCTATTCTTTTATGTGGGACATAGCACCAGAAATGTGCGACTCCGATTGTGATTGTTGGATGGATCAGGGACATGATTCAGAAGATGACTCAGATTCAGATGATTCTGATTCAGATAGAAAAGATAGGTGCAAACCTCCACCACAACAACGAAAGCCTCCTCCCAAAAGACAACCATGGGTGGCTTTCAAGACACCTCCAAAGCCCTTGCCAATCTATGATCAGGTCCTGGAAATCCTTAGGAGAGAAAAAAGAAAGTCTTCTCCTCCACCTCCTGAAGAACCTTCACTGATCACTTGGCCTCCCCCAGAAAGATGTAGTCCAAGAAAAAATCATTACAGTATAGTCCTTCCTGTACAAAGAACGGAGTTCTGCATGATGGCTTCTCATGAAGAATTTCCACCACTCGAAAGGAGAACCACTCCAACTACAAGAGCAGATGTCAAACCTTTTGTCACAAAGACAGAAGTCACCACTGATGGCAGAATGAAAGCTCTTTCTCAAGCAGAGGAAGTGCTAAATTGGCAGACAGAAAATGCTGTAGCCCAAAATACATGGCTAACAGAAATAAATCAGAAGATCGAAAAGTTGCATATATCTATGGATCGTGACATCAAACTTCTGTCTACCAAATTACAAAGTTACCATCAAGAGCTGAAAGAAAAAATTGAACAACTTGAAAGAGAAATTGCAGGAGTCAAGGGAATCCATAAACTTAGTATGGAAGTTCTCAACAAACAAAGAAGCCTAGACAAAGCTAAAGAACAATATGAAGAGCTTGTTAGGCTTGTTGAAGAAAAGAAACATCCTACTATTCTAGAAGATGATCCATACTACATCAGACCTACAAGGATTTTCCCAAGAACCAGTTCAGGATCAGGCACAAGCATGTCTACTCCATTGTTTCCACCAAAAAGGACACCTGTGATTACTAATCCCTTTGATTGGAGCAGAACAGAAAAAAGAAAAGAAAAATCTCCTGAAAAGACGCCTCCACCAGAACCATCAACAAAGAAGACTGAAGTAGAAACATCTTCCCCAGAATGTACAGAAGAATTTCTTACTCAATCATTGATGGTGAACACAGATGGAGAAAGAATTTCAGATGTAGAAGAAGAATCTGATAAGGACTTCTCTATATCTAAATACACTTCTTCAGAAAACTCTTTTGAGTTAACAGAGACAACAACTGAGACAGATTTCCAAGAAAATGTCAGCCATGTTATTAGATCATTGATGGCAACAGAAAGAGATGGCTTGCATATCAAAGAGATTAATACTCCTGTACCAACAGGCTCTCCACTATTCTCTTTAGATCATATACCACCATCTCAATGGAGAAAGAAATTTTTGGACTTCAAAGCATGGTTAGACGCAAAAATGGTTCATCCTGATGCAGACCAATATAAGGTTATTGAAGAATTTTGTGCCAACATGACTGGTACCCTGAAAGAATGGTACATGAGTTTGGGACGGGTAAATCAAGATAATCTTCATAGAAATTCTATTGATGAATTTCTTGGAGGACTCCAATATCACTTCCTTGGAGAATCAACTCTCCTTGATCAAATTATTCGAAGAGAATATTTTGAGATGAGATGCTGTTCTCTCGAAAAAGAAGATCTTGATCGGCACTATCAAAGAATGTCCCAAAGATTCTACCAACATAATGGTATGAATGATGCCAGTCTAAAAAATACATATGTTAGCTCTCTCCCAGAAGAATTACAAGAAGAGATGTGGAGAATATTGCAACAATCAAATAAAGATGTTCTCCAGATGACTATGGGAGAAATTTATCAGACTAGCATTGCTGCTTTGGACAAAATCTGCAATCAGCAGAGAATGTTCAAAAAGATGATTGATGAGCAGCCCAAGTATAAGCAAGTGTGCAAGAAGGGATATCTGCAAATAAAATGCAAAGACTCCAGTTTTCATTGCAAAGATAGATCCAGCAAGAAAAAGAAGTTTAAATCTTTTAAGAAGAGGGGTAGGAAAAAATTCAAATTCTTTAAGAAGAAACCCTTCAGAGGAAAAGGATCTAACAGCAGATGTTTTATCTGTGGACAAAAGGGGCATTTTTCAAAAAATTGTCCTAACAAGAAAAAGGCCACAAAGCTAATAAGCACACTCAAGCTGAAAGATGAAGATGTAGAATCCCTGTTCGATGAACAAGAAAGTCCAGACGAATTAACTGTCTTTGGCATCACACACTCAGAAGGAGATACTGATGACTCCTCAGAACAGTCTGATTACACTGATGATGAATGCAAGCATTTTCCAATACTGAAAACAGAAGAGGTATGTTTTCAAAAGGAAAAAGAAATTCCATTATTACCAAATATTGAAGCATTCATCTTGCCAACAAAATATGATGTGCCCATCAAAGTTATTGCATTTATTGACACCGGCGCATCTAGAACAATGCTCAACCCTGCAATACTACCCTCAAAATTATGGACGACTCAAGTTCATAAATTTATAGCTGCAGATGGAAAGACTTATCAAACAGATCTAGTTACATCTTCCAAAATTGGGATTAAGCTTTTCCCAGATTGCATAATTTGGATGAAGGTAATTAGAGATAGTCTTCATGGAAAGGATATTCTCATTGGCAGAGATCTTTTAGTCTAGAGCACCAAGTTACAAATTCTTGCTCATGGATTAAAGTATAAAAGAGAATTTAAACCTTTCTGTAAAAATTCAAATATGTTCTCACTTGCAGAACTACCTCCAGGATTTGAAGAAATTGGAGATCAGCTCAAAAAACTATGTACTGATAGTCATGATCTTTTCAAACATCCACAACCTTTGTGGACAAGAAAAGAATTCTTTGTTCAACTTCCTTTCAAGATGAATGAAGATATCAATCCAACCAAAGCTAGTCATCCTGGAATGTCACCAAGTGAATACCAAGCAGCCAAAGAAGAATGTCAACAGTTGTTAGAACAAGGACTCATTGAGCCCACTAACTCAAGCTGGGCATGTGCGGCATTTTATGTGAATAAAAGAGCTGAACAAGCCAGAAACAAGAAGAGACTCGTCATTGACTATAGGCCTCTGAACATGTTTCTAAAAGATGACAAGTTTCATCTTCCAAAGATATATTCACTTCATGCCTACATAAAGGATGCATACTACTTCTCAAAGTTCGATCTCAAATCTGGATTTTGGCAAATAGGCCTAGATCCTAAAGATCGACCAAAAATAGCTTTCTGCATTCCCAATGCTCATTACCAATGGACAGTCCTTCCATTTGGCCTGAAAGTTGCTCCTTCCTTGTTTCAGAAGACTATGGTTCGAATCTTTGAACCTATTCTGCATAGTGTTTTGATCTACATTGATGACATACTACTATTCTCTCCTAAAGAAGAAAGTCATAAAGCACTCCTACAACAGTTCCATCAAATCTGTGAACAATATGGAGTAATGCTTTCATCAAAGAAATCTGAAATTGGAGTCAAAGAGGTTAATTTTCTTGGAATGCATTTTTCTTATGGCAAGTATGTCCCTCAACCTCATATTGTAGAAAGACTCCCAGAATTTCCAGAGAAAGACATGACCGTTAAGGAGATTCAACAGTTTTTGGAAATCATTAATTATGTCAGAAACTTTATTCCCAACATTGCTCCTCACATTTCACAATTATCAAGGCTATTAAGAAAGAATCCCCCTCCATGGGGACCAGCCCAAACAGAAGCAGTAAAAACTCTGAAGAAGATTGCTCCAAATCCTCCTCCGCTAAAAATACCAGGCGAAGGAAAAAGAATCTTGCAAACAGATGCAAGTGATCATTACTGGGGTGCGATTTTGATTGAAGATGTTCAAGGACAACAGTTTTTTTGTGGATTTGCTAGCGGGAAGTTTAAAGATTCAGAGCTACATTATCACACCATCTTTAAAGAAACCCTAGCAGTCAAACATGGAATTCAAAAATTTGATTTCCATCTCAGAGGACATCAGTTTGAAATACAACTAGACAATTCTGCATTCCCACGAATGTTAGAATTCAAAAACAGGGTTCCTCCCAATGCACAGATACTCAGGTTAAAGGAATGGTTTTCCAGGTATGACTTTACAGTCAAACATATCAAAGGAAAAGACAACTTTATCCCAGGTTACCTCTCCAGACCAAGAAAACCTGAACAACATCATATAAGTATAATATCTTCTGGTTATACTTATCCAATGATCTTAATGAATGAACCATCATCCTCATCCTCTCAACCTAACCCTTGGAAAAAACAATTTCCTCCAGAAATCACACCAGACTTCCCTGTTTCTCCTACAACCTTGCAAAATTTTGCCAGACAACACATGCTCTCTTATTTGGCAGCCTCCCTACACAAACACCATATTCCACCCAAACCAAACTAGTTTAATCCAGACACACCCTTTTTAAATATCTTTGGCATTTTATTGGGAAAAACATTTCTCGAAGATGACATGTGGTATTTGTGGAGTGTCTCTTTACTCCATCAATATCCATTAATCTTTCCTACCCAGGAAATGATTGCTTTTCTGCAGAACACAGAAAATGAAGGTTCATTACTATGGGAATTTCTGTCCTAGTATGAACCCATACAAAAATGGATTGAAGACCTAGAAGGTGAAAAAAGAAGGATTCGACAACATCATGATCCTAGCCAATGGAATTTAGAGAGAATGGTTACCATTGCCATTATTCATCGTCCATATTTTAAGCATCCAAAAACGAAATTATTATGGACACAAAACCAAGTTCAAATGTGGTCTTCATATCCCAATCTTCACATGTTTACTCAAGAAGACCAACCACCTTTTTATCAAAGCGAATTGATCATTGAACTTCACAGGTTAAATGGAACTTTTGCTGAAGTTATTAACAGAAGTTCTACATGTGTTAACTTAAAACCACTGGATATCATTTGTCCTCCTGAGCCAGATATACATTATTACAGTGTTGCTAAGAAAGTGTGTCCCCCAGTCAATTCAACTCCAGCAGAACAGCTCATTTTTGAAAGTGCTGATACACGTGGACAAATTCTGATGCATGAAGATAATGTACATCATCTTGACAGTCCAACCTTATCTCAAGTTTACAACTCAGCTTCTGATTCCAATTCTAGTATCAGACCCAAACTTATCAACAAGTCATGAGCCTATCTTCAAAGACTGACTGATGGGAATCTCTGACCATCACACAAAGCACGAGGAATCACAAGTCTGAAGGAATCCTAGGCATCCGTGTATAATTGTTGTTTGTTGTTTTGTATCTGCGTGTATTTATCGTTTTATGCCAATACAGGTCAGTGATGAGTCATTAGGTATGAAACATTGTACCATAGGGATGAGTCACTGTACTATAGTGTCGGCCATAATAGTAATGGTCTTAAACTTATTTCATAAGGGTTTCAAGTCCGGGAGCTCAGCTCCTCTATATAAGAGAGGCTTGTGTAATGTTGAGAGGCAGAGAACCTCAACCATAAATAAAACTTCTGTTTTATATTATCATGAGTTTCTAAACACTTCTTCCTTTCCTGAAAACTCTATTCTTGTAATTATGTCTTAGACTTCCTTCCGTGAGAGAATACTTTGCTCTACTATTAGATATAGAGTATGCTCTGCACTTGCCATGAAAATGGAACCTGTGCATCAGAAATATATTTGATTAACGATCCTTTTGAACGGTCCTTATTGTTATTAATGTTAGAATTAGAATTCTTGTTATTAATATAGCTATGATTAAGAAAGTAACAGGACCTAAGAAAGTACGCTAAGGGTGCGGGAAAGCTCGGTCGTGAAATCTTAATTATAATTATACTTAATGATAAGAGTTTTATAATGATGTTAATAACATATAAGGCTCTCGTCTAGATTATATATATATATATATATATATATATATATATATATATATATATATATATATATATATATATTTTTTACCTTTAAATCGTTGCACGGATGATATTATGTCTGGTATATAATAATGAATAATCTTCTGTCAATTAATTTCTTTAGCTAGCTTCACGTCAAAAGCATGTAGAAGTATGTAGCTTGCTTTAAAAAATAGAAAAATCGTATATAAAGGTTATACAATCATGTGTCTTTGAGTATCATTGTTCCCTCTTTAATTGAACCCTTTACAGCACAAGCTTGAATGGTTGATGCCATCTAAATTATTATTTTAGCCCTACGTACTTCGCAAGCTCAGCAACGCCCACTTGATTTCATCTACAATCTTATGAACATTCCGTACCTCGTTATTCAAAAGGCTATTTTTTATTTTTATTTTTATAAAAGGCTAGTTTGATGGTGATGTACTCGTGGATGATTACATCAATTTATACTAATTATATTCCCTAAAACAATAATAGATTGATTAAGCACATGATATGATCTGTCGATCCTAACAATGATAATTATAATGACTTTGGCCTTTTAAGACCCTCCTCTCTCTCTCTCACAAACCTTAAAACAATAATAGATTGACTAAGTACATGATATGATCTATCGATCCTAACAACCACAATTATAATGACTTTGGCCTTTGTAAGACCCTCCTCTCTCTCTCTCTCTCTCTTATAAGACATCCTATTTCTTTGTCCCGATCACTCTGATCGGTTTTCATACCTTTTTCTCCTTAAAAAGATAATCTTTTTTCTTATAAATTAAGGTTTAAATTTTTTTTTAAAAAATTTGGAGTAAATTTTCTTTTAACTCTTAAACTTGAAAAATATCATTTTTGTACCATCCAACTCGAACAAGTCGAGTTGAGCTTGTAGTGGGTTTGAACAAATTGAGTAGCTTCATGAGCTTGTCCATACTAATTCAAAAGATAACTTGGCAATTATATCTCCAATGATCAAAGGATAATTCTAACTTCATATCCTCGAAAATTTTGGAACATATATCAGGAACAATATCTCTATTCATCAAATATCCCCCACACAATCATGGGAATATATCTCCAAGATATCATACAATATTATTTCTAAAAATCAAGAAAAGGGATTAACCACCTATGGGGGACCAGGTATCATTCTAACCCTAATTTGATACTTACCTTAGACTGCTATTTAACTTGATTGTCAGGGTATCTTTGTAGGTGCTCCCACCGCCATTATTATTGGAACACGCCAAATACCACTTTATCCTCAGTGCATGCACCTGTAAATTCTAATAAAAACATTTGATGCTCATCATCTAGCCAAAATGAAACAATCCTCTAGCCGCACATGGTTTCCACTTGAAACTAGACAATGAAAGACAATTTATTTGCTCGGTTTCTAGACATCTTTTAGAGGTTACAGATCAATATTCATTTGTAGAAGCATTAGAGGAAATGTCAACTTATGCAAGACTTATGAAGGAGATTTTAACTAAAAAGAAAAGGTTTATTGATAAGGAGATTAGATGTCAAGTGTATTGTTATTATCCAAAAGCCACTTCTGCCAAAGTCAAAAGATCTAGGTAGTTCCACTATACCTATTACTATTTGAAGTCTCTCTATTGATAAAGCCTTGATAGATCTTGGTGCTAGTGTCAATCTTATGCCATTGTCAATGCTTAAAAGAATAGGAGATTTGGATGTTAGGCCTACTAGAATGACCTTAAAATTAGCTAATAGATCTATTAAACTTCCACATGGTATGGTTGAGGATGTTTTGGTCAAGGTAGATAAATTCATATTTCCTATTGATTTTATGGTGATGGACATTGTTGAAGATGTGGAAATTCCTCGAATCTTAGGAAAACTGTTCATGAAAACAACCAAGGTAGTCATAGATGTGGATGGGGGCAAACTGAAAGTGAGGGCACAAGATGAAGAAGTGACCTTTAGTGTGTTTGAGTATAAGTAACAACCAAGTTGAGATAGAAGAGGAGAATGCCTCAAAATAGACACACTTGATAAGATTCGCATCTTAAACCCTTTGAAGAAAACAAAGAAACCACAAGTCAGGCTTGAAAATAAATTTGTACCTAAATTAGTTACGAAAAAAAGAAAATATCATGCTAGGAAAATCCTCAAACGGAAGCTTAGGCTTGGCCAACCAATTTTCGTGCTTAATTATAGGTTGAGAATTCTCCTTAGTAAACAAGAAAAGTTTGAAGCAATTGAATTGAAGGATTCTTCTATTGAAAGAAGTTGGGTGGTGAACAAGAAAAGGTTGAAGCCTTCATTGGATGGTTGAAGCCTTCATTGAAACTGTTCTGCTTGCACTTGTTATTTTTTATTTTTTTTGTTTACAACTTTTTTACGTCGGCTCTTGGGAATGTCTGACATAAATTTACGTCGGCTATCACAACCGACATAAATTTACGTCTCCCTCATTAACGTCGAACCTTTTTCTGACGTAAAAAACTTAAAATAACCGACATAAATTACCCATTTTGTACTAGTCTTTGATGAGATAAGCTACCGAAAAATAAATACATGTTGTTAGTATATGTAATACAAATTATTTCATTTAAGTCATCTTCAACTATAAATTCTCATACTTATATTATCTCTGGATCTCTCTCATTCCAGTGTGTCCAGACTATTATAAAAGTATAATAATATATATAATAATTATATTACCAATTAATCTTTATTTGTATATATACTTACTTTTATAATTAACAATATACTTATTTCTATTTAAAATTAATATTATGATACAATTTAAATTATTTATTATAAATTTAAAAGTTTAAATAATAATTTATATATTTTAAAATATTTTTATAATTTATAATGATAATATAATTTATAAAATTATAAATATTTATTTATTACAAACTTATAAATTAAATTTTTAACATTTTAAATAAATTATTAATTAACTTAATGTATTTATTTATCTTAAATCTAAGACATAAAATTCAAAAAATGTATTTATCCTTGTTTTATTTTTTAATTATCAATCATTAATAAAATAATAATTTAAAATCTTATTTAATTATATCATAATATTTTCATATCAAATTTAAATCCAGATATTAGTTATACAAAAATATCAAAATCATATGGTAAATTGTCAATAAATTAAATTCTAGTTAAATAATTTAAAATAATTAATTTTTCAACTATATTGTTAGCAAATAATTTATTCCAAAGCTAATCAATTTTTTCTATATTAATTATATTAAATGTTAATAAATTTTAGTTTAACAGTTGGATCAATGAAATTCAGCATACACCATGAGTTATTATACGAAGTAACTTTACCAAGAGTTACTTTGTGAGTCATTTGATTTCTCCTTCTCTCTCTCTCTCTATATATAAATATTTAAAATTTTATTAATATTTTTTAATATCAATTTTCGTAAAATTTTCTTACATTTTTTATAAATATAAATTTGTCAGAAATAGTCCATCAGTAATATAATTTTTCCTATAAATTCTTTTTCATCGAAAATATAAATTTTTCGACAGATTTATATTTGTCGAAAATTACCAACAGATTTATCCGTAAAAAATTATTGATGGATAAATCTGTCAGAAATTACCGATAGATATATCAGTTGGAAATATAAATTTTTCAATAAATTTGTATCCGTCGAAAATTATCCGTTGACAAAATCCATCAAAAATTAAATTTTTCGACAGATTTGTATGTGTCGGTAATATAACTTTTCTTATGAATTTTTTTTTCCATAAAAAATATAAATTTTTCCACTGATTGTTATCAATCAATATTTATACTTTTAACCCAGAAGTAATATATATACTAGTTGTGGTTAATATTATTTTTTTAGATTCTTAAAAGAGTATCGACAATAAACTGTTGTTATTGTAACGTGTCAAACAAAGTGGCATTATGGTGCATGGTTGCAAATGAAGTGAAACAAACCCTTAACATGATGACATGGTAAAGCCATAAATCACAGTCAAAACCAAGGAAACAACAGGTGGAAAATAAAGGAATTGAGGATCCGAAAGTTCGCATCGTTCTACATTCCCTGACCATTCGTTGAAACTTTTAATTAGGACCTCACATAATTACTAAGATTCCACACTTTATAACTCCCCTAAGTACCTTTATCTTTCTCATTTCCTACTCCTATTAAAAATACAAACATTGTGAGTGAGTTCAGAATTCAGATCCGAAGCAGCATGGGCAGAATATTATTGCAACAGTATGTGGCTATGAAAAGGGAAAGGGTTGTTTCGAGTTTAATCGATTCCGACGTAAATGAGCTTAAGCTTGCGGCCAAGAAGCTCCTCCACGATGCCACAATCCTCGGAAGCAAAGGCGTTGGCATTTCTTTCTTCAAATGGCTCGCTTCCTTTGCCGCCATGTGAGTTTTCATTACGTTTCCTTCTTTCAATATGTTGACAAGTATTTAATTATTTCATCATTCCTAACAAAGAATAAGAGACACAAACCTACTTCAATTCTCTATGTCTATAAAGAAAGTAATCTTTGATTATTTGTTGGAAGATATTTTAGTTTGAAAAGAATAACAATGAAATAGTTTTATAGTATGTTTGGATACAAGTATAAACAGACTTAAGAACTTCTCATACTCTTTTTTTATTTTCGGTAAAAATATTTTCAAATTGCATGCAAACAAGCTCGATCGTGGTAAAATAAAAATTTAGTCCCTTTACTAACAATGGGCACAGAAAATGACATCTCTTGCCACACCAAAATAAAATAATGCATGCATCTTGCATCATTATTTGATAACTAGATATTGACCGGATTCATATATAAATGTATTAGATATAATTTTAAAATATTAAAAGTATTTCAAAAATATTATATAAAATTAAATAATTATAAAATATGCATTGAAATAAAAGAGTATAAGATTTATATCTAAAATAAATATGATATAATTACATCTACTTCATATATGAGTGTATGAAATAAGTTAATAATGTCTAAATTAAAAGATGAAAAATATAATAATTATTATATTTAAATATTAGGATGATATTGCTTTATTATATAATAAATGAATTCAATTATAACAAATTTAGTGACAAAACTTTCTTTTAAGTTTTATAAAGCTTTTATTAACATAACCCTAAAGTTTTTTTTTAAATGTGTAAGTTATTTTGTTTTAATAATTTTTTACATGTTAAAACAATTCTATAATCAACCTTTTAACAGATTTTTGATCAAATTGAACTAATCTCAAAATATTGTAAATTAAAGCTAATCAACAATTCATTGATTTTGGTAAAAGTAGTTATATAGAAAAAATTACTGCTACAATATTTGATTGATTTATAAATATCGTTTGTTTTTACAATAAAACATAATAATTATATTAGAATTTGAATTGAGTAATTAATATTTAAAAAAATTTAATTTACATATAATGTTGCAATAATTTGTTATAATTAACTAATAATTTAAATTTTCAAAATTAGCAGTTATATATTAATAATTAATTTGTAATTAAAAGATTTAATTTGATTGATATGACAATTATTAGAAAAATTAATTCAATAAATATTACTAAGTTCTATGTTTGATTAGAATCAGAAAGTCAGAAAGTTCTATCCTTGATTTGTAACTTTTTTTTTTAGCATGTGTTTATTTGTCTAATGAGAGTTAATACTAATTTTGGTACTAGTATGATAATAATAATGTACTGTTAAAATAAATAGTTGCTTCATTCCAATGATTGAGGTGTTGTATTATTAAATTGAAATTTATTTTAAAATAGTGACTAATTTAAGTTAATTTAACTATATGTATATATGTATCATACATTAAGGTAGATTATAACAAAATTAAAGTTTGTAATAAATAATTAATTAAAAATAATAATTTTGACAATTAAGTCATAATGAATCATAATAATTGAATTAAAATTTGTATCGAGTAACTGATACTTTAAAATTTAATAATTATTTTGAAATTAAAATTTGTAATAAATATTTGATTAATATCAATTAATTTAGATAATTATGTCATAATGAAACGTAATAATTATATGAAAAATTTGTCTTAATGTTGTTTTAATTATTTATTATTCATAATTAATTTTCAATTGTATGTAATTAGGAGTGGTATATTTATAATTGATTTGCTATTAAGAAACTTAATTTGATCAATATATCAGTTATTAAAAAATTAACTTAATAAAAATTATTAAATATATATTATGCTTAATTTGTAAAATAAAATTAACTCAATTTGTTTCTTTAACTACATGGCTGAAAATTGATTTACTAAATAATTTAATATTGATTTTGATATAAATAGAATGTGATAATTAATTATCATATGTAAGTTAAACTAAAAAGAAATAATATTTTAAATTTGAAGCACAAATTGAATGTGAATTTAGAAATATTTTGATTGTATGTTGTTTTGTTTTCGACATAATTATATAGTTTTAAAAAATATTTTATAATAAAATACATGATAATTTTTTAAAGAAAAAAAATAGGGTACATGATATCACCCTTACAAATTGTAAAGAGAAGTCATATAAACAAATATAGGGAGTTTGATATTAATATAACAAAATTAACAATGTAGAATAAAAATGAATATTGATTTTGATACAAACAGAATCTACTAGTTAATTATGATATGCAAATTAAAAAGAAATAATGTGACCAATTTGAGGTTTAAATCGAAGGTGCATTATGAGATATTTTGATTGTATATTATTTTGTTTTTGACATATGTATGTTTTTAAATGGGGTGGAAGCAGGTTGGGTTAGGTTAATTTTGAATGAATCAATCAAAATTTAACGGGTTGGCCGGGTTGGGTCTAGTTTGTGCAATTCTTTTTTAAAACTCAATACAATCCAACTCAATCACGAATATATTAATTGGATTTGGTTGGGTTAATCAAGTTAACATAATTAAATTTATTTCTTTTTGTAAGAAGTTAAATATGTCAAAATAGATGTAGATAATTTGATATTGTTGCAAATATAATTAATGTTATCAACCTATAAAGTAAACAATGATACAAATTAAATTTTAAAATAAATTTATTAATTTGTTACATCATTATCAACTAAAATAATCAACATTAATTAATACAAAATAAAATTTTAAAAAAATATATTATATTGTTACAATACTACTAATCTAAAATATAAAACTCGTTATTAATTAAGTAAGAGTGATAGTGAGTATTAATTATCCTAAACAAATGATCATTCAACCATTATTATCAATATTATTATTATTATTATTATTATTATATAATCGGGTTGGGTCGGGTAACGAGTTGAAAATACAAAACCTGTTATCTGACCTGTACAATGTTGGGTTTTGGTCGAGTTAGGTTGAATTTGACCCGAACATTAAAAAAATTTGATTTGAAATCATTGGGTTGGTTTGGGTCAGTTTGGGTTTGCGGGTTATTCGTACCCGCTTACACCTCTATTTTTAAAAAATATTTGATCATTCAACCATTATTATTATTATTATTATTATTATTATTACTATTATTATTATTATTATTATTATTATTATTATTATATATAATCGGGTTGGGTCGGGTAACGAGTTAAAAATACAAAACCCGTTATCCGACTTGTACAGTGCCAGGTTTTGGCCGAGTTAGGTTGAATTTGACCCGAACATTAAAAAAATCTTATTCGAATTTATTGGGTTGGTTTGGGTCAGTTTGGGTTTGCGGATTATTCGTACCCGCTTACACCTCTATTTTTAAAGAATATTTTATATAAAAAATGCATGATGATTAAAAAAAATACAAAGATGCATCATACCACTCATACAATTATCATAGGATAATAAAAATGAATATCTTGTTTAGATGTATTCCGAAATTGATGACTTCAACATTTCATATATATCTTGTTCTAGTTTTCCATTCTTTTTTATAAGCAAAACAAATTTTCCTTATTGAACACCATTCTCTTATTGTCCTTAAACCATCTAAAATCATACAAAGCCTAAATTTTTAGAAATATAGCTTCACAAAACCTAAAAAAAATGTGGAAAACAAAAAAAAATGTAACATAGAATAATATATTTTTTTTTTACAATTTTTTTTCCAAATCATGGATAAAAAAAACTTCTATGGAGCAAAATAAGATAGGATTGTGAATATCACCTTCAATTTTTTTCTTGTGAGAATTGAACATAAGAAGAAAATTAAAATTTAGAATATTCATCGGAGAGAACAACAAAATGTTTTTAGATTCTGAGTCAGGTATAAATAAACTTACAAACAACAAAATAAGATAAAGAATTATGAATATCATCTTCTATTTTTTATGAAACTTACAATGTTAGTCGTCACAATACTTCAATAGTCTCTAAAGAATATAAACTACCACAAAGCTTAAATTATTTAGAAACATAGTTTCACAAAACCTAAAGAAACATAAGCGAAGATCGAAGAAACATACAAGAATTTTTTTTCTTTTACAAAAGGTCTTTAAGATATCATTTAGAAATAAAATTTTATGAAGAGTGAAAAAGAACTCATAGGTCACTTGTTAAACCTCAAATTGTGAATATCACCTTCAATTCTAATGAGCATTGTAACATAAGATGAAAATTAAAATTTAGAACATTTAAATTAGAGAAAAGTTAACATGAGAAAATGAAAAAATATAAAGAGTAAAATAAGAGAAAGAATTTTAAATATTACCTTAGATTTCTATAGCAAAAATTATAACATCAAATGGAGATAAAAATTTTGAGTAGTCATGAAAAGGAGAATTTTAGGTTTAAATCGACAATGAGAAATGATGAATTAGGATAGATATATAATAAAATGTAGAATTACTTATACACATTGATAATGAGTGAAAATGAATTGTTTAGAACTTTTAGAAGAAAAAAAATATAATAGATTGTAGAATTTTTCAATAATTATGGTCATAGCAACTAAAAGTTGTATGAAAAAATGATTGATACATAAATAAACACACTAATTTGATAACGTATGAAATTAGTTTTACAGTTACATGTAATTGTTTGTAACTCAGTGTTTATATTATAAATATATAGAACTAGGAGATCCGAACAAATAAAATTGTCAAGTTATTGCTCTATTAATAGTTTAAGGAAGAAAAAACTTATTAATTAAATTGGCTTGGAAAATATTTGTTTCAGTTATTTACTTATACTAGACAGCACAAACTGGAGGACAAATATGCTGACAGCGTTATTAGTGCCTTACATATTCTTCAGTTTTCCGGAGTCGCTATTCCAATTTTTCAGGTACTTGTCTTCTCGTCTTCTCTTTCTTTTTATCCAATTTAGTAATTAATTTCTCCTCTTTTTTTTTTCTTTTGTAAAATTTGGGTTATTAAACCTATATATAATTAAATTTCAAAAGCTAGCTATTTCTTTTTTATAATTATCTTAATCATATATCATTAGTTAATGCAAGGTTTCTAACCCCTTTTCATGTGATTTTCAATTATAAATCGATTGGTTGACTGAAAATTCATTTGTATTGTTCAGAGGGGAAGTTGGAAAATGGATTGCCTTCGTCACAGTGGTGTTGAGGCTTTTCTTCCCTAGACATTTTCCTGGTATGCTTCAAGTTGCAATGCTTAAAAATTAACTATACTTTAAAGGAGGGTAATATATCTGCATGTTGCGGTTAAGTCTATCTCATTCAACAGAACCTGTCACTTTTTGAACTACACACCCTTATACATCATTAGCTGAATGATCTATATTGTTGAGAAAAGTTGTTTGTTTCAATAAATACTTTTTAATTGGTTAATTTGGAATGGACCTGTGCAGATTGGCTGGAAATACCTGGATCAATGATCCTAATTTTGATTGTGGCCCCAAACATCTTTGCTCTGAAATTGAGGAATAATTGGATTGGATTAGCGGTTGATCTTTTGATTGGTTGTTACCTACTACAAGAACACATCAGGGCTTCTGGTGGATTCAGAAACTCTTTCACACAGAAACATGGAATTTCAAATACTCTTGGCATCCTCCTCCTCATAGTGTACCCTATTTGTGCATTCATTATCCATTAATTATGAACCATTTTTTACATAAAAAAAAAGAGTATAAGCATTATAGTATAGAAGTTGGTTATGATCGATGTGTAATCTGTTAGGAAAATAAATATGTAGATGGTGGAGTTTGATAGCAGCATAGACAAAAGAACTCCGTTGACTTTTTTTTACCCACAAATGCAGAGTTTATAGTAAATTATCCTGAAATATTGTTCAGCATAATTGCAATCCTGAAATTTTAACGACGAACAAAACTGATGCAAAATTTCTACTCAATACTGTGCGTGCGTGTCTGGTTTTCCATTTTTGAACGTACGTTTCTGTAATTTGAATTTGGCAACATGGTTCCATTTAACGTACGTCGGCATGGTGCTTCTTTGTTTTGGTTTCACATGATGGGTTATAGCTTGCTGGAATCAGGGTAATATAATTTTGCACCTAATTTCTAGCACCATATTCTATTGCATACACATTTATATAATCAATAGAAGTAAGTAAATATAATTTAATTTTTCAGTCACTATATCGCCCGTCAGGTGTGATCGATAATTAAATTTTACAGAAAAACTTAAATAATTATTTTTATTGGGTATCTCTTTTAATAATGCTTTTTTCTAGTCAAATGACTCACCTGAACTCAAAATCTTATTTAAAGAATCTAAATTCAATTTTATTTGAATCAATTAAAATATAATTAAATTTAACCAATAGTGTTTGAAAATCAATAAAAATTATAAATAAAGACAAATATATTTTTAGTCCATGCAAAATTGATTAGTTTTAATTTTAGTCCCTGGATTTTTTTTATTTCTCTAAAATTAAAATTATTATTTTTAGTCCTTATCTTTTACTTAATCATTTTTTATTATATTTTATTATATTTTATTTATTAAAAGATTAAGTGACAATTCTAAGTATTATTTAGGATAGTTAGCAATATCATGAAAATTGTTAGACAATCTAAAAATTCGTTTATATTCTTAAAATAATTATTTTTATTTATCTTAGAATAATGGTTAGGTAAAAAAATAGTAACTTTAAATTTTAAAAAGGTAATTTAAACAAAAATATTTTACAAAGTTTAAAACCAAAATTTATTCATTTCACAAGACTAAAAATAATATTTATAAATTTTACAAGAATGAGAAATAAATAAATATTTTTTTATAGGATTGAATTCAAAACTCATTCATTTTACACTAATATATATATATATATATATATATATATTTAAGTCATAAATAAAAAATAAAATAGATATTCAATATAATAGAAATTACATGACTTAATCTATACCTATTATAAAGGGAATACATTTTAGTAATCACTCTTTTGGTCTCTACTTTTTAGTAGACTTTTATACTCTTGAATGTAAAAGAAAATTATTATATCTTCTATAATTTTTAATATTTATCTGTGTATAATTATTAGAGACAAGAAGTACATCGGCCCCTCTAGTAAATAAGAAAGTAGATTCCAAAAATCAAGTAGTTTTTGGACTTTCTTCCTTCAACAAAAAACTTAAAAGGAAAACAAATTGTTATACTTTTTTTTTTCTCAATAATCACAATTTTCTAATCCCCTAAGTCAAAGCCCAAAGTTTTGTGTAACAGATAACTTCGGAGGCCCAATGAGTTCAACCGTTTGTTAGGTCCATTGAAACTACAGGGCCCAATCCATGGACCCATTAAACCCTTATAATAACTGTGCCAATTGCCAAACCCTTAGTCCTCCCTCAGATCCCAGTCGCCTATAAAAGCGAAACGGGCGTCTCTCTTTCTCATTTCACGGCGCAGTAGCGTTGCCATCGTATCATCTCTCTAATCTCTATCTTCAAGTCTTTTTCATTTTTTTTTGTCTCGTATACGTGCATTTTATTTGATTTGATTTATATTTTTAATTTTGAATGAATCGATTTCGTAAAACTTATACGAAGGTGTGGTTTTCTCGGTGATGATCATATAATGATGACGAGTCCGATTTTCCATTCTTAACAATTCTGACGACAAATCGAGGCATTTGTCTGAGAGGATTCCACTCTTTCTTTCCTTTACGCTTTTTTAATATCTTTTGTCCGATTTTATTTTCTGTTTTAAATTTCATCTCGGCATGGTGATGATGTTTTTTTTAATGTTTTCATATGATTATTCATATGATGAATACTATCCTCCTACTCATTCTGAATGCCATTCTTAATTGCTGATCAATTTGTTTTAAGCTTTGTTTTAGTTTGTTTCTTCGAGTTGAGAGAATTCGCGGCTGTGATGATATTGATTGTATTTTATGTATCGAGATTTCAATGATTTTGTTTCAAGCACTTTTGAGCCATTTTTATTTTCTAGGAAGAAAATTTGAAAAATTATAAGAAATAAAAACGTTTATTTTAAAATATAAAAAGTTTAAAAATAAAGTAAATAAAATTATAAAAAATGAGAACTATTTTTATTTAGAAAAATTAATTGTCTAATTTAAAGATTATTTTATTCTAATATTTAGTTTCGATCTATTTTTTATTTCATAAAATAGCATGTTTGTGAGTGTATTTTTAATTTGTAAAATAGTAGAGTGTAATCAATTGAAAATGTTGTTGTATTGTTTATTTTTAATCGAATATGAACTTGAGTCTTTTTATTTTTATACAAGTTTAGGTTCTACATTAATGGTCTACCATATTAATACCATAATTTTTCCTTGCAAAAATTTTGATCCAAATTTCACTGTGGAAATTAGAATATCTCACTTAAAAGGTAAATTAAAGATCTACAAACAAGAAAGTAGTGTCGAATGATTTTTATTAAATTATATTTATTAGGCCATAATTTTCTTTTTAAAAGTCTTCATCCAAATTCTATATAAAATTTTTGTTTGTATGGAATCTCGAGCCTAGGTTATTCCCTAGTAATCAAAAAAATAAAATCTAACGTCACCTTGGCTAAAAACAAGAAAAACCATGATGTCTGATGATAACATTGAAATTTTTCCTTCAAATCCTTGGGTGCTGCAAAACATAACACCTAATATCTAGCCGACTTCAACCCGTCCTTTCAAATAACTCAGCATAAACTTATTAGGACAATTTTCATGAATGGTATCAATTAGTTCTTTGATAAAAGGGAAATGATCTAAACCCTAAACCCTAAATGTGTATATCTTGAGTACATCTAAATAAGAAAGATTCAGGAGTTATTTAAGTGTAAACTAACAACATGCATCAATAACTCATCTTGACTTAGCAATACAAAGATCAGTGATATTTTAGAAAATTTCATAAAAAGTATTTAAGTGAAAATAAAACATGTTAAAGTGACATAAATAAAATGTCACTTATTCGTTGAGACTTCGAATTTGAAGGTCCTTATATAAAGGGATACAAGTATTATTGCTCATCTATGACACCAAATTCCTTGAGCATCAATCATTTTTTTCAAATGCCTCACTTTAGGGCCAGAATTCAAGTGAAGCAACACATTTGAACCTTTCTATGTTCTCTCCTATCATAATTTTTGTTTCTTTAGAGGAGCCACTTTTTCTAGAACCTAAGCATATTGTGCTTATAATCGAAGAACCTAAAAAAAAAAAAAATTTGAACTTTGAGCCTACTTTAAGAGACCACATATTGCTCTACAAATCCAATCACTAGAATCGGTGCCAAATTTTGTTGGAAGACACAGCCATTGCTAAATTTGGCAAAAGACACACATGTTGAAGGTAATTGCCCTGTTAATTATTCACATGTTCTTGATGATCCTACTTATATAAGGAGACGATTTAGGTCTTGCTCACAACATTTCTATCTAATTATCTTTCTTATTCTAAGTAACTGTCACAAAAGTATAAAGCCTTTATCACAAAGAGTGATCACATGAATGTTCCAAAAACGTGTCATGTGTTGGAAACATTGACCGGTACAAGGTTAGAACTTAAAGGTATAGTCAAACTTATAATATTGACCATGAAAAAACTTTTATTTAATTTTTTCATTTTCTATTTTCATTTCCATTGAAAATTAAGAAGATATTGAAAATATGTTTATTTTAATTTAAAAAAATGTATTATTTTAAAATATTTTCAAAAAATGCCAAAGTTTAATGAAAACAAAAATTTTGAAAATGTGGTGGTGGTGCGGTATTTATGTGACATCATTTCTTTTTTTATATCAAATAAGAACTTTTAACTAAAAAGATTACGAGAGAGAGGGGAGGGGACTTTTTAACACAGTATTTTCATTTCAATTGATATATTCACTTGACACTTAGCAACCTTATTATAGGTAAAGATTGTTACAGTAAAATCATTATAAAATAGCAAAACCACAAGTTAAGAAAACTAGAACAGTGGTACAACTAATATTACGGTGCCTATAATTTTTTGTGCAAAGAAAAATACGACTACCCATATTAATGGTGTTACCTTCATTTTAGTCAATCAAAAATGTCTGGTACTTCCTCAATGTTGAACGATTGTGATCAGAGCATAATAACATGTGGCTCTCAATTACATGGGCGGTTTCTTAATTTAATTATTTTTGACATTGTTTCCCTTAAATTAGGCTTGCAAACTTTGTCATTCTGAGAAATATTTTTAATTTGTAAACAACTCAATCTTTAAAGGTTTTGTAAAAATATCTATGACTTGTTCTTTAGTTGGACAATATTTAATCACTACTTCTTTTTCTGTGACCAATTCTCAGATCATGTGAAATCGAATGTCTATATGCTTGGATCATCCATGAAAAACTAGATTTTTGGAAAGTGCAATTATAGATTTGTTATCATAGAATATCAGCGTGGTAGTATCTTGGATCTGTTGCATCGGTTCAAGCATTCTTCTTATCCATACAACTTGTGTAGCACAACTTGTTACAACTATATATTTTGTCTCAGTTGTTGAGAGTGCAATTGTTGGTTTTCTCTTCAAAGATCATGAAACTGCACTTGTTCCTAGATGAAATGTGTATCCTGATGTACTTTTTCTTATCTCAATATCTCTTGCCCAATCACTATCTATATATCCAACAAGCTTTACATCATTATTATTAGCATAAAAAATTCCTTCGGTCATAGTACCTTTGATATGTTTGAGAATTCTCTTTGTTTGTTGCAAATGAAAAACACGTGGCTCTTCCATGAATCTGCTAAGCAATCCAACTCCAAACATAATGTCTGTTCTAGTGGTAGTTAAGTATCTGAGACTTCCAATCAAGCTCTTATAGTATGTTGAATTAACTCTTCTTTCATCATTATCTTTTGTCAGCTTTAACTTTTCTTCAACTAGCGTAGAGATTGGCTTTGGATCCTCCATCTTGAGTTTCTTCAAAATAATTGTTGCTTACTTATTCTGGGAGATGAAAATCTCATCATTCTGTTGATTGACTTCAATGCCGAGAAAATAGGACATTAAGCCTAAATTTGTCATCTCAAAACATTTAATCACAACCTCCCTGAATTCTGCAATCATCTTCGAATTGTTGCCAATAAAGATTTGATCATCAACATAAAAGCACACAATAAGTATATCATTTGGATCAACAATTTTAATATATAAAGTTTGTTCAAATGGGCATCTCTGAAATCCATGTTGCACAAAGTAAGAATAAATCTTCTTGTGCCACACCTTGGGTGCTTGCTTTAAGCCATACAATGCTTTCTTCAGCTTGTAGACCTTGTCTTCTTTGCCTTCAATCTCATATCATGCAGGTTGTTCAACATACACTTTTTCTTCCAAAGTTCTATTTAGAAAAGAAAACTTAACATCTATTTGATGAATTTTCAAATTATTTTGAGTCAAGGTAGATATAATCATACGAATTGTATCTAATCTCGCAACAGGAGCAAATACCTCAAAATAATCTATACCTGACTTTTGCTTGTATCCTTTTGCCATTAACCTCGCTTTGAAGCGATCAATTTCTCCACTAGGTTTGTGCTTAGTTTTGTATACCCACTTTACTCCAATTGGCCTTTTATCTACTGGCAAATTTGTTAGCTCCCATGTTTCATTCTTCTCCATTGCATGAATCTCAACATCCATAAATTTTCTCCAATTCTTATCTTTGGCAGCTTCCTCAAAAGTCATTGGTTCACAATCTAAAAGTAAAAGCAAAGTTGATAATTTCTTTATTAGATGGGTCATTATCATTACCCATAACATAATCTTCTAATCTAGTTGGTGGTCTCTATTGCCTTTATGGTCTACTTGATGCTTCTGGCTTATCAGGTGTTAGGTCTACATGTCCATTCTGCTTGATATAGCTATCTGAAATCACCATTGGCTGCTTTTGAGTTTTTGGAGACCAATCCCACCTTCCTTCTTCATCAAACCACATCTCAACTATTGATCACCTTCTATGTCTCTGGATTGTAGAGTTTGTATGCCTTTGAATTTGTGTAGTAGCTAATGAACACATATTTTTCTCCTGTATCATCAAACTTCTTCTTGAGTTGATCAGAAACATGGGCATATGCTATACACCCAAAAGCTTTAAAATGCTTAATAGAGGGTGTTCTTCTACTCCAGGCTTCTTTTGGTGTTTTGTTAAGAACACTCTTTTATTGGACATTTGTTCAAGATATAAACAACAATAGCAACAACTTCAGCCCAAAATTCTCCAAGCAATCGATAAGCCTTTAGCACGTATCTCACCATGTCCATGATTGTCCTATTCTTCATTTCTACAACTCCATTATGTTGGAGAGTGTATCTGGTTGTTATTTGATGATGGATTCCATGTTGCTCAAAGAAATTTGCACAAACAAGGTATTCTTGTCCTCTATTTGTTCTTAATGCTTTAATCTTGTAGCCACTTTGTTTCTCCACAAACACTTTAAATAACTTAAAAGACATCACAAGCTTATGATTTTCGCTTTAAGAAATACACCCATGTCTTTTTGCTGAAATAATCAATAAAGGTAATAAAATACTTACTACCACCATATGTTGGGATTTCAATCGTGCACAAGTCTAAGTGAACAATTTCTAGTGGCTTTCTTGCTCTCCATGACTTTCCTGTTGGAAATGATTATTTGTGCTTCGTTTCCAATTGACAAGTCTCACATACAATATTAGGAAAATTTACAACGTATAATCTAGAAACATATTCTTTCTTTGACAAATAATTTAATCCAAAAAAAATGAAAGTGTCCAAAACTCATATGCCACAACCAATCATCATTTGGTATGATAGAACTCAAACAAGGATATTTTTCATGTTGAATTTTCAAAGGAAATAGGCGATCCGGAGTCATTTTTACTTTGGCTATAAATCTCCCATTCTTATCAATCAACGTGCAATTCCTACGATGAATTGCATGTTGTATCCTTTCTATGATAATTGTCTCATGCTCAATAGATTATGATGAAGACCAAGAGCATAGAAAACATCATAGATGAAATTCTATGAACCATCTTTCAATCTAATCATGATTTGGCCTTTCCCAAAATTGGAATATCGGTGTTGTTGCCAAATTTAACAATTAAAGTGATTGTTTCATATAGTGAAGAAAATAATTCCTTTTTCCCACACATATAAATGCTACACCTAGTATCTAAATACCAGATGTTTTCATCTTCCCGAAATAGACTTTGTGGATTATTAGAATTTTCACCAATATCCTAGTATTGGTTTTGTGCAACATTTGTCTGCTGTCGAAATCTACAATTTGCTGCTTTGTGGCAAAACTTTCCACAGTGAAAAACATTGAAATTTGTCCTTTTCTTGGTAGTTGTTACCTCTTCCTCTTCAACAGTTGGTAGATTTGAAATAGTGTCCACCTCTTCCTTGACTAGGTGGCCTAAAATTGTTGTCTCTCCATTGTTGATTGAAATTACAACAACCTCTTCCTATGAAGCTGCCACAACCCCTACCTCTAAAATTTATGTTTCCACCTTCACGACCTGTATTGTCTTCACTTTGGCTGGATAATGCTATGTTAGTAAAATTCACCTAGCTCATCAAATCTTCTTCATTTGCTTTTTTAGTTTTCTTCAAGATTTTGTTTTCATGACTTTCAATGATACCTAACAACTTTGCAACCATCATGGTGTTTGTGTCATGGGACTCAATTATTGTAGTCACCACATGATCAAACTTCATCGACATGGTGTGTAGAATTTTCTCCACTACCTTGCTTTTAGGGATGTTTTCTCCATAATCCCTCATCCTATTGACAAGCTCTGTTACCCGTGAAAAATACTGTTCCACAATTTCTGGATTAGACATCTCATATCTTTCATATTCTCAACGTATGAATTGCAGTTTGGATTTCTGAGCTTTCACTACTCCTTTGTATGACAACTTCAAAATGTCACACACTTCTTTCGTTGTTTTGGCATTTGCTATTTTGCCAAAAATTACATAATCCACACCTTGGTGAATTTGAGTAAGTGCCAACTAAGCCTTCCTTTGAGTTGTATCATCAACTCCTTATTGTAAGCTTGGTTCAATAAAGCTCCAAATATTGTGAGCTTTCAAATGGGTGGACATCAACAATGCCCAATAATTATAATCTAGTTTTCCATCTAGTTTAGGACCAGACCAAATAATATGGTAGTTTGTGGCCATCTCTCTTTCTCTCTCTCTCTCAAAATAGACCAAAATTTGGTAAGGTGAGAACTATCTTGTTCCTCACATACTCAATATCATTTTTTTTTCTCTAAATTTTTCTTTGACACTAACCTTCTCACAGACTTACAAAACCAATGTTGGATCTAACCAGCTTTAATACCAATTTGATATCAAATAAAAACTTTTAACTAAAATCACTCACACAACGAAATACGAGAGAGAGAGAGAGAGAGGAAGAGACTTTTTAACACGGTATTTTGATACTTTCAATTAATATATTCACTTGGTACCTTGCAGCCATTTTATTAGCAAGGATTATTACAATAAAATCATTATAAAATAGAAAAATTGCCAGTCAAGAAAACTAGAACAATGGTACAACTAATATTGTGGTGCTTAGAAGCAGGGATACATAAAATTTTATCTCGTATCCATATCGGATATGTATCCAATACAAATACGTTTCAATATGTTAAGGATATGTATCTCAACTGTATCTACAATGATTTGGTTAAAAAAAGAAAAAAAAAATATTTTATAGATTTGTTGTTATACGAATTCAGTATTCAAAAATCAAGCATAAATAAGCAAGAAAACACAAAAATTTGAGACGAAGATCCTTTGATGAAATTCCAAAACTTTCTACATTCCAAAGCCAGATCAGGATGCATTGCAGCATTTGGGCACTAGATCAGATTTAGCAAACAGCCAAACACTAGAGATCAAGGTAAAGAATATTGTTGTAATTAGAGAAAAATCTTCCTAATTAGAGGAAAATATTTGTAGAATCTTCTATTTATTTTCAACATTTTTTTTCCTTTATTTCCTTATTTTTAGAAGACTAGATTGTTACATATAGGTGTAATGAGAATTCAATAAGTATGAATGATAATAATAAAAATCATTCTCCTTTTCAAATAATATCATCTCTTTTTCTCCATTATTCTTCCTATAAAGTTTCTGATACCTTGAAAGAGCATGCACAGTGAGAGGGGGAACCTGTGAAACCTGTTTTTTATTTTGAGCATTGCGCACCCTGCACCCATATTTCTCTCGAGTCTCCGGTCTTGACTTTTGGTGGAAAGTACTTTGGCTTTTTGCTTTTTGTTGTTGCGTGTAAATGTAATCAACAATGTATTTCACTTTTTTCCTTTTTGAATGACAAGTGTGCAATGTGTGTTGTGCACTATTGCACTGTGTTGTATTTACTTTCATTTAATTTTATGATTTATTTAAAAATATAAAATGTGTTATATAAAATTATTAATTTTATGATGATTTTATGATTATTAAAAAAAGGGATAATTATTCTAGCAGCTATACATGTTTAGGATAATCACTCGCCGTTTTTTTTACATTTAATTTTATGATTTATTTAAAAAGTTTTTAATTTTATGTAAAATTGTAAATTAATAATAATTATAATTTTTTTACTTCTTTTTTAGTATCTCTAAAATGTATAAAAAAATTGTAACAAATTTTTAATTTTTAGTTTTTAAACTAAAAAAATTTCAATCTCACATAAATGTTTTTTTTTTAAATTAATTATCTTTCTTAATTTTAATTTTTTCAATATATACTAAGTTAGATGAAATTATAATATTAAAATAAGTTAAATACTTAAATGCTCAATATTTATATAATTTATATTTATATTAATATAAAATTATAAATAAAAATATTTGACAATATTTAATTTATTATTTTAATATTTTCAAGTTATAGTGCCTTTTGTGAAATTACTTAATATTTTATAATTTATATTTTTATGATTCAGAGTGATTAAAATTTTTAAGTTGTATAATTTATTTAACAATTAACAATTTAACATAGATATACTTTTTTTTTTTTTGCAGAAGCATGAAAATTATTTATTTATAATGTTAACAGCAAATGTTTCTGCTGGTTCTGATTCTAATATCAATTATAAAATTCCAAGCAAGTTCATTTATGCTAATGTTGTATAAGATGATCATGCTCTTCTTTGGTGTTATGTTAGCATATTAGACAAAAGTTTAGAAGGGGGAGGAAATAAGAGTTGGTCTTGTAATTTTTGTCAAAAGGTTTATAAAAGTTCTTATTCGAGAGCTAAAGCTCATTTGTTGAGGATTTATGGAACTGGAATTTCTGTGTCTGCAAGTGTAAATGATCAATATTTGGTTGAATTGAAATCAATTGTTGAATTGACTGAAAATAAAGTGAAACTTAAGCATGTCCCATTGCCTATAGAGAAAATGCATCTGAGTTCTTTATTGAAAAAGAGAAAAGTTGATCCTTTGGAGAAAGCATTTAATTTAGAAAATAGAGATAATCTCAAAGCTCTCATTGCTAAAATGTTTTATTCTTCTGAATTGCCCTTAAACCTTGCTAGAAATCCCTATTATGTGAATTCTTATTCATTTGCTGCAAATCACATGCTTAATGGTTTTCTCCCTCCTGGATACAATGCCTTGAGGACAACTCTCTTACAATAAGAGAAGGCACAAGTTGAGAGGTTGCTTAAACCTATTAAATCGACTTGGAATGCAAAAAGTGTTAGCATAGTATTTGATGGATGGATAAATGTCCAAAGAAGACCTTTAATTAATTTTATGGCTACAAGTGAAGGGGGTCCAATATTTTTAAAAGCTATTAATGCTTATGATGAAATTAAAAACAAACATTATATGGTTGATAAGATGATAGAAGTTATAAAAGAAGTAGGAAAACATGTTGTGTGGAAAACCGCAAGTGTACGGTTGTCGTCAAGTAATAAATATCGAATCACAGGGACTACGTGTTTGACCTAGAATTACTAGTATTTTAATTTGAATTTTAAAACAGATAGAATGTTTGTTTTGAGATGATAAGATCAGATTCGCTGGTAAAAGAGATAGTAATGCAATTAATGAATAAGATAAAACTTTAAGATAAGATAAGGAGATTTCCGGGAATCTAGGGTTCGCACAAAGAGTTCCAACAATATTGAATTATTATTTTCATTAATTAATTCTATTCCATCTTGAAGGTAGTCTTAACCTAATTTAATCCTTGCACCTTCTCAGGCTACGAGGACGTGTTTAATTAAAATTAATCCCTACTCTCGTGGTAATTACGTTCAATTAAACCCATTAAGATCTTTGTTAATCTATTACTCCTCGAAAGCTTAAATCAACTCTCGTGATTTAACACTCAAGTCTGTTCCTTTAGGTTCCGATAATTAGGTTCTCCTCTCAGTTCATCCCTAATTATCTATGATTATGAAAATTAAGATTAATTGTTTATCATAATTATAATCAAGTTCTCCTCTCAGTTCATCCTTAATTAATGTTATTATGAAAACAATAATGTTAAAGTTCATATATAAAATATAAAAGAACAAATCAAGAATTGGAATAAAATTAAGAAACTGAATAATGCATTAATAAAGAGGTTCTCAGAGGCTAAGCCCTGATCCCAGAAAAAGGGAAACTACTCACAGGAGTTCATAGTAGTTCTCCAAGAAAAGAAGAATAAAAGAAAAGCAAACCTTCGAGTCGATGGCACAGGCGCCCAACCTTCTCTAAGTGTCAAAAACCAAAAAACTGTCTCCGAAAACCAAAAGTCCCCGTTCTAGGCTAACCTCATCTAATTTATAACCTAAAAGGGTAAAAAGGTAAAACTACCAAAATAAAAATTACAAAGATAAAATAAAAATAAAACATAAAACTTAAAAAGCTGGGACGCGAAGTGAATCACGGCCGTGACTGAGAATCACTACCGTGATCTTCTCTGGAGCACATCTATGAAGGGTCAGTGGCGTTCACGGGTGTGATTGGGAGTCACGGCCGTGATTTTCTCTGGTGAATCACGGGCGTGATTTAGAATCACGGCCGTGATTTTCCCTGTAGCTCAGCATTTCCTCTTTAATTCTTAAATCTTGATCCTGCTCAGAGAAAACACAACACATACCAAGAAAAGCATAAAATAGGAAAATGATATAAAAATTTATTAAAAACATGAAAGATATGCATGATTATGCTATGAATTCTTGTGAATTAAAGTGCTAAAATACGAGTAAAATACACAACATCAAATAACCCCAAACTTGAACTTTTGTTTGTCCTCAAACAATAATTAGCACTTTGAAAAAAAAAATCATCAAGAATTAACTGAGCATTTAAAATCTTCACTCTTAGTCTCACAAGGTCCAATTAGAATCTTAATCTTTCATTACTAGCGCCAACTCTTAGTTTCTAAGAGTTTCATGATGTCAAATCTTGTAAAGCTCATTAGTCAAACAAAGATAATTTAACAGAAATAATTTTTCAATGCTTGTGACACAAATAGGGGTAATATTTTTATTTTTGTTTTTGTCTCACCTAAAACATTTCCCCAGTAGCCAATCAGTGTAGAGAGGATGATAATTTCAAGAACACGTAGCCTCAAAGGGGGTCTAGCTATTTTACTAAACAATTCCTCAGTAGCTAATTAGTTCCCTTAGTTTTCTAAGGTTAAGAATATTCTCCCTCTAACCTATGACCTCAAAGGGGTGCTAGGTGATTTTTTTATTTTTTTATTTTTTTTTTACCCCCCAAAAGCTTTTAAGCACGAATTAAAAAGAATTTATCTTCAAGAGACTATTTTTATAATTCTCGATCATTTCAAGCCTCAATACTAAGAACCAAGTGCTAGCCACAAAACCAGCTAATTTTTCAACCTTTTGTTCTGAGACTTCAAGATTCAATTCATCACATTCAGTGTTTTCAAAGACGAACAATTTCATTAAAAATATTTACTTTTCAAACACAAATTCAAGCTGGGATTAACTGAATATGTATATATGCATGATTTTTTTTTTTTTTTTTTTTTTTACTTTGCATGAATGAATGAAATGCGTACATCCTCCTAACCCCAAACTTAAAGATTTGCTTGTCCCGAAGCAAAGAGCTAATGAATGCATGATAGATTATTTTGACAAAATTATAAAATGCATGAATATGCAACCAACCCACAACAGAAAGGAATGCTTGTCCCTAAGCATCAGAGTAAAATAAGGAATAAGAAAGATCTCACTGTGGTGGAAAATCATCTGGATACCGTTGAATGTGCCATTGATACATTTGATCAACCATGTAATTATAATGCTGCTGGCGTTCATCCATTTGTTTCAGCCGGTTATCCATTGATTGAATAGCTGCCAGGATAGCAGCATTGTCCACCTCAGGTCCAGGATGTAGAGGGGGTTGTTCAGGAGCTGCTTCCTCATCTGCAGGAGCCGCTTCCTCAGCTGCTGGAGGTAGGTCCTCTAATGGCTCCAGTGGAAACTGCCGTGTAGCCCGGTTCTTCACGGTGTATGTTGGATTTGGTAACTGGTGGTGCACTCCCGACTGGGTTACTACAAAGTAGTATTTATCATCTTCATCTTTCGCAATGCAGTTCATAGAAGAGCAGGTAGCAAAATTAATAGTACGGCTTCCAGGGAGTGGTTCTAACTGGTCCAGCCAAGCGTGATAGCCAAGGTGTTTGGCTATAGTGGTAATGAGGCCGCCATTCACAATCGCACCGTGGCTGGTATTGGAAATACTCTGGAACTGTCGTGCCAAATGACTGCCAGAATCAATAGGCTCCTCTCTGTTTTCCATCATAGCCCATAAAAGTAAAAGGTCGCTCAAACGAACCTTTCCTTCAGAATCACCTCGGGCCAAAACAGTAGAGGCAATAAAGCGGTGCATAATACGGATGGCGGGATGGCGGAAAGCAGAGGAATTACATTTTCCAGCGACCCAATTACTTGTACCTGTCAAACTATACCAAAAAGAACCAGGGTTGAAAGAACTTGGGGTTCTCGTGCTCCCTCCAGTGGGAAATCCAAAAATATTATTGAACTGAGCCAGGGTTAATTCGTGTTCTTGGTTAAACATACGGAAAGAAATCAAACCTTCAGAACAATTTGGCCCAGATAATATTTCCGTGTGGAGAGAGCTCAAGAACTCAAGAACTAGTCGAGGATAAACAACATCATTATGCATGGTAGCAAAGGTTGTCCACCCAATGTTAGTTAACATGAAATTGATATCAGCACGTAAACCCAACTTACGAATAAATGGGAAGTCGAGATACCTGGTAGGATGGATAGTGCGGAAGCGTAATACCTCGTTCCGCTCACGCTGTTCATCGTTCCGATAGAACCTCGGAGGAAGGTGCGGAATTTCACTTTCTTCTTCCTCGTAACTGTGGGTATCGGAAGCGGTGGAGGACGAACCAACGGTACGGGTGCGCTTGGGAGCCATGGATGAACGGAAGGAGTGAATGTGGGAGGAGGAGGGAAGAAGAGGAAGAAGAAGTGAGAAGCTAGGGTTTGGGAGAGAAGAAAAGAGAGAATGGGCAGAGTTCGTAAGTTTGAGAGAAGTGAGAATGTAAAAGGAGGGGGAAAAATATATAAGGGAAAGGGGAATTTCAAAAATCACGGGTTGTATCTGTTGAGCGTCAGCAGGGAATCACGGGCGTGATTGGAAATCACGGTCGTGATTCTCTCTGGGGTTTTCCAAAAATTTTCTAGAGAAGATCACGCCCGTGATTTATAATCACGGTCGTGATTCTCTCTGGGGTTTTCCAAAAATTTTCCAGAGAAGATCACGCCTGTCGCCACCAGCCCAAACGGGCCTCGGCGGTCGCGAAGACGGTCGAGCTCGCTTTTATTTTAGTTTTGAAAATGTATTGGATTATTAGAACGACTTGTTCTCAAACTGAGACCTTGTCGATCTTATCCAATTTATTTATTAAATGTCTCACCAATCCATGTTAATCCCAAGCGGGACCCTCCATGGATTAGCGGTTTTCATAAAAAGGAAGGGTTCATGGAGTCGCCACCAATATTTTACTCAAAACATTGGAAAAAGAAGTTTAAGGCAATCGATTCAAAAATCGACTTCGGCCATTACAACCAGAGTCGGGTAAGGGAGTCGGTTACGTGTGGGGAAGGTGTTAGCACCCCACAACGCCCCTTTCGGGTTCCCTATGACAGATTATTTCTAAAAATAATAGTGCAAAATTACTAAATTACCCCTATTTATTCTAAGCAATTATAAATTAACTATCTACATGATGACAGTTTAATATGCACACAGAAAGCAGTAAAAGAAGGGATTTTTAGAAAAGAAACCTCTTGAAGCGTGCTTTTTATATATCAAGTAAAACTGGGAAGCTTTTTGGCGTTCCCTCGCTCTACAAGCCCGCTCGCTCCCTCCTATAAAATTTTAACTATGGAAATCCGGAGGATTTCCCTTCGACTAGGTTCGATCCTCAAGCAAAATGGCTCGGGGCTCAAGAACTTCGTCGGATCAACTCTCCGAGTGATTTCTAGGGCAGAACACTGCTCAAAAACCCCAGAATACTCAAGGAGAGGGTTGAAACTATGTTCCAAAAGTGTCCTATGACGTCAAAATGACGCCATATTTATAGGGAACAGGCGCAATACGGGCTATGGAATCAATACGGCCGTATTGAAATTTTTGAACTTCAATACGGCCGTATTGAGTTCAATACGGCCGTATTGAAATTCAGAAATTTCAATGCGCCCGTATTGAGTTCACTGCGGCTGTATTGAAGCTTCAATACGGCCGTATTGATTTCAGTACGGCCGTATTGAAGTTTCAGAAACTTCAATACGCCGTATTGAGTTCACTGCGGCCGTGTTGAAGCTTCAATACGGCCGTATTAAGTTTAGTACGGCCGTATTGGGCTTCATTCCCTCCACTTCCTTATTTTAAGCTACTCTAAGACCTCTAAACCTACAGATAGCCATCCTATGGTCTTCTAGGAGTCCTTCTGGCTGACTTTCCTTCGATCTTTGAGGGTCTTCGAGTTTTATTTCCGACCCGGACAATTTTAGGGGTCTACAGCTGCCCCCCCCTTTACTTAGTCGGACGGCCTTTTGGTGTACCGGCTGACAAGTAAAGGAGTTGACCCAATTGTCCGGGTGATGTGCCGACCTTCTGACTTGTAATGTCTTCCGGTGGAAAATTGTAAAGTAGCCTCTCCAGGTGGGTGCATACCTCGGCGCTTCTGACATCCTCGGTAGCTGAGTTTACCCTCTCCAGGGTCAACTTCACTCGACGCCCGAGCCGGAAGTTGAACACCGACGTGCCTCTGGCGACGCTGGTGATTGAGTACCGCCTCTCCAGGCCTAGCCTCACTCGACGCCCGAGCCGGAAGCTAGACACCAGTGTTTTAACATCACTGATGATTGAGTATTGCCTCTCCAGGCCCAACCTCACTCGCCGCCCGAGCCGGAAGTTGGACATCAACGCACCTCTGATGACGCTGATGGTTGAGTACCGTCTCTCCAGACCTAGCCTCACTCGACGCCCGAGCCGGAAGCTAGACACCAGTGTGTTAACATCACCCTGATGATTGAGTACCGCCTCTCCAGGCTCTGCCGCTTAACATTTGGCAGTTGAGTTTGCCCTCTCCAGGGTCTGCGTCTTAACATCAGCAGGTGAGTTTACCCTCTCCAGGGACTGCGTCTTAACATCGGCAGCTGAGTTTGCCCTCTCCAGGGACTGCGTCCGTGTCTTCTGATCACTTCGGCAATGCGAGTTTACCCTCTCCAGGGATTTGAGATGATTTTTGTCTCCACAGTCCACTATGCTGCTTCGTCAGTTTTTTCTGATTTTGTGCCGCTGAGGGCTGGATAACGCAGGGATCCGTCTAGGGGATGTGCAGTCATTCATAGGTTCCTGTGCCCCAACTTGCATTGCATTGTTGGTACCCATGGGGAATTTCTGAATCCTTGGGGTGTGGACACAGATGCTCTCTCTTTGAGTTGAGCGATGCCTTATGTTTGGCTGACGTCCTTTGACGTTGGTGGAGTATCCCGGTTGTCCTTATTCGGGTGACTCTTTTCAATTTTCTGATTTTGTAGCCTCTGTGTAGGCTATTATCCACTAGGGAATTCTGTCATTCATTTCTTGACTGCCTCTTCTGTTAGGCAGATAATCTTGATGTTCGGTGCTTGGCTGGATGCCGCATTCCGCTTGGGGAATATTTATTGAGATTTTTTTATTTTTTCTCCTTTTGTAGGGATGCCTCTTGAGTAGGCGATTGGGGATTTTGGGGATCTTATTGTATCCCAGAGTATTATTTAGGAAGCCTCTACAGGCTTAGCCTCGCTCAGCGCTTTGAGTCGGAGAGCTATCTTCCACTGAGGAAGTGTTAAGTCCTTTGACTTGTATATACTGTTTGGATGATCGCACTTCCATTGGGGATTGCGTCGATTTTGCTTTGATAGCTCTCGCTGGGGATTTTTCCGTGAGCTTGAGCTGAGGTTCCCTCTGGGGAGTATTATTTCTGCGAGCCTCTCCAGGCTCAGTTATTCTGCATACTGTGGAGGATGTGGAGTATTATTTTGGTAAGCCTCTCCAGGCTTAGTTATTCTGTACAAACTGTTTGTTGGATTTTCTATATCCTTGCCTTTTTTCATTTTCGGCTTTTTCTGTATTTTGCCTTTTCTTCTGATTTGGCTTTTTCTGTATTTTGCCTTTTTTATGTTTTTGGCTTTTGCTGTACAGAAATTAAAAGTGCTAAAGAAATTAAATTCAGTTATTATGAGAGAGTATTATTTCGGCAAGCCTCTCCAGGCTCAGTTATTTTGTAGGAGTATTATTTCGGCAAGCCTCTCCAGGCTCAATTATTCTGAAGGAGTATTATTTCGACAAGCCTCTCCAGGCTCAATTATTCTGTGGGAGTATTGTTTCGGCAAGCCTCTCCAGGCTCAATTATTCTGTACGAGTATTATTTCGGCAAGCCTCTCCAGGCTCAATTATTCTGAGAGAGTATTATTTCGGCGAGCCTCTCCAGGCTCAGTTATTTTGAGAGAGTATTGTTTCGGCAAGCCTCTCCAGGCTCAGTTATTCTGAGAGTATTTTTTCGGCAAGCCTCTCCAGGCTCAGTTATTCTGAGGGTATTCTTTCGGCAAGCCTCTCCAGGCTCAGTTATTTTGAGAGTATTCTTTCGGCAAGCCTCTCCAGGCTCAGTTATTCTGTATGATGCTGTTGATTTTCTGAATCTTTGCATTTTGCTTGCTGCTGTCATACACAAGTAATTTTTTTTTTTTTTTTTTTTTTTTTTTATGTGGTTGCCTCATGACGAGGTCTTTGAAAATTTCTTTATGGCCAATACGGCCGCATCCATTTCAGTACGCCCGTATTGAGTTGAAATTTTGTTCATAACCCTGATTTTAGTACGGGTGTACTGAACATGGTACGGGCGCATTGTTTTTTCTGAAGTTTATATTTTTTGTTTTTTTTTTTTTTTGTTGTTTTTTTTCAATAAACAGAGAATAAGTGATCTTCCAGTACACCTATCATCTGTATGCATGTATGATGTATGATGCACCTAATTCTATTTGATTCATTTTTCAAAAGAACTAACCGATGCGTTTACGTTTGGATTCTGCCATTCCTCAAGACGGACTGTGCGCTGCCGACTTCTATAACCGAGGAATGATGCATATTACATTGAGATTTTGGTGTCATCAACCAAATGATCCTTCCCTTCCTTTAGAAGATGTGTCAACCCTCCTATTGACCACTATATCTCCATGTTTCCACTAGATTATTAAAAAATCGTTGGGACAAGAGAGAAAAGAAGGAAAGGATATATGTTTTCAAAAGTTTGTGTTTTAGAGGGGATTATTTTATTTTCGAAAAATGGATTTTGAAAGAATGGCTGGCCAATGGTAGGCTCAAGTGTTTAGGTTAGTTTGATTAAACACTTATGAAGTTAAGCACATCTTTGTTATTAATGATTGTGCTTTGACAACTTGGATAGCTTTTCTTGAGCCCCCTTGTTGAATTCGATTGATGGTACCATCATGGATTTATTATTATTCTTTTTCTTTTTGATGGCCCTTACTTTTGCCTAAAACACCCATTTGTGGTGTCTTAGCGGGCTTTTTCTTTTTGTTTATTTTTTGTAACCCTAACTTTTGCCTAGGTTACCCTTTTTGTGGGATTCCTAGCGGGTCTTTTGCTCTTATTTTTGCGCAGCCCCCTTTTTGGGTTTCCTGCCGAGCTTATTATCTTTAGGATTTCTTTTTATCCATGATGGCACTTATTGAGGCCAAGAAAAGGTGCTCCAAGTTGTCGTGCACACTTCCACACAAAATGATGTGGGTTTATTTTTATTAAGACGATTTTAACCTCATTCGTGTTTATTCAAACAGGGTTAAATAACGTGGTTTAGAATTTTATTGCGAGCGAGAAAAGAAGCAATAAGAAATAATAATGAATGATTTTATTATAATCACAGTGGAAACATGTGCCCTATCGAGGCTCGGGGGTCGGGCTGTCCCCGAGGAGTGATCTCTAATAGTCACTGAATTTACACATCCCTATTAGAAGGAAAAGGACACTTGATGACGACAGCTGGCCTTGACGTTTGTGAACCAGCATTCCTAAAGATCTGGCTTAAAGAACGTCGAGAAGGATCTTGATTCCTCTTCGTTCTTTGATCTTTAACAGGGTTGTATCCTAACCCTTGTTTCCCCGGATTGTCCTTGATAATGGGTAGCTCCGGGATTCCTTGGGAGTCCTTGCCTAATCCTTGTCCTGGCAAGTATCCGTTCTTTGTGAGCATATGAGCTACCTTCTTCATTTCTCGGGGAAATGTCTCAACATTGGCGATTTCCAATGCTTGGAAGGCGGTTTCCAAAGCTTCCTCTGCTGCATCCACATAAGGTATGTTGGATGGCTTGCTGATGAGTATGTCATCTTCAGCTTGCACGGTCACCAGTTTGTCACCCACTATGAACTTGACTTTCTGGTGGAGCGTAGAGGGTACAGCTTTCGCATCATGAATCCAAGGTCGGCCAAGGAGACAGCTGTATGCCGGAGTAATGTCCATCACTTGAAATTCGACGTTGAAGATAGTGGGTCCAATTTGGATTGGAAGATTGATTTCTCCCACTACTTCTCTTTTAGAACCGTCGAAAGCTCGAACGATCATGTTGCTCGGGCGCATTTGGACTCCCTTGATTGTCCATTGCTTGAGCGTTCTTTTTGGCATCACATTCAAGGAAGATCCATTATCTACCAAGACTTTAACGATGTGATACTCCTTGCACTTTACAGAGGTGTGCAAGGGCTTGTTGTGATTTGGTCCCTCAGCGGGGATCTTTTCATCGGTGAAGGTGAGGTGATCACTAGCCGTGATGTGACTAACAATCCCCTCAAACTTGTCTTGGGAGATAGTGTGTGACACATATGCCTCGTTCAAGACTTTTAACAGAGCTTGCCGATGCGGTTCGGAGCTTAGGATCAAAGACAACAGCGTAATCTTTGCTGGCGTCTTATGAAGTTGATCCACGATGGAGTACTCACTCTGTCAGATATATTTTAACAGCTCGTCTGTCTCCTCCTCGGATTCTTTTTCCTCGGTTTTCTTTTCTTCTTTTTTCTTTATTCTTGGGGGCTTTATCATGAAGATCTTCGGGAGTGTAGATCCTGCCACTCCTAGTCATGCCCCCAAGTCCAGCGATGTTGGAAATATCGCTGTCGACAGAAGAATGGATGTTGTATATCCATGGCACAGCCTTATTTGATTCGTAGGGAAAAGGCCTTGGAGCGATGATCCTTAATGGCGTTGGACCTTTCCCTTCGTCTGTCTTGATTACCAACAACGGAGTTGACGTGCGCTCGCTTGGCGCGGTTGTTGGCTTACACTTAATAACAAATGGCGTGCGATCCATTTTGAACATACGCATCGCTTAATTCTTTCTTTTTATTAATGTTTATTAATGATTTATTGGGAGGGATGTATGAAATGCAAACCTAGATCCCTCCATGATCTTTGATAAGAATGCATGATATGAGATGATGGCGATGAATATGCATGCATTTGTGTTTATTCAACTAAGCATTATCATGTTTTTAGGATGTCCCTAAGATGATGCATGATATTTCTTGGTTTGGATAAATAACCCTTTTTTTCCTTTTTTTTTGGTATTTTGTTTTTTGTATTTTTTTGGGTGAAAAGGGAAACTACCTACATGAATGTGATGAAGGTAGATGTTAACACCATGCAATGGAAGATCCTTATTCCTATTTATTTTTATTTTAAAAGAATAGGAATGTTGTATGTTTAAAGAAATGCAATGTATGCTCAAACAATTTCACATAAACAATGCACAAACAATTCACTCATCCACGAACAGTCACGAGCGAATCACGAGGTAGGGGTATCCTGCAGAAAAGTGCATATTCAAGGTGGATCTAACTGTTCTCACCGGTCTGAGGCCCCCAAGGTGCCCCCATTATAGGGACCCAATTCCTCTCATCGTAGGTCGATGGAAAGCTCCAACGCACTGTCGGACTCGAGTTCATGGTTATCACCTTGAGTGATGCTTTCCGACAACGGTCTACGGGCACCTATAGACCCATTCGACAACCGGCCGTACTAACATCCACTCCCTATGGTTAATCACTCATGCCCCCGGGTATAGAGGAAACTGTTGTGTGCAAAGGTTTGTGTACAGTTTGTATTTCAAACAATTGCGGAATTTAAACATACAACAGTTATTTAAAGCCATATAATAAATCATGTTATCATACAAGCAAGGGGTAACGAAGTAATTTTAACTATTATTTGTTAAAAACAATCTGTCACTAAATGGGACTGACTCTCGAGGCTTCCCCAGCGGAGTCGCCATCTGTCGCCACCGGCCCAAACGGGCCTCGGCGGTCGCGAAGACGGTCGAGCTCGCTTTTATTTTAGTTTTGAAAATGTATTGGATTATTAGAACGACTTGTTCTCAAACTGAGACCTTGTCGATCTTATCCAATTTATTTATTAAATGTCTCACCAATCCATGTTAATCCCAAGCGGGACCCTCCATGGATTAGCGGTTTTCATAAAAAGGAAGGGTTCATGGAGTCGCCACCAATGTTTTACTCAAAACATTGGAAAAAGAAGTTTAAGGCAATCGATTCAAAAATCGACTTCGGCCATTACAACCAGAGTCGGGTAAGGGAGTCGGTTACGTGTGGGGAAGGTGTTAGCACCCCACAACGCCCCTTTCGGGTTCCCTATGACAGATTATTTCTAAAAATAATAGTGCAAAATTACTAAATTACCCCTATTTATTCTAAGCAATTATAAATTAACTATCTACATGATGACAGTTTAATATGCACACAGAAAGCAGTAAAAGAAGGGATTTTTAGAAAAGAAACCTCTTGAAGCGTGCTTTTTATATATCAAGTAAAACTGGGAAGCTTTTTGGCGTTCCCTCGCTCTACAAGCCCGCTCGCTCCCTCCTATAAAATTTTAACTATGGAAATCCGGAGGATTTCCCTTCGACTAGGTTCGATCCTCAAGCAAAATGGCTCGGGGCTCAAGAACTTCGTCGGATCAACTCTCCGAGTGATTTCTAGGGCAGAACACTGCTCAAAAACCCCAGAATACTCAAGGAGAGGGTTGAAACTATGTTCCAAAAGTGTCCTATGACGTCAAAATGACGCCATATTTATAGGGAACAGGCGCAATACGGGCTATGGAATCAATACGGCCGTATTGAAATTTTTGAACTTCAATACGGCCGTATTGAGTTCAATACAGCCGTATTGAAATTCAGAAATTTCAATGCGCCCGTATTGAGTTCACTGCGGCTGTATTGAAGCTTCAATACGGCCGTATTGATTTCAGTACGGCCGTATTGAAGTTTCAGAAACTTCAATACGCCGTATTGAGTTCACTGCGGCCGTGTTGAAGCTTCAATACGGCCGTATTAAGTTTAGTACGGCCGTATTGGGCTTCATTCCCTCCACTTCCTTATTTTAAGCTACTCTAAGACCTCTAAACCTACAGATAGCCATCCTATGGTCTTCTAGGAGTCCTTCTGGCTGACTTTCCTTCGATCTTTGAGGGTCTTCGAGTTTTATTTCCGACCCGGACAATTTTAGGGGTCTACAACGCCCGTGATTTATAATCACGATCGTGATTCTCTCTGGAACTCTGAAATTTTATTTTATTATTATTATTATTATTATTTATTTTTTTTTTGGAATAAATGAATGAAATGCGTACATCCTATATCCTCCTAACCCCAATCTGTTGAAGACTCAAGAAGACTTTCTACTAGAGGATCTTTTTCTTTACACGGGGGACTTGAATCGATCAAGCAAGCATAATTAGGTTGAATCCCCTCAAGATCTATGTGCTTTCCTCCAACTAGAAAATTCTCCAAGGGATCCCTCAAAATAGATCTCATGACTTCTTCCTCCATGTCTTTAGGCAATATATCAACCCTGCAGCAAATATTTTCAAGAGAAGGTTGTCTAACAGATTTAGCAATATTAAATTCCATTGTTTCATCATTAATGGATAAGGACAATTTTCCATGTTTGACATCTACTATCACGCCTGCTGTAGCCAAAAATGGTCTACCTAGTATGATTGGTATTTGTTTGTCCTCTTCCATTTCTAAAACAACAAAATCTCCCGGAATTAAAAATTTACCTATCTTAACTGGAACATCTTCTAAAATTCCTATGGGATATTTTATAGATCTATCTGCTAACTGGATTGACATTGCTGTAGGCTTTAATTCTCCCATATCTAATTTCTTGCAAATTGATAAAGGCATTAAACTGATACTTGCCCCAAGGTCACATAAGGCTTTTTCAAACCTTAGATTTCCAATGAGACAAGGTATAGAGAAATTACCAGGATCCTTAAGTTTTTTGGGCAAATTATGATGGATCAATGTAACAGTCTCTCTATTATCCAATTTCCTTCGGTTAGCTAAAAGATCCTTAAGAAATTTAGCATATGTAGGCATCTGTTGTAGAGCTTCTACAAATGGAATGTTTACATACACTTGTTTGATCATATTTAAAAATTTTTCAAATTGTCTATCAAGTTTAGTCCTTGCTAACCTTTGAGGAAAAGGAATTGGGGGGTGATAAACAGTTTGAGGCTTTGATGAAGATACTTTTTCTTTTTCTAATCTCTCTTTTTCGGGTTTTTCAACCATAGGAGAAGCGTCTTCCTCAATCTCAATATTATCATTTTGATTAGACACAGGTCTGTCTAATTTCTTCCCACTCCTTAAAGTAACAGCATTAACATTTTCAGCTGGGTTTGCAACTGTTTTACCTGGGAACTTACCTGGAGAATTGTTTGAACTAGGCATCAACTGTGCAATTTGATTTTCCAGCATCTTGCTGTGGAGAGTAATATTCTCAACCTTGACAGCAAGGTTTTGAATAGAATTTGCCATTGAATCATTGGTCTGTTTTTGATTAGTGACAAAATTCTCCATAAGGTTTTCTAATCTTGAAACACTTTGTTGAATTGAGGGTGTCTGTACTGGATTTCCTTCCCCATTAATGAAGTGATTGGACGGACGGAAATTAGGTTGCTGATTGCTAGTTCCTTGAACTGGGTTATTCTTCCAAGAAAAGTTAGGATGATTCTTCCAACCAGGGTTGTATGTGTTGGAATATGGATTACTCTTCTCTCTTCGAGGAGTGTCATAGAAATTATGAGAAGCTACCACCTGTTCAGTAGTATCTTCTTTTTCTCCAGTAAAAATTGAGGTACAATCTACTGCAGTGTGCCCTTGTTCCCTACAAAGGTCACATACTTGATTTGTAGCCACTGAATTAACCTTAGCTTTTTCCATCTTGTCTAATCTTTGATTAAGAGTATCAAATTTTGCTAAGAGTAACTCAATATTGTTCACTTCATATCGCCCCGGAGTTCCTTTCCTTGCTGTGACTTCTCTTTCACTGTATTGGCTGTGATTTGAGGCTACATTTTCCAAAATAATCATGCAGTCATTAATAGGTTTCCCCATGAAAGATCCTCCAGCTGCTGAGTCTAATATCATGGTGCTTTGTTGGTCCAATCCTTCAAAGAAAAATTGGATGGTAAGCCAACGGTTGAAGCCATGTTGTGGGCATGCTTGAAGATATCCTTTGAACCGCTCCCATGCTTCATAAATAGTCTCTCCAGTGCCTTGTTGGAAATTAGTGATTTTCTTCCTCAATTCTTTAGTTTTAGAAGGAGGAAAGAATTTCTCTAGAAAAGCTCTTTCACATAATTCCCAAGTTGCTATCTTTTCTCTAGGCACTGTTCTTAGCCACACCTTTGCCTTATCTCTCAAGGTGAGTGAGAATAAGCGGAGTCGCATTCCATCAGAAACTTCATCATCAAATTGCTGGGTCTCACAGATTTCCAAGAACCCCTCTAAGTGGTCATTAGGATCTTCTGATGGTAGTCCTCCAAAGGTGTTCTGTTTGAGCATATTCACCAGAGAAGCTGGTACAGTAGCTCCAGTTTGCATCTCCCCTCCAGGTATCCCACGAGCTACGGGTGCAGAGTAATCCCGAAGCGGTAAATTATCTCGTTGTGCAGCCATGTCAAATTCTCTAGAAAGGTTTCTTTTCCTTCTCAGGAGAGTTCTTTCAATCTCAGGATCAAGTGGTGTTGGTTTCCCAAGACGTAGAGATCTCTTTTGCATTAACCCTAAGGCACTGCAAAAAAAAAAAAAAAAGAAAGTGACCCGTGAAATCTGAATTGGAGAAGTAAACACTAAAAAAAAATATTTATTTATTTAAATTTTTTTTTTTTTTTTTAAAAAAAATTCGAATTAAAATAATTGTAATTTAAATCAAGAGACGTAGTCCCCGGCAACGGCGCCAAAAACTTGTTGTGTGGAAAACCGCAAGTGTACGGTTGTCGTCAAGTAATAAATATCGAATCACAGGGACTACGTGTTTGACCTAGAATTACTAGTATTTTAATTTGAATTTTAAAACAGATAGAATGTTTGTTTTGAGATGATAAGATCAGATTCGCTGGTAAAAGAGATAGTAATGCAATTAATGAATAAGATAAAACTTTAAGATAAGATAAGGAGATTTCCGGGAATCTAGGGTTCGCACAAAGAGTTCCAACAATATTGAATTATTATTTTCATTAATTAATTCTATTCCATCTTGAAGGTAGTCTTAACCTAATTTAATCCTTGCACCTTCTCAGGCTACGAGGACGTGTTTAATTAAAATTAATCCCTACTCTCGTGGTAATTACGTTCAATTAAACCCATTAAGATCTTTGTTAATCTATTACTCCTCGAAAGCTTAAATCAACTCTCGTGATTTAACACTCAAGTCTGTTCCTTTAGGTTCCGATAATTAGGTTCTCCTCTCAGTTCATCCCTAATTATCTATGATTATGAAAATTAAGATTAATTGTTTATCATAATTATAATCAAGTTCTCCTCTCAGTTCATCCTTAATTAATGTTATTATGAAAACAATAATGTTAAAGTTCATATATAAAATATAAAAGAACAAATCAAGAATTGGAATAAAATTAAGAAACTGAATAATGCATTAATAAAGAGGTTCTCAGAGGCTAAGCCCTGATCCCAGAAAAAGGGAAACTACTCACAGGAGTTCATAGTAGTTCTCCAAGAAAAGAAGAATAAAAGAAAAGCAAACCTTCGAGTCGATGGCACAGGCGCCCAACCTTCTCTAAGTGTCAAAAACCAAAAAACTGTCTCCGAAAACCAAAAGTCCCCGTTCTAGGCTAACCTCATCTAATTTATAACCTAAAAGGGTAAAAAGGTAAAACTACCAAAATAAAAATTACAAAGATAAAATAAAAATAAAACATAAAACTTAAAAAGCTGGGACGCGAAGTGAATCACGGCCGTGACTGAGAATCACTACCGTGATCTTCTCTGGAGCACATCTATGAAGGGTCAGTGGCGTTCACGGGTGTGATTGGGAGTCACGGCCGTGATTTTCTCTGGTGAATCACGGGCGTGATTTAGAATCACGGCCGTGATTTTCCCTGTAGCTCAGCATTTCCTCTTTAATTCTTAAATCTTGATCCTGCTCAGAGAAAACACAACACATACCAAGAAAAGCATAAAATAGGAAAATGATATAAAAATTTATTAAAAACATGAAAGATATGCATGATTATGCTATGAATTCTTGTGAATTAAAGTGCTAAAATACGAGTAAAATACACAACATCAGAAAACAAAATGTTGTCCAAATTATAACAGATAATGCTCCTATATGCAAAGTTGCTGGAATGATTGTTGAAATTTCTTTTCCTAAAATTTTTTGGACTCCTTGTGTTGTTCACACATTGAACCTTGCGTTGAAGAATATATGTGCTGCCAAAAACACTAAAAGGAATGAGGTAGCTTATGTTGAATGTAATTGGATTACTCAAGTTGTTGATGATGTTTCTTTTGTTAGGAACTTTATCATGAATCACTCAATGAGATTGGAAATTTTTAATCACTTTTCACCTCTAAAATTGCTTGCTATAGCTAAAACACGCTTTGCATCTATTCTAGTGATGTTAAAGAGATTTAAACTTTTGAAAAGTGCTTTGCAATCGATGGTTATTAGTGAAGAATAGAACTCTTATAGAGAAGATGATGTGGGTAAGGCCCAAGCTGCAAAATAATTTATTTTGAATGATGTGTGGTGGGACAAAATTACATATATTCTTAATTTCATCAAGCCTATTTATAGTATGCTTAGGGCTTGTGACACAGATAGTCCCACACTTCATTTGGTTTATGAGATGTGGGCTAGTATGATAGAAAAAGTAAAGATGTCTATATATAAATATGAAAGAAAAGACTTAAATGATACATCAACATTTTATGAAGTTGTTTATTCTATACTAATTGATAGGTGGACTAAGAGTTGCACCCCTCTCCACTGCATGGCTCACTCTTTGAATCCTAGGTAAAATTAGCCTATTAAATATTTATTTTTTTATTATTTATTTATAAATAATTTGATAGTTACTAAATTTTTTTATTTATTAAATTTTTTATTTATTCACAGGTACTATAGTGATGAATGGTTTCTAGAGGCTCCATATAGAATTTTCCCACATGAGGATGAAGAAATTTCTATGGAAAGAAATAAATGTTTAAAAAAGCTTTTCACAACAACTGAAGAAAGAAGAAAAGTTTCTCTTGAATATGCTGATTTTTCATCAAAAGCTAATAATTTTGCTTCTTTTGACTCAATTGAAGATAGATGGACATTAGATGCTAAATCCTTGTGGGTAATGCATGGTTCTTCTGCCCCTCTCCTTCAAAAGCTTTCTTTAAATCTTCTTGTACAACCTAGTTCTTCATCTTGTTGCGAAAGGAATTGGAGTACTTATACCTTCATTCACTCCCTGAAAAGAAATAGGTTGAATCCTAAAAGAGCAGAAGACTTGGTTTATGTACATACTAATTTGCGACTCTTGTCTAAGAAAAGTGAAGAATATATATGCAATGGAGTACTAGAATGTGAGACATTGGTGGAGATGCATTGGGTAGCTTTGATGGTGTTGAAAATCTTGAAGTGACATCATTATCTCTTGATGAACCAGAAATGAAAGCTGTCTTATTTACAGATAATGGTCAAGGAGGGGATGAAATTGATATTATTCCTATTTCTTGACAATAAAAAATAATTTATAATTTTTTTAGTAATGTTTAAAAATTAAAAAGCAAGAAATGTATTCTTAATTTTGATTTTTGAATATTTATTTGCAATTACTATTTTATATATATTAATTTAATTTTTTTAATAAGTATCCTAAACATTTCGTATCCTATATTTTTTTAATTTGACGTATCACTATATCGGATACGTATCGTATCCGATATGTGTATCGTATCCGTATAGTTGTGTATCAATTTCTTGTGCAGAGAAATCACCCATATTATTGATGTTGCCTTCATTTTAGCCAATCAAAAACGTTTGTTACTTCCTTAGGCTTTGTTTGGATTTGAGGATGGAAAAGGAAGAGTGGAAAAGGAGGGATTTGAAGGGAAAGTGAGTGGAAAGTGAGGTTGTTTGGATTAAGGGAAAGTGAGTGGAAAGTGTAGAGAAAGTTTGTGAGTGAATTGATTGATGTGATAGATAAAAATAAATTTTTAATTGATGATTTTGTAAGATTACTATTTTGCCCTTAGGTTAAAAAAAGTTTATAATTATTATAATTAAAATAAAATATAAAAATTTTAACTAAAAAAATAAATATAAAATCTTAATTTAAAAATAATTTAATTTAAATATTTGCTTTAAATTTAATGATAGATAAAAATTAAAAATTTAATAGATGAATATGTAATTTACACTTTTACCCTTGGATTAAAAATGAGTATAATATTATTTATTGTAAATAATAATAATTACAATAAAAATATATTAATAGGTATAATTTATTAAAAAAATAATAAATAATGATAATAATAATAATAAATATTAGAAAAATAATAAGAATCATAATAAATAATAATGATACTAATTATAATAAATAATAATAATATTAATAATAATGATAATAATAATAATATTTATAATAATAAATAATAATAACAAAATATATTATGATAATTATATTTTCTAACATTATTTTATTAATGTTTATGAAAGTGTTATTATTTTAATTTTATAAACATGTATTATTTTATTTTATTTTTATATTTCTACTTTTTGATGTCAATATTTAAATAATAAAATTTTCTTAATATAAAAAAAATGTACAATAAATTTTTTGAAAGTTAATTAATAAATTAAAAAAATTGATAAATGATTGACATAAATTAGAATGAAATGAATATACATTTGTTAATTGTACAAGTTAATTTTTATCAATTAAAAAATTAAGAAATTTTTTAAATTACAAATTTGGGGTTGCATTTTATGCCAATTTGGAACGGTCCGTTCTTAACTAGGGTTTTTAAGCCAATTTACTAGTTTGGAACGGCCCGTTCCAGTTTCGGAACGGCCTATTCTAGGCTACTAAACTACTCTTGTTTTGGTAGTTTGGAACGGCACGTTCTGGGCACGCCTGGAAGCGAAAATATGCCACATAATCGATTATGTATGACACATAATCGATTATGTACCATGCATAACCGATTATGCTGGCCCATAATCGATTATGTGCCACCATAATCGATTATGTATGCCCCATAATCGATTATGGGCTGCGATAATCGATTATGCTTCGTAATGGCACAGTCTCTGCATGCATGGAATAGGGGTATTATCGAGTTTTCTCAAATCTTACGTGGCTTTCATCTCTTTTCTTCGCAAAAATGTGAAGACGCCAACGCCCCTTCTCCCACTTTTCTTCGCCTTTCTTTCCTCGTAAATCAGTAAAAACAAACGTACAATTTCCTCGCCTTTCGTTTGTCGTGAACAATAAATCAGCGGAAACAAACACTACCTTAATGTTGAAGGATTGTGGTTAGAGCATGAAAGCAACATGTGACTCTCAATTACATGAACGGTTGCTTGATTTAATTATTTCAGACACTTTTCGTTTGGGATCTCAGTCCCATCACTACATACCTTCTCTGGATGTTCTCGTTATATACTTCATGTTATCTTCAAATTAACTATATATTTTGTTTTATATTTTATTCTCTCTATTCTTATGAACATGCAATTCATTTTTTTCATTTGTGTTAAAAAAAACTATTCTATAACCTCCTAAATCATGATTGTTAGAGATATTTTTTCTGTTATTTTACAACATTGATATTAATTATATGGTATTCGCATGATAATACCATAAGGTTCTTTTAAATTTCCAGCAACAACCAAGGTTTAATCACATCCACCGCACTGCACCTATGATACAAGTTGGCATCCGTATGATAAAATCATAGTTCCATAATATTAGTTTACCACAATTAGTATTTAGTCACATGAATTAATTCATATTTCTCTTTCTTTATTTGTGTCATGAGTATATTTTTAATTCATATTTCTCTTTCATAGTTATTTTTAAGGGATTAAAGCATCTTTGCTTCATAGTTATTAATTCAAATTTTTCCAGTTTAGTTGACACTTTAATTCTCAATATTTGCTTAAATTTGCTTGTTGAATATATGGAGAAAGGTATTGTATTTTTTAACTTATAAAATACATAAAAGAGCTCATATAATGTATTCATTGTTTGATATCTTGTATTTAAATTTTAGTATAATGTTTATTACTCATTTGTGACTAACAGGGGAAGCCATAATCATTGAAATTCAAGAGCAATACGATAACTTGAATGTCAATGAGACTCCATCACTGGATCGAGTCAACGAGATGGGAACGAGTCCATAATCATTTGTGACTACATGGACGTGTTGTTTTTAGTGAAGACGAACCATATAACTTGTATAATGCATATTCATATACAATTGGTTTTAGTATCTGCAAGGCCAAGCCTAGATATTAGTATTACCATAGAACACCATAGATTCAATTAAAGGATTTTTGTTGCTCTTGTGAAGGCTTTAAAGATGAAAAAGATCCCTTAAAAGAAGTTAAATTTAATAAGTTATATGTAAGGTGTGACAATCAAGCAATGATGTGGCTGGTCATTCATGTGATAAACCATAATCATTATCTTGAACTTCCACGTACATGAGAGACAATATTTGTTATGTTTTGCTCAAGAGATCACTACTGAAAAGGCAAATTGCAATAATGATATGGTTAACTCGGGCATAAGTGTGAAAGATAATTTCAACTACATGTCACAAGGAGTCGGAGGTCCTGAGAAAGTTGGATTCACACAAAGGGATTGTTACAGTCATGTGAACATGCAAAAATGATGATGATTGAAGCTATAGATGCTCATAATCTAAATAAATCATTTAAGCTTAAGCAAAAAGATCATATGTTTCTTTTACATAGAGCAAAGTGGACTAAGAAGGTAGACTCAATAATTTCTTTTGGAGGGATAGGAGATCAAGAATTGATTATGATGATGCATTTGGAGATGTTGTAGTATTTGACACCACTTACCGTACAAACAAAGTCAACAATCATCGGCAGAATGTTATGTTTGGATGTGCTTTCTTAATTATTCAATGAGAAGATAGAATCTTTTGTGAGGTTTGTTTAGATCTTTTTTTAGATGCAATGAGTGATCAAGCTCGTAAAACCATTTTCACAGATCAAGATCAAGCTATGGCAAAGGCAATTGAAAAGGTATATTTCCCCACACTTCTCATCGTCTATGTTTATGACACAAGTAAAAATGCTGTTGATCATTTAGATCCTATAAGTAAAAGAAATGAGTTCATGTCAATGTTTAACAAGTGCTTGCAAGGTTGTGAATCAAAGAATGAATTTCAAATGACAGGGATGAAATGATATTACCAAATTTGAATGCCAAGAACATAGATGGTTAAGAAATTTGTACAAACTACATAAGTGGTGCACAGGATTGAATAAAGGCATTTTTTCAGCTAATATTTTGTCGACTCAAAGGAGAGTACAAACAATGTTTTATCTGGCTTATCAAATGCAACCATAAATCTTACAAAATGTGCACATGCTTCTAATAACTTGTTTAAAAGGTGGCGTCAATGTGAAAAAAAGCCGTAGCCAAGTCGATTCAGAAAGAGGTACTCCAGATATTATATTTAAGGATAGTGCCTTATTGAGACATGCTGCAAGGATATACACAATACCAGTATTAAAAATATTTCAAAGTGAGTGTATGTGTCAATGTTCTTGCTTCAACATGGTCATTAATCTCACAAAATGCAACTTATAGTTATGAAGTGAAATCTCAAGGAAGTAGAAAAAATGAAAAATGGTCAAAAGACACGTATAGTATATATTTGACGCTTCTACTTTGAGTGTCTCATGTAGTTGCAAAAGGTTTGGATCAATGGGCATCGTTTGTTCTCATGCTTTGACGGTGCATGTTTTTAATAATGTATCTTTGATTTCTATTCAATACATTTTGACTCGTTGGATAAAATATTAAAATTGAATTTAAAACTAAATAAAAAAGATAAATTAAAAGAGATAAGAGGTTGGGTTAAATTCTAAAAACACTCTTGTTTGAGAAAATCAACCGAAAATATATTTTGAATTGACTTTTAAAATTACGTTAGAATCATATATATATATATATATATATATATATATATATATATATGTGTGTGTGTGTGTGTGTGTGTGTGTAAAAGTTATATTTAAGTTTGTTAAACTCTTTGCTATTTTCTAATTTATATTTATTCATAAAAATTAAGAATTTGTAATAAATAATATTTAATATATATATATATATATATATATATATATATGTGTGTGTGTGTGTGAGAAAAGAATTATAAGTTTGGTATAATTAACATATTAAAATTAAAGATTTAATTAAAATCATTTAAAACAAATGAAAATAAAAAGATAATTAATTATCAAATTAAAAGGTAAATTATCATGTCACAATATCCTTCAATGTAAATTAATAAAATTATAACAGCATTAGTGGAAGAAAGATTTAATTACAAGCTTTTTAAATCATAATGGTATTTTTAAAATATTTTAAACTATAGGGACTTAATTAAAAATTTGATAAAATTATAAGGACCAACAAATTAATTTTATCCTATTTTTATTTATATTCCATTACTATTTAAAAAAAAATATTTTGAATATAAATATATAAAATTTTCTGGCAGCAAAAGATTATATGTGCATCGGCAACGGAATCCACTTTTTAATATAGTGTTCAAATCGTATTGTCTTATATAAATGACTGTGTTATTTAAATAAATACATAAAAAAAATTAATATCCACTTGAAAATTAGAAGAAAAAAAAAGTGTCATTTAAAAAGAATTTTCTAGATTAAATTAAATTGGATGGATAATTAGTTTATGTTCAATTTCCTTTTTACAGTCCCCATACCATGTCTTAAATTCCAAACAATAAAGTTAATTTCAAAACTGTGGACGGCGATTCTAGTCTATAACTCAAACCGTTCCCTCATTTGATTGGGTCATCGTTTCACGATGTAATCAAAGACGACATCACCTTAAATGAAGAAGGATAATTAATGAGTTAAACTTATTCTACTACCACACTATCACTTGAAAGGCTTTCCGTTTTCCAAGTTTTTCAATTTCCCTTCAAAATTTCCTGTGTACGAAGAGACCCTGTTAATGCTAATAATTAAGTCGAGATTTCCAATGTCTAGGCAGACATAAGTCTTTCAAAGCTGAATTCAATTATAGTGTATCTCAATCTTCATTCACTTGAAACAGAATGGCCAAAGATCACGAATTCGCCATAGGAATTGACCTTGGTACAACTTACTCGTGTGTTGCAGTATGGCAGGAGCAACAGTGTCGAGTGGAAATCATCCATAATGACCAAGGCAAGAACACCACTCCTTCTTCTGTTGCTTTCACGGAACATGAAAGGTTGATCGGTGATGCGGCTGAAAATCAAGCTGCCACCAACCCCGAGAACACTGTCTTTGGTATATTTTTCAACTTAAATCGTTTGTCTTCCGTTAAATATCTTCACTGCAGTCATGATTTTCATGTATACAAACAAATTATCAAATTTCTTGTAACTTTTGCAGATGCTAAGAGGTTGATCGGTAGAAAATACAGTGATCCCATTATTCAAAAGGATAAAATGTTGTGGCCATTCAAGGTCATTGCTGGTATTAATGACAAGCCCATGATTTCTGTTAAGTACAAAGGTCAAGTGAAGCACCTTTCAGCTGAGGAAGTATCATCTATGATCCTTGCAAAGATGCGAGAGATTGCAGAGGCGTGTTTGGAAGCACCAGTGAAGAATGCTGTTATTACTGTTCCTGCTTATTTCAATGATTCTCAGCGAAAAGCCACCAAAGATGCTGCCATCATTGCTGGCCTCAATGTAATGCGGATAATCAATGAACCCACTGCTGCAGCTATTGCATATGGCCTTGAGAAGAAAAATAATTGCGTCGGAGAGCGAAATATTTTCATATTTGACCTTGGTGGTGGTACTTTTGACGTGTCTCTCCTCACAATTAAGGATAAGGTTTTTGAAGTTAAGGCTACAGCAGGAAACACTCATCTTGGGGGAGAGGACTTCGACAACAGAATGGTGAACTACATGGTGCAAGAGTTTAAAAGGAAGAATAAAGTGGACATTGGTGGTAACCCAAGAGCCCTAAGAAGGTTGAGAAATGCATGTGAGAAGGCTAAAAGGGTACTCTCGCATGCTGTTACTACCTACATTGAGTTAGATGCTTTATTCGAGGGCATTGACTTGTGTTGTTCGATCAGTCGTGCAAAGTTTGAGGAAATCAATATGGAGCTCTTTGAAGAGTGTATGGAGACAGTAGACAAGTGTCTTACTTATGCTAAGATGGACAAGAGCAGTGTGCATGATGTTGTCCTTGTTGGTGGTTCTTCTAGGATTCCCAAAGTGCAACAACTACTTGAGGACTTTTTCCGAAGGAAGGATTTGTGCAAGAGCATCAATCCTGACGAGGCTGTTGCTTGTGGTGCAGCTGTGCAGGCTGCTTTGTTGTGTGAAGGCATTAAGAATGTTCCAAACGTGGTATTGTTGGATGTTACACCGTTGTCACTTGGTTGGAAATTACAAGGAGATATCATGGGTGTTGTGATTCCTAAGAATACTACTATTCCGGCGATGAAGACAAAAGACTTTGTCACAATTGAAGATAACCAATCCAGAGTGTTTATCCAGGTTTATGAGGGTGAGAGAACAAGAGCCACTGATAACAACTTGTTGGGTTCCTTCACGCTTTCTGGTCTTCTTCCAGCTCCTCGTGGCCATCCATTTGACGTGTGCTTTGCCATAGATGAAAACGGTATCTTATCTGTCTCTGCCGAGGATAAGACTTCAGGCAATAAAAATGAGATTACCATAGTCAATGATCAAGGAAGATTGTCAGCACAAGAAATTAGAAGAATGATTCAAGAAGCAGAGGATTACCAGGCTGAAGATAAGAAATTCCTAAGGAAGGCCAAAGCAATGAATGATTTGGATTTGTACATTTACAAGATCAATAATGCTCTAAAAAAGAAGGATATCAACTCAAAGCTTAGCTCAAAAGAAAAGAAGGATATCAGTTCTGAAATTTGTAGGGCCAGAGATTTACTTGATGCTAATAACCTGCAACAGCAAGATGATATACTTGTATTTGAGGATTGCCTGGAAGAGCTTGTGGCCATCTATGAACGTGTCATGGGTACGTAAGATTAGTTAGTACTTGGTAGTTTTTCATTCGTGATTTTCCTTATGTTGCTGACTTTCTATTTTGTTATATGCCGTAAATGCAAACTTTTATGATTGTTTTTATAAGATAATTTAAGTTTGACCACTTAGTACTGGATAATTTATTTAAATTTGTTGTGTGGCTGACTAGTGCACTCAATATTCTAATTTATCCTTGGACTTGTTTCATGCCTACCACTTACTCGTTTCGAAAGTTTATGTATTCCTGACGAAAAAAAAAAAGAGATAATTTTATTTTCATTTATAAACTATTTTTTAATTTATATTTGTTATAATATGTTTTACTTACAATGGTATTTTACGTAATATCTGAAATAATAAAATAGTATTACAAGACCAAGAAATATGATAAAAAGTAAAAATAAACCACCTGTTAGAATAGTCATAAATTATAAAGAATTGTAAAATAATATTGTCATAGTAAAAGTGCTAAAATAACAAACAAACAAAATTCACCACATAAAATAGAAAATTGAATTGAATTCTAATATAAGAAGAATTGCTTGTTCGTGATGGAAGGCGACCTGAACTACACACATTCACCCCTGCTACCAAGAGCTCAGATAGGGGTGTTCAAAAAATTAAATTAAATTAAATTATTGTAAAAATTAAACTAAACTAGATTATAAAAAATTAAACTAAATTTTATAAAAATTAAACTAAACCATATTTTAAGTTTAGTTTTTAAAACTAAATTATTATAAAAAGTAGTTTAGTGCACTGTAATTATAAAAAAATTTATTAGGAAATGTTTTAAATAATTAATTAGAATTAAACTAATAAATAACTAAATTGGATTAAACTAGAAAAAAACTAAATTATATTTATAAAAATTGAACTAAAATAAATTTTATGTTCAGTTTTATAAATCTAAAACTATTTTCTAAAGAGTAGTTTGTTAGACCAAATTGTTAATAAAATTGATTTCTCATTATTAATGTCTTTTTTGTAACTTTTCAATTTTACTTATTGTCGATTATTGAGTTAGTATCCTAGTGACTTAGTATTACTGTGCATAACTACACATTTTTGTTTTGGTTATAGAATTTTTCTATGATGATTTAATTTACAGGATTAAAAGAAAAAATTAATTTTCATTTATTAATTGAATAAATATTTATATACCTTTGATAATTATTACTCTTTTTGTATTTTTAATATAATTATTATAAAAATTTAAAAATGTATTATATATTTGTGTACAAACTTATCTCTTTATTATTCAAATAATTTTATTTTTGATGCTAAAATATATTAATATTTTAATAAAAAAAATATAATATTAATTAGTTGAGTTTAACAATTGAGTTTGCAATATTATAAAAGTAACAGTATATAATTTGATAATATTTTTTAAAAGTCAAACTATTTTGTAAATAACACATTAACTAAAAAGATAGTTACATGTAATATTTTGTTACTAATTTACAGGATTAGAGGAGGAAGAGGTGGAGGAAGAATTTACAGGATTAGAGGAGGAGGAGGTGGAGGAGGAGGAGGGATGGAGGAGGAATTTACAGGATTAGAAGAGGAGGAGGAGGAGGAGGTGGAGGAGGTGGAGGAGGAGGAGGAGGAGGAGGTGGTGGAGGAGGTGGAGGAGGAGGAGATGGAAGAGGAGGAGGAGGTGGAGGAGGAGGAGGAGGAGGAAGAGGAGATGGAGGAGGAGGAGGAGGTGGAGGAGGAGGAGGAGGAGGAGGAAAATATATTTTAGATACAGTCTTTATTTTCCTTGCTTGACAAAATATATTTAGGCGTCAATTTCTAATTAAGTAATTTTAGTCATCCAAGTATTATAATCATATGATTTTAGTCTCTTAATTTTTAATTGAGCAATTTGAATCCTTTAAATATTTTAGTTGTACAATTTTAGTTTTTAATCGAATAATTTTAATCCTTCAAGTATTGCAGTTGTGTGAGTTTAATATTTTTGTTAAAAATATATAGTTTATGTTGATACAGTTCTAATTACCGACTTGATATATTGATATTTCTAATTAATTTTATGCTACTATATTAATCTTATCTAACATATTTATATTTATGAAAATATTAATTCATATATAAATACATTATCAATAATATTATGATACTAATAATATATACAAATTTTATTTATTTAGTAGTAATATATATATATATATATATATATATATATATATAATTTTAAAAGAGGAAGAATTCACTTCAATAGTAAGTCTATCTATAATTATTTTTCAATAATTAGTGTTTTATATCAATTTTTAACAATTCAATCGTTGAATTAAAAGTTATATAGACCTATTATGTAAATTTAACACAAAATAAAAATTATTTGATACTCAATTTCATTAATTTAAATTGACAGATTATCATAAAAATATTTTATATATCAATTTGAATTAATGAAATTGAGTATATTAAGTAGTTTTCAAATTTTTAAGAATTTGCAAACTTTATTTATATATTACGAACTTTTAATTCAACGATTTGATTGTTGAACAAACTACAATTTTAGTTGAGTTTAGTTCACATGTTGTTTAGTTCAACTATTTAAGCAGTCCTAATTTTAGATACTGTCTTCATTTTCCTTACTTGACAAAATATATTTTTAGAAGAAAAAAAAACTTAAATGCATTTATCACAATTTATAATTTTAGGCGTCAATTTCTAATTAAGTAATTTTAGTCATCCAAGTTATATTCGTATAATTTTAGTCTCTTAATTTTTAATTGAGCAATTTGAACCCTTTAAGTATTTTAGTTATACAACTTTGATTTATTAGTTTTTGATCGAATAATTTTAATTCTTCAAGTATTGCAATTGTGTGAGTTTAGTATTTTTCGTTAAAAATATATAATTTATGTTGATCCAGTTACTTGATATATTAATATTTCTAATTAATTTTATGCTACTATATTAATCTTATTCAATATATTTATATTTATGAAAATATTAATTCATTTATAAATACATTATCAATAATATTATGATACTAATAATGTATACAAATTTTTTTTATTTAGTAGTAATATCGTATTTTCAACCATGTTCCTCCTCTAATATAAATGCGTGATTTGTGTTTGGGATCCATGTTCCTCCCAATTTTTAAATGTCCTCAGTTGTGGTGAATGGGATCCTAGTCATCAAAACTCTGACCCACAGTATCTTGATTCCAATTCAGAAACATGCAACGTGGCAATCACCAAAGCCATTGGCATTAGCATGAATCATCCAATAAGGGATGACCTTATCCTATCCGTTATCTTACTCACACCATAGCCACCAAATAATTGTGCTCTCTCCACTCACAAAAACACTTGCAAACTGGTTTGTTTGGTAGAGTAAGAGAGAGTTGGTGGCAATGGCAGCGTCACTACAAGCAGCAGCTACCCTCATGCAACCCACCAAGTTGGGTAGAAGCAACACATGGCAGCTTAAGTCCAATCACTCCATTTCTAAGGCTTTTGGTTTGGAACCCCTTGGAGCTAAGGTCACATGCTCCCTTCAGGCTGATCTTAAGGACTTGGCTCACAAGTGTGTTGATGCTACCAAAATTGCAGGATTCGCCCTTGCCACCTCTGCTCTCGTTGTCTCAGTATGTTACCTTCTGTTCTTCCAATTTCATACTATCTTCTTTTTTTATCCATGAAATCAAGCATGGTACCATAATTTATAACAATTCACACACAAACTTCACCAACTGAGTTAGACTTCCTTGTTCTAATTTGATAAATTGATACTATAATCTATCATTGACTGTGTGCATTCCCACGCAATTTACTATCATTCATATTTCATTGAACAATTGGGTATCTTCTGTTAATTACTAAGAGCACCCGTGTCCCTTCAACTTTGCTGTCAAATTTTGTGTTCATCTTTCTCTTTCGTTATGCAATAGGATTCGTTTGATGAATGATCTTCTGGTTTATGAGTAGTAACCGTCAATATGATTAGGGAGGTCAATGATAAATGTTACATTGGGATAATCAAATGATTCTAACAGTCTAACATCAGTAATTTAATTGTCATGAGATATTCAACATTAGAGCTTTATGATCCCAACCAAACTTGTGGTCTTCAGTCTTAACCACATATCTTCACACAACTTGAATGAGGTATCAATTTGTGCTACGAAGTCACTGCGAGTGTCAAGCTTAAGACTCAGCCTTGCAAATAATTAGCTGTAGTTGACGAGACGGGTTTACTAATGCCATGCTCAGTTCATTATGCAGTATAAGTAGTCAAATTCGTCCTTAAAAGACATGCATTCTGTGGTCAAATCAGTTTTCATGTCACAAATTTTGAAGACTAGTTTGTTTGACTAACCTAATACATCCATTCATAATCAAATATGGACACATATTACCAAAATAAAACTTTAAATTTGAGTGAAAAACGACATCAACGGTATCTATAGTATTGCATCTAAGTTTGATGATTGTAATTTCTATTGCTGGGAAGGCTTAGTAATACGAAGTTCTTTTTTGTAATACGCTTTGTTATTAGCTTATACTTATTAGAACACACCAAATCATATATTTAATGAGTCTAGCACATGATTGTGTAAGTCCTAGTAAGTAGTAACTGTTCTTAACATATATTTGACTATAACTGTTGATCTCTATTGGCATTGTTCAGGGGGCAGGTGCTGAAGGTGTTCCAAAGCGACTAACCTACGACGAAATCCAGAGCAAGACCTACTTGGAAGTGAAGGGAACAGGAACAGCAAACCAGTGCCCAACCATAGATGGTGGAGTGGACTCATTCGCCTTCAAGGCAGGGAAATACGAGGCCAAGAAGCTCTGCCTTGAGCCAACTTCATTCACAGTGAAGGCCGAGGGAGTGACCAAGAACGCCCCACTAGAGTTCCAAAACACAAAGCTCATGACACGCTTGACCTACACTCTTGACGAGATCGAGGGACCCTTTGAGGTGTCTTCTGACGGCACCGTCAAGTTTGAGGAGAAGGACGGCATCGACTACGCCGCCGTGACAGTCCAGCTGCCCGGCGGCGAGCGCGTGCCGTTCCTCTTCACAATCAAGCAGTTGGTGGCGTCAGGGAAGCCAGACGGCTTCAGTGGGGAGTTTTTAGTCCCTTCATACCGTGGAAGCTCTTTCTTGGACCCCAAGGGAAGGGGTGCTTCCACGGGTTATGACAATGCGGTTGCTTTGCCTGCTGGAGGAAGAGGAGATGAGGAGGAACTTGCCAAGGAGAACAACAAGAGTGCCTCATCATCCAAGGGGAAGATCACCTTGAGTGTCACCAAGACCAAGCCTGAGACTGGTGAGGTTATTGGTGTGTTTGAGAGTGTTCAGCCTTCTGACACTGATTTAGGAGCTAAGGCTCCTAAAGATGTCAAGATCCAGGGCATCTGGTATGCTCAGCTTGAGTCATAGACTCTTTCTTTTATGCTTTGCTTTTCTATTTTGTTGGTTCAGATTTTGTTGCAACTCTCCTATCACCCAACTTTCCTACCACCGAGAGCACTGTCGTGTTTGTATATTATATCTACCTCCAATTACCATGCCTAAAATTTCAAAGTTTGAATTCGTGGGGTGTGTGAGTTTTGAATGCTAGAAAATTTGAAACTTAACTCAATTTTACAAAATTAATTTCTGAGGTTAAAATTGTCTCTCACTTATATTCATATATAATATTTTAACCATATATTCAATCGATATGAGATCTCCAATACAAACTTTTCATGTTAAGGAACGAACATCTTGAGCGTGAATTTTACAAGATTAAACATCTTTAAATGGTTTGATAACAATTGATCTAATAAATAAGTTCATCAACAATCAATAATCTCCCAAAGGTAAACTCTAATAGCATCTTCAAATATAAATTTAAGCCTAAATCATCCCCATAAAATTGGCTCATAAAAAAATATGGTTTTGGACTTTTAGGAAAAAGAATGAAGAAAAAATTAATGATACGAAGTAGTGTATTAGAACTAGAAATGCCAAGAGTTACAAAAGATTACAATGGGCTTATATAGGCAACTAATTTCCTACATCTCTAATGGTTGAAATTGCATCATATGTGTTTCATTACATCTTATATGCTAGTAACTAGGGAAACATTGCATATGAAGAGGATTGCAATTGACTATAAGAGAAAGCTTGGATTTGTCATCATATGTACTTTGAATATGATACTACTCTATCCTTTTTCCATATTCAATGGATTGACAACACATAAATGTAATAATATTCTCAACTCGATGTGGTTGACAAAAACATACCAAACTTTTTTATGTTTGACAATAATATATTTTCCACTAAATCATGTTTATTAGATTATAGCTCATAGGAATAGGATTTGACATACGGACAAGATCCAAATTATTGAAATATAGCACGAACTAGCGGTGAATGAAATATTAAACCGATTCATTTAACATCTTTTTAGATCACAAAAATTTGTAGAAATGTTAGGCTTAGTATTAAGAACCTACTAGTAAATTACGGTTTAACTACAAAAAAATTATAAAACTGAGAAAAACAAAGACTTCATTCATGTCACCATACTCAGAAAAATACACCTAAAGTAAGCTAGGTCTAGCTTAAAGGGTTAGCACTTCATGCTAGTCCAATTAAGGGAAAGAAACAACAAAAATAAGGCTTGGGAGCCTTTAATACAAGTGACATAGTAACTTTTAGACCAATAAGGCTTGTCCTCAAGGTTTGTAGAGGTGAATGGGTTGAATTTGTTTTCATGTTGGGCTAGTTGGTTAGAGTTAAGTGGAGGGATAAGGGTTGTATTAAGGTTCTCAAAAAGTGAAGTTGGAATAGGTATACGTGTCATAACCGAAATGGAAAGGGTGGGTAGTGTAGTGGAATTACATTGGATAATGATAAGGTTGTATCAAGCTTTATGGGTGCCTGTGCAGAGTTTGAAATTGTTGTCGAGGGTTTGTGTCACGTGGGAAAGTAGGTATAGGTAATAATTGTTGGGAAATTTAGATGGTTGGATTGGAGGCAGAGGGACATTTAACAATTGAGATGTGGTGGAACTATTTGGAATGAGAAAGTGAGTTAAAATGGGGAAAGTGTTTGTGTAGAAAAAAATAAGAGAGACGAGGTAATACTAATGTTGTGGGTGAACGTAGCAACTCACTGTATTTTTTATTGAATAAGAGATGACCTTTAAATAGCCATTTTACAATGTACTGAACTAACAAGAAGATAATAAAATATCTTATCAAATCAAAACTTATCAAAAAACTATCTTATCTAATCTGAAACAAAATAACTCAAAAGATAAATCAAATAATTCCAGATAACTTAAATCGAATATCTCGGAATCTCTAGAAATTTAAGATTTTCCAACAAAACTCCCCCATAATCTTAAATTTTTTTTTTCGATGTCTCTTCCACCAGAGCGCGATACTCCTCCGCGTACCATGGCCCCGCGAGCCACGCGACGTCCAGCACCCCCGGCGCCGCGGTGGCCGATGCCTCTTTTGGGACACAAAAATACCTGTTGTTCTTTGGTCCACCTCTAAACCCAGAAAATACTTCATGATGCCCAAATTGGTCATCTCAAACTCCCTCTTCATCACTTCTTTAAACTCCTCAACTAGCTCAGCTTTGCTTCCCATCTCACTCTTCTCAATTGATCTGATCTCCTCATCCATTTCTTTCTTCCATCTCTCATCAAGTACCGCCTCTTCAAATTTTATGTCTTCTGTTCCTGTCAATAGACATACTACTTGTAACTCGTCAGTGGATTTGTAGATGTCTTGCAAGCTCCGAGTTCTAAGCTGCTCAGGTTCATCATCTTCCTCGGAATGCTCATTGGTCCTATCCGAGCTTCTCCCTGTTATCTCTGAGCTCTCTCTCAGAGTTCGAGCTCCCCGAAGTCTCTTCGGAGTTACTCCAGCTCCACTCGCTTTCCTCATCTACCTGGACATCTCGGCTTACCAGAATTTTTCCTGTAACAGGGTTGTACAATTTGTAGGCTTTTGCCTTTTCATCATACCCGATCAAGATATACTTCTTGCTCCTATCATCAAGCTTCGTTCTGAGCTGAGCTGGAACATGACCGTAAGCAAGGCTTCCGAAGATCTTGAAGTGATGTATACTCGGTTTTTGTCCACTCAATGCTTCTTGAGGTGTCACATCATCCAATTTTGAATGTGGGCACCTGTTCTGTATATATATAGCACACTGCACTGCCTCTGCCCAAAACTTCTCAGGCATATCCTTCCCTTTAAGCATAGCTCGGACCATATCAAGAATAGTCCGATTCTTTCTTTCAGCCACTCCATTTTTTTGTGGTGAATATGGAGCTGTGAGAAAACGTTTTATACCTTGCTCTTCACAGTATTCCATAAACTCTGCCGATGTGAATTCTCCACTTCTATCCGATCTCAAAGCTTTAATTTGCTTGTTAGTCTCTTTCTCCACCATGACTTTAAACTTTTTAAAAGCTTCAAATGCCTTTGATTTTTCTTGCAAGAAATATACCCAGGTCTTTCGAGAGAAATCATCTATGAAAGAGATGAAATATTTCTTATCACTGAAGGATGCAGGAGAGATTGGTCCACACAAGTCAGTGTGTATCAGGCCAAGTTGCTCCTTTACTTTGTACTCGGACGAGTTCGGAAAACTTGTTCTTGTATGCTTTCCGAGTACACATGCTTCACAAAACTTCTTGTCAAACTCAACACCACGTAGTCCGTGCACCAACTCCTTCCTTGATAGCTCGGCCAAACCTCCAAAGTTTAAATGCCCAAAACGAAAATGCCACATCATGGCTTCATCCTTCACGTCCAGCTTCAAGCACTTATTTTGAAGGATGTTCAGCTCTAGTTTATACATCCGATTCTTTTTCATCTCTACTCGGGCTATTAAACGATCATGTTTGTCTTCAAATAAAGCACTCGATCCTTCATCAGAACCGAGTTGCCTTTCTCCATCATCTGCCCCATGCTCAAGATGTTATTCTTAAGCTCGGGAACGTAGTAGACATTCCTTATTTCTCCAACTCGTCCATCCTTCTGCATATGCCTGATGGTTCCACGCCCTTTTACCGCCACCTTGGAATCATCTCCAAATGACACGAATCCAGCCTTCACCTTGATGAGTTCGTTGAAGAAACTCTCTTCTCCACACATATGATTGCTCGCCCCAGTGTCCAAATACTAGACCGAGTTGTTTAAGCAACTTGAATCAAGCTCGGCTTCTGACTTCTCATCTGAGCTTGGAAGCTCAACTACTGATCTCTCCACGCAACTCAAGTTTAGCTCATCCTCGGAGGCACAACTCGGACGTAGCTTGGTCTCCGAGCTCTGCGTCATTATCAAAATTCCTGCTTCCTCGTCCTCTTCTTCTGTGAGAAGATTCTTCTCTTTCTCTTCACTTCGGCTTTTAGCTCGGCAATACTTTGCTATGTGACCGTATTTGCCACAGTTGTAGCAATTTGCCGATCTGCATTCTTTTGCGTAGTGGCCGAGTTTGCCACACTTATAACATTCCACCTCGGACCTCGGCTGACTTCCTTGGCTACGATCACCTCGTCCTTGTCCACCTCCATGATCACCTCATCCTCTACCTCGTCCTTGATCACCTCGTCCTTTGCCTCGTCCTTGATCACCTCGTCCTTGATCACCTCGTCTTCGGCCCTGGTGTTCCGAGTTTCATTCAAATCAAGTTGCGCCTGTAATGCTTGATCAAGAGTACCCTTCATCTTCCTCCTCCTTTGTTCGTGGGCTTCTAGTGACCCAGCGAGCTCTTCCACTGAGAGAACTGACAAGTCCTTTGACTCCTCAATTACGCATGCAATACTCTCGAAATCATCTGTTAATGATCTCAAGATTTTCTCCACAATTCTACTTGCTGGCATTGACTCCCCATTCCTTCCGAGTTGGTTAGCCACCTTCTCCACCCGAGTTATGTACTTGGATACTTGTTCCTTATCCTCCATCTTCAAACACTCAAACTCTCCTCGGAGAGTTTGAAGTCGGATCTGTCTGACACGGTGGTTACCTCTGTGCACAACCTCCAAGATCTTCCATGCTTCCTTTGAAGATGCAGCGTTTGCAATCTTCTCGAAGCCTGACTCATCCACGACATTGTACAAAAAATACAAAGCCGATTTGTCCTTTACTCGTGTCTTTTCCAATGCGGCAATCTGAGCCACAGATTGGTCTTCGTCCTCCTCGGGTTCTTGAAACCCCTTCTCCACTATATCCCATAGACTTTGGGAACCCAACAGGGTCTTCATCTGTAAACACCAATTATCATAATTGGTTTTCTTTGACAGTTGTGGTACGGTCATTCCATTAACAACCTTCGCCATTACTCTCTCTTTCTTCTTTCCTCCCCTTCACAGGCGCACACTATTTTCCTCTCACACTCGGCACTCAGAGCATAAAGCTCTGATACCAATTTGTAGAAAAAAAATAAGAGAGATGAGGTAATATTAATGTTGTGGGTGAACGTAGCAACTCACTGTATTTTTTATTGAATAAGAGATGGCCTTTAAATAGCCATTTTACAACGTACTGAACTAACAAGAAGATAATAAAATATCTTATCAAATCAAAACTTATCAAAAAACTATCTTATCTAATCTGAAACAAAATAACTCAAAAGATAAATCAAATAATTCCAGATAACTTAAATCGGATATCTCGGATATCTCGGATATCTCGGAATCTCTAGAAATTTAAGATTTTCCAACAGTTTGTGGGTTCGTCAAGTTAAGTTTGGGATGTTGGGGTTAAGGGTCTTTGAGTGGAGAGGGGAAGGCGATTTGACACGAGGAAGCAGGCTCGCCATGTGAGATGGTGGTTTTAGGCCATGGTAGGGGCAGAGGAGGCTCAAATGAAACATCGAATACACACGAGAGTCTAGTGGGAGCACTAAGGTTTATGGCATAGTTCCCACTCGACGGTTGACCATAAAGGGGCCAAAATAGCACTTGGATAACTTAGGTGATAGTCAATGAACGATGGATGTTAACAATAAAGAAGGATGCACTGATTTAGAGGACAGGCTGCCTCCTAAGAAAGGAACAAGAGGAGAATGAGAATACTTTTTCTGCTAATTCCATTCACAGTACAGGCCATATAAAGCAATAATTCTAGAAGGATTCCCCTAACACGTGGCACCATCAGGCCATACAACAATCACCAAATCTTAACTAACTTCTTCTAGAAATAAAGGGGAAAATACATAATGTAATAAAAGAGCTGCACTAATAGTGAATGAAGTCAGTCCAACCATTGGGCCTGTTGGTGACTCTTTTGGGCCTTGCATTGTCAACCGTAGCCTCACATGTAACAATACCATCCCCTTCGGCAACGACCTTGTCCTCAAGGTCATAGAAGGATTTGAGCTCCAACCAATTCTCCCATGATGTATCATCAGGAGACAGTCCATGCCACTGAACCAAAGCAAACTTGGTCGGTGTTCCATTGACCGGAACAGTTTTGAAAGCAAGAATTGCCAAGGGGGTGACAAGAGGATTGTTGTCAACAAAAGACGGTGGAAGCTGATCAATTAGTGCTGGAACGGGTCCCTCATGCGGTTTCAACATACAGCAATGGAAGACATTGTGAATTTTGGATGATGAAGGGAGCTCTACACGATAGGCCACCGGTCCCACCCGCTCAAGCACCTGGAAAGGGCCATAGAAACGCCGAGCCAGTTTATGATACTTCTCCCCTGATACCGAAATCTGCTTATAGGGCTGAAGTTTAAGATAAACCCATGACCCAACAGCAAAAGTCTGGTCACGGCGCTTCGAATCAGCTATCTTCTTCATTCGCGCCTGGGCTTTGGCTAAATTGGTCTTCAAAAGTGACAGAATCTCCTCTCGTGTGGCCAGGGTGGAGTCACATCCAATGTTAGAAGAAGTCCCTTCGACATATGCAGGAATCGAAGGAGGAGGCTTGCCATACATTACCTCAAAGGGAGAAAACCCTGAACCAGAATGAACAGATGTATTATAATGATACTCAGCCCACGGTAAGTATTTAAACCAGTGAGTGGGTTTGTCATGAGCAAAGGCGCGCAAGTACTGCTCAATCGTGCGATTCATGACCTCAGTTTGACCGTCCGTTTGAGGATGGTAAGAGGAACTCATTCTGAGAAGCGTGCCACTGAACTTGAAGAGGTCGGACCAGAATCGACTGATGAAAATAGGGTCGCGATCAGAGACGATACTCTTGGGTAACCCATGATGCTTGCACACAATGGAAACAAACAGTTCTGCAACCTTGTAGGCAGTAAAGTCAGATCGCAGGGCCCCCAAATGAACCCCTTTAGAGAACCGATCAACAACAACCAGCAGCACCGTGTAGCCATTGGAGGGAGGTAGCCCAGTCACAAAATCGAGGGAAATGTCCTCCCAAACACCCGTGGGAATGGGCAGAGGTTGCAAAAGACCCCCAGGGCACTTAGTGCTATACTTGGTGCGCTGACAAACAAGGCACTAAGCAACAAATGACTTGACATCCTTGGCCATAGACGCCCAATAGAAGTTGGCATTAAGACGTTTCAGTGTCTTGTTGACCCCTGCGTGGCCCCCTATAGGAGTCTCATGAAACTCACGCAAGAGCAGGGGAATGAAAGTGGAAGTGTTACTCAACCAGATCTTCCCACGATAAAACAATAATCCATCCTTCAGCTTGAAATGGGAATGAGACGTGGGATCAGAAGAGACCTTATCCCTCATAAGGACGAAATCTGGATCAAGTAGTAACGACTTCTTCAGGTCACGAAAAAATACAAACTGCGGAACTGTGAGGGTGTGCAATGATGCTTGAGCGTCACAAGGAGAACGAGAAAGTGCATCTGCAACAATATTCAACTTGCCCGGTTTGTATTGAATGTCATAATCATAACCCAGCAACTTAACAAGGTAATGCTGCTGTTCCAGAGTCTGGATGACTTGGGTAAGCAATTCCCGGAGACTCTTCTGATCCGTTTGAATGACGAAATGGTGACCCAACAAATATTGACGCCATCGCTTCACGGCACTAGTGATGGCATGTAATTCACGGATGTAAGCAGAGCACTTGGAAAGCCTTGGGCAGAAAACCTTGCTAAAGAAGGCAATGGGACGATTTTCTTGAAGTAACACTGCCCCCATAGCAATACCAGAGGCGTCAGTCTGCACACAAAAGGGCTTAGAGAAATCCGGAAGTGCTAAGACTGAGGCACTAATCATAGCAGCCTTTAACGCCTCAAAAGCCAACTGCGCTGTGGGAGACCATTGGAAACTGCCCTTCTTAAGGAGATCCGTCAAAGGGGAGGCAATAGCAGCATAATTCCGGACAAATTTGCGATAAAATCCCGTGAGTCCCAGAAACCCACGCAGCCCCTTGACACTGATTGGAATGGGCCACTGCACCATAGCCTCGATCTTAGCAGGGTCAGGAGACACCCCCCCCTCAGCCACAATATGTCCAAGATAAGCTATCTGAGACTGAAAAAAGGAACACTTCTGTGGTTTTAGATAAAATTGATGGGACTGCAGTATAGAGAATACCTGATGCAGATGACGCAAGTGTTGCTCAAAATCGCTGCTGAAAACCAAAATGTCATCGAAGAAAACAATGACTGAGTTGCGTAATAAAGGCCTGAAAATCTCGTTCATGGTGGACTGGAATGTGGCAGGGGCATTACACAATCCAAACGGCATAACGCGATACTCATAGTGCCCATCATGTGTACGGAAAGCCGTCTTGTGCACGTCGGAGGGCTGGAGACGGATTTGATGAAAACCCGATGTAAGGTCCAATTTGGGAAAGCAACGTGCAGCACCCAACTCATCCAGCAGTTCATCCACCGTGGGGAGAGGAAAACGATCCAGCAGCACTGGGCCTGTTGGTGACTCTTTTGGGCCTTGCATTGTCAACCGTAGCCTCACATGTAACAATGGACTACTAGCGATGAGGTTGGAGGCCCAACCATACCTAGTCCCCGACCTCAAAGGTGTATGAGGTACGCTTATGATTAGTTTGTTCCATCTTACTTTGATGAGTGCATTGCAAGGTTTGTTTCAAACGGGTTAACACTTCTTGTCTTTCTTGTAGAGAATTGTGTAGAAAGGCTATAAATCCGTAAAGTTGGGAATGAAATTTGATGTAGTGGGGGGCAGACAACTATAAAGTGCTTGAAAAGGCATCATGCCAGTGGAAAAATGGAGGTTGGTATTATGACAAAACTTTGTCAAGTGCGAGAAGTTAAACAAATGACGTGGGTGATTCGAAGTGAAGCAATGGAGGTAGGCTTACAAAGAGCAGTTAACCACCTCTATCTGATCATCCGTTTCATGGTGGCAAGTAGTGCTATACTGGAGGGTGGTGCCTTAAAGCCTAAAATGTTCCTTCCAAAACATACTGAAGAACAAGGGGTCATGGTTGAATGTGATGGATTTGGGTACTCTATGAAGTTGACAAATTTCGACGAAAAAATGCAAGGCTAAATCCTTGGCAGAGAAATAAGTCAGCAAAGCAATGAAGTGCACAAACTTGGTCAAACGATCGCAAATGACCCAAATCATTGTGTGATCAGATGAGTTTGAAAGGTGAGTCACGAAGTCCATGGTAAGATCCTCCAAACTTGATAAGGTATAGGGAGGGGTTGTAAAAGCCCTTGCTTTTTTGGGGGCACAAATTTTTTTTGTTGGAAAACTAGGCAATTTCTGATAAACTATTTGGTATTTGTGTACATGCTAGGCCAATTAAAAAAATGTTAAGTGGGTCATGGTTAGTTTTAAGCATGAATGACCAGTCATGAGGGTGGAGTGAAATTCCAACATGATAGATTGGCGTAAATCTTGAAAATCAGGGATGAACAAACATTAATGAAAATAGATCAGCCCTTGAGAGATGAAAAAATGCCCTGCATTGATGGGTTACAGGTGGTTTTTTGGACAAAACTTTGGCCTTTTGGCAGGTAGCAAAATAATGGCGTAAGCGGTCTAGCAACAATGGCATTGGAAAGGATGTGAAAGACAAAAATAGTGGATAATCAGAGAACTTCCGAGAGAAAGTGTTAGCCATGATATTGATTTTCCCAAGTTTGTAAAAGATATCAAAATTGTAACATTGAAGCTTTGAAGCCCACTTTTGTTGTTCGAGCATTTGAATGGTTTGTTTCATAAGAGGGTTCAAACTTTTTTATCTTTATCAATGTGGAAGTGGTGACCAATTAGATACTAATGTCATTTCTTTACTGCCTCTGTGACAACATAAAACTCCTGGATGTACACAAAAGAAGCTTGGAGGTGGGAGTACATCTATTTGTTGAAAAAACCTATTGGGTGCCCTTTTTGAGTCAACATGGCATTGATAGTAATCGCATATGCATCTGTTTCAACAACAAAGGTGTTGGATAAATCAAGCAATTGAAGAATTAGAGCAATTGAAAGTTTTGATTTTAAATTCGTAAAGGTCAATGACACCTCTATAGTCCATAAAAATTTTGTACAAGTTAACAAATTCATGAGTGGAGAGGCAAGAGTGATCTACTGACAAATAAACATGTTGTAAAATCCAGTTAATCCCAAAAACTCACGTAGAGTCATGAGGGAACGTTGGAGGAAATAAAAAATTTCTTTAAGTTTTTTTAGGATCAAGGACCACCCCTTGAGTAGAAATTATGTGGCCTATGTAAGACACAAAATGAACCGCAAAAACACATTTTGAAAATTTAGCAACAAATTAATTTGAAGTTAATAAATCAAAAATTGATTGCAAGTGGTGTAAATGGTTAGAATAAGTAGAACTATAAATTAGAAAATCAAAAAAAAACAAAAACAAAAACAAAAACAAAACTTATACAAGCTTGTGTAGGTAAGGGCATAACAAATCATTCATGGTTGACTGAAATGTTGTTAGGGCGTTAGTGAAGCCAAATGGCATGATTAAGAATTCATAATGGCCATCAAATGTTTGAAACGTCGTCTTGTGAGTATCTTTAGGAAAAGCATGAATTTAGTGGTAACTAGAGCAAAGGGCTAACTTAGAAAAAATAGTAGCTAACCCCAATTCATCTAGTAGTTCCTCAATAATTGGTATAGGAAAATAATCCTTGATAGTAATTATGTTTAAAGCCCTATAGTCTACACATAGTCTCCAAGTATCGTTTTTTTTATGAACCAACCAAATAGGGGACGAAAAATGATTATGACTAGGTGTAATGAGTCCTTGAGTAAGAAGGTCTTGAATGATGGAGCTCATAGCCTCTTTTTGGGAGTGTGGGTAATGATAAGGTTTAATGTTGATAGGTGAGGTGTTGGGGGAAAAGGGTATTGCAATGATCATGGGGATGGGTAGGGGCTAAGCAATGGGGACTTGGAAAATGGGGGAGTCGAAGGAAAATAAGGTTTGGATTTCAAGAGTAAAGTTCGATGAGTTGGGATTATATGAAGAATTTGGGGTTGAAAAAGGGTTATAGGGTTCAAGGACAAGTAAGTGAAAACATGCAATGGAGTTATGGTGAACCAAGTGACAAAATTGATAGTAAGTAGAGAATGTGGTAGGTAGGGAGGAATCAACCTAGATAGTAATGAAGGGTAATATTATGCGTAAAAAAAAGATTAGGTGTGGAAAAGTCAGCTGTTAAAGGGCCTAAGGTGCACAACCACTCCACACCTAAGACAATATTTACACTTTCAATTGGCATTAAGTAAAAGGGAATATGAAAAATATGGTCTTGGATAGTGATAGGAACTTTCTCACATAGGCCAACACACTCAATGTTGACCATTACCAACCATGATTGAAATTTTGGGTGTAGTAGTGATGGGTAATTAAAGGTGAGTAGTTAGGCGGGTTTGGAGAATGTTATGAGAGCTCTCGATATCAATTAAAACATGACAATGTTAGGAAGCCTACCCTGGAAATTGAGAGTTTTGGGTGAGGGATGGCTTGTTACTTCATGGGATGAGAAATGAAAATGGGAAATGTTAAGGGTTAACTTTGCATAGGGGATAAGGTCTAAATTGTCAACCTCCGTATCCTTAATCATCAATAGAAGGAAGAGTTTATTAAAACATTCATGACTAAGGATGAACTTATCATCATAGTAATAACATAAACCTTGAGCACGTCGCTCTTGTATTTGAGTTTGGGTAAGTCATTATATGGGTAAAGGGTTGGTGGTGGTGGGGCTTGAATGAGTTGGAGTAGAGGGTGGCTAATTTATGGAGTGGAAGTTTGGTGTTGTCTTTAAATTTGAACTCAAATAATTTAGCAAGGCCAATCGCCTGAGAAATAAAATATGGATGTAATATGAGTAACTCATGGCGTAGTTTAGGTTTGAGGGCATAAATGAAACAATTTAACTAGTTATCACTAGAGGGACCATAAACTCTATTAAAATGTTTTTCAAATTGAGCCTGGTAGTTAACAATAGATCCGTATTGATACAATTTATAAAGTTCTTGTTGATGGTTCTCGTAGGAAGAGGGACCAAACCTGAGCTAAAAAACACAAGCAAAAGAGGGTCAATTTATCAATTGGTGGTTGTGGTACATTCATTTGTACCAGCTAAGGGCTTATCCCTTCATGTAAAAAGCAACAATATGGATATAATGCTCAATAGGAATTTGGTATAATAAGAAAAATTGTTTAGCTTTAAAAAGTCAATCAAAAGGGTTGACACCATCAAATGTGGTTAGTTGCAATTTTGGTGGGTTTGTGAATGAAGGTTTGGGTTGGATAAGGTTCGGAAACAAGGAGCCTAAAGAAGACACAATGGATGGTTGGGAAAAGGGTAAATTGGGGCCAATTGGGACAATGGGGGTGTGAGAGAGTAGAAAAGTGGTGACAAGTGGGGAAATTATATGTTGTGAGAAGGAAAAGGGCATAGTATAAGGATAATTGACCTGATGGGAAAATAGTAAGGACACACTAAGGATAATTGGTGGTGGGGGTAAATGAAGGTTAGTGGAGAAGGGTTGAGTGTCGTGAGAAATGAAGGAGGGAAAAGATGATGATGTGTGAACAAATGTTGATATAGTTTGTGTAAATCTAGGGGAAATAGGATGTGTTACCAAGGCAGTGGGGCTGAGTCGAGAAACACTAGAAGGCTTGGTCGCCATAAGTGTCAATTTTTCCATGATAGTGTTAAAGGACTGCTACATTGCTAATTGACAGGAATCTTGCAATTCTTGGTGGGTCTCAAAGTAATTTTGCATGATCCCAAATTTTTCATTGAGGTTGTGGATAACATCATCCACCTTTTTGGAAGGTTTGAGAATCTAGATGAAAGCACCAATTTGTTAGGAAGCTACTAGTAAATTAGGGTTCATCTACAAAAAAAATAAATTATAAAACTGAGAAAAAGAAAGGTTGTATTAAGATTTTCATACTCAAGAAAATACACCTTAAGTAAGTTAAATCTAGCTTAAAGGGTTAGGACTTCATATTAGTCCAATTTAGGGAAAGAAATAACAAAAATAAACTAATGGGCCTTCGATACAAGTGGCCCATTTTTAATAATAATCTTTAAACCAATAAGGTTTGGCAGATGATAAACATACCTCCACTCTCGTATAAACACACCCCCTTTTTTTAAAAAAATATATAAAATGTCTAAATTACCCTTTAAAAAAAATGAAATTCCTAAATTTACACCTCCCTTCCCCGCACCCCTTTTCCCCGCACCCCACACTCCACACCCCTCTTCTTCCCAAAGCTTATTTCTGCTCAATGTCATTAAGCAATATACTTTTACAGTCATTCTGAATAGAAAAAAAAGGACTAGCCCCACCATAACCAGCATAAGAAAGGTTCTTTTACAGTCATTAGCATTCCGGAAAGTACTTTTACAGTCATTAGCATTCCGGAAAGTACTTTCCGGAATAGTAAAATTATTGTTCATATAATTCCAGAAAGAACTTTCTGTAATAGTAACTTTACTATTATCGAAAATACTTTCCGGAATTATGTAATAAAACATTTCCGGAAAATACTTTCCGGAATAAGAATTTAATATTATGGAAAGTATTTTCCGGAACATTTTTATATAATTCCGGAAAGAACTTTCCGTAACAGTAAGAAGAAGAAGAAGATGAGTGTCATAAAGAGAAAGAAGAGGGGTGTGCGAGGTGAGGGAAAAAAAAAAGAAGAAGAGGAGTGCCAGAAAGAGAAAGAAGAGGGGTGTGCAATGTCAGCAGGTAGTCTTAAGAGAAAGACTCTTACTTGTTCTATGGAAAGACACACTAGTACAAAAATGACTTTTAAAATCGGAATTTTAAAATCAGTCATAAGGTAGCCATTTTAAAAGTGACGTGGTGGCCTGCACTGCAACAGAACGGCCTAGAACGGTCCGTTCTGCAAGCAGAACGGCCTGTACTGCTTTCAGTACGTCCCGTACTACAAGCAGAACGGCCTGTACTACTTGCAGAACGGGCCGTTCTACAAGTAGTACGGGGCGTTCTGCAAGCAGTACGAGGTGTAAATTTAGGAATTTCATTTTTTGTAAAGGATAATTTAGATATTTTATATTTTTTTTTTAAAAAGGGGTGTATTTATACGAGAGTGGAGGTGTGTTTATCATCTGCCATAAGGTTTTGAAGTTGATCGCATGGGGCTATCTCTTACATTGTTTTAAAGAAATTATTAATTTTGGTTGCTTTTTAGAGATACCGTTTAATCAATAATAATAATTTTTTCAAACAAAAATAATCTTAATCAATCTGTTGACTCACATTGCGTGATATAATTGGCATATTTCATATAAAAAAGGTCTATCTAGTTTAAAGGAGATGAAACGTTTTAATGAAAAGATTGGAAGAAATTAGAAATTTTATTTAATTAAGGAAAATGGATGAATTTTAATGAAGGAGATGAGATAGAGTTTTTTTTTTTTTTTTGGTTTATAAGGGGAGATGAGAAATTTTAAAAACCAACTTACCTTTATACCTTTAAAATTTGAATTTAAAACACAAGTAAGAATATTTAATCATTACATCATAAATATTTTAAATATTTTTTTCCCTTCTTCAAATTCTCCAATATTAGAGGAGTCAAAAATTAGATGAAGAGAGATTTTACTCCCCTTCATTTTTCTCTTTTTTTTCTCTTTCTAAAATTTGAACTAAATACAAAAAGTTTATAAAAGTATCTCTTATTTTCTCTATTCTATTTTTCTTCAAGCAAACAATATGTAAAAAAAGAATATTTGTCAAGAAAGCTTAAGTACATGTTTATTTTATCATTTGAACCTTCATTTTATATATTTTTAAGAATAAAACGTTATCTTGAAAATTTTAACAATCAACATTCAGTAAAGTTTAAACTTGTATACAATCACACCATAATTCTTTAGATAAGTCGTAGTGAGAGATTAGTCTCTAACTCTTAATGAGAGATAGATGGATTATAATAATAATATTATATTATAATAATAATAATAATAATAATAATAATAATAATAATAATAATGTGGTATCAATCAGTCTTGCGTCCGTTTGTGCCTTAAATTAAAAATAAAAAATAAAAATCTTACATCCATTTACTGATCCGAAATGCTTTCCAGGCCCCATAACTCACAATCAACATTAGACCCATTAGCTGTACCGAAGGGCCTATTAGGCCCACTAGTGCGTACTACTAGTCAAGCAGTGTGTCTAGAAACTTTTGGGCCATAGGAAAAATTAGTAGAAAGATTTAGTGTATCAACTATCAAGCAAAGAAGGAGAGAGAGAGAGAATATTGAATTTCAAAATTTAGTGAAATAAATAGAAAATAAATAAATAGTTATCTAATTTTAGAAGTAACAACTACAAGAAGAATGGAAATGCCCTTAATTTCACCTCCAAGCTTCAACGGGTCTTTCGCAACTACGCTTAGCTAATTAACGCTATTGACTTTTTCCCATTTCATATTTATGAATGTTTTCAATGCACAATAAACTTGGTAGAAAAAAAAAAAAAAGAGCTATTAAAATAATAAACTGCAACAATAACGTGTGAAAAGAATTTGAATTTTGAAGTGTAAGACAATTGTCTTAATAGCCACGGCGTGTAGCAAAGACAAGTATCGTTCCCACTTCCCATAGACAAAGGAACCAATCTGTTGCACTTTTCTTGATATTTTGAAGAACATCCTTAACTTATGCAAAATCTTATTTGATCATGTTTCAATGACCCCTCATCTCTTTTTCATTACAAACAACGTAAGAGAAAGAAAGTTTCCTTTTCTGCCCGGTTGATGCAGCTTTTGTTATAAGTCAACCACGATCCAACATGTCAATAATCTGGTTCAACCATGAAATTCGTAAATCATAAATGCTCCAATATTACACTCAACAACTTAGAGTAGTTTCTTAGCTTTCTTCTCGCTCAAAAGTCAATTCATTGCCTTCCAGGTTGCACCTTTTTCATTCCTAATCCTAGGCTTTTTTAATGCAAGTATGACTTCAAAATAACAATTCTTTCCAATCCGATTTAACTTCCAAAAATAAAAAAGTCGTGATTTAAATTATGACATCAATTAAAAGAAAAGTTATTTTTGAAATATAATTTGTAATTTTAAAGTTGTTTCACAAATAGTACCACTTATCTCATTATTAGTATTAGTATAAGAGTTGAAGGAAAAAATTGGGATAAAAATGAGAAGACCTAGATTCAATTCTCTTGTCTTTGTTATATTTTCTATGGATAAAAAAAAACAAATACCATTTATCCATTTTTGAAATTTTACAAAGGTATCTATTTTGATTTTTCTTTTCAAAAAATTACCCTGCTTATGTAAAATCCCTTCATCATTCCTAAATAGAAAATTTTCAGGAATATTAGGTTAATATTTATAATTATGTGTGCTACTTTATTTAGTTTAGAAATATTTGATAACCAAATAAAATTATTCCAAAAAAATAAAATCTCTTTATTTTTCCTTCAACTACAAATCATCACTGCTCACTCCTAATTTGTAGATCTTCAATCATTTCCATGGGAAATGAATATGAGATGATAATAGTGATGTCGAAAAAACATGACTAAAAATAAGTTTTACATATATATTAATATTTCAACTTAAAATAAACATAACAACATTTTATAACCACTTGAATTTCGCAATAATTAAAAAAAAATTAAATATAATTTCTTAAATATAATTGATATTATTCTCTAATTAAAGTTAAAATTAAACTTTAATAGTATTCACTTATCTTAAACTAACACATCCTATGTGCTTGACGAATAGAGCACGAGTATAGTATCTTGCTAGCTGTAGTATGTAGAGCTTCACTTGGGAGTCTCTTTGAGGTGAGTTGGTATACACTCATTTTGTAATATTAGTCCTTAATTTCGATGGGTAATTGCAGTTTCTCAAAATTTAGTTGTATAAGCTTTTCGATGCTAATTGCTTAATTAATTCTACTTAATTCATCAAAAAAAAAATTTACTTATAAGTTACGACCTCGCGTATTTTATTAATTCATTTAATAAACTAAAAAAATAAATTGGTATATATCAAGCGATGTTCCGATAATAATTTTTCTTGCCCGATCTATTTAAAAAAAAAAAAAAAAAAAAAAAAAAAAAAAAAAAAAAACACGTGCTCTGCAATTATCGTATATTGGAAGCAAAGGTTGAATATTGTTCTCAGAGTTGCGTTTCATATCTGCATAATGCGAGAGAATTCATAGGAATGTGAGCACTTGCATTGTAATGCTTTATACAGAATTCACAAAAATAATATTCGTACGTATCCCTCTCGCTGTCTCTATAATATGACCATTATAAACAAAATAATTACATATATAATGTATAATTTTATTATTGCAGAAGCTTTGTAGGAGTCATCACTTAGAAATTGGAAAATTACCATGCAACATTTACTTTTCAAGAATAAATACTTATTTATATCATTTTCTTTAAAAATACAATTCTAATGGTTATTTTTTTCCCATTTAAACGATTAAGATCAAGCTTACCAAACATTCTTTATTCTATGTGCCAAAAAATAAAAATTTATTCTTTTATTTTTTTTATACTGTCATCCTTATACATATTCATAAAAAAATTCATTTGTAAATTAAAAAAAAATAATTTACCAATTCTATATACTTCGTGATTGCCCGTACTCGCGAGAGGTGCTAATGGCTGGCGGGATCAGTACGGGGTGGTTCTTCTTGGAGAGGGATTGTTTTCAGTGGCTAAAGGAGATTATTCTGCATACGGATGTTATTAAGCTATCCATCACCTTGTGGTGGGTTTGGCAGTTTAGAAATAACATGTTGTTCAACGGCGAACTTTGGACAATTTCGGCAGTCTGTAGGAAGGTGACACTGTCTACGGTGGAGAATAGTGTGTATAATGCTAAGAGGCGCTTGTGGTCGGAGCAACCTTTATGAAGACCTCCGAAGCATTCGTGGGTCAAACTTAACACGGACGGGAGTTGGTTGAGGGACATTGCGGCTATGGGGATGGGTGGAGTAATTCGTGACTGTGCAGGTATGTGGCGGGGTGGATTCTCACGTGGAGCGTTGACTGGGGATGCGTTACGTGCTGAACTGTTGGCTTTGGAGGCTGGCTTATCGCTTTGCTGGGAAGGTGGGTTTCGGAAGGTGAGTTGCGAATGTGATTGCCTGGAAGCTGTTATGCCGTTTCAAGATCGGTCAACGAATATGGACTACTTGCACAACCATTATGATGTTATTCGTCGTATTAGGTGCATGCTAGCCCGGGACTGGGTAGTTTACGTTAATCTTATCCCTAGAGAGATAAACTCAGTAGCCCATACGCTTGCCAACTGGGGGGTACGGAACACGAGTTCCAATGTAGTTTGGAGGAGTCCTCCTGATTTTATCATGTTTCCGCTTGGAAGAGACTCTATGTCTTGATTTGTCTGTTGTTTTTACTTTCATTCTTTACCAAAAAAAAAAGAAAAATACCCACTCCCGTCTTTTTCGCATTGTTGCACAGGAAATACCACCCGTACGTTTTCCATGAATAGAAACATTAATTCTTTAAGAACGTATTTTAATGCTTCCTTTATTTTAAAGTTAGATAGATTTAATTTTAATAACATTAATTTATACTTTTGAATAAAAATATGTTAAATTAATAAAATATACATGGTATAATAGAAGGAATTAACGGGCACCAAATTGGGTAGAAAAAAAAAGTCAAAAACACAAGTACACTAATAACTAGGGATGGCAAAACGGGTCAGTCCGGCCCGTTTTGACCCGGCCCGTCATTAGCCGGCCAAAAACGGGCCAGGCTGCCAATGTAAAACGAACTGGAGATGCTGGTCCACCCTGTCTAAGGATGGGCTGGCGGGTTGGCGGGCCAGCCCGCATACAAAAATAAAAATTTAAAAAATGGAAAAAAAATATATATTTTATGTTCAAATAAATTTTTTTTGCTACAAATAAATAAATATAACCATATGAAATTAAGGGGGGTGTATTGGATTAAGATTTTAAAATACTTTTTTAGTTAAAAAAAATCCTGCGGATTTTAAAAGACTTTGCAGGATTTTCATGACTTTTAAGATTTTGCAGGATTTTACAAGACTTAAAATCATGATTTTAATGGATTCTGCAAGACTTTTAAATCATGATTTTAATGGATTCTGTGGGATTTTGTAGAATTTTCATGGATTTTTGACATTTGATAAGATTTCAAAAAAAAATTTCACACATTCAAATTTAAAAAGAGTCAAAGACAAAAATAATAAAAAATAATAATGTCTAGATAAATAATAATAATAATTCTCAATAATATCTTATCCTCTTAAATAGCATTCACCCACATATTCATAGCTATACTAGTCCTCCAAGCATTAGCGTCTTTTCGCTCTTGCTCCTAGGTTTGAATAATAGGTTCAAAAGTATGATCTTCATTAATTGGTAACGTTGAAGATGAAGGTTCATCCACCGCTTCAATTAGAAATTCATCAAAACGACATTCTTTACGTAAAAATTTATGTAGTGCTGCACATACTAACACAAGTTCTACTTGTGTCTTAAATAAAAATGGAGGTGCTGACTTAAAAATTGTGAACCTTGATTTAAAAATACCAAATATTTTCTCGATCACATTCCTTAAAGACGCATGACGAAGATTGAACAATTCTTTCTCATTTTCAGGGTCATTACCCTAGCCTGCAAAAGTTTGTAGATGATATCTTACACCTCGAAATGAAGCTAAAAATTGGCGCCGATTAGGAAATTCACAATCCACCAAAAAAATATTTACCTAATTACATATGCAATATATATAATATTAGTATAATAATAATTATTATTTAAAGAATAAGCATTTAGATATATAGAATATATATATATATATATATGTATGTATATATTATTTTAGTTATATATTATATGATAATTTTTAACGATATTTATAAATGTAAATTATTCTAACAAATATTTTAACAATATTTCCTCTTTTAAAAAATAAGCTAATGAAGACATAAATCCTAAATCCTAAAAAATTAGATACTACAATGTCTTATGTTAATTTTTTTTTAAAATATAAAAAAGTCCTAATTTCACAATATAAAAATAAAAAGAAAAATTCATAGTAAAAAAAATAAAATAATTGTTGAGTCATAAAAGGAGGGGATAAGAGTAACAAACTTAAGGAAAAGAGATAAATCGCAGTTTTTATGCTGAGAGAGATCTTCCCCCAACTAAGATCCATTTTTATCTCATTATACTCACAGAAACCTAACAAATTCATCTTATATATATATATTGTAGAGATTATGATATCAATTTCGTCTTTTACTTTTTTCTTTTCTTGACGTGTGTTATAAAAAAAATTACCACTTAAAAGTTAAAATTTCAAGCACTTTTTTGTATTATATAAAGGAACAAATTCAACTACATAGAATAAAATAGAGTAAGTCAATTAAAGAGAACGAACAGAAAAATAGAGCAAATTAATGACACTATCATTTACATATCGAAGTTTTACAAAATAGGGGAATGAGATGAGAACAGTACAACAATATTATATATGAGCAATGAACAATAGTGCAGTATTATTAGTAGAGAAAAAATGGAGGAGACAGGAGCATAGAAAAAAAAAATAAAAAACTCACTTGAAAATTCTTGAAAAGTCACTTCAAACAATCCTTCAAAATCTGATGGGTTTGGATGAGATTGTTTTATGAATTTGGTATTTATTGATAACACTAGAAAGTCCTTCAAAATCCCTCTCACACAACAATCCTTTAAAATCCTTATATTTTTGAATACCAATGGATTATTTTTAAGTTGTAAAAAATCTTAAATGAATACCAATGGATTTTAATGGACTCTTTAAAAAATCTTGAAAATTCAGATTGAATACCACTGGATTGTTTTTAAGTGACATAAAATCCTGATTGAATACCAATGGATTTTTTTACTCAAAAAAAGTCTTTTAAAATCCTACAAAATCCTAAACCAATACACCCCCCTAAAAATACATACATATTGTACATAATATATGTTCAACAAAAGAAAATTACAATCTTAGAACAAAATCAAATAGAAATTAGTCCACTTACACCAAAATTAAAACCAAATTATAAACTTACAAATTACTTATAAACTAAATTTTTTGATAGTCCACAAAACAAGTTCAAATACAATTAATTAACTTTGAATTTTTATTTTAAGAATATTAAAAGCTTTCTTGGAAGAAATTGTCTCTACTTTTTTTTTATCATCTTCTATATCAAAATAAAATAAACATAAAAATAATTAAATTAAAAAAATATATATATGCGGGTCGACTGATTATGGTGGATCGGCCCGCTATTTGACCCGACAAATTGACAAGCTTGACAAGATAAGCTTGACAAGTTGGCAGGTTAAAATGATAGACCAACGGGCCAGCCCTCGGACCACGGCCCACGGCCCACTTTACCATCTCTACTAATAACGGTAGAAACTAAAGTAGGAATTTCAAATGTTTCATTGTAGAATGTGGGGACACAACCCAAGCATGATGAAAGTGAAGTAAATGCTAAATACTAGAACCGAGATTCATTGTTTGTAGTAGAGTTTAGAGTTTAGAGAGAATGATTAATTGCCACGTAGGCGAATCCAGGCAGGTACCGCGCCGACGAAATCACTGAACCTAATTCTGCTTAGAGAATGAGAGGTTGAGAAGAGCCTACACCTACTTTATTTATCACAAACAAAGAACTCATTCCTCTCTCCAAATTCACCACCAATTTTAATTAATCATTATTATTATTATTATGCCTTTCATACTTCTTACCCAAACATACACATAACTTTCCAACCTTTTCCTTTTTTCTTAACCTTATTATAATAACAATTAATTATTGTTATTACCACTCTCAACTCTAAAGGTGGTTCATGTTAAGGGCATGTTTGGGGTTGAACTACCATGGTAGAATGGAGGAACTGCCAGGGGCGTTTGGAAGCAGCGCCAGTTTGGCTCTCAGATTGGGCCAAACAGTCTTCTCCACTGCTTCCCTTCTCTTCATGTGTTTGGATGTTGATTTCTACGGCTACACCGCTTTCTGGTATTTTTCTCTCGTTCTCAATTTCAACTGCCCAATTCTGGCTCTTTCTTATTTTGTCACTGCTCCTCCAAATTTTATGCCTTTTCTCTATTTTGCCTTGCCCCATCATTTTGTTTTTTTTTTTTTTGAAGGGAAATTTATAAGTAGAAATTGATTTGGGGGGTCCTATGTTTTGTGAGTTGTTGAAATTTTGGGTGGAATTAGTTTGGGGACCATGTAGTTGTTTTGTCTGAATTGTTGCAGAAATCAAAGTGATGGAGGATTTGTGTGAGTTTGTGGTGGGTGTCAGAGAGTGGTGTACTGTGTGGGCAGGAGAGAGAAGGGAAGTGGATTGGGGAAGAAAGTAAATCATATTGGATGGCCTATTCAATCAATTTGTTAGAGGCTGCACACATTCATACAATTGAGTGCTTTCTAAGTTGATAATACAAATGATAGCGGTTTCTATCTCTTAATCAAGTTGTTCAGAGTTACTATGTTGTGAGAAAAGTATCCATCTTGATGGTCCCTAGTAAAGATTAGTCGTAGATACTCCATAGTACTACCGTAACCAAAAAAAAAAAAAAAAAATGCTAAGGAAAAGGAAATACATTTTTCCATTTTGGAATGTTGAGTCTGTGTTAGTGTGCTGCTGATCCATTTTTTTCTTCTTCGCACTTTTAGCAATGAAATACCTTTATGACACTACGAAACAATAAGTACTACTATAAGGTTCTGGTTTCTGGTCTCGGAAAGTTCACATATTTATTGGTGAAGAGAAATCAGATTGAATTGGCCTGTTAGTTATATTGTGTGTGATGTTGCTGCCCAAAGTGCTGGAGAAAGTTTATACATTTTTGGCATTTCAGTAGAAAAAAGGAAAATGAATTATTTCAAGTTTTTCTTGAACCGAATCCTTTTGGTTATTGAGTTGCTGGCACTGTTTCTCTAGTTTTCACTTCAGTGTTCCTTTTTCTAATTAAATTAGCCATATAAGGCAATTTCACATGGAATGTGGACTTGTTGGTACGTTAACTATGATGCTGGACTAAAAGCTCTAGATTTTTACTTCAACATGGTTTGATTGTGATAAGAGGATATATTTCTTTGTGAAGAGTTTGTTTCTATAGCAAGTTTGTGGTCTAATAAAACTTACACAAGGTAAAATATTTGGGTATATGCATGTTTTTCCAGTTTCAAAAGTTGCATTGGCAATGTGTTGGTGTTTATCCTGTCAAGGTTATCTTCTACGCATATGTTTCACTTGAAAATCTTTAACTTCGTCTTTATTTATGCTATTCCACAGCTACTTGGTAACCGTCATGGGTTTGGTAATTCCCTGGAGCCTAACACTGTTGGTTGTAGATGCATACTCTGTCTTTATAAAATGTTTACCACTTCAACGAAGACTCGTAATGATCATATTTTTGGGAGACATGGTATGTGCAATTGGTGACCTAAAAATCTTCAACTCCTTGTTTCCATACTATACTAATGCACTAATGATATTACAGTTTTTCTACACCCCAGATTTTGTCATATCTCTCATTAGCTGCAGCATGTTCAACAGCCAGTGTCACAGATCTCTTGCTTGATGCTGATAGATCCTATTGCCCCGCAAAGTTATGTGGTAGATATCAATTATCTGCTGCCATGGCCTTCTTGTCTTGGTTTCTTTCATCAGCATCATGTCTGTTTAACTTCTGGCTTGTCCCTTCTTTGTAAAATATATCTTGCTTGCAGTTGACATGTACACGAATGAAAAAGGCACAAATGACGAAGTCATTTGCTCTTGTGCAGATATTTTTTGTTTCCATGTGAATAAAATTATCATAACTATAGCCAACAATGTAATAATGCTTTTCCCCTGCAAGAGAAATACGAAAATTCCATGTCTTGGTTCTCAATGCTTCCTTCTCTTTGTTGTCCATATTAAGCTAGTGCTAGTTATCAAATATGAACCCCAATATCTCATTTAAATGTCATCCCATAATTTGATTATTGTTTAAATATATGTTAAACTATTCATTTCAATCATTTGGTTCCTATAGTTGTGCTCATTTAAAATTTTAATGCATATATGAGAAAAATGTAAGTTTTAGTCCCTTCACAATTTTTTGTAATAGTTTATGACTGCCAGAAAGTTTTATCTGGTGTTATTCCCATGGACTAAAACGTATCTAGTTATCTTTTATGTATGTATAGGGACTAAAACTTAGTATTTTTTCATATAGGGAATAAAACTTAAAGGGAACAACTATAGGACCAAATAAATAGTTTAACCTCAAGTATATATACTTCAAGTTTATATTCCTGCGAGTTTTGATGCATGATGCTAAGTTATCACAGAAGAGACTTGGGAAACTCATCGAAATGGAATATGGAAGTGAGGTAACCCTTGATTCAAGCTTTGGCACCTTCAAAACCAAAGAGAAATTGATCAAAAACATCGGTCATGCTTTTCATTTGTTACACACACACATATATATGGAGGCTACAGAAGGCTCTAGCTAGTCTGTGTACAATGCAAGAAATGCTAAAAACTATGCGCACAGTCTCACACTTTGTCAGTGACATTCTCTAATTTCCCTTATGCACGCATTCTCATTCTCTTCTTGCATCATATATGCACTAATTCATTCCTGTAAGAATTGAACCTGGTTAGCAAGCCTTGGTGCAAAGTATACATAACAAAACTCTGAATAAGTGTGCGGCTGTTACTTGCAACACAAAGTCTTCTAATCCTGGTTAAGTACAAATTGTTGTGCAACTTTTATCTTTATGTGACAAATTGTGACTGTCCTATCTTTTGGAGCAGTGTTGATGGAGTGAATAGTGATTGATAAAAAGATCAGATTGGGGTGAATGATAGAAGGGAAAGAATTTTTCTGTTATTTATATCATATGCATGATGTTATTGTTAACAAGGTGTGTAGGAAGGGATGGGATGGGTTATGAAGTTAAAATTTCAAGATAATTCTTATATATTATGTTTCAACATATAAGTAGAAATTCGTTAATAATGTACTATAAAAGAATAGTGGAGCACAGCGACCCTGGGACGCTATGTGATTCAAATAGTGAAGTGGTTTTTCTGTGTGCTATAGTGGCGCTACTGTGATATAGGCTTCAAGTATTCCACAAAAAAGTTACATGTTTTGTCTTCTGTTTCTTTACATATTATAAGAATAAGACTGTTTCTTATCTTCTATTCCATTTTTCTTCTTCCTTTATTTTCACTCCATTCACACTAAGCTATTTCTTTTTATCCAAATCGCTATATTCTTTTTACATTAATTTCACGATCATCTTTCAGTATTTGACGGTGATTATGTGTGTAAATTGTGTCTTATTATTTGTCAGAATTTTCATAAGGGTCTTGCTGCACTGGTTAAAGAATCAATATACAGAACTTGTTATTAAAAAATACATTAAGTAGTTATTCTATTCAATAATTAGTTTGTATTACAATATGTAGACAGCTTTCAAAATTAGCCTTTACCTATCGCTATATCCAAAATTGATTCTGTTCCGGTATGCCTAAAAGTCCCACATCGCTTAGGAGTCGAGGCTAAGGGTAGTTTATAAACACCATTCCTCCTTAACCCACCGAGGCGCCTTTTCAAGGACAAAACCGTGACAGCCAACGAGCGCCAAAGCGGACAATACCTCGGATGCGGTGACCCTAACGATGACAGCGGACTTACGATAGGAACATTGGCGCTAGAAGGAGGGCCCAGGCCACTCTTGCCCCTTAGCATCGACTTGGGGGCTTGTTCCGGTATTGCCTAAAAGTCCCACATTGCTTAGGAGTCGAGGCTAAGGGTAGTTTATAAACACCCTTCCTTCTTAACCCACCGAGGCGCCTTTTCAAGGACAAAACCGTAACGGCCCAACAAGCGCCAAAGCGGACAATACCTCGGATGCGGTGACCCTAACGATGACAGCGGACTTACGGTAGGGTGTATGTTGGTGAATTCGTTAAATCAGATTTTAGTTGACCTTAAAACGCGTTTTCGGCGCTAAGGATATATGTTGGTGAAGCCGTTAAATCGGATTTTAGTCAACCTTAAAACGCGTTAGCCGGTCAAAGGATAATGCTCGGAAAAGATTCCTATGGTAGAAAGGGAGTAATCATTGAAAAATTGTTGATGGGGGAGGGGTTAGGCTTTTTGGCCAGACTAAATTAAAAAATAAAAATAAAAACTCCAAAAATAAATAATTTTAAAATGCAAAGAAAATACTTAGGGATAAGCTTTTTTTACATCTCGTGCTGCTGTGTCCAAAACTATTTATTTTGGTAATTATTTTTAAAATTATTTATTTTTATATATATTTTTTAATTTAGTCTGGTGGGGTTATGGAAACCCCTGTTCATCCTACGGATTCCTAACAGTCTACTTTACATATCAACCATTTAATATCTTTCCTTTCGGTGACAGAATATAAAAAATTTTCTCCGTACATAACAAGGCATACATTTTAGTAATAACAAAACAAGAGTAAGCCCAACTTCAAGGGCAAAGTTGCTCGAAACTCGCTTTTATTGTGTCCACTAGTTATAACAAAATTAATGCTCTTGGAATAAAATAGTTATAAGAAAAGGTCACTACTATGTGTATATCTGTTGGAAACTGAAGCCGAACCACACTACTATTTTATCTCTGTATTCTTTGTTAGATAATGTCAGCAAGGTTCCTCGACATCTTCCAAATCTAATACTGTGAAGTGTTTCCCTTTCGCAACTTGGCATGCATAGAATACATAAAAATTTCCTAAATGAAAGCTACAATTTCTTTAATGTAATATATTTTAACACTTATGTTTATTGTTAGATAAAATGTCACGCAAGTTTCACTAAATAATTTGAGTCTATTATCTATAAGTAGGGCTAGCTAGAGAGTTCATTTAATAAAGAAAGACTTTTGAAAGAGAGTATCGAACATGTTTATTCTCATCAAGGAAAAACTCACCATGTCCCAACCTCTTTACCTAAGCTAATTAAACACCTCACTTAGCTTCCAAATTACGATTCAAACTCTTATCCATCGACCATTATCTATGCCATCTTCATATGATTTATTCATAATGAATCTATAGGTATCATTTACTTATTTCAAAAGTAAATTTATTTATATTTATTCTATTCCGTAATTTATGTTATATATCAAATTTTAATTATCTAACAATTGATTAAATTTTTTTAATGTAAATTAAATCTACAATTTTTTTTTAAAATTAAAAATTATTTGATACTCTGTTTCATTAATTAAATTAATATATAAAATATTTTTATGATTTTCCGTCAATTTAGATTAATGAAACAAAATATCATATAGTTTTCAAATTTTTAAAAAATTTATAGATTTGATCTATTCATTAAATTTTTTTATTTTAATAGTTAAATTATTGAAATTTGATATAAAATATGAATTATTAAGTGAAATAAGTCTAAATAAATTTATTTTTGGAATGAATGCAACCCTCCTTGTAAATCAATGATTATTCCAATCATGACATGCCCTTCCTTCAACATTCATACAATGGTCAAGTTAAGCGGAAAATTCATTCCTTCTTATGGAGAGGCCCTACGTGATGATAATCTTGCTCAATAATGGAGATAATAATCTTTTAGCAATGATGTATCTAGGCTAAATGAAATGGATTTTGAATCAAATTAGTTTTTGGGAGCAAATAATCTTCCCCACCAACCGGCAATAACACATTGAACATAATAATATATTATGTACTTAAGACATCCAAACAAACAAAAGTTGAAAACCTTATCTATGTAATCAGTGTATTAGATTTTCAAGCCTCTTGACGTTTAGAACACAAGGACAATGTATGGTGTTTGGTATATCTTCGACCATATTGGATGTTGATTATAAAGTTGGGCATTGTCATTACCACGAAGCTTCATTTCTCCTCAACAGATACAGAAGATGCACATAATAATAAACCGAATATTTGATCGAATATATTATGCTTCTAATGAACTCCGTTAGACTTGCAAAAAGCATGTACACTAAAAAAAAAAATTGGTATACATTGATTCACATATTTTATAGTGATACAATACATGTTATTAAAAAAAATTATTTATATTATAAATATAATATATGTTGGTATATTATTAAAAAGTGTAAATATATATTATAGTGACACATATTATATATTGTTAAATTTCACTTAAAATTAATACTAAAATTATGTGTAATTATATGTAAAATAGATTTATACATACATATATTATACTTATAGTGATATTTTTTATATAACATTACATATAATATTTCTTGTAAAATTTCTTGTAGTGATAATTGTATAATTAACTAATATTATTGTACTTCTTTTGGTACTCTATGGCTATATATATATTACAACAAAAAAGTGAAATAATAATGATATGCTAAGAGTATCTCCAACGTTGGGTCCTTAGTCAATTCTTAAGCTTAAGCTTTCATTACTTATAAGAAACCTACATTGAAGCATGCTGACATGACATACTAAATTGTTAAAATTTAAGCACTGTTCATTATATAAGAGATAGTTGCTTAAGAATAAAAAAATAATTTAATGTATCCTTCCTTCACCAACTTTCTTCTATACAAAAAAAACAGGAGCAAAAATATAAGCATCAAACCCTCCTTCATCAAGTTCCTTATGTTAGAAATATAAATTTAATAGAACACAAAAAATATATTTAGATTTTCCAATAAAACCAATATCAACAACACAATGAGTACCAAAAATTAAAAGCAAAATAATCAGTAACAACTAATTAAACACAAAGAGCAACCTAGAATATTAAATAATAAGTTTAGAGTAGCCTGAGTTGAAGCACGCAGAGCGCTATCCTTAGAGAGAAAACGTCTCCATTGCACTGGTAATTTAGAGTCTTATAGTGCGCTCCTCTCCCAAGATACGTCAACCCGTTAGACCGTTTGAGTGCAGCGAAAGATCCCCGAACCAAAGAACACCACTCCAAAATTATAATTTTGTAGTAGAAAAAATATTGAGGGAGAGATAAAAATGAGCTTGGTGTGTATTTTTTCTCATCTTTTTCACGTACCAGGGTCTGTATATATAAGCACAATATATCTTTAGATAAAGGATGTGCCCCCGTTTTGCAAGTTTTTTCAGTAACAAAAGGTGTACGTTGTGTGTGGATGTGCACTATCTTTTAGCTAGCTTTTCGGTAATAGTAAAAATGTACGTGATGCACTTTGCTAACTAATCAAAACTGTAGGCTTGGTCAAAGTGAAGAAGGCTATAACAGTTTTTTGGTTTTTTGCAAATTACAAATATTAAATAAAACAAAGATTAATTAAATTAAATATTTAAATTAAATTTTAAATTATAAGATAAATTTTCAACAATCCCCCACCAATTTAAAATTTAAATATGAAAAAAGAATGATATATATATATATATATAATTAAATATTTTAATGGAGCATGATATATTATATTTTCAGTACAAGGAACCTTCCGGGTTTGAGCCTTATACCTAGTGCATATGAACTTCCATTTGAGAGAATATGGAGACATAATTGTCTTGAGCCATATCCCTTTAACCAAATTTTAGAACATAACACGTATAATAAAGGTGTTCATTTGAGTTCTAATCAGTGGAGCGCATTACGGCCTTGCGCATGTATCTTGTTTCGTGAGTGTCATTTAGAGATTGCCCATATATCTCACAGTAGCGGCCCCACCACCACACTTTCTAGGTGAACCCTTCCAAGGGTGGTCTGTGACACCCACCCCTACAACAATTGTCATTGGGTCCATTAAGAGGTATTTTTAATTTTAACACAATAAATATAAATATTTGAATACCTCAACCTTATTACTGTCACAGTTTACTTTAAAGTACACCTCGCCATAGGAATGGAACTTGCAATAATTTTGCAAATTACAATGGTGTACTTAGTTAACAAACAATTTCGTTATTACCCATTGAACTCCATTTATGGAATCGCCATTTATGTGAAGACGGGTGTCCATGTTGCAACTTGTTGATGAACTTTAGTCCCATTCCCCTCGACGATTCAAGTACTTGTTGACGCGTCAACCCTTTTGTGAGTGGATCCGCAAGATTATTTTCAGACCTGATAAAATCAACAGAAATAACACCATGAGTTATCAAATTTTTAATAGATTTGTGTCTTATTCTCAAGTGCCTTCTTTTTACATTAAAGTTTTTGCTAGTAACTTTAGCAATGGCAACTTGACTATCACAATGCATTGAGATTGGAGGTATAAGTTTATTTAATAATGACAAGTCATATAGTAAATTTTTAAGAAATTCAACCTCACTACTAGTAGTATCTAAGGCAATTATTTCAGCTTCCATAGTAGAATGAGAAATAATAGTTTGTTTTGCAGATTTCCAAGCTACCGCACCTCCAGCTAAAGTAAAGACATAACCACTGGTAGATTTAGTTTCATCAGAGTCAGAAATCCAATTTGCATCACAAAAACCTTCAATTACAGCAGGATAACATGCATAGTGAATGCCATAATTAATAGTTCTTTTGAGATATCTAAATAACCTTTCTAGAACAAGCCAATGTGAATGATCAGGATTATGAGTATATCTTCCTAACCTACCAACAGCATATGCAATGTCCGGTCTAGAGAAATTAGACAAATGCAACAAGGAACCAATAATCTGAGAATATTTAAGAGGAGAGACACTTTCACCAATATTTTTCTTCAATTTAATACTAGGATCAAATGGGGTAGAAACTGGTTTCACATCAAAATAATTAAACTTTTTTAATATTTTTTCAATATAATGTGATTGTGTCAAAACAATACCATTTTGATTCTTAATCAACTTAATACCTAAAATAACATCAACAAGACCAAGATCCTTCATTTCAAAATTACTAGACAAGAAAGACTTCACATCATTTATAACATGTAGATTACTACCAAAGATTAAAATATCATCCACATAGAGACATAAAATAACACATGAATTATCATCAAATTGTTTCACATAAACACATTTATCACTATTATTAAACTGAAATCCATATGAAGAAACAACTTGATCAAATTTATCATGCCATTGTTTGGGAGCCTGTTTTAAACCATACAAGGATTTAACAAGCTTGCAAACTTTATTTTCCATTCCAGGTTCTATAAAACCTTCAGGTTGATTCATGTAAATTTCTTCTTCCAAGTCACCATTTAAGAAGACAATTTTTACATTCATTTGATGGATTTCCAAATTAAAAACACATGCAAGTGCAATTAAAACTCTAATAATAGTAACTTTAGAAACATGAGAGTATGTATCAAAGAAATCTACACCTTCTACTTGTTTATAACCAATAACAACAAGTCTTGCCTTAAACTTATCTATGGAGCCATCTGTTCTCAATTTTTTTCCGAAAAACCCATTTACAACCTATACTCTTGCAATCAGGAGGAAGGTCAGTCAAAAACCAAGTTTTATTGATTTTAAGAGAATCTATTTCATCATTAATAGCTTCTTTCCAAAAAGGTGTATCAACAGATCTCATAGCTTCACTATAAGTTTTAGGATCATTTTCAAGTAAAAAAGAATAAAATTCAGGACCAAAATCTTTAGCTTTTCTAATTCTTTTACTAATTCTAGGTTCAAAATCCTTGTTAACAGTACTACTAGAAGGTAAAACAGAGCTAGAAGTATCATAAATAGGTTTAGAAAATTTATTCTTCAAAGGAAAAATATTTTCAAAGAAAACAGCATCTCTAGATTCCATAATTGTATTATTAGAAATTTCAGAAACTTCAGATTTAATAACTAAAAATCTATAAGTAGTACTATGTAAAGAGTATCCTAGAAAAACACAATCAACCGTCTTGGGACCAATTTTTATTTTCTTATTAATAGGAATATTCACCTTTGCAAGACACCCCCACACTTTGAGATATTTCAAATTTGGTTTTCTATTTTTCCAAAGTTCATAAGAGGTTTTATCGGAATTTTTATAAGGAATTCTATTCAAAATGTGACATGCAGTAAACAAAGCTTCCCCCCACAAATTATCAAGCAATCCAGAACTTATAAGCATAGCGTTTATCAATGTCTAATAAAGTACGATTTTTTCTTTCAGCAATTCCATTAGATTGAGGAGCATAGGGAGGAGTGACTTCATGAATTATGCCATGTGTTTCAAAAAATTCACCCATTTCATTAGAAGAATATTCCCCTCCTCTATCAGAACGAAGAATTTTAATACTCCTTTCTAATTGATTTTCAACTTCTGCTTTATAAACCTTGAATTTTTCAAATAACTCACTTTTATGAATAATCAAGTATACATAGCAATATTTTGAGAAGTCATCAATGAAGGTAATAAAGTATTTCTTTCCACCACGAGTAATAACACCCATTACTATCACATATATCACTATGAATGAGTTCAAGCACACAAGTTTCCTTTTGGATAGAATTTTGAAAAGATTTTCTAGGTTGTTTGGCTTGAACACAAACTTCACATTTTTGTTTCAATTCATTAAAAGATTTAGGAATAAGATCAAGTGTCATCATTATTTTAATAGAATTCAAGTTAACATGTCCAAGTCTACCATGCCAAATGTCACAACATTCAACATTTGAAATAGAAGATGAAGAAATGCTAGAATTTTTATTAATAAAGGAAGACATGATACTAAGTTTAAATAAACCATCACAAATATATCCTTTCCCAACAAAAGAACCATGTCGAGAAATTACAACTCTATTGGATTCAAAAACAACTTTAAAACCTTGTTGAACTAACAAAGCAGCACTACTCAAATTTTTTCTAATTTAAGAAACATAAAAAACTTTATCTAAAACAAGACAATTTCCTGAAGCTAATTCTAATTCTACTCGGCCTAGACCAATGACGCGTGCTAGGCTCCCATTTCCCATGCTTACAGTACGTGTGCCACATTCCTGATATGAAGAAAATATTTTTTTTATCAGCACACATATGAACATTAGTTCCAAAGTCAATCCACCAATCATTTGAGTTATAAATAAAATTTAACTCTGGGCTAGTGACATGATACTTGTTAGATGGGAAATTTGAGCTAGCATTAGCGGTAATAACATTAGCTTGAGGCTGAGACGAAGATTTGGGATCAGATGTAATGAAAACAATCTTTAGCAAAATGATTGTTTCTTCCACAAACAAAGCAGAAGGACTCATTTCCTTGGATTTTACTCTTTGGTTTGTAGTTGTTATTAAAAGCTTTATTTTTATTTTTAGAGAAATGAGAGCTTTGACCAAATTTATTATTATTAGAAAAACCAGATTTTTTGAAATTTTTTTGTTTAGGCTTATTAGCGTTTTCCACTAAATGAGCCTTAGCCTGAAAAGGGGTTTTATTAGAATCCTTTTGTGAAATACGATGTTTATCTTCAATTCGCAAGGTAACCAATAAATCAGATAAAGTGAAATGATTGGGTTTATGTTTAAGGCTTCTTGCAAATTCAGACCAAGAAGGAGACAATTTAGAAATTAACAAACTAACAAGCATTATGTCAGGCAAAGTAATTTCTTTCATTTTTATATCATAAATAATATTTTCAAATTCATGAACTTGGTCAGAGAAAGGTTTTCCATCTTCCATTTGAAAATAAATCATTCTTTCACAAGAGTATTTTCTTAAACCCTTTTCAGCAAAACCATACTTTAGTTCAAGAGCGTCCCATAACTCCACAGCAGTTTTTGTATGACAAAATATTTTATAAATATTATCAGATAAAGCACTAAAAATACGACCATGGCACAAAATATCTTTATCACTAGAAGAACTAGCTTCAACCAAGGCACATTCAGAATAATTTTTAGATTTTCCATTTAAAATAACAGAAAATAAATTCAACTCTGTAAGCCAAAATTTCATCTGTTGTTGCCAACATAAAAAAATTTTCACCAGTAAATTTTTCTGGCTTACTACTCAAAGATTGTTTATATTGAAAAAGAAAAGAAAGTTTTTCTCTCTAAGATTGTTAGGAATATAAATTTAATAGAACACAAAAAATATATTTAGATTTTCCAATAAAATCAATCTCAACAAGATAATGAATACCAAAAATTAAAAGCAAAACAATCGGTAACAACTAATTAAACACAAAGAGCAACTTAGAATATTAAATAATAATTTTAGAGTAGCCTGAGTTGAAGCACGCAGAGCGCTATCCTTAGAGAGAAAACACCCCCACTGCACTGGTAATTTAGAGTCTTATAATGGGCTCCTCTCCCAAGATACGTCAACCTGTTAGACCGTTTGAGTGCAGCGAAAGATCCCCGAACCAAAGAACACCGCTCCAAAATTATAATTTTGTAGTAGAAAAAATATTGAGGGAGAGATAAAAATGAGCTTGCTGTGTATTTTTTCTCATCTTTTTCACGTACCAGGGTCTGTATATATAAGCACAATATATCTTTAGATAAAGGATGTGCCCTCGTTTTGCAAGTTTTTTCAGTAACAAAAGGTGTACGTTGTGTGTGGATGTGCACTATCTTTTAGCTAGCTTTTCGGTAACAGTAAAAGTGTACGTGGTGCACTTTGCTAACTAATGAAAACTGCAGGCTTGGTCAAAGTGAAGAAGGCTATAAAAGTTTTTTGGTTTTTTGCAAATTACAAATATTAAATAAAAAAACATTAATTAAATTAAATATTTAAATTAAATTTTAAATTATAAGATAATTTTTCAACACCTTATCCACCTTCTGAGCCACATCATGCAAAACCACAAGCGTCAAACACAATCTGTTTCTATCCCGCATCATCACCGTGGCTGCCATCCTCGGCTCCATATGAAGTACCCCTCTAAAAGATTCTACAACACCAGTTTACATGTTTCATTCCTCGTAGGTACGTTGTCGACGTCGCTTACATGGGTTCGAAAATGTACGAGGTTAGTAGCCCCTTCGCCTATCATAGTTGGTCCGATGATGCACCACGTGAACCCGCAGGCCCACAAACCCTCCTTCACCAAGTCCCTTCTCCACCTTCTGAACCACATCATGCAAAAACACGAGCGTCAAACTTGATCTCTCCTGTTTCGCGCAATCATTGTAGTGAAGAACACCACTTCCATCCTTTCTGGTGGCTACGTTAAGTACCCCTCTAGGAGATTTTGCAATGTTTCGTTTCTCACAAGTACGCCACCAATGTCGTGCACATGGGTTTGGGTTAGAAATAGTACGTAGCAGCCCCTTCACCTCGCATAATTGGTCCAGTAACGTACCATGTGATCTCACAAGCTCGACACGATATGAGTTCCCCACCGTGAAGTGGCCCTTCGGCGTAGGTTTACAACTTGAAGTTCTCCTTCGACACAGGATGAGTTCCCCACCTTGAAGTGTCCACTCTATTACGTAACAGGCACGTCGTCAACATAGCAAGTACTCTTTATAGTGCCAGTTTACACGTTCCCCTACAGATACGTTGTCAACCCTGCTCATGTGGGTTTGGAACAATACGAGGTTAGCAGCTTCACCCACTACAAGAAATTTAGAAATTTCGAAATTATCGACGACCAAAATCTGTGGGTAATCCAAAAAAATTTGTGGGTAATACTTCATTTTGAACGGATTACAGACAGATAATAATCCGTTGATAAATTACTCGTTTGAAACATTTATCGACGGATTATAATTCGTGAGTAACTTTCCCACGGAATTACCCATATTAAATAACACCCTTATTTAGTTCAACATCCCTCATATCTGACCCCACAAATCAACACAAGACTTTTCAGCGTGCCTTGTTGTCACTCTCACATTTTTCTAGAAAACTTCCCAGAAGGTCACCCATCCCTAAATTACTCTATGTCAAGCACGCTTAACTGTGAAATTCTTAAGGAATAAGCTACCAAAGAATAGATACATCTCATTAGTATAACTAGTACAAATTAATTCCTTTAAGTCATCCTCAACTATACAATCTCATACTTGTAAAATCTTTGGATCCCTCTCATTCCAGTATATTTCACAAATTACAATATAATATAATACTATAATTTTTATGTAAATTAAAAAATACTAATATTTTAGTATGTGTATTTCACAAGTTACATTTTTATTATATATAATTAAAATTTATAATAAATTATATATAAAATAAATATTATAGTTAAATCAATAAATCATATTTAAAATTTGTATAAATATATATTAAATTAAAATTAGTAATTAATCAAAGAATAATTAACTTTTATATATAAAGCACAAATGTCTTTCTTGTGCCATAGTGTTTTTAGAGACTTTTCTTTAACTAGAAGAATTTTATATATTTTTTAAAAATTTAATCTAATTTAGTTTTTATTTATCATTATTACTTAAAAATTAATTTTATTATTTTTAACATAAATTATTAATAAAAAATAATTACCCACGGAGTTATCCGTTGATAATTACCAACCAATAAATCTGTGAGTAATTATCTAATTTAATTTTTATTTATCATAATTACTTATAAATTAATTTTATTATTTTTAACATAAATTATTAATAAAAAAATAATTACCCACGGATTTATCCGTCGATAATTATCCACAGATAAATCCGTGGGTAATTATTTAATTTAATTTTTATTTATCATAATTACTAATAGATTAATTTTACGAATTTTAAAATAAATTATTAATAAAAAATAATTACTCATGGATACATCGGTTGGTAATAATGTCAATAATTTCATGGGTATTATTGATAATATTTTTAAAAAATCATTTTAAAATTGTATTAAATAGTAATCTTGTTTTATTAAAAATAATATAGTTTAAAATTGGTAAAATTATTATAAATGTTAAGAAATCATCTTTTAAGTTTAGACTATCATGCATCAATATCATTTCACTAATTATATATTTTTTAATTTAAATAAAATTAACTATATAATATTAAAATATATTGATAGTAAATTATTATTTTATACTATCATTTAATTATAAATTTTATATATATAATAGTTATGGTAAATTAGTTAGCATGAGAAAATTAGCTAAGTATTTAAGAATTTAATTTGTTAATCTTTTATCATTAAAATTTTTAAAGTTATCGACGAATTTTTTTGCATTTTCTACGAACAACATTTTAGACACATAATCCGTGAGAAATATCTGTCTGAAACATCATAATTTTCTCACGGAAAAAATATGTGGGTAACATCCATTAGAAATTTTAGAAGGAAAAATTTGTGAGTAATATCCGTCGGAATCATTTATGTTTCAGACGGACACATGTGCGTCGAAAAAATTCGTCTATAATGTCATTTTTCATACGGATATTTATCCGTGGAAAAAAATCCGTCAGTAATGAGAGTTTTTTTTGTAGTGACCTCACATAGTTGGGTCTGATAACACACCATGTTGGCCCGCAGGCTCGACGTGGGATGAGTACGACATCAAGTGCCTAGTTTTGGTTGCTATGACGATGAAATTGTTGCTCGATAAGGTGGTTGGTGTGAACGCATGGAGGTCCTGTGGGGTGACTCTGTCTTTACAAATGAACCTATGTGTGTGGTCATTTCTACCCTATGTTGATACAACATAAAATAAGTTTAAAAGAAAGTAGTTGTTGATATAGATCACACCACCTCCGCTTGAAACGACTATTCATATAAGACTATGCATATAGGGCTAATTTTTTTTTATTGTTTTACCTATACTGTATAATAATTGAATAGTTGTGGTACAAAAAAATAACTTTTATGAACACATCTTTTTCAAATGGTGGTGGTTCAAAATGATTCTATAAATTGATTAATTATTCACACAATTTTGCACACAATTTATTAGCCAAAAATTTCACTCTTGTATTGTTATTCATCTCCAATCTTCTTTGTGTTTTAACACATGGAACCCAATCAATATAATTTTTAAAGTTATATTAATTATTTGCAAAACCAACCACCACCTCCACCCATTACCAGTGAAGATTCTCAAAATTCTCACTATTTTATTTATCCACCACCACCACCTTCTACCAATGATAATTCTCCAAATTCTCACTATTTAATGTATTCACCACCACCACCCTCTACCAATGATAATTCTCCAAATTTCCATCATTTTATGTATCCACCACCACCAACCAATCCCACTATTTGGTATGGGCCTCCAATGTTTTCCAAAAGAGGTGTGGAGCAATTAGATAGGGAAACAAAATCACCAATTGGTTCAATATCTGAGTCTCAAGTTGGGCTAGACAATATCACACTTGATGTAGAGGGACAACAAGGAGATGGATTATCTACTTAGAAAAAATCACGTGTTAGCTTCTCAATGGAAGATGACACACTCCTTATTCAATCATGGGTCAACATTTCGAAAGATCTAATTGTGGGAGTTGATCAAACAGGAAATAATTTCTATATGAGAATTAGAGAGAATTATAACAACTACCGTAATCAATTTCTAGAAAGAAAACCAAGTCAATTGAAAAGTCAATGGTTTCAAATCAATAAAGTAGTACAATTGTTTCTAGCTGATACAAATAAACTCATGATCAAAGAAAAGGCGAAAGTTCAGAGAATGACATCATGGTGGATGCATATAAGATTTACTCGCAAGATGTGGGTGATAAATTCAATTTTGAACATGCATAGAGGTTGTTAAGAGATGTGCAAAATGGAAATTTGGATCAACAAATAGTTCTTCAAAGAAAACAAAGATTTCTAAATCAAGGCAATACTCAACATCTTCTAACACAGATGTATCAATTGATTGTGAAGAATATGACCTAACAACACCAATGTCCTGTCCAATAGGCCAAAAAGCAATGAAAAGAAAGAGTAAAGCAAAAGTTGTCTAAACATATTTCGACAAAAATGAGTTGGGTAATATAGCAAAAGCAATGGAAAAAAAGTGATGTAGTGAAACAATTGGCTGAAGCGAAGGAGGCAGTTAACTTTAGTAAGATGTATGAATTCCTCATGAAGGACACATCTAGGATGACTGAGAAGCGACTTGAAGATCATGAATTGGCTTGTAACTTTATTAGGCGCAAGTTAGGACAATAGTTATTATTGTAATTTTATTTTAATTGGTTTTTATTGCAAGTTAGGCTAAAAGTTGTTAAATTATCGCAAGTTAGGCTGATTCTATTTTAATTGGTCTTTATCAATTGTAACTTTATTTCTAAATTATGATTAAGAAACTTGTTGTTTGAAACTAGCCGTTATGAAACTGACCATTTTGAAATTAAATGTTACGAAACTAATCGTTACAAAATTATTCGTTATGAAACTAGCCGTTGTGAAACTAGCCATTATTCATGTTACTATATAATCGATGCAGACTTGTTGCATCTTATTATCAATTTTTTTTTATTATCAAAATCTCCATCTTATTCTCTGCCAAACTTCACACTTGAGTTTTTCATAGAATGGATTCCGACAAAGAATTTGATATTTTTTTTAATCAAATTATAGATGAGGAACTTGAAGATAACACTGAAGAAGAAATAATGAGGATAATACTCGAGATGCAACAACAATCTAACAACACTACTTGTCAAAGAAAAAGAAGAACGACGATAGATCGGTGTCATAAAGAAGGACACAATCAATTCTTCAATGATTACTTCTCAGACAATCCAATTTACACGAATGCTCAATTTCGACGAAGGTTCAGAATACAAAGGCATGTGTTCCTTCAAATTATAGAAGCCTTTGGTCATCATGATGAAGATTTCTAGATGAAAGTTGATGCAATTCGAAAGAAGGGTCTTTCACCATTACAGAAATCCACTACTGCCATTCGTATATTAGCATATGGATCAACTATTGATAGTATAGATGATCATGTTCAAATTGGTGAAAGCACTATTGTGGAATGCTTAAAGAGATTTGTATCAGGTGTATGCACCTTATTTGGGGAAGAATACCTTAGGAGGCCTACCAATGAAGACATTGAACGACTACTACAGATAAGGAATGCACATGGCTTTCCAAGTATGTTAGGTTCCATGGATTGTATGCATTAGGAATGGAAAAATTATCCAGTCGCATGGAAAGGACAATTTTGTTGAGGTGATCATGCTTGAAGCTATGGCATCACAAGACTTGTGAATTTGGCATGCCTTTTTTGGTACTATAGGTTCAAATAATGACATTAATGTGTTAAATGCTTTAAATGTGTTTAATGAGGTTTTTTCGGGATAAGCTCCTGTTGTACAATACACGGTGAATAAAACCAATATAATATAGGATATTATTTAGCTGATGCCACAAGGAGAAAAGAGAAAAATATTTGCCTAACGACAAGAATCGACAAGAAAAGATATGGAACGGGCTTCAGGAGTGTTGCAATCTCGATTTGCAATTGTATGTGGGTCATCACGTGCTTGGCGTGTCAATACACTGAAGAATATAATGTATGCATGCATCATACTATATAACATGATTGTTGAAGATGAGACACACATATACAATATCAATTTTGATTATGATAATGGTAGTAATGAAGTCTCAACTATCAATGTATTTAATGATCTTCATCCTATTTTTACTGCAACATACTTACAAAGGAGGACACATCTTGATGACAGACAACAATACCGACAACTTCAAAAAGACTTTGGTGGAACATATTTGGCAACATTTTGGACATGAGAATAACAAAAATTAGTGGATATTTATTGTTATATATAATTTATCATTTTATATTTCTAATCTTTGTATATTTCTCTTTATTATGTAATTTCTTTATTTTTAGTATTTAATATTTTTATACGCATTAAAATAATTGTGTAAATTTTTTATTAATTTTTTTGTGCATGTTAAAATATTATTTATTATGTTTGATTACATTATTATTTAATTATAATAATTAAATTATTTTTTAAGTTGAAAAAAGTGAAGTGTAAATAAAAAATTATAAAAGTTTGAGCTTTTTATAAGAACTATCCAAAACTTGTAAAAATATGAGTTATTAAGAAGTGATGTGACATGATAGGTCCCATTTAAAGTAAGATAAGAACTCAAAGAAGTTGCTTATAAGAACTTGCACCGGAGATGTTCTAACAACAACAAGGGTAGAGGTATAAGATTTTCATTGGCACAGTTACACTAAATATTGATAATAATAATAAGTAAAAAAAAAAAGGAAAAACAATATTAAATAAAAAGTTTTAACTTGTCAAGGTTTTAAATTCACAATACATTATTTTTGTCTCTCTCTTTATTTTTTCTTTAAAAATTACTATAATAATGAAAGTCATTCATAGGCACTTTTTTACAACAAAAAATGACTTGTTAGCAAAGAGAAATATTTGGTAGCAACATTTAAATTATGTTGGAATAAGATTTTCTTTTGGTCAATAACATTAATATTGCAAGAAAAATTATACTTATCCCAATAACAAAACATTACTAAATGCATAATAATTACCAAACATTAATCATAAATGTGTGTGGAATGATCTGACTTGTCACTACATTATTTGATATAACATACATCATAAAGGTAGCAAAAAACTTAAATCAACTATCCTAGGATTTTCATGCGAAAGTTCATGCATATTCATGCAACATTGTATATATATCAAGTGCAAAAAAAATTAAAACAGTCATGCTCATATGACAATAAAATATAAAATTTCTTATGGAGTTAAAGTCATCTCTGAATATAAGCAATACATATTCAAAAATTGTACAAAACAAAATCTTAAGTGCTAGTCAAGGATTTATACAAGTTACATCAAAGTAGCATTCACACAAAAGATCATCCTCCTAGATGATTGCAAAAAATTTCCATGTTCGCCTTCCAATTTAATCCTAACATGCTCTCATACCAAGTATGATCATCGTAGTTCAATATTAAGAAAAACAAGAATAAGCTTGTAAAATAGAAAATCTATATGGGAAAGTTTAGAAGCTAACTATATTGAGATTTACAACTTAAAAACAAAGCAACCTGATAATTCAAACGTGAACAACTATTACTCAATTTCATACAACTAAGTAGTTTTAAATCAACTTAATAAATCATTTCACAACTTACTACTTATCCACAAAATAACATAAGCAACTTAGCAACAATTTGAACCTTTAGCAATGCATGTCACTTTAAACTTAACAACTTAAAAACCAACTTTCACAACTTAAACAAATTCAATGCAACTTGTCAACTTTATCAACTTTTTCGTCGTTACCCATTTTTCAACTTTCAAGATCTCCTACAACTTAGTGAAAAATTTAAGTGACTTGAGCATATCAAACTACTACTTTAGGCATGGTGACATGTTTAACAATTTAATTCGGTTTATCAAATTTTGTCACTTATACTAGGAAGGTCTAGTACTAATGTCAGGAATAGAACAACATGAGTGTGAGTTTACCACAACATTGGCATACATCAACCAAACTCTCAATGGGATTAACCTACTACGTACCCTCCAAACACACTATTCTAGCACTTGGTTAGGGATTGTGGTCCCTGACTTCGTGCCTTACTCACATGCCACTTATGTCAAGTACGACATGGAAAATGGCCCCCATATTATTTTAACTTAAAAACCTAGAGAAGACAACTTCAATTTTTTTTACAAAAAAATAACTTCCTAATGAGGAGACAACTTACTCATTAGCACTACAACTTATGTCCACAAAATGAGATGTTTTAATTTCTAAAACATTTTTCTCCTCTAGTTTTATTTAACTTTCATCTTAAAAACATGCAACTCAAATCAAAACCAACAACAAGAATTTCATCTCTAGTGCCACCAATGGCCAAATCAATAGCAAAATCAACACAATTCAAATTCAAGAAATTAAACAAGTTTCCCTTATGTCAATTTGCTTCAAATAAGCAAGAAACTAAAGAAAAAAAGGGGACGAACTATCAAACATTTAAGGGTCAATTTCTCTCTATGAATCCAAGCTCCTCAAGCTTGAATCTTTACTTCTATAGCACCAATTCAACTCTAGGGGAGAATCTAGTTGCTTCGAATGATCAAAAACAAGATTTAAAAGCATAATATATTTTAATAATTGTCTAAATTGAATAAAATATGAATTTATATTTAGCAATTATCAGTGTTATAAGCATTTAGGCATGTCGTGTTGATACACTATTGAAGTGTGATGTTGAGAATGATATAGACATTTAGGCATATTGGTTGACTTAGAACTAGAGAAGACGTTGTTTTTGAAAGTCAAATATCTCAGATATTGGTGTGATGCTTTATAAGCCTAGTTGTTAAAAATTCCTCCTTGAGTATATGTTATCTCTTGGAGTGGATTGTTGAGTCTCTTCTAGATCCTTAGATGATGTTAGAGTAAGGTATGAAATAAAGGGCTACAACCCTTAACTGATTACTAGAGAGGTTCATGGTATTGCGAGGATAGTTATCTTGGTTGTAATCCACAGGGTATTTGGTTAATACATGTTAATGTTGTAGTGAACATACCCAAGCTATGTTATACCTGACGGTGGTATTAAACTTTTCGAGTCTAAGTGATGACATCAGAAAAATGTAATTATGGTTTGGTATCCAAACTTAGTTGTTGATCTAGCAGGCGTGAAAGACGTGAAAAAGGTCATGTTGATTTTGGTAGGGTTAGGTTATTTAGACTATTCACTTTAGTGTAAGAGATATTCGTAGGTAAATATGTGACGATGCATTAGTTGAGATGTATCCATATGATGTGGTGTAATTTGATATTGTTCATATGCTTTGTTATTTACATGGCTTCTATGGCATGGTTATGGTGTAAGTTTGATTTGCTTAAGTTGTTTTCCTTTCAAACTTATTGATACCATGTTGAGTATTGTATGATGTAAGCCATGAGGTTCATGTTAGGTGATTTACATATTGTTGGTGATAGTATATTTGTATTTAATCTATACTTGTTACATGTGGATTCCTTTGGATATCTAGCTTACTCTTGCATATTTTCTTGGTAATTACACTACAATGATCAAGATATCTAGTTTTTTAAATTTTTATTTTTCCATTTGCTTACACTATAAAAAAATGTATTTAATTTGGGTTTTTTAACGGGGGTTATGCTAACCCTCAGGAAGATAAGAAACTAACTCGGGTTTCAATAACCCTCGTTAAGTATTATTATGTTACATCGGTTAAAATTTAAAATCGTTGGTATGTTCTAATAATATTTTGTTTTTTTAATTTTTTATTATCTTTGTAATCATAATTATTTTATTTTTTTCATTTTCCTCTCACTTATCTTTTGGTTTTTCCATCCCACAAAACCCTTGAACCTCTGTAACTAAGAAAATTACCTCATTAGAAAAATGCAAGTGACCTAGCCTCCCTCTCCCCGCTCTCCAACTGCTTGCGATTTCCATAGCACTGACCAAAGTATGTTTTCCACTTATCTTTTATCATTTGAAGACCATATTTATATTTTGGAGTACTCGTACTCTTTAGACTTTACACTACAAGAAAAATCAAGATTATCTACGGAAAAATCCGTAGATAAACATAAAATTCCGTAGATAAATGTCAATTATCTACGGATTATCTACGGAAAAAAATCCGTAGATAAAATGGTCGTAGATAACGTTATCTACGGAATTTTCCGTAGATAACGTTATCTACGGAACATTATCTACGGAATTTTCCGTAGATAATGTTATCTACGGATTTTTCCGTAGATAATGTTATCTACGGAATTTTCCGTAGATAACTCATTTCAGGAAATTTTTATTTAATTTTAATAAATTTATTAATGTAATAACTCTCATATTTGGCCTCTCAAGGATGCTATTTCATTACACTTCACTTTTCAACATGTTTTGTTCTTATTGCACATTTTCTGGGAAACTTCCCAGAAGGTCACCCATCCCTATACTACTCCAGGTCAAGCACGCTTAACTGTGGAGTTCTTATGAGATAGGCTACAGAAGAGCTAATGCATGTTATCAGTATAAGTAGTACAAATTAATTCATTTAAGTACAATCTCATACTTATACTATTTTTGGATCCCTCTCATTTTGGAATGTTCTGACCGCTATAAAAATATAAAAATATATATAATAATTATATTACCAATAATAATAATAATTATATTATATTTAATTAATATTTACTTATAAATATACATACTTGTATAATTAACAATCTACTTATCTATGGAAATTTCCGTAGATAAGTTACCTACGGATTTTTCCGTAGATAACTTATCTAATAACAATATTAAAAATATTTATTTTAAAATACTATAATGAATTAACTAAATTTTAAAATATATTTTAATGAAAAATATATTTTTTGGTCGATACGGTGACTAAAAGTATTATAATAAATAATTAAATTGAAAAAAAAAATAAATCTTATAATGATTATTTTTTTAATGATGCTAAAGTAAATATTTTAATTATTTTACAATAAATTAAAATGAAACGATAATAAAATATGTTAATTGATATTTCAAATAAAATATTATATCTACGAAATTTATTTACTAAATTATCTACGGAAAAATCCGTAGATAAGTTATCTACGGAAAAATTCGTAGATAAGTTATCTACGGATTTTTCCATAGATAAGTTATCTACGGAAATTTCCGTAGATAACTTATCTACGAAAATTTCCGTAGATAAGTTACCTACGGATTTTTCCGTAGATAACTTATCTAATAACAATTTAAAAATATTTATTTTAAAATACTATAATGAATTAACTAAATTTTAAAATATATTTTAATCAAAAATATATTTTTTGGTCAATACGGTGACTAAAAGTATTATAATAAATAATTAAATTTAAAAAAAAATTAAATCTTATAATGATTATTTTTTTAATGATGCTAAAGTAAATATTTTAATTATTTTACAATAAATTAAAATGAAACGATAATAAAATATGTTAATTGATATTTCAAATAAAATATTATATCTACGAAATTTATTTACTAAATTATCTACGGAAAAATCCGTAGATAAGTTAGCTACGGAAAAATCCGTAGATAAGTTAGCTACGGATTTTTCCGTAGATAAGTTATCTACGGATTTTTCCGTAGATAAGTTATCTACGGAAATTTCCGTAGATAACTTATCTACGGAAATTTCCGTAGATAACTTACCTACGGATTTTTCCGTGGATAACTTATCTAATAACAATTTTAAAAATATTTATTTAAAATACTATAATGAATTAACTAAATTTTAAAATATATTTTAATCAAAAATATATTTTTTGGTCGATACGGTGACTAAAAGTATTATAATAAATAATTAAATTTTTTAAAAAAATAAATCTTATAATGATTATTTTTTTAATGATGCTAAATTAAATATTTTAATTATTTTACAATAAATTAAAATGAAACGATAATAAAATATGTTAATTGATTTCAAATAAAATGTTTTACCTACGAATTTTATTTATGGGTGAAGTTTTCTACGGAAATTTTCGTAGATAAATTATCTACGGAAAAATCCGTAGATAAGTTATCTACGGAAATTTCCGTAGATAACTAAATATTACCTACGGAAATAATTCCGTAGGTAATATTCCGTAGATAACTAAAAATTATCTACGGAAAAAATTCCGTTGATAATTTTCCGTAGATAACTAAGCATTATCTACGGAAAAAATTCCGTAGATAATATTCCGTAGATAATAATCTTTTTTCTTGTAGTGTTTATCATTGAAAAAATGCCATCATCGTTGTTCATTTGGGTTTTTTATTTTGGATTATTTGCATTTTTCATATTCATAATCATTGTTTGAGATTGTTTCCATTCAATCTATGTAATGGGAACGCTTATATGACATTTTTATTCTTGGGTTGCAGTAAGCATATCAAGAGGTTGTTATGCCACTTGTTACTAAATATGGGTAATATGTTCTAAAAATTTCTTGCTCGAATCTAACCTAGCTGGCGAGCGATCCTAGTTTGCGGCAGAGAACAAGACAGCAAACGAGCGTACCTTTGTTCGCTTCTTCTCCATCATGACGCTAGAGATACAACATACAAGGTAATTTCTTTTATTTCTTTTATTTAAGAACGCCCCTTTTGTCCCAAATAGTGGTGCCCTTTGTTTTGAAACTATAAATGATCATGACCTGCCTTTAAAAATAGTTTGACATTATTTTTTTTACACATACTCAAATATTTCAATGCGTTATACTAACCTACTTGCCATTAAAATCTGAAAACAAAAAGAGTCTATATTTTTAGCTAAATGATTCTTCGCTGATATGGTTTCAGGCGTAATGTGTGAGGTTGGGTGGCAATAATATATGTATCTTTTTTTGCTAATTTTTTAAGAGGGACCAGAGTCTCCAAGTTCTATTTTATATTTTAGCCCTGTTACGATGTTTGGTATTCAAACAGGGGAGCACATTCATGTAGCCAAGAATAATAAATATCACCACCACACTACTTCAAAAACTAGAAGATAATAAAAATGAAAAAGCAATTCTAATATCTAATTTTAGTGTTTAGATTTCATTAAAAATTGATTGCTGGAAAATGGCAGGGGAAGAAGCAATAGTAAATTGACTTTTAACGAAACAGTTTAAATTTTGTTTCTTGTTAATGTTATTTTAAAAAATTGATTTTTCTCAAATGAACTTATAATTGAGTTTTAATAGTATTATAGATAAGTAATTTGAGACTTGAAAATTGAAAAATATTCTCGCAGACTCTATAGGAACTTTAAAATAGTGTGAGTATATAGATTACAACATGGAAGAAGATGAAACTAGAGACTAGTCTAAAGTGACAAATTTTGTTTCTCTAAGCTGAAGAAAATTTAAATAACCATACTAGATATGATAGTTTTTCTATGATCATATCTATCTAAAGTGATGTAACACACTTTAGCCTACCTTAGATTTTGTTACTATTTACTTTCAAAGTCAAAGTCAAGTCTTTTTGCATACCCAGTGAAGTTAACGAATTACCTTAGCTTAGAATTAAAGGAATAATGGAGTATACTTTTTTTTTTCAAAAGCCATTTTGATATATTATCTTGATGATCAATTACTATTATAGTTGGTTTCATTCATGTTTTTCATGCTTTTCACAGGGTATTGTGAGAAAAAGTCAGGTTTTGTGTACCTCTCTCCATCTTTAATTGAGAACACGTTCAAGTACGGTTACAAACTCTTAGCCTCTGTTTGTTTCCGCGGAAAGACTATTGCTGCAGAAAGAAAAGAGGGGGTCACTTGTGTTTGTTTCGAAGGAAAAGCGAGGAAGGAAAAGCGAGGAAAAGCGGGAGAGACGTACGGAATGATCTTCGCTCATCAACGGAGAAAGGAGGGGAAATCTAGGGAAAGCCATGTCAGCTATGTGAAAAAGACCAACCTGCCCTCGGCTACGTGGAAGCATCTTTCTACTGTTGCTCTGCATGCATGCACAGAAAGGACCTTCATGAAAGGTCTCCAAGGACGTCGCTCTACACAGGCTGAAGAAGGTCAGAGAAGCTTTCCCCGTAGTTTCAACATGCTGCCCTCCCAGGTATGGTGGCCGAAGGCAACGAGGAAGGAGAAGCAAACCATGGCAGAACGGTCCATGACATGGCTGCCGGAATGGTCGAAGGTCGCCGGAGGAAGCCATTGGCTGCATAATCGATTATGTGACCCCATAATCGATTATGGGTGCCACATAATCGATTATGCAGCCAAGCATAATCGATTATGGAGCGGCTACATGCAGGGGGACGACGTCGGTTCCGGGGGTGGCGTGTCTCGTGATCCAGCGCCACCCTTTGCATCTCCCTTCCGACGCTGTTCCGACGTCATTGGGAACTCGACCTCGATTCAGGAGATGTTCAGGAGGGTGAGCGAGCAGTTCACGGCCATGTTTAGGAGGAAGGCTTTCTTGCATTGGTACACTGGGGAGGGCATGGAAGAGATGGAGTTCACGGAGGCAGAGAGCAACATGAATGATCTTGTTTCTGAGTACCAGCAGTACCAGGACGCCACTGCTGAAGATGACGGAGAGTACGAGGATGAGGAGGAAGATGATGTTGAAGGGGACCATATGTGAAGGGGCTCAATGTCAACATGCTTGTCTCTTACTTATGCTATGTCATGCGTAAGTGTGTTTGCTCCGCTCTATGATTTGATGATTGTAATTAGTGTATGTACGGTTTGCGGGATGATACTGTGATGAGCCTGGTTATGGTTAATGGTAGTGTGAGTGGAGGTTGGAGGGACATGTGATGCGGCACCTATATGTTTGTTCTCATATTTGCTTGCTTTTACTTTTTGTTCCATGTGGTATACTGGACCATGTTTCCTTAATATTTTGTTATTCTTATGCATGGCTTTTGTCTACATTGGATGCTTGAGATGTCTATTTTTTATTTTTTATATTCAGTAAAATATTTATATTTATAATATTTGTAAATAACTAAATTTCATAATATCTTTAACAAACTATCAATTACAATATTAATTACAATAATTATAAACCTCTTTTTACCCTAGGGGCAAAATAGTAATCTTACCAATTAATCAATTAAAAACAAAAATTTTAACTATCACATCAATCAATTCACTCATAAACTTTCACAAATTTTCTTTACACTTTCCACTCACTTTCCCTTAATCCAAACAACCTCACTTTCCACTCACTTTCTCTTCAAATCCCTCCTTTTCCAAGAAAGTATCACTTGTTGATCAGTTAATTGAGATGTTAATGATGGTTAAAAATCATTCATAAGTTACAGGGATTTAAAAATTGCAAGTACAAACAAGATATTAAAAACATAGTGTGGCGTTAACGAGGGTTTACAGCCCCTGGTAAATTATGGGGGTTACATAAACAACAGGTAATGTAACGACATTAACGGGCAGTTTAAAGCCCATAGTAAATTACAGGGGTTACACCAACAAGTGGAATTGATGATGGCGATAACGGGGGTTTACAACCCCTGGTAAAATATGAGGGTTTTGTAAACTGCAGATATTGACTATGTCGTTAACGAGGGTTAGAAAATCATGGGTATGTCATACATTTTCGGGGGTTGTCAAAAACTGCTGGTAAATCACTTGTCACGGATGCTTTCCTGACGAAAATCATAACCGCAGGAAATACATTTTTCGGAGGTTTCAACCGCAGGTAATGCCAAAAATAACCCACGCTAACTCTAAATTTTCTTGTAGTGTTACACTTATGTATATATTGTGATACATGTATCCAGATGATGTGAATATATTAATCCAAGGTAATGTTTGTTTTTCATTATTAAATATTGAGTTGTTAAATGTAGGAATCATGATAAGTGATTATATTAACCAAATAATGTTAATAGCAAAAAGTGAGAATCTTTGCACTAAAAAAAATTCAACACATCAACAATACGTGATTTTCTATATATATATATGAGGAGGGTTCAAACGACACCGGTGTAAGTTTTACTAAGTGTTACACCACTTAATAACTTTATATTAAATGTGAATTTTGAAAATTCAACCGTTAGATTGAAAGTTCATATCTCTTAGATTATATATGTCAAATTTTGTTAAAATTGAACAACAACTTGAAGGTAATCAAAGTGTTCATATTTTAGTATATTTTGAAATGTATATATTACGTCAATTTTGTTTTATGAGAATGAAGTATCAAATCATCTTAGATTAATATAAAATTTGATATATATGATTTAAGAGATATGAACTTTCAATCTAACGGTTAGATTTTCAAAATTCACATTTAATATAAAGTTATTGAGCGGTGTAACACTTAGTAAAACTTACACCGGTGTCGTTTGAACCCTCCTCTATCTCTATATATATATATATATAAATAAACGAAGTGAGTGGAGTAATTAAATTAAACAACATCATTATATATTTGATCAAAAACTTAGTAACTTTAGGAGCGTAGACTTTCGGATATTAGAATCTTGCCACTACCTTGTGCAAACAATAGTAAGATCTTCATTCGATAATTGATCATAATAATGTATACAGTATAATTAATTACTAAGAAAAGTTTTGCTTACGAAAAATTAACTTGATCAACCTTCGATCCATTCATAATAATTGGATAACTTGAGAGTTCAAATCTAAGGGTACTTGGCAGCAGAAAATGTGAAATATTTTACTATAAATCTATCTCCCAGGTATGGTCTTATTGAAAGAGGAGAAGCTAGCTCACTTCCTAAACAATTTTTTTTCATAAAAATTATACAAAATATTGCAACAGAAAAGACGCATTAACAAAGAAGTATTTTTTTTTCTTGTCCACCACAAAGTTTTTGTTTTTTTGTCAACTAAGGAGAGTTAATTTAAAGAAGTCATCCTTATAGTTTTCAGTTTTCAGTTTCCACTTACTTTGGGTCATGGCCCATACTCATGTGATATGTATTGTTTTGATTTAATATGTCACACTTTTTTATTGTTACGATTTTAGCTGTCCCTTAAATTATTTACGCATTGATTAGAGTCATGGAGGAGAATGAATGGAAAGAAAAATAAATATATTAAAATTTCTCCCTTACAGTTCTATTTACCTACCGAAATTGGGAGGATGAGGGATTTGGAAAAAGAAAAATTATTCAAATTTTGTATATTGTTACTGAATTGTCTTCGATTATTTTTTATAATTTTAAAAACTACACATACATGTGTTATGTGTAATAATAGAATATTTAAAGTCTGTTAGAGTCGATTTACTAATAAAAGGGTTAAAATAATATTTACAAAGTTTTAAACTCAAATTTAATATTGATTGTTGTAATTTCGATAGATAACAATAAATAATAATATATTTGCATAAATACATTTAATCAATTTAGCAAACAATGATCAATATTCTTTAATATATAAAATATGTTTTAAATTGATGAAAAATAATTTATATCGTAATATAACGTTATTTTTAACTACTAATGTTTTCTTTATAAAAAGTTGAAATTGAATTTAGAAATAAAAATGAAGATAGTAAATAAATTTAAAGGATTATTTTCATTGAAAAATAATACTTAAAAATATTAACCCTATTATTAAACATGCATGAATTTCTATCTTGTACAAGAGCAAGAGAGTTTGTGAGAATTTGTTTAACTTATTATCTAATTCAAATTTTATTTATCATAATTATTTATTAATTAAATATTAATTTTTTTAGATAAATTATCAATAAATAAAAATATTTTTTTTGTTATAATAAAAGTTATTTATTATAAATCTAAAATATAATGTATATGTTTGTAAAATATTTATGTATACTAATTTTAAATATAATTTATATATCTAAACATATTATTTATTTATATAATTTATTATAAATTTTAATCATACTTGATAAATATTCAGGTGCGTTGCATATGTTAAAATACTAGTTATAATTAAAAAGACAATTATTTTAATTTATATATAAGGAGAACTTTTCCTTAAAAAAATATAAAGAGAAGTTAAATATAATTGTCAAATATGTCAATATCTTTTATCTAATTTAAGAAATTATCTGACATATCTTATACTTTAGATTTTTTTTTTGTCAAATATTATTTTAATTTTGTCTTGTTAATTAATTGAGTTCTTTTAATTTTAGGTGTTTTTGATTTTCTTTTTGTTAGTTTTGAAATAAAGGGAAGAAGAAACTACTTCTAATGAACCTAACATTGGGAGCATTCACTCTAAGCAAAAGAAGATCATGTTTTGAGCAAGTTCATACTCACTCAAAGCAAGTTATTTGGACGCTTTGAGCAAGTGAACATCACGAGTCCAATTCGAAAAAAAAAACCTATTTAAAATCTTATAAAAATGAACTTTGGAGAGAATAAAAAAATTCTCAATATATTGTATATTTTAGAAAGACTTGAGAGAATAAAGAGAGTCATTCTTATACTCATGTAATTTCTTTGTGTTTTCATTTAATAAAATTTATTTGTTTAGTTAATCATTTTATTTTATACATAATTAATGCTTATTATGGATTGATCAACTCATGTATGATTTTATATAATTTTAACTGAGATAGAAAAATCCTTTTAGAATTATGACCTATGTAAAATGCTAATGATACTTATATATAGGAATATAATAAGTTTTATTAGTCAATTTTTTGTCTCTGAGTTAAATGTGAGTTGTTTAACAAAAATTAACAAAAAATTACAATTTTTTTTAAATAACCTATAATTTTTTCCTAAGAAATTAGGATTTAAATATAATTGTAGACTATCAAATTAACTATGTAATTTCTAATATTAAATGAAAATTTAAAAGATTTTACATAAAAAAAAATTAATGAATCAATATCTGATTGTAAATTCAAATTCTTCTCAATTTATTGCATACTTCTTATATTCACCAATTTACAAATTTATTACATTTTCACGTTAAACAACTTTTAATTTTTTTTTAGTTCATCAATTAAGTACTAAACTTTAATTAGACAATTATAATTCAAGTTCTTAAATTTATATGAAAATATCAATCATGTTCTTATTCTAAATATTATTTTTATGTAGAAAAAATGGTGGGAATACTTAACATTATTTATTTTTTAAAATCTACTCATCAAGTTCGAACAATTTTATGATTAGAACATACATTATAATAAATTAGTGAGTGAAAAGACATTATGTGCTTTTATTTAACTACTCACATCAATAAAATATTATATATATACACTAAAAGACTTTAATGATCTTTCACAATATTATTTAATAATTTTTATTTTTATTTGAAAGGTGAAAATTATCTTAAATACAATATACCCACAAATAAAAAATTTCTTTATATATGAATATTGATAAAAAAAAAAGAAAAAGAATTAAATGTGTTTATTATCTCTTAATCCAATGACATTCAATGTTCATTAATGAAGCCCCTAATTAACGGGGCATTTGGTGATTTAATAAATAATAGGTCACGGAACTTGATGGACCCATAAAAAATGACTTTATAGTAACAAAAGGAAAACATATACTAATTGAATTGACTAATGTTAAGGAGAGTGGAAAAGTAATGGAAAAGGCCAAAATGTTTGCTGTCAGTCTCACCAAACTAACAGTTCCTAGATTTCTACATCGTATATCATCAAAACAACGCGGGATCTTTAAAGCCGTCAACTGTTTCAATATATTTCTACGTTGTATATCATCGAAACCACGCGGATCGATCTTAAAGCCTTTAACTGTTTCAATATAGCTGTAGTATTTATTTTTAAATACAAAATTTAGTTACATTAATGAATTATATATGGTGACCAAAACTTTTAAGTCGTGTGGGCAACATTTATATATAAATTAATATTTTAATTATGTAATATAGATGATAATTTCTTTTTTATATAATTAAAATTTAAAAATACTTTTCATATTTTAATTATATTATAATTAAAATTCTTAATAAAAATATATTTAAATATAAAAAATTAAAATTTAGAATTTATAATCGATAATTTCAGTTTTAATAATAAAAAAATTAATTTTTTGATATTATCTTAAAAAACTCCCACTTAGGAGATATACATTCATCTTGTTCAGCTTTACCATTATATTTAATGAAAGTTTTGACAAAGATAAATACATTTCAAATGAGAAGTTTATGGTAACAAAAGTGTCAAATGAGTGAAGTGATGAGATAACTTGGAGGAAGGAGTATTAAGTTCTGTGAAAACAAAAAAGAAAGAGAAGCCAAATTTTTCGTATGTTATCCATGTAACCAAAAAAAGACAAGATTTATATATAGTCTTTTTTTTGTTGTCTGCAAATACAATGGCTTCTTGAGTGTTTTGATGATCATTAATTGTTTTGAGTCTTTGGACACATTGCATAATGAATTCAAATAAACATACAGGCACCATGTACAAGAAAGAGATGAGGCTATAGGTTTAAAAAACATCAAAAGAACAATATAACAAGAGAGATGGAGAAACTACCTCATGTTGACTAGAAATATATATAGAGAAATCGTAGGCTCAATTCATACTTATATAGTAGGAAAATCAATGCCTTAAGGGGTTAGTCGATCGGTTTGATTATCTTTTTCTTGGGACATCTTAGAACTAGAGTATGAGGATTTAAAAATTAGACCGGAAAAAAAATTATAAATACATTAATTAAATCTGGACACTTATAATGAATTTTTATATTTGTTATTACTTATTAATGTAAAAATAATTATATTATATAATTAATTACTGGATTATTTGTCATCGTATAATTTTGAAATGTCTGCCTATCATAGGAGCTACAGTAGTATTTAATATCAAACTCCAATAATATCATAAAAAATCTAAATTTATTTATTTTTGTGAGTTTAAACTTTGTTGGGCCTACAATGACAAGTGCATGTTACCAAATTAGGATCTCATGGATTTAATAAATTATTGAAATTGATGCAACATGTTATTTCTGAATTTACAATTATTTTTAAAAAATACAAGTTTTTTGGCAAGAGACTAGTGGTATTTTTTTATGGAAGAAATTTTTGCTTTGAATTAGGTAGAAGATTATGAATGATGAAGTTTTTCTTTCAAATATTTAATTCAATTCATACCTAAGAGTCAAATTTGAACTATTTCATTAAGCTGTAATAACCCCACGTTACTTGATGCATGGACTCAGTGATAAGGGAAATTTTTTAAAACAATTTTTTTTATAGTTATATGTGACGTTAATTTTAAATTTAATTCCCACACAAAATTTTTTTCAGCTTAGTCCTTATACATAAAATCGTTTTCAAGTTGTTCCCTACTATAAATATTGTGACAGCACCTCGTCCATTTGTCCTATGTGGTTTTTGAGTTTTTTTTTCTGTTTTTTTTTTTTTGGGAAATGTTGTTATTCAGTTACGATGTGATGATACCCATGTAATTTTTTTATCAGCGAAATACCAAAAAACATAATATTTAACTAAAAGTATAAGAGATATCTTATATACTTTTTTGCAACATAAACTTCTCAACATAAACAGTAAGACTTCAATTCATGCATGCACACTGATTTAGATTGATACATACTACTGCAAAAACATTAATGGCCTACTTAAATATAACTAAGACCCAGATCTGAGTGTATACGATTCATGATCTTTTCTTCAAAATGCACCAACTTTCCGAGGATAAACCATATAAATATAAATGGATCAAATGACCAACATATAAATAAACATTGATCCAACACCTCTCTTGTTTTTCTACTAATATAATTATTTAATTATTTTATATATATATATATATATATATATATATATATATATATATATTTAATGAGTTACTTTCTTATAATATTTTTAATTAATTAAAAGGAATTTATAAAATATTTTAGAGAATTTTAATAATTATGAGTATTTTAATTAAATAATAAATATTTATGAAAATTATTTTGTATAATATTTATTAGAGATATATATTTTCATGATATTTTGTTATAATAAGTATTTAGAGAAAAATATGTATTCTTATTATAATTGTTTATATATTTTATTTTAATTATAATTATGTTGGAAGAAATAGATTTATTTTATATATTATATATTTGTTAATTGTTAATTATTTTATTTTGTTATAATTATTTAGGTTAGAAGAAATATATTTATTTAATATATTATTTATTTATAAGTTTTAATATTTGAGAGAAAGAAAAAGATAATTATAGTTAAAGTATTTTTACTAAAGAATTATGTATGTGTTAAGTTTCTAAAAAAAGGTTTCAATAATTTTTTTATTTTTATGCTTTTTATTTTTTATCGATCTAAAGAATGGAAAGGAAAATCTACGTACTTCATCAAGTGTTCATCTAAAGGGAAGTGACTAATCTTACTCTAGGGCATGAAATAATTGTTGGATAATAAGGTTGGCTCCCAACTTTGTATTCGTTGTATGAAAGGAAACCCTATTATTTTTTGTTGATGATTTATATATTATCTGTTCCATGACTCTTTAACTCCTATTGACATTAATTGTAATTTTTTATAATTAATTTGGTTTGATGAACCTTCTTGATATGATTTGAATTGTCCATGGTTTTTTGTGGGAACCCTTTGGGAATGCATTTGGGTAATTGTATGAAGGGGTGTTATGAGATTGCAATTATATGAAATTCAGATTGAATTTGAGTAATTGATTATATGATAGAGTAATATTAGACTTTAATTTATGTTTTTACTGATTGGAATAAGAGAAAAAAGTTTGGATGTTGAACCAAGTTATGAAAATTCTACTAAGAACATACCTTGCTATTTATGTGGTTTCCCTATGTGTGATTAATAAAATTGAGTTCTGATTGTTCAGTTAGAAATTACACATTTGGGATTGCAGTTTAAACTTAAGAATCATATAAAAATGTTAAGAAATGACCGAGTTATGTAAGTTAAAAGATGAACATCATATTCTATCACGAAATGTTATATACGTATGTTGTAATCCTTTCGAATAGACTTAAATGACATAATTAGGTTTTGTAATCTATATAAAAGTTATAGCCTTGAATGTTAAAATTCAAATTTCATTGGAATCACTTAAAAAGAGGGTCTAGAACTCAGATTATGATTAAATTATAAAGCCGAGGTCAATATGTCAAGTTTAGACTAAAACATTGCAGTTTTGTATTTTTTTAAAATAATAGATGACATAATTAACTCTTAGCGTCAACATAGAAATTGAATATAATTGTCTTATCTTTCTAATAAAATTAAGATCAACTTTATATCATATATATAGATCCAGATAGGACGTTTGGATCACACAATACCTTATAAAGTTAAATTGTGGAAATTTAGTTTGTGAATGAAGATGATGAATAACTTTACCATTTAAGTGTTTGATCTTATGAATGATTTGAGGTACTTATATCAATGTTTAGGAAGGTTTCATTATGGTAGAAAACAATTATTAATAGGTTATGATGTAAATTGATTGTTAATGACTTGAGATGTTTTAATGATAACAATGTCTAAGGACTTCATATGTGATAGTTATAAAGTTGCTAGACTAGTTAAGGTATTGATTTAAGTTCTTAATAACATTGATTTCAATGACTATGGTTGAGATGTTAACATATGATTAAACAATCTCATAATGATTCTTACTTGAGGTGTATTGGAGGATGTTGTGTAATCATTGTATTACTTAATAACTAGTTGTAGCGTGTGAGTATGCATTGATATGACATATTGTGAGCTATGTATGAATTGATTGATATGCTTTGATATTGATGCATTTGATATGTATGGATCTTGTAAAGGTCATATGATGAGAAGTCTAAGCGAGGTTTTAGCCATGATATGATATGATAAGATGTGTTATGTGTCATGTTATAAGACCATGTGAATGTAATGCATAGAGTCTATTTGACATGCATCATATGCATGAAATATTTAAAGGGCACAATATAAAATACACTGTCAGGGAAGGTCCCTTATGTAAAATTTTGGGAATCAACCTTGAAAATAGCTCGGTTTGGAAGTCCTAACTAGTCCTGCCCTCATGAGCATGAGTGTATCTCAAGCGAATTAGCTATCCCAACCAAACTCTAGTAGTATATCCTTCTAATAAGAGTGTGTAGAGGGTGTGATCCAACATGTATTCCTAGACTATTTTACGTGTATTACTAACAACAATGCATAAGTGTGATATATGATGTTTTTACTGACGCCACATGCATGATAACATGTAATCCGTGTCCATTGCATAATGCATCTTAATGTTATGTGGTATTTAGTTGTTATATTGTGAATGAATGAAATATGTTATATGATCAATACCTTTATGTTGTGTTGATATATGTCTTGTTTGTGTTTGACTACTTGACTACATCTTACACAATGAGTCAGAGTGAGATGTTTCTCACTTTCTTTATTTTGTGTTTCTCTTCTTGTATGTTTTGCATGTGATCTTTAGCATGATGTTGATGATGTTAGTGACGAGACTTAGTCCTCATAGAAGGGTTATACTTTAATATGACACATGACATCGAAGAATTAGTTAGGACTAGTTAGGATTTAATTTGAATAGTTTAATTTTAACTCCTTTGTAATTTAATATTTTTACTAAGTCTAGTTTATGTTAAATGTTATTCTCTCTACATGTATGATTTTGAATTTATCTATTATATTTGAGATTATTCAGTTTTTTTGATATATTATATGTTATGACATGTGAGATAGAAGATGTCACATCTTCAAGAATGATATATAGCTTGCATTTAACTAATTGTGTTATATTAAACATTGTATTATTTTATGCAGTTAATATACTGTTTTTTAATATTATTCCAATATGAAAAAGTTTCAAACACTAGTACAAAAGAGGTATTTCACGTCGAATATTTTGAGCTTTTTACGTCAGAAAAAATATCGACGTAAATGCGGGAGACGTAAATTTACGTCGGCCTTGTAAAACCGATATAAATTTACGTCGGACATTAGAAAAATTCGACGTAAAAAAGTAGTAAAAAAAACATAAGAATGCAAGCAGAACAGCCCGTTCTGCTTGGAGAACGGGCCGTTCTGTTTGGACAATCGGCCGTTCTGCTTGGAGAACGGGCCATTCTACAAGCAGAACAGGCCGTTCTGCTTCGTAGAACAACCCAAAAGAAAAGGCCAACGACCTATACAAATAGAACAACCAAAAAATCGAATAGAACAGATAGCTACAATAGCAACGCAAAGCAAAAAAATGTTAACGAAATCTTGATTCATACATGATGAGCTGCAACAATGTGCGAATGAGTAACAAAGAGTTCACTCCTCTACAAAAGACAAAAAAACGAGTCAGTAACAAAGGAGAGGGAGAGGGTTTACAGAGAAAAAAACGAAAAGTGATGAAGAGTGAATGCGCGCGGTGTACCTCGCACTCACTTATTCAATTTCGCGTCCTTTTTTTTACGTCGGAGCTGGTAGGGTTCGACGTAAAATGTCAAATCTACGTCGGACAAAACATACATCCGACGTAGATTTGACTTTTTACGTCAGACCATACCAGGTCCGACGTAAAAAAGTTTGCAAAAATTACGAAAATGCCATCGCGTCTTTTTTACGTTAGATTTTCGTATTTCTGACGTTAAAGAGGTGACGTAATATACTAATTTTCCACTAGTGAAATTAATCGGTCTCCATACTTAAGTCGTTTTGAATATCCACTTCCATATACCATGATTGTACTTCTTCACGGGGGAACAAGAATGCAAAAATAAGAGAAGAGTTATGCATGTGAACATGCTGGAAGAGGGACACATGAGATTAAAATGAAGGAACACAAATCCAAAATGAGTCAAAACGTTGTAGAGGTTGGTGACTTGAAATTATTCGTGATGAGTGAAGTTGTTGAGGGTAGGGGTCGAGAGGAAGAGGAGAAACATGACGCAAAAGTCCAACCCTTAGAAAATGAATTCTGGACCACCCAACCATGTGTACACTTCACTATGTCTTTCTTTAACTTTTGGACGTTAGCTACAAATTGCACTTCACTTTGTCTTTGTTTTGGTTGAGATGAATAGGATGAAGTCTTGCATCTCACGTATAGATTCTAAACTTTTACTCGTCTCTTTAATAAAGTAAATGCAACTTTTTTTTTTTGGTGAATACTTGTTTGAGAGAGGTTTTCTCTTCTTTGAGTCTAGGTGTTACTCTCTCTCCCTATTTCTTTTTTTTGTTAAAAAAAGCAATGGAGATTAAAAGTTTCTTTGGATAAAAATTAGATGTGCTTTTTGAGAGTTTCTTTATTAAAATATATATATATATATTTAGTAAAGAAGTATTAAAAATTTCTTCTAAACTTATATTTAAACAAACTCTATTTTTTTTTGTGGGACCAGATAAAATAAACATCATATACATGCACCAAATTAAATTTTAATTTGATGTCTTTTAGAATTTACTTTACTTAAATAATGCTTTAGGGTAATATACAATATTTATATAGATATAATTTGAATAAAAATATCTGTTATAAAATGTTTTTATTTTTTAAGTTTTATATTTAAATTATATATAATGTAAATATATATTTTATTGAAATCTTACCTTGATTATCGTCCAACCTAATCTTGGACCGAATGATTGGGACAGGTTAGTTCTCAAGTTTGCAAGAACAATTAATGTTTTTAAACACTATATTTTTATTAACAAATCATTAATCAGAGTGATATTGGATTCGATCTTCTTAAGTAAGATCTTGAATTCGAATTTTGTATACAAAAAGGATATTGTTAGGAGGAAAAGTCCTACCGAAGATGATCAACTAGATTCTTCAACAAACATTAGTCATTGATAAAATTTGTAGATACTTCATACTAATAACATGGTTGAAAAAATATTATACTTTTTGAATAGTTCTTTTTATTGGTATAATAAATACACTATATTTTGAATTTTCTTATGTATTTATTTTAATATATTTTATTATTATTTGGAATTCAACCAAATTATATCCCATCAATGCTAGTCTTAAAAATTAATAAGAATAACATTTGTAATAATTAAATTGTCCAAAACATTATTTAATTCGTTTTTTATACATTATTTATTATTTCATAAAATTTATATAAATTTTACTAAAATAATTAAGCCCTCTTTCATTTTAATATCCACATGGTTTTATCTTATAGTAGTAGTAATAAAAATTATATTACTAGCATTTTTACCCTCGTCCTAACCATATGCTTGAATCGAACAAAGTTGCTTATTAGTTGTGAAAAAAGGTAAAAGAAAAACTAATACAATAAGGAAAGTACTCATATTAACTAAATAAAATATTATTATTATTTTAAAATTTGTTTTACTTAAAAAATTTAAAATATAATTAAATGGGTCGGAAAAAATAAAGTAAAATTGTGATGATTCAATGAATAAACATAATTTTTAATTAGGTATAAAATAAATAAATAAATTATGTAAAAATATTTATAGTAACAAATTTAACAAAGAAATTTTTTTATTATAATATTTTGAATAAAAATATTTACAATTTTAATGTATTAAGAAAGTTATAAACCAAAACCCAATGGTTGAAAACCCAAATTTGACATTAAAAAAAATAGTCAAGCAACTGATTCAAATAAATTAAAGAAGAGGTGTGAAAGATGAATGAATAGAGCGAGAAAAAGATAAGAGAAGGTAGAAGTAGCCTAGTCCCACTCTCCGTAAATACTAAATAGTAAATACCAATGCACCCCAACCTGTCACCAGCCTGTAAAAGTAAAACGGAAGCACCCATAATATTTATTATTTAATTTTAAAAACAAAATAAATATCCGACGTGGCAATCACAACCGAAGACACCTCGTCCAACGTTATATATATATCGCTCATCTCTCAACACCGTGTCTCCAAGGTAACAAAACAAATTACATGGGCAATTGCATTCAGACATCCTCCCAAACGACGACGTACGCCACCGCCAAAGTCGTCGTTCACGACGGAAGGCTCGAGGAGTTTTCCTACCCCGTCAAGGTCTCCTATCTCCTGCAGCTCTACCCAGCGTGCTTCATATGCGACTCCGACGAGATGGGCTACGACGACGTCGTTTCCGCCGTTCACGAGGACCACGAGCTCCGCCTCGGCCAGCTCTACTTCGCCCTCCCCCTCACCCGCCTCAAGCGCCACCTCCCGCCGCACGAGATGGCCGCGCTCGCCGTCACCGCCACCTCCGCCCTCGCCCAATGCGCCCCCCGCCGCAAACAGATTCTTCTCCTCTCCGCCCACGGGAATGCCAAGCCCGGCCGCCGTGTGGCGCCCCACGCCGTCACCAGCAAAACTGCCGTCAGGGGGAGGGGCAAGTTCACCGCCACGTTGAGTTCCATACCCGAGCAGGGGTAGTTTTGGAACATTAAATTCAAATATGAGCTTTTGCTTTTCTATTCTTCTTGTATATATACTCCCCCAAAGGGGGAAAAAAAAAACTATAATACTATTAATTTTTCAACATTTCAGGCCTCTTTCATTAACAACAACAATGGAACTTATGCATCTCTACGTAGTACGTACGCTGCTTTTCGATCACTAAACAACTTTACCATATCTTACGTCAAAATACGTAACTCAATTCTTGTACTAACTTTATTTATTTCGAACAAAAGTACTCATCATATTTATCGAGTTCTTCTTTTTCACATTTTTTCTTCTTTTCATGTTTTCACCTTAACCACCACATGTGTGCATTTACAATTTATGTTACTTTGTGGAATGCAGCTCCCACCAATTGAGATTTCTGCACAAATTTTCTTCATAAATACTCAAATCTTACTTTTTCACACATTTTCAAGAAAGAGATTCATTAAATGTGAAGATCGCAAAATTTTGTAACTTCGATTAAATTTGAATCAATAATAAAAATGTATTGAAAAAATTAACGGACTGAAAATAGTGTGTTGAAGAGTTATTTTATCAGCATTTCTCACTTTTTATTTTTAATTTTGTATAAAACTTTTTATTATTATTAATTAATGAATTAGTTTTTCATTTCCAGGCTTAAAATTCAGTATATTGTTAATTCTATCCCGATGGGTTGTCATTTGGAGGTAGTTGTTTTTTTTGTTTGTCCTTTAAGAGGAATTGAAGAATGAAAAAAGATATTAGAACACCTAAAAGTTCTATGCATCTTCAAATAGACAGAAGAAAAGAAAAGAAAAAAAAGAAGAAGAAATAATTGATATGATTGATGATATGTTAAAAGAATGATTTGAATCTTTTTATGTGATATTTTTATTTAATAAAGCCTCAATCTTAATTAAAAATAAGGAAGAGAGGATTTAATTATATGTGAAATTTTTTTTCATGGTAAAAATTTACAAAAAATATTGTAAAAATTTTATTTTGTTTATTGCAGATTTTCTTGCAAAAATAAATTCACAAGTAAAATTTAGTAAATGGTAAAAAAAATTCGCAAGTAACTTTTCCTGCGGATTTTCCTACTAATTTTAATTCGCAGGAAAAATCCAAAAAATATTTAAATTTATAAGTTTAATATTTTAAAAAACTTTAAGTCCCACATCGATTGAAAGTAAAACAATTAAAGAGTATATAAGTTAGAGCAACACTTACCTTACAAGTTGATTTGTATGGTTAAGTGTTAGGCTTATAATCTACTATCCTAGAGTTTAAAAGATTATATATCACATGTTAGAAGCGTGGAAACAAATGTTTCAGATGAATTCATTGTGAGCATTTGAAAGTTGAAGAATTATTTATAGAATTTGTAGTAATTTCTTTAATTTTTTCGTAAAAAATATTCCTGCAGAATTTCTTGCAAAAAAATTCGTAGGAAACTTTCCTACGAATTTTTTCGCAAGAAATTTCGTAGGAAAATTTCTTGCAAATTTTAAAATTCGCAAAAACATATTATCCACAAAGGTATTACCTGCATATGAATAATGTTTGCTGCAAATTTTAATACAAAATTCGCAGGAAAAGTCGCATATAATAAGAGAAATTCTAGTAGTGATTACTTAATAAATTTACTTATAATTTTTTAAAAAATAAGCCGATAATATTACTTATAAAGAGGAAAGTTTGATATACAATATAACATATTATTAAATTATTTTCTTTAATTTCTCTTATCATTCAAGTTTTTTTCATTTTTCTTTCTTTCCCTTTATATATATATATATATATATATATATAATTTTTTTATTTTCTCTTATTCGTGATTGCTTATGCTCTACTAAAATCTTAAAATTAAATTAAAAAACATCTATTTGTTAGTGCTACCATTGAATTTTTTATTCTTCTACTACATTAAATTGAGAATTGGTGAATGTTTAAAAATAAATGATTAGGTACTATATTATTTCATCTTATTATCATTTACTCATTAAAAATTCATAATTTGAATTGTAAATTATAATTCAATTATTTTTGTTTATACTTGTCTAATTATTTGGGTTTGAACAAGTTGCATAGAAAACAAAATTTTGATAATCTAAAATACAATAGAAATAAACAAATTAAAATTGATATCGATTTCAAAAGGATGCTCTTGATAAATATTATTTAAAACATTCTATAATTTTTTTTCGAAATGATACAAATCTAGATAATGTAGACTCTAAAACTAAAAATTTTGAGAATGAAGAACTATATAAAAATAATAAAAATTATGATATTTTAGTTAAAAATAATGAAAATGAAGATGATTATCATGATAAAATTAAATATTTTAATAATAAAAATTAACATGTCCTTGTTGGACAATCTAATTATTATTGTTTATTAGATATTTATAATCTAATAAAATAAAATAATCTTAAAAGTGATTTCTAAGATAAATTACTAAAAAAAATGATACTGTCCATTGTTATAACAGTCTTAAGAATACTTTTAATATCTTAATTAATGTTTTTTTTTCAATAAAAATATAAAAACAATACTTAAAAAATTGAAGGTGTCAATTTTTCTTCTTCTTTCACTTAGAGTCTTAAAAACTCAGACACTAATCATATTTCTTATTTTTTTTATTCATCTCTCTCTATTACTCAAATCTTTGGTGTGGTCTTCCAAATTAAAAATGGGATATCGCAATGTTTAGCGAGAAGCTGCCTTAATTGTCCCCACCTGGCTCGGTACAATATGTAAAAATGGATAAACCTCACACGTAAAATGTATTAAGAATTAAACAACATATATCATCAACAGAAACCCAAGAATGATGGCAAATTAATATTGGGTCGGTTACACGTAATAGATATTAATTAACTAATTACACAGTGAAACCTACACATCTACATATATAGAATAGGATGATGAACAAGGGCTTATCCTCAACACATTTGTCAAGGACAGAAATGCCGGTGACAAGGAAATCTGCACAGAAGACGCTCTTTCCTTGTTTTTGGACTTTTCTTATCATCCAATACATGCATGCGCGAGTTGAGTGACAGTACTAGCTACTGTATTCGGTGACAAAAAGTACAAGAGATTTCCTGCAACTTAAAGAATAATAATAGTCTAGTTGGGCGTGTGACATGGACGTGATATAGAGACCAAAAGGTTAAGGTTAATTAAGTTTAAGGGTATGGTAAATTAAAAATGGAGAAGGAAAATGAGAGTGAGTGATATAAGGCACAATTTGGTTTATACACGGCTTGTTATTAAACGCAAGAAAACGAGTGAGAAGGCGCGGGGTGGTTATTGTTTCTGTAATGTTGCCTTTAGATGGAGTCGCTGTCTGTGACGGAATTCCTAATACAGCTGTATAGTATATATAACAAGCTTATATAGTATCGGGGTACGCAATGATGATAATAATAATAATAATAAAATATATATATAGTAATGAATGTTGCGTTTGCGTATGGTTGAGGTTGAGGTTGAGGGTGGCCTAGGGTGAAACTGAATACTGGACCCGTTTGTTAGTTGGCTGAGTAATTAGGGTTAGAGGGTAGAATTTGCAGTGCACCAAGACAACTAGACAAGGAATTGCACAAAGCATGGGAATGATGTTCATGCATATATGATCCAAGGTGATGCACAGGACGAAATTGTAGGTACTTGTTGAAGCGTGTTCAAGACATGAAAATGACCTATGTGACGACTCACTATGTATTGTACTTTTTGACCTGATTCCAAGCTGTTTGCGCCTGCCGTTTTCCTTTCGGCCATTTAGTGGAGAAGGACTTGCTAGCGTGCCGCGCATCATACACTCAAAACCAAGAGTAAATTTAAGATATGTAATATACATAAGTAATTTTTATGTTATAAGTTAATTTTGTAAGATTAAATTTAATTCTTATTCTATATTTTTAACATGATATCAGAACTTACTTATAAGAATTTATGCATGATCTTTTAACAGAGGTGGAGGAAGGTGATCAGAGACAAAAGGAAAAATAGAAAAATAGAGAGAGAAAGTGATATATATTATGCGTAATGTAATGAAGAAGATAGAGAAAAAAATGGAATTAGGAGTTATAAGAGGATATATGTATGTATATCATTACTCTCATCTCAAGTGACGATACAATTAAAATCAAAATATAGAAATAAAATAATGTAAAGTGATATAAATGATTGTTACAAAGTCGTCTATCTAGACATTCATTTTGGATCATGTTGACTAATTATATAATATAGAATGAAAAATTACCATTATTTAGATAATTAAGTTTATTTTTAGGGATGAATTAGACCAAACTCTACTATTCTGGTTAAATAGGTGAATGGAAAATATATAAGGAAGAAAAGAAGTTTTTTTTGATTTTTTTTTTCTAAAAGTTATTTATATTCTTATCTTTTTTCTTTATATTTTCTCTCTAATAAAAAAAACATTGTTATTGGTGTTTTGTTTTCTCTATTTCCTTACTTTTATCCAAACATATATCATCAATAATCGGAATATCTACACTTAAATCCATTAGTTTTCCTTATGTTCATATATTTAAAAAAAAAAACAATAGAAAAACTAATTTGAAAAATAGCATTACTTTTGTATTTAGTATGACGCGTTTTGTGCATGGGTAATGAATGCCGTGGGTGGTGAACTGGTGCTATAGGGCCATTCAACTTTATCAAGTATTCTGAAAGATAAAAAAATTAGTTATGCACATTTAATGTCCTTTTTCACATTGCGTTCGGACAATACTATAACATATACAGCTGAAAGAAATTTTAAATACGAATTTTCTTTTAAGCCTGATGCCAGTAAACCCCATATATAGATTAATATTTGATGCGATTATCTTCAAAGAAAATAAAAATACCAGCTAGTATGAACGTATATCTAAGGTCAAACTTGCACAATTTGAATATAATGTATGATCGATGTGTAAGTTACACAATTTAAAAAGCCAAATGAAACACGCGTTTGATAAAAAAATAAAAAAAAAATTGCATAAGCAGTAAAAAAGCGATATGATAATTGACGTCAACGAAGGGAACCCATTAATGAAAATGAATATATATAGCGTTCGAATATATAAGAATAACTTTTATCTTTATATACATATATAGGCACACACTATCCTATGTCTTTCTCTCTGTCAACGAACTAATTATTTCAAGTTCAACACGATACATAAGATTGGACCTTTCAGAAAAGAAAGGAAACATGATATGAATGTATGTGTATTACTAGTTGTATTGGTTTTAACGTTCATTATGAAGGAAAGCCAGCTGGAGGAGAGGAATCCGATGCTGATATCTCAGATAATTAAAATGACTTTTGCATACATTTAGTGCTATCCATCGTTAGGTTTAACTTTTTCGATCTTCAAAAGTGTGTTTCCTCAACTTGAAAGAATGGGAAAAGGGAAATTACATTTTGTTTTATTACCATGAAGTTCGAAGGCTCCTCTAGAAAGGAAATAATTTTCCTATGTTGCAAAAATGAATGAGGAAGAAAAAACACAATTGTTTTAATAATTTATATATCAATTTTAAAACTAATGGTATGAATATCGAAACCAAATTGTCATTGAACATTTTTGGAATGGCATATATAGTGGCAACAACACAATATGTAGTTACGTGACGTTACTTGTCCACTTGATCACCAACAAGTGGGAAAGGCAATTTCTCTATCAAGGCGAACATTTTTATAATTAAAAGGTACCTCTCTTTCTTTTGTGGTCCTCACTAGTCACTCACTCACTCCACAACCTCCCATCTTTTTCGGGTTAATTCAATTTGTTTTATTCGGTGTGAAATTTCGGAGAAACTTATCTACCTCAATATGGTAGAAAGTATATTGATAAAATTACTTCCAATGAACTTTTTATTTTTGGGTAAATCATTACTTCCAATGAACATAAACATCATTTATTAATAATTATTAGTTTTCTGAATTATATAAATATTTTTTAATATATATATGTGGTAAAATATCATCACAATTAAACAATAATGAAATCACTTATTTTAAAAAAGATAACTTTTGAAATAAAAATATTTTTATTACAAGTAAAAGTAGACTAAATTAAGTTAAATATTTACGGAGCTTAAGTTTCACTTGTTTCTCAAATCAAATGTTGAGTTTGATTCATTAACTGTAAGATTTTTGTTTTTAAAATCATGAATTACTATTTTTAAAAGTTTGCCTAACCTAAAAGTTTACTTAAAAGTCTAATTGTTATAATAAAACATATTAAATATGGTTATAAACGTGTATTAAGTAAGGTTGCTAATGTTTAATTATTTAAGGAAGAGAAAACCAAAAAAAAAATTAATTAGTAAAACTTTCAAGATGTATAACACGTGCAAGAAATTCGATATATATATATATATATATATATATATATATATATATATATATATATATATATATATATGAATAAAAAATATATATAATTGAATTGTGTGCAAGAGGTACGGACTACAATGATATATGTTGAGAACTAGTCGAATAATACTTCGAATCTTGATACAATTGGGTTCGGTTTGCATCAAAGTAGTTGATAACTTTGTGCTAATAATCAATTTCTTTGTTGACAGAATGCCAACTTTGGCTACTAAATGAAAGTAGTATATTACTTTTCAAGGTACAGTCAATTACACTTGCAAAATAAAATCCAAACATGCTAGAAGAGTAGTGGTCAATTACCAACAAAGGGATAATCAATTACATTCTAACAAACATATGTAAGATCCACTTTTTTCATAATTAAAGCTCTTAAACATCAAAATAATAATCATACACATGCACCAAAGCATCACAACAACATTAGTCACCTAGAATCATCAAACTATGCAAGATTCATCAATTGTGCCAACTTTTTACCTATAATGAAAGATAGTTTCTTTAACTAATGATTTTGGTAATGCACTTGTTAAATGTTTGTAGGTCTATATAAATTCAATGATGCAATTACTATTTTGAACATCAATATTGTAACATCCTATTTCTTTTTTTCTTTTTCTAATGAAAATTAGGAGGAAAAAAATATACTTCATAGTTCTGTGAAAATAAAAAATAGGTAATTAATGGTGAGAACAATTATTTTTTATATACACATCTTGTTCCTGTATTTTTTTTTTCTTCAATAAAGATAGGAAAGATATTTTTTTCTGTTTCATATGTAAGAGATACATTATTGCGAGAAAATTGGAATTTAAGATAAGGGTATAAATGTCTTTAAAAAAAGACATTAAAAAAATATTTGTTCATATATTGTTATAGATAAATATAGTATATTATAATAATTGTAATAATTGATTTATTTTAATTGGATTAAATTAATTAATTTGGTTTTTTAAATAAGTAAAAAGAGGCTTTAAGAAAAAAATTTATATAAAACACTACAAGGAAAATGATGAATTGTGACGGTTATCCTGAAATTGTCACTGCTTTGATATTGCAATTCTTCATACGACGGTTTCTCTCAACCGTCGCAAAAATTTTTAACATTGCGACGGTTTCTCCCAAAACCGTCGCAAAATTTTCCAACACTACGACGGTTTCTTCTAACCGTCGCAAAATTTTTCAACATTGCGACAGTTTCTCTCAAAACCATCACAAAATTTTCAAACATTGGGACGGTTTCTCCCAACCGTCACAAAATTTTCCAACATTGCGACGGTTCCTCCCAACCGTCGCAATCTACAAGACAAAAATTGAAATAAAAATTCACACAAAGTCATACACACTCCAAATTTATATAATTTTACTTTCAATAAAAATAGAAAAATAAAATCATAATGACATGTAATTACATTTAGGAATGTTAAAAAGGAAAAAATACTTTAATATACTATATTAATTTTATTTCTTTATCTTTTAAATTATTTTAGAATAAAAAAGTTTTATGTTAATCCTAGGAAGCTAAAAATTAAAATATATATATATATATATATATATATATATATATATTACATTTTTTTATGTGTTAGTGAAATTAATAATACATCTTAATTGTGGATTAAATCGAGAATATTGAAAAACTAATAATTAATTTATGAAATTTATTATTTTAATGGTTAATTAAATATGAGATATTTGATAAATTTAATTATCTTTTCAAATATTAACTTAAAAATCACTCTAGTTTGAATATAATACACACACACACACATATATGTAACCCCTATTTAATTAGAATTTAAAAGTTATTTTTAGTACAAACTAAATATTATTTTGTTCAAAAATTACGGTGAAATTTGATAAAGTTTAGAATTAAAAATACATTTAATAGTAGATTAGACCAAAAGTAATATTTTTCTTTTGGAAGTACTATATTATCTTAATAAACTTATATTTTATTAACAATTTTATATATTTTTTGTTTAATATGAGATACACAATTATCATAAAAAAAATTATATATATATATATATATATATATATATATAGAGAGAGAGAGAGAGAGAGAGAGAGAGAGGAGGAGGAATCAAATGACTCACAAAGTAACTCTTAATAAAGTTACTCCGCTCAGTAACTCATGGTGTAAGTTGAATTTTATCGATCCAATTATTAAATTAAAAGTTATTAAATTTTAATAATAATTAATATAGAAAAAATTGATTAGAAAATAAAACAAGGATAAATACATTTTTTGAATTTTATATCTTAGATTTAAGATGAATAAATAAATTAAGTTAATTAATAATTTATTTAAAATATTGAAATTTAATTTATAAAAATAATATTTTAAAATAGAAAGGTTATAATAACACTGGTGTAACTTTTACTAAGTATTACAATACTCAATAACTTTATATTAAATGTGAATTTTATAAATTCAATCGTTAGATTGAAAGTTTTTTACTCTTAGATCATATATACAAAATTTTATATTAATTCAAGATGATTTAATACTTCATTCTTGTAAAAAAACAATTTGATGTAATATATACATTTCAAAATATATTAAAATATGAACACTTTGATTACCTTCAAGTTATTCAATTTTAACAAAATTTCATATAAACATATAAAGTGATATGAACTTTCAATCCAACGGTTAGATTTACAAAATTCACATTTAATATAAGATTATTAAGCGGTGTAATACTTAGTAAAAGTTACACTTGTGTTATTATAACCTTTCTCATTTTAAAATATATAAATTATTATTTAAACTTTTAAATTTATAATAAATAATTTAAATTGTATCATAATATTAATTTTAAATAGAAACAAGTAGATTGTTAATTATAAAAGTAAGTATATATATAAATAAAGATTAATTAAATATAATATAATTATTATTAGTAATATAATTATTATATATTTATAACGGTTCAGACACACCGGAATGAAAGGGATCCAAAGATAGTATAAGTATGAGATTGTATAGTTGAGAATGACTTAAATGAATTAATTTGTACTACTTATACTGACAACATGTATCTGCTTTTCTGTAGCTTATCTCATAAGAACTCCACAGTTAAGTGTGCTTGACTTAGAGTAATATAGGGATGGGTGACCTTCTGGGAAGTTTCCCAGAAACTGTGTAAGTAAGGACAAAACATGCTCAAAAGTGAAGTATTGTGAAATAGAATCCTTGAGAAGAATAGCAACCGAATTTGAGACGTCTAAAAAATTTAATAAAATAAAAATAAATATTTAGCAACTGATTTAGAGGCAGTTAGTGCGACGGGTGCTGTAAGGGTCGCAATTCCAATTTTGCGACGGTTTGTGCAACAGTTCCAGTAGCCGTCGCAAAATTCACTCGTGACGGACATTTCTGCGATAGTTGGTGAACTGTCGCAATGATGTTTTTGCGGCAGTTCTAACCATCGTACTGTAGGTCATATAACTGTCGCAAAATCGTCATTTTCTTGTAGTGAAAATAAAGGTTTAGGTGAAGTTGAATAAGTTAAGTGATGAACTTTTAGTCTTTAAGAGTCCAATCCATCACTTAAGTTGTTAGGATTTAGGGAGAAGTAAAGAAAGTTAATATTTTTCCTAATTCTTTTATAATTCTTGAAAGACGTGCAACAAAAATAGTTAGGAGATTTTGAAGTAATAACATGGCCTTTTGGCCATAATAAATAAAAATTACCAAACTAAATTAAAAAAATTATTTAATTTGGACTCGTAGGAGAAAGGTAGATCAGAAGAAAACGTCAACATTGGTGACGAGTCCGATGTACAACAGAAGACGTCAATGGCATTGACGCATCCATGTAGAAAGTTTTAAACATAAAACGTCAATAACTTTGACATTTTGTGTACACCTCTCTCATGTCTCACCGTGTCTCCTTTCTCTACATGTGTTGTGTGCTCTCTCTACATGTGCTCCATGTGTCATGTTGCTATGAGCATGTGCTTTCGTGGTGGAGTAGAAAATGTCAATCAGACTGACGAGTTCCATGCAAACCACCAATTTTTCAAACCACCAAAATTTGAGCGGCTCCGTGAAGCTTTATGTAGACATTTCCTAAGCCAAATCTCTTCACTGTTAAGCAGCTCCCCAAACAAGCAAATAATCCAATACATCTTTCTTTCTCTTTGTGCACACACATTTTAGCACATATCCTTTTCTAGAACACAACTTTTGTGGCCAACCCTGAACGTTGCCAACTCCTACGATAAGAAGGAACATCCAAGTTTGCATGCATAAAAAGTGTCAAATAGTATGGCATTTTTATGTTTATTTGCCATGCGAGCACCGTGCAGAAAACGTGCAGGAAAGGTGCAGAAAATGTCAAAGCTTATGATGTTTTTCTTTTTTTTCCTTCATGAAAAAAATCGTCAAAGACTATGACATTTTTCGTTGTCTTTCTCTTCATGTATAAAACGTCATAAAGGGTTTTTTCATCTTCACCATTTCTTACGTCTCCAAAATGATTTATTTTTGTAAATAATTTTTTTTAACTTATTTTAGTAATTTTATTTATTTTTTATTTATTATGGCCAAAAGGCCCAATAACGCACAGTATTTCAAGTGTAGAGAACATGTCACAAAGGTAGGGGGAGTGGGTTTTATTTTATGTCATGTGTATGAATTAAAATTATGAGTAATAAAATTATCACTTAACCCTATAAGTTTATGAATTGTATGATTTTAGAGAAGTTTTGAATACTCCAAAATTGTTCTAGTTATTATATATGTCAATAGGACTTATATCGTTAATTATCTTATAGATCCATTTATCTTTATGAAAAATGAGAAAATGTCTCGAATAGACTTTACAATAAACTAAAGGTATAAATAAAATTAATAGTCAATACATTTCAAAGTGGGTATATTTTTTTTCTAATTAGAATAAAAAATATCATTTTTATATAAATAATTAAAAATAAAAATAATGTTTTAGGATGAAGATTCCATGCAGCCACAAAAGTGCTTGTAGAAAATTCCCACCCGACACACCAAGTCACCAAAGTCTTCATATGGGGAATATATGGTTGGATGAATAAGGGTCACAGCGTTTGTAACATTGTAAGTTGTGATAGTGTTATATTACTTCTAGTGGTATTATACTGTTGAGTAAGTTATCAATCAGTGTTGAGAGGCTCAAGGGTTTGAGGATCCCTTAAGAGCTTCAGTGGTGTAGAGAAGGGGTTTCTCTAGACAAAGATTCAATTTGAACAAGAGAAAATAATATATAAGGTTCTTGTTTTAAATAGAGTTTCATAAACACTTTCCCTCAACTTTCTATAGAGATGATTCGAGAGAGGTCTCTAGGTGGTGAACTTTTTTTCTCTCAATCTTCTCTTTTCTTCCTTTAGATTCTTGTTAGAGTATTACTATTATTGGATTCAGGTACTTTGGAGTCTTGAATTGAGTTAAAGATTCACTCAAAGTTGTCTTGTGGAGTTCCTTTCTTCTCCTTCCCCGATTTTTCTCGATTTCAAGGTAAGAGAAGCTAAATCCTTGCTTCTAGTGAAGTGTTGAGTTGTTGAATTATGTGTTGAATGTATGTTGTATGAATTCCTTGCAATTCATTGATGTTGTTAATAAAAAATGGAGTGGGTTGTAGTGGGAGTTGGGGTTTTGGGTTCTTGATGAAGAATGTGATGATTTTCGTTGATTTGTTGTTACATGTTGCTTTTTGTACAGGATTTGAGTTGTTTATATTGAGTAGAAACATTATTTCTTGTAGCATGTGTTGGATTTCTGTTGAATTTTAGGTTATAGTTCAAAATCAGTTTCTACATATGCAAAAATTTTATGTCGCGTCAGGCGCACCTTCATGGCATCGAGCACTATTCTAACTTGAGACTCTTTATCTTGATCACACCGAGTGTAGGATTGGGGGTACTAGACGTGAAGAGAGAGACTCATCTTGGGTTGACACAACATTGAGCGTGATTTGAATGGCACCGAGTGTGGGAACCCTGGGAGGTCTCTAACTTTGTGACATTGGGTCCAAAGTTGAGTAACACCCAACGTGGCCAAGCTAGAGCTTTTTGTCTGGATTTCATCAAGCATAGATGTGGTGACATCGGGTGAGAATTAGATAGAGATTCATTGCTTGAGATGGGGTCGGCATGACGATTTACCATGCCAGGCTCGATGTTTTATGGACATTTGCCTTAGCCACGCCAGACGCAAGTTGTGTAGCGTCGAATGTGGGTGAGACAGAAAGCACCTTGCCTAGATGGATGTGTGGCGCCGGGCACTAGTTGTTGGAGAAAAACATGATGATGTAGTTGATAAAGTGTTAAATACTTATTGATTTTGGTTGTTGAATGAATAGTATGATGAATGAGCTGTTGAGATGAAGTAGTATGTAATGATTGTATTGTGGGTTGTTAGTTGAGAAGTAGAAATGAGTTGTAAGTTGTGTGTTGATTGTGTAGTTGTGTTAAATATATGATCTGTTGTTGAGATGTATGATGATTAAAGAGTTGAATATGGGTATTGATGATTGAATTGCAAGATGTAAAGTTGTAGGTTGATTTCATTGTTGTGTTGAATATGTAAAATTTGTTGTATTATTGAGTTGTGTTGACCACTTAGTACTAGATGAAAGGTTTTCGAAAGTTGCATATCTCATTGTGCAGATATTGGGTTGAGGTGCTCCAAGAGCCCAATTTGTTGAAATCCCTTCTTGGAAAGTTGACCTTTAAAGTGGATTATGTGTTAAATCCCTTCTAGGACTTTGTTGGTACCATGTGTGGCTAAGGTCAAGGCACTCGTATATGAAGTGACCATAGTATATGAGTCAGGTTGAGTTATGCTGATTGCAACTGACCAACCAAATAAGGTAGGAAATTGGGAACTTTGTTCCTAATCGAGTATCGAAAAGACATAGTATTTGGAGGATATTTGATGGGGTAAACTCATAAGAGGCTTGGTTAGGATATTTAATATCATGGTAGGCTCGTACCTAACTGTTCTACCCTAATAGTAATACTAGAATTCCTTGTTTAAGTGACAATATTTGAGAATCGAGTTGCTATGTTGTGGATTTATATCCAATAATTTGCTATCACTAGTGGAAAAAAGGCTTTTAAAATCGATTATTTTCAACTTTTAAAATCGGTTTCGTAACCGATTTTAAAAGAGCCGATTTTGAAAGTTAGACTTTTAAAATCGATTATTTAATCGATTTTAAAAGTTAACTTTTAAGATCGGTTGTTTTATAACCGATCTTAAAAGTCTAGGCTGTGAAAAAAAAATTAAACTGGAACGGGCCATTCTAAAACTGGAACGGGCCGTTCCAGGTTTTTAAAAACGAGTACGGGGCGTTCTCCTTGTAGAACGGCCCATTCTCCTTGGAGAACGGCCCGTTCTCCATGCAGAACGGCCCGTTCCAGCTTTATAGTTTGCCCAAATGAACCTACAACGAAAATAGAGACAAAAGAAGAGCATTAGAAAACAAAAAGAGACGCAAGAAGAGCATGAGAAGACGAAATCAAAAACGACAACGAAATTTATCTTATTGGAGACTTTAGAAATTGAGAGCGCAAGAGAGTAAAAAAATGAATGGAGGGAAAGATTAAAGAGAATGAGAATTGAGGGAAATATAAAAGATTTCTGACGATACTTTTAAAATCGGTTATTTATGAACCAATTTTGTATACTACATACAAAATCGGTTCTAAGATAACCGATTTTAAAAGTAGCACTTTTAAAATCGGTTCTTAAATAACCGATTTTAAAAGTAGCACTTTTAAGATCGGTTAATATTTAACCGATCTTAAAAGTACTTTTAAGATCGGTTATTTAAGAACCGATCTTAAAAGTGATGTCTGATACAACTTTTAAGATCGATTCTTTTGTAACCGATCTTAAAAGTTGTGTCAGACATACCTTTTAAGATCAGTCATTTTTATGACCGATCTTAAAAGTACTTTTAAGATCGGTTAAATTTTAACCGATCTTAAAAGTGTTCATATTATTTACAAAATTACTACCGCGTCACTTTTAAGATCGGTTACCCTATAACCGATCTTAAAACTCCGATTTTAAATCCAATTTTTGCACTAGTGTATTGATCTAGAAAACCCAAAAGGATCATCTTGTGTTGTCAGTTTGGTAAGGTCAAATCACTTAAACTATTCACCATGTGTTGTAGGAGATCTCCTAGTTGAAATATGTGACGATGCATATATTTGCTATGTTGAGCATATGATGTGTTGAGTTGATTGTATTATTTATATGTTGTGTTGTCTATGATCGATGAAATGTGTTATTGTGTTGAAACTAAGTTGTTTTGTTGATATGTGTTGTATAATGTGATGCCTTGTGTTGTGTTGTTGGAGATTAGATGGTGATGTGACATTCTTATGTTGTATATATGTTTCTTTTTTACTTTAACTTATCCTTATGTGTACCCATATAATTTGGACTGTGATGATCATATGTGGTATGAAGGGTATGGATAATCTGAAGTGTTGCAGTGGAGGCCATATAGTGGCATTGAGGTTAGATGTTTTGTTGACTATCTAATGAGGGTATATTTGTATATATAATAGTAGTTGTTTGATTAATAACTTAGGCTGTATAAATTACATTTACTAGATTACTGCATTTATATTATGCATATTAAAGTAGTTGTTTATCTCTATATACATGCAATATTGTACATGTTTCTCGTATTTATAAGCCAATAATCTTAAATTATATGCTTTTCATTGCTAGTAAATGTGTTGTACATTATAGGGACCAAGAGGATCGTTACATCGTTTCTTTTGCATATTTTCTCTTGTCCTCCTTTTCATTTGTTGAACTAGCTAGCTGGGTAGCAGCCATGTTTCGATACATTAAGCTTGTTTCTAACTCGTGGCAAATCGCACATTATTGGCAAGATAAGTCTATAAATTTACATGGCTGAAATGAGATGACTTATCTATATTAATACGGAAAGGAGACTGTCCCAACATAATTCCTTTATTTATGTTATTCTGAATAATTATTAAAAAAAATGTTCTAAAAACTATCATAAATATAAAAAAAAACAACCCAAAATTATTATAAAAGTCATTATTTTTCAGTTTTTTAAAGAAGTTCGAGATACCTTTTTTCCTTGCTTGTAACACATAAGACATAACTATGGATGGTAAGATATCGATCAATAATTGAAACGTAGCTAAAGACTAGTATAATCTTCTTGTTTACTACATGCATTCTTTTAGTTTAAAACAATTTTCTTGGAAACACAAGTATCAAACGTGGGTATTTCTTTCGACAAGAATTTGAATATTGACTTGCTTACGCTTTAATACGAGAGAACTGATTCTGCCGCTATACTCAATCCTCATTGGTTAAAAGACTAATATAACCTAATATCGTCGATCGGTAGTAGTTTATAATTAGATTAAAGTAATGATTTAAAAGATCAAGTATATGATTTATAAAATTAAAATTAATTAGTTAATACTAACTCTTTTCGCATGAATTCTTTCACAATCTAATTATTTTATGCGTTTCACAATCTAATATAAATATTAATTAATTAATCATATATTTATATGTATGTTTGGCTGATTCAAAAACAAAAAAAAAAAAAAGTTTTAATCCTACCATAAAAAGTATACTTGTTATGACTTCAGTAAAAGAATTATTGATAGAATTAGGACTGTTAAAATATTAATACAATAATTATATTCACCACTGCACACGATATTAGATGAAAACTACTCTAATTGATGAATGAAAATATAATAAAGAAATAAGCATATTACACAGAAACTATATCATGATATTTGTTGCAATAAATTATATATTCCTGAGAATAGACATCATATCAGACGTGGAACTTTCCTCGCAATGGATCAGATGCCATAGTCAAAGAAAGAGAGAAATTGAACTTAAATTCTTAATACCGATAGTGATAACACTTGGAATCTCCATATAAAAAGAGTAAAACATAACATAAGATGAGTAACAGTAGTGTATTACCTTTCATTGAGTAGTCCAAAATAGAAAAGGTTCTCAAACACAGTAGTATGTACGATCAATATTCAAACTTAATTTGAATGTTACTGGCCTTCGTGGATGATTTTGTTAATCAAGTTGTTACTTTGGATCAAAAGTCACAGTCGGATATGTAGTATGATTTTGAAATAGCAGGTCACTGATAAGTAGGAAACAATAACGCAACTCTTTAGTAAACTTTCAGATACTGTGACTTTAGGTACACATCGCCCTAATTGCTAAATAATAATTGCATATAAAAACATGAAGTACAAAACCTTGATTGTGAACAAATACTAGATGACAACTACGTAGTCTGTGCAAGATGAGGATAATTGTGTTCCAATTAGATAAAATCACTGTGAACAACAAAATTTTCTCCATCGCATGCTGATGACTCTTAGTATTAAATTTTTGGATTTAATAAAATAAAATATTTGTTAAATTTATTATTTTTATTATGTTAGCTTAGCTATCTATCGTACGTAATTTTAAAGGAATATTTTACATGACATGTGTTTGCGTGACACATCTATATACTGTGATATGTTTGTACAATATATATGTGTAAGAACTATTTTAAAAAGTTTAAGTTTAGTTGCGAAAAATTTTAATAAATTTTAATTAATAGTAGTAAGTGATTAATAAAGATTGCATATTTAGAAAAATCACTGGATAATCCATTTAAAAGGAAAAAAAATCTTCAAAATTAAATTTAGATTCACAAGCGATTACATGTGAGGAAAGTATATAGCATATCTATCAAAAATTGATTACTTTTAATTAATTAAGTAAAATAATAATAAATATTAAAATATTTAAAATAAATTTTAAAATATTTATCTTACCTTAAAAAATGAGAATTAATTATAACACGTTGTACATTTTATTAATTCAACTATTTCTATTTATTTTATTGTAATAAAATAAAAATTATTTTTTGGGCTCAAGAAGAGTGATCTCCAATTCCCAAGTATCTCCAAGTGTAATGTAACAAATAAATCTAAGTGTAATGTATGAATTAAACTGTTACAACTCACCCTAAAATATTTTTTGCTGATTATTTTTATTAAATGTTAGAATTCTTAAATTGTTACAATTTATACATCCTAAAATTATTGGCAAAAGTGTTATAACTAAGTCAATTCTTCAAAGAAATATAATGTAATTTTGTTTTAATATTTTTATTCTAGAAATAAATTTTAAGACATCAAGTTGTTTGTAACAAAAAAAAGTTTTGTGTCAAAGTCTTATAATTATAAAATATCACTTCCAATTATTTTTTTCTTTATTGAAGATATCTCATTATTAACATTTACTTATTTATTATTAAATTATAAAACATATATTTTAATCATTCTTAATAATTTAGAATTTTTTTATTAGATTATTAAATTTGATTTCAATAGCTACAATTTTTTTATTATTTCTTATGGCCATTAAATATTCAAATTCACTTCTCAAACAATTTAAAGATCAAGGTCACACCTAAATGACAATTTCTCATTAAGAATATTTTTCTTAATTTTATTTATGTTGCGGCAATCTGATTTTTATAGTTATTAAATATAATATTACTATTTATTATACAATTTCAATATTATTATTAAATTAATAAACGAATTTTATTGTAAAAAAAAGGTACTATTAAGTATTGATATTTGATAATGATTAAAATCGATTAAGAAACTTGGAGATGTTTTATATAATCAACTTTTTCTATTTTATTATAAAGCTTGCTTTTAATTATTTCAAAATTTTCTATGATTTATTATTATTATTATTAACCTTATTTTTTTATTATTTTAAATAAAAAGAAAACAGTAACTGGCATCCACACACATATCTATATATATGTAACCAAATTGCCACACCCTTGCAATTAAAACTAAACAATGACGGAGTCCAACATAAGGCTCATGATATATAAACTTCAACTTTTTTTTATAAGTACACCTTTTTTATTTTTTTTTTAAAAATTATTAATTATTGTAAACTTTTTTTTAATTTTTTAATTTTATACCTCCAACTTTTAATTTGTTACTTTTTTTTTCTTTTTCACATTCTTTTTTTTTCTTTTTTAATTTTTACATGCTACTAAAATAGGTGCAGTGAAAGAAAGGTAAGGGAGTACATGTAAAAATTGAAAAAAGGAGGAAAGATATGTGAAAAAAAAGTACTAAATTAAATATTGTGGATGAAAAATTAAAAATTAAAAATTAAAAATTAAAAAATTAAAAAATTAAAAATATTTTAAAATTTTATTTTTCTTTTTAAAAAAAGGAGGTGTACTTATAGGAAAAAAGGAGGTGCATATATCATGAACCCCAACATAATTACACTTGTATGGGCCGAACGATAACGATATAAGCAGTGTGAGAAAGCAAGGAAAAATTGGGCTTATCCCAAGATTAATCAAACAAAATAATAATGGTATTCTTATTGCTCCTTTTTGTAATTTTTCCACTCAAGAATTACTTTTTAAGTAATTTATAGATGCTTTAGAATTTAATTTCCAAAAAATAATCCAAAAATATTTTTTGAAAATATTAAATATTTATAAAAACTAGTTTTTCAAAGCATGTTAGTATGTTACCAATAAAATAGTGAGATAGAGAGAGACGCTTTCTGAGTTTGAGAAGTACCCGGGATCAAGATTTTTTTTACCCTTCTAAATCTTCCAAAAGTTGAATGTTGTCGAGTATATCGATTCAGTGGCTTTAAAGTGTCATGAATCATCAACATGAAAATACATTGTAAATTTGGGAAAAACCATGCCACACTCATTGAATAGCCTAAAGAGTCTTACAAAATTTAATTATATTTATTATGTTGGAACTTAATTTCCAAATATATTTTTAAAATTAAATCTTACCAATTATTAAAAATAAAATCTAAAAATTAGTTCCCCAAAAATAATAATTTTAGAGAAAAATGACATAAAACTAAAGTCTAAGTAAAGACGTGTATAAATAGAGGTGGGAAAAGTTAGACCCAAAAACTTATAATAAAAGTGGTGTGGCATTTCTTGGGCTAAGTTCGTTAAATAGGTAAGGTTTTTTTTTTTTTCTCCTTTTGCGGTTGTGGATTTTGTGTTTCACCGGTGAGTAGAGGTACATTTTGAAGAGTTAATATTGTGGGATGATTTATTCTAAAGAATAGGTGAAGGTTAAAATGGAAGAAAATAAAGCATTATCTCTACAAAATAAAATTTAGTATAAGAGTGTCAGAATTTTATACAAATCTTATTATAGATGAGGCAATATTTTTTTTTTAGTGAATTAATTGTTAGTTGTTTGGAATAAGTTAATAGTGAAATAATAAATAATTTGATAAATATAGATGAGAAGAAAATATAGAAGAAATAAAACTAGGATATAAATAATAATCTCATATGTATACCATATGATGTTCAGCAATACAAAACAAAGCATAAAGTATAAAATAAAATAAAATCATGTGATTTTTCTTTTTTATATGTACATCCTAATGAAGTATAGATTTGTAACTATCTCAATATCTTTTGTATATCCTTGAAAACAACAATGTTAGGAGTTATGGAGAAAAAGGATCTAATCCTTAAAAGGTTTTTTTTATATATATAAATTAGGCTTTTTATAAGATAAACATAAAATTTTAACATGTTTGAACACATAAAAAAAAGGGATTGTTGGAACCAAAAAATAAGTTTGTCTTTATTGTCTAGTTGATTTTGATCATACTAAATACATTAAAATGTCATGTAAGCTTTTAAGAGAATCAATGTTTCAAGATATGACAAGTCTTTTTAAACTAAGCGTCCATTCTAATGTTTTATAGGACCATCCAATAATTAGTTTTGAATTAAGGGTCCAATGTTTATATCTCAAGTGAAATGGCTTGCGATATGGTAAAATGAAACAACCATACATTTTTATGTTGAGTATCAAACACCGAATGATATTTTTGCAAAAGAGCTTGCATTTCAAGTTTAGGGTTTAGGGTTTAGAAAGAGTGCTAAATATACAATAGAATCACATATTCCATGCACTCGTTAAATCCCCTCAACTTAGCATTTTGTTTGTCACCAAACAAAAGACCTTTTTACCCTTCTTATTATTCTTCTCTCTCCATTCCACTATTTTTCTCCATTTTTTCCTTTTCTTTTTCTTTTATACATTCACTCTCATTATTTACACCTTCACTTTCATTATTTACACCGTCACTTTTATTCAACTCAACATCCCTCATCTCATTCTCTCCATCAACCTCAACTCGTTCTTTTTCTTTTTCAACTCTACTTTTTTTTTCCCATTAATCTCAACATCACTCTCAACCACCTTACCACTTCTAGTTGTAATAGATTGACAATGCTCCTTGGGATTGGTCTGAGTGTTAGCTAAAAATAGGCCTTCTGATTTATTTGCTAGTTTTTTGGTCAACTATCCAACTTGTATCTCCAAGTTCTTAATATAGGCCTCTATATTCTTCTGATTTGTGATTGAAACTTGCATAAGTTGGATCAAAATATCCTCCAATTTGTTGGTTTTTTCATGAGTTGAAGAATAAGAAGATTGTTATTGTTGTTGAGGTGGCTACCTAGCTACTAGAATAACCTACTTCATTTCTCCATCCATATCCTTGGTTAGGATTAACATTGTTTCTCAACCCTTGATTTCCTTGCATGAAATTGTTAGTACAAAAATTATGGGAATTAAAATTACCTCCTCTTTGTTGGTTGCCCATGTAGTTGACTTCTTCCTCTTGATAATTTGTATTTTCAGTGCAATAACCATTGGGGTGATCTCCTCCACAAAAGTCACACTTGAGTGGAGGGATTGTTTGAGCATGAGGTGAATTGATGGAATGGAATTGTGTTGGAAGCTTGGCCATCTGTTTGGTTAAGGCTTCTATTTGTTGAGATAACAACTTATTCTGAGCCAATATTGTAACATTTGTACTCAGATTGGGCTTGTTGATCAGAGGATGCAAGTGACTCAATCATATTGGTGGCTTCTTTTGGATCTATAGACATCATAGTTCCACCAACTGTTGCATTTAGGAGCATCTTCACCATAGGTCTGATTCCATTACAAAAGAAATTAAGTTGAGTTATGTCTTCAAACTTGTGATTAGGACACTTTCTTGGCAATGATTTAAACCTTTCCCAAGTTTCATAAAATGGTCGATCTATCTTTTTCCTGAAAGTAGTAATTTTTTTATTTTTCTTTGATGTACTTTGAGGATGGATAGAATCTGTTTACAAATTTATTTTCCACGTCATTCTAAGAAGTCAAAATTTGATTTGGATGGGATTGAAGCCAAGCTTTTTCCTTTTTGGTCAATGAAAATGGAAGCAGATGAAGATAAAATGCTTCCTCATCTCCCTTAGGTATACCCATGGTTCCACAAAGCTCATAGAAATTTGACGAGTGAGCATAAGGATCTTCATGGTCTAGGCTGACAAATTCTTGTGGACTCACCAAACTACGGAAAACTGGTTTCATCTCCATGACTCTTGAAGTGTTGGGAGCTAATATACTGGAAAATTGTCTAGGACCCTACTACTGGGCATAGTCCCCAAGTGTTCTCCTTTGAGGTCTTTGATTAACTCCTCCATTAGCTCCACCATTAGCTTCATGCGCTACTTCTTCATTTTCAACCATTTCAATGTCATCTTGTGGTTGATTGGAAGAAGAAGATGAAGACAGTTGGTTAACAAATTCCTGTTGTTGTTTTTGCAACCTCTCCAACTAGCTCAACCTTCTTGTTCTACTATTATTTCTCCTTGTTTTTCATTCGATTTTTTGGTCAAATTGAAGATCGTCGATCGGAGTCTTTCCTTGCATACAAGAAGCCTGAACTAAAGGATAAGTACAAAAACAAAACAATATTTAACTATTATTCACAAAAATACTACTTACAAAAAATTCAACAAGAAATGAAAATTACTAAATATCTTTGCCAAATCCTCGACACAGCGCTAGAAACTTGGTGGAGGATTTTTCACACACGATAAGTGAACCAAGCGTCGCGTAGTTATTTAAGATATCATTATCGGGGATTTAGATATTATTATGTAATTTCCATCCTAGTTCAATTTGTATAAACATCCATACACAATTATATTGAACAGATATGTAAATAAGATAAATTGTAAATGAGATATTTAATAAAAAGATTGATTCAAGAAGTGATTCCTATGCAAAAGAAAGATTAGGGTTAAATGTACTTTCACAACACTTATGCTTTCCAATAAAACTTCTATATGAATTCAAGTTTTCATATTCTCACATTCATATAGTTACTCAAACCGATTCCTCAAGTTTGAATCTCTAAGTATTAAACCTTGAAAAATGATCCCTCAATGATCAAGATTAAATCCTTGCATTAAGCATAAGGATATAAATGACTAACAAATCCAAGTCTATTCCTAGCACAAGTCACTGTTAGGTGAAATGATCCAAACCAAGTTTAGAAAATGTTTTCCAACAAGATTCAAAATTATAGATAAAAAGACAAGTGATCAAATCAGCTTAAACATTAAGATCAGAATCACAACACAAATATGATAATTTGAATATATATATATATATATATATATATATATATGATTCAAAGGATTACACAAGTGTTGGTAGTTATATTCAAACCTAATCCAAGAGAAGTCAGCCACTCATGATGAGGACTCTAGATGATACAAAGATGAAGAGTAGAAGAAAAAAGAAGAAGAAAATAGATAAGTAAAACCCTTATTCCCAAAGAATATCAACCTTCCAAAACCTCCTTCAAAGCTCCTTTTATTCTCGTAGATTTTTTTTTCTCTATCTCATGTTTTTCGTCTCTCTTTTCTCTCCCATTATTTTTTTTATATGATCTTTAAAAGTAAGGAAAAGGTGAAAATTTTAACCCCAGCGATGAGAAGTCTTTCATAGTGAAGAAAGCCCCCACGACTTGGGTGTTGATTGAGCACTACAATGCTAAGATCCCTTATTTTTGGCTTCTTCCAAATTTTCACCGTTATAGCCACAAACCAGTGCTATAGCCATGACTCTCTGACTTGTTTATTCTTTCTCCATTAATTCTTCACAACTATCGTTATGAGTGAGTGTTATGACCATGGATCTTTGACTTTGTTGTTTTTCCTACACAAAAGAGAGAAAACCTTAATTAGAAATTCACTACACAGTATTTAACATTTTTCTTTGAATTACTACTAAAATTAGGGGAGAATTGTAATTAAATGTACACAATAACTTCATAAAGAATGCCAAATATACAATAGAATCATATATTTCATGCACTCGTCAACGTTTTTTTCCTTTTTAATGCATTTTTGCATTTTTTATATATATTTTGTGAGGTTGGGTTTTTTCACTAATAGAGGATATATTTGTGAAGAAAAATATCATGAACATAATATATACAATAAGAAATTAAGAAATGTTTCAAATCAAAAGTTGACCTTGCTGAGGGATCTTATGGTGTTTTTTCCTTCTAGAGCTTAACTTTGTGTTGGTAATCGTTTTATGTTTTTATGTTTTTAACATTGTGCAAAATTTTTCCAACCCCTTTCTATTTGTTACTCCACCACTTTATAGACACAAAGGTAATGCTAATAGCTTTTAAAAAAATTTTATCAAACAAAATTTAAGTTTCCTTTCTCAGCTTTTTTTTGACTTATTGATTTGACATATTTGTCTTGAATTTGAGAAGATACACTTGCAAATCATGCTTAACAAGGGACACATTGAGCGAGCTCTATGTTGTCAACATCTATCCTCTTTTATTCCTTTTTGCGTGTTTTAAAAGATAGGTGTATTAACATTGTAGGAGTGAGAATACAAACTCAACATTTGGTTCTGCTCATCCTCGAAGAACAACAAACCTGAGTATTTTGAGGTTTCGAATTTGTTTGCTTGTACAGTTATCTTGGATTGTCCTCTTTTTCTTTGTCATTGTTATTTTTTTATTTGTAATTAAACTTATTAGAATCAAAGATCCTTTTTATTTTATTTTATTCATTTATTTATTATTTTTGTGTTATATATTTTTGTTGAGGTGACCCAAGTGAATTAAGTTAAATAAAGAAAAAAAAGGGGAAAAATTGGACATTCACAATAAGAAATATGATAAGTTTTATTAGTCAATTTTTATGTCACCTATCTTAATGTAGATCACTTAACAAACTTTGTTAAGAAATTGATATTTCTCTTAAACAACCTATAATTTCTCATCTAAAAGATTAGGGTTAAGATATATTTGTTGACTATTGACTTAACTTAATAATTAGTAAAATTGAATAATAATTGAAAAAGACACATGTGAAAAAAGTTAGTAAAATCAATCAATGTCATCTTTTACTCATTGATTTTTAATTTGTTCTTATATGTGTCATGTGTCACTAAATTACCAAATTAATATAATAAACTAATGAAGAACCAATTTAGTCTAATATAAATACTTTAAAATATTAAAGTAAAACTTTTTAAACTTTAAAAGACAAATTAAAACAAAAAAGATAAATAAAAAGGGTCAAAATATATTTTAAACTTAATTTATTTAAGAACTAATTTCAATTATTAGATTTTCTTTTATATTAATTGATAGAAGATTTAAATTTTATGAAGATGTGTTTTTTTGTAAAAGTATTTTTTTCTTTATTTTATAAAGTTATGTATTAATATTACATGAATAAAAATATTATTACAAACTAATTATTTTGAAAAATAATGTCATTAAACAAGATAAAATATAATCATTAAAATTAACTTATAATGGTTAGAGATTAAAGTAATATCCATAATAATTTTAAATTTGAAGCTTATTCTTTTCATTATTTGCATGAAAAACTTAATTATAATTTATTTATACAGTTTTAGGGAATTTTTTTTGGGAATATAATTTTTTTAACATTGTACTGTCCCGGTCGGATTTCGATCTGATACCCTTTACAGGTTCTGATCCGATTATCTGTGAATATGGGTGGTCTCGGTCGACAGATGACCTAACCTCTCACGTGGATAAGATCAGTCGGACCGCGATCTCACTCACCCCCTAGACGAGCTCGGCCAAGGCGTGCTCGGCCATGATGAGCTCGGTTTTGGTGTGCTCGGCAAAAGATCGAGTGGGTCTCACCCCTTGGATTGGTCCGAGAATCAAGGATAAAAATCCTATCTTTGATAATCAAATATCCCCAAGAAAAACCGTTATGGAAATCTTCGCGCTCACAAGGCCCAGGAAGCCCATGAACAAAATAGTATAAAACCTAAAACCCTAGAGTTGAGAAGGGGGATTACACTTTTGAATGCTCTGGCTCTAAGGATTAACCTAGGAATAAACCCTAGTCCACCCTTTGTCCGGAACATTTTGGCGCCCACCGTGGGGCTACGGTGAAACTTTTCCTACGTCCCAAGTAATACAAAGAACCTGCACTTTGCCATGGCGAGAGGCGGCACATCAAACAACGACTCACAACACCCTACCATGGAGGAGATGATGACATTGATCAATTGCTTGAGGGAGGAGAATGTGTAACATTGTTAAAAAAAAAAAAAAAAAAATAGGCTGATTCAGTAGCCCAGAACGGGCCGTTCCCAAATTGGAACGGGCCGTTCCAAGCTACTGAATTGAACTACATATTGTAGTTGAGAACGGGCCGTTCTGGGAAGGAGAACGGACCGTTCTGGAGGGAGAACGGGCCGTTCTGGAGGGAGAACGGGACGTTCCGGAGGGAGAACGGGCCGTTCCGGAGGGAGAACGGGCCGTTCCGGATGAGTTCCGGAACGGGCCGTTCTGATTTCAGAACCGGCCGTTCTGGGCGTTAATTTTGTGCGTGATTTGGGAGTTCGGAACGGGCCGTTCCGAATTCGGTACGGGCCGTTCTGGGCCAATCCGAAAGTCTATAAATAGGGGGGTTGGGGGCCTTCAGGAGTTTTGGAGTTTTTAGAGAGAAGTTTTAGAGAGAAGGTCTCTAGGTCAGTGAGCTCCTTTCTCTCCCAAATTTCTCTGTTTGACTCCTTTTCTCCTCTAGATCACTAACTCCTTCTGACTTTTCTTGAAATTCAGATTAGAAAGCTTGTTTTGGGAGGACTGAAGTTCCGAGTTGAGCCTCGAGGGGAAATTATACTTTTGTTCAGTCTTTGGCTATCTGAGCCAATCTTCAGGTAAGGGAAGCTAGAATGTTTGTTATTTAAGTTGCATGTGAGTTTAGAAACTCAATTGATGCATGAAAGTTGAGGATCCATGGCTGGATTGGAGAATTCGCTAATTGTTCAAAGTCTTGGAAAAATGGGGGTTCTAGTGAATTTGATGCACCAGATGGGTGCATGTTGATTCTAGGTTTATTTAAGTTGTATGGAGTCTATGCATTGTATTTTGTGTTTGCATGTGGCTGGATTTGTTGGTGTGGATGAGAGTTTGTGAACTCTGTTATTGGAATTTAGGCCGGGCGCAGGTTGAATGCGCTAGGCGTGGATGAGTCTTGGGACTCTCAGGCTGGGATTAGGCTGGGCGAGCTCAGGCTACGCCGAGCGTGAATAAGTTTATGAATGAATTGATGCTTATGCATGTTTAAAGTTAAAGTTTTAGATCATGTATGTATGATATATGATGTATGGTGAGGTGTGATTCATATGTATGCTTTGTGATGATACGTATGAATGTTTGAATATGATATGACATGCGTATATGTTCATATGAGTATGATTGTTGATCATAATGGTGGGCAGACCATTATGATGTATGATGCATTATTGCATGTGATGTCTTATGACATGTGTATGATTGTTGATCATGATGGTGGGCAGACCATTATGATGTATGATGCATTATTGCATGTGATGCCTATGGCATGAGTCTAGCCTAGGACTTGAGGAGAGGAAAAATATTTTCGAACTGGAAGAGCTCACATAGAGTCTCTTGAGAGTGGTGCTTGGATAAACCACTGATATATGAGAGTGGTGCTCTGGGAGGCCACTGGATTTGGGAGAGTGGTGCTCAGATAGGCCACTGGGTTGGGTGAGTCTCCTCTAAGTCCTTAGCTAGTGTTGGAGCGGGGTATGAGGTCGAGGGTTATTCCCTTAACCAAGTACTCGGGAAGGTGCGTGGATCCTTGCGGATAGTCGGTGGGCGAACTCCACAATTGACTTGGTTAATGCATGCCAAGGTCGTGGTAAGCCCGTACCCAGCTGTGCTATACCTGACGGTGGATCTGGACTTCCAATTGTGTAAGTGACATCATCCGAGTAAACCCGATGGAGGATTATATATCCTGTTTAGCTGTGACCGAGCGGGCGCATTGGGCGTGAAAACGGTTGGGGTGGTTTCGGTAGGATGGAATGTCACTTATACAGCTCTATTGTTGTGGAGATCTCCTAGGTGTATGCGTGACGACGCATTAGATGATTGATATGCATTGATATCTGTCATGAGATGCATTTATTGTATGATTATTAATATGATGAAGTGTGGTGTTTGACTTCATGATTGGTGGATTGTATTTTATGCATGAGTAGTATTGGATAGAGTGTATGGTGTGACTCTATGAATACGATTGTGTAATATAGATTATTATGATTCATTTGTGAATTCTAGCTTACCCTTCTGTTTCCATGTGGTGGAACTGCGATGATCATACTTGGTATGGGAGCAGATCAGGGCTAGCTTGGAGTCGAGGTGACCGCTGCGAGACGGGGAGTTTGATCCTCGTGTTAGGGTTACCATTTTGGGTAGCGATTTTTGTCTGTTTGACCGGCACTAGGAAATATTATTTTTGGGATGACTGTACATATATGGCATTTTATTTTGTATTTAAAGAATTTGGTTATTTTTATTCTTATCTATACCTGTATGTATGAGTTATCCAATTTAATATTTTCCTTAGTTCACTAGTAGTAGTGCGATTCCACTAAGTGTAGAGACCATGGCGGGTCGTTACACTTTTATGGTATCAGAGCCGGTCGAGTCTGTTAGGATGCTCTGTGGGGAGTGATCCTTCTATGTTTCTGTTGTGTCATATCTTTGATATGTGTTAATTTTGGTGAGTTGTAGTGGTAAAGTGTTAGTAAAAGAATGTTTGAATTCTTTTAGTATGGTGAGGTCTCAGTTTGATCATATCGCTAGAACTATGGAGATGATGGCCATAGTGATGCAATAGTAAAGTGCTTACTTTGCTTAGATGGAGGTGGGTAGAGCTGCGGTTGAGGCAGCTAGACCGGTGGTCTCTCAGGCAGAGTTTAGGAGATGTTAGCTTCTTCAGTTCAAGGGGGATTCAGATCTTGATGTGGCATATTAGTGGTTGTGTGAGATGGAGAAGATCTTCAGTGTTTTGAGATCTTCTGAGGAAAGGAAGTTGGCCTATGCAATATGTATACTGGCAGGCGAGGCTGAGTACTGGTTGAGAGACACCAAACAAATGTTAGAGAACAGGAGTGTACCTGTTGATAGGGATTGCATTAAGAGAGCCTTTCTGTTCTAGATTATGCTATGAGGTTTGAGCATTTAACTCGTTTCTACTCTCAGGCCATATCTGAGGCTTGGAGATGTAGAAAGTTTGCAGAGGGATTGAGGCACGAGCTGAAGAGGGTCATAGTCCCTATGTCCATAGTGGAGTTTCCTGCCTTGGTTGAGAAGGCAAAGACTGTTGAGAGTTTGGAGGGTGGTAGTAGCAGTGGTAAGGCTGCTAGAGTTCAGGAGGGGAGGCCAGTAGAGGGGACCCTATGACAGACCGGTATAGTCTCAGAGAGGAGCTGTTAGTAGAGGACCTCGACCTGTTACTGCTCAGGGCGGAGCACAGTCGGTGCGGTACTACAGATGTGGAAGAGCACATATGGTTAGAGATTGTTCTCATCCGGGGAATGTTTGCTTCAGATGTGGTAGGCCAGGCCACATCTCTAGAGATTGTCAAACACCGCCGACTTCATCTGGGAGTGCCCCGAGGCCACCTAGACCTACAACTGCGGGGAGAGTGTTTACATTATCAGGTGCAGAGGCTTCCACTTCATCAGACTTGGTGAAGGGGATAGGGAAGGCAACAGGTGAGGATGTTTTATTTTTGTTCGATTCTGGTGCCACACATTCATTTATTTTTGTTGATTGTGTGGGGAGATTGGGTTGTTGGTGTTTGCAGGGCACGTTGTTTTGTATGTATCTACTCTGGCTTCAATTTCTTTGATGACATTGGAGATGTGTGTGAGATTCCTAATAGAGGTGTTTTGGTAGGAGGTTCTGAGTGAACCTGATTGGGTTGCTCATGATAGATATTAACATAATCTTAGGGATGGATTGGTTATCTGTCCATCACATCCTTATAGATTGTGCTCGGAGAAGATTGGTATTTCCTCAGTTGGAGGATGAGGTGTTGTTGTCAGCGGGTCAGGCTGAGTAGTTGATGAAAGATGGAGCTGAGTGCTTCATGTTGTTTGTCGTTTTGAATGATTGAGATGGAGAGGGCCATCACTGGGATTGAGATTGTCAGTGAGTTTCCTGAGGTGTTCCCAGATGATGTGTCGGGATTGTTACCTATGCGTGATGTTGTATTTAGCATTGACCTGGTATTGGGTGCAAGATCGGTATCAGTGGCTTCTTATAGGATGGTTCAAGCTAAGTTGGTAAAGCTGAAGAAACAGATCGAGGATTTGTTGGAGAAATAGTAGTGAGGTCCAATGTTTCTCCTTGGGGTGCCTTGGTACTGTTAGTAGAGAAAGATGGTGGGGCCCGTTTGTGTGATTATCGGCAATCGGTAACTGAATAAATTGACGATAAGGAATAGGTATCCGCTTTTGAGAATTGATGAGTTGATGGATCCACTGAGGGGAGCTTCGATGTTTTGATGATATATTGGTGTATTCTAAATCTTTGGAGGATCACTATGAGCATTTGAGGTTGGTTTTACAGGTACTGAGAGAGAGGTAGTTGTATGCCAAGCTGTCCAAGGGTGAGTTTTGACTGTCTGAGGTGAGATTTGGGGCATGTGATATCGATAGAGGGGATTACAGGAGATCCAGCCAAGGTGGGGGCTGTGATCCAGTGGGAGCGTCAGAGGACTGTTACGGGGATTAGGAGTTTTGTTGGGTTAATGGGTAACTATCAGAGATTCATGAGGAGTTTCTCTCGAATAGTAATGCCTTTGACTTAACTGACTTGGAAAGATCAGCTTTTAGTTTGGATGGACGCTTGTGAGCAGAGTTTTCAGGAATTGAAGGAGTGATTGAATACTTCTCCAGTTTTGGTGTTACCTAATACTGGTGAGTATTTTGATGTGTGTTGTGATGCTTTTCACCAGGGGTTGGGCTGTGTGTTGATACAGGAAGGAAGAATAGTAGTGTATGCTTCGAGGCAACATAAGACTCATGAGAGGAATTATCCTACTCATGATTTGGAGCTTGCACAGCTTTGGTGGTTGCCTTGAAGTCGTGGAGGCACTATCTGTATGATGCGAGATTCAATGTATTTAAGGATAAAAAGGAGTTTGAATATGAGGCAGAGGAGGTGGATGGAATTCCTAAAGGATTTTGATTTCAAAGTTGATGTATATCCTGGAAAGGCGAGTGTGGTAGCAAATGTATTGAGTAGGAAATTCATTCATGTGTCGGTTATGTTGATTAAGGACTTGGAGCTGATTGAGTAGTTTAGAGATTTGAGACTAGAAGTGGAGGTTGTCCAAGATCACATTAGTTGTGGTATGATCACCATAACTAATGATTTCTTAAGACAGGTGGGAACTAAGCAATTACATGATCTAGAATTGTTGAGGATTTTGGGATTGCTTGGTATTAAGAGGGCAGCTGTTTTTGAGCTTAGTGCTTTGAGCTTAATGCTGATGGAGATTCTCAAGTGAAGTGTGATAGTGTCACTAAGGACTTTGTGGTTGAGTTGCCTAGGATAGCTAGGAACAGTGACTTTATCTGAGTGATTGTTGATAGGTTGTTAAAGTGTGCGCACTTTCTTCCTATCAAGAGGTGGTCCTTGGAGAGGCTTGCACAGTTGTATATCAGAGAGATAGTACGGTTGCATGGAGTGTCTTACAGTATTATCTCTAACAGAGATCCAAGGTTTACTTCCCGGTGGGCAGACTCTGCATCAGGCTTTGGGAACAAGGTTGAGGTTGAGCTCTGTTTATCATCCACAGATAGATGGTTAGTCGGAGAGGACAATTCAGTCAATGGAGGATCTCTTGAGAGCTTATGTGTTGGATCATCTGGGTAGCTGGGAAGAGGTGTTACCATTGGTAAAGTTTATTTATAATAACAGTTATCACTTGATTATTGGCATGACACTTTTGAGGCTTTATATGGCAGGTGTATGACTCCATTATGTTGGTATCAAGAGGGTGAGCCAGTAGTGGTTGGTCCAGAGTTAGTTCTTCAGACTACTGAGATGGTGAGATAAATTCAGCAAAGGTTGAGGGCTACCCAGTGTTGATGGAAGTCCTATGCCGATAAGAGGAGGAGACCTCTAGAATTTGATGAGGGAGAGCATGTGTTTCACATTTTATAGTTGAGGAAGTAAATCCCAGATCTGAGTCAAGTGGTAGAGATGGATGAGGTGCAAGTTAGAGAGAACTTGACCTATGAGAAGAGACCGGTAGCTGTGGTTGATCACAAGTTGAAGAAACTTTGTGGCAAATCCATCAGCTTGGTGAGAATTGTTTGGGATGCAGCTACTGGTGAGGTTACCTGGGAGGTGGAGAGTCAATTCAAGGAACAGTATCCATTCCTCTCTTCAGGTAGACCTATTTTCAGGGACGAAAATTCCTATTTGTTGGGGAGTATTGTAACATTGTTAAAAAAAAAAAAAAAAAATAGGCTGATTCAGTAGCCCAGAACGGGCCGTTCCCAAATTGGAACGGGCCGTTCCAAGCTACTGAATTGAACTACATATTGTAGTTGAGAACGGGCCGTTCTGGGAAGGAGAACGGACCGTTCTGGAGGGAGAACGGGCCGTTCTGGAGGGAGAACGGGACGTTCCGGAGGGAGAACGGGCCGTTCCGGAGGGAGAACGGGCCGTTCCGGATGAGTTCCGGAACGGGCCGTTCTGATTTCAGAACCGGCCGTTCTGGGCGTTAATTTTGTGCGTGATTTGGGAGTTCGGAACTGGCCGTTCCGAATTCGGTACGGGCCGTTCTGGGCCAATCCGAAAGTCTATAAATAGGGGGTTGGGGGCCTTCAGGAGTTTTGGAGTTTTTAGAGAGAAGTTTTAGAGAGAAGGTCTCTGGGTCAGTGAGCTCCTTTCTCTCCCAAATTTCTCTGTTTGACTCCTTTTCTCCTCTAGATCACTAACTCCTTCTGACTTTTCTTGAAATTCAGATTAGAAAGCTTGTTTTGGGAGGACTGAAGTTCCGAGTTGAGCCTCAAGGGGAAATTATACTTTTGTTCAGTCTTTGGCTATCTGAGCCAATCTTCAGGTAAGGGAAGCTAGAATGTTTGTTATTTAAGTTGCATGTGAGTTTAGAAACTCAATTGATGCATGAAAGTTGAGGATCCATGGCTGGATTGGAGAATTCGCTAATTGTTCAAAGTCTTGGAAAAATGGGGGTTCTAGTGAATTTGATGCACCAGATGGGTGCATGTTGATTCTAGGTTTATTTAAGTTGTATGGAGTCTATGCATTGTATTTTGTGTTTGCATGTGGCTGGATTTGTTGGTGTGGATGAGAGTTTGTGAACTCTGTTATTGGAATTTAGGCCGGGCGCAGGTTGAATGCGCTAGGCGTGGATGAGTCTTGGGACTCTCAGGCTGGGATTAGGCTGGGCGAGCTCAGGCTACGCCGAGCGTGAATAAGTTTATGAATGAATTGATGCTTATGCATGTTTAAAGTTAAAGTTTTAGATCATGTATGTATGATATATGATGTATGGTGAGGTGTGATTCATATGTATGCTTTGTGATGATACGTATGAATGTTTGAATATGATATGACATGCGTATATGTTCATATGAGTATGATTGTTGATCATAATGGTGGGCAGACCATTATGATGTATGATGCATTATTGCATGTGATGTCTTATGACATGTGTATGATTGTTGATCATGATGGTGGGCAGACCATTATGATGTATGATGCATTATTGCATGTGATGCCTATGGCATGAGTCTAGCCTAGGACTTGAGGAGAGGAAAAATATTTTCGAACTGGAAGAGCTCACATAGAGTCTCTTGAGAGTGGTGCTTGGATAGACCACTGATATATGAGAGTGGTGCTCTGGGAGGCCACTGGATTTGGGAGAGTGGTGCTCAGATAGGCCACTGGGTTGGGTGAGTCTCCTCTAAGTCCTTAGCTAGTGTTGGAGCGGGGTATGAGGTCGAGGGTTATTCCCTTAACCAAGTACTCGGGAAGGTGCGTGGATCCTTGCGGATAGTCGGTGGGCGAACTCCACAATTGACTTGGTTAATGCATGCCAAGGTCGTGGTAAGCCCGTACCCAGCTGTGCTATACCTGACGGTGGATCTGGACTTCCAATTGTGTAAGTGACATCATTCGAGTAAACCCGATGGAGGATTATATATCCTATTTAGCTGTGACCGAGCGGGCGCATTGGGCGTGAAAACGGTTGGGGTGGTTTCGGTAGGATGGAATGTCACTTATACAGCTCTATTGTTGTGGAGATCTCCTAGGTGTATGCGTGACGACGCATTAGATGATTGATATGCATTGATATCTGTCATGAGATGCATTTATTGTATGATTATTAATATGATGAAGTGTGGTGTTTGACTTCATGATTGGTGGATTGTATTTTATGCATGAGTAGTATTGGATAGAGTGTATGGTGTGACTCTATGAATACGATTGTGTAATATAGATTATTATGATTCATTTGTGAATTCTAGCTTACCCTTCTGTTTCCATGTGGTGGAACTGCGATGATCATACTTGGTATGGGAGCAGATCAGGGCTAGCTTGGAGTCGAGGTGACCGCTGCGAGACGGGGAGTTTGATCCTCGTGTTAGGGTTACCATTTTGGGTAGCGATTTTTGTCTGTTTGACCGGCACTAGGAAATATTATTTTTGGGATGACTGTACATATATGGCATTTTATTTTGTATTTAAAGAATTTGGTTATTTTTATTCTTATCTATACCTGTATGTATGAGTTATCCAATTTAATATTTTCCTTAGTTCACTAGTAGTAGTGCGATTCCACTAAGTGTAGAGACCATGGCGGGTCGTTACAGAATGCGCGATCCAGGGAGAGAGAGTAGGCTATTCAACAAGAAAACGAGGAGATTAGGAGGCGGGCAGACGAGATGCAAGCTATGATAACAGCCAACACCAGGACGGTGGAGGAAGATGTCATGATGGAAGTCCCTAGGGATTTTTGACCTTTCTCGGAAGCCATAGAGGTCGAGACCATCCCGAGGGATCATCGGGTTCGCCAAGTCGAACCTTTCGACGGAACTCAGGATCCCAGTCAGCACTTGACAGATTTCCGAGCTCAAATGCTGATTTGTGGAGGGAGTATGGAAATCCGCTGCAAGCTGTTCATGGGCACGCTCAAAAAGGCAGCACTTGATTGGTTTAGTGGTCTCCCTGACCGATCAATCACCGAATTCGATGTCTTTAGTCGGTTCTTCATGGCACAGTTCGCCGCTAACAAGAAGAAACCACCGATCACGTCGGACTTGTTTGATCTCAAACAGCAACACGATGAGTCGTTGAAGGACTTTCTACAAAGGTTCAATGAGGTCGCCTTGAGGATAGCATCCTTGGATGAAAGGATGGTAGTCATCGCATTCTAGAAGGGTCTAAGGTCTGGAGCTTTTGACATCGCGCTGGAGAGATCGGATTGTCAAACGATGTTGGAGGTGAGAGCTTTCGCCCTGAGTCACATCAAGACGGAGGAAGGACAAATTAACAAAAGAGCAGCTGAAAGTCGAGAAGTAGGGGGCATCAATAAGGAGGGCAATAAACACCTCCGACCGCGTTCGGATTGGAGTAAGCGATGTGACCGTTACAATATGAAGGAGGGCAATTACCGACAGACAGATCATGGTGGTCGGACAAGGGGCGAGTGGACACGCAGCAACGAGGAAGAAAAGTTCACTCCACTCAATGTCCCTAGGAGGCAGATACTTCATGATGTCAACAGTGCATCGCTATTTGAGTTTCCAGCAGCGATGGAGCGTCAGTTGGGTCCCTTCAAGACTGACTGGTGTGAGTTTCATAGGACTCATGGGCATACCACTAAAAATTGTTTTGTCCTTGGAAGACAGATTGAACGCTTGATCAAGGAGGGACGCCTGAAAAAGTTTGTGGCAAGAAAACAGGAAGAAGGCTCGTCGGACAAGCGACACAAGCGTGCACAGGACGACGCAAGGAGGGATAGGCATAGAGAGAGGACCTCCCTCAAGGACACCCCAGCAAAGGAATCGGAGGTCCATCAACAGGCGATTAACGGGGATTTCAACACGGTGGTAGGAGGATTCGTGGGAGGAGGAGTCACCTCGGCTGCTCGAAAAAGGTATACACGCTCCGTGCTGTCCGTGTCGGAAATTCGCCGACCTCCCCAACCCACGATTTCCTTCTTGGATGCCGACTACGAAGGAGTGGCTCCTCATGAGGATGATCCTATTGTCATCTCGAGAATAGTGATGAGCTATAATGTGAAGCGCGTTCTGGTCGACCACGGAAGTTCGACCGACATCCTCTTTTGGGAAGCTTTCGTGGGAATGAAGATCCCCAACGACTGACTGGTACCTTACGCGGGAACCCTAGTAGGTTTTGCAGGAGATCAAGTTATGGCTAGGGGGTATTCCGTCCTAGAAACGACTTTTGGTCAGGGCTCGCAGATGAAAACGGTGACCATTCGGTACTTAGTGGTGAATGCTCAGTCGTCTTACAACATACTCGTCGACAGGCCCACGTTGAACAAATTGGGGGCCGTTGTGTCAACATCGCATATGAAAGTGAAGTACCCATTGCCGAATGGGGATCTCAGAGTCTTCAAAGTGGACTAAGAGGTCGCTCGAAGGTGTTATGCGGACAGTTTGAAGGAAAGAAGGCGTTTATATACCACACCAGCTGAAAAACACATTCATTCAATTGAATTAGACCCTAGGATGGGTCAGTTTGATCACCGAACCGCCCCTGCGGAAGATGTCAAGGAAGTAGCAGTGATGGAAGGAAGAACGGTGAAGATTGGTACTTCTTTAACCCCAGAAAATGAAGAAAGGTTGGTCAGGGTTCTAAAAGAAAATGCGTCGGCATTTGCATGGCACTCTAGCGACATGCCTGGCATTGACCCCGATTTCCTGTGCCACAAGCTTGCTATAGACCCTAATGCAAAAGTAGTGATCTAGAAAAGGAGGAAGTTCGGAGAGGAGAAATGAAGGGCCATTGCGGAAGAAACGAAAAAGTTGGTAATGGCAGGACATGTCCGAGAAATCTAGTATCCGACCTGGTTGGCGAATGTGGTGATGGTTCGCAAGAGTAATGGAAAGTGGAGAATGTGTACAGACTTCACCAATCTTAATAAGGCCTGCCCAGAGGACTCGTACCCGCTTCCCAACATAGACTGCTTGGATGATGGAGCGTCGGGGTACAAATTACTGAGTTTCATGGATTCTTACTCGGGGTACAACCAGATCCGCATGCATTCAGCAGATGAAGACAAGACAGCCTTCATAGCAGATCAAGCCAATTTTTGCTATAGGGTTATGCCGTTCGATTTAATGAACGCGGGGGTGACTTATCAACGACTGATGGACAAGGTCTTAGTGAACCAGCTGGATCGGAGTGTGGAAGCTTATGTGGACGACATGGTGGTGAAGTCGGCGAGCATCGATCGGCATTTTGACAACTTGCAGGAATTATTCGACACTATCGGTAAGTACCAACTCAAGTTGAATCCCGAAAAGTGCTCTTTCGGGGTCCAAGCAGGAAAATTCCTTGGTTTTCTACTGACTCATTGTGGCATCGAAGCAAACCCCGACAAATGCTCGGCCATCATCAACATGAGGAGCCCATCTACAGTGAAGGAGGTTCAACAACTGGTAGGAAGGATGGCTTCTCTGTCTCGTTCTCTGTCAAGGGCAGCTGATAAGGCGTTACCGCTTTTCCAATGTCTAAAGAAGAACGATCGTTTCACTTGGACGACCGAGTGTGAAGAAGCTTTCACGGAACTCAAGAGGTCACTGGCATCACTGCCGATTTTGACAAAACCACGACCAAACCTCCCCTTGTTGGTTTACATATCGGCATCCGACCGAGCAGTCAGTTCGGTTCTAGTACAAGAACAGGAAGCTTCCCAAGTTCCTATTTACTTCGTGAGTAGGGTCTTACAGGGAGCAGAGACGAGGTACCAGAAGATTGAAAAGTTGGCCCTTGCGATACTAGTTACCGCGAGGAAGTTGATATACTATTTCCAGAGCTCCGAGGTGGTAATCCGAACTGACCATCCGATTCGGCAAGTCTTACAGAAACCTGACCTAGCAGGCAGAATGATGAAGTGGTCCATCGAGTTATCGGAGTTCTCCATCAAGTATGAACCGAGAGGAGCAATCAAGGCTCAAGCCTTAGCCGACTTTATGATGGAATTGACCCCTCATGTTGAGGAGGGTAGTGTCGAAGAAACCCAATGGATTCTATCAGTGGATGGTGCTTCGAATCTTGGAGGAAGTGCAGCCGGAATCATCTTGGAGGGTCCGGGGGGAATATTAATGGAGCAGTCATTACGATTTGAATTCTGGGCAAGCAATAACCAAGCTAAGTACGAAGCGTTGTTAGTAGAAATGATTTTGGCAAAGGAGATGGGGGCGATGAGCTTATCAGCTCGGAGTGACTCTCAGTTGATCACAGGACAAGTAGCTGGAACTTTCCAAGCAAAGGACCCCCAATTGGCTAAATACCTCGAAAAAGTTAAGATCTTATCATAAAACTTCCGAGAGTTCACACTTAACCATGTACCGCGAGAACAAAATTCGCGAGCTGATCTCCTCTCTAAGTTAGCAAGCACAAAGAAGCCAGGGGCTACTCAGTCGGTTATTCAAGAAACGTTAGCTCAACCGAGTATTAATGAGCCACAAGGGAGTGTTCTTTTCATCCAAGAAGAGCTCGATTCGTGGATGGGACCATATATTGCATACCTGACACGGGGGGAGTTGCCAGAGGACAAAAGGGAGGCGTCATTGGTACAAAGGGAGTCATCCAGGTTTGTAGTCATCAATGAAAGGTTGTATCGAAGGGGTTTCAGCACTCCCCTTCTGAGATGTTTGACCACGTCACAAGCGTAGAGAGTGATGGATGAAGTTCATGGCGACATGTGTGGGAGTCATATCGGAGGACGAGCTCTAGTATACAAAGTCACGCGGACAGGGTATTTTTGGCCGACTTTGAGAAACGACTGCGTCAATTGGGTCCAAAAGTGTGATGGATGTCAAAGACACGCAACCTTACACCATTCCCCAGCTGAACGACTTCATTCAATCTTGTCTCCTTGGCCATTAAACAAGTGGGGTATTGATATTCTCGGTCCATTTTCGATCGCAGTAAGACAGTTGAAGTTCTTGATAGTGGCTGTAGACTACTTGAGCAAATGGATCGAGGCAGAGCCAGTAGCAACCATTTTGGCAGAGAAGGTAAGGACATTTCTATGGAAAAATGTGATATGCAGATATAGTGTTCCTCAAGTGCTCGTGTCAGATAACGAGACGCAATTTGCGAGTGGGAGAGTCCGTGATTTCTGTCGGGAGATTGGTATCCGAATGACATTTACTTCCGTTGAACACCCCTAGTCTAATGGCCAAGCGGAGTCGGCCAACAAGGTTGTGCTATCGGGATTGAAAAAGCGCGTCCAGGACTCTAGCGCTTCATGGGTGGAGGAGCTTCCCAGGGTGTTGTGGTCATATCACACGACTGTTCACTCGTCGACTCAGGACACCCCTTTCAACCTAGTGTATGGGACAGATGCGATGATACCGATTGAAATCACCGAACCCTCTGTACGTGCAACGTGCTTCTCTGAGGAAGAATCCGACCAAGGAAGACGAGTTGATTTGGATTTGATTATAGAAACAAGAGAAAGATCCCAGATAAATCAGGTAGCAGCTCAACGAAGGGCAGCTTTCAAGTACAATATAAAGGTCGTCCAAAGAGATTTTATTGTAGGAGACCTCGTTTTGAAGCGCGCTCAGCTAACTCAAATGAGGAACAAACTGTCACCTAAATGGGTCGGCCCTTATAAAATTGACGACCTCGTTGGCAAAGGAGCTTACCGATTGAGGACCTTGGACAGAGGGAAGATACCGAGAACTTGGAACGCTGCAAACTTACGTTTTTATTATAGTTAGTCTATTCATTTGTATCAGGTGCACTCTTTTCCTAACTCGGTGTTTTTTCCCCATCAAAATGAGAGGGGTTTTTCGCTGAGAAGGTTTTTAACGAGGCACCACAAACCAATAATTTCTCATTTTAATAAATATCATCTCATACTTGCCTTCTATGATTTTTGACATGTGTTATTTTAAAGGCACTAAACTCGTGATTGATCGGTAAAAATCCGACAGGGCGAATATAAATAACTCGAAGACCAAACTCGTGATTGATCAGTATAAATCTAACTAGGCGAGAATAAATAACTCGAAGACCAAACTCGTAATTGATCGGTAAAAATCCGATTGTGCGAGTATAAAAAATTGAAGACTAAACTCGGGATTGATCGATACAAATCCGACTGGGCGAGTATAAATAACTCGAAGACCAAACTCGTGATTGATCGGTAAAAATCCGACTGGGCGAGTATAAATAACTCGAAGACCAAACTCGTGATTGATCGGTAAAAATCCGACTGGGCGAGTATAAATAATTCGAAGACCAAACTCGTGATTGATCGGTATAAATTCGATTGGGTGAGTATAAATAACTCGAAGACCAAACTCGTGATTAATCGGTAAAAATCCGACTGGGCGAGTATAAATAACTCGAAGACCAAACTCGTGATTGATCGGTAAAAATCTGACTAGGCGACCAAACTCGTGATTGATCGGTAAAAATCTGACTGGGCGAGTATAAATAACTCGAAGTCCAAACTTGTGATTGATCGGTAAAAATCTGACTGGGCGAGTATAAATAACTCGAAGACCAAACTCGTGATTGATCGGTAAAAATCTGACAGGACGAGTATAAATAACTCGAAGACCAAACTTGTGATTGATCGGTAAAAATCTGACTGGGCGAGTATAAATAATTCGAAGACCAAACTCGTGATTGATCGGTATAAATTCGATTGGGTGAGTATAAATAACTCGAAGACCAAACTCGTGATTGATCGGTAAAAATCTGACTGGGCGAGTATAAATAACTCGAAGACCAAACTCGTGATTGATCGGTAAATATTTGACTGGGCGAGTATAAATAACTCGAAGTCCAAACACGTGATTGATCGGTAAAAATCCGACTGGGGGAGTATAAATAACTCGAAGACCAAACTCGTGATTGATCGGTAAAAATCCAACAAGGCGAGTATAAAAAACTCGAAGACCAAACTCGTGATTGATCGGTAAAAATCTGTCTGGGCGAGTATAAATAATTCGAAGACCAAACTCGTGATTGATCGGTATAAATTCGATTGAGTGAGTATAAATAACTCGAAGACCAAACTCGTGATTGATCGGTAAAAATCCGACTGGGCGAGTATAAATAACTCGAAGACCAAACTCGTGATTGATCGGTAAAAATCTGACTGGGCGAGTATAAACAACTCGAAGACCAAACTCGTGATTGATCGATAAAAATCCGACGGGGGGAGTATAAATAACTCGAAGACCAAACTCGTGATTGATCAGTAAAAATTCGACTAGGAGAGTATAAATAATTCGAAGGCCAAACTCGTGCTTGATCGACATAAATTCGATTGGGTGAGTATAAATAACTCGAAGACCAAAATCGTGATTGATCGGTAAAAATCCGACTTGGCGAGTATAAATAACTCGCAGACCAAACTCGTGATTGATCGGTATAAATCTAACTAGACGAGTATAAATAACTCGAAGACCAAACTCGTGTTTGATCGGTAAAAATCTGACTGTGCGAGTATAAATAACTTGAAGACTAAACTCGTGATTGATTGGTATAAATCCGACTCGGTGAGTATAAATAACTTGAAGACCAAACTCGTGATTGATCGGTAAAAATCCGACTGGGCGAGTATAAATAACTCGAAGACCAAACTCGTGATTGATCGGTAAAAATCCGACTGGGAGAGTATAAATAACTCGAAGACCAAACTCGTGATTGATCGGTAAAAATCCGACTGGGCGAGTATAAATAACTCCAAGACCAAACTCGTGATTGATCGGTAAAAATCCGACTGGGCGAGTATAAATAATTCGAAGACCAAACTCGTGATTTATCGGTATAAATTCGATTGGGTGAGTATAAATAACTCGAAGACCAAACTCGTGATTGATCGGTAAAAATCCGACTGGGCGAGTATAAATAACTCGAAGACCAAACTCGTGATTGATCGGTAAAAATTTGACTGGGCAAGTATAAATAACTCGAAGACCAAACTCGTGATTGATCGGTAAAAATCTGACAGGGCGAGTATAAATAACTCGAAGACCAAACTCGTGATTGATCGGTAAAAATCCGACTGGGCGAGTATAAATAACTGAAGATAAAACTCGTGATTGATCGGTAAAAATCCGACTAGGTGAGTATAAATAATTCGAAGGCCAAACTCGTGCTTGATTGGTATAAATTCGATTGGGAGAGTATAAATAACTCGAAGACCAAACTCGTGATTGATCGGTAAAAATCCGACTGGGCGAGTATAAATAACTCGCAGACCAAACTCGTGATTGATCAGTATAAATCTAACTAGACGAGTATAAATAACTCGAAGACCAAACTCGTGATTGATCGGTAAAAATCCGACTGTGCGAGTATAAATAACTTGAAGACTAAACTCGTGATTGATCGGTATAAATCCGACTGGGTGAGTATAAATAATTCGAAGACCAAACTCGTGATTGATCGGTAAAAATCCGACTGGTCGAGTATAAATAACTCGAAGACCAAACTCGTGATTGATCGGTAAAAATCCGACTGGGCGAGTATAAATAACTCGAAGACCAAACTCGTGATTGATCGGCAAAAATCCGACTGGGCGAGTATAAATAAATCGATGACCAGGCTCGTGATTGATCGGTAAAAATCGGACTGGGCGAGTATAAATAACTCGAAGACCAAACTCGTGATTGATCGGTAAAAATCCGACTGGGCGAGTATAAATAATTCGAAGACCAAACTCGTGATTGATCGGTATAAATTTGATTGGGTGAGTATAAATTACTCGAAGACCAAACTCGTGATTGATCGGTAAAAATTTGACTAGGCAAGTATAAATAACTCGAAGACCAAACTCGTGATTGATCGGTAAAAATCTAACTGGGCGAGTATGAATAACTCGAAGACCAAACTCGTGATAGATCGGTAAAAATCCAACTGGGCGAGTATAAATAACTCGAAGACCAAACTCGTGATTGATCTGTAAAAATCCGATTGGGCGAGTATAAATAACTCGAAGACCAAACTCGTGATTGATCGGTAAAAATCCGACTGGGCGAGTATAAATAATTCGAAGTCCAAACTCGTGATTGATCAGTATAAATTCGATTGGTTGAGTATAAATAACTCGAAGACCAAACTCGTGATTGATCGGTAAAAATCCAACTGTGCGAGTATAAATAACTTGAAGACTAAACTCGTGATTGCTCGGTATAAATCCGACTGGGTGAGTGTAAATAACTCGAAGACCAAACTCGTGATTGATCGGTAAAAATCCGACTGGGCGAGTATAAATAACTTGAAGACCAAACTCGTGATTGATCGGTAAAAATCCGACTGGGCGAGTATAAATAACTCGAAGACCAAACTCGTGATTGATCGGTAAAAATCCGACTGGGCGAGTATAAATAACTTGAAGACCAAACTCGAAGACCAAACTCGTGATTGATCGGTAAAAATCCGACTGGGCGAGTATAAATAACTCGAAGACCAAACTCGTGATTGATCGGTAAAAATCCGACTGGGCGAGTATAAATAACTCGAAGCCCAAACTCGTGATTGATTGGTAAAAATCCGACTGGGCGAGTATAAATAATTTGAAGACCAAACTCGTGAGTGAACGGTATAAATTTGATTGGGTGAGTATAAATAACTCGAAGACCAAACTCGTGATTGATCGGTAAAAATCCGACTGGGCGAGTATAAATAACTCGAAGACCAAACTCGTGATTGATTGGTAAAAATTTGACTAGGCGAGTATAAATAACTCGAAGACCAAACTCGTGATTGATCGGTAAAAATCTGACTAGGCGAGTATGAATTACTCAAAGACCAAACTCGTGATTGATCGGTAAAAATCCGACTGGGCGAGTATAAATAACTCGAAGACCAAACTCGTGATTGATCGTTAAAAATCCGATTGGGCGAGTATAAATAACTCGAAGACCAAACTCGTGATTGATCGGTAAAAATCCGACTGGGCGAGTATAAATAATTCGAAGACCAAACTCGTGATTGATTGGTATAAATTCGATTGAGTGAGTATAAATAACTCGAAGACCAAACTCGTGATTGATCGATAAAAATCTGACTGGGCGAGTATAAATTACTCGAAGACCAAACTCGTGATTTATCGGTAAAAATCCGATTGTGCGAGTATAAATAACTTGAAGACTAAACTTGTGATTGATCGGTATAAATCCGACTGGGCGAGTATAAATAACTCGAAGACCAAACTCATGATTGATCGGTAAAAATCCAACTGGGCGAGTATAAATAACTCGAAGAGCAAACTCGTGATTGTTCGGTAAAAATCCGACTGGGCGAGTATAAATAACTCGAAGACCAAACTCGTGATTGATCGGTAAATATTTGACTGGGCGAGTATAAATAACTCGAAGACTAAACTCGAGATTGATCGGTAAAAATCCGACTGGGCGAGTATAAATAACTCGAAGACCAAACTCATGATTGATCGGTAAAAATCCGACTGGGCGAGTATAAATAACTCGAAGACCAAACTCGTGATTGATCGGTAAAAATCCTACAGGGCGAGTATAAATAACTCGAAGACCAAACTCGTTATTGATCGGTAAAAATCTGACTGGGCGAGTATAAATAATTCGAAGACCAAACTCGTGATTGATCGGTATAAATTCGATTGGGTGAGTATAAATAACTCGAAGACCAAACTCGTGATTGATCGGTAAAAATCTGACTGGGCGAGTATAAATAACTCGAAGACCAAACTCGTGATTGATCGGTAAAAATTTGACTGGGCGAGTATAAATAACTCGAAGACCAAACTCGTGATTGATTGGTAAAAATCTGACTGGGCGAATATAAATAACTTGAAGACCAAACTCGTGATTGATCGGTAAAAATCCGAATGGGCGAGTATAAATAACTCATAAATGAACTTAGAAGGGATCTCAGGAGCCAGAAGGTCGGCGTTTTGGAGACCTCCACTGTTTTTACTTTTTAAAAAAAAAAAAAAAAGAGTTCGGAATTTGGACGATCTCATGGATCACCGACAATATTAATTTGGAATCATTTTTCCTCAATTTTAAGCAGATCGGAATGTCTCAGTCATTATTTTGTGATCGGCTTATCGGCGACTACCTAGTCCTGTATTTCAACCTTCAACTTAAAATAGTTTTCACATTTACTATCGTGGTCGGTACATCGGCCATTACCCGGTTCAAAATATTCAATTGTACACTTACAGAAAATTCTTATTGGTTGTTGAGATCGGCCTTTGGGCGATCACTTGGCGTAAGTGTCGAAAATTTAAACTTAGAGTATTTGCTATACTCCAAAGGTCGTAGAAATTTGGATGATTCGTGCCCTTAAGTTTTGGTTTTGTAACTTAGATTCTATTTGATGTTCCTCACCGAACTAAGTCAGCATTTGGGCGATCATTCTATGTGATTGAGTTTTTAATTACTATTTTTTATTGGTAATTAAGATCCACGTATGGACGATTACGAGATTGGATTTTGGACGATTATGAGAGCAGATTTTGGATGATTGGATTTTTTATCCATCGACATTTGGACGAGTTAATGTCTTCATACAAAATTAAACGTTTAACTTAGCTCATCGTTTAGCCTCATGCATTGGAAAGTGGGCAAGTCCTTACTTACAAAATGACAAGTTTGAAAACTCAGAAAATTTTTCACTCATTTTTTGAGGTCGGCGTAGGAGATCAGCGTATGGATTTAACTTGGAAAATTTTTCGTTCATTGTTTTAATCGGTGTATGGGCGATTACCTTTTCAAATATTACAAATTTTAACTTGGAAGATATTTTGTTCATTGTTTTAATCGGAGTTTGGGCAATTGGTTTGCAAAAAATCAAATTTTAGGTTAGAAATTTTCCATTATTGAAATCGATGTGGGCGATTGCCTTTTCCAATATTACAAATTTTAACTTGGAAAATTTTCCATTCAAATTTTTAATCGGAGTTTGGGCGATTGGTTTGCAAAAAATCAAATTTTAGCTTAGAAACTTTCCATTATTGAAATCGGTGTATAGGCGATTGCCTTTTCAAATATTGCAAATTTTAACTTGGAAAATTTTCCATTCATTGTTTTAATCGGAGTTTGGGCGATTGGTTTGCAAAAAATCAAATTTTAGCTTAGGAATTTTTCATTTGAGTTGTGGCAGCGTCAAAACCCTCCACAAACTTCTTCAACAAGTCCATTTTGGCAGCTTGGAGGTCCACCTGCAACTTTTCAACCTCCGACTTCACCAAGACCAGTTCATTCTCAAAAACTTGTGCTGCATCGCCACTCTTGTCTTGGGTCAGTCGGATCTCCTCAAGCTCCTTCTCAAAGGCCGATTTCTCGGAAGCCCAAGTTTTCCTCTCCTCTTCAAAGGCACGACGACCTTCAAGTAGTTTGTCCCGTTCAGTGGACACCCATTTGAGTTGGGCCTTGCTTTTGTTTAGACTCTCCTCAAGGGAAGAAATCTTCTTTCCCTGTACCTTGGTCTCCCTCACTAATCCATGAACCTTATCCTCATTGATTAAAGCAAGAGCAGAGAGACGATTGGTCAAGGACTCAACTCCTTTGGCGATTGAAAAGGAACTCATCTTTTCCAAATCTTCCTTGTCGCCGGCGAGCAGGTCGGTCTCACGGATGTGGGCGGAATGATTGAACTTTTCATCCTAGAAAGATAAGACCTTACCATGATCGGTGCCACGGTCCACGGGGTCCCAGTTCTCCCCAAGGTACATACTTAAAGTCCTTTCAGCAGATTGCACTTCCGCGTCGCCTTTATCTCCCTCGGCAGCTACAAGCGTCTCTAAGTTCACTACCGAGATAGGTTTATCGGCTTCTCGGCGATGCTTGTGAGATGACTCGCCCATATGTTTGACCAAGGGGGTCGGCCTTCCAGTCTCGCCGACCCTCTCGGTAGCTGATTCTTCCACCTCGGCAACCTGAGAAGCCTTCTGTTGCTTCCACAACTTCATCAATTCGCGGTTGCTCATGCTTGCCATTTTATCTGCGCAACAATCAAATAAACATTTTGTTTGTAACAAAACATACAAATCACACAGAAACGAAAGGACGTAAGGGGTGATCGGTGAGGGACCGATTACCTATATATATTTTCAATTCATTGGGCCTATTTTCTAAATCTAGGAGTTTGGCGGTGTTGAAAACTGTTTTCAGTTCCTCAAGTTTTCTAACATCATCTTGATCCCCCTCAGGAACCTTCTCGGGATTTAGCCCACCGAAGGAGTTTGTTTTCTCGTTCCAGTACAATGGATACTCTTTAAGTAAGTCCTCGTTGCCAGGTGTACAACGAACTCGGAAATATGATTTTTTGAAGTCCTTGTAGGACGACTGGAAAAGGGTCAAAATTCCCCGACCTGACACCCCATGGACAGACACCCAACTACTATGTTTATTGGTGCGGCTTTCAAAGAAATAGAAAAATTTTTCCGCAGTCGGAATTATGCCGAGTCCCATACATAAAATTTCAAAAGCCCGAACAAACACCCAACTGTTGGGATGCAGTTGAGTGGGTGCCACATTCAGTGCACTCAGCACCCCCTTTTGGCACTCGGTAAGTGGCCACCTGACCTTAAGTTTAGAAATAAGTGTTGCGTAACAAAAGGTGAAATTTTTAGTAGAGTCTCCCCCAATACACACAGGCTCCCTATCTACGCATGGCTCACAAACAAGCATATTATCACCCCCCCCACTACACACCACATGCTCCCTAAAAAAACTATCCATTTTAGCCCAAGAATTTATTGAAGACTCACAACGAAGCACATCATCCCTAACCCACTTATATGCCTCTCCATAATTTACAAACGCCATGGTACAAATAATTCGAACTTAAAGGGAAACTCAAGGTTCTCTGTAAACAAAAAAGGCCAAATGGGTTAGATAGGCGTACCTAAAGACACACAATAACCCTTTCTCACTCAACAAAAAGCCACCGGAACGCTGAAGACCGCCGTAGACCACCGGAGTATATCAATGAGCCAAGGCACACTGCTAAGAGAAAACGCCAAAAGAAGAAGAGGGAAAACCAAACCTTTTGGACCCCCAATAGGCCCATATTTATAGGCAACAAGGGGCGTATGTGAAAAGCCACATCAAAACGTAGCGTCTCGAGTGAAACGCAACATTAAAGCTTGGGCTTCAAGTGGAACGATGCAGCTTCTGACCACGGGGGGGCCCACCCATCTACTCAAGCCAAACGTTTCCGCCACGTGGCATAACAATCATTCAATTCTCTGTAAAAAATGGTTGCGAATTAAATACATGTCCCCTGTGTTGCCATACGAAAGGACGCGGCTCAAATGTCATGTCGTGATGTACGGTATAGCCGAGTAGGGGAGGTGTGAGGTCGTACTCACATGGCTATTCGCAGTTACCTAAAGCTCACACATGTTATCTCTGAAGGAGGATCACTCGGTTATGACCCGACCCGACCCCCAACATAGGTATTGAGTGTACAGTGAGGTCAAAAGAATTCCGATCTCACCTCACATCTCAATGGAGCTCGGTCAAAATCCGACCTGGACTCGATCTCAGGGATAGTTAAGCCCTTACGCCTTATAGGCTTAGGGCTGGAAGGCAAGTGTACCGTGAGGTCGAAAGAATTCCGATCTCACCTCATATTTCAATGGAGCTCGGTCAGAATCCGTCCTGGACTCGAGCTCAGGACAATTAACCCCTTACGCCTTATAGGCTTAGGGCTGGAAGGCAAGTGTACCGTCCTGGTCGGATCCCGATCTGATACCCTTTACAAGTTCTGATCCGATTATCTATGAATATGGATGGTCTCGGTCGGCAGACGACCTAACCTCTCACGTGGGTAAGATCAATCGGACCGCGATCTCACTCACCCCCTAGACGAGCTCGGCCAGGGCGTGCTCGGCCATGATGAGCTCGGCCTGGGAGTGCTCGGCCATGATGAGCTCGATTTTGGTGTGGTCGGCAAAAGACCGAGTGGGTCTCACCCCTTGGATTGGTCCGAGAATCAAGGATAAAAATCCTATCTTTGATAATCAAATATCCCCAAGGAAAACCGTTATGGAAATCTTCGCGCTCACAAGGCCCAGGAAGCCCATGAACATAATAGTATAAAACCTAAAACCCTAGAGTTAAGAAGGGGGATTACACTTTTGAATACTCTGGCTCTAAGGCTTAACCTAGGAAGAAACCCTAGTCCACCCTTTGGCCGGAACAAAAATATATATACAAAAATGGATCTAGCAGAAATATAATTACTAAACTAGCACCATTTACTGTATAGGTTCAGAATTTGATCCCCGGAGAACCAAATTTTGACATGTTGGTGCTCCCCCGGTGGTTGTTGGTGGCTGCCAGAATTTGGTTTCCGGGGAACTGAATTCAGGGCAGACATATTAATGCACATTGTAGGCAATATATATTAACAGAGGAACCATCTCAAGAAGAACTTCATGCACATTGTAGGGCATATATATTAGGTTTAATAGGAAGTATTTTGATGCTTGACAAAACAAGCAGTAAGGTACATCTTATGTATTTATCTTTATTAATAAATCTTAGAAGAACACGACGATATAATTGGGGGTCTTCTTGTTTAGCTATGTTATATAGTGAATATTGTGTAAATCCACATATGTTACGAGCAGAACAATGGGTGGTTGTACATCATTGTTACAGTCCAGGGCATGACATCACATGCCATATATTGCGCCAATTTTCAGAGTACCACCAACATTCCCTTTGGTCTGTAAATGGAGCGGGGGTAGAGTACTAAACTTTCAAAGTATACCACATAATGATGTTGTCGGATACATATCAAGGTTTAATCACATTTAGGCTGATCAAGTAAATCTTCATAACAAAGTTTTATTTGTTTCTTATTTTCTTTTGTTTAGCATATTATCTTAAGTAACAAAGTTTAATTTATATATTTGTAGTTTTTATGGGCTCCATATCAAGGCTTGCAAACATCAATACCCATGCAAACATATAGAGATGCCCAACTGTGGACTTCATGTACCCCCATCATTTGTTTTGCAATTGTTGAATGTCACCAATTAGATAGAGTGAAATTACAATTTTGTCTCTTTCAGGAAGTCCCTTCTCCACCCAATAATTTGGATAACCTACACAAAATTGACATGAGGGAAGACAAGATGAAAATTAGGTTACAAGACATGCTCAATGGATCGACATGTGAAATAATAGACGTGAGCACACATTAATGGGTCATCCAATACAAGGCCCGTTGTTTCACACACGAGAATACATGGAATGGTACATGACCAATTCCATCAATTTCCTATTTGTGCTACAACTACTACAAGATCCAAGGACCCATCAACAACAAAAGACTTTCACAACATTTGAAACGGGTGCGACTTCCTTGCCGTCATATGAAGACACTCATCAATATGTATCAAATCCTCTACACAACATCATGCTACAAGAAAATATAATTGACAAAAGACATTAGTTTGCAACAACTTCAGAGGACTTTTTTTTACAAATTTATTTGGAGTAGATGTTACAACTCCATCTTCAACATAGTCATACATGCAATCTCTTTACCAACCGGATTTTGCTAATGAACCTGGTAGTTCTTCATCTGCATTCCAACAACCAGTCCATGATGATGATCTAAATCCTGCTGAGCAACAACCTCCACAGCATAACCCAGGTTGCAACACACGCCGTCCTTGTTGTGGAACTGGACACCATTATAGAGATTAAAAACCTTATATAATTCACTCTATCTTAATATTATGAATTTTTACTTTTAATGCACACTCTCTAATGTAATATTGAAGTTATTAATATTATAAATTATTAAATTATTAATTATTACTATTATAAATTATTAACATTATACATTATTAAAATTATACATTATTATAATTCTAAGTTATTAAAGTTATACATTATTATAAATTTTAAAACACATATATATTAAAATTATTACTTATTAACATTATTAATAATTTATAATTATTAATCATCAAAATTATTAATATTTTATACACATATATATTTATAATTCATTTTTACACTTTTTATAATATTTATTTTAAATATATATAATATTAATATTTTATACAAATATATATTTATATTAACATTATAACTTATTAGATTTTAAATTTATTAAATTTAAAAATTAACTTACTTTTTTTAAACTTATTAAATAAATATTATTTAAATATTACATATTTTTTAAAACTATAATTTTTTTTTTAAAAAAATCAGTTTAATAAAAAAAAAAACAAAAATGTTGCTCATAATTCGATTCCCCGGAATCCTAAATCCTAAACTCGGAACCGAATTCTGGCAGCTACACCACTCACCGTAGCCAACAACACAGTTCAGAATTCGGTTCGCAGGGAACCGAATTCTGACTATGAACAGTGTTCAATTTTAGTTTGATAAATAAATCGAGTGTGGGTCTATTTGTGTAATTTTATTTTTAAAAAAAATATTTCAGAAAAAAATTCCAATTTAGATGTATCGGTGATTAACTACGATAGTATTGAATGAAATGTTAGTTCGTGTACACCACAGACATGACACATGAGTTAGCTCGCAAACCCATGCGCTGACTTTTCACCCACTCATTTCATACTACTCTCTAGTGTTAGGCTATGTACTATAAAATCAAGGTTACTTTGGATAATAAGTAAAAAAAAAAGTCTTAAATTCCTCATTGTTGTATATACATTAAAAAGGTTATGGTTAATTCTTTTATTTTAAAGTTTTTTTTTTAATTTTTATAATTTAAAATAGATTATTTCAGTTGTTATATTTATTTATTTTTTTTATTTTTTTTAAATAATTTAAGATAATTTCTTTTAGTATCCGCATTTGTAAATTTTTAGTTTTTTAGTTCTTATTTTTTTTTTGTAATATTATCTTCTTTTGTTGACATGATAAAATTTTTTAATTTTACAAAAATAAAAAAAAAAGTGTTTCAACATTAGTGTTGTAAGTGAAAGTAAAATAAGCATAAAATTAAAATTTAATTTAAAATAATTTTAACAAAATAAATTTAATATCATACATACAAAGTTAAATTAATATATTTATCATGTTAATATAAAATAAATAATATTATAAAAAAAATATGATAAGGATTAAAAAAATTAAAATTAAAAATATAAAGAATAAAAAGATTTATCTTAAACTATAAAAATAAAAAAAATAATTTAAATTATAGAAATTAAAAAATAAAATAAATGAAACTATAAGATTAAAAATTATTTTAATATAAATAAATAAATAAAATCCCACGGCATTGGTTGCATTCTGCATGCACTTCATTTTTGTGGAATGTGGACGTTGAAATAAGGGAGAGGGAAGAAAAAAGATAAATAAAGTAATAAAGAAAAGCTTCTTATTTAGAAAGATGATAATTAAAAAAGAAAAATTAGTATAAAAAAACTAGAAGAGTGAGTAAAACAAGAGATTGAGTAAAAAAAAAAAAAGATTTTCACCTCCATAAAAAAATATTAGATGATGCAAATGAAACCGAAATTCTATTCAACAAAAAAATAAATAAATAAACTGAAATGTTACCATTTTTTTTACAGTACCGAAATTTTAGCATATAAATTAGGTGAAATTTCCCTGATCAGGGAACAGCAGCTATTCCCCCCGTTTCCATGGTTCATTACTTGATGGTGTATGTGTCGGTGTGGATATACAATTGTTTTTCTCTCAAATTTAGAATATGTGTTTTTAATTTTTAAAATATAAAAACATAATTAATCCAATTATAAAATACGCAACTCTCTCACGTGCCAAAAGGTAAATAACATCAATGTTTCATTTTTTTTTCTAACATGAAATTCCTTACACAAAAAAAAAAGAAGGAAGTAAATCAAATACTGAAAGATAACCAACGGTTAATTTAGCACTTGATTTTGAGATTCAACCAAAATCAAATATTGTAGAGGGAGTGATGGAGAAAAAAGCTTATTCATACACCCAATCTAACTAAAAATTTACGCAATTTAGTCCTAAAAAGTAGGCAATTTATTGTTTTTTTTTTTTAAAAAAAAACTAGGCAATTTATTAAATTTTTAATCTTAACCATTGGATTAATTGAATATGGCAGTAAAATGTGGTGAAGATGGTGGGAGGCAACACGTGTAGGAGAGGAAGAGGGTCCAAATTATTCAAATTAGTAGATATTATGGGCTTCACCAAACTTCAATTGCGGTGCCAACATTAACATAACTCACCAGATTTACTCAAACATGTCACTTGAACATCGTAAGTACATTCACTTCAGCATTAATCAAAAAACAAAAAAAAATCACTTCACCCACCTTGTGTTGTCACCTTCTCTATATAACTAACTATAAGTAATTTCTCCTATGGAACCTCCCCATTTTGCTATAACAATATAATTATCCTCTGTCGACACTTTTTATTTTACTTTTAATTTTCATCCCATGATTTTAATTATTCACAATTAATTTTTTTTTATATATAATTTTTCAATTGTTAAAATAAAGTTATGAACACCCTATTTTGTACTATCTAATTTCTTAACCAGTAACGAAAACAACATATGTACTATGTAGCGATTGTTGGTAGTATATATATGTAGCCACATGAGAGTTGCACATGCACACAAGAAAAGTAAGCGAGAGAGGGTCACATTCACATGAAAACCAAGAAAATGATATTCCCTCGTGCATTGTTTTTGCTGGCAGCAGCCGTGGCCGCCTTCCACGTGGCATCATCGGCGGAGGCGGCGGCGGCTGGGGAGTTCCTGGAGGCGCACAACGAGGCGAGGGCGGCGGTGGGGGTTCAGCCGCTGCGGTGGAGCGAGCAGGTGGCGAACGTGACGGAGAGGCTGGTCCGGTACCAGAGGATGAAAATGGGCTGCCAGTTCGCCAGCCTAACCGCCGGCAAGTACGGCGCCAACCAGCTCTGGGCTCGCGGGACGGCGGTGACGGCGCGTATGGCGGTGGAGGAGTGGGTGAAGCAGAAACAGTTCTACAACCACGCCAACAACTCCTGCGCCCCCAACCACAGGTGCGGCGTCTACACGCAGGTCGTGTGGAAGAAGTCTCTTCTGCTTGGCTGCGCTCAAGCCACGTGCGTCAAGGAAGATGCTAGCTTAACCATTTGTTTCTACACCCCCCCTGGCAACTACGTTGGAGAAGCCCCTTACTGATTATTCATCCTCTTATCTTTTATCTATTATGTGTATGTCAATCATGCTTAATTCTCTTCTTAACTATGCTACTTAATTAACGTCACTCAAACTCATATCTATATATTAATAAATCAATCTATTTACCAGAAAAATATTTTGATGCTTACTTAGTCCTTGGTTAACTTGCTTCAAGATTTGTATGTAACACTTTTGGTTAACAGATACTATCTTGTTTTCTTTCTCTCACACGCACGTGCTGACATGCACGCTCGTGTCTCGATCTTCTGACATTTTAATATTTTGAGAGGGAGGGCAGAGTCTGGTAAATCTCAGTGATCCCTAACCAGCGTTACATTAGGTGGTTAATTATCTTCCTTAACTGACAAAAAAATGTCATAAAGTTGTGTGTTAGTTTGGTGAAGCAAAATGAGGCATTGCTTTGGTGTCTTGTGGGGTTTTGGCCAACTGCATGTCAGGATAATTAACTTCATGTTCATGGCATCGATGAATCATTGTGGAGTTCACGTGCACATGCGGGACTTTTTTGTTTCGACTGAATCCAAAATATCTAATCGCCATTATATGTATGTTGCGTGTGTGTGTCCTTGTGTGTGTATGAGTCTTCACTATTCTGTAGTCAGTACTCACTCACTTGTGACTCTATTGAAAAGTTTTCTCTGCCTCATCTGACCAGTTTTGTGATGAAAATTTTCAGTTTTTTTGGGTTGACGAAGAAATATCTAATAACATTTTTAAAAATAATTCTCAAAATTTTAAATAAATTAGAACATATAGAGAAGATAATTCAGTTGGGATTGAAAGTTTAGGGAAAAAGAAAAACACCGTACATTGACAACAAGCAACCATTTATGATTGACACACCTGTCGCATCATGTGATTATTAAATATTAATTGTGGGGATCTCAATGCACCTGCTTCGCATTCATGTGCGCAGTACTCTAGTTAGTTGGATAGGATTCATAGGAATGATTATTTTGGGCATCTCATTTTTTTAACATCAAATTATATTCATTATTTTAATTTTTGTTTCTTTTTATTATATCCTATCATCTATTATATTTATATTTTTCTCTTTTTTATTTCCTTCCTGGCAAATAAGTTTTTGGATATCTAAAATTTATATTTTTTGTTAGTTTTACACTTTTAGCTGTATACAAAGGCACAACAGACTGGTTATAACCAAAAACAAAAAAAAGATCAAATGACAATGGATTATGGCAACAAATCATTTACACTGCTAATATCAGAATGTCAACACTTTGATTAGAGTACATCAATTAAAGATAATACAAAACAATGAAATAGCAAGCACAATACAGATGCAAAATGCTACACATACCAATATTAGATTTTGCCGTTGCTGCTACCCTGTCAACTTTGTACAAAAGAATACAAAACAATGTAGATCGAAGTTCTAAATTGCAGTCGCGGTCCAATTGTAATTTCTGTATGATCCTTGATAAATGGAAAATTGCAAAACAAATATGACTAATGCGACTACAATTGCAATTGTGGACCGTTTTTTAAAACTTGATCAAGATTGTCTCCCATGGTAAGAAGTAAGACTATCTAGTAATTATTTTACCAGCTCCTTGGGGATGAGATAACGAAATGTGAAGTTGTGTGGAATCCATTCTATGCTCTTCTTGGATTTTGCAAGGTCACATTTCTTAACATTCTTTCTTAGAGATTCAGGTAGAGACTGTTGGATCATCTCCATGGTACCAGCAGGGCACAAACCAGAGTCTTTGGTGAACGACTCTACAAGCTTTGGTAAAAGTATTTTTTGGTCCTTGCGTACCCCAAAGGTGGCTCGAATGTACTCTTCCTTTGCAACTTCTAGTTCTTGAGCCACTCTCTTCGGTGTATAAACACGTACCTGTCATAGTTTATGAAAAGATAAGCAACTATGTAAGTTAAGCAGGTAAAAAATGGTTAAGTAATGTTTATTCACTAGACCTTTTTAAAATGTAGTCAACTCTTGTACAGTAAAATCTACATTAGCTAACTAATTTAATTTTTCCAGATGTGATAGTAATATAGTCAAATGTAGGCATGACAACCACCATTTATAAGGGTGCAATTCCTGGAAGTGCAAACAATGTTGTGCACATAATAACTATACAAGTCTAAATGAAATTATTCCATGTTGTACTGATATGTGCTAATAGTGCTATGTTTTGTCTATTTGATGTGCCAGCGGAGAAAATAATTGCCCAAACAAATATCAAGTCTAATGAAAAACCGCATACAAGCACACACAGAAGAATTAGAATAAGTACCGCTGGGTCAGAATGGTTTCCTGAACAGAGTGCAAAGTGTAGAAGAGGCTCAGGATGCTCGATTGTGTATCCTTGTCGTCCATCTCCAGCTCTAAATTTTGTCCTTGGAGAAAAGAACAAGCGGAACCACTACAAGAGGATGCAAGTAAGAAGAAGTTCCCATATAAGTCACTCTGTAGGAATGTTACAAAACAAATACTTTGCATATTGAGAAGATATTTCAAAAAGATATTCTAAATGGCACAACATTCTTTTCTCTTTTAATTTTATGTTGGAAAGGTTGGGATTGTAAGCACCACCTGTCCAGGGCGTGGCATCCGGCACCCGAGTATAGTGTTCTGTATTGTGTCTGCACTCATTGTATGACCCCCAACATTATATGCAGCCTGCAAAATTGAACAAATCAGCAAAAGCGTATAGGCTAAATAGTTTCATCCTTTAATTGACTATTAAAATTACTACTCTTAGATTTTACCTTCAAAAGAAGGAAGGTTCTTTTCACGTTGTTTTGTGGAATTCCATAAGCCAAAAATGCCTATTAGAAACCAAAGAACATATGATAACCCCAATTAGTCAAGTGAGAGAAATGGACAACTATTACAGGCCAACATTGTTTTGAGTATAACCATTACATGCATCACCAAAGCATTGTGTATGTTGATCCAGAAAGCTAACTTCTCCTCGTGTTTCAACTTCCCAGGATCTACTTCTTCTAATTGACAAATGAGTGACCTGAAACAATATAGAAGTGCATGCCCATTATAACTCCAAGAAACTGAAGAATTCAACTAACAACTAAGTATTTTCCACTTGAAAGCTTCATGATCTCAACCGGATATTAATAAACTCACCTGAAATTCTGGAGCAACTGCTCAGTATCACCCAATTTCTGATTTTCCCTGTAAATCCATGATACCTCAACCATGGTGCTGTATGGCCCGCTAAACTCCTTGAGTCCTTCCACGTGGAAAGGATTGTCTAACCGCACATCAAAAGAGGAATTATTCCTGAACCCGGGACTCCACATATCTCCTTGATCTCCAATAGAAAATGCACTAGCTGAAGACAAGGATGAATTGGGAGATGAAAGACCAGGATTAGTAGTAGATGGATCTGCGAGTTTGCAATATATAGCTGATATACATTTGACCATATCCTCAGAAAGCCTATTGGGTGTATCTGGTATATGATCAGATATTCGGGTACCCAGATGTTCTGCCAGACTGATTATTCTTGTTGAAGCATCAACATTTTGGGCATACTGTAAAGATTAAACTGAGTCAAAATCCAAAGAAGGCCTCCAAAAAGATGATTCTCTGAATCTAGCACTGATATATTTACAAAGTGGACATAACAGAACTTCACAGTAAAATGAATACTGTTATGTGTTCTTTTAAAAGGATAAAAAACAAGTTAGGATAACCTATTTTATCAAGAATGGTATGATTGCATCAACTCAACGTGCTAGAAGCCATACTAAATACAAAAAAAAAAACATATGAAAGGAAATTACCATGAAGCTTGACTTACCTCCATCATGGACAGTGGTTGGGAATGACAAGCACGCAGAGATTCGGTTAATTTTTCTGCTTCAGGAGGAGATACTCTTGTAAATGCTGTACACTGGGATAATGATGAGTGGCATCGATATACACCTGAGTCTAAATGCTTTCCTTCTGGCAGATGTGCATTGAATTCTTTCTCCAGAGTCTCAAGTTCATATCCATTATATTCCTTTTGTAGAGTATCAGGCTCATGATCCATAGATTCTACTGCAGAGCATCCTCTTCTGGTTAAGACTTCAGGCTTAGATACTTCAATGAATCTTGCTCTAGGTGTTGTTGGAGATTTTACTCTTTCCTCCTTGATGAATGGAGCTACAGAGGGTAGTTGTTGATCAAATGCTTTACGATACAAGGAGAGAAGATATTGTTCCAAATACACAACTTCTAACTCTAACACAGCAATTTCTTTAATCAATTCGGACGTTGGCTGGAGTCAAAAAAGAAAAAAAGTCAAGACAAACAAAGCCATACGTGAGAAGAAAATCATACAGAGTTACAGACCTTGAATCCTAAATAGTGTATAATAATTTATGGGCAAAATAATCTTATGATTGCAGAGACATACATGGCAAGATTGAGCCACAAACTTTCATCATCAATCCTAGCATGCATAAAGAAAAAAATGTATGTACGTTTGCAACATCAATGTTTCTTTAATAAGAAAGCACATATAAGTCAGTCCATTAATTCTCGCGATAACGGGATAAAAAATCATAACATCAGAAGCAAATGCACATTTGTTGGCCCAAAATTATTTATTGGAGTTCTCACCTTGGGCAGTATCATGTTATTTGAATTAACGAGAGATGTAGGTCTGTATCCAAGAGCCTTCTCTAACGTGCATCTGACCTCAAATTGGTCTTGTAGTCTTTTCTCTAATTGTAGAATCTGTCACAATAAAATTTAGACAGAAAAGTAGCTAGACTTATCAGGTAGAAGTATGTTGAGCCACTAGAAAAATGTGAAGCAAGATTAAAAGAAAATGACTGATTGAACCAAACTGCAGAATATGGCTGCAACAGAATATGCACCAAAAGAATTGTGATCAACAGTTCTGGTGCTGTACCTCTTGCTTCAGAGTATGTTGAACATCATTCATAGGCATTTGTTTTTTCCTAGGTTTACCGCATTCTGTGAGGTACCCTGTATCCTGGAATCAGATCAATCAAACCCATACTTAGATGTGAAAATCTTCTAAATAACTGTCTAGATGTAATTCGTGCCTGAGGACCACATAGAATGATATTATCATATTAAATTGGACCATTATTGTCACAATTGTATGAGATGGAATTAATTTTGTCAAACGTGTGTTTTCCATAAATCCATTCTCTATTAATCCATGCCAAACATTAATTTGAAAAAATATGTTTTTTATAAAATTTCTGTCTGCCCTTGGCGTTTGTAATACATTACCAATACCAACTAGACCCCGCCCCCCCTCCTCAACAACAAAAAAGAAAAAACTAACATTTTTTAGCATCATAAATGGTTAACATTGTTTTTTATATGAATAGCACCTTCAAATTCCCAAGTCAAAAAGGCTGGAAAAAATGTGAAGGGGCAATATATCGATGAAATAAAGTAGTGATTGATTATACCAGATTTGTTCGATCTGAGGCCTCAAGGTGATTATCATCCTCTTCTCTTTTCTTATCAGGAAAGCTGCAATATAAAAACAGTAAAACACAGTTAATATATATAATAAGTTAATGTCCGGTTCTGTATTTTATTATGAATCCATGAAATTCCCAATTATCATCCTTTCTAAAGAGGTATGAGCCTTGAGTTTCATATATCTAAAGATGTATGAAACGGAAAGTACGGAGAAAACATAAAAGAACCCTCTTTAAGCAACTAGAGAAGCTAAGCATAAGAAAAAGACCTCTTTGAACGCTTGTGCCTTGGAATCAACCCTTCAAACCCCATGCCTAAAAGCCATTCAAAATCAGTCATTTCCAGTGAACCAAATACACAAACAACAACACCCAAGAAAAAGTTGAAAAGCAAAGCAACACAGGGTCACCATCCTACCCTGGAACATAGCAACCAAGAACTCAGGAAGAGAACACTTGAGCAACAATGCAATGAGCCACAAAGGCAGAAAGACTATATAGCCCAGATACCAAAATAGCCAAGAGATTCTACAAACTAAGTTCCAACACTTGACTTGATTTGACTAGTTGCATTTCAGCAGAGAAAAGCTTCCATAGTACTCACAAAAGGGATCATTTGCAGTGCCTGCTCCTAAATGCTAACACATCTTAGACATACATAAACATAACTATAATGGGGCAGTGCATAAAACCAAACCCACGAATGCGGAGAAAAGATTAATTAGCCTTTTGACCAATGACCCTTCTCTTTTGACAACCTCCCTCGTTGTTAATTGTTTTTTGCTATGCTCATAGCCTTTTTGTAAAGGGTGGCCTTTAGACCGGTGTGAAATGTCAAAACGTTTACCAAAAGTTTTTAACGAATCTCTCTGTAAAGCCTCTACAGATCCAAGGTCACCTTAGAGAAGAAGAAAATATAATAGTGCCTCAATACATATATAATGTTACATATTCATGAAGTTTTGCCGACATCTCATTCTTCGATGAACGCTTGCTCTTTTGTAGTTTGTAACATAAGGGTAGAAATATGTTAATTTATAAAACTAAATTCTCATAAATTATATCTCTCAGAAAATAATACGGAATGTTACTTAAAAATGTATAGTTTTGGTATATAATAAATGGGGTATAAATTTTCATTAATAGTGTAATAAATATCATGCATAAAATAGATTTTCTCATAATCAATTTTTTAAAACTGATTATTAATTAATAGTCAGTTTTAAACAATAACTATTTAACAATCAATTATTGGAATAATCTTTATTTACAACTAATTCAAATACACACTTATTAAATTGAAACACTCACTTATAACCCATTAAGGACCAAGTGGTGAGGAGAGTTTGGGTAAAAAGCATGATTACTCAAAAAAAAGACAACATTCACTTATTATAAGTCCACGTACATTTTCGCAAGTGCCTAATGTTAAGCTATCTCATTTACCCATTTCAATTTCGTATCCTTGCTTTGTGCACAATGCTTGCGCCAATCTTTTAATATTTCTAGTTTTTTTCCTTTTAGATTTAGAAAGTTTTATTTTCATTTGAATTAAAAAATAAATAAAAAACTTTTTAGATTTTTTTTATATATATTTTGACTCCTCTGTCACCGAGAAGCTTTGCCCCTGTTAATAATATTTAGAGATGAGTTACCAAAAGTCTCCTTCAGTAAAATAGATATTTTAGGAACATATATGATGATTGAGGTATCCTCTCGCATTGACTCTGTATATGACCCTATTTATGCATGTATAGGTGGCTATCTTATTTTCAATATTTTCTGCTCTCGTTGGTAAGAGTTGGTGTCCACCCTTTGTCTCATTTTCTTCAATTATTAAGCCCATTGATTTGATGCGACAAAATCAAGAACAATGAAAACGGAAATGAAGATAAGATAGTGGTTCATTTTTGGTTGAAGACATGCATTTTGACTGTGCCAACAGTGGCACCATTTATTTGTTTAGGTACACTGGATTAATCTCTGTAAAATTGATTTGATTTCTTTCATATTCGGTGAGGTTTTGTCATGTCCATTCATGAAAAAGGCATTTTGTTTGCAGTCCTAAGTTTTCACATTTTATTATAAGCAATAATGAGGAATTGAAACAAGTGACTAGGTAACAAAACAGTGGCTTAATTGCAAGAAAGAAAAAGGGTAGACCTCAAAAGGGATGAAAAATGCTTGAAAGGAATAGAGGTCTTGTGGGGTTTCTCTTTGTCTAAATGTTTTCTGAGGGACTTAGATGCCCCATATTGTCCTTTAGTATCAAAGAAACTAACGTTTGTCACAGAATCCACAAATATAATATGTTAATGGGACTTGACCTAGCTTTACCAAAACCAATACAAAAAGAAAAGGATGGGAGTGTGGTAAGGTGGCCAGTTTCTCTTTTTGTCGTCATATTAACCTACGGAGTGAGAAAGTTTCTTTTTTGCTGCACACTTGCTTAGACAGAGAAAAAGAGAAATGAAAAAGGAGAGCAAAAGCTGAATTGTTGAAGATAGGTGAGAGAAAATAACAAAGGGAGGAATTTGTTGGTATAATTTGTTCACATGCAATGTTATCTAATGCACATCTTATTATCTTCATAACTTTTCAAGATTGGAAAGAAAAAGAAAAAGGGGCACATAAGAAATGCACATTGTCCATATTTATCACAAGCATAACAAGTAAATTTCTACTTCTTTATTGAAATTGAGAGTCATCAATTCGGTTAAAGCATATAGCAAACATCTTTGGTAAGCTTAAGTGAGCTGAATAGTTATTTGCTCAGACAACATTATCTATTAGTTATGCTGTGGGGAAAATGACAAAGTATTTTAAGATCCAAACTTTGTTATCCTTTAAACTTGACAAAGTGACAAAATTTTAAGAGCCTCGTGAGGTTATTTTCTCAATAGACCGAGTGAAAACAAAACAAATATGCAGGGTTCTTCTTTGGACGCATACGATATTTTAAGCTTCACTACAGAGTCGAGAGAATTCTGGTCCCAATAAATAAACAAATGAAACTTCTATTTTATCTTATTGTGGAAATTTCATACAAGCCAGAAGGACATTTTCAATGGCACATAACACCAAGAAAACAAGAAAAAATAATGTGTAATAAATGGTTTGTTTCTGACCAAGTGAGGGGATTTTTTTTTTCTTCAAATCAATCTGACAGACATGCTTCCTAGATCCATGTAACCGTCTAAATTGTCTAATAACATTCTTTAATTGAGGATTACAAAACATAGCATCCGCAAGATAAGAATCTAAATTCACAGTTCTATATACATTACACACACCCAAGATTCTCCATAATTTTTTTGATAAAATCAGTTTATAATCAAACACAATACTAGGTTAGGTGAACATGCTTAATTAAATAGTAAAATAGATGCTAAACATAAATATTATAGCTAGATTGAAGACTTCTACTAGAGTGCAAACACAAACACTATACCAAATAGGATCTGAAAATTTTGATTTGGCTGTTTCACTTGCAGAGATAGTTAATTGAACAGATGGTGAACAATTTTGGATGAATTGATAAAAGACGACAAATTAGAAGTATTTCATGTGTGAGTAAATTCAAATGAAGCTTGGAGGGCCAGCATACCTTTCTGAAGAGTGGTACTTGTAATATGTGATCTTTTGTCGTTGTTCTTTTAGTCATATTATATTTAACTAGTATTGTTTGTTTTCATATCGGAAACAAACCTAGTTTTGAATATCATCGTAAAAGCAAATCAAAATTGGTTTTTGTATCAATTAGAGATACGAGATCGCCTTGTATACCATGTAACACAGTTATACAAGCTAGTTAGTTGGACAATAAAAAAATGCATTCGAAGAATAAATTTGAATAAATTTTGTACAACAAAAAAAAATGGAATGTGATATGTAATATACTCTAATACACTTATGATAGAAAGAAAGAGAGAAAATACAAAACAATAGTATATTTAAAAAAAAATATTGTATTGTTGATTATTTTGTATTATCTTTATTTTATTTTTTCATCCTATAAGCGTGTGTTTGCATTAGTTTTGAGACATGAAAATTCATGTTTAACGGAAAGCAATAAATTAAAATTTTCATGTAAATTTACTTGTAAACATGAAGAGAGAAAGAAAAATTACGTTTATAAATCAAAACCAAACACGCACTAATTCGAAAATTTAATATCTTTTTAGCCTTTTGTTGTTGGCATGTTGGTAAAATTCTCACTGGGGGCATCCATCTACTTCATGTCACTTTATGAGTACGTACAACGAATTAAAAGTGACTTTTGATACTAAAGTAGTACATATCTGTTTCTCAAATCATAAGAGCATGATGAAGTGCCTAAATCAAAGTTGTTGTTTCCAAAACTGTGAATCAGAAATTGGCTGGTGCAGCATCACGCATCTGCTACGAGTGAGGAATCTGATCTGATAAGTGTGCCTCGTAATGGCAACACCTAAATCCACCAATTGTGTCTATTAGCTAAACGTGGAGGGAAAGAACAGGGACACTGTGACTGATCATTGTCAGTGTGTGACTGCATGTCTTTTCTGTTCACCATTTTTAATTTAAACCGTGGTGAGTAGCATAACAAGTATGTAGTAAATGTTGAGTAATGATATAATCAAAATAAAAAATAAAAATGTTAATTACACTTTTTTTATTGCTAATACTCTCTTTAATATTATTATTGAAAATTATAATTTTGATGGGTCATACTACTAAATCAAGAGAGACCGTTAACTGAGATGGTACAAAAATCTCAACATAGATGCCTAATCTTATAGGAATTATGTTTATGATATAACCACAATAAAATATATAAGTGAGAGTAATTTCCCCTTTATAAACTTATTTTCTAAAGTTTAATTAGACTTAAACTCACGTTACAAATATTACTCTGCTTATCATCGTCAAAGAATGTTTACGAAAAAATGGTTTTAGTGCATTATTTTTCACGTCTTTTTGGCTTTGAGAAAGGCAAAGTAGAATCCGAATTGCGTGACATAAAAGGCGAACTATCCAAAGACGTTTAGACAAGGCAGTGAATGCCAATCGTAAATTACAAGCATAAGGCATCTCTCTCACTCTCTCTCTCTCTTTTCCTACTCATATACTGTCCCCACTTCTCTCACTCCAAAGATGGTCCAAGAACCATTATCTTAAAGGGTGCATATACCCTCCTCCAAGGGTCATAACCTAGTGGTTGAAGGTCCAAACCTAAAAAAATTTAATATTGTGCAATACTTTAAAGCATTAGCAAACCATCGCTCTCCAACAATGATTTCGATTAAAGTTTAGTTCATAGTAAGATGATTTATGTTTGAAAGATTTAATTTGTTTCAAATAATAATAAGAAAACAAAGGAGGGTTTGGAGTTGTGCATTGCAAAACCAAATACACTATAAAGTAAACTACTCCACGTTAAAGTTGGCACTGAAATGAATTTTCAGCCATTGAGATCACATAAAAATTTAGCAATAACAAATGGGTACTTTTGCAATAAATATATGATGATTTTGGCCAAAAGGGGACTGGCACCATGGTGGTTCCACTTCCACATGCTTTAACTTCAGTCACAGTCACAGCCTTGTGAAGAAGATGCATTGTTGGCTCCTAACGCTTTCTATGTTCCTTTCTTTCTCCCTGTATACACTTTTCTTGTCATGAAAGATCTTTTCTCCGAGTTCTCTTGTTGGTTACCCATGAAATTATGTCCTAATTTTCTCTTATTTTTCCGGTTTAAAAGAATTTAGGAAAATTAAGGACTATATAATATAACCACTAGAATAAGTATAATAATGAAAGTTAGAATAATATACACAAATTTTTAATTCAAACTTTATTGTCGTCATTTTAATTTTTACTTAAACTTAATCTTTAAATTTATGGTGTATCGTGTGGACTTGAATGCTCTCGGTGGAATACCGAGACCCTAAGGAAACCCCCAAGTCACCAAACATATCATTCCAAAATAAGCTGCAGTCACCAAACACCCAAATGATACAATTTTGAAGTTGAAAAATTAATTCTTACACATTACAATAAGAAAAGTACAACTTCTAAAGTATGTAGTTCAAATTAGTTTAAGTACACTTCTCAATTATACTTAACGGTTCAAAATTAATTCTGATGAATTAATCTTATCAAACTTTAAACAAAGGGTCAGTGAAATTCTTACATTTATGGCATGTATGAGGTATCCATGCACCTTCCCTATGAATCAGTAATGATATATCGGTGCAATAAAAGTTTTATTACTTTTGACAATTGTTGACTGCAGCATGACATGAGAATAATGGGCTATGAAGTACGTTTGACTAAAACAAAGGAAGTAACATGATGCATCATGTTTCCTAAAATCCTACCCTCAATCATTGTGCAAGCTGTTCTCAACATGTATCTAAAATTGAAACTAAGGGACAACAAAACTGTTGTTCAACCATTAGAGATAAATGAACATTAGGATATATGGTTAGAAGAAAAAAAGTGGCAAAAGGAAAAGAACTGAGTTATTCATAAACAAAGTAGGAGAATATAATCTACCCTACTTTCAACTCTTTTTAAGCAGATAGTGTCTCTTCCCTTTTGGCAATTGTAACATTTAAAAGGAAAAGAGGCAAATAGAATAAAGTGTTCCTGAAAAGAAATAGTGATTGCTGATTCATGTGGAGGAAAAGCCCATTGTGTTAGCTATTAAAAGCAATTAGCATCTGATTCCACAAGTGTTAATTAGATCAATTCGTTGCAAGAAAAAATACAGCAAATTATGCTTGTCTAGTGACTCGTTAAGAATAGAATAATGCTAAGGACAAAACTAATTAATTAAGTCAAACAAAAAATCCATCAAAGTGACTTTCTTTTGAGTAGTTAGTGATCATGTGACCACCAAACCAAAGGAACAACTATAATCTAACGTATAAATAAAAATAACCGTTACATATTAGTTATTATTCAGAGCTACCAATCCCATTATTATTTATTACTTAGTGGCGAACCTAAACTAAACTGTTTCAATGGTAGGGAGGGTGGGTGAGGGGATCGACACTTTATTTGCAAACTGCAACTTGAATTGAATCTAAGCAGATGAAGTTGTTGGGCCACTAAATCCAAAATGGGTTGTCGTCAAAACTTGATTAAACTAAAAAAAAAATCAGTAGTTATGTTTGGATGGAAAAATTTTAATTTTACAGAAAATATAAGATTTTCAAACTTAAATTTTTAATATAATGTTAATTTATTATTAAATATTTTGTTTGTAAATTAATTTGAAATTCTTAAATTTTAAATTATTTGTTTAATTGGATCGGGCAATTTAGTTTTTATGCAAAATTTATATTTATGAATTAAAAATTTTAATAGAAACTTTGCAAAAATAAATATTAGACAATTGTTGAATACTTAATACTATAAAAATAATTGAGTGACGGATATTGAATACTTAGAACATGTTTCAGTATAAGAACTAGAAAGGCTATTAAAAGTTTTTCTACTTAAAAATAATCTTCTTTATTTTTAGTAGATACGCTCTCAAAAAAATTTCTAAATTATATTTAAACAGGTTCATACTTAATTTTAAATATATGTTTGAATATTATACTAGTGTCCCTTAATTTTAAACATCAATACTTTTGGATAATTTTAAGCATTAATAATCTTTTCATAAATCAATTAATTTAGTTTTCATGATATATATATTTTTTTTTTCATTTTCAAATCAAATTTATGGAATTTATATGTCCATTTTGTACAAGAAGAAAAAAACTTGTATAATATGACTTTAATTTGTTGATTTTTCTTGTATGCGGAATTTTTTTTGGGTATATTTTTACATATATTTTAAATAAAATAAAATATGATTATATCTTTAAAATTGTCGAAAACTTATAGAAAATTTTAATATTTTTTTCTCCATATTTTCGTACAAACTTCATTTTGTATGAAAAAAATTACAAATAAACTCTCCATTTTTTATTTAATTGTGTTACGGAGAAAGGAGTGTTATTAATGAATACTAAGGATAAAATAAATAAATAAATAAATAAGCGATAAAAAAATTTATTTTTACACCAGAGATAAAAAACTTAAGCAGTGTTATTAATGACGTAAAAATATATACTTTAATAGAATTAAAGGTAATTTATTTAAAAAATAATTAATATTTAAATAGTATGATTAAAAATTTAAAACTTTCCTAAAAATAAAACTAGTTATCAAAATAATTATATCTTATCACGCATTATAAACTTAATTATTTTATCTTTTTCAATTTATTTTTTATGCTCCATTGCTGAATGTGTGTAATTCCATTCCCTTAATTTTATGAATTAAAAAATTTAATTGAAATGTATGTGAAAGATTAATTAGAATGAAGTTGTCATCTTATCTCCTTTTTTTTTCTTAAGGGGGTGTATTGAATTAGGATTTTAAAGGACTTTTCTAGTTAAAAAAAATCATGCGGATTTTAAAAGACTTTGCAGGATTCTCATGACTTTTAAAATTTTGTAAGATTCTACAAGACTTAAAATTAGGATTTTAATGGATTCTGCAAGACTTTTAAATCAGGATTTTAATGAATTCTGTAGGATTTTGTAGGATTTTAATAGATTCTACATTTAGTTTGCTAATTGACCCATTAGCATCACACAATTCACTTTTTATAGCATCCACTATCAATTGTAATAATTCATCGGGATCCTCTTTGGTCTAAGCTTCATAGTTTTCTTTCTCTTTTCATTTTCCTTTATTATTTCCGGGGCCTCCTTGTCTCCGCTTCTCAAAATTTCTATTTCTTCTCTCTGAAAAGCTTATTCTAAAAAGATTGATATCAAGAAGCTCAAAATGGAAACATTCTAGAAGATTCCTTGTTACTTGATCTAGATTCTTATTGTATATGCGTTTATAAGAGTTTTTTTAATATAGAAACTTTCAGAAACTTTTCTATGCTTATATCAAAATAGGTTCTTAACTGCTTGAAACTCAGACATTAGGAAAAAAAAATTTCCTATCTCTTTTTTCTTCTCTTTCTCCTTTGGCCATTTTATTTTGTTCTTATATATATATATATATTTTTTAAATAGTACTTGTTTTTAGTTATTATTATTTGATTTTAGTCCTCTAATATTTTTTTTTCATTTTTGTCCTTGTAATATATGAGTAATTTATTTTTAGTCCCTGTCATTTTTTAAAGGAACTAACTTGAAATTAATAGAATAATATAAGGGCTAAAATAAAAATTAAACATATTATAATTCTTAAAATAAAACAACAAGGACCAAAAATTAAAAAAAGAGAAATTTTACAAAAGACTATTTATAAAAAAAAATTACAGAACCAAAACTAAAAAAAAAATGACTTTGACATTGTTGATCTTGATGGGTAATTAAATTTATTATTTGCTATAGTTGTTGGTGAGGGAATGGATCTCATATAAACATATACATGTGGTAATGTGGATGAGTGGAAATATGTGTTGAAGATGTTGATCTATTATCTGTATTTATATAATTTCTCTTGTTATTAAGAATGGTTGTTGTTGTTGTATATAAGTTGTTTGCATGGCTTTGTTATGTTGGACTTGCTTTGGGACTTGCCAAAGCTCACATAATTTTGTGTTATTTTGTATAGATATGGACCTGTCTTATACTTCATAAAATAGTGTTTGTTATCCCATAGTTATTTTTGTGAATTTTTTTTGAAAGATCTATATAAACTGCCAATAATATATAAAACTCCTAAAACAGCTGTCAAATGTATATATAAAAAATTTGGAAATTTTGTTACTCTTATAGACATTTGGAAAGCTGCTATTCTATGTGGAAAAATGTGTAAGTCATTGAACATGATGTCAAGTTGAAGAATTTTAAGATATAGGAAAGTTAATTATTAGTAAACTTGAAAATAAATTAAGTTAAAGGGTTGAAAAATTTTATAGAAATTAAAAACAATGTTGTTTTGCCTCATTAGAACTAAATATGGTTGGTTTTATAATTAAAACTACTATATAGAAATTATAATGATTTTGGAAGCCAACGGACACTAGTTTTGGAATAAAATCCAAAATAAATAATATAAAGGGTAATTATGTAATTTTCTATTAACTTTGATGGTGGGCTTTTCAGCCAAAAAAAAAAAAAAATTACTGAAAGAAATTAATTAAAAAATTAATTACCAAAATGAGTTGTTTTTTCCATGTAGGAGAGAGAGGATTCAAAAAACGTCATTATATGTGACGTTTTCTTTAGACAAGCTACCTCCATTCATGTTGTGTTATATGTGGTGTGCATGGGTTCCATGTATAAGGGAAAAAGTCACCATGGTGGACGTTTTCTTTCCAAATTTCTTCAAATAGAAGACGTCAACATGCTAGACGTCTCGTAGCACAAATTTTTCTTAATGAACGTCATCCATGTGAACATCTTGCGAATGATGGTTTTTGTTTAAAACGTCATCACAAATGACGTCTGGTTTGTCTTGTTTTGGCCCATGAAAGTGGGAATCTTGGCAGTAATAAGAGTCTGGGAACCTTAGCAATAAGACGACTCTGGGATGAGCGTGATAGTAGTCAGTACGGTGAGAATCTTGGCTTTGTGTTATGGTTTAAAAATGTCTACCTGTTTAACGTTTTGTAAGAATCTTGTTATCCTGTGACTGTCCTTAACTCCCCTGTGATTTTTATGGTGTATTTCTGTGAATCTTTAGTCTCATAATTGTGGCTCCCATGAGTTTCCTTTGTATAGTAGCATGCATTATAAATAAGCGTATGAGGTTTGCATTTTTCATCTTTGTATATGAAGTTTGCATTGTTGTTCATATCTCCATTTCATCTCTTAATATTTTTCTTATTGTTTTTGTGTGTCGTAAAATTTATTTTGATTTAAAAAATGTCTTTCATTTGCTTATTATATTATAATGGTAGTAGAATTAATAATGAGCAAGGTTGCATTTTTATAGGTGACACAAAAATAATTTTTGTAAATTGTGGATTGGATTTTGAATCTTTAAAGAAAAAAATTCATGCAAAGTTGAAATTGCATCATAACCAAATTATTTATAGCATCACTTGCAGATATTTGCATTGTTTGAATCCTATTTTTTATCTAGCTGGAGAAATTATAGATGATGAAGATGTTGCGTGCATGCTTGATAGTTTTGAACGGCAAGGTCATATGACTATGGTAGAATTATATATTAATATTGATATTGTTGGCACATCTTCTTTTTCGTTTCAAATATTAACTAGAACAGAAGAAGCACATGAACCTCCAGTTTTGACACAATCAAACGTAATGAATAGTGACCATCAGTTTGAGCAAAGAATTTCGCCACCAACAAATCATCCTGATTCAAACGTTGATTTTGCAACAAACTTAAGTGACGATGATGAAAATAATGTTGAATAAGATGATGAAATTGGAGATGATAACTCATCTGATGATGAAATTAATGTTGAAGTTGAGCCTCCCAGAATGAACAAATCAGGTAATTACAGTTTTTTTCTATCAACATTTTAATTTAGTAATATTTATTATTGATATTGTGCCTCTTCTAACCATGTAGGTCCATCACAACCTCCATCTTGGAGCAATACTCCACATTATAGTTACATCGATTGGTCTCATCTAGATCAAGAGATATGGTATAGTGGGTTAGATGTTCCCAATTCTTAGCGCATTAGGGATGAGTGTAATAACCCAATTTCATCTTAAATCATATTAAAAATAATTAAAAAGAGAGAAAGACAAATTATGAAAATAGAGATTCATTTTGTTTTCTAAAAAATGTTTATAAAAGGATAAAAAATGAATGAAGGAATAATAAGAAAACAAAACAAAAGTTTTTCTTTTTTTTTTAAAAAAAAAAAGATGAATTGATAGGGAAATGAAAGCAGTGATTTTGGTTAAAAAAAATAGATCTTTTCCATTTAATGCTGGAGATACGCATGGACATGGAAGATATGTTTTTATGGTTTCACCTAAGGAATTAACAAAAAATGACTCTAAATCTCCTTTTAGATTTTTTTCCTTTGACGGGCCTGACACGTATAAAACATATTGTAAAAAAGGGAGAGCATTTCATGTAAATAGGAGGGATTGAAGAAGACGAGGGGAGATTGTTGGGATAAATTTCTTAAGCCAAATAGAAATTTTCCATTAATCAATATTAAGAACCGTTGTCTCAGATTACAGAGCTAATGTTAATAATACGTACCTGTATCCATTGACGTTGATCAAAAGGTTGCAGCGGAATAGTCTTTTGGTGCAATGATCTTCCTCAAGCCAAATCACTGAATTCCTTGATGGGACTTGATGTTACTCTTCTGATGGGGAGACAGAGAGACGTGTGTTTCTGATTTGACATGTTGGGGACCATGACCATCTTTATGACTTTAAACCTATTAGGGTTCCCATTAACCCCTAACGGGCCGAATCTGGTTTCCATTTATTTGGGTCCATATCAGTTTTTCCTGTTGGTAGTCTAAATGCTCACTAAAATTAGATCACTTTTATTGAGCCTAACTAAATGTAAATAACTAATATAAATACTACAAATAATATATGCAGCCCACAATAATTATTAGAAATAAAATTTCTAACAATCTCCCACTTGGGCTTTATATTCATTTAAGTATTTATATCACAAAAATCTTTAGGCGCGCAACCGTATGTTATTTACTTTTAGACTCCCCTTAAACAATCTGGTCCATCTCATACAACAACAGGGAACCACTACAGCTTTCATCACTATCTAATGTGACTAAACCATAATGATCACCACAATTGTATGCACTCAATGACATAGATCAAATATGGATAAGTGGCATAGAAATTACATGCAACGTGATCTTAGTCATGTCTATTTCCAACTGGTCCAAACTTTATTCTTTATAGAGATCCATTCAAAATGCAACATATATATATTGCACAAAAACAAGTTCAGAATAAAATTATAAACATCAACTTTATTTCTGTAGAAAATCCAAATAATACAAATATCTGGAAAAAATAAAAATAAAGAAGACACAACATAAATGAGACTCCCACTAAACTAAGGTACTATAAGGAATTACACCCATATGAGCAGTGTGCTCATGAAAGACTTTAGGCACCAAACCCTTAGTAAGTGGATCAGCTAGCATAAAATTAGTCCCTATATGTTCTATAGAAATTTGCTTATTCTGAACTCTTTCCTTAACAACCAGAAACTTTATATCAATAAATTTTGACTTGGTTGTACTCTTATTATTATTGGAATAAAGAACTGCAGAGTTATTATCACAATAGATTTTCAATGGTCTTTCAATGCCATTAACCACACGTAAATTAGTGATAAAATTTTGCAGCCATATCCCATGGTTGGATGCCTCAAAACAAGCAATGAACTCCGCAACCATGGTTGATGAAGCTATAATAGTCTGTTTAACAGACTTCCAAGAGATAGCTCCTCCAGCCAACATAAAGATGTATCCAGATGTGGAGCGTTTACTGTCTTGACATCTGGCAAAATCAGAGTCTGAGTATCCAATGATCTCTAAACTATCAGACTTCTGATAAGTGAGCATATATCCTTTTGTTCTCTTCAAATAGCGCATTACACACTTTACTGCTTTTCAATGCTGTATCCCAGGATTACTTAAGTATCTGCCCAAAACTCCCACTATAAATGCAATATCAGGACGAGTATAAACTTGAGCATACATTAGACTTCCCACAGTTGAAGCATAGGGAATCTTTTGCATCTCATTTCTTTCAAGGTCATTATTAGGGCACTGTTTGAGGCTAAATTTGTCTCCCTTGGCTATAGGGGTATCTCCTAGTTTACTATCTTTCATGTCGAATCTATCTAAAACTTTATCGATATAATTCTCTTGTGATAACCTTATGATACCATGAGAACGATCTCTTAGTATCTTAATACCTAATACAAAAGAGGCTTCACCAAGATCTTTCATTTCAAAATTCTTTGTTAAAAATCTCTTGGTTTCGTGCAATAAGCCTATATCGCTGCTGGTAAGCAGTATATCATCAACATATAACACCAAGAATATATATTTACTCCCACTAAACTTATGATAAACACAATCATCAAGTATATTTGCCTCAAAACCATATGAGGTAATAACTTGATGGAACTTGTGATACCATTGACGGGAAGCTTGTTTAAGACCATAGATGGATTTCTTTAGTTTGCATACCATGGACTTTGAGTCACCAGACACAAAATTTTCTGGTTGCATCATATAAATCATTTCTTTAATGTCACCATTTAGAAACGCAGTTTTAACATCCATCTGATGGAGCTCTAAATCATAATGAGCTACGAGTGCCATTATTATTCTAATAGAATCCTTTGAAGAAACCGGAGAAAAGGTTTCTTTGTAATCAATGCCTTCCTTTTGAGTGAAACCTTTAGCAACTAAACGAGCCTTATATCTCTCGATATTACCTTTTGAATCCCTCTTGGTTTTAAATATCCATTTACAACCAATAGGTTTAACACCTTTAGGTAATTGAACGAGATCCCAAACATCGTTGTCTTGCATAGATTTCATCTCATCCTTCATGGCATCAATCCACTTTTGAGAGCTAGAACTTTGCATAGCTTGACAGAAGTTGATTGGATCATCCTCTGTTAAACCAATAACATCCTCATGTTCTTGAAGAAACACAATGTAATCATCTGGAATTGCACTTTTCCTTTCTCTAGTGGATCTCCTTAATGGCACTTCTTGAGATTGTTGAGCTTGCTCTATAGGTATTTGAGGGAGAACCTCAATATTGTCTTGTGTAGGGACAATGTCAGGAATAACTTCATGATTGTCACCTATTACTAGGGTAGGTACTGGAATAGTAATAGGCACGAGGACTTGATCACTGTCAATGACAGGTTTTTCCTCAAAGACAACATTTCTTATGTTCTCTTCCTTCCCAAACTCAACATCCTCGAGGAATCTCGCATTCCCTGTCTCAAAGAATGATCTAGTAGTGGGATTGTAAAATTTATAGCCCCGAGAGCATTCAGGATAACCAACAAAATAAAAGCTAACAGTCCTTGACTCCAGCTTGCTTTCATATGTGGCCTATAAGGACGCGCTTCAGTCGGACAACCCCAAATGTGTAAATATTTTAGACTTGGCCTTTTACCCGTCCATAGCTCATAAGGAGTTTTGTTAACTGCTTTACTTGGTACCCTATTTAGGATGTAGACTACAGTCTTAAGCGTTTCTCTCCACAATGACTCTAGTAAGGAAGAATGACTAATCATACTTCTCACCATATCCTTAAGAGTCATGTTTCTACGTTCTGCAACACCGTTCATGCTTGGTTCCCAGGCATAGTATACTGAGGAACGATGCCACATTCCCTTAGGAAAAGCGCAAAAGGCCCTGGACGTTGTTCACGTGATCCATCATATCTACCGTAATATTCACCACCACGATCAGATTTGACGGCCTTAATTTTCTTTCCAAGTTGAAGCTCAACTTCAACTTTAAAAGATTTGAAAACATCTAGGGATTGAGACTTCTCATGAATTAAAAATAGGTAGCCGTACCTTGAATAATCATCTATGAACGTAATGAAATATTGTTGTCCATTCCAAGATGCCATAAGGAATGGTCCACAAATATCTGTGTGAATTAATTCCAAAACGTCCTTAGCCCTTTCGGCACCTAATTTTCTAGAATTTGTTTGTTTACCCTTAATACATTCAACGCAAACCTCAAAGTCTGACAAGTTAAAGGGTTCAAGAATCTCATCCGACACAAGCCTCTGAATTCTCTGTTTAGAGATATGGCCTAAACGCTTACGCCATAAAGTGGCTGAGTTCTCATTTATTTTACGCTTCGTACCACGAGAATCAATGTTAAAATTTTCTTTATTGGAACTAACTACATCTAGTAAGTATAAATTATTAATTAAAGAACCAGAACCAACAACATTTGAATTTTCATAGAGGCTAAATTTATTATTTCCAAATGAACAAGAAAAACCAAATTTGTCCAACTAGAAATAGAAATTAAATTCCGCCTAAAAAATGGTACAACAAAAGTCTCAAATAAATCCAAATGAAATCCATTTTTTAATTGTAATCTAAATGTTCCAATAGCCTCCACTGTGACCTTGTTGCCATCACCCACATATATAAATATTTCATTATCACTTGGCGGTCGGCTTCAAAGGCAACCCTTTCTTTACACGCCAAGAGGCGTACTTGGGACACTCTTTCTTCATGTGCCCAAGCTTCTTGCAGAAGAAGCAAGTAGGTGTGTTCTCATCCTTTTTGACTTTCTTTAGTTGAGAAGTCCTTTCTACAACATCCTTATTATTCTTTCTCTTCCTATTCTGAGAGCTTGACGCTAAATGAGCACTTTCAGTCTTTTCTCTTTGTTGCCTTTCCTCCTCTTGCACACAGTGAGAAATCAATTCATTCGAGGTCCATTTATCTTTCTGAGTATTATAACTCACCTTGAATTTTCCAAAGTGTGTAGGAAGAGAAATCAAAACTAGATGCACGAGCAAGTCATCAGACAACTCTAACTTTAGTGCTTTTAGTTTTGACGTGAGATTAGACATTTCCATAATGTACTCCCTTATGTTTCCTTTACCTTTGTATCTCATAGAGATAAGTTTAGCAAGCAAAATGCTTGCATCAGCTTTCTCATTACTGGTAAAATACTGCTCAACAGCATCAAGGAAACCTTTAGCATTGTGGCTCTCAGAAATAGAGCCCCGAAAAAATTCTGGAACAGATCGCTTCATGATCATCAAACACATTCGGTTTGAGCGTTCCCACTTTTCAACCTTATCCTTATCCGGGTTTTCTGAATTTGGAGTGGATTTCTCAGCCCGAAGTGCAAGATCAAGATCCATGCAGCTAAGAATTATCTCAACTGCTTCCTTCCAGGCCTTAAAGTTTGTCCCAATAAGCATGGGTATACAATTAATTTGAGCAGATAAGTTAACAGCACTAGCAACAGCAACTATAATAGAACATAGAAAAAAATTAATTTAATTACATGCTCATAAAGTAAAGTAAAATAAATAAAACATGCAGATTATTTACATAATAGACCCATTACAAGATACCGAGCACAACATTAATTCTTTATCTTTGGACATACAAATCAACTTGTTAGTGGTACTCTCAATGCAATGATCAAATATTGATAATTAATTCTGTCAAATAATAGCCTTTCTTTGGACCGACTATTATTCACATGATTGTAACTTTATAATTGTCACATATTTATCATCACAGGCATGTTATTATTTGGCCAAATTGTGTCTTCCTTTAGGATCATCACAAATCGCATAAATAATCTCATACTAACGTCTATTGTAATTTTTAATCAAATTAATTTCTATAATAGGGATTGCTTTGGCAATATATTACATCAATTTATTTAATTAAAAATTACCAGACAAATTAATTAATAAAGAGGGTCTATAATCTGCCAACATTCGCGCTCAAATTTGATATATAAAAAAAATATCAATTTAAATTTGAACATAACATCAATCAAATTTCAAGAAAATAATTCTTACGCGAATGCCATTAAAAAAAATCGATAATGTGAAATTCAATATATTAATCATATAATTTTCCCAAATATCATTTAATATAACAACAATAATTTTGACAAAAAACAAAAAAAATCCCACTTCTGGTAGTACTCAAAGGATCAAACATAATATTATTTTCCCACTTCTGGTGAGAAAAATATTCTTTTATTTCATTGTTGCACAATTAACTCACTTCTGGTGAGAAAATATTCCTTTATTGCATTGTTGCACAATTATCTCACTTCCGGTGAGAAAATTAAAAATTCAAAAAAATTTCTACATTTGACAATGTCTTCAGGATCATTGCAAAATTGTTACATATACAAATACATAACATTCACAGAAAAATTATACAATTTCACAAAAAAAAACTCTTTAATTAAAAATTCAATTTTTAATCGATCTCTTTATCCGTATAATCAATTAAACCAAATTGAAGCAAAAAAAATTGACCAACGCATTCAAATACACGTATTATCAATGAAGAGAGAAAAAAAATTGCAACAATACGCTTTAGAACCCCATAACCTAATAACAACGGCGGCTCTGATACCACTTGTTGGGATAAATTTCTTAAGCCAAATAGAAATTTTTCATTAATCAATATTAAGAACCGTTGTCTCAGATTACAGAGTTAATGTTAATAATACGTACCTGTATCCATTGACGTTGATCAAAAGGTTGCAGCGGAATAGTCTTTTGGTGCAATGATCTTCCTCAGCCAAATCACTGAATTCCTTGATGGGACTTGATGTTACTCTTCTGATGGGGAGACAGAGAGACGTGTGTTTCTGATTTAGCATGTTGGGGACCATGACCATCTTTATGATTTTAAACCTATTAGGGTTCCCATTAACCCCTAACAGGCCAAATCTGGTTTCCACTTATTTGGGCCCATATTAGTTTTTCCTGTTGGCAGTCTAAAGGCTCACTAAAATTAGATCACTTTTATTGAGCCCAACTAAATGTAAATAACTAATATAAATACTACAATTAATATATGCAGCCCACAATAATTATTAGAAATAAAATTTCTAACAGAGATCTCCTTTCTTGGAGGAAGCACCATCAATATACACAAAACAAAAAAAAAACATTACACACACACGGAGGCGGAAGAAAACACTCTTTTTAGGGAAGACGTGCTACATACTCTTCTTCGGCCTATATCACCCCCTTCACATTTTCTTTAGGGGGAGGGGGGAAGACGCATTCTAAAAAATCTCATTTGTTCCGGAAAACAAAACATCATGGGAGTATTGGTGAATCTTAACTCCACTTAGAGTCTTTCATTCTCTTTCCACGTTCTTGACTTCCTGGTGTAACGCAAACCATGCCCAAGCATTTGGTAGCTGGCAATACGTTCTCCTCCTAACAACATCCACGCAAGCACTCAATATAAACTAAGCTATGTGCAAACTATAATCCTCATCGCGGGAGTCACGTACGTTATCTTTTATGTACAGATTTCTCGTTTGTTTGTTTTATTTGCCACACTTTTCTTTTATTTGCGTGAGAATATGGTTATTTAATTTGTATATGTTATTTGCTTTTGGCCAAGATTTTTTCTTTTCTTTGATGTGTATCTTTGAATGCAGCGTCACCTTCACTTCATTTTCTTTACTACCTCATTTGCTTATTTGTTTTTATTTTATGTTATTAGTATTTCATGACAATGTTGAATCTGCTTTACCACTATGTTTTTTACTTATCTGAACATGTTTGTAAAAAAGGGGCTAGTCCAGTGAAATGGTGAAATGGCTCCTAATTAAAATATATTGTACACGTTTGTTTAATGCCTCTTTCATATCAATCTAATCATAATAATATAAAACATGTAAAATATTTATTAATCTTGAACTAAGTAATAAATAAATGGAGTGCATATACATGTTTATGTAGTGATCAGATTTTAAAAAAAGGGTTACTTGAATGTAATATGTTTTTTGAATGTTTGAATTTTATTATTATTATTATTTAATGTAAATTCTGATAATCTAATTGTTATTTTTTTTAAAGGATAATTTATTTCATCGATGTTAAAATGAAGTATTTTGGACTTAAAGGTATAAGTCGTGACAACTTATTATCTTAAAGTATTTTTAAATTAAAAATATAAAACTTACATCATAAATATTATAAATATCACTTCAACATTTTAATAAAATATTTATATTCATCATGACAAAAAATTTATGTGAAAAATGATTAATTAGAGGTGACATCTTTTTAATCTATGAATTTTAAGGTACAAGTTATGACAATTTGATGTCTTTCTTTTTAAAGTGAAAATATTAAACTAAGATTATATTTTTATACCATAATAGATAATGACAATAATTAATTAATATTAAATATTTCATTGAGCTGACTTTGGTGTACACCTTAGTCAATTTTATATTTTGAGGGTGAATGAGTTGAGACAGTTCAAGAATTCTAAAATTAACAAAAATAAAAATTAAAAAATATCAACACACAAATATTTTCTACAAAGAACTACGTGATTCTAATTCTTCATTACACATGGAGATACGTAGGAGCAAGAAATAAATCTTGTCGAGCCAAAAAATAAAAAAAATAATGTTATCTTCCTTTTTATATAACAATAATAACTTTAACCTTTTTTAAATGCATTGATTAAATTAGTTAAATAAAATACATTTGATCATTATAATTAATTAATTTAGGGTGATATAAATATTTTATAAGCTATAAATAATTTGTTTAATTAATTAAAGGTAATTGACTTAGGACGAACGTTGTGAGATGCTAATACCTTCCTCGCACGTAATCGACTCCCGAACTCAAAAATCTGGTTTTCGTAGACTATTTTCTATTTTATGGTTTTTTCAATGTTTTTTCATAAAAAATAACATTGGTGGCGACTTCCTTTTTTTAATTTATTTTTCATCGTCCCGTTGCGATTTCGGTTGCGACAATGAGTTATATGTTGGACTATGTTTTCACATGAAAGCTGATGTGCGAATGGATGTTAAACACTACTCTATGTATGCTCACCAGACATTTGTAGTTGTTGAGTCTGAATTGAAGGTTTTGTCACGATGCCTTAATAATAATGAAGGTTGCCCTTGGAAACTAAGGGCTATTATGTCCACTAAGTACAATAACAAGTGGGTGATAAAGAAATGAGGTGGTCGACACACATGCATGAATGCAATATTGTCTCAAGATCACAACAAATTGGACTCCGAATTCATTTGCTTTTGCATATTAGGTAACTTTATTTATACATACTCTTAAAATATTTTAAAATAACGGTAATTTTTGTAATAATTATTAATAGTATGCTTAATATTTCATTTCAGGAATGGTGAAGGAAGATGTTTCCATGTCAATTTTGTTAATTCAAGAAAGAATAAGTGGACAATTTAATTATAAGGTTTTGTACAGAAAGACGTGGAAAGCCAAACAAAAAGTCATTTCAAGAGTTTTTGGTGATTGGGAAGATTCATATGACCTTTTGCCAAGGTGGTTGGATAGGATGCTAGAGTGTTGTCCTGGGTCTACTTATAGACTTAAGACAATAGATTATATGTCCAATAATGTCGTTGCTGCATGATTTCGCAAGTTTCATCGTGTGTTTTGGACATTCAAACCTGTTTGTGATGCATTCAACTACACAAAACCCATCATACAAATTAATGGAACATTTTTATATGGGAACTATCGCGACACTCTACTAATCACTACAACACAAGAGGACAATGCTCACGTTTTGCCAATTGCTTTTGCTATAGTTGACGATGAAACATTAAGTGATTGGTCATGGTTCTTGTCAAACATTTGTCGCTACGTAACTACAAAGCAAGACATTTGTATAATATCAGGTCGACACCAAAGCATCAAATCAACTATGGTAAATGAAAATAATGGTTGGCAACCACCTTATAGCTATCATGTCTATTGCATTCGTCACATTGCAAGCAATTTCAACCAACGGTTTAAAAATGTCAAACTAAAAAAAGAGTTGATTCACATGAGTATAATATTATTTCCTTCTTATATTCTATGTTTTTCGTACTACATAATATGTTAGCTTATTACCTAATGTTGATATTTGTGGTCAAATTTGGATAGGCTACACAACTTGCAAAATAAGTTTGTTAGGAGGCTTGAACAATTTCGTGAGATAAGTCCAGAAATTCGTCGGTGGATTGATGGAATTTCGCTAGAAAAATGGAGCCTCGCCCATGATGACAAAGGTCGTAGATATCACATGATTACAAACTTGTCTAAGGCTATGAACAAGATCTTAAAGGGTAGTCGTAACCTACCAATAACAGCTCTTGTAAAGTGTACATATGCAATGTTAGTTGAGTATTTTGTGCAAAGGTTAGGTCAAGCAAACTTAGAGCTTGCGATTGGTCAAAAATATTGTCGAAAGTTAATAGACGCTATGCAGAACAACCAATAGGAGGCAACATCTCATTTCGTTCGAAGATATGATTATGAGGCCACCAAATTTGAAGTGAAAGAAGCTTTCAATCCTGTTACACAAAGAGGTGGTCATACTTAGATAGTAATTCTTAATGAATGAAAATGTGAGTGTGGTGCTTTCCAAGCTTACAGATATCCATGTTCACATGCCATTGCTGCATGTACTTATGTTAGCGCAGATCCGTTGAACTATGTTGATGCTGCCTATTCAAATGCACATATCAAATAGGCATATTCTAGGCAATGGTACCCACTTGGTAGTGATGATAACATTCGTGCTAACAATGGACCTCGCATTTTCCCTGACCAAGGCATGTTGCATGCTAAAGGCTGTCCAAAATCAACCCATATAAGAAATGAAATAGATTGGACAGAGTCACAACGAAAATAACGTTGTGGACATTGTAGGGTTAAAGGCCATAATAGAACAAACTGTCTGCAACTAGCATCAAATGTAATTGATGACCTCAATCATTAATGTGTATTTGCACTTGAAATATTAATATGTATTTTTTAAAGTATTTTACTAATGAAATTTGTTACTAATTTTAAAAAGCATATGTCCATGTCACTAAATTATATATAATGTATGGTGCTTTATTAATTAACAGTATGAAATCTTTTAAATTATTGGTAATAATCAATAACATGAATTATAAATTATAGTTCATTACGTAATTAAAATTAATGAAAATAAAAAAATATACAATACATACAAATGAATCATCTCTAAGGCCTTCATCGTGGATCTGTCGAATCATGAGGTGATAAAATACATTGACGACCACGATGCCTAGCACCCCTATCTGGGTTCCTTCTTATAAGGTCCTCCTCTTCTACTTCTTATGTATCGTGCTTTGATTGCTTAACTACAAAGGCTGACCCTAAAGAAGTAGGTTGTCCAAAAGGAGTACCTCCAAAATAACTCCCGCCTAAAGAAGTACCCTGCATATGATCTCCGCCATATTTAAATGGATAATAAGGTGCTAACGGAGTCATCATGTTCCCCATATAAGCATCTGGAGTGTATGTTGGTGGAGAAGGAACATATGTATCACATGGAGATGAAACATGAGCAACAAAAGTAGGACTTTCTCTACTAGTATCACTTGAAGTATATACATACTAACTATAACCCCTTGATGGTGTCATTGGATAAGCGTAATAACTACCTACAGGAGGGTCATGTGATGGCATGGATATATCTACAAGCTCGTGATTTACATGTCTGCGTCGGCATCCAAGGCCACGACCCTCTCGTCAGCCCGCACCAATATCTTCCACAACAACTACTTTAGGCTCATCTTGTGATGGTAGTGGAGCACTTGTAGAGGGATATTGCAATCTGTGTAATTCACCGTAAACCTCTAAACAGTTAGCAAGATTATCAGTCAATTCTTCCATTGAGAAACTGCTTCTAGGTTCTATTTTGGCCTTATGATACATTTCCTCCATAGTGTCCTCCTATAAATAAATAATCTGTTAATTTTACATGTTGAACTTAATATAAAACACAAACATAAACAACCAAACCAATTAATTATAAAACAATTATTATTATATATTGACTTACCACATAATCTTGTTTTGTACTAATACGTCCAATCCAACGTTTGGTGTGTCTTTTATACCACACCATGTACTTTTTCTACTACTTAAACGTGTAGTAGTATAAGCCTCTTGTGTCCAAACACGGTCTAACCTTGTTTCCCACTCGTGCATAAAGACAACGTGTTGAACTCGCCAATCAATATCATCTTTGCCACATAAAGTTAGATCATGCAAATTATCAGGTTGACGTGGAGGACGAGGAATGTATTGTACCATGCCAAATTGGCGTATCACACGGTCAGCATGGTGATACTCAATAATATGAAAGTCTATCAATGGCACTACTGCCCTCCAAATATTTGTGTTTTATACACAATATGATGGTAGAGAATGAAAATATTGAAGGTATGACTGTCAAACAAACTGCACACAAAAAATAAAAAGTCATAACTTAATACTAATTTCAAGATATCCAATTAAAAATTTTAATTATAAAAAAACTCTCAACGTACATCCTTATCCTTCATTTTATCTAACGCATCACGAATTTGAGTAAGAGTTCTTTTTGTCACCTGCAAAGCACTATTCCACCTGAAAATATGAAAAATTAACAAATTAATTACTTGTCTAATGTTAAATCTAATATTTAATAAGGCAATTTAATTTAAATTATTACCTTGCACCTAAAGGAACGCCAAAAATATTTAGTGGTGTCGTCAGGGATGCAAAATACGGCATCCGATACCATGCCCACAATTGTAGTAAAACACATGTCCCGCTAATTTCTTTATTGTCATAATTAATGGCAATGCATAGTTCTCTATATATATGAGCAAGTAAGGCTGATCCCCAACTAAGTTGGCCATATTGGTTTAAATCTGTCAACATGACCAAATATCGCATCGGTACTAGAGTTGAAGACTTGTCTAATAAAAGCATACCCCCAAGCAACCGCAAGATATAAGCTCAGCATATCGTTCCATTTGTTTCACGTTGTGCACATGCATGGAAACATCAAAAAAATGTTGATCGACCCAACTCATCTTTAGCCTTCCACCTTTAATTATAGTTGGTGGTGGTGTAATTCCAAACAAATCTTCAACAAGTGTGAACCATTTATATGTCAAACAACCAGTAATTGGGTCTCCATGTACCTTTAGACCAAGCAAAATGGAAACATCTTCCAATGTAATTGTACACTCTCCAAATGTCATGTGGAAAGAGTGTGTTTCCGGTCTCCACCGCTCAACTAATGCTGAAATTAACTGGTGGTCAATAGGAAAATATGACATTTCAACCACTCCTAGCATCCTTGCTTGTGTAAGATAGGGTCTAACTTCATCAGGAATTGCCCCATCTCGATGGTTGCTTTTGGTAGCTCTTCTAATACGAAGATATTTATCTGTTTTTGGTGGTTGTTTTCTTTCTTTTTTTCACTTCTCTCTTTTCACTTCTCTTCTTTTTTTCACCTTCATTCACACACTCACTAATCCACTCACTCACTTCCCAAATTTATATCCACTCACACTACTACAACAAACCTTCGTGGAAGCTTGCTTGGGAGCCTGCTAGAGGAGATGCGACCATCACGGGCTCTCATAAGGCCGGACGATCACGGGTGGAATAAAGGAAAACATCAGCTATAATGACGCCTTTGGAGGCTAAGAAAACGTCTCTAACCATGACGTTTTGAGTAAAGTTGTCAAAATGGGCTCAACCCGGTGAGCCAACCTGACCCACCATGGGTTTGAGCCGGGTTAGGCCAAAAAAATTTTGAAAATTTCAATACGGGACAATTTTGAACTCGGCTCACTAACAACCCCGCTCACCTGGGTTGAACCCGTGGTGAGCCGGGCTGACCCACCAACCCATTAAAAAAAACATATGCTTCAGCCTTCAGTTTATTAGGCCCAATTGGCCAAATGAGCATTAGGGTTTAAGACTCTCACTCTCAGTTCTCACTTCTCTTCTCAATTTCCCACACGACGCATGATGCACGCACCCTCATCTCAACATCAGTTCGCTGCACGCCACTTTGTACTCTACACAACACCACACTAGAGCCACAGCCACAAGCCATAGCTACTGCCACCATGTCACCGCACTAGCCACTTACTGCCACCGTCCTGCACAACACCACCGTCTTGCACAACACCACATCGCGCCACACTGCATTGCACAACACCGCGAGCCACCGTGCCCACCGCGCACAGCGAGTCGCGAGCCTCGGTGGGGATGGGCTCTTATGGTGGGTTTGGTGGGCAGCCTCCGATGGGGAATCATCGTCCCATGAATTCGTCGAATCCGGTGATTTTGGGCTTTAGTTATATATTAAAAAATTACATTTTTTTTTTAAATTAGGTGAACCAACCCGTTTAACCCACCAACTCGTGGTGGGCCGGGTGGGTTCAATTTTTTTGAGCCCACTAATAAATGAACCGGGATGGGTTGACCCACTAATAAATGAACCGGGATGGGTTGACCCACTAAATGCTCAACCCGTGGTGGGCTGGGCCGGGCTGGGCCGGGTTACCCGTTTTGACAGCTCTAGTTTTGAGACCTACAAACCTAGTTTTAAATTATTTGGAGGTTTTTAAATTTTTTGGACTTGGAAACGTGGTTTTAAATTGTTTGGAGGTTTTAAATTTTTTTGGATTTGGAAACGTGGATGTGATTTAAAAGGTGGAAAACGTCACCACCCTCGACGTTTTGGACTTGGAAAAGGTTTTAAAATGTTTTGAAAATGTCAATGCGGATGACATTTTCAAGTGTGGACATTTTCTGCACAATGCTCATCAAACACGCATGTAGACATAGGGTCATTAGTCATAGCTATGCAGGTTGATTAGATGCATGCAAGCTATGCAGCCACGGACACACAGGAGCTTTTTTACAATATAATGCATAATTAAATTTGAATACATAACATCAACCTCCTCATTGCTGACATACATTTAATTGCTTTGGTACACATATTTTTTTTTCATTTTTATCGCTTTTGATACTTCATGCATAACAAAACATCAAAGATATTGACGATTTACATTCCATGTTTTTTTCACGAGTGGCGTCAATTTGGTTGACGACTTCTGTTATATACTATACTCGTCACTGCTCTCGACGTTTTCTTCTTATCTGTCTCTCTCCTACCTGTCAAAAATAATTTATTTTGGTAAATAGTTTTTTTAAAATTTATTTACGTAATTTTTATTTTATTTATTATGGTCAAATACCCTTATAGTTTTGCTATAATAATTTTGATAAAGATATTAGTAGTAAAAGCTACTTTGAATGTAAAAATGTTAATGAGAGCAAAAATGTTACTATACTTCAACAGAATCATTTTAAGCATAAAATATTATCTTTATTTGATTTATTTTCAAAATTTTCAAAATTAAATCTTTTAAATAATTATTATTTATTTTCACTTATTTTATGAATTTACTTAAATGCAAGGGAAAAATTACAATAAGGAACATTTGGTACGCGAAATATTTTTACTTCTATGAGAATCTTAAATCTAAAATCTTAATTTATCATGTTTGGTAACTATTTTAAAAAAAAATTCTCAAAAATATAGTTTCTTGGAAACTATTTTTATCCCACTTTCTCACAAAAACACTTTCATGATGAGATGGAATCCCAATTTTCTCGAATTATGGAAAAAAGATTTATATATATGCTTAAAATAAGGATACAAATAAATATTAAAAGGAAAATAAATTTATTTTATGTATTTGTGAAACTACAAAGTTTATCAAGTTTGAGAAAATTTATGGATATTCTAGTAAATTGACTTTCTTTTTGAATTGTTCAAAATATTTCTAATTTAAAGTAAATATGACTAAATTAAATTTAAATATTAAATATTAAGTATTCAAATTAAATATATTTATTCTTTAATTTTTTTTAAAATTTTACATTTAGTCTTTAAAAAAATTTGATCAATTTTTGTCTTTAAACATTTTCTCTATTAACATTTTTTTTTTGCTCACAACATTTTTTTTTGTCACTAGTTCTAAAAACAAATACACCAACACATGTTTTTTGGTCTCCATATGTTACATAGAAAGATCACTAATACCCCTAATTTTGAAAATGTATTGTTAGAGAAATAATTTTCATGTTGATTATAAAATATTAAGTTGAAGGCAAAAATTCAAAAGGATAAAATTGTAAAAAATGAATCAACTTCTCCTTGTTTAATGCAAATATATATATATATATATATATATATATATATATATATATATATATATATGTGTGTGTGTATATATATGTATATATTGGATTTAAGCATGTTACACAAAGAAACAACTCAATATTTATTTATATAAAATGACTATTCAACTCTTGAAGTTGTAGATCAATTACTTGTTAAAATAACTCAAGCAATACCGTATTGCATCATCAACACCCATGAGGAAGCTCATTGCTAATTTTCTTATATGACCTACTACATCCAAAAATCCTCATTTGTCTAAACCCAAACACTCATCATCACTCAAACAAAATCCACTCAACCATAAACATAAATCCTGTCTTAAACCAAACCTAGGATCATCCTCAAGAAAGATCCTAAGGTTAGTGAAAGATTTTCCCCATTTCTCACGTCATAAATCTTCACAAAATTTTGAAAATTAGTGTTAGGAACGTGTTTATTTTGTAGGTCCCTCTAATCGTAATTTTCAATCCCAATTACAACCTTTCCTACATTTTGCATTAAGAGCCACACTACCAACTTGGCATAACCTCTTGGTCTTTAAGTTTTAAGTGTAATCCTATACTTTTTAGTGCCTTAAGTAATGAAATCGTGTGCCCATTGAAGCATTAGATTGACACATTTCTAACCTTTAATTTTACATTCCACATTACCTTGTGTATGCAATTTTTGCAATGATTCCACATAAAAGTCTTGTTTCCTCTTTTTTTTGCCTTGTTATTATTGTTTTTTCTTTACCACTAACCACTTGGTATGTATTAGCTCATGTTCATTTGTAATCACCTTGTTAGTAGTTTTTTTTTATTTGTAATGATCTAGAATGTTTTTACACTTATTACAACTTAGTGATTAACTAGCAAAAAACATAAATGTAAACTAATTTAGGATTTTTCATGCAAGTAATACCTAAATATTCATACAACAATATATATGTAAAGAAATAAACAACTGAAAATATAAAATCTCTTAGTGGTATTACATACACAAATATCAAAACAACAAAAAATAAAATGTTCTAAGTTATTGGTCAAGTAACATCTAGCTGTATCAGAACAACTTTCTCTCAAAATACGTCAATAATAATATGACTCAACATCTTACTCTCCCTTCTACCTATTCTTACCCTAATCCCATTATATATTGTAGAAAAAAAGAGAGACACTGGAAGGAGAGTTAAATAGTGTCAATAAAAAATTTACATTTTTTTGAAAATAATGAAGTAATAACTTTATGAAGTGTAGATGAAGAGATAAAAAATTGAACACAAAATTTCTATACTGGTTCGCTTCAATTATCGAAATTACATCTAGTTCTTAATTCAACCAAATCAAGTTCCACTATCTTATACAACAATGCAATTATTCTTTGGCCAAGTCACTTTCGACTCAAACCTAAGTGTTCTTTGACTTGCATCTTCAAATAACTACCTAAATATTCTTTTCAACACAAAGTCTCCCCAGGCTTTAATAACCAAGTATTCTTTTACAGACAAGTATCTCCAAGCTTAACAACAAAGTATTATTTTACAGATAAGTCTCTCCAAGCTCAAAGCAATAACATAAAATTAAAGTTGGTTAAGCTAATTATGTTGTTTCATCTTACTATCAAAACATAATACAACCAATTAAGTGAAAAGACTTTTTACAAAAAGAAAGGATATAATATTTTACAATATTTTTGAATTTCAAACTTCCTTTTATAGGACTTAAATGAAGATGACGATTGCAAATCCTTTAGCATCTCTCATAGGCTTACTTCATTTGTCTTCATCTTTGTTTCTTGTGGACAGAAGTGTTCGTTGATGCATTAAATGTTTTCACTAAATAGTTACTTTTTAGTTGATCAATGAAATTACTTATCACCTTTTAAGTATCGAACAAGTAAAGTCATGTGTGTGTCGGTTCAAAACAATTTTTTTTAAGATTTTCATAATTCATGAGATCTGCTTGACTTTTTTTTGACAAAAATCATGTCTTCATTATCTTTTGTTAGTGTAGGTACCAAAGAAGTTATTTTGCTTCGATTTGTTAAGGAATATTATACACAAAGATTGATTTAGTTATTAGACATCATAAATGATATAAATTCAACATAAATGCCTTACAATTAAAATATTTCGTTTATTAGACACTTATGTCAAGATAACAAGTTGTCTTAGTGCATTCCTTACAAAGAGCATTCATCTTATTGAATGGTTTTAAAAAAATTTCTCAAATAAATCATTTATGTTTGTTATCATTAAGACATTATGGTTAATGGATCTAAGATTGTCTTTTTGACTCAACAAATATGATCATCACATTCTAACAACATGGAAAGTAAGAAAACAACATAATATGTTAGAGATACAAACTAACTATATAAACATATTTACAACAAAAGTACAACTTCACAACTAAACAACTTTACCACATCACTTTCAACTCAACATTTAACAATGCATACAAGTTTCAACAACTTTACCACATAACAACACAACAACACATAATACAACTTATCAACATATCATCTTAACAACACAACAACTTATATGCATTGTTATACATTTCAACTAATATATCTCTTACAACATAGGTGAACAGTCTAAGTGACTTGACCCTACCGAATTACTATATTTATCCCTAAAAAAAGATCAAGTCAATACAATGTATAACATACCAACACCAAGTCAATACAACATCTAGTATACTATTATCAAGTCAACAACTTTATTGATTTCTCAAATGTCGCTACTTAAATTACAAAAGTACAATACCATTATCAAAAATACAACAATTTGTGTGTAAGTTTGCCACGACATTAGTATGCATCAACTAAGCTTATATGGAATTAACCTGTCGACTACCCTCCAAATATTGTACACCTTTTTAGTAATTAATTAAGGATTTTATCCCTCAACTTTAACCTTATTCAATTTGGTTACTTTTAAACTAGTATGACTCAACCTTACCCCCATAGGTATCAATTAAGGACTTAGAGGAGACATAATACTCCACTTCAAGAGTTAGCTCTCTCAAGAAGGGCTTTTCAACATTGGGTTCTCAAAACACCACAACACATATCTACACAATGAGATATTTCAACTTTCAAAAACAACACTTCTTCCTCTAGTCCTAAGTTTGCAATATAACTTATCATCGTGTGTTGTGCATCATGCACAATACAACACAACACAACTCAACTCAATACAACATCTCTACTTGTCAACACAACTTATACAACATTTAGAATAACTCCTAGTTTAGTTTAAACAACTCAACATACTTTGGTTTCAACTTTTTACAAGATAATTTATCAATCATAACAGTATAACATATCTTTATAATAATTCAACTTATCATCTCAACATATCATATAAAAGCATTAAGTGTAAAGGCCATGAAATAGGGCTCTCTCTAAGGCTCATCGTTGGGCTCTGTAACACCCTACGTTTTTGTAATTAGATTAATACATACACACACATACACACACACACACATATATATATATATATATATATATGTATATATATTAAAAAATTTAAAGGGATTGACATCTGAGAGCATTTTAAGGTTGAAACTATATTTTGTATATTTATTTTGGTTAAATTATATGAGGATTATATTATAATATAATATTTTATTATTTGTTATAACTCAATTTTGTCCCGATTAGTACTAAATAAATTAAAAAAACAATAAAATAAAATAGAGATTTACATTTTTAAAAATAAAATAAAACAAAAGAAAAAAAAAGAAAAAAGAAATGATATGCTCCAATAGAAAGAATTGGAGAAGGTACACATAACAATAACAAGCAACACACTCTAGAATTTTATTTTGGATATTGCAATCAAGATGACTTTCTTTATGTCTTTTAAAATTGCTATATTAGTGTAGGCAATTCTTCTTTTGTGCCATGCATGCATAGTTTGTTTTGGGATTGCAGGCTAAGCTAGTTGTCACCCTTTGGCAGCATGCTTTAGTTTTCTATACGACTCTTCTTCATAAAGGGAGGAAGAGAAGAGTATGTGGGGATGATTTTTGAATTCTCTAAAAAATTTGAACCTCTCACACACAACAACCTCATAAAAAACCAAAGCATGTTGTAGTTTGAACCAATTCTTCCCATCTAGTGCACAAAAACAAAAAACAAATTAAAAAAGTTCAACCACCATACATACCACCCATGATGCCACCTAAGTAAACCTTTGGAACATCACCAATGAACTAACTCTTACACCTTACGTCAATCTCAAACTAGCAATACCTATCTTGAACCAGCAAGCAAGTACACTTTGAATCAAAATAACATGAATCCTTTGCTACGAAAAACAAGTATCCGCAATCATGAAATACATTATGAACTCATATTTTCCTTTCTTAATCATATTCCAAGAATAAAGGCATGAATTTGATTCATATTGAGATTAACTTTTGTTTTGGGTTGTATTCTCTACGATCTATATTTATTATTATTTTTTTTTATATAAATGTGTCATTTTTTTTGTTTTTTTAGCTATCGATAATGTACATGTATGCTTCCCATCTACATTTTATAATTGCTTTTGCATTTTATGTTCATTGTAGTATGGATGGATTTAATATCTTTAAAGGTGATTTTGTTTAGTATTATTATTTGAATTGCATATATGTGTAGAAAATCTAGGTGATGTGAAAGTTTTGTTAGAATAAGCGTGTCTTTTGTATTTTACTTTTATATTTATAATGATATTAATGATATATTTATTATAAGATAAAAATATTGAGAAAATAGTTTAAATATTTTTAGTGACTAATGACAATAATTAATAGTTAAAACCTAAAATATGGTTAATTTGATGTGATATTTCTTTGACCTTGGGTTCTTAGAATGCAAGTTGTGACAATTTGGAGGTTCCAAGTCTTTTAAAATAAAATATTTGATGGAAGTTAAAACTAATCTTTGCAATTTAATCAAATTATAATACGTTTAGAGAAAATGAATAATTGGATGTGACACCTTTTTTAAACATGAAATTATAAGGAAAAACTTGAGACAATTTGATGCCTTATATCTATTCTCTAAAGCAAATAAAATTATCAAATAAAGATAACAAATAAAATATTTCAATAGATTGACTTGGGTGTACACCTTGTTCAATTTTACAATTTGAAATGTATGAATTGTGACAATTTAGAAATTCTAAAATCTAACAAACATAAAACTAAAAAATTAACCCACAAATATTTTCTACCAAAAGAACTATGTAACTCTGATTCTCAATTACACATGGAAATACGTAGGAGCAAGAAACTATTCCTGTCGAGCTAAAAATAAATAATAATATTAATCTTTTTTCAATATAATAACAAAATTTAGTTTTTAAAAAATAAAATAAAATAAACACTTATTAAATGAATAATAAATCATTATCATAATTATTTTCTTTAATTTTTTGGGTGAGATAGATATTTTTTAAAAAATTATAAGATGAATGTTGTAAGATGCTAATATTTTCCTTACACGTAATTGACTCTCAAATTCAAAAATTTGGTTTTAAAGATCATTTACTTCTAAAGGTTTTTCCTGAGGTTTTTCTAAATAAAAATTGGTGGTTACTTCATGTTTTAAATTTATTTTTGTTGTCCTGTTGCGATTCGTGTTGCAACATTATTGTTTTATTATTATTATTATTATTATTATTATTATTATTATTAAGTGAGGAAACGAGATTTGTGATCATAATTAAGGTTGAGTAACCATGGATGGGTTAGATGAAGGTTAAGTTAGGTTTAATATTAAAAAGGAAGATATGTCATTTTTCTACTCAGGCTTTCACTTTTTGTTTACACTCCGAAGAACCAGGAGGAGAAGAGACAAAAAAGATATCATCTCATAAATCCACGTTCTTCCTTGTTTGCCAATAAAAGTAAAGGGGGAGTGAGAATTCTCACTTTAGGACGTGGGGTAACTGATGGGTAGTAAGGTTGACCTACAACCACTGTATGTTGTATGCATTGCATGAAGGGGAAATCCCAATTGTTTCTGTTCTCATTGTTGTTTTCCCATGTGATATTATTGCTCTTAGATTGATATGAATTGTGATCATATATGATTAATTTTGTGCATTGGGCCCTTTTTGATATGAATTGAGTTGCTTGAGGGTTCTTGTGGGAATCCTAAGAATATGCGAGTGAATAGTCATTGCGTGAATAGTTGATGGAAGTTGTAATTGCTTGAAATTCGTATCTTATGATGTATTATTGTATGAGTAAAATAAAGTGTTTTACCAATCGAAATTATAAATGTATGCGTTGAGTTTGATATTTGCAAATCACGATTCTACATGTTTCTAGTTTCTAATATAAGGTCGGGCACCACTTGCGTCTTGTCGGGCGCTAAGGTGTCCGAGAGTAAGGCTCGCTCCCTGTTCTTTTGTGTTGGGCGTGGGATATGCCTCATTAGGTGCTAATGAGGCTGCGAGTCTTTATGACACTCATGCCGAGTGTGGGTTGAGCTCGTTGAGCATGGAGGTTCTAAAAAGCTCCCTATTATTATCTCGCTAGGCGTGACACGTCGGATGTAAGTCATCCCAAGAGCTATGAGTGCCCTCTAGATGAGATGTGTTGGGTGTGGATGGACTTCCACTAGGTAGAATTCGTGTATGAAGAATGTTCCTTTACTTGAGATGGAGAGGTTTGATTGAGTAAAATTAATGTTGATGAGTTTGAATTAATCATATATGTTGATAAACTAGTTGAATAAGATACTTGACTCTTATGACAAATTATGTATATGGTAAGTGTATGTTTGGTAAATAACAATTGAAAGCATGACAAATCGCATGTGTGACAAATCATTTGAGTGGCAAATCATTGAATATGTGTATATATAGTGATTTCATGATATGAAAGAGTCTATGTGACATGCATCATATGCATATAAATCGACAAATCGTTTAATATGCCCTACATATATCTTGATATTGGTACCACATGCTGTAAATCGAGAGTTTGTAGCTATTGCATCTCATATTCACATGTGACTAAATTACTTATGATTGATATGTTATTAACAAGTGATTGTGTTAATAGTAATAATTGAATGACTGTGATAGTTACCTGTTATTATCATGTTATTGTATAAGTCATGTATGGAGTGTGTTTACTTATCTATTTCTTATTCCATGCCATGAGCTAGAGTAAGAAATTTTCTCACTCCCGTTTATTTCTCACTTAATAATTATAATTCAAAATATTATTTATTACTTTAATTAATACTATTTATTTTATTTGCCAGGCTATCACTAAACTAACTAAGATCTAAAAATAGCAATTTTTTTGCAAGAGGCTTAAATAAGAAACCATATTTACATGAAATTAAAACATATTTAACTATTTATGTCTAAAATTTATAAATATATAAACAAATTCGTAATTTTTTTTTATATATAAATAAGAAATATTACAATAAAAAAAAGGTAAAACTAAGTTTTATGCATCTACATGATCTTAGTCCTACCGATAGACCGACGTTAATAATTCATATATAAATATACGTATTTTAATCAATAAATAATGTATGCATAGAAATGTTCGATAATGACATCAATAAACTTTATTATTCTTCTACTAAAAATATAATAATAATAATAATAATAATAATAATAATAATAATAATAAATAATAATAAAATTCTTTTATAAAGTACACATTAAAATTACATTCTCTAATTGTAACAAACGTCTCATCGATTAATACTATCTATTAAATAAATAAACAATAAAATATCTAAAATGGAAATGTCTAAAGTGCCTCAAGTTTAGGCGAAAAAATGAATCAAAACTATAATTTAATTTAATTTTATTATATACATAAGAATTTACAAATTAGAACGTGATGTTCTCACTCTCCTAAATTTCTTAAATGTTCAATTTTCTAACTGTGTATTTAGATACTACGTTGCAAGTCAGAAAAATATTTTTCCCTCAATTATTTTAAATCACTTTTTTTTAATCTCAATATATAAAACAAATTTCAATTGCTTTATAATTTTATTTAAATGGTCAATAATTAAAAATAACCTTAATTACAGTTTAAATCACAATCATAATATTTTTTTCTTCATATAAGTAGTATAAATATAGTTGTGTTAATTTAACTTATTTTTTTTTTGTTTGATATTTTTTAGTTTATATATGTGATATAGAGAAAGTTAAATTAAATAATTCTAACTTTTATTTTAAAAAAACTTAAAATAAAGATAGATCTTAAAATAAAAAAAGTGAAAAATAATAATTGAAATATCAATAATCTCTGATTCCGTATAAAACACACTATTCTTATTTCATGGTTTCGGTTACGTACACCTCCAAAGCAGTTAACTTTATTAATTGTCGTTTTTCGGGCTGGAGTGAGTCTGTAATCATCCCAAAAAATAAAAAATAAAAAATAAAAAATAAAATCTTAGAACTTGCAATAAATAAATAAATTTATAGTTGTATTTATAGTATTAGAAAAAAAAATTATATTTTTACACTCTTAAATTTAAAATAAATTTATTTCTAATCTCTCAAATTTAAAATTAAATTTTTAGTTATGTAATTTCAAACAAATTTATTTTAATCTTTATATTCAAATTTTTAAAAATCTATTAAGTATGATGATACAAAATATGTCTTTATTTTTTTTTTAGGTTCGTTCCTGGAGTATCTACCGCCGACAGCAGTGACTAATCTCCTTGCTACGTTGGAGGCACCTCAAAGGTGGGATAGCTAGTCCCAAGATTTAACGCGGCTGCATACAAAATATGTCTTTATAAATAAAAATATAATATTAAATTTAATTAGTATTGTATAATTATCTCAATTTCTTATTTTCAGATGTATTATTAGTGATTAGAAAGATTAAAATAAATTTTAAAAATTATAAAATTATAAAATAAAAAGATAATTTTAAATTTGAAAGAGAAAATAAATTTACTCAAAATTTGTTAGATTAAAAACGTATTTAAATAAAAAAATAATGGGAATTTGTTTTAGGATGACGTTACCGAATAGTAAGGCTATAAAACATATTTTTATGTTTGACCGTTGAATTGACCGGATACATCTCCCCCGATTTTCGCTCCTCAAATTCCCTGCCCCAAACCACTTAAAATTTCCACCATTCAAAAAAATAAAAATTATATATCAATTTTTGTCTATCACAACACAACTTTTTTATTTTTTATTTTTTTTATTTTTTTATTTTACATATAAGAATATTTTCTCAACATATTACAAAAGGAAAAACTATTTGACATCCGTGTTAAAAGTTTTCCATGTAAGTATAACGTTGTGTATGTGGTCAATACTAAAAAAACTCTCATTTCCCTTAAAAAATACAACCTAATTATATTTTGGCCTTTTTACTTTTATTTTATTTATTTAATTTTTCTGAATTTGACTTACTCACTATATTAATTATGTAATTTTAATCTACTTATTCACTATTAATATTTAATAAAGATATTAATCTGACACCGCAATAAAATATCATATGAACATAAATAAACGCAACAATAAATTAGAGTGTCACATAAATAATTTTGTAAAATACTAACTATTAAATTAACAGATCGATGAAAACCACATAATTAAAGTAACATTATCAAATTTAAAAATAAAAAAGGTTAAATTTATAAATTTAAGAAAATAAAGAACAAAATTTTCGATCAAGTCACTGAAAAGCAAAGGCCCCTAGTAAAAGAAAAAAAAAATAATATAAAGAGTTTTTGGTGCTTGAATTTGGGCACGGGACTTGACCCTCTTCTGGCTTTCTTTTTCTCTGATATATGCTCAAAACACAGAACGCACTTTTTTCACATAAAATAAAAAAGAAAACCAATTCCACCCACTATCACTAACCTATAGTCTCTGATTGATCTCGCTCTGCATAAACTTCCCATATTTTTTTAAGGTACTTTATTTACCACTGCCCCCTTTTTCTAGTTTCGTATATTCTTTCAAATTTGCCTTAGCCAATGTCCATTCCATTACATGTCACATTTATTTCCTGTCAATATCGCTTCAATTTCTATGGTGTCTGACCTATCTCACCCCAAGATATGTTGTGTACTTTATGCATATTATAATTTTATTTTCATACCCAAAATAAAGATGTGCTAATAATGGCAGCGGGGAGAACTTGCCTTTTATTAGGAATTTTGTAAGTGTCCAAGATATAATTGATGCCCAATTTTATACTTGTATGATTCTGCAACTTTATTTATTTATTTTTTCATTAATAAATTTTCAGATATGCAGAACATGGTCCTGAATTCTGATCCTTAATCAACCTTACATAATCAAAATTTGATTAGGGTTTATCTTCGTATTACAGGTTGAGCACAATAATGCGGGGAATTAATTCTATTTTTAATTGGGTCTTTGTCATTGAGGGTTTCTGGGTCACAGTAAGTAGATGTTAAGGTCTAGGTTTCGAAAACCTTGATGGGTCTGTGTTGTTTTGTATAAGCTTTAAGGTTGAAGCTTTTTCGTGTTGCTTTTGACGAAATTATTGCTGTTCCGGATTTTACGTCTCGTACTCTCGTGGGAACTTAGATCATTTGATTCCTAAAGAAAGTGTGGTTTTGGGGTTGGGGGGGATGAATTTACACACTGCGTGACAATTGTCAGATTTGATTTTAATGCAGTTGTCCATTTTTAATTAACAGAAATTCACCTATTTTAATGTTTATCACTGGTTGAATTTATTTGACCAAAAAAATTTACTCTAGCAAAACGATGTTTCATTTTAGACTTCAATGTTTAAAATTAGAATCAAATCATTTGTCCCCTTTGGCTGTAAACTTTCTTCTCCAACAATTAAAAATAAACATCTCTACAATAAAAAATAAAAAATAATAATAATAACCTGAAGAGACAATTCTTGTATTTAAAAGAAATATATTTTTAATGAGACGTCATTTTTCAACTAGAGGGACTAGCATGAAGATAAGTGATTTCCATTTGTTAAAATTTTCTTAAGCCTTACCCAAGAGTCATATATTTTTTTTTTAGTACATATCCAAGAGTCACAGTTCAAGTGCTTCTAAGTCTATTTTGGGAACTATTTCATACTCAGAGAATCTCACCCAGGTGGTTTTGCATGAATTCAATGAATTGTACCCTATCTTCTTCTCCATAAACCAGGTATTAGACCTCGATTGTAAATGTGTAATTATGAAAAAAAAAAAAACTCTACAATGGTGCTGTATATTTTGGGAATGCATCTATTGATTCAACATTGCATGGTAATAACATTCCATCATGAAGTTATGTGTGAATTATTATCGTTTCAGAAACTAAAAAAATTATAAAAATCAATGATGCCCCAATTATTATTGCCCTTCATCACTAAATGGTTTACTCTCGTCGGGGCAGTAAGAAAATATGTATTGTTCTGCTAGATTACACTGAATTCGTGGTTAGGTAATGCAATCTGAAGTGAATGGATTGTCCTATCTGCTGCTCTCTGCATGTGCAAGTCCCCACTTAATAGAGAGTCTGAGACCATAAACTGATGGGAAGGGGGAATTCTTTATAGACAGATTACTTAATTTATACGCTGTCAAATAATTTCACCTTTTTTTTTTATTATTATTTTTTTATTAAATTTTATACAATGGTATAACAGATATTATGTATTATTTTGCTTATTTTTCTCTTATGTATTTATTTTTCATAACTGTTTTGAACTTATTCATTCTCGTTTTATGAACTAATCGATTCTACTGTTTTATTGTATGCAGTCTATAAACAATTATTTTGATATATGAAGAAATAATTCTTAATTCATTGTACTTACTAGTTATGAAGCTCAAACACAAATTTGAAATGATCTGACATGTCATGGGATAGAATTAAATGTTTGATATAAAATGATGTAATTATTAACATCTAAAAAGCAAGAAATGCACCAAAGTTTATAGTGTCGCATTAAAATTTGAGGTATTTTGACATGGACACTGTTAAGATTTCATATGGGGCTGGGCATATGGTCAAACTAATCCTTATACAACTTTGTTAATCCTCTCACATTGAACCCACATTTGAGGTTAAGTTAGGATTGATCTGTTTTTAATATGATATTAGAGTCTATTCTTATAATGAGCTATCTGCAGATGCCGTGTTCTGCAAAACATTATGCTCTAGAGCTGAGTTTTGGAATATAGGGAATGCATCAAAATCTCATATTGGCTAGGAATCTGGCCAAAATACTCCGTGTAAGATTTGAATAATCCTCCTCCCTTGAGCTTGCTTTGGGGGTTTGAGTTAAGCCCAAATCATTTCTAATATGTTATCAATTGCAGATTGCAAAAAATGGTGGAAAGCCAATTATATGCTATATCATATAGTAGGTAGCGTATTGGGCAAATAGCGGAAGTTACATAGTGTTAGGAAACCATTTTAAGGTATGGAACATTGGGACTTGAGTCCCATATTGGAAGTATGGGATTCTAGTGTGAGGTTTATAAGACCATGGGTTCTCTAACTATAATAACTAACTTTTGTAGTGTGGTTCTCCCAAGATTCTTATCAATTGGGATCACAGCCTTCCATCATGTCTCCTATTTGCAAAGGAGCAGTGCAAGTTGTATGCCAAAGAAAACAAAATGCATAAAATTTGACATAATATTAACTAAAAAATTCAAATAGTTGGAGACTCGGGCAGAGATGACTAGAGGATGTAGGATACATGCTCTGCAAATATGACACCATAACGGCTACTATGGCCAGATGCAGTCATGATCGTGAATTCATGGAAAATTCTTAAGTGCAGCAGTGTTATATTACCACTATAGCGGCTATTTAACAACACCCAAAACTCATTTATTTTTCCAAATAGATTCTTATTGAACTTGTTAGGACTATAGTGGAGGGGAGTTAGTTAGAATATTATTTTGTTAGTGAGTAAGTGACATAAATAAATAGGAGGACTGAAGGTAAATAGGAGGACTGAAGGGGAGAGAAGGCATTCAAATCTTTTCATTTGTAAATTAAGCTTTGACTCTTTGTAAAAGGAGAAATCCTTTGTGTAGGTAAAACTCTTGTAGGAGAGTTATCTCTCCTATTTTGTGTTCATTCCATGCTATTCAATAAAATCTTTCCTTTCTTTCTCTTTACAATTCTTGGTTCCTTACAGAACCCTCCAAAAAGTGATTGCTTTATAGATTAAAATCAATTTGTTTTGAAAAGATTTATTTTAATAATTACAAAATCTTATGAGTTTGATATGTTTCTTTTTTGGGTTTGACTATTGCCATTAAAATTCGTATGCATGGCAGAGTAATTCTGAGAGTATATACCCTGTCATGGTTCACCATACATCATTTTGCTTTAATCCTGTAACTGAGAATAGTTAAAAATTATATTAGAATTCAGAATTATTACCTTGTGATATACATTTCTAGAGGTTATTTTCTGTTTTTGATGGTTAATCAGGAATACATAAATCTAAGGGTCTTATGTTTCTATCTAAATTCAAATAACCTTGCCACTTCATTTTAGGATCTGGTACCTGAATGACCTTGATAAAACTACTTAGTTTTGAGGGTGATACTATTAATACAGAATTAGAGAACTGAATATTCAGTTTAATTTTCATTTAATATTTGTACTTTAATTCTTTGAAGCTGTCGAACCTTTTAATGAAATGGGTTCCTTGAATATTGCCAAGTCATAAAGCCAGTAATTTAAGAAGGGAACTTGAATATGGTAATTTATATTTCTGGTGTAATCAAGTTCATGTTCTGCCATATTTTTTGGGAAATCGTTGAAATCCTAAATAGATTTTCACAAGTTCATAGCGGAGTTTGCTCCTAGTCAGGGAACATATATGGTGTTTTTCCTAGTTCTACTATATATCGCCTCTGAATATTAAATATTTTGCTCCCTTTTTCTTTTAATTTGAATATGATATACTCATGCCATTTAGTTTCTATATATTTTATTTCTGTTTGATTTTCAGCCTCTTTTTATCAATTACTATGTCTAACACTACATTATTATTCTTTTTGGAATGACCTTTGACAAAACAGTGGTTAGATGGGAGTCAACAATCATAGGAAGCATATTGTATGGTATTGCCAATTTTAAAATAGTATCATGGAAGTACTTCCTTGTTCTGGTGTTCAGTATGCTGGGGGATCTGATTGCTCACAGCCATGTTCAGGAACAACTTTTGTAAACCAGGGTGAACCTAATTTCCCTGAAAGTACTGATCAGGCTAAATTGGAGGATGATCGATTGAATGATTCATTAAAATTGGAAGGGGCTCAGATAGAAGGACAAGATCAAATGCAACAGACAGTTTGTGAACTCTTGACTAATATAGATTGTCAATGTGGTGGAGCTTCATGTTGTGACTGTCAAGTGGAGGGCCAGAAGGAATTCTATAGTTTTCATGATGTTGAAGATGATGAAATAAATGAACCCTGCTTAGCCTTTGAAAACTCTGTCTCTATTGTTGATACAATTGAAAGTGAATTACCAAATGATATTAGTGAAGTAGAGTTGTTATTTTCTGAACCCACTTGGCTGAAGGGGGATGCGCCTGTGGCATTGTGGGTCAAGGTGTGTATGCAAAGTTTGGTTATTTACTGTCTGTTGAGAGCCTTTTCTGATGGTTGTTCGTTATTCTTCCTACAATTAAGAGTATTTATTATTCACAAGTCTTGTGTAGCTAATGTTGTTGTATTTTTAGTTTAAAAGCACTCATATCACTTTACTAATATTGTAACAAGGATTAGAAAATCTTTATCTTACATATTCAATTGAGCACCTGGTTGGGGGGGGGGGGGGGGAATCAGAATGCAATGTTGCCTAATTTGTATTCTTTTTTACTTCTCTGTCTTTTTTAGTGGAGAGGGAACTGGCAGGCTGGTATTAAATGTGCAAGGGCTGACTGGCCATTATCAACTTTAAAAGCAAAACCAACTCATGGCCGGAAGAAATATTATGTCATATTTTTTCCTCACACAAGGAACTATTCTTGGGCTGATATGCTGCTTGTTCGTTCAATTTATGAGTTTCCCCAGCCTATTGCATACAAAACTCACGAAGCAGGACTGAAAATGGTAAAAGACTTGACTGTTGCAAGACGGTTTATAATGCAAAAGCTAGCCATTGGTGTAATTAGCATTGTTGATCAGCTTCATCCTAATGTAAGTGATGGTGGTTCTATTTCTTCTTCACTCTGTTTTCTTGTAATCTCTACCATTTTTTATTGTATTTTTTACTTTTGATATTTTTGATTCTCATAGGCCTTGCTAGAAACTGCTCGTGATGTGATGGTTTGGAAGGAATTGGCTATGGAGACTTCTCGTTGTAACAGTTATTCAGATTTTGGAAGAATGCTTCTAAAGCTACAAAATGTAAATTACAATTTCTGATAATAGTTTATGGAGTATAGAGCTTACATTTTTTCAGTATTTTAAGATTGTTTTATTTTAAAATGTCTGAACTTGTTTTAGTTATGCTCTCTATTGGGTAATGGGTTAATACACACTAAAATATAGTCATTGTGAATGTGAAGCTTCTACTTGCATAACAAAGTAGTGTGATTTATTTACAATAAGTTTTGCCTTTATTATATATTTTCAAGTCAAATAAAATTGTAAAGATACTTGATAACAATGCAGCTTTGGAACCTTATGTTTGAAAAAAAAAAATTCTACAAACAATTCAGCTTTGGAATTTGCTTCACAGGTTAGATTTTGGTAAATGTTTGTGAATAAGTTGCAAATGAAACCTTGATGATCATTTTTTGCTCTTCTCTAACATGTCTTTTAGGGATAACGCATACCTTGGTTACTATTGTAATGTTGTTCATTGGCCCTGAAGTTTTTTATGCTACATGGCTTTTGGGTTTCCTGTCCTCATTTTTTTCTTCTGGTTACTAATATTCTCCTACTTTTAAATTATATGGTTTCTTTTCTTGTTTCTTCAAGCCTCACTACTAGTATTTATTGTTCTTGTTTGGGCTTAGGCATTAACATGCTGCCAGGGGTTCCGTTTTCTTCCACTCGTTTGGGTGATGCGTCTCCTGGGTCCACAAGCATACTTAATATCACGTCTTAAAACTAATGGTGAATTCATATCTACTTTGCATGTAATATCATGTATTTCAGGATAGCACTGTAAAATAAGGACCATTTTAGTTTTCACTTATACATATTTTTATTCTTATTTTAAATATAGTTGGCCTGATTTCTTATCAAGGGGAGATATAAGAGACTGGCTTGGCATCTCTTTAATATTGCATATCATCAATTCAATTGATTTTGCATCTGTCACTCGGCTGAGCACATATTGCCGGTACATGGCAACTCGTTAATTTGATTGAATTCAATTTCCAGCACTCCTGTGAGGTTGTACGCTGATGTCTAATGTAAATTACTTGCATAATATGTGCTATTTATGTCATTCGGGCTATAATGTAGTTTTAAAATTCATAGATCCTAGTATTTTCAGTTCTCATTAGATAAATTCAAGTATCATGGTTTCGGTTAATATTTCTTGGCAACCTTCGTTTTTGGTGACTTAAGTAGCATAAGCCCTTTTTCATTACAGAGCATAGTAAAGCACTACACAAATGCTGATTGGATGCAACATTCATCTTACTCTTGGGCTGCACGATGCCAGAATGCAAATAGTGCCGAATCTATAGAGCTACTGAAGGAGGTACTTTATAATTTTGGTGACCAATTCATGTATCCAGAAAATAGGACTTTGTCTATTCATGTTTGAATGATCATCAAGGCAACTTTCATTTTTTTTTAATACTCATAAATGGACGAGAAACATAAAAATAGGACACTAAAATGCTTAAAATTCACATGCATAGCTAAAGGTTGTCTGACGCTACTATTTTGTATGCCCTGGCTCCATTTCTTTCCTGAAGTGTATTTTGATGAAAGGACATTCAAGGATAATAAAGACTTAAGTTATTAGGTGAAGGCTCAAGTTTGATTTTTTATATTTAACATAACCTCTCATCGTGCATGCATCCATTAGGCTTGAAGTGTGAATACACATGCTTAATCTACCTAGTGCTGAAAACTCAGCTTTATTTAAGAGAATGGAGATGGAGAGGATTGAACTTCTGCAGGAAAATAATTTATCTCATTCTCATCAAATATATATATATTCAAATTTATCTCATCAAAGTGATTCAAATAATTTAAAATATCAAATATCTCATCAATAAATATTATATAACTTTTCAAATATATACTATTAGTTTTTTTTGCCCAACTTGATAATTTATTTATTTATTCAAATAGATACTGAAAATTATCTTCTATTAAATATATTTTTCATAAATAAGTTATGTGATAATTTTACAAATATATGAGAAATAAAAATGTAAGCACAAGTTGTATCATAAATTTATAAATAAAAATAAATACATATAAATAAATTCAATTTGGATTAGATTAGGTTGGTTTTTAAAATCAAATCCAAAATCTGATTCAATTCAATAAAAAAAATTGGTTTTTCCAATTTACATTTTTTTTTGGTTTTTCAATTTTTTTAATCAGTTTATGAACACCACCGCTCACCAAAATGTGTCAAAGATAAAGAACATTCATTATTATTATTTATGATCTTACATAATTCCTATTATTTTAAGATAATGTGTAGTCTCTAGAAGTTTATCTGATAGGTTACTGAAAACCAAAATCCGATATGCATTCAATTTCCTATTTTGATTTACTGAGGCTATCTTCTTCCATCTAGGGATATCAGTATAATATAATTAACACTTCTAATGCCATTTTTTTAATGCAATATTTTTAGGAACATTTGTTAATGCATTTTAAACTTTAATAGTAGAGAATGTGGGTAATGTGGTGCTTCCTTTCTGATGCAGGGACTGAAATCATGTCAAATTTCTAAAGCCTGCTGAAATAAATACATAGCTTTGTTTTAAACAATAATCACAAAAACTTTTGCTTTGCTCAATATATTTGGTTGGTTTATTCCTTATTCTCTTGTTCAGGAATTGTTTGATTCTATTTTATGGAAGGATGTCAACACTCTCTGGGATACACCGGTGCAATCAACATTAGGTTGTGAATGGAAAACCTGGAAGCATGATGTGATGAAATGGTTTTCGACATCACCTTCCTTTTCTAGCAGTGAGGATATGCAGCAATTGACATTTGATGGGTTGTACCAAGTAAGCCTTCAGGTTGGTAGAAAAAGGCCCAAACTTGAAGTTCGTCGGGCAGAGACACATTCTTCACTGGTGGAAACCAACTGTTCAGATCACCCAATTACTCTTGAAACTGACCCAGGTTTCTATAGAAATAAGGACATTTCGAGTACAGTATCAGTTGAGACTTCTACACACAAATATGTTAGGGAGGTACCTGTGGCAACTGATTTACCTAGTAATTTGACCAATAAATGGAAAGAAATTGTAGTTGATGCTGCTGATTCCAATATGTTGCATTGCAGTGGAATGGAATCAACACATATGAATGAAATGGTTGGTAAAAAAATTGTAGAACCTGATACTAAGAATCGACAATGTGTAGCTTATATTGAAGCCAAGGGAAGACAGTGTGTGAGATGGGCAAATGATGGTGAGGTATACTGCTGTGCGCATTTGTCATCTCGTCTTTCGGGCAGCTCAGTAAAAGCTGAAAAACCTGTTTCAGTTGATACTCCAATGTGTGGAGGTACAACTGTTCATCATACTAAATGTAAGCATCATGCCCTTCCTGGCTCTTCATTCTGTAAGAAACACCGTCCCCGTGCTGAAACAGATGAGACCTCAAATTTAACCAATAGTATGCTGAAGAGAAAACTTGAAGAAAAACAAATTGGTTCAGAAGTCTTGATCAGCAAAGACATGGTATTGATAAATGCTGAAAGTTCATTTCAAGTAGAACCGGTGCCAGCCATTGATGGTGATTCCTTCGTTGAAAGAAGCAACTTAGATGAGAGGCCCATCCTTTCTGGAAATGATCAGATTGCAATGGAGGCACTTCGCTGTATAGGCTCTCCTCCTTATGATAACAAGGACCCTTGTTTGGAGGCACCAAACCGATATTTCTTATATTGTGAAAAACACCTTCCAAGCTGGCTTAGACGTGCAAGAAATGGAAAGAGTAGGATAATATCAAAAGAAGTGTTCACAAAACTTTTAAGGGACTGCTGCTCATGGAAGCAAAAGGTGCACCTGCATAAAGCATGTGAGCTTTTTTACAGGCTATTGAAAAGCATTCTGTCACAAAAAAGCCCAGTTTCTAAGGAAGTTCAGTTCCTGCAGGCTCTAACTGAAGCCTCAAAAGATACTAGTGTTGGAGAATTCTTTACAAAGTTGGTTCGTAGTGAAAAGCAGAGAATCAAATTGATTTGGGAATTTGACGATGAAATAAATGTATCCTCACTTGTGGAAGGACCACCTCTCATTCCATCCACAGATAATGACAGCTATGATAATGAAAATGCCATTAAGTGTAAGATTTGCTATGCAAAATTTCTTGATGACCAAACTCTTGGCAACCATTGGATGGACAACCATAAGAAGGAAGCACAGTGGCTGTTCAGAGGTTATGCGTGTGCCATTTGTCTGGATTCTTTTACAAACAAGAAACTATTGGAAATCCATGTTCAGGAGAGACACCATGTGCAGTTTGTTGAACAGTGCTTGCTTCTCCAATGTATTCCCTGTGGTAGTCATTTTGGAAATATGGAGCAGTTGTGGCTGCATGTTCTATCAGTTCACCCTGCAGAATTCAAGCCATCTAAAGCTCCTGAGCAGCAAACTTTGCCTACTTGTGAGGACTCTCCAGAAAAAATTGAGCAGGGAAATTCAGCTTCTGTGGAGAATAATTCTGACAATCTAGGTGGTTTGCGGAGGTTTGTTTGTCGGTTTTGTGGGTTAAAATTTAATTTACTACCTGACCTGGGTCGCCATCATCAAGCTTCTCATATGGGGCGCAAACTAGTTAGCAGCTGCTCTACAAAAAGGGGAGTTCGTCATTATACACATAGATTAAAATCTGGCAGACTTAGCCGACCTAGATTTAAAAATGGTTATGCAGCAGCAGCAGTTAAGATCAGGAATAGAGCTAATGCTAATTTAAAGAGAAACATTCAGGAAACAAAATCACTTGACATGGTGGAAACAACCATAAAAGATCATGTAACTGAGACAGCAAATGTTGGGAAGTTGGCAGAATATCAATGCTCGGCAGTTGCAAAGATTTTATTTTCCGAGATTCAGAAGACTAAACCCCGGCCTAACAATCTTGATATCTTATCCATTGGTCGTTCTGCATGCTGCAAAGTCAGTCTTAAAGCCTCACTAGAGGAGAAATATGGAATTTTGCCTGAAAGGCTCTATTTGAAGGCAGCAAAACTTTGCAGCGACAATAACATTCTGGTGAATTGGCACCAGGATGGGTTCATTTGTCCTAGGGGTTGTAAGGTTTTGAAAGACCAAAGGCATCTCTCTCCCTTAGCATCTCTTTCTAATGGTTTCCTAAAGCCGAATTCTGTAATTTTATCAGATCCTGCTAGTGACGAGTTGGAGGTGGATGAGTTTCACTACATCATTGATTCATACCATTTAAAAGTAGGATCCTTAGAAAAGGCCACAGTCTTGTGTGAGGACATAAGCTTTGGGAAGGAACCAATTCCTGTGATTTGTGTTGTCGATCAAGATATTATAAACTCTCTTAGGCATGGGTCCAATGAGGAAGACATAAATCTCTCTATGCCATGGGAGAGCTTTACCTATGTTACGAAGCCAATGCTTGATCAATCACTTGGTCTTGATTCTGAGGTAGTTAACCGTGACTTAGTTTATCCTTTGCTCAAATCCTAATCACATAAGAGTGAACTACTTTTATAATAAATGCATGTTATGTCGCATACTTATTTGTCATATGATAGCTCATCAATACTCATGTTTGTTTAAGGATCTAAAATGAACCAAGTTCTATGCTCAAGGATCCACACAAGTGTTGCACTTTTATGTTATATTTGTTTGTGAAACTGAAGCTAGAAATCAGTTTTGTAGAGCACACTGTACTTCTAATTGGTTCTCAATAATCTTAAACCTATTTATTTATTAGCAGAGTCTGCAACTGAGATGTGCTTGCTCATTTTCTGCCTGCTATCCTGAAACATGTGATCACGTCTACCTTTTTGACAATGACTATGATGATGCAAAAGACATATTTGGGAAACCAATGCGTGGAAGGTTCCCATATGACGAGAATGGTCGAATGATATTGGAGGTAAAATATTTGTATTAATTATTAGCTGCCATTATATATAAAATCTGTTATAAATATGTTAGGCATTGTTTGGCAACATATCTAGGTTATCCTTAAATCCCATGTACAATATACCTTCGACCTTCGTTCTTATTTCTGGATTTCTATATTTTGGTGTTATGTCCCTTTTGTGTTAGGAGTACGACTGTTTTGTGCAAACTGACTTAACACTCTTATCACCACCATGGGCATGCAGGAATCTGTTTTAGAATTAATTATATAGGATATACAGAAGATATTTCCCTTTTCTATTTCTATATTACTAATCTATAAATATTTTTTTTTTGTCTTATGCTGGGAATTTCTCTGCAAAACTATAGGAAGGTTACCTTGTGTATGAATGTAACCAGATGTGCAAATGCTATAAAACCTGTCCAAACAGAATATTGCAGAATGGAATACGAGTTAAATTGGAAGTCTTTAAAACAGAGAAGAAGGTGCTACTATTCTTCTTTTCATAAATTGCAAGTGACTTTTAAGGCCAGTTACATTGACTTCTATTATTTTATTCAAAGGGATGGGCAGTAAGGGCTGGTGAGGCTATCCTTCGTGGCACATTTGTGTGCGAGTACGTTGGAGAGGTTTTAGATAGGCAAGAGGCACACAACCGGCGCAAAAGGTTTACATTTCTTCATGATGTAGTTTCTTTTAGTTAAATGATGTTTCTTCTCTTTTAGTGACTCCGTCTATGTCAATACCAGATACGGCAATGAACACTGCAGTTATTTCTATGACATTGATGATCATGTGAATGATATGAGCAGATTGATTGAAGGACAGGCTCATTATGTCATTGATTCTTCTAAATTTGGAAATGTCTCGAGGTTCATCAATAACAGGTGAGCATAGCTTTAATGTAGGGCAGTATTTGTTATTTGATACAACAAAAATAAGATTATGCAATTTGTTCAATTTTTGTTTTTTGAAATGATAAAGATTTTACTTTTTTTTTTTCCTTCGAGCATTAATGGTTTTATTGAAGCTCAAGATTTTATCACTAGCAAATTTATATTCTATAGTGGTTTTTACTTCCTAATGCGGTTGGTTTTCTCTTAAAATTTGTCGTTATTGCAGCTGCTCGCCTAATCTTGTGTGTTATCAAGTTCTTGTGGAGAGCATGGATTGTGAGCGTGCACATATTGGTCTCTATGCAAATCGAGATGTAAGAACCCTTCTCTTTATGACTTTTCCTTGAGAGTGGCCCAATATTATGTTTCATGGGAGTATGCTCGGACAAACACTTTTCTTGATTTGGTGTGGGATGAGGTGAGTCAAACCAAATGAGATGTGGCTATAGGTAATCCCTAAAAGGTATGTTTGGGAGTTAGGTTTTAGAGGAAAAGGGAATGGAGGGCAATTTTTTCATTTCTAATAAATATTATTCAATTTGATAATTTTGTTTAAAATAAAAGAAATGATAGATTTGCATAAACTTTATGTGTTGATCTTTTATATATTTTTATAAACATTATATAACTCTCTTAATTTAAATATAAAATATTTGTTCTCCTCTTTTCCCCTCCAAAAACACAAATACTAAACATACTGAAAAAAAGTCTTCCACCATGTTTCCCAAATGTAAACAAGTAGCATGGATGGTGCTGACATTGCACTGTTCGCCCAAGACTAGTCAAAGGGCTAGTGCACAATCAGCCCATGTGGGTTTCAAGGCTGCTGACCATGGTACGATGCTAAGATCCAGTTACATTATGCAAGAATTGAGTACCACATTGGAAGTTTAAGATTTTAGTGTAGGATTTACAAGGCCTTGTACTATCCAACTATAACAGCTAGTTTTTGTAGCGTGGTTCTCCCAAAGTTCGTATCAATATACCCTATAAAGTGCTGAAAGTTATAACTGTTGCCCTCATTAGTAATGAAAGGGAAAAGAAGAATGTTTTGAATTTATGGATTAGATAATGGACATCACTTACTTGATAAGAATGAAAATTCCTCTGATGTTACAAATTCTGCATGATTGCCACTAATTGACATCGCTGTTTTGTCTAGCATTTTATACTACATGGATTAGATTTCACTTTGTCTCTTGTTAACAGATTGCTTTGGGTGAAGAATTGACATATAATTATCATTATGAGTTTCTGCCTGGAGAGGGATCTCCTTGCCTTTGTGGTTCTGCGAAGTGCCGGGGACGCCTGTACTAGAACGACAACAACATCCATTTAGTTTTTTCCAGATAGCCCAATTTGGGTAGTTAAATGATTCACTCAACATTTCAACATTACAATGTGGAAATCATGCCTGCCTAGCTTTGAAGGGTTACAATACTCTTGACGTCTCTTAACATACGAGACAAGTTAAGGCATCTATATGAAGCCAGGTATTAATTTACAGCTGTCTATACCAAACATGGTCGTATTCAAGTGATTAGGATTCTTTGCTGTGTAAAATTTCTCTCTCTCTATCTCTCTCTCTCTCAGTTTTGTAGCTTTGTTCACTTTTGTTTTCTTTTCTCTTTATTCTCTAATTTTCTCCTCGCCTCACCAAATGAAATCCAAAAGCAAGGAAGAGACATGTCTGAAGTTAATGCTGTCTGGATTAACTTTCGCTTTGTGTCAATATCATTGATAGTGTTGCAGAAATGTAAATAAGTCTAAGGGTTTAACTTACCTCCCTTTCTTTTGTCCGCTAAATTACTTATTTATAAAATTTTCTTGCTCGTAATTCTGTCAATCAAAAGATGAGCACCGAGTACGGTTAAGTGATCCTTTTCATTTATGAGTTTTTATTTATTTTTTGTTTTGGTTAAACTAACTGCATTACAGTTACAGAGAAAAACTAGTTGAAACTTTGAACACAATCTAAGGGTGAAAAGCATACGATGAATCTTCATGTTACAAGTTTCAGGTAATCTTGGTTCAGTGTTGAAAACTTAAATATGCTTTAAGTTGGTTGTGTTTTATAGCAACCATCAATTACCCAATTTGAAATTTCAATGGCCAATGGGTATGTCTGAGCGTGCAGTGGACGATCTCATGTAGCTTTGTTTTAAGCTGATAATGGTGGTTAGATAAATAGCATGCTTGGATCACTGGTGAACCATTAAAGATATTATATGATATGGTGGAAATTATGTTAGCACCATGATTTCAACGAAGTTTCATACATGAATCAACCATTGGAGATGTGTAATTTTCAAGTTTAATCAATGATCATAAGTTTAAGTTTTGTATATGGTTGTATTAAATATATGTGGTTTCTAGAAAAAAGCAAAATGAATCAACATAACTAAAATTTAAGTACCTTTCTTTGTCTTGATATGTTTCTATAACTTAGTAGATGAAACTAGTGCAATATTCATTTTAATTGGTGTGTTCAAGACTTAAATCTAGAATCCTTTTTTTTTTCTTCAAAGGAGTGACATGCATGTTTGACGAAAAATCAATTATTTCCGTTGGTAAGATATACAGAGTCTGTTTGTTTAATTATTTTTAATAAAATGATTTTTTAGTAGAATAAGTTGTTTTTTTATTATTTATTTTTTGTGTTTGTCTAAACTGTTTTTTCTTTAATAAACATTTTTTATAAAGCAATTCTTATGTTTCTTAAAGAAACACTTTTTAAATTTTAAACAAATAGACGCACAAAATTCAAAGCTAATTATAATTTATGAAGGTCTTTTTTATCCGTTAAAACTTAAAAGTGCTTAAAATTATCCAAACACGCGCTTGAAATTTTTTCAACCTTCAAATTTACTTGTAACTATTTGACATGGATACAGTTTTAAAAATAAAACAGATGGATTTTTGAGTCAAAAGTTCCGAGAGCAAGTCACAAGCAAAAATTGCAAAGTGCCCGTCGGTGTTCCATTCTATACACGAGCTATGAAAGAAATCATAAACAAAACTTAGATACATTTATTTAGTGTTATTCTTCCATTAGAATTAAAGTTTAATCTTAATAGAATACCCAAATGTACATTAATAAGGTTTGTATAAACTTAAATTTTGATTGAAAAACTGTACCTAAAGTTATGTATTAAAGTTGTCCTTTAATCATACCCTACAGCTACATAGTTGTGAAAGCCAGAAATTACTTATCCCGAAGGACACCCACTGACACTAATATTCCGTGGTTCCATAAGGCAGGTGTGGTAGGGGCTGTGAAGGTGACACTAAGTTAACTATCCTTCAACATATACTTACACACTAAAATGCATGGGACCACATAGCAATATGATTTGGTACTGCAACTATACTTTTCATTCCTAGAAATTGAACAAAATAAAATCTATGCATATATTTTTAGGTTCTGTTTAGCCCATAGGTCCAAAAGTATTTAATAGATTTTAGAGTTCTCAACTCTTTAAGAATTCAATTTTTATTCTTTTTTCAAAAAAAAATTGTCAACTTTTCATCTTTCATTAATTTTCTATTACATAAATTAGTCTTTGAGGTTAAATATCATTTTGTTAAGTAATGATGTATATTAATAAATTATGACTAACTTGACTATTAATATTCACATGATTGTTAAATACATGTCATGTCAAATCATATGACACGTATGATTTTATTATTTGTTCATTGTCATAGGAGTAAAAAATTATTTTAATAACATTTTTAATTTCAAAAAAGAATGTTTGACCATGAATGAATAGAAAAATTACATGTGCCATATAATTTGATATTTTTTAAGTAGTCATGTAGACATCTAAAATTAAGTTATCTATGATTTATTAACATACATTATCACTTAATCAATGATACTTAACTCTAAAAACTAATTTATGAGATAAAAATTAATGAAGGACTAAAAATTAGTAAAAAATTTAAAAGGAACTAAAAATTACACTCTTTACACGTTGAGAACACGTTGAGAGATTAAAAACTTATTTAACACTAAATTTTATTAAGTTATTATATGATTTTTGATAGAATAAAGTATTCTTTCAACTAAAAATTTTATACTTGTGTTTCCTTTAATCGGTGCATGATTCTAAAAGGACCGGTTAGAACATGTCGTATTTTTATTATCTATTTAATTTTTTTTTACTTGATTGTTCTGAAATAATGATAGATATTTGGATAAGTATTTTTTTTTATGTGTTAAAAGAGAAATAGAAAATAAAATAAAATATTTTACAATAAAATTAACGTTACGTAAGTTATATAATGTTTGATTGGATACAAATTTTTTATTCTATCAGTTAGAGACATTTTTGAACCGCCAATATTTATTTTAAAATGAAAAATATAATTGTGATAATTGAAAACCGCCAAAAACATTTAAAAATTGTAAAAACTATACACTTTATAGGGATTTATAACTGCTAGGAAAAAAAAATCGCGGCAAAATATAGTACAATAACCTTGGTTTGTGGCTGTTTTGTGTGGAAATAATAAGGTTGGAACTATCATCTTCTTATAGTACCATACACTTTTATTTTTACTATCTCCTTATTATTTTATACCAACCAAATAAGGGACCGATAAGAGGGAATTTCACTTGAAGCAAGTTAGACAGTGATTTTTATTATCTATTTGGATAACTATTTATGCAGGGTTGGCTCAAATCTTTATACCAACTCAACCCTTGACGTGTTTAAGATTAAATTCTGAGATTGTTTAGCATGCTATGATGAATTAGAGTTTTCCCTATGTTCTTAAGATTTGGAATGTTAAATATTGTAATTTAATTCATGTCTTGTAATCTTGTCTAGAATTGATTGGATTTATATTAAGACTTGTTTTTGGGACTCATAGTTTGGGAACCCATGGATTTTTTTGTAATTGGTTGTAAAAGCTTGAGTTTTTGCGTATGTCAAAATTGTATGCCGCTAAAATATTGTGAAATGCTAATTATTTTTTATTTATTTTATGTTTTTAATTAATAAATTCTTAATTTTAATATGTTAATTACACCAAAAATAAGATTTTTTTCTCGTTCAAAAATTAAATTATATCCTAGTTTTTAAACTCTTCGATATTTTTTTTAATTTACATATATTAATTAAAATTAAGAAAAAAGATGAAAGACAACTTTTTAACTGCATAATATAAATTTTAATTTAATATATACAAAATATTACAAAAAATTCATTTATATTACAAAAAAAATATCGTAATATATATCTTATAAGGCTCCGTCCTATGTATAAAAACACATCAACACCTTCATAGGTTTTAGGTAAAGATTTGTCTTTTTCCAACTATTTTAGGCCCAAAATCATCCTAGACAACATGATATATTTGTGTTTCTTACACAATTGGTGAGAAAGTTTAAAAATTAGAACACAACAATGAATTATGTTGGTGTAAAGAAAAAAACCATGAATTATCTTTACTATTAAGGTTACCGTAAAATTCATTCCATTCGTATAAAAGTATATTTATTCGTACAAGTAATTAAGAGTTGTCTTTTCTTTTAAGAAAATATATTAATACTAAGCAGAAGTGATTTTTCTTTTAAGAAAATATATATTTTTTAAAATCTTAAACCCTAAAAGAGATTTAAAACATTTTACACACTCACTCTACTCAACCAACTTGCCTAAATCTCTTAATAATAAATAGTATTTAGGTACATTTCATAAATTTAATAATATTTATTTTTTGACACTAAGTAATTTATTGCGAAAAATTCAAGTCTCACATCGACTAGAGATAAGACAATTAAAGAATATATAAGTGAAGAGCAATCCTCACCTTACAAGCCGATTTTGTAGGGTTGAGTTAGGCTTAAATCCATTATTTTAAAGTGATATCAGGTCTATCCTAGATCCTTAAAATAAGCCGCCTATCCTAGATCATTCAAAAAGGGTCACACATCATTTATCCGCATATCAAGCCCAATAGTGCTGGACGTGAGAGATTGTATTGAAAAAAATTCAAGTCCTACATCGACTAGAGATAAGTAGGAAAAATCTAAGTCTTACATCGACTAGAAATAAGACAATTAAAGAAAAGAATATATAAGTAGAGAACAATCATCACCTTACAAGCTGATTTTGTAGGATTGAGTTAGATTGAAATCACTATTCTAAGATAATTACTAAATTTTAAAAAATTTATTAGTAAAGTAACACATTTTTCAGGGCATTTAAAGTCAGAAGTTTATCTACTTTACCAACGGGTCAACTCTCACCGGTTCTTAGACAAAGTTTGATGGGGTTGGAGTAAGGAGTGGTTGCTATGGTTGGGTTTGTCGTGTTGCTATGTTGGACTTGGAAGAGAATGGGTAAGAAAAAATAAATAAAAACATTGACTCTGGTGTGTGTTTGGCTCAGGTATGGGTTCGAAGGTTGTGATGCCTTAGGATAAAGTTGTGACAAGAAGATTGGTGTTTGGTTTGTCGTTTGGTAGTAGGGTTGTAACATGATGTTTGTGCAGTGTAAGCTTAAGCAATTTGGTTGATTCCAATGGTGATGGGGTGGGGATGAGTTTTTTCTAGCAAGGAAGAAAAGTGGTATAGTCGACAAAGCTCTATATAGCAAAATCTAATTAAGTAATGAATAGACCTTAAATAATGAAAGAATAGAAAAGTTTTTCAATAAAATATTCTTGGACTTTGAAAGCAGTTTTTACCCACCCTAGTCCCATGATTTTGTTAGAACAATGATAAATCTATCTTAAGTGGTTGATAATAGCATTGATTTGGTAGGTAATGGTGTTGATGTGACTTTATCTGACCATTAAGCATGGCATTTGATTTGGGAGATATTTAATTGTTTTTTGGTTACTAAATAAAGATTATTATTCCTCCTCCCCAACTTTATCATTGGTTCACTCATTTCTTCAATATGCAATGGATTATCAATGGGGAAAGGCAAAGATTGTTTCTCTACTTCTGCGATTGATTAATAAAAGCTACAATGAAGTAAATTGTTATATTAATTTGACTGAAAAATGCTAGCAAATTAATCTCCTAGTCCTAGCACACTTTTATATATATATATATATATATATATATATATATATATATATATATATATATATATATATATATATATATATATACTCTTTTCAATTTGTTTTTTAAGGTTATTCTTTTTTATTTATTAAAATTTATTAAAAATTACATATTAGGTTAATCTCTCATCTTATTTAATAAATATGTCAAATAATTTCATAATATTAATAGAGTTGATCAAAAGATATATTCGAACAAATTTATTTTTATCTATTTTAGTCCAAAAATTTGTTAAAGTTATTTGATTGACCTAATAAAGTCTCAATAAAATAATAGATAAAATCGGATTAATCTAGTTTTTTTTTTTAATATAAGTTCAATTGTAGAATAAAAAAAATATAAAATTGAAATTAATATATTTTATTCTTTTGAAAATCATATATTTTTATAATATATTTTAAAACAAAAAATTTATTATAAATATACTATCATGTTATATAAAAATGTAACGATTCAGTAAGTCATTATGCTTAATATAGAACAGATATTACACAACGAAAATTATAAACTAATTAAATACACTAAAGTTCTCAAGCAGCTGTCACTTGAATATTCATATACAATAAAAATATATATAATTTGTAGAAAACTTAAAATAATTCTTACTTATAAGACTAGAAAATATATATATATATATATAAAATCCCTTCTTCGATTACACACACACACACACACACACACACACACACACACATATATATATATATATATATATATATATATATATATATATCAAAATAAACAAGTACTAAAACATAATCCTATTGTCAATCAAGCATCTATATACAACCATATTACATCATAGCAATCTATATACCAAAATTGGTCATCTCCCACATGACCATTCACTCACAACCTAAGTCATCCAGTTAATCTTATTTTGCTTTCATACCAAATATAATCATTATAGTCTAATCACAAGAAAATGGAAGGGTAAGTTTATGAAAGAATCGATCATCATAACAAGCGTGAAATTCAGAGCTTAAACAACATCAATAGTTAGCTCATAGCATAACATCAACTTAAAGCATCCATCATTGATTCATAGAAACAACTAGTAATGATCAATTATCAATTGGCCAACATATAAACAACTAGTAATGCATGACAACAACAAATAAATTGATCAAGTCCAAATTAATAAACTGGACAACTTAAACAATTGATGCGTCATCACGTATTTTAACTTACAAAAATCTCCTATAGTTGAGGTGAGTAGTCTAAGTAGCTTAACCCTATCGAACCACAACGGATGGTGTAAAACTAGAAACAATGCTAGTTATCAAACTAGAAACAATGGTTGGCATTGTGACCATAATTAATTTCTCAAGTTTTATCACTTAAAGTAGGAAAGTCTAGTACTATTGTCAAGGTAGGACAACTTGAGTGTGAGCCTACCATAGCCTTAGCATGCATATCTAAGCCTCATATAAGATTAATTTACCGACTATCCTCCAAATACTATGCACCTTTTCCAGTAATCAGTCAAGGTTTTTACCTCTCAACTCCATATTTTACTCGATTGGTTACTATATATATGTATGACTCAACCTGACCCTCATAATGTTTCCATATAAACCCTAAAGGAGACAACTTCTCATTTAAGAACCAACTTACTTACTAAAGGATTTTCAACTTAAAGCTCTCAGAGCACAACAACTTATATACACATAATACAATATTTTAAATTTTAAAACAACTTTTACTCTCATCTAGTGTTCATGTATCTCAACTAAAACACATGTCTCATCACCACATGCTTATACAACTTAAATCAACTCACTTCATACAACTAAAAAAAAACATATATCTTACAACTTAATCAACTCTTATTCATAAACAACTTACAACTAAAGTAACTTTAGACATCATCATACATCATTATAAATTAATGCATAATAAACTATAATCATACAACACATTTATATAGGTGAACCATCATACTTCAACAATTAGACAACTTAAAACATCATATTTCATTTCAACAAACTACATCCGACGCCATCCTCCCAATGCCCCGTGTTATTAAGGTAGAAAGTCTTTGGCTTGCCCACACTTGGCATGCACCAATCCACCTATGTTAGCATGGATGAGGTAGAGAGCTCTATGTCAATCACACTTGGCATAGTTAAACTTACACTCGTCCTTATCCAGGTAGAGAGTCTTTGCTTGATTCATGCTCAACATCACAAAACTTGTGCCCAATGTCATCCAAGTAGAGAGTCAATGACTTGGTCACGTTCAACGTTTTCTCAATTTTCACCTCATGCCAATCAAGCTAGAGACCTCCTCTAGTAATCATGCTTGACACCTTCCATGCCCGATGTCATCAAATTAGAAAACTTCTGATTGGCCCACGAGTGACGCTACCAATCATACACATGACATTGTTAGGGTAGAGAGAACTTAACTTGAGCTAAGCCTAGCACCGTGAATGCATTCTTGATGTGATGAGATTTTCGCTCTTGCTCGATGTGATGAAGAATTTTGCACTTAGCATAACCCTCAATTTTGCTCAAATTGCAAATCGCTTAGCTAAAATAGCATGCAACATACGATTCATCATATATGTACCATAAAGAACTCAAAATTAGCTCAATACATGGCATGCAACCATTAAAATGAAATTCATCAAATTTTTACCAAAATACCTTTGAGACACCAACTTAAAGTAAAACTCATCATATTTTCCAAATTTAATCAAAATAGCTACCAACTATCAATTACAAACTTCTTTTACCTTGAATCGCTCCGAAAATCAAGAGAAGGGAAGAAAATTGAGAGTTCCCAAGTCACCATACAACTCTCTCAACTTAAGATTATCAACTTCTGAAGCTTGAATCTCCAATTACTCAACTCTACTTAGCTACGAGGAAAATCTAAAAGGGTTATATTGATTTAGAAGGAGAAAAATCTTTTTTGGGTTTCGTCTCTCTAACTTTTCTAAAAATATGAACTTATGAAGTTCACTTCTTAAGAAAAATTTCATATACCTTTTCTTAAATTTAGACAACTTGACCCTAACTAAAATTATCTTAACAACAACTTAAATCTCAAAGGTTCTTTGTTCCTTAGAGCTCTAAAACAATAATAAATACAATAATTCAATAATTAATATATTAATATAAAAAATTAATAAATGATATTTTTGTAACACTGGATAATTTTAACTTTATTAAATATTAATTGTATGATATATATATATATATATATGTTAAAATAAAAGACTTAAATTTTTTAAAAAATATATAAATTATTAAATCGAAATGGAATAATTTAAAAAATAAGTCAACTTTATCCTCAAAATATGTCAAATCTAATTTTTAAAATGCGAATCCATAAAAATTACTTTGTGTTGGTCATAATTAAATAGACAAGTTGGATCCTACATATCTCTATTTTTAATAATTTTAATTAATAATAAAAATCATATTATCACTCTTCAAATTTATATTAGGTATAATAGTTGTACATAATATAATAAATTTCTACCAATTTTCCATAGCATAAATGAAATCGTGAAGACTTATATATTTGAATTTTTTTACATTCACTCTCTCTCTCTCTTTTCACATCATTTTCTTCCTATCTCTCTTTTTCTCATGACATCTCCAGTTTTCTGTCTTTCTTTCTTTCTATTTTTCTGTGTTTTCTACCCAAAATGAGATATACCTTTATCAAGGTGCATATATTTAAGAAAAATATTTTTTTTTTAATTATAAAATATATATAATTTTAATTTAATTTTTTAATTTGTATCTATAATAATAGATAAAGTTGATACGATGTTATTGTTCACACATTTCGTTATGCCTATTTTACTCTTTTTATCACATTATTTTTTATATTTTCTTTTATCAGTAATGGACAATTTAATAACTTTTATTTATAATATTAATTTAATAATTAATTAATTAATATTAAATTACTCAATAACTCTCTCCAAACGTTTATCAACTTCCACTACACATGACAAAAAAAAAAAAAAAAAACCCTCCATTACACGCATGACACAACTTGATTTTTCACCTCAATGGAATTACCAAAAAAAAATCTTATTTTTTTTATGCATAAAAAATTATAACTATCTTTCAGTTTAATTTAAAATAAAATATATACAGAAGTATGAACTGACTCAACCTTGTAAGTACAATATAATGAAAATAAATTTAATTATTTTTTCCATTCAAAGTTTTAAAATAAAAAACGATGATAATTTATAATTTAAAAAAATGTTAAGCCAAATAACCAAAAAAGAATTGTTTTAAACGCACAATTTGCCCTTTAGAAAATAAGTGCATGTTTGGATTTCATTTTGAAACGCGGATTATGCATTCTCTTTCCACGTCCAATGTTATATTTACGTAGAAATAAGATTTTTTTATTCAAGTAAACGTGAATTTTCACGTTACAAATGGAATGCAAACATGCACTAATTGGCTAATTTTGATACCTAGCTACTCATTCCTACAACAATGTTATTCCTAATTAACTATAAATGATAGTATAAAATCTTTAAATTATTTATATTATTTATTCAAAATGATATTTTATTGGATCTATCTTTTACATGATTGTATAGAATGAAAAAAAAAAGCTATGGATTGATTATTTTCACTCTACCTTAATGTTAAATAATCGTATTTTATTCTAAAAGGTTCAGGTTGAACTTTATTTTTATTCGCAATTTGTTTCTCAAGACAAATACTTTTCCTATTCTCTAATAAATAATATTCTAAATGATCATTATTTCACACTTATTCGGATAATTTATGCATAAAAGTGGCTTTTAATACAATATAAAAGTAATATATTATGTAATCACAAAAAAATTGAAATATATTATTTTAAAATTACTTTCGATCAATGTATCAAAATAAACAATTACTTATCACATTTTTTTAAAGATAAAATTTATATAGTAATTATTAAGAAAATGGTTTATACATATAAATTATAAATAGTTACATTGTCATCTAATCAAAATTCGTGATGTATAATAATTTTATTGAATTTTATAAAAACTATTTAGAAATAATATATACATACATACATATATATATATATATATATATTGATAAATAATATAAAATAATTTTACACTAGTAAAAAAAATATGATTATTTTTCTTAACTCTAATCTATAGACGTTAATTTAAACAGGATTGTGATTTAGGTTCTTTGTTGTTCACGTTAACTCTTTATGAGCTGGTGAGACCTTGAACGACACAAAACGAGTCAAGATTTAGGATTAATAATTAATTAGGTGCGTGTTCTTTACTACAATCTATAGAAAATTTGGCTAATTAGTTTGGTTACACTTTTGAGTAGCACATGGGACAGTGTCTATTGATCACATCTAATCTCAAGACTTGAAAGACCACTTAACATGTGGATCTGTTTTTCCTTCTAAAATCTAATATGCTTCATGAAAAAAAAAAATTAACATGTTTCTGTCATTCTTTTCTCTTTTCTCTGCCTCTTTCATGTTTAGAATTATTAATCATTACAAAGCTCTATGATTGCACTAAAGCCACTCCCACAGGTATGTGTAATTGCTTGGGAGAAATCACAAAGGAAACAAGTCAAAAGTTAATCAAATTATTGCGAATAGCAAACACAATCAATCCCTTTTCTTGGCATATATCTTACATCAAAAGGGGCCACAATAAAAGATAATTAAAGATACCTTTGGATATGAGATGGGTTATATTGTGGCAAATCAATCATTGATTAATTAGAAGGTGGCACTCTAATTCGGAGGGTATTGTAGCAACATCAATTGTTGCCTTTGATGCAAATTGCATTCATTCTTGCCTAATTCGACCTATTATCATAAAGGAGCAATCCCCAAATTAAAGTGAATCGAATTTGTTTAAAAAGCTCTGGATATAAGCAAAGAATTCAATGGAAATATCCATAGGACTCTTCTATTTCTTTTCTAGCTTTCCAGCAAACCAGTGATGTTTTAATATATCCATTAATTGTTTGCTGGATTTGGATTTAGCTTCCCTGAAGTTAGGAGCTACACTCACAATTGACAGAGTTTTGATAAAGTTAAATATATATTTATATTCAATAAAATTTAAAATTAAATACAATCTTGATCATTGAATTTTTTAATTAATAGTAATTTTATTTTATAAAATGCACTTTCCCTATTTGAGAAGAGTTAGACCTTATGGAATTCATTTCTTTTTACCATGATGCTTTGTTAGATTTTTTTTTTCAATAAAAAGTATTACAATAAGAATAATATTGAGATTGAATCCATATCTTCGTGTATCTTAATTAGTTATTTTAATCTAAACTACACCATTAAAAATTATAAAAATGTTAATTAATTCATTTGGTTGGTTTAAATTAAAATAAAAAACAAACTAATTATAATTAATTTGATTTATATTATTAAATTTATCAGATCGATCCGATCTTATAAGTTATAACTAACTTTAATTAAGAGCCGTCCTCTCGCATCAAATAAAATTTTAAATAGAATAAATTGCACTGATCAATAACTTATGGGATCAATAGTGCATAAAATGATGGTTATTGATATTTAGTATATAAATAAATATTATAAATTATTAATGAAAAATATGCAAGGACGATCTCCTACAGCATGCCCAGTAAATAATGAAAGTTCCATGCAGTAATCCTTAATTAGTAGATCGCCTTCATTAAGTATTAAAAAATTCATTAAATTAATTTTTGATATTAGAAGAAGACAAAAGTAATTATTGTTTTCCATTCTCTATCAAATTGTAGGACTATCTTACGATAAAAACAAATAAAGGGAGAGACGAGTGATGACAAAGCATCTCTTTTCCCCCGAAGAATCCAATTAATGGTAACAACAAACACTGCAATTTTATATTCTTAAACTATACAAGTAAAAAGTTTGTTCTTTGTATCGTTTGGATCCAAGATCACATAACACTTTGGGTTGTTTCGAGTATACAAGTGCCATCGTATAACACGAGAAAACAATGTTATTCCAAACAATCGCTCCTTTCCTAACAATAGTTGTTTTATAGTCGGTGTTATTTTACCATATGATCATCATTGCAGGTCACAATTCTTTGTTGCAGCGGAATATGTAGTTAAAATATAAAACCTAATAAATATTTCTTTTATTTGTATCCGGTTTTTTCTTTTTGGGGGGTAAGTAGATTAAGGATACGTTTTGAAAGGTTTTTTTTTTTTTTTTTAATTTTATTTTATGGAAAGAATGTTATAAATTAAGATAAGAAACATTCTAGGGAAATATATCTATTCTGGTAGGATAGAATGGCATGCATCTTATATACATTTTGTAGTATTGCATATGGTACAACTTGTATCCATTTATATATTTTCTCTTGGCTGATAAAAAAAACAAAAAATTGTTTGATCTTATATATCTTACTGGGGGGATTTTGACCTATCAGAGTTTCCCCCCCTTAAATATGTTATATCTTGATGTTAATTTTTTTTTTTAACTTGTAATTATTTTATTAATTCAACATTTTTATAATTTTTTTAATATTTTTTTAGTCTGTATCATTAACTCTAATTTTCTTTAGAGAGCAGGGTACAAGTGAGGGAGATGAAATCTCTACACTCCAATTTTTTATTTTAAAATTTCATATCATATTTTATTAAAGGTTCTATTTTATGTTTTACTTAAATAATAATTATTTTGAATAAAATTAATGACCGGAAAATAAGAGGAATTTTATAAAGTTTATTAATAGTATTGATAGATTTGGATAATTGGATTTCTTGTTCAATTGATAGATTTGATTGTTCTATGATCAGGTGTTTAGGGTCATTAGAATATGTCATGTATGATTGTAATAGTTAGTTTACTTTCTACAGTGTAAGCACAAGCTTTTCTTCAAGTTCGATTGTTTTATTTTTATTCTCATCTTGTTATATTTTATGTTAGTTAGTTATATGTTACTATTCAGTTACATCTGAACATTGTATCTTCCCTATTATAAATATAAGGATACTTGTAGCCTTAATATAATAATGAAATGCTTCAAATTCAGAGTAATTTTATTCTCTTCTTTTTTCTTTTATTGACATAGAAATCTAATATGGTATCTAGAGATCAGTGATCTATAACCTTGACTCTTGCACATAAACTAGTTTCTTTCCACCCTCCCCCTCCAAACATCTTTTCTTCTTCGACGTTAACTATCTTTTCACTCATGATCTTAGAGGAGTTAATAGTGGACAATTTTCTCCTATGAAAACAACAGCAGATCAAACTAGTTATCAAAGGCCACCAACTGCACCGTTACTTGGTGAATCCAAATGTTCTATCGCAATTTCCCATCAATGAAGATCGCAATGCTAACAATGTTAATTAGAAATATCTTCGGTAGGAACAACAAGATTCCTTACTTCTTTCATGGCTCTAAGCATCGATTTCAACACCAATTTTATCTCGATTAATCAATTATGTTCACTCTTGGAAAATCTCAGACAAGTTTCACAATCACTTCAATGCACACACACGTGTATATTTGAGAATGTTTTGCGCATAATTTTGGAATTTGAAGAAGAAGAACCATACAATTAATGAGTATGTTCTTCGCATCAAAGCAATTGTCAATGCTCTCTACTCCATTGGCGATCTTTTCTCCACTCAAGAAAAGCTTGATGTCATTGTTAAAGGTTTACTAGAGGAGTATGATTCCTCGATTAATTTGGTTACAAGTTGATTTGAATTGTGTGATCTAGATGAACTCAAGGCGATGCTCTTAGGGCGATGCTCTTAGCTCAAGAAGTTCATTTGGATTGTTATCACCAAAAATAATTTCAGTAATGAAAGCAATGTTGTTGCTCATCTATCTCAATCTATTGAGAAGAACAATTGTGTAGATGAAGAATTGAAACCACAAGCCAATGTCGTAAACAATTTATAGTTATACTCAATGAACCTTAACTATTAACATGGGAGAAATGTCGAGGAAAAATTTGTGGTCGTGGCCATGGTCATGGTTATGGTTGGGACGATCAACGTTTTATTCAATGCCAAGTGTGTAACAAATTTGGACACAATGCCTTTGTTTGCATTCAACCCAGGTTACGTTCCTTTTAATCAAAACTTTAGCTCCAACCCTAATTCGAATAGTTTCTAGCATTTTGGTAACAATTTTGGAAGCCATTAATAATTTATGAATATTAGTGATAACACTCAACAATTTGGAAACAATCATGGCACCAACAAGTATAACTCGGCCGAATTTCCCAATCATAACCAAACAACACCCTAGGCTTTTATCTATAACACCAATAACAATTTCTCCTCTAATTGGTATCCAAATTCAGGAGCTTCACACCATGTGACTCCTAACCAGTTCAACATAAACCAACCCGTTCAATATGAAGGTCCTGATCAACTATGGTTGGCAATAAACATGTCCTTACTATCTCCTCTTCAGGTTCAACTTGGTTTCCCTATAATCTTAATCCTAATGTTCATCTTGTCTTTCATAATCTTTAACATGTTCCTTATATAAAAAAAAAAAACCTTGTTACTGTAAGCCAATTTGCTAGAGATAACAATGTCTTCTTTGAACTTCATCCTAAAGTCTATCTTGTGAAAGGTCAAGGAACTGATGAGGTTCTTCTCCAAGATGAACTTGGTCAAGATGGGCTTTATAAGTTCTACAATCTTCATATATCTTTTGTGCAAAATAAACAATACCAATCTCATATTGTAAATACTATTAGTTTTGCTAATACTAGGCTTTGCAAGTTGGGTCATCCTAATAAGGATACTCTAATTAAAAAATTTTAATGTTTCAAATTTCAATGAAAATGAGTTAGACTTTTGTTCAACATGTTGTCTTGGAAAGTCATATAGATTACCTTCACATGCTTCCTTAACAAACCTTGTTTACTATCATAACTCTCTTATTATGTATCTCCTTTCTATATAGATAACATTGTCTTGGTAGGAAATTCCAAGCAGCTACTACAAGATCTCACTCAAGATATTAACACTATTTTTGCTCTAAAACAACTTGGTGATCTCAAATATTTCTTGGGTATTAAGGTCCAACATTTGAAGAATGGTACCCTATCATTCACTTAAAGGAAGTATGTACATGATCTTCTTAAGAAGGCTAAAATGTCTTAAGCTAAAGGAATTTTATCCTTAATGGTTGGTGGCCTCAAACTATCCAAGCATGGCTCTTACTTTTTCTATGATCCTTCTCTCTATCGCTCTGTGGTTGGCTCTTTATAATATGCGACTCTCGCTCACCCTAGAATTTCTTTCTTTATCAACAAGGTTTATTAGTTTATGTCAACACCCTTGGAGTCTTATTGGGTTCTTCTCTTGCAACCAACAATTTCTAATGAACATCTTTAACTCACAACATTTTTGGATGTGGACCGGGCCATGGATTTTGATGATAAGAGGTCTACTTCTAGTTCTTGCATATTTCTTAGGCTTGATCTAGTATCATGGTGGTCCAAGAACAAACAGTCTTCTCCCACTCCACCATAGAGGTTGAGTATAGGCATCTAGTAGCCATAATTGCTATAACTTTATGGATACAATCCCTTCTACAGGAATTTCACTACTCAACTACTCCACCTACTCTATATTGTGACAACCTTAGCATAGTCTTTAACCCACAATCTAGTTCTCCATGCAAGGACAAACACATGGAACTAGACATATTCTTTCTCAGAGAAAAGGTCATCAATAAGATTCTTAAGGTCTTCCATCCTTCAAATGAGCAATGTCTAGACATCCTCACTAAAGTGTGTTATCTCCAACATGGTTTATATACCTTCAAGACAAGCTAATGGTGTCAGACAATCCTTCTCAGACACATTCAGCTTCAGGGGGGAATGTTAGAATATGACATGTATGATTGTAATAGTTAGTTTACTTTATGCAGTGTAAGCACATGCTCTTCTTAGTTGTATTGTATTTTTATTTTCATTTTGTTATATTTATGTTAGTTTTTTTTTATTGTTCAGTTCCAATTGAACATTGTATCTTCTCTATTATAAATATAGGGGTACTTGTAGTTTTGGTATCATAATGAAATACTTTAGATTCAAAATAATTTTATTTTCTCATTTTCTCTCTCATTGAGATAGAAATCTAATAAGGCTTCTTGGATAATCGAGTCTTATAATTGAATTGTAATTTTGAAGAGAAATTTGAAATTACTATATGAATGTTTATGATTATTAAACTAAATGTATTGAATTTTGTATCAAAACCTAAAGTACTTGGATGCTAAAAATATGAGTTTGAGGGGTTTTTCAAGAAACTCCAATTTGTGTAGAATTTGCGAGTTTATGCTAAGCGTGAGACTTTCTCTTTTCTAACCACAAGACTCCTAGAAAACTCCAATTTGTGTAGAATTTGTGAGTTTATGCTAAGCGTGAGACTTTCTCTTTACTAACCACAAGACTCCTAGATGGTAAGGTTTGATCCTGATTCTCTAGCACTAAGCGAAATGAGGTTCTTGCTAAGTGTGATAGCTAGCCATAGTAAGCAAGGTAGTTTTGACACAAAGTGTGAGAGTCCTCACGCTGGGTGCAAATGCCATAGAAAGTGACCTTTAGTTGTTAAATTGTTCTCACTAAGCACATGATCCACAACAAACATAACGTATTTGGATGCTAAGTTAGAGAATGGTAGTGAGAAATAGTGTGGGTTTGATGCTAAGAACAAGATGATTCACACTAAGCATGAAAGTTTTAGACATCAATCATTGCCTTCTGCATTCTTGGAATTAGGCAAGAGAGTGTAGAGAACAATCGTTGCTCTCTGACCTCTTCACGTTGAGCTTGGAGAGACTAGTACTAAGCTTGAGTCCTTAGAGAACTTTACGTGTTTTAGTGATTTTATTTTTGAATTGAGCTTTATGACATAAGAACATGAGAATTGAGAATATGAGAACTTAAGGATGATATTTGACAGGATTGATTCGAAATAGATTGGATCCCCCATGAGAATACATAAGTTAGTTATATCGATAAACATGAGATAATATGAGAATTATTAAGTGAGTCATGCATCATAAGCATGAAAACTAAGTTTTGGAGTACATTTATGAACCTAACTAGAGAGGTCACTAAGAGTCTTCAAATCTTGACCTTGTAGGTGTACTTGGTTTGGGATCTCTACACGACATATAACTTAAGAATGAGTTAAAATAACCTATTCAAAATGGATTGGATCCCCCATGAGAATACATAAGTTATTTATATTGATGAACAAGAGATAATATGAGAATCATTAAATCATTCATGCATCATAAACATGGAAACTGGGTTTTAGAGTATGATTGTGAACAAAGAGGTCACTAAGAGTCTTCAGATCTTGACTTTGGGGTGTACTTGGTTTGAGACCTTTATATGACATATGTATGTTGATCTCATGAGGTCGGAGTACTCATGCAAGGCTTTGTAACCTTGACGAGTTGTTATTGGACATCATCCTAATCATTACAAAAAAATTGCCATATAGTGACATAATACTTGTCACTAAAAATTATTTTCACCTACACTATAGATACAATGTATATTGGTATATTATTAAAAAGTGTAGATGTAGGCTATAGTGACACACAATATATATTATTAAATTTCATTTAAAATCAACACTAAAATTATGTGTAGCTATATATCAAATATATTTATACCTACATATTTTGTACCTATAGTGACACTTTTTGTATGTCACTATATATAAAATTTCTTGTAATGAGTTGATAGTGATAATGTTGAATGCTCATGATGTGGTGTTTTGTTAACTATCATGTACTCCAAGGTTATTTTTATTTGAGATACGAGACTTTGAACTAATGTAACATGCATAAGTATATTAGAGTTCTATAGAGACATTGCATGACATCAATTATTATCTTGAGATGTCTATTGAATAATAAATTTTACATTGTTATATGTTTGTATGTATGTGAGTTGTCCAAACTTGGTCCTCACATCGGGAGCATTAAACTAGTGAGACACATATGCGCATGCGCGCACACACACACATACATATATAAGGATGGCAACAGGGCGGGACAGGTATGGGTTTCTCCTTACTTGTTTCTGTTCTCGTTGCCATACCCTATACTTATCCCTGTCCCTATACCAAATGAATATGAAATTTGTGTCTCCATCCTTGTATTCGTCAGATATCAGGTATACTCGTGCCCATCTTGTACCTATCCAAAATTAATTAAATATTACTTTTTGTAAAAAAAATATAAAAAAAGAATTTCAACATAAAATAATAATTATAAAATTACATTAATTAAATTTTATTTGACATAAATTTAAAAAAATAGTAAGAAATTACATAAATTTTAAGTAAATTCCAAAAAAAATAAATTAAATATTTATAAATTTTAAGCGGGTATGGATACGGGACGGGTATTTATATACTCGTCCTCGTTCCCGTACCCAGTTTAATGAATTGGGTAGTACCCGTACCTATGTCCGATCAAATTGGGTATTCTCCATCAAAGTCAGGGTATTATCCACAAGTACGGGTTTACTTGCCATTCCTACATACACGCACGCACGCACGCACGCACGCACACACACCCACCCACGCACGCACGCACGCACGCACACACCCACACACGCACACATATATATATGAGGATAGATCCATTTACTCTAATAGTAAGTCTATCTAAACTTACTCCATTCATATATATATATGAGGATAGATCCATTTACTCTAAGAGTAAGTCTATATAAACTTACTCCATTCAATAACTTATGTTTTAGATCGAATTTTAATGATCCAATCAATGAATTAAAAGTTCTTAATGCATAGATCGAATCTAAAAAATTTTAAAAAAAATTTAAAACTATATGATACCTTGTTTCATTAATTCAAATCAATGTATAAAATTCTTTTATGGTTATCTATCAATTTGAATTAATGAAACGAAGTGTCAAATAATTTTAAATTTTTTGGAAAATTTACAAACTTGATCTATGCATTAAGAATTTTTAATTTAATGTTTGGATTACTAAAATTTGATGTAAAATAATTTATTGAATGAGTTAAGTTTAAGTAGACTTACTCTTGAAGTAAGTGGGTCCCCTATCTCTCTTTCTCTTTCTATCTATCTATCTATCTATCTATCTATCTTTCTTTCTTTCTTTCTTTTCTCTCTCTCTCTCTCTCTCTCTCTCTCTCTCTATATATATATATATATATATATATATATATATATATATATATATATATATATCACTTTCCTGTGTTTGTTTTGTTTGTTTAGGTTGAAATCCCTTTGTAGGCAAGGATAAGTTAAATGTTGATATTAAAGAAGAAACTTAAAGTTCAATCTATTGTCGTGTTAGGTAACATTGTTTTGATAGGGTGTGACATCGAAGAATGGATTTTAAGTTTTAAATATTGTTATGAATTTAGGTTATTCAATTTTTAGACTTATGTATGGGCTTTGAAGTGTCAAATACTTATATGCTGCTTTACGTTTTCTTTTATTTAAATCTTAAATTTAAAGTTAATTTGAATATGTGATACTTTTTATGTACTTAAAAAAAGGATTTTGAAAACTCCACTTCTTTTATTTTCAATTGTGTCACAAATAGGGTCTTGTGTGGTGATGGTCAATAAGTTTTGGATATTCACGAGGGACTTTTGTTTCTTAAAGTAGGTTTGTATATATGGGTTTGTTGGTTCAAAAAACCTTTAACATGAATCAACCACAATCGGGTTTAACAGATTAAAATTGAACCAATCTAATGATCCAAACTTAAATTGAAGCTCTACCATTAAGTTAGGTTAACTAGTTTACGTGTCAACTTGCACCCACTTATCCCCCACTCTTGCTATTTTAATTAATAATTAATTAATTGTACAATTATGATATTTATTAATTTACCATCAACATACTTAGAGAAAATATTTGCATGATTCTCTACTACATTGTCATATCAATACATTAATATTGACATGATATTTTGCTATAAGAACTAAATTGGTGATATACTCAATCAAGATATTGAGTTAGTGAATTACTAGTTGAATTAAATATACATATATGTTCTTATATATATAACTTATATTAAAAATATAATATAAAAGTTATTTTTGTCACACATAAGTTGATAAGATATGTTGGTACAGTAATTTATTTTCTTTTAAGAATTCAAGGGACTTGAGTTCAATTCATTTTTAAAGAAAAAACTGCTTCAACGCACATCTTGAATTAAACACATTTTTACTAATTGGTCATGTCCGAGTTTAATGAGATTAAATTTTCACAAAAACATAGTAGTAAGGGATTAGAATAGAATTTTGATGATAATATAAAATGCATTTTCACCATTGTGTTGGATTTGAGTTTAATAAGACTAAATTCGTGTAAAAATAATTATAAAAACTAAAATAGAGATTTTAGAACACTATATATTACATGAATTATGTTCACAGATAAAAAAATATAGAATTCAACAATAATAAAAAGACTAAAAGATTAATTAAATTATTAATTTAATAATTTTCATTTTGTATTTTTTCACAACTTTTAATTTTAATTAATTTTTTATTAATTAAAAAGGTTAACTGCGTTGGTTTTCAAAATCTCTCCATGATTAAGGTAGACTTTCAAGAATATAACACTTGCAAATGAGTTTGATCTTTACTAAAAGGATAGACCTTTTATTGGTGTTTTGCATTAGCTTATCTGTTAGTGTTATTTATTTCTTAAACATACTATAATTTTAAATCTTTATATTCAACAACTATTTATTTTCCAAATAAGAGGCGTGACATCATCTTTCACATCGAATCATTTGTTTTTAAAGCCTTCATTGAATTGATTAGATAAATTAGGCTGATCATTAAAACACACTTGATTCGGAAGATATTGGAGGTTAGATATATAAAGTTAGGCGTGGCTAGTGGCTACGAAGACCCAGTCAAATGAAAAATTGTTCAGCCTAGAATAGGCACTCCATTCATGAACACTCATTATCTTCTGAATCATTCAATCAAGTGCCCCATTGTCATTAATTGGCGTCCACGCTCTAATTCATGTTTTCATTCATTGACAGTTTTCAATCTTTGTATTCCCCATTTATTTAGAACAGTTCAATTTGCTAGCTAGCTAGCTTGACCAAAATTAATCAATGCACGCCAAACTTTAGGTTGGGAGGATCGATTTCCATGCAAGAAATTAAAGAAGGAAAAAGGGTTAGGTTAGGTGTGAGTAAACTCAGTGATTTAATAGTGCTTGTTAGGTGTGTGACATACATACATGCAATTAAGCCACTGGGAATTAAATATTCAACATATTGGATGCCAATAATAATCTTTATATCACTTCTTACTTTACATATGTTAATTCTCATTATAAGATTAAAATGGCATTACACATGAAAAAAAACGTATTAACTAGCGTTTGGATATATACCAAGGTTCCAAATTTAGATCAAGATGCCCCACACGGTGTGAACCTAGTGGACTGACTCATTGATCTAGAAAAGTTGTGGAACCGAACATAACAGGGTCAGAAAAAGAACAAGCACCGCTATCCAATTCTGAAGATCCAAGAAGGTAAGGTAACACAGCATATTCTGCTTTTGGTTTGGACTTTACACTATCCATCGTTTTCGGTCCCCCATCTACGATGATATTTAACTGCCACTTTCATCATTATAAACTCAAAAACAAAAACAAAAAACAGGGGGAATATGCAGTTCTTATTTAGCAAAAATACTACAGACAAATTAATGCTAGCGATGTACACTGATTTTTTTTGCACACATTTTACTATAAGGTCAGTATTGAGATATGGGATCCACATGATATTTTTAAGTTCAATTTGTTTGTATTAAAATAATGTATCATCAACATAAGTTATGTGCTGCAATTACAGAATATTAATTGCAGAAAGTATGAGATTACATGGTATTCACTTACTATCATTAATACTTTAAGGCTATATTAGTACATGAACAGAAACAGTATTCTACTCGAGAACCTTAAACTAGAAGGGTGTACTAGTAATTGCGCATGTAACATACTTCATCTTTACTCTACTCTACATGACGGTCACTCCTAGTCTAGAAAATCCAACGACGGTCCCTTAAAGCAACTGGGACACAAAGAATCTCAGAAAATTATGGAAAAAATAAACGGAACAAAACGGGTGGCATGCCTGCTGTCTGTGATGAGTGCTGAGTTGTTGTGAGTAGAGAACAATAGGAAAAACAAGAGAAGCAAATGAAAAAGCAATACTTTTTCTTTTTCTCTTCTTCCAAAGACCATCACTTTTAAACACAACAAATGGTGGTGTAAATAAAATTCTGGGGGCCAAGTGATGCAAATTCTGAGACCCACGTAGGTACGAAGACAAATCATCAAAAGCATGGAAGTGGCAAAGTGAAGAAAACACAGCCCATGAGCCATCATCATCCCTTTTTGCTTTTCTATGGTGTCTCGTGGTGTTTCTAATTCCCTCTACTTTACAAATTAAAGAGGTTAGAACTGTGTGCTACACTGCACTGCACTACTAATTGTCCTCTCTGGCTACAATACAACTCTATGTTACCTGGTTCCCTTCATGCTTTGCACTGTGGATCCTGTTCTGTCACTTTTCACACACTGTGGGTTCAGTTGAGTTGGAATAAGATAAAAGACATGAATTCTCTGAGGTTTCTCAAGTGACACCATGTCTTGGACTCTTGGTAATGGTAATGGTAAGTTTAATGCTTTTGGCGGTGCTGCGGTTACTTATGTCAATAGAAAGAAGCCATTTTTCTGTGTGTTTTGGCTTTTTCCCCTTTCTCTCTCTCTCACTATTTAGTTTTTCTCTTTAGGGCGAGAACTCTTGGTTTGTACTTTTAAATTTTAAAATTAAAAATGCTTTAGGCAATTTCTCTCTCTCTCTCTCTCTACTAAAGTGATTTGGGATTCAAATATTTTGAGGAAAAAAAAAATCAAATAGCATTCCTTATGTTCCATGCAATTTGTATGAAACTGCAGTAATTCTTTAAGGGGAGAAGTAGATCAAGTTAAGAGATTGCAGATGCTTATTTGGTTTGTTTCCTTAGTTACAAGGCGAAAAACACTGTTTTCAAGGGAAGAGCCGAACTTGCGGAAAGAGTGGAGCAAAATTTGACGAGCGATTTTCTCCTCCTTGACTTGACTTGCAAGTACAATACAACCAATTTGGTTGTTTGTTACATAGGAAAACAACGAGGGGCTTGTTTGGTTTTTGTCTTCCACCGCATCATTTTCACAACTCGTAACTTGTGATGCTCTCATATCTTGTTCTCCCACATTAGCTTTGTGTGTTTGTGAATCTTGGCTAGAGATGGCAGAAATTAGGCTCACCAGGGTGGAGCAAGGCCAAACCAAGATCAAAAATGTTCCAATAGCTGTGACCCCAGAAGGGTTTTGGTGCTGCCCTTCTCCTGTTGTGTTTCAGAAAAGCCTCAAGGCCCAAAACCCTCTCAACAAGCCCAAACCCTCTTCACCCCCGCCAAAAACCAGTGTTCAGAAGAAGCCAGTGTCTGTGCCAGTGTGTGAGAGAAGAGCTTCTGCAGCACCTGCCCCTTCAAGATTGGTGCTTTCTGATGATCAGCAATGTGCAACTGCTCCAGAGAGGCCTCCACCTACCACATCTGTGGCTGCAGAGAGGACACCTAGGCCCAAAATTGAATCTTTGCCAAAGAAGGTTGCTATTGAGTTTGGTGAACCCGGAACTTGTGATATGAAGGTGGTTTTGTTGGGAAAGCAGGGTTTTTGTGTCAAGTTGAGTGTGCACAGGGATGTTCTGACAGAGAAGAGTTGCTTCTTTTCTGAAAAACTCTCTGAACAATCCGGTTTGTCCTGTCTCCAAATCGGTGACTGTGAGGATGTTGAGATATATGTTGAAACTGTTGGTCTTATGTACTGTAAGGAGATGAAGCAGCGGCTTATGAAGCAAAGTGTTTCTCGCATTCTTCGAATACTCAAGGTAATTTGCTATCTTTGTGTCTTGTTTTGGTGTTTTTTATCAACCCTGAAATTTGTTATGCTTACACAATTCTGTTGTATAATGTGTTTGTGGGGTTGAAATATGTTAAGTGTTGCTATCAATCTTTTGTTGTTATAGGTATTGTGATTGCGATTTTGGGATTATCTTTATGTTGTCTAGTGTCTGTTCATTTGTTCTTTTGAAACGCAATGCTGGCTCGAGTTTGACTGCTTAATGTTCATTCTCTGCTTAAGAGTATTAATGCTCCCCTCATTAATAATTCTCCTCGTGTAACTCCTCTCATTAATTATACACCTCTCAAAGTTAATGCGATTTTAAAAGGAAATTAAAATCTTTTGTACTACTTTTGATACTGAAAACGAGTATTGATAATTAATTGGAAGCTGGTGTAGCGAAACGGAAACTGGTGGTGCATTACAATTGTTTCAAAAATAATTTCTTATAGGGCTATTCGTAGTTTCTTTTCTTTTTTTTTTTCTTTTTCTTGGGAGGCCTTGATTGTTTTGACTTCAAGATTTCTTTTCAACTCTGGTCTTAAAAGTGGAAATGCTTCCATTACACATAAAACATGGAATTTCATGAAATGTGCTTTTATGATAGATATTAGATATACTCATATACTGACTAGGGATGGCGAAGTCAAGAGTTGCACAAGAAGATAACTTGTGCTATGAATGCCAGTTATGTTGATGATAAAATAATCCTCGTGTCTTTGTACCCAGACAAAAAAGGCTCTTGTCTTGTACTACTATGCGGAATTTTTTATATTATGGTTAATAAGTATATACTTATGTGCTCGTCAAAAGTATATACATAGCAATCTTGAAATACATAGAACTTGTATGTAAATATAGTTGACACAGATAGATCAAAGTTGCTTTGCAGAGTGGAGGGTTCCATGAACGAGGACTCTAGTGATGATCATGATAGAATTATGGCGTCACATGGGATAAAATTACCAAATTTTGACTGTTGAATGCTAGTTTTTTAAGATGAGCTAGTATTGAGGTCAGAAGAAAGCAAATAATTTAATGTGATCCTGCTGAATCTAAAGGGCTCTTTACGTCGTGTATATATATGTAAAAGGAGGGATTCACTTATTTCCAAGAATAAATTTATCTAGATTTACTCCACTCAATAACTCATGTTTTATTTCAAATTTTAATGATTTAACTTTTGAATTAAAAATTCTTAATTTATAATCTACAAATTTTTAAGAAATTTGAAAATTATTTGATACTCCATTGTATAAATTTAAATCAACGTATTAAATATTTTTATAATTATCCATCAATTTGAATTAATGAAATGGAGTATCAAAAAGTTTTCAAATTTTTTAAAATTTTGTAGATTTGATTTATGTATTGAGAATTTTTAATTTCACAGTTAGATCGTTAAAATATTATGTAAAACATGAGTTATTGAATGAAGTAAATCTAAGTAGACTTATTCTTGGAGTAAGTGGGTCCCTTTTCTCTCTCTATATATATATATATATATTTTGTACTACTCAGTGCATATTGAAATATGGACTATCGCGACTAAGTTAGCTTCATTGACATTGTGTAACTGTAGAGGGTAGATTTTTAGGGTCCAAGTAATAATCAAAGCCTTAGTCTAAAGTTTCTAAATTTTTCAAATTGATTTTATCTGAATGTCTACGAAATGCTGAACAAAGCATGCAATTTGCTCAATTATAGAATACCTTGATCAATGTCCATAGCGTATATTATCCTGCTTTACATTAGGATTTGTGAAAAAACTTGAAGTTGGGTGGATTTTTTATAATCAGCCTATGCTTAAATTTTTCCTAGAATCACTTGGTAGTTGGAATTTAATGAAGGAATATTTAAAATTTCTTTTGCAAAACCTAAAACATGTAATATTTCCCTCAGGTAGCTGAATTCCTCGGCTTCAGCTCATGTATCCAGTCATGTTTGGAGTACTTGGAAGCAGTCCCTTGGGTTGGAGAAGAAGAGGAAGAAAAGGTGGTCTCAACTGTACTGCAACTCCAAGCTGAAGGAATTGGGGTCAATCCTGTGCTGAAAAGAGTGTCATCTGACATTTCTAATGTCCCAAAAGACACTCTTTCCCACATCATTGAACTTGTTCTCAAAAGCAATGAGGAAAGAGGCCGCCGAGAGATGAAATCCATTGTCCTAAAGCTCCTCAGGGAGAACAACAGTCTTCCAAGCTATGCCCGTTCAACTGACATATGCAATGACATGATTTACAGATCATGCAGAAGCTGCTTGGATTCATTACTGTCTCTGTTCAAGCAGGCTGCAGAACCGGACAAACCGAGTGAGGAGCGTGATCCATTAACAAAGTGCATAGCTCTTGAAGCTGATAACTTATCATGGTTGCTTGAGATCTTAATTGACAAACAAGCTGCTGATGAGTTTGCACTGATGTGGGCAAACCAGCAGGAACTGGCAGTGTTACATGCTAAGCTGCCGACCGTGTTGCGCTACCATGTTAGCTGCCTTTCTGGGAGGCTTTATGTTGGCATTGGAAGGGGGGAATTGTTGCCGTCGAAGGACACACGGCAGTTGTTGTTGCAGACATGGCTGCAGCCTCTGATGAATGACTACAACTGGTTGCAGCATGGATGCAGGTCATTTGATCGGAAACTCGTGGAGGAAGGCATTGGGAGGACTATTCTCACCTTGCCTCTTGAGGATCAACAGAGCATTTTGCTTTCATGGTTGGGGAGTTTCTTGAAGACTGGTGATAGTTGTCCCAATCTTCAGAGGGCTTTTGAGGTGTGGTGGAGGAGAACTTTCATTAGACCTTATGTGGAGAACCAAGGTAATGTTGCTGTGTCTGCTGATAGTTCAATGTTGCCAAAGCAACAAGAATGAAGAAAGTGTCAAATGGGGTTCTTGAATGTCTTTCATTGGTAATGGAGTTTTTGGTTTATATTAAGGAGTTTGAGGAATTGTAAAGATATGTGTTGATTGCAGAATGTGGATTAACCTCCAGCAGCTAACTAGTACTGAGACGTGTCATGTGTCCCTTGCATGAGTTGACTCTCTATTAATTCTTTGAGGAAGACCTCAATGAATTGATAAATTTCAGTAATTGGATTTTGTATAATCTCTTCAAAGAGAGGAATGGAATGGAGTTTTTAGTTTTTTTTTTCTTCCTATTTTGACTGTGTAATACTATAATTAATAATTACAATAGGGTATCAAACATTATAAATCCCTAGGGAAAAAAAAAAGAAAGAAAAACAAAGCAAACCAAATGCATGCTCTTTATATATCTTTCATTTGCTTTTTATATTTCTTTTTATTGGCGTGTCCAGTAAAACTAACTTACAAGTTAGCTGAATGTTTGTAAGCTTAGATGTTGAAAAATTGAAAAATTATTAGTTAATGATTGAATTGAAAGTGTTTAATAATGTTAGTTGATAAATTTAAAATGATATAAAATAATTTTTATAATGAAAGTGGAAAATAATAAGTAGGTAAGAAAGGATTTAAATTGATGAGGATTTTTATAATGGAGTAATTTTTAAATAAAAGAATTAAAAATGATTTTAAATAAATTACTAAAGATAAAAAAAGACTAAGAACTTATTATTTCAATTAATTTATAATAAAAAAATTAAGCTTTTAAAATAAATTATCATAATAAATTTATTTTTGTCAAATTAACTTATAAATTAATAAACTAGATAAAAAAAAAAGTTTATAAGTTCATTAAAGGTGTGTTTGAGATGGGAGAAATGAAATAGAAAAGAAGTGAGAAAACGTGGAGAAGTGAAAGCAAGTTAGAAAAAATGGATGGTTTGGTATGAGAGGAAAGAAGTGTTTAAGCGGGTTCTATTGTTAAAAATTTCCCCTCTAATATAAGGGAAAGTGTGCGTAAATGTTTGTCAGTGTTGTTGTTTATCATTTTGTTAGATTGCAGTTCATAATTTGGTTTTGTTTTATATATAAAGTAAAAATAATCTAAGTTTTACATTAAAGGTGATAATAATAAATAAATGAATAAAATTAACTTCTATTATGTTAACAAATAACTTTTATTTATTCTTTATTTCTTACATATTTCCCTACACTTTTTTACATTTTTTTTCTCTATACCAAACACAGTGTAAATGTCTAGTTAAACTCTCTCTCTCTTTCTCTCACTATATATAAATCAAATTATTTACTAGATATTTTTACAATGCCATCTGATTGTTCTAAATTTAGAGTAGGACAGTGATGGTTTACCTCGTATTTACGACTCAAGTTGTTGAACAAAATAGATTTATAAATAATATATATTAGGGGTGGGCAATATTTCAAGAACTGGCCCGCAACTGAGCTATCTAAATGAAACAAAAGAATTTGGGTAGATTTGAACGATTTTGCAGGTTAAGCAGATATAAGAAACAGCTAAGATGAATAATAACGAGAGGGTTCCCATTCGAGATATTTTTCGTTTGAAATCGAAATCGAGTGAAATGCTGATTAGGAGCCTAAATGTTGATGTTTCATACTTCCATTTCTTACACAAACATGCATGGAAAGCTTTTATATATTTACCCGCTTAGGCATGTTATGTCGTTGTCAACTCATACACTTTTGTTCTATAACACATACTTGGGTTAACTTCTAATAATAATATGAAAATAAATGAATGGTTTAGATTTGAAGAGCCTTTTGTATTGGTCAAATTTGTTTGGTTGTAGTAAAATGTTTGTTATCATATAATGGATCAAATTTATAAGTAAAAATTAAATATATTTTTAGTCTATCAAAATTAGAGTAAATTTATTTTTGATCTCTTAAATTTAAAATTATTATTTTTAGTCATGTGATTTTTAAAAGTCTTATTTTAATCCCTCAAATCACTAATAATATATTTGAAAGTGACATATTTAGATAATTATGTACAATCAATTGAGTTTAATATAATGTTTTCGATAATAAGAACATTAATAAGTAAATTTTATATGACAATTTTTGACATATTTTTTTAACAAAATTTGAATATAAAGACTAAAATAATATTTTTTTTGAAATTATAGGAACTAAAAAGATTAATTTTAAATTTGAAGGATTAAAAATAAATTTACCTTAAATTTGAGAGATTAAAAATATATTGAAGTCTTAAATTATTAATATTTTATAATGTACAAAAATAACATGTTTCACAACCTATTTTCACTTGGAGTCTCATGTAAAAATTTTCACCATTAAAATCTCATTTTTTTATATTTAAATCTCCTCTCTTATTTTTAATTAGAGGTTGAATTTTTTTCATTTCCCATGCTTTACACCTTCAAAGAGTTAGTGGTTAGATTTCTTAATTCACATGGGTAAAAAAGCTACAATTAATCCTCTCAAGTAGTTGTTGGAAACACAAGGGGGAGGAGGTTAAACATCATAGAGAACTCTATTAATGAGTCATAAGCAAATAACACAAGTAAACTCGACATTACATCTTAAGCCAAAACTTTAAAGCATTAGATTTATGGGTCGTTCTATACGTTATTCAACATACTCAACTTTACCTAATTCAAGACTTTTATTCAAAAGTTGCACACCAATCTCTTCCACATACCTCAAGTGGCAGTCTTTTTTCATCCATGAGTGTTCAATGATGACCCTCAGAGCATAGCCATCTCCACCAATAAGTTCTAGATACCTTCACCGCCATTAACTCACATCAATGGACACATTGTATAACCTCTATATTGTCAAAAAGAATTTTGACACATAGGATCTCCAAACATGGATCTACCATTAATTTCATTAACCAATACTTGTCTGATTCAATTACTTGGTCAAATTATCAGCTATTTGATACCAATAGTTGGGAGCATAGGGGGCTTAAACATTATTGAGATCTCCATAATAGGTAATAAGAAAATCCCACAAGTGAACTCGATAACACATCTTAACCCAAAACCTTAAAGTCGCCATGTTTATGGGTATTTCTCTCTTATATGTTACTTAACATACTCAACTATATCTAATGTAAAAATCTAATTTGCACTTGCACATAACAAGTGGCATCGTCTATAGGAATCTTGATATACAAGTGCTATTAGATCTGTTGGTTCAACAAGGTGATTGACTCAAAAGTATTGAGGGTAAGCTATTATTAGTCGACACTAAAATTTGATTGTACTAACTTTGTCAAAAAAAAAATCCACCAAGTGCCAACAAAACGATAATTAATATTATTAACAGCCGGTAGAGGAGCTCCATTCTATTTTGTCATCCCACATGTCATCATCATTGATAATGACCTTTAGTTCATAGATAAAAAATTCAATGAGTTTCTACAAGGCCTAGGTGTCAAGCATTGATTCATGTTAATTATGAATGAGAATAGGTTAGATCAAACTAGACTTTAAATATATAAGTCGAGCTTTGATTATGAAAGAAAACCTATTCTATAAAATTAAAGTCTAAATTTAATATATAATCTATTATAGACTTCTTTTCTAGGTCTGACTTTTTTAAAAAACCTGATTTGGTCTATTAGCATATCAAAAATCTATTTTACATTAACAATATTAAATAGACCAATAAATTTGTTTTTAAATAAGTCAATACATTTATTTTTAAATATGCGTACAAATTTTTTTTTAATAATTTTCGTGATAAAAATATAGCTTATTCTAGTATTATTAAAATTTAAAGTTTAAAAAAAATAAAAATTAACGTTAAAGGGATAACTTATACACACTTCTATGTACACTAATATATACTCACACACGTGTAATGAAAGAAATAATCTTATAAAAAAATTCTAAATACTTCTTATATTCCATTTGGAATATCCTAAATAAACAACTATGAAATTGAAGGAAAATAGCAAACAAAGATACGATCGCTAGATTTTATTATTATTATTATTTCTTGATTTCATATGAACATGAAATGTAAATATTTAAACAAGTTAGTGAAAATGTAAAAAATATTAATAATCTATTTTTTGTATTACAAATTTATTTATTTAATTTTATATTTTTAATAATGTAATATGTATATTTTTTTTATTATATTATATAGATAAATAAACTAATCTATTAAGCTTAACAAACTTTTAATAAACCCAAGTTTAACCTTTTTAATTAAATACATTTTTTAAAAAATCTAAATTTGACCTTTTTATTAAATAGATCAGACCATGTTAGATTTAAAATAGGTTAGGCCATGAGGTCCTATTTAAGACTTGACCTATTCTCATCCCTAATATTAGTGGAACACATGTAGTCAAACAGGCAGACTGAGTCAGCAAACAAGCTTATTTTAATGGAATTGCACAAACAACTTGGAAGTGCGAAGGGAACATGGTTTAAACAACTACCTGAAATCCTATGGGTATATCGATGCACTCCACAATCCACCACGAGAGAAGCCCCTTTTCAATTGACTTACGAAACGGATACAATGTTGCTAGTAGAGGTCAGAGAACCTTCTTTCTGGAAACTCCATTTTCAAGAAGAACATAATGGGCAAGAGTTGAGAACCAAACTCGACTTAGCAGAAGCAAATTAGGAGCAAGCATGATTACTAGCCAAAGCTTGCAAACAAAGAATGATTAGAAGATTCAACTCCAAGTTAAGTCCTAGAGACTTTTAAGAAGGCGACCTAGTATGGAAACTCCACGAGGAAGCACAAAAAGATTTAAGAGAAGACAAACTCGCAACAAATTAGGACAACTTATTCTGTATGTGGCAAAATCTCAAGAATGGAGCTTACAAACTCGAATGGCTCTCAAGCAAGACCATTTCAAGAACATGGAAATCCACCCATATGATGTATTATAGTTGACCCATTTGTGTAGTGCATTTTTTTCTCACTCGATCATTTTTTCCTTAAAAAACGTGAAAGGATTTTAGGCAAGGAGGTTTTTAAATAGGTATTGTTATGATATCATTAGGTATTGTTGTCCTTAAAAACTCAATTTAATTTATTACAAGGTTTCCCTCTCAAGTCCCCACTTGGTCAAGGATGTACCTTCAATATTAAGTTTTCTTAATTTATTACAAGGTTTCCCTCTTGGGTCTCCAATCAACCAAAGATGTATCTTCAATATTCACTTTGCTTAATTTATTACAAGTTTTCCCTCTTGAGTTTCAAATCGGTCAAGGACATACCTTCGACCTTCCCTTTAATTAACTTATTACAAGGTTTCCCTCCTAAGTTTCCACTCAAACAAGAATGTACCTTTGATATTCTCTTTGCTTAGTTTATTACAAGGTTTTCCTCTCGAGTCTCCACTCGGCCAATAATATACGTTCGGTATTAACTTTGCTTAATTTATTACCAAGTTTTCTTCTCGTATTTCCACTCGGCTAAGGATGTACCTTCAATATTCACTTTACGTAATTTATGATAATTGTGTGATTTACTTAACATCAAGTGTGTAAATCTCAACAATTATCTTTTTTCCCCTTATTTCTGGTAATGTCAAACTCTTTTTAGCATGAGTTAGTTAGTTTTGCAATCCTTGTCAGTCCTTTAGAAGTTTTAGACCAAATTTCATGAGTGGAACTCCTTTTGTAGAAAAATGAGGATGAAGAAAGTTGAAGACTCCAATACTTAAGGATCAACCAAGAGCAAAGAAGTAACTCACTCAAATTGGCTCGTTGGGCAAAATTAAAGGATGGAAAAACACTGAGCCATAGAGCCATTTTCTAACTCAACAAGCCTACTTTAGCTTAATGAGGCTACAAAAACTTTCTCTTGTTGAGCAAGACATAGGTGTTGAGCGATAGACCTTTGTAAGCAATAGAGGCATTTTCTCACTCAACAAGATATCGTGGTTGTTGAGTGAAAATTAGTGGACACTTGGACATCTAAGGCAAAAAAAATGTCTTTATTATGGTAGACTTGGAGATTCAAGGAGCATCATTGAATACACTATTAAAAAGACCCTTGAAGGTTGGGGAACACCCTAGGAGAGCTCCATTTTCATCACTTCCATCAATTCTTCACCATTTTGTTTAGTTCCAATGGCTACTTGTAGCTAAAACTCCACTCATTGGGATTGAATGTAACTAGTTAAACAACATGTATTAACCTTGCTTTATTAATCTAATTTTTGTTTCATTCATTAGTGTTTTTACTCTTCCCTTAATTTCTTGATTTATTGTATCTTGAGTTGATTTATTGCTTTTGTTGTCATTGGATAATGCTTCTTTAGTTATGTATGAGTTAAAACACACATTGAGAGTCATGTTTAGGAATGACTATGATTCTCAATGGGCATTTGTGAACTACCCATGTTTAATGCTTGTATTTCAGTTAAGTCAACCAAGGGATTGGAGATTTGAGTGAAATACACAATTTCAAGTTCTTAAGGGATTAGGGCTTGTAGATTTTCTATGGTAATGTTAATGTTGAGGTGTAACATAAAGGAAAACCTTTTATAAACTGCTACATGATGGAGATCTAGTGAAATCTAATCCCAATGGTTCTTTCCATTTGATTTTATGTAATTATTGTCCCACATGTTTAAAACAAACCCTAAAAGATAGATTTAATTCCTTTTCTCATTTTATCACTTTAGAGCTTGTTTATGCAAAAACTCAACTTTAACAATTATAATTTCATTCTTTTGAGTTATAGTATAGTGTATTTAGTTACATTTGTCTTATATTGCACAAGTTCCTTAAGGAGATGATCTTAAATTGAAAATACTACACGTGATTTGATACATTTTTCAATTCATCAACAATTTATTTCAAGGTTTGCCTCCCGATTCTCCAATCATCCAAAAATGTACATTTGACATTTGCTTTGCTTAATTTATTACAAGGTTTCCTTTTTAAGTCTCTACTAAGTCAAAGATGTACCTTTGATATTCACTTTGCTAATTTATTATAGGGTTTCCCCCTTAAGTCTCCACTCGACTAAGGATGTACCTTCAATATTAAGTTTGCTTAATTTATTATAAGGTTTCCCTCTCGAGTTTCCACTCGATCAAGGATGTACCTTCGATATTCACTGTGCTTAATTTATTACAAGTTTTTCCTCCCGAGTCCCCATTCGGTCAAAAATGTACCTTCAATACTCACTTTACTTAATTTATTACAAGGTTTCCTTCTCGAGTCTCCACTCGACCAATGATATACCTTTGATATTCATTTTGCTTAATTTATTACAAGGTTTTCCTCTTGAGTCTCCATTCGACCAAGGATGTATCTTCGATATTCACTTTGTTTAATTTATTACGAGTTTTCCCTCCCAAGTCTACACTCAGCCAATAGTGTACCTTCAATATTCAATTTGCTTAATTTATTACAGGGTCTCCCTCCTAAGTCTCCACTCAACCAAAGATGTACCTTCAATATTCATTTCACTTAATTTATTACAAGGTTTCTTTCCCAAGTCTCCAATCGCCAAGGAAGAACCTTCGACATTCACTATGCTTAATTTATTACAAGGTTTTCCTCTCAAGTCTCCACTTGTCCAAAGATGTACCTTTGATATTCACTTTGCTTAACTTAATACAAGGTTTTCCTTCTGAGTCTCCACTCAGCCAAGGATATACCTTTAGTATTAACTTTGCTTAATTTATTACAAGGTGTCCCTCTCGAATCTCTAATCAGCCAAGGATGTATCTTTGGTATTCACTTTGTTTAATTTATTACAAGGTTTTTGTACCTTGGGCATATGTTTAATCTTGAATTGTTACAATGTTTCCTTCCTAAGTCTCCACTCGATTAAGGATGCACCTTCCGTGTTCATCTCACTTTACTTATTACGAGACTCCTTCTCGGAGCTTGGTTGGCAAAAGAAGTGTCTTTAACATAACTTAGTAAAATTATAATAAATGTGCATGATTATATGTCAAAGCAAATGAAAATGTTTCATTAAATAACTAAACAAAATGGGTATTATTGGCCCAACATACATAAATAGAATAAACTACTTTACTTAAAAAGTTGAAAAAATGTGCCTACTTGACTACCACATTAGCCCTACTAGGTAATTGCATCATTTTCTTCATCATCATGACTTCTAGCATGATCCTTTTCAACATCGAGGTTTGTCTCGTCATCACCTTGGTCAGACATATTCTTTCCCAATAGAGGGTTTTGACATTAGGTTCAATGTTTGGTGGCATCTCATCAAAGGACACGAAAGCTCCTTTGTAAATATATCGACTGATATTAAACTCAAAATCGTCTGGAAAGCCTTAGAAGTACTTCACCTACGGAATCGCCTAGTTAAAAATAGCTTCATGCTATTCCATGATCCTTTTTCTTAGCATACTTCTTGCACATTGCAAGATCGATATGAGCCCAACCAACATCCTCCCCACTTTTTCTCTTACCCTTCTCACTAATTTGCAGGTTCAATTTCAAAGCATCCATCTCTCAATGCAACCTTTCTATCTCCCCTCCATATTTTTTATTTTCCTCTACATGGTCATTATTTGCAATCAAGGCCTCAACGACAGCCTTCTCATATCCCTCAAGTTTTTGATTTAGCTCAGTACTCTTGACAATTGGCTCTAACACCATGTTTTGTGCAAACACAATCGATTAAGCCTACAACTCACGAAAGATCTTCCATTTTTTCATTGTGTAAATTTGATCAAGGTAATCTCTACTTCACAATTCTTTTGGCATCAACCTCATAATTGAGGAAGCTATGACTACACATAGTCAGGGGAATGGCCAAGGTTATCCAATGTGTGTCATTCAAATTTTGTTGCTTAAGTTTTTAAGCCTTCTCATGGCCATGGTCCTTTATTTTCCTCTTATTTGGCTACTTCAATGGAGTTCTTTTTCTTTATTCCCTTTTTTTGTCTCGACCCTTTCGGTGGGATTTGAGTGGAATCCTATTGACATTGATCAGTCACAACATACCTGTTGCCCCACCAATCGACAACAATCTAGTATCTTTTTCCTGTTACGTTTGACCAGCTAGTAATTGCGAATGTTCAACTCATCTCATCTATTGTTAACCATGATTATTGCCAAGAAATAAAGTCAAATCAATAGCATTTTCACTAACTTATACACAAATGGAACACTAATTTTCCTAACAAATTGTGCTCAATTTGAGGTGATTCAATCAAATTTATAAAATGCCTCGTGGGGAGATGCTGAGGGAGTTTTAGTAATAAATCAAGTCTGGTATTTTCCTAAAGTCATAAGGTCCTCTCTTGAAAATTTGTCGTAGCACCAAGGCACGTGCATTGATAAGTGCTATGATTTCATTAAGTTTATGGCCTAGTTTGAAGCAGTTATATCAATTTTCCTTGCTTTAGACTTTGTTTTTAACTCAAAACATATCTAAATTATTAGGTGATCACATTTTGTTTTTGAATCATGTTTTTAGGTAACTTACAAGTATTTGGTTGTTGTTTTGTAGTTTAGGAGAAAGCTAGGAAAGAAGGAAGGAAGTCAAGCACAAAGTGGTGAATTTGAAGTTGAAGGAATTTTTGGTTAAGTTCCCAGGCTAAGCCCCAGATCCACGCTTAGCCTCAACATGGCAGAGAATCCCTGGAATAGAATTTTGATTCCCACGCTGAGCGTGGAACTGAGGCTTAGCGTGGATTGTGCTGACATGTCATTATTCACATAAGACAAAAGCTTTTATGACCTAAAAGTGGGATTTTCGAAGAGAGAAGTAAGGAGGATCATTCTTGGACTTTGTGTGGCGGCTGGAGAGCTCTGGAACCTTCAAGATCAAGCTTCTTCCTTTCTTCATCATTTGTAGAGTTCTACATGTCTATGTGTAGCTAAACTCACCCTTGTTGGGGTTTGATATAACTAAACCCATTCTCATGTGTAAACTCTAAGCTATCAATCTAAGTTGTTATTCAGTTTTATTGCTCTTTTTCTGTGCATAATGCTTGTTATGGCTTGATCACCCTTAACTTGAACTTAAGGTTTTTAAGAGATTGAGAAATGATTTTAAACCTTTGACTTGAAATAGAGCAACTAATGGTGCTTATTGCTAGAGATAGAGTAAATGCCATTAGTCTTTCTTAAGCTCTTGTTTTTAAAGCTGGTTTCTAGGTTAAACTATGCAAGAGATTGATAGTTTAAGCTAGTAACTTAGATGCCAACTTGTAAGAGATTAGGGTTGGTTACTTTTGAGAGTGATTGATAAATTCTAAATAATAACTATTGTGAACTTAGTGATAAGCATGAGAGGAAGGTTTAGTGAAGTCAAACCCCAACAACTTATTAATATTGCATTAGAATCAAGTTTTGCACTCTAAGTGTTTACCAAAATTCCAAAAAGAATTATTATTGCTTGTTTACATTATTTACTGCAACAAATCAAACTCTTATTGCTTTTCGGTAGCTTAGTTAGTATAACAAGTGAAATTGTAAAGTGTTGCGCAAGTTCCTTGGGAGACGATACTCATACTTTCATTGAACTACTTATACGATTTGGTACACTTGCCAAACGACATAACATGCATCCAATAAAAAAGGAACAAGCTTTTGTCATCCTCCATGTAGAAAAACGTCTCCCATTTGGCCTAACAATTATTTTGAAGAACCCAGTCTTAAAGTTCTTGTACGATGAGGTGAAACTCTCTAACATACATCGTTTGAATATGCGTGCCAATGATACTTATTTTTCCAACTCACTTGGTCAACTATAATAAAAGTGTAGAAATAATGACAAAGTCCACATTATATTCAGACATTGGCAAAGAGTGTCAAATGCCTGCATCATCACCGAACTTTCAGGATGCTACTAAGTTGACGACACATAGTACCAACAAAACCCCTATTGTGAAATTATCAAACGACAATTGAACCTTCAAGTCTCAAAATGAACAATCATAAAGATAGAATTAATCTGCCTTAGCCAACGTTTTACCCAAGAAAATGTAGTCGGGATTCAACCTTCCATCATTTTAGTAGGCTTTGGTACCTATTGGGTACGAGTCCTCCACCTCGTTGAATTCAAAAACTTGGTATGTGAAATCAAATTTAAAATTGATTATGGATCATTTTATCAAGACTAGACAAAATCCACTTTTGTGTGCACTCAATCGCATCCAAGCATGGTGAAAGGTTTGTACTGCTTCCTTTGGCCTTGAGTTTGTTTATGCACAACCTAATCTACCGAGCCACTAGGAGACAACTCATTTGATGCACCATTTCATCCCTCCTGATGGTTTGTTGCTTCGTCTTTGATAACCATCACTTCTTGGTTTCCTTCGACCTCATGGTTGTTTTCAGAATTAATCTGCCTTAGCCAACAAGAAAATGTAGTCGGGATTCGACCTTCCATCATTTTAGTAGGCTTTGGTACCTATTGGGTACGAGTCCTCCACCTCGTTGAATTCAAAAACTTGGTATGTGAAATCAAATTTAGAATTGATTATGGATCATTTTATCAAGACTAGACAAAATCCACTTTTGTGTGCACTCAATCGCATCCAAACATGGTGAAAGGTTTGTACTCCTTCCTTTGGCCTTGAGTTTGTTTATGCACAACCTAATCTACCGAGCCACTAGGAGACAACTCATTTGATGCACCATTTCATCGCTCCTGATGGTTTGTTGCTTCGTCTTTGATAACCATCACTTCTTGGTTTCCTTCGACCTCATGGTTGTTTTCAGAAATAAAGTTAGTGGACCAAGAAGAGGACGTTGACGAGTCACTAAACAAACTCTCCAACACTGACAATCCCATCGAAGAGTCTTTGGTAGAGGAATGATCAGACACTTTGGCTATACTAGTTATGTCCTTTGACATTCAGCTAAAAGAAAGAAAACAAACCTAGCTATCTAAATTGGCAATGCACTCGGCTTAAGAGAGTTTCACTTGAATCGCAATACACTCAAACTCAAAAAAGACAATCACAATGGTGGGGTGGACTCCACCACTCAATCCTATTTATAATGGACCAGCTAAGGAAGGCGAAATAGCACATCACATCATAGCTATTAGATTAAAAGCAATCTAACAATTTGTAAGACGCAATGTTTTGCTTCCCAAGCAATGCAATCGCTTTGCTGAAGCTTAAGCAACACAATGGTTACAAAACATCATTCAAAAACCACCCTCGAAGATGCATATCAACAACCTTGTTCATTTTTCTAGTAAAATTCTCTAAGTATGTGCATGTATACCAGATAAACCCTTATGTGACTAGAAAATGGCACGCTCGCTAACACATGGGGAGTGTTTGTTCAACATCCTCAAAGGTCGATGCATAAATATGGGGATGTTCATTTGGCACCTTCGAGCACTGACACGTTCTCTGGTATCCAAAGCATGTTCATTCGACACCCTAAGTTACTAACACGCTCTCTGGCACCTAAAGCATGTTCATTTGGTGCCCTTGAACGTTGACAGGCTCTCTAATATCCAAAGCATGTTCATTTGGTGCCTTCAAATGACGACATGATCTTTGGCAACTAAGCATGTTCATATAGCACCCTTGGATGCTAACACGCTCTCTTGTACCTAAGCAAGGTCGTTCAACGCCCTCAGATGTTGACACACTGATGGAATCATGCCTAGGAAGGCAAGAAGTGACACATTAAAGGAGTCAAGAGAAATGGGCTAGACAGGAAGGTTTGGGCCAGTCAAGGCCCAATGGGCCCGATGGGCTTTGAAGGCCCAATATGAGTTTCACATGGGCCTTATTGATGTATTCATTGTTTTTTTATATTAGTATAAGTTTCATATAATTTGGTCTTGTATTTTGGACCCATAGAGTAGTATTTTAGGCTATAGGCTTATTGGGCCTAGTTTTGGGCTTCATGGGCCTTTGGGCTTTTGGTACCCAATATTGGGCTCATTTTCATTTTTGTAATTTTTCCTTTCCATTGTATTTGATTGGCAATTGTATTTAGGTCATTAGAATAGGATTATACAAGGATTGCTTAAATAGGCAAATTAGACTAAACTAAGTTTAATTTGGAAGTCATTTAAGTTACATTTGAGTCACATGTTTAGCACCATTGGTGGCTGAACATGTGCCACTCAAATTAACCCTAAATGACCCTCAAATTAAACTTAGATGCACCCTAGTACCTAAACTCACGGCCAAGCACATGGGAGCCAAAATTTGAATTTAAATTTCAAGTTTGAATTCAAATTTTAGGCGCCACATGTAAGGCTAGGATTTAGGCGCCAATGTGGAATTTTCGGATGCCTACTTAAGTCCATATCCTAACACCTTGTAATCACTTTTGCATATATGAAATTTCTGAACATTCTTCAGCCAAATTTCTACAAGAGTCACCGTGAGAGAATTGCCTTCAAAACCCTAGGAAACTCCTTTAGTTCCTACCTTTTGAAGTGAGCAATCCTTTGAGCCTTCAAGCTAGGATACTTCCTTCTCTAGCCTAGGCTTTCTTGCTTCGTGTTCTTCAATTAAACAAGCTCAATCCATTCGGTTCAAGTCTCCAAGAAGAGGATCCTACACTTGGTGAAGTCAAGGAGTGGTTCATCTTTCACTTCTCCTAGCTTTTCCATCACACACTCTTTGGTACCTAAGCATGTTCATTTGGCCCCCTCGAGCACTAAAACACTAATCGGTACCCAAAGCATGTTCATTTAATGCCCTCAGAGACCAACACACTCTTTGGTACCTAAGCATGTTCATTCGATGCCCTTGGATGTTAACGCTCTCCAACACCTAGGAAATATTCATTCAATATCCTTAGAGGCTGACACACTTACACCGCTAAACATAACAAATGTTTGCTTATGGTAGATAAAGGTGATTAGGGTAATTAAACCTAATTATGGTATAAAAAAAAAGTGGATTATAAATGTATTACTTAATTGATAACATTTGACTAAGCTCCATGGAAATTTGAGACCAACATAGTTAGTATAAATAGTATCTATATCAAAGTAAAGACATTGTTCACAATATATTCACATTTATTACACTAAAAAAATTACTTACTTAATTGTTGCAATGTCTTTTACAAATATACCCTCTCAGTATTACTAAACAATTGATTTGAAGAACAAAATAGAAGTGACCTCATTGAAGAGAGAGAAAAGAATGTACTCTAACACATGTACACAAAATTCTTGTTTCTTTCCTTCTCTCCAACATATATTCACATAATAAACTTAGAAAATTTGAGTCTCTAAAACATAATTACCCTTAAATGTTTATTTCTATCCATAATTTTAAGATATTTAAATAAGTTTGGAAGGAAAAGTAATATATAATGAAAATTGGTCTTTCTAAATTGAGAAACTATAAAATATTTATAATAAAAAATTAAGGAATAATTCGAAGGCAATAAATTTCTCAAATTTTAAAAACTTTTTCAAATAAGGAATATGTTTATTTAATGAAAAATTAACTACCTATTTTCTCTCTTCCTCATCAAAATTAAGTTCCGTCAAAACACAACCATAAATGTGAATTTGTAATTGGCTCATGAGCCATTATTGGATAGATATTTTTTGTTTGTTTTCATAATGTTGAGCAAGTTGATTAAAAAAACTGCGTTTGACGAACATGAATGAACGTTTAAAGCTGAATTGACAACTACAAATATGTACCAATTTTTTTTAGAGGGTTTTATTTTATTTTATTTCCTCAGTTGTGAGATGTAACAATTTATTTAACTTCTAAGTTCTTCCCTCTGATAGTCACCAAATAATATCCTCCTTTATAACTCGTCTGAGTAATAATTTTTCGTTTTCTCCCTGGATTGAGCATAACAATTTTTGGTGTAGTTTATGGAAGAAGTTGCTTAATCTTGGCTCATGAAGAAAGTTTATATTTTAAATGAGATAAATTTAAAAGTTTAAAATTAATTAAAATTTTTTAAACTTGAACTTAACTCATTAACTTATTTATGATTTGATTAGATTTTTCTCTGTTGAATTTCTCATTGAATAAAATTTTATTAATTTAACATTAACAAATACTTATATGCTAAAATGAAAATTTATTATAAAATAATTTTAAATTCGTAAAAATAACTTGAAATTGGAGACAAAATCTTTGACGCTAGATTTGGTTTTAAAATATAACTATTAAAAATTGTCATTAGATAAACTACATATATAAGATGAATCAATTTGTCAAAAAAAATAAAAAAAAAAAAAATATATATATATATATATATATATATATATATATATAAGATGAATCAATCAAAATTTGGATGAACAATCCGAATAATTGATGAGTTCATTTATTCAGCCCATTTCATATGTCATGTATAATAGTGACTAGGCCTAGACATTTACTTAAGTGGGCTTTAAAAGCCCTTCAAATGTATTTGGCTCATGATATATACACCTCCTTTTTTCTACAAGTACACCTCCTTTATTTTTTTTTTAAAAATTATTAAATATTGTAAACTTTTTTTTAATTTTTTAATTTTACACCTCCAACTTTTAATTTGTTACTTTTTTCTTCTTTTTCACATACTTTTTTTTTTCTCTTTTAGTTTTCACATGCTACCAAAATAGGTGTAGTGAAAGAAAGGTAAGGAAGTGCATGTAAAAATTGAAAAAAGAAGGAAAAATATGTAAAAAAAAGTACTAAATTAAATATTGTGGATGTAAAATTAAAAATTAAAAATTAAAAAAAAATTAAGAATATTTTAAAATTTTAATTATTTTTTTTTAAAGGAGGTGTACTTATAGAAAAAAGGAGGTGTACTTATAGTATTTTCTCCTTTGTTCACACCTTCTTCATTCTCTCTTTTAATTTTCACATGCATCTCTTTATCTTTCCTCACTCTTCACCTATTTTAGTAGTTAGTTTTAATTCTTTTAATTTTCACATTACTTTCTTTCTCCCTCTCCTTTTTCAATTTTCACACGCCTTGGATTGTAGAACTGTGCTTGAAGGTGTTGTAGGCATATGCAACTTCTTTGATAGTGTCAAAGATGTTGAGATAGACAACTATTTTTTCTTCTAACAATTCCTCTCCTTTCACACTTCCAAAAACCTCAATATTGTAAAAATTTGGCTAAAACTCTAATTTGGTCCCTTATAAAATTAAAAAATTTCAATTTGGTCCCACTCTAATTTTTAGTTTCAATTTAGTCCCAATTTATTTTAAAATTTTCAATGTGAGACTTCAGTCCAAATTTCACAAACAGTGTTAAAGGTCCGAGAGAATCACGCCCGTGATTCCAAATCACGGTTGTGATTCTCACGACCTGGAAAGAACTTGAAAAAAGAGGTGCGAAAAGAGGTGGTGAGAATCTCGACTGTGATTTGGAATCACGGGTGTGATTCTCTCAGACTTTTAATATCGTTTGTGAAATTTGGACAGAAGTCTCACATTAAATTTTTTAAAATAAATTAGGACTAAATTAAAACAAAAAATTAAAGTAGGACTAAATTAATTTTTTTTAATATTATAAAGGATTAAATTAGGGTTTTAGCCTAAAAATTTAATATTTCAAAAAAAATTTTCTAGACCATTAATTTTAGTATTTTGGAAAGAATATTTTGAAATAGTGAAATTAGTATTTCAAAAGTATTTTTCAAAATTTGATAGTTTACATACTTCTAAAAAGTACTTTCTGAAACACTAGACTACTATTCCAGAAAATACTTTTCAAGTAGTAAAATTAGTATTTTGGAAAAGTGTTTTCTAGAAGTGTGTTACTTTACATAATTTTGAAAACTTCTTTCCAGAACAATAAATTTAGTGTTCCAAAAAACACTTTCTAGAAATATGTAAAAAAAAATAAATTTGGATAATACTTTTAGAATAATAATTTCACTATTTTGAAAAGTATTTTCTTGAACAATAAATTAATGTTTTCAAAGGTATTTTACGAAAAATGCCTTTAAGTGTGAAAGGGGAAGAAATGCTCAAAGAAAAAAAAGTGTGTCTGACTTGGCACTTTCGACATTATTGACGAAGCCACACGTGCTTATAACGCTATCACACACAAGTTCTACATTTCAGATATGCATGAAAATTTAAAAAAAAAAAAAATAGGGAGGGAGGGTGTAACAATGTGAAAACTAAAAGGTGAGGGAAGAAAGAGAGCAATGTAAAAGTTAAAAAAAATTAAAACTACCTATATAAATGGGTGGAGAATGGAGGAAAGATAATAATGTGCATGTGAAAATTGAAAAAGAAAATGAAGGAGGTGTGTGTAGAAAAAAAAGGAGAAAATGTTAAATTGAACGTTAGAGATATAAAATTAAAAATTAGAAAATAAAAAGAAAGATATTTTAGAAATTTAATTATAAAAAAGTATACTTATAAAAAAAATGTATATATTAGGAGCCACTTAAAAAAATAGGTACCGTGGTCCGTGAAAGCGCAGCAAGTACAAAGGAAAGCCCGGCCCATTAGGTCAGACAATTAAAAAAATAGTCAATATGCACAACACAAGCGCAAGTATACAAAACCTTAAATATTTTCGAGTAAATATTCATAATTATATCAATTTTATACTTTTTAATCGGAAAATAGTAAAGAGTACAGAAGAAAGAAAAAAAACAGTGCTTTAAAATGCATATTATTGTTGTTTTCTAATCAAAAAATGTGGTAAAAATGATATGAAATACCTATATGAAAATAGAATATATTAATGTTGGATTACAAGTATTATCTTTTTTATATAACATATCATTATCTAAAATACCTATACTCATTGTTCTTCTCTTTTTGCGTGTCATATAGCATTGTGTCTTAGTCGATACTCAATCGTTGTAAGAATAATTTCTAAAGCACAAGATCACCCTAACAATGCCATTAAAAGTTGGTCCAATCTGAAAGTATATAAGTTTATATTACACAAGAATGAAAATTTGAATCTTTACTACTAATTTGAAAATTTTGTTGGTTAGTGACCTATAGTCACCTTTATAATTATTCTTTGAATGTCTTGACTCTAAAAAAAAAAAATTGTGGTCGAATAGGTTATAGTAGCAAGAGTCATTGGATAATATTATTCCACATATTGAAAGAGTCCATTTTTGTTATTAACCAAGACGAAGAAAAGAATAATTGAAAAAAAATTAAGTAGTTGTCATCAAAGTTTCATTTATTCAATGTGTGTTTAGTTCAAATTTTCAACATGATTTATTATGTTAAAATGGAAGCTATCATAACTTTTACATTTTAATGGTGATTTTTATTTCAATTTACGTTTTGAACGTATTATTAAACACGCACTCAATGTTTATAATTAAACGAGTACACATATCTCAAAAATGAACAACCAAAAGTTGTTTGTTTATATCAAACTTTCGAAAACTAGTTCAAAACTTACTTAAACCGAGAGTTTCCGTAACTCAGTTCACACGACTTTTTTTCATAAAATTCACCAATTTAGTTTTTAAGAAAATGTTTTCTATTTTCACTTCTCGTTTCTTTTTGTTTTGGGTGCTATTAAGAGTGTCGCTGCATTTTCACTTTTAAAAGTTTATATAAAATAATGAAAGCAGAAAATAATAAAATAGTTAATCATCTATATACTGTCAGTATAAAGTCTTTTTACACTGACAATCAATCATATCTTTTAATAGTGACATATCATTTACTTATTTAATTAAATAAAAATAAAATAAAATATAATTTAAAAAATATAATTAGTTGTTAATGTAAAATTTTTTACATTGACACTATATGAATGATTAACTCATAATAAAATATATCATTGATGTATACAAATTTTTGAAAAAAGGAAACCAAACAAGAACATAAAACATATTCTCAAAACTATAAATTTTGACCACATCATGTAAATTTATCTTCACACACAATGAAATTGGAAACCCATATATTTCTTTTTTATTTTTTATAGGTGTGGCTTGAATTAGGGTTAGTTCAATCAGAGGTTGGGGAATGAGAATCAAACACTTTCCGCCGGGGAAGTTCCACATCACACACACATACACATGGGTTCTATATATATCAAAGCATGGGTTAAAAACTTAAAACATTACCACCGTATCCGTGATTATGATTAATGTCCTCCTCATCATGTTCATGTCCATGTCCATATGAATGTGACATTCTCCACCGTACGATATGGTATCTACTTGCTACTAGTCCAAGTGAAAAATGAGATATATGAAGTTTCTATCAAAGATGCTCCTACATTCTTGAGATGCATATATATGCCTCAGCTTTCCCTAGGTTAGGATCCGAATCTGAGGTACAACATTAACATTAATTGTCCCAGGTAAACCTGACGCAGCGGTGATTATATGTATATATATGTGTCACAACACAAGTCACATAACTGATAATATTATATAATTTTTTGAGAGATAGGCCATAGACGTTTGGTTTAACTTCATGTGTCCTACTCGGAGCTGTATCTGTCCCTATACCCTCGAAAGTGAACATAAAAAAGCGATTGAGGGACATTCCTTCAATCTCTTTCATCGATTTCAAGTCCACATCACACATGCATCTAGCAGAAATTAAAACTGCTTTTAGTTTTACTCTCTGTGTGAAATGAAATGACTATCTCACGGGAATTCCAAAAGATATGTACCCCCCCCCAAAGTTTTTAGCTGCACATAATTTTGGTATAGAAACAAAAATGCAGGTGAATCGATTTGCGTGTTTTTCACGCATCAAGAAATTAAAACACAAGGGCCCTCTCTAGCCAAAAGCATTTTCTTGATTTCTTATCCTATTTCTTAATTAACCTAATGACTTGACGTGATTGTGAAATAGTATGTTTACACATTATATGAAAGACCTGTTTAATAGAAAATTTATATGAGAAAATTTGTTGAACTAATAACAATTACGTACTATAATGTTAGTGAGATTAGTCTATTTGACTCAATGAGTTGAGATGTCATTTGCGTCTAAAAATAAATTACCATTGAACTTAAAGTTTCTAATTTTACCCTCATAGTACAAAAGCTCAACGGTTTCAAAAGGAACCCGAGCTGAGAAAGGAAAAATCAAAATCATCAACTAAAGTATTACATTACAAAAAACATGAGTTGCTTAAGAAAGGAGTTATAGCACACTTTTTCCTTATGAATAGTGTTGCCACCATTTCTACTTGCTTAATTTTTCCGTTTGTGCGAGTTATTCCCACTTAACCCTCTCAAGACTTTGTCTTTGCCTTTTCTTTGTTTATTTGTGTGGGTTCAATCTAGATTCCCTCTGCATATGCATATTTGTACAGACAACACAACCAAACTAGAAAGAGAATTTAATACTAAAAGCCAGATTCATTTTACACTTGGTAAGCACCTCTATGAAACTGGAATAATATAATTTTTTTGTTAACATTATCTATAAGAAAATGGTTCAAATATTAATAAATGTAAACTTTTGATTAAAATGATGATAAGAGTGTATTAATAGTACTAAATATTATAGTTTTTACTTAATTTCTTATGCATTACTTGTAAGATCATAATAGTTAGTAAAATCATAATATTATACTATATAATGTAGTAAACGGCTTTTCTTCAGCTGAAGACTTGAATAAATGTTCAGTGGTCCTGGCCTGACTCTAGATGAATGTGCTCTTTGTAGGCCCTTCTAACCAAACCTTATCCCTCGGTCTTTGGTTTTTCAAAAATTGAATCATGCTCATTCATTTTCTGAACCTTTACTTTTTTTTACAAAAAATAAAGTTTGTAAAGCTTTTCATTTGAATACTATGTTTGTAGCTAGGTTGCTTTGTAGCTTGTACCGAGTGAACTTAATCGGGGTTCCGATTTTGTTGATCAATGAGTTAGCTCTTCTTACTCAACTTACACCTAAAGATGAAAAGATCAATTTGCATGCATATATATATATTTTTTATTCACAATATCAACAAAATAACAAAAATTCCTCAAAAAAAAATTATCACAATTATGGACAGATTCTTTTGGGGTGATGAGTTGGCAATAGCATGCATGCATAGGTTAGATTGTTATATATTATCCCGATTTACATGGACCACATGAGTTAGCATTGAGGGAAGAAATCAAGAAAGTGAAGAAGACGTGGTAGCAAAGCAGAGCAGTGTTTCCCACAGCAAAATGATTACCAGATTATGCAGGTAGCTAGCTAGCACTGGGGCAGATCCGTACTACTCCCTTATCAGAATTTTCAATGTTTGTATGGAAGAGGATTGGTACCACCACGTGGGCTATCCAAACCTTACGTATCTAAGCCACGTTCCCCATTTATTATTTTACCTAATCTTTTTTTATTCCATTGGAGAGAGATAGGTTGGTCTTGCCACTAAACTCAACTCATTTAAATCACTATGCTAAATCGTATCTTGTGTGAGATTCAACCGAAGACTAATAAGTTTATTTTTGGAATTTTATTAAATCAACATTTTTTTTATAGTGATAATAACTTCTTATTTATAACTTTTGAATCACTGATGTTATATAACTATGTTTTTAACCTAATCTCAAGATGAGTTTCTTTTTTCTTTTTTTCTTTTTACTTGAAAATCCAACTTGATATCAAGAGACTTACAATAACTAATACACTTTGCTCAATCCATCGAGTTACACTTCCTTAACATCTCACGTGAGTTTAACTCGATGCAACTCATTTTCTATGACAAATTAAAAACGAATTAAGTTATATGAACCCATTTTCGCATCTCTAATTCTTAATATCTACTACTTTTGAGGTTAAGAATAATTAATACAAAGAGTTGAGTATTTTATGAGATGAAATTTACTTGAAGATTTGGTCTTAAATTAAAGTAAGATTATTTATTAGGGACCCAGTATTTGAGGTTGTGATGATGAGTACCTATTCTTCTTTCTGTCATATGGCAAATGTGGGGTCCAGTCCAATTTGCTGTCATATCCTCCCAGCGACATGCTCATTGGTGTTCAGAAGAGTGGGGTTTTGGACGTTCATATCAAATTTTTGTCATCTTCACTCCTCATTGAATGTGCAAAGTTATGAGTTGCACAGCTAGATAAGACAAATAAAGCATTCTGGAGTAGAAGGGATTCCCTTCATAATCGATTAGAGTGTGATCTTAACTCTTATGGTGTGGAGGTCCAATCTTCTTCATCTAGCAGTGTTTAAATGTCCATGAATCTGCAATGCCGTGTTTCTGCAGAGGACCCTACCCTCTCTGTATCTTGGAGTTAAATGTTCATGAATCTAGACCCTACCATATGTTTTCCTCTTCATTATAAGCGTTAATTCATTGAAAAAACCGACCCTTGCATCAATTTCTTCCTAACACATCAACATCTCATGTCACAATGAGAATCTAATGAAAGTTGATGTGAATCTGCAGCTTGACTTTATTATTTATAAAAACAGTCATTATATAAAATGATCGTAACAAAATTACAATCAAATAAAATAAATTTTAACAAATTAATTTTATCAGTAAAATTAACTAACAAACTATTTATTATCAGATTAACAATATCAAAACAGATGAATCTTATCTTAATACTCCCCCTCAAGTTGGAGCATGGAGGGAGGAAATGTCCAATTTGAACAATAAAAATTGAAACTGCTTTCTACCAAGAGCTTTAGTTAGAATATCTGCAGGTTGAGAATTAGTCCGAATGTGTTGTGTGGAAATAGTTTTGGACATCACATGTTCTTGAACAAAATGACAGTCGAGTTCAATGTGTTTTGTCCGTTCATGAAAAACTGGATTAGAAATAATATGAATAGCAGATTGACTGTCACAATATAGTGTCATTAATTGGCATGGAATGAGAGACACCAAGATCTTGCAGAAAAGCTTTGATCCATAGTAGTTCAGAAGTGGCAGCTGCCATGGAACGATATTCGACTTCAGTATAGGAACGAGAAATGGTGTGTTGCTTCTTAGATTTCCATGAAATAGGGGATTGAACGAGTGTGATAAAGTAGCTAGTGATGGATCGTCGAGTAATAGGACAACTTGCTCAATCAGAATCACAATATGCACGAAGATGAAGATCACAAGTGGAACAGATAAGTAGTCCTTGACCTGGATTACCCTTGATATAACGCAGGACTCGCAACACTGCATCATAATGTTCTTGGAGCAGATGTTGAAGAAATTGAGAAAGTGTATGTACAGCACAACTCAACTTAGGTCGAGTAATGGTAAGATAAAGAAGGCAACCTACAAGACGTTGATAACATGTGGGATCATCGTAAGTTGGACCATCTGCAAGGGCCAATTTATGATTCTGATCCATGGGAAAATCAGATGGTTTACACCCAAGTAATCCGCATTCATGCAAGATATCCATAGAAAATTTGCGTTGACTCAGAAATATACCAGAGGAGCTACGAGCAAATTCAATACCGAGAAAATATTTAAGTTTGCCAAGATCCTTGATTTTGTAACAAGAACTAAGATGAATCTTAACTTGAACACAAGCAGATTTGTTGTTTCTGGCCAAAAGGATATCATCAACATATATAAGAACCGCAACGAAATCCTGATCTCTTGTGAAGGTGAACAACGTGTAATCAGCTTTGGATTGTTGAAATACGAAATTAAGAAGAGAGTCACAAAGTTTAGAAAATCAATTTCGCGGTGACTGCTTGAGACCGTAAAGGGAACGTTGTAATTTGCATGTAGAGCCAGGAGAACCAACAGAAAAACCAGGAGGAAAACACATATACACTTCTTCTTCAAGATCTCCGTGGAGAAAAGCATTATGAACATCCAATTGATAAATATCCCATCCTTTTGCAACAGCTACAGAAAGAAAAGTGCGCGCGTACACTCACCATTTTTGCAACAGGAGCAAAGGTTTCATTATAATCTTCTCCTTCAATTTGGTTATTACCTGCAATAACTAATCTAGCTTTGTATCTTTCTATAGAGCCGTCAGAATGATACTTGATTCGAAAAATCCACTTACAAGGAATTGCTTTCTTTCCTGGAGAGAGAGAAGTGACAACCCAAGTGTGGTTATCCTCAAGAGCCTGAATTTCAAGTTTCATAGCTTTTGCCAAAGTGGATCCTTCATGGCTTCTTTAAACGAACGTGGCTCAATGGTGTTACTAACAGCCACTAAGAATTTTTGGTGTTGTGAGGAAAAATTATGATTAGTAACAAAGTGCTCAATAGGATAAAGAATACCTGAGGGGAACGCTAGATAGAGTGTTAGCAGAAAAGGGTTTAGTAGCATTGCGACAATAATAGTCTTTAAGATGTGCCGGTGGTCGATGAGATCTACTTGTACGTCGAAGAGGCATGGAAGATGGAGATGAAGTATCAACAGAACTCCCCCTTTCAACAGACTCTGGATCAGGTAAAGGTGCAACATCTGAAGAGGAAGTATGAGTATCATGTGGTTCATACAAAATCATAGATGTGGAAGTAGGATGTATGGGAGCTGGAGGAATGTCCGTGGTAGGTGATGCAAATGGAAATTCATCCTCAAAAAATTTAACATCACGAGAGACAAAAATCTCCTTTGTATCTAAATTAAACACCTTCCAACCCTTTTTGTTAGATGGGTAGCCTACAAAAACACATTTTTGTGAGCGTGCAGCAAACTTATCAAACGGTTTAGGCAAAACTGTAGCATAACACAAACAACCAAGGACCCTAATATGGTCATAACTGGGTGGAGTATCATGAAGTACTTCATATGGACATTTTCCATTGAGCAATTTAGTGGGAGTTTGGTTAATCAAATGAGAAGCTGAGAGAATACATTCACCCCACAAGTCAATAGGAAGATATCCATCAAATCGCAAGGCACGAGCCACATTAAGAATATGACGATGACGTCGTTCGACTCTACCATTCTGTTGTGGTGTATATGTACATGATAATTGTTGAATAATGCCACGATTTTCAAAGAAATAACGCAAATGAGTAGAAACAAATTCAGTCCCATTATCAGTTTGAACCCTTTTAACCATGGAATTAAATTGAGTTTGCACCATTGTAATAAATTTTATTAACGTAGAACATGCCTCATGCTTGTCACGTAAAAGATAGACCCATACATGACGACTGAAATCATCCAAAATAGTTAGAAAATAACGAGCACCAGATGCAGAAACAGTTCTATATGGTCCCCATAAATCACAATGGATTAAATCAAAGGAGTGCAAACTATGCTTTTTATTGATAGGGAATGAATAACGTGTTTGTTTGGCTTTACAACACACATCGCATGAAACTATTTTATTTGAACTAGAAACAAATGGCAGCAAATCCAAATAATGTTGAGAAGGATGTCCCAAGCGTCGATGCCACAAATTGAAAGAGGAACCATGAGTCGCATTTACAGAAACTGATTGGCAAAGTACATACACCCATTCATGCTCAACACCCTGTCCAATCGTCCTCCTCGTCTGTAGGTCCTGTAAAAAACAATTAGAATTATTAAATACAGCCATGCAGTCATTGGAGCGTAGCATTTGGGAGATAGAAATCAGGTTGCACGTAAGAGACGACACGTAAAGAACATTAGTAAGTAGTAACAGAGATGTAAGCCTAACATCCCCGCATTGAATTGCAAGAGTACGATCACCATTGGGTAATCCTATTGAACAAGGAGGGATGGTGCGTATGTTTGAGAGAAGAGAGACAGTCCCAGTCATATGTTGGGAAGCCCCACTGTCAAGAAGCCAAGAGTGTTTGGAAGATGCTGTACCACATAATTTTTCAGTGGGCGTTTTGGAGGAAACAACGATTGAGTGGCATGAGCAGAAGCAGAAGCAGAGCGTCCTATCGAAGTGCAACCACGTCCACGGCCGCGACCAACAGGAGGGCGATCGGGGTAGCCATGGAGTTTGTAACAGCGAGAAACATCATGATTAGGACGTCCACAATGAGTACAGGTAACGCGTAGCTTAGATGTATATTTGTGGATATATTAGTGGTGGCGGCACAACCTAACACGTCTACAGGGTTCTTAGAAGAACGAACAATAGCTTTATGTGATTCCTCTTCAGTAACCATAGCAAAAACGCGATTAATGGTAGGAAGTGGATTGCTGTTGAGAATTTGAGTGATAAGTGTGCCATAAACAACATGATCGAGACCCATAATGAATTGATATACTCGATCGTGTTCTTGTTCAGCAGCAATTGATTTTCTAAAAGCACAATTATTATCACCGGTGGTGTACGCGTCAAATGTTTGACTAGACTCTAGTTCATCCCAAATGGACCGAAGCTTTGTGTAATACTCTGTAATAGTTTCACCATTTTGTTTCATGGTTGCGAGAGAAGCTTTAAGATGAAATATACGTGGAATATTGGCAACAACAAATCGTTCCTTGAGATCATCCCATAGGCCTTTTCCAGTTTTGAAACACTTGATGTATGGCTGCAAGTTAGGGTCTATAGTATTGTGAATCCAACTATTAATCATGGAATTGCACAAGGACCAAGCATATGCTTCATCAGAAGCTTTATCAGTAGGAGCGATCACATTACCAAGAACAAAATCAAGCTTGTTTTTGGCTTTCAAAGCATTACGCATCAGCTTTGCCCAATTTTCATAATTGGTCTGCCCACGTAATAGAACGGTGGTAAGAATGACACCAGGATGATCAGATGGATGAAGAAAAAATGGTGACCTGGGATCTGTAATTTTGAGTGATTGTGTTGTAGAAGACATGACGAAAAAAAATTTAGGATCGTCAAGCTCTTGATACCATAATGGAAGTTGCTGTGAATCTGCAGCTTGACTTTATTATTTATGAAAACAGTCATTATATAGAATGACCGTAATAGAATTACAATCAAATAAAACAAATTCTAACAAATCAATCTTATCAATAAAATTAACTAACAAACTATTTGTTATCAGATTAACAATATCAAAACAGATGAATCTTATCCTAATAGAATCAAAATTACCACAGGAATTTAGTATACCTTGAAAGAGAGAAAAATCAAATTAAACTATGGTAGCTACCTTATGACATCGACCAATTAAATCACTCAAACATAAGATCGAGCATTAAATTCCAGAAGGCTCAAATCAGCTTATTGCATGCATATGTCCAAGATTATCACGCCAACTTCAAATTCGCAACTACCTTGTTTAATGGTTTGAATTTACATGGATTTATAGATTTTATGTTAGGTAATGTAATGTAATTTTAAAAAAATTAAATTTTCAAATAAGTAAAAAAATAAAACAAAACAATACAGTATTGATTTTTTTTAATAATATATGGCAATATAAATGCATATTTTGGAAGAAAAATATTTTTCCATAAAAATATTATAAAATAATTGTACTATAAATCAAGCCAGCTCAAGAATGAAGTGAGAAGTCCTTGCTTTAGACCCCTAATTTTATATATTTATATAATATTTGTATTTATACTACTTTTACTATCAATTGATTAAATATATAACATTTTTTTAGAGATACTATAATGATATTTAAGGTATGTTTTTTTCTTGATAAATACAGTTCAAACATTGTTAGAGAAAAAAATATTTTATTTCTTATAAGTATCTATTTTTTTATTACTTTAATTAATTTTATACAAGTCTCACATCAGAGTTGTTTTATTTTTGAAAAAGATAAATATGCTAATGCATCACTATGTGGACAAGAGATCCTAACTAGGTGAGCACCTCAGCCCACACCATTCATCTGCAGCATATCAGAATGGACTAAAATATAAAGGAAAGTAAAGGTACAAGTGGGGCGACCAAACCAAAACCCACTGAGAAAAGGAAAAACAAAGAAAAGAGGTAAAGAAAGAAAAAAAATAAAAACCAAAAAAGATCATTGGCCGAAGCCAAAACACAACAGCGAAACCCACCTAAAGCTAACCATACAAATCCAATATGTCATATCTAGTGCCAAATGAAACCAACAAATACTACACATAGCAATCATCCTCATGAGTACTTATTTGATTTAGAAGCTCTTGATCTTGCTCGAGTTCTAGGCCTATCTGATGCTGACTTTTTAGGCTTAGAAGGTTGTGCCTTAAGCGGATCAATGCAGCCCTTCTCCCAGTCATATCCTGCAGCCTCAAGGAGAGCCATATCATGCTGAACCTCCGGAGGAAAATCAGCCCAATCTTTGTAGTAAAAGTCAGTTGCCTTATTGAGAAGGTTATCCGACTCTACATCGCGAGTATACGGGACTCTCGGCTTGGTCTTAGGGACATGTGGTAAGAGATCCACCTGCTCTGGTTCGGACTCGGATGCAGCATCCATAATAGCAGCAAAATCCCATTTCTTGTGGCATGTGTTAGTGGATGGAATATGAATTGTGTCATTTACTGCACCAGCTACCTCAACAGGTGCAACACTTGAGACATTATCCAGGCTGAGTTGGTTTTGGTCAGTAGAGATATCTTCTAAAGGAGGCATGCCTTCAAGGGAATTATCATCATGATGACTGTCACAAGCTGCTGCTGGATCATCCATTGCCTAACCAAAAAAGTCACCCAAACCTACGTCCATATCAACATCCTTTGGTTGTATTGTTGTGTCCATTATGCTAGCTCAATAAGCAGCTGCATCACTAATTAAATCCCAAAAGCAACTGCACCAGCCTTTCCGCCAGCTACACAAAGATGCACCGAATCAGTGGCGGAACCAGGACCAGTAAGCTAATTTTTATTTGCCTCAAAATTCGCAGCTGCATCACTAATTAAATCCCCTGGAACTGCACCAATATTAGCAGCTAGTTTTTGAATTGTTGCGTCAGTTTTTGCAGCTAAAACAACTACTGCATTTGGTTGAATAACAGTAGCTAAAACTGCACCTGCATATGCCACCTGGATGCCTTGTGAAGCAGCTATAGCCCCATGTGCTGCAAGCGGTGCAACAACATTTTGTGATGGTGCAGATGCAGCAATTACTCCATTCGGTGGTCTAGCACTAGCTAGAGCTGTCAAAATGGGCCGTGACCCGTGGGCCAACCCGGCCCACCTTCAAAACGGGCCGGGCCGGGCCAAAAAAAATAAAAATTTTACAATAAGTGGGTAAATTTCAACCCGGCCCACTTGGGCTGAACCCGTGGTGGGCCGGGTAACCCACCAGCCCACTTATTTTTTTATTGCAAAAAACACAACAGAGACGGAACCGCACAAAGTGGCAGATGCACACCGCACACACAGTCACACTCATAATGAGTCTCACACACACTAAATGGTCAAAACCCTATTCCCAAATCAACCAGACAACCACACCGCAGTTGGCTCCACGCCTCCACCTCGTCGCCTCATCACCGTAGTCAGCTTCAGCTTCACGAAGGTGCCCTCTTTGTTTTCTCTCTTTATCTTTTCCTTCCTTTCGTTCCGCTTAATCTTTCTCTCCACCACACACAGTAAAGTCTGAATTTTTAGGGGTTTGGGTCTGGTTGCTTATTCAACAGTTTTGGCTCAAGGGCTTAGGCAGAGTGAGAAGTATGATGTTTACAGTTTTAGAGTCATTCTTTTGGAGCTGGTTACTGGGAGGAAGCCTGTGGAAAGTCCAACCACAAATGAGGTGGTGGTTTTGTGTGAATATGTAAGAGGCTTGTTGGAGACTAGCTCAGCTTCAAATTGCTTTGATAGAAATTTACTTGGCTTTGCTGAGAATGAATTGATTCAGGTTATGAGATTGGGGCTAATTTGATTATGGTTTATATTATTTTTTTTTTAATTTTTTGGTGGGTTGGTGGGCTGGCCCGTTTGACCCACCAACCCGTGGTGGGCCGGGCCGGGCTAGAAAAATTCTGACAAAATAAAAAGTGGGCCGGGTTGGGTTGGCCCATTTTTAAGGTGGGCCAAAGTGGGTTGGCCCATATGGGCCGGGCTGGCCCGTTTTGACAGCTCTAGCACTAGCTGCTCCCACCTGCACCATGTCAGTTGCTAAATCATGACCTGCCAGCTGATCCTTCTTTGTTGATTCAGCTGGTTCACCCACTTGTGGTTCATCCTTGCATTTAGTAGGCACATTTTGTATGCTACCCGGATCAGCACCATGAGCGCCAGCACCAGCTGCAGATTTTTGAATTGTACAAGATGACAATAATCAGGGATTCTATCAAAGTCTAAATTCACATAAAATGCAAAGCCTTCCCTCTCAACTAATAAGTGATCTGATATTGGTTCCGCAAGATTGATTTCAACCAATACACGTGCAAAGTGTCCATAGTCTCTTTGAACCGTGGCTTGATCAAGTGCAAAAGGAGTGCCTACCCCCGCAACAATAGCAAGAATGATCCTAGCACACCAATATTCTTGAGGCAAGTCATGTATATGCAGCTAAACTTGTACAAGGGAGTTCTTGAAGTTTCTTGGATTGAAATCCGGTTTCTAAAGTGAAAGTCTAAGTAATCCGGGTTCCAAATTCCATAGGCCAGCTGCAAGAACCGTGTCAAGATCCTTACCATGTTGGAATTCAAACTCAAAGAAACCTCTTCCAAGAGGTATGATTTTCCAGCCAGCAACATGAGTCCACAACCGAGCAAGTTTGGCTTTCAATTCCACCACCTCAAAGGCTTTTAGCCCTTGGCCAAGAAGACTCTACCGTGCAAATGGTTGGTGTAGCGAGAGAGAGCTTCTTGATAGGCGTCCTCCGGAATGTTGACAGCAAAAGAATCTCCCTTCTTGATAGGCTTAGGGAGGGAGGTGGTGCAAGAAGTAGCCAAGGTGTTAGTCACCACATTAGCAAAAGACGATTTTGAGGGGGGCTTAAGAGAAATTGATGGAGATAGGTTAGCCACACAAGGCCAAGGATAGAAGTTGTCCACCATGCCTAAGCATGGGGAACTTGAAAACATCAGAGTTGTTTTAGACCAAAGAATATTTTAAGTCACTCTTGTTATAAATTTATATAATTTTCAAATATATTTATAACACACTTGTTTACTCATATTTTTAAAATATATTATTTTTTTATTTTGCATATTTTCCTTGAAAGAAAAGTGGTTCTAATTTTACAGTAAGACCCGTATGAACCTTAATTAACCATTGTACTATCCGTACTGCGTAACTGAGCTCCGAGCTCGGCACCGCAACGCAAATCGACCTCGAACGCGCACCACGTGACGTCAGCTCGGTATTTACATGAATCATAACTGATCCCCGAAGATCTCGCCCCAGACGAGGTCCATTATCTAATCATATTACACCTCATCTCAGGCTCAAGGCCCAAAACAACCCTAATTCACAGCAAGGTACGTGCATTACTTATACGAGACTAATACTCATACAAACCCTAACTTTAGCATCGGAGTCTCTTTTGTAGGTACCACCCCCATCTTGGAACACAAGCATACCAGTGAAGGAGGCTCACCGATCTTACCTGGTGGATCAGCTCTACAGCAGATTTTCGGTAAGAACATTTGGCGCCCACCGTGGGGCCGATCGAGACAGCCCTTATCGGCCACCCGTATGGTATTCACCAGAAGCCACAACAGACGTGCAACAGACGACACTGAACACTCTATCACCATGGACAGTGACACTACAACCTTGAGAAGACTGATCAACCAAGTCGAACAGATGCGACAACAGCATGACACTGACCTGCGCAACATGCATGCCAAGCACGAAGCCGACTTGGTGGCAGTGCAGACAGCCAACGCAACGAACCTCGCGGCATTACGCGAGGAAAACGAGCGCATTCACGCCCAACTCCAGCAATGACACTCTGATCACCCCTCCGGCTTTCAACTCAACCCCAGGGGAGCAATGCGAGGCCAGGTAAACCAGGAAGTAGGATCAACTCCCCTACGGGAAGTGGTCTGCACGATTGCAGGAGGTTTCGCAGGAGGAGGCGCCAGCAGCTCGGCCCAAAAAAGGCACCTGCACAATGCCAACCACGTACACTTCACTACCCCCGCTTCGCACCAGAGCTCGCCGATGATCACTTTCACCGACGACGACTATGCCGGAGTCTACCCCAACCAGGACGACCCCATGGTTATAGCCATAGCGTTAGCTAATTGGGAGGTCCACAAGACCCTGTTCGACCAAGGGAGCTCGGCCGACATCCTATTTTGGCCAACGTTCCTCAGGTTAGACGTCCCCCACTCTCTCATACAACCTCACACAGAACCCCTAGTCGGTTTTGCAAGAAGGAGCGTCCACACCTGGGGGTATGTGGACCTACTAACAACTTTCGGGGCACCCCCGGACTCAAGGCGGATCATGGTTCGGTACCTCCTCGTGGAAGCCGACACCTCCTATAACATCATCATCGGCAGGCCAACCTTGAATCAGCTCGGAGCGGTGGTATCCACCCCACACCTCACCATGAAGTTCCCACGACACGACGAGAAGATCATCTCCGTCAAAGCAAACCAGAAGGTGGCACAGCAATGCTATACCGAAAGCCTAAAAGTTGCCCCACTCGGTGAACAATGCAAGAGCAACCTTGCCACCGTGGCTCGCACCGACCACGGAAAAGTCATCGACCTCGACCCAAGATCTGACACTCGCGATGAGCGGCCCAGCCCCGTTGACGAGCTCGATGACCTCCAGATCGGGGAACTCCCCGGACAGACCACGAAGATCAGTAAACAGTTGACCCCAGAGTTGCGACAACAACTCGAAAGAGAAATCCTCGAAAATGCCGACCTCTTCGCCTGGTCCAGTGCTGATATGCCAGGCATAGACGCCAATTTCATCTGCCACAGGCTAGCGATACACGGGGAGGCAAAACCAGTCGCCTAGAGGAAGAGGAAGGTCGGTGGCGAAAGACGGGAAGCCATCATCGCCGAAACATAGAAACTACTCAATGCTGGCTTCATCCGTGAAGTCAGATACACCACATGGCTAGCAAACATGGTCCTGGTAAAGAAGAACTCGGGGAAGTGGCGTATGTGCGTCGACTATACCGACCTAAACAAAGCATGCCCCAAGGACTCATACCCTTTGCCGAGCATTGACAAGTTAGTCGACGGAGCCTCCGGACACGCCCTCCTCAGTTTCCTTGACGCCTACTCGGGTTACAACCAGATAATGATGTACCCACCTTATGAGGTACATACGTCTTTCATCACCGACCACGCCAACTACTGCTACCGGGTGATGCCCTTCGGCCTCAAAAATGCAGGGGCAACCTACCAGCGGCTAATGGATAAGGTTTTCCATCAACAGATCGGGAGGAACATGGAAGTTTATGTCGACGACATGGTAGTCAAGACCACCTCGACAATAGACCATGCTACCGACCTCGCCGAAGTGTTCGCCCAGGTCAGGAAGCATAACATGCGCCTCAATCCGGAGAAGTGCGTCTTCGATGTCCAGGGAGGTAAGTTCCTCGGCTTCATGATTACGAGCAGAGGAATTGAGGCCAACCCCGAGAAGTGCAAAGCCATCATCCAAATGCAAAGCCCACAAACGATGAAAGAGGTCCAACGCCTAGCCGGACGGTTAGTCTCACTGTCCCGCTTCATCCCCAAACTCGCGGAGAAGGCAGGACCAATCTTCACCCTATTAAAGAAGCCAAAGGGTTTCCTGTGGACAGATCAGTGCGAAGAAGCGTTCCAAAACTTCAAATCTTTCCTCACAACCCCACCGATCTTACAGAGGCCGGATCACAACACCGACCTCCTTCTCTATTTGGCAGTAGCCGAAAACGCCATCAGCGCAGTCATCGTACAAGAGCACCAAAAGGTACAGACACCTATCTACTTCATCAGCCGAGTCCTCCAAGACGCAGAGAGAAGATACCAAATGATTGAAAAGCTGGCATTGGCGCTTGTCACCGCAGCCCGGCGGCTACGACCCTATTTCCAGAGCCACCAAGTGGTAGTCAAAATCGACTATCCCATCAAACAAATCCTGAGAAAGCCCGAGCTCGCCGGACGTATGATCGCCTGGTCAGTTGAACTATCCGAGTTCGGCATCCAATACGAAGGCTGCGGACCCCTGAAGGCCCAATGCTTAGCCGACTTCGTGGCCGAGCTCACGCTAACTACTGCCGAGGAACCCCAGGTATGGACCTTGCATGTTGACGGGTCCTCCAACTCTAAAGGCGGTGGTGCAGGTATCCTCCTGGAAGGGTCAAACCAAGTCGCCTTGGAGCAATCCCTCAAGTTCGGCTTCAAGGTGACCAACAACCAGGCGGAATACGAGGCACTCCTCGCAGGCCTAAGGCTGGCTCGCGACCTCGAAGCTCGGAGAGTGAGCTGCAACAGCGACTCAAAACTCATGGTGGAGCAGCTTAGTGGGACATACCAGGCAAAGGACACTATGTTGCAGCGGTACTTTCACACTACGTCCCACCAGATCTCATCCTTCGACGAATTCACCATAAAACATGTGCCAAGAGAATAAAATGCCCGAGCCGACCTCCTATCGAAGCTCGCCAACACCAAAAGGCTCGGGCAGCACCGGACCATCATCTAGGAAACCTTGCACTCACCCAGCCTAGATGACAAAATCATCAGCGTCAGTGACAATGAAGACCTAGGATGGATGGCAGGCATCTGGAGTTACTTGAAAGAAGGAGTCCTTCCCGAGGATAAGAACGAAGCTCGGAAAATAAGGATGAGATCGGCCAAGTTCATCATCATTGGGGATGAGTTATTCAAGTGTGGTATTTCCTCTCCACTACTCAAATGCCTGACGGCGCCCCAGGCAGCCTATGTCATCAGGGAAATTCACCAGGGGATATGCGGCATGCACTCTGGCGCGCGCTCAATGGCAACTAGAGTACTCCGAGCTGGGTACTACTAGCCCACTCTGAAGTCGGATTGCCAAAGCCACATCCAAAAATGCAAAGAATGCCAGCAGTTCGGCAACGCACATTGACAACCGCCCGAAACTCTCCACCGCATGATGTCGGCATGGCCTTTTTCCCAATGGGGAATGGACATCCTCGGGCCATTCCACCCCGCGAAGGGACAACTAAAGTTCCTCCTGGTAGCAATCGACTACTTCACCAAATGGATCGAAGCATGCCCACTCGCCAAAATCACCACCGAGAACGTGCGAAAGTTCACCTGGAAAAATATCATTTGCAGGTTCGAAATTCCGTACGCCCTCGTCATCGACAATGGTAGGCAGTTCATCGCACAGGAATTCGAGGACTTCCTCCACGAACTCGGAATCAAACACCTTGCGACCTCAGTGGAACACCCCCAGACCAACGGCCAGGCCGAAGCTACCAACAAAGTCATCCTCCGGGAACTCAAAAAGCGACTAGGAAATGCCAAAGGGCAGTGGCCCGAGGAACTCCCCAGCATCCTCTAGGCGTATCATTGCACCCCTCAGTCAACCACGCAAGAGACGCCCTACAGGCTGACCTACGGAGCTGACGCAATGATCATGGTAGAAGTCGGCGAAACCTCCCACAGACGCCAAATCTTCAACGACGAACAGAATGCCCAAGAACTAGCGGCCGACCTCGATCTATGGACGAGCTCAGAGACGAAGCCCAAATCCACGAAGAGGCTTGCAAGCTCCAAGCATCCCGAAGATATAACACCCGAGTAAAACCTCGATCTTTCCGAGCGGGCGACTTGGTGTGGCGGTTGTTAGGCGAAGCATGGAAGGACACGTCAGATGGGAAGCTCGCACCCACCTAGGGTGGCCCGTTCCGAGTTACAGAAGACTTGGAGAACGGAGCCTACCGACTAGAGGAGCTCAGCGAAAAACCTATACCGCGAACTTGGAATGCTACGCATCTCAAGTTTTATTTTAGTTGAAACCTATACGAATGAGTTGTGCACTCTTTTCTCGCCTCAGTCTTTAGTCCCAAAAAATAGAAAGATGGGTTTTGGCTGAGAGGGTTTTTAACGAGGCACATTTACACAATCAATGAAAGAACTCATTCCGTTCTACTTATATCTCTCTAACTTCACATTATTTTATGTTTTACTCAAACTTGGGGTCGAATACGAACCCTAACACGTCTATCCATGGTCGAGTACGAACCCTAACGAAAAACCCGAGGTCAAATTCGAACCTCGGTATACCCGAGGTCGAATTCGAACCTCGATATACCCGAGGTCGAATTCGAACCTCGGCATACCCGAGGTCGAATCCGAATCTCGACATGAGTAAGGTCAAGTTTGAACCCTCACAAAACTTTAAGGCCAAGTTTGAACCTTCACGCAAATTTAAGGTCGAATTCGAACCTCGATTCATCAAGGTCAAGTTTGAACCTTCACAAAAAAAATTTTAAGGTCGAGTTTGAATCTCCACGTAAACTCAATCTACGGTCCAGTCTGAACCATCACGAAAAGCTAAAAGTCGAGTTCGAACCTCGGTTTTATCACGGCAAAATTTAAGCCTTCATGTAAAAAAAAATATACACATATATATATACAAGCAAAGTTCTCAGGATTCAACACTTGAATCCAAAACAAAAATAAATTACGATTACAAAATCGGCCTACACAGAGGCATTATCGCTGGAGCTATCCTCAACGTCGTCCTCTTTGACCAACTTCCCAAAGCGAACGACCTTCTCCACATGCATACCGGAGAAGTCAAACCCTGGCGCAAGAAGCCTGGCTTGACGAGCAGCCTTGAGGAAGCCCCTCTTATCCTCCACCACGATGGAGCGCTCAACATCCTCAAGTCTCCTCTGCAACGCCGCCTTCTCGGCCTCCAGTGACGAAAGGTCTACTCTCTGGGCAGCAATCTCCTGCTCTTTGCTACCAATAATGACCTCATCGCGGAGACGCTCCTCGGTCACAGAAACCAGCTCGCCCTTCAAAAATGCGGCTTCATCTTCCAGAGAGCGAACCTGTTCCCGAGAAGACATCACCTCGCCCCGGGTCGAGGTAACCAGCTCCTGCAACTCACCCACCCGAGAAGCATACTCTTCGTTGGAGCGAAGGGCGATCCCCAAGGACTTCTGGGCCCTGGCGAGCCCCCCCCCCCCTCGCCGTCTGGAGCTCGGCCCCCTGCATCATCGCTTCACCAAGGGCGGCGGTTAGAACCCCGTTCTCCTCCTTCAGGACCTTATTCTCATCCTTCAGAGGCTGAATAAGGCTCCTCAACTTCGCCATGTCCTCCTGTTTCCTCGACCACTTGTGTTTCCAGTAATCCACAATGGCCGCTCCTCGCTGAAGGAAGATCTGGGCGGCATCAAAACTTCCCATTGGCCCAGCCGACTCGATCATCGCCTGATCAGCCGTGCTCAGCGACCCCTTCGAAAAAAACTTCTCCGGAGTCACCGTGGCACTCCACAGGGAGTCGACCTCCTCCGACGCACTCAAATGCTCCAGCCGCATGGGCGCGCCCTCTTGCGAATAGCGATACGCAAGGTACGGCCGCTTCGACTTCGGCACCGGACCAAGGGTAGGGGGTCTGGAGCTCGACCCCTTCCTACGGACCTCGGCAGAAGTAGACGCAGATACCCTAGTGTCGTTCCTCGCCTGTAAAAAGCAAGGGCACTCTCCTAAGAACAAAAGTCACCACAAAGGTAAAACGCCAAATGCCACAGAAGGACCAACGACTCACTCCACCGGCCGAAGCAGCAGGTATGACACCCCGGACCACCTCCTCGGCAGCATTCCCTGCCTATAGAAAACAACCTCAAAACCAAACGCCAGAAAAGAGAAACAAGACTACGAGAAGAAAAATACTCACCACAGCAACCCGCTCAACAGCTTGAGCCGGCGCCTCGCTGGGTTGGAGAACTGGCTCAGTAGCCAACGCCACCTCTCCGGCAGCCACGCGACTCATCCCCTCCGCCGGCGGAAGCCCAGCAAGATCCACCTCCCCAGTTCCAATAACCTCGGAGGCCACGTCCCCTATCTCATGAGGGGTAGAGGTCCCCCCGACCTCTCTCCCACCCCTCTTTCGTTTTCGGTTGATCTTCAGGGCGGAAACCTCCTCCTCTGGAGGCTCGAAAACCCCGAGCTCGGTCATGTTGAAGCAGGGCTTCAACTCGAGCCACAGGTCTTTCCCTACAAGGCCTACAAACAGAAGATAAGACATGTCAGCAAAAGAAAGTTTACACAAACCTCAATAAAATACCAAGATACAAAACACTCACCCTCCAGGACCCTCTCCCGGTGTGCCGAGTTCGCAAGCGACAAGATCGACTTGTAGTCCAACGGGCGGGGCAATGCCGAGAGACTCTCAACGACGACAGCCTCCGAAGCCGTCAACTCCAAAGGGTTCACCCCGTGAAACCTCGACGGTTTAGGGCACCAGTAAAAGGGGAACTTTGGCAGTCCACCAAAATAGAAATCCCCATCCTCTAAAGGGTCAACATCCACAAGGACTACCCGGAAAAACTCAGACTTGAAATTCTTATAAGATTGGGAATAAAGAGTGAATAAACCCCCTTCTTTACTCCCGTTTAAAGAAAGAATGTCATACAGCGGAACACCCAGCTTCAGCTGGTAGAAATGAAGGAAAACACGAAGGGACAACTCCAGCCCTAAGACCAGGCACAAGACCTGAAACGCCCTCAAAAAGCCCCAGCTATTGGGGTGCAACTGACAAGGGGCCGCGTTGATATATTTCAAGAAGTCACACTCAAACTGAGTGAAAGGAAGACAAACGCCCAGGTCCCTGAAGAAACTCTGATAAACATAAAAGTGGAGGGGATCGGTCGACTTCCCCATGAACACACCCTCACCAGCCGGGCAAGGCTCGAGCCGAATCATCCGGGAAATGGTGGGGTTGCAAATCCGGTGCGTCTTCCAAACCGCATCGACCTCCAGGCGCGACCTGAACACACTTTGGACGACCCCCACCTCGCACTTGACCCAGTCGTAACCAGGAATACCCGGCTCCAGGTCCTTAGGCAGGGATAACTCTTTCCTCTCGGCGACACCCCTCCCGGTAGCCACCGCCTTGCCGCGCGCCTTGCCCCTGGCAAGCGCAGAAGAACCAATGCCACGACCACCAGCCATCAAGAAAACTCGAAGAAGGACTGTAAAAATGAAGACGAAAGGAAAACAAGAAAGCACAGAAAACTATCGTATCCAAGAAGCTAAAGAGTATAAGAGAGTGAAGCGAATGGGAAGAGACGTGGGAGAGAAAAAGAGAAGGGTTGTTTCCCATACTTCAAAACCGCCACGCCTGACAACACAATTAATTGCAAATCCATCATTGCATAACCGTCATTTCCCATAACGCGCCACCTGCACGTTTCCAGGAAATGAACAGTCGTGATACATGGCACCACAACAAGCAAAGGTACGCGAAAGGTCACCTCCTCCTGGCGAGCTCGGTCTTAACTCCTCGACCTATGGTCTTCGGAGCTCGGGGGGCTACTGTACTATCCGTACTGCGTAACCGAGCTCCGAGCTCGGCACCGCAACGCAAACCGACCTCGAACGCGCACCACGTGACGTCAACTCAGTATTTACATGAATCATAACTGATCCCCGAAGATCTCGCCCCAGACGAGGTCCATTATCTAATCATATTACACCTCATCTCAGGCTCAAGGCTCAAAACAACCCTAATTCACACCAAGGTACGTGCATTACTTATACGAGACTAATACTCATACAAACCCTAACTTTAGCATCGGAGTCTCTTTTACAGGTTTCACCCCCATCTTGGAACACAAGCGTACCAATGAAGGAGGCTCACCGATTTTACCTAGTGGATCAGCTCTACAGCAGATTTCCGATAAGAACAACCATTAATAAAATTTGTATTAAAAATGTGTTACAGATATTATATTGCTAAAATTAACTACTATTGTCCTAACCTACGAAACTCTGTCCTGTCGGCCTTCCTAATAAATAGAACCAGGATGATCCATAAATCAGAAACCAACCTTTTGGCATGTTTGTCGATCTGCACACGTCAAGTATTCCGGTTATATATTAAATTAAATACTCACCTCATGTTGAGGGATATTAATTTTCTGATACTATATATTAAAGACAGTGACCATACACAGAACCTCCAACCTTCTATTACTATTTTAATTTAATTCTAGTAAAACTTTTTAAAACTTTAAATGTTCTCTTAACTTTAGAGAGATTAATTGATTAATTAATTAGAGGCTGCAATTTATCTGTTTTCAATTTAATTTATTTTTCCCACAGCCTTATGTGCAAACTATTTTCATTTTATTTTATTTTGTTTTTACAAATTAATACCTTTGAAAGCAATATTGTTCAAGCATTGTTGATCAATATTAATAAATATAACCATCTGTAAAACTTTGATTTACCTCGTTATTAGAGAACGATTCCATTCTGCCACACCTAACTCTCAATGGTGCCTGGTATTTGTAAACTATATATCTAGCAAACAACTACAACATCTTAAATCAAATCCCAAAATGTTTAATCTATAAAACTAACCCACGTGAGAATCGTGGTAAAATTCAAAAGACAATCTTGATATCGGTACAACACAACTATTGAAAAAGTGTCACCTATAATAAATGATTAAAAAGAGAATTTTACTATTTATCTACACGGCAAATTTAATAACGTTGGAAGTAAAAATATGCATTAATCAAAATTCAAATTTTATATCGATTATAAATAAAATTAATAAAATATATAAGTAAAAAATAATTTTTATCGTATAAATTATTTTTGAAAGATAATTGAGTTAAATTCAAATTCATAATTTAAGAAAAAAAAAAATCAAGTACGTGAATTTGACGGTGACGAAGCCATTTGTTAGAAATATGAGGCGTTTTTCAACAATATGAAAGATATTGGGTGAGAAGGTGCTTATAATATTCTTGTTGTTTTGAAAGGTTTTGTTATTTTTTTTAACGGAACTAAACATCTGACCTTTGTTTATGACACACGTAATTGACAAGTTATATATATATATATATATATATATATATATATATATATATATATATATATATAAGAGAAATAGGAATCTAGTTACTTTAAGAATAAATTTATAAAACTTATTTTACTTTATAATTTTTGTATTATATCAAATTTCAATAATTTAATTATTAAATTATAAGTTTTTAATGTATAAATCAATTTTATAATTTTATTTTTAAAAAAATAAAAATTACTAAATACTTTATTTTGTTAATTCAAAGTAATGAATGATCATGAAAGTATTTTATATGCATTGATTTAAATATATATAATAAAATATCATATATTCAATATGTAAATCGTCTGATCAGACTATTGACTCTGATACTACTTAAAAGACCTCTCTACAAATGAGGATAATTGTATATTTATAAACTCATGTTTATCTTTTACTTAAATGATGTAGGACTTGCTTGCATTTTAATATAAATATTATTAATTATTTTTCTACCTACAATTATATTTGATAATTTATCATATATAGGTAATGGAATATTTAATAACATTATATTTGAGTGTAAATACAATAATAATTTACATCAATTAAATGTTTCTTAATTTATATATATATATATATATATATATATATATATATATATATATATATATATAAACTTTAAACATTGATAAATGTTGTAGATAAGAGGTAGTAAAAGCCAGTGATTATATTTACATTTTCAATTTTCTAATTGGATGAGAGCAAAAGCCAACCATAAATTCATTTTTTTTCCAAATAAAACAAAAACAGGTCACCCAAAACGATGGTACATAAAATTTAGTTCTTGTTAGAAAAAAGACCACATTTGAGCCTTTCAACTTTTTTTTTTTTTTTCATTATATAAGACTATATCTTTCTATAAATTAAATCTTAATAATTCTCTTACTATATTACAAAATAAGTTTAAAAAATAATAAATATTTAATAAATTAAAATTATTTTATTTTTTATTTATCAAAATATCAAAATTAAAAAATAAATTGCAAAAAGGATTATTTTTTATTCACCAAGCAGTACTATAAATGTTAAGTTTGAATATTTACCTGAATTATCATCACCCATCAACCGCCTCAAACTATCTTCAATTGTTAAACCCTAAACACACACATATATATATATATATAGGCACTAACTAGCTAGCATAGATATGTCACGAACTCATGACGTAATTTTTGCTCGTAGCAAGAAGTAGTGAATCAGTCCATTTATCGAAGAATTGTAGTATTAGGAAAATGATCAAATTAAAAACGGGTAAAATATTTTATTTCTAATTAAATTACATTTTTTAAAAGGAGATTCGTAAAAATAAAATATCAAAATTATATAGAATATATGTTTAAATATTATTTTTATTTTATTTAACATAATATATTTTATTCTCAATAGTATTTTTATTTAATTTTCACATTTAATTCAAATAAAAGTAATATTCTTTTAAAAATCACTCTTAACTGAAATAAAAAAAAAAGTAATAAATAAATCAATTATCAAAGTAAGTGACAATTACTTACATTGTCATACTCATGATATTTAAAGTATTGTTTATTTTGATGACTCTCATGGACTTCAACATTTTTATCTTTTAAAAATTGTGTTGGTGGATTGAGTAGGAGAAAGTTTATAAATTGTCATTAGCCTTATTTCTTATTTAATGAGTCTTTTGTTATGACAATCTTTTGTGTGATGTTAGCCTTCCTTCTACGGCCAATATTTTGTTTAGTATTATATATATAATGATGGATCTAGAAATTTTAAATAATTAGGGTAATAGTTATTCATATATTTATAATATTAAAAATTTTATATATAACTTTTAAAGGCATAAATATATATCATAATTATTTTTTACAAGTTTTTATATCTACGGTTATAATTAAAGATGAAAATAAATTAGATCAGATTAAATTTTATTATAATTTAGTAGGTTTGAATCTAACTTTCTTTAAAAATATATATCATAAGTATGATTTATTTATCTATCATAGACATTTTTTAAATATTTAATTAAAATTACAATCCTAAAGACCTACTTTATAATTAAACACTATTAAAAATATAAAAATAAATATGTTAAATTTTATAAAAATCAAGTTTAATTTATCTGTGATATAAACATGTTTTTAATATCTAATATATATTTTTAGATGATAATTTATTTTAAAATATATTTTATAATAAAATTTTTAAATGGAACATAAATCTTTCGATTTTTCTTATTTTGATTTTTTTAATCAACATATACAATTTTATTGTTTTGATTTTTTTAATCAATGCATATAATAAATAGAAAACACAAAAAGTAAACATACATTCTGCAAATTTTATTTTATTAAAAATTGATTTTTTTAATATATTACATTATATATGTGAGTATTAAAATATATATATATATATTAAGCTTTTTTAAAAAATTAATTCATTATTAAGTGAATCATTGTGTCATATATTTAAACATATATATTTATTTTATTAAAATATAATTTATTTTTAAAATATATTATTTTTTAGATAAAAAGTTATGTATATGTCAAATAGTAGTGGGATAAATGCCCTCACTCTTCAAAACATGGATCTGTGCCTATATATATATATATATATATATATATATATATATATATATATATATATATATATATATATATATATATATATATATATATATATATATATATATATATATATATATATATATATATATATATATATATATATATATATATATATATATATATATATATATATATACACAAGTAGTCTAACGGGAACACCTCGGGTTTTACTGCCTTTCACTAGGACTTACTACCTATTTCCGGCTTACCAACGCTACCACTACCCACAATGAACTAGGCAAGGCTGAGATAATAAATTTATTCTTAGGAAATCTTAAGTTAGAAAATGATATGAAAAATGATGAAGAAAATAATATGAATCAATTATTACAACACGAATTAATAATCCCAGAAATAGAAAACCAGTTGAATAAGTGGACTCTTCCAAAGTTAAAAATATCTACTATATATGAAAAAGAATGGACTTCAAAATTTACCTCTGAATATGTAATAAAAACAGTAGATAAAGAAATTGAACTTAAAACGAGCCATGAACAAATCCCATTAATAACCAAATCATTAATAGCCGAACACATAAAAAATTATAAATACATGCATATAGGTTCCATTCAAATTGCAATTAAACCTTTGTTTAGGCTAGGAATGGATACCCCGATGTTCGTAGCCTTAAGAGATAATAGGCCAACTGAACTTGAAAATCAGATTTTGGCTATGTTTGAAACTAATCTACATCAAGGACCAGTGTATATTAATAATTATCCAAATTATTCAGTAGCTCTTAAAAGTTTTCATAATACTGAAAATAATTTAATATTAGATGTTAAAATACTTGAAAACAAATGGAATAAAAACTCATATCCAGTAGCAGTTATATATAGAATATATTATAAAGTCATGAAAACACATTTAGCTCCTAGAGCTTTATTAATGTCTCCTAAAGATGAAACTACTATGCTTCTAATAAATCCTGAAAAAATAAGTGCAGTAGTTCCTAAAACTTTAAAGCATAATGAAATAACCACTGGATTAAAATGGAGAATAGAAGATATATTAAAACCAGATCCTCCCGATCCTGTAGAAATAGAAGAAATAATTGAATATAAATCAGGAGCAGTAGAAGTTTCTTTCACTCCATTAAGAAGAATAAATTCTTTAAAGATAGGGGAAAGTTCAAGAGCATCCCCGCAAACTTTTCATACAGCAAGAAGATCATTAGATAGGCCTAGTTTTACTTATCATAAAACTATGAATCTAAAAGGAATAAGACCAAATCCTACAATACCATTTCCAGAATATGAATGGGAACAACCTAAAACTCATAATTCTCCTTCAAATACAGAATTAGCTGAAGAAGAACAAATAGATTCCTCTATAAATGTAATTAAAAAATTTGAAATAAATAAAGAGTTATTAAAACAAAAATTTTTAGCAGAAGAAAATAAAGAGAAAAGACAATGGTTTTTTGATACTTTTACCCAAGAAGAATTAAAAAATTTTAGAGAAAAATATTATAATTATTTAGAAGAAACTCAAGAAAATATTCCTTATTTTTCTTGGTTTGAAGAAAACTGTTTTAAAAATTTATCTATAAATGTTTTAAAAAATGCTGAAAAAATATGGAAAACTAAATCAGGAGAAAAAATAAGTGAAATACCTCCTTTAGAAGAAGTTAGATTTCCAAATATAGAAAATAAAGAAGTAGTAGCATCACCATTTAAAATGATAGGAAAAAGAAAATTAGAAGAAAACATAACAGTTATGGATATACAAAATGTTCATAGTCAATTAAATTATACAAATCAAATATTACACCAAGTAGCAATAAAAATTTATGAAGATAAATTAGATAAGGAGACTCATAATCCTTTAGGAATAAAACCTTTAGAAAGATCTTTAATTACCCCTACTAGATTTACAGATAAAGAATATAAAGAATTCAAATTAGGAAATAATACTGATAATCTTTTAAATGAAATAAATAAAAAATTAGAAAATTTGAATATAAAAAATATTAATATATTAGAAATTCCTGAAGAAGAAATAGGGAACATAAATTTAGAAGATTTAGAAGATAATATATTTAAAATACAAAGAAAATTTAATCAAAATCCAAATACGAATAATATGCCTACTACTAGAAATTATTATCAAAGACCAACCCTTCCTGATATTCAATTTGAAGAATGGAATTTAGAAAGTCCATCTTCCTTCAATGGTGAAGGAATTACTGAATGGAATATAGATGGAATGACAGAACATCAAATTTTAAGAAAAACTCATGAAATGTCTATTGTGACACCCTTACTACCCCAATACATATATCGAAATATTAAGGAAAATAAACTTTTTAAGTTGGTAAAAGGGTTCACATAATACTTCATAACTGTTCTGACTGAAAAATAAAACTTGAAAGATAAAATTCAAGAGTTTACACATTTTTCAAAGAAAATAACATTTATTACAATACCAAATATTCTATCCTAGAGATCCTCTTGCCCCGATGTCACACTATCAGAGCATTTCCCAAATTAACGGATGGCATTCTATATACCACTTGCAGTTGGATCCTCTCCACCTAAAATATCAACAATTTATACGGTGAGAAAAGAAAAATTATCTATATGCAAAATACATTCAATCATATCACAGTATAATTTCATCATAACTCATTATATAGTGTATATATATATATATCAATTACTCATCATATTCACATACAACATTCATGTCAATCCAACAATTAACACTATGCCAAGGCCTCGCCACATCTGACACAAGTGATACAGGTTAATTGCCTCACTCAACCCACACCAGACCAGGGGTCACGCCCTCCCTGTAGCATCACTTACCCAGGGGCCGTGCCGTCCCTCGCCATTTTGGTGTGAGGAAACACAATCACATTACAATCAATACAATCTCTTGCAATTAACCCTATGCCAGGGCTGCCATAAGCGACATAAGTGGTGGTGTTAACTGTCCTACTCATCCCACATCATACTGGGGTCACGCCTTCCCTATAGCACCACTTACCCAGGGGTCGTGCCATCCTAGTCATCAATGTGAGACATCACAATCATAATCATACAATATCTCAACTCATAATTCAAATTCACATCAATATCATCCATCAAATAACATAACAATAACTAATATAATAATCAATAGAATGATTAGTATAAACTATAAACAGCGTATCAGGGGTTATACTACTCCTACCATGCTCATCCTTATTTCATATGAAAGATAAGAAAATTTCCTACAACTCTCATGAAGACATCAAGTCCTAATTCCATCATCTACTTTGTGAAAAATGATAAAAACCGCAACAGCTATAGATAAAGCTGACAGCTTGACCCCTCTTCACTAAAACATCCATATCTGGAGTTCTAGACCTCCTTTTTGGGTGATTCCAACGCCATTGGAAAGCTAAAATCCAAGGCTACAACTTTCATTAAGACCTCAAAATCAAAATATTCACGCTCAGCGCCCAGACTTGCACTCAGCGCGCCCAGCGCATTCTGCAACCAGCAACCCATGAAAACCTTGAAAATTCCTTCCAATCATGAATCCAATCCAAATTACACGAATTTGAACCATTAAAAAAAAAACATAAACAATATCAAAAAAACATCATTTTAAGCAATAAAAGTTTTAACCATTAATCCATGGAAATCATGAAGAAATCATGAAAACCCTAACCAAAACCTTTTCCCCTCAATCCAACCTCAATCATACATAGAACATGGAATTAATGTGATAATTCAAACTCATACATACCAGATTAAGTCTTATAAGTACTACCCTTACAATATAGTGAAAAACTAGGAATACATATATATATAGATAATAATAAAGAAAATATAAATTAACTCCAGTAAAGGTGGCAGTGCCTCCTAGTTAGGAATCCATTTATATTTTCCAAATCATAAAAATATAACAAAGATGTAAATTTTAGTCTTTTATCAAGAACATTTAAATTACAAAATAATAGGAGGCTCAGCCTTCCATTCAGATAAATTCCAAATTATAAATTAATAGGAGGCTCGGCCTTCCATTCAGATAAATTAAACGTGATTTTAAGAAATTATTCCTCTACCCAATTCCCTCATGTACTCTACATATAAATAATCCCCTTTTCCCCCGTACCTGGATGAATAGGAACTTGGGCAGAACCTCCTCCTCTTTTTCTTAAATCGGGACCGGAATTAGAGCAGAACCTCCTCTCTTATTCTCTCTTTTTATTTCTCTAGAATTTCTTCTCTCTAAAATTATGAATTTTCAAAAACCTTAAATTCCTATTTATAGAATTTATGAAGTTACTATGCATAGATTAAAATAATATTATTTCATTATTATATATTAAAATTTACTTTTTATTAAAATATTCAAATAAATAGAATTGGAATTCAATTGAATTCCGCAGCCTCTGCATTCCACCGCAGCCATTTCCTATTCAAATTCTAATAATTGAAAAAAAATACTATTTAGAAATACGTATACATGAATAGTAAAATACGTAAAAATATGATAAACCTTCTAATAATCCCAATACATAAAAATAAAATTTTGGGATGTTACATCTATGGCTGCTTCGGCCTATAGAGCAAAACATAGTGAACAACAAACTGTAAAATTATTAATAGCAGGATTTACAGGATCTTTAAAAGGTTGGTGGGATAATTATCTCTCCTTAGAACAAAGAAATTATATTTTAACCATAGTAAAACCTGAAGATGGAACACCATTAATGGTAGAAACTTTAATAATAACTATAATTCAAAGTTTTATGGGAGATTCGAATATCTTTGATACTAAAACCAATATCCTTCTACATAACATAAGGTGTCCAACCTTAGGAGACTTTAGATGGTATGTAGACAATTTTATAATGATGGTAATGACTAGAGCAGACTGTAAAGAAAATTTTTGGAAAGAAAGATTTATTGCAGGATTACCCCCAGTCTTTGCCACTAAAGTTAGAGAAAAGTTAACAACATTATACAATGAAAATCTGCAAGAACTAACTTATGGAAGAATAATATCGGTAATAAAAAATACTGCTTTAGAAATTTGTAATAATATGAAATTAGAAAGACAGATTAAAAAACAAAAAGAAAGTGGAATAAAAGAATTAGGAAACTTTTGTGCACAATACGGATATGAAGGATTAACTCCTCCTTCTAGAAAAAATAAACAAAAAATTCAAAAATCCTTTAAAAGAAATAAACCTTTTAAAAGTTTTCGTTATAAGAAAAGAAAATTCACACCTCTTAATAAAAATAAATTTAAAACAAATCAGAATAAAGGAATAGTTTGCTTTAAATGTGGAAGATATGGCCATATGAAAAAAGATTGCAGAGTTAAAGAAAAAATTAATAATCTAGATATGTCTGAACAATTAAAAGATCAAATTGCTAAAATATTATTATACGAATCCGAAAGTGAAGAAGATTTTAGTGAAGACGAAAATTATCTAGAAAATATAGAAACCTCTAGTGAAGAAACTAGTGAATGTGAATGTGAAGAAAATCCTTGTTCATGTTCTTTTAATATTAATGTAATATCTGCTAGTGAAAAATTAATGTTAGAAATGGTAGATAAATTACATAATGAAGATGAAAAACTAGATTATTTGATGAAATTAAAAAATTTAATATTACAAAATAATCACATAGAAGAATCAACTTCTACTCCTGAATTTAGTGGATATGATTTTTCTCAAATTATAAAGAAAGCATCGATTAGAGAAAAACTTGTAAATATACTAGATTTACAACGAGAAATAAATGAATTAAAAAAAGAAATAAATATAATTAAAATTCAATTGACTGAAATAAAAGCTGAAAATTCTCAAAAAAATGATTTAATAAAAGAAATATTAGAAAAAGAACAACCCTCTACCTCTAATAATGAAAACATTGTAATAAGTCAAATAAAAATAATACAACAAAAATGGCTAATAAAAGCTACTTTAAAAATTGGTAAAAATTTTCATAAAACTTTTACTGCATTAGTAGATTTTGGTGCAGATTTAAATTGTATAAGAGAAGGATTAATACCTACTCAATATTATGAAAAAACTGTACAAACATTAAGAGCAGCGAATTCGAATAAATTAAAAGTAAAATATAAACTTTCTAAAGCCTATATTTGTAATCAGGGTCAATGTTTCAAAAATACCTTTATATTAACCCCAGATATAAGTGAAGAAATGATTTTAGGAACTCCTTTTCTAACTCAAATATATCCTTTTACTGTAACCACAGAAGGAATACAATTTAAAGAAATATTATTTGAATTCATAAATCCAAAGAAAATTAAAGAAATTAATAATATAAATGAAGACAATTTTATAACTAGAATAAAAGCTAAATCTGATCAAATAAAATTTTTAAAAAATGAAATAAAACACAAACACATTGAAGAAAAGATACAAGAACCCAAAGTAATAGAAAAATTTAAAGAAATAGAACAAGAAATAATAAAAGAAATTTGTTCAGAAGTTCCCAACGCTTTTTGGGATAGGAATTCTTTCGAAATAGAATTACCATATGAAGAAAGCTTCTCAGAAAAGGATATACCTACAAAAGCTAAACCTGTACAATTGAATAAAGAAACTCTCGAATATTGTAGAAAAGAAATAAAACAATTTTTGGATAAAAAACTAATTAGACCTAGTAAATCTCCCTGGAGCTGTGCAGCATTTTATGTTCAAAATGCTTTAGAAATAGAAAGGGGAGAACCTAGAATGGTTATTAATTATAAACCTTTGAATAAAGCCTTAAAATGGATAAGATATCCCTTACCTAATAAATCAGAATTAATTAGCAGAATATATAATGCAGTAATATTTTCTAAATTTGATATGAAAAGTGGTTATTATCAAATAAAAGTAAAAGAAGAAGATAAATATAAAACTGCATTTATAGTACCCTTTGGGCAATACGAGTGGAATGTAATGCCTATGGGACTTAAAAATGCTCCCTCAGAATTTCAGAATATCATGAATACTATTCTAAACCCTTATTCAAAATTTGCATTAGTTTATATAGATGATGTATTAATATTTTCAGAATCTATTGAACAACATTTAAAACATTTAAGAATATTTAAACATTTAATCAAGAAAAATGGGATGGTAGTATCTCAAAAGAAAATAAAAATGGCTCAAACCAAAATAAGATTTTTGGGTCATGATATATATCAAGGAACAATAACTCCAATAAAAAGAAGTATTGAATTTTCTGAAAAATTTCCAAATGAAATAAGAGATAAAAATCAACTACAAAGATTTTTAGGATGTGTGAATTATGTAGCAGATTTTATTCCCAAAATTAGAATAATATGTAAACCTCTTTATAATAGGCTTAGAAAAAATCCTAAACCATGGACCCCTGAGCTTACCAAAATAGTTCAAGAAGTAAAGGCCCAAGTTAAAACTTTACCTTGTTTAGGAATACCAAACCCTGAAGCCCAATTAATAGTAGAAACTGATGCCTCAGACCAAGGGTATGGTGGAATTCTTAAACAAAAAATAGAAAACCATCCTGAACAAATAGTAAAATATCATTCGGGTATTTGGAACCCAGCCCAATCCAAATATAGTACAATTAAAAAAGAAATTTTGAGCATAGTTTTATGTCTTCAAAAGTTTCAACATGAACTAATTAATAAACCATTTCTTTTAAGAATAGATTGTAAATCTGCGAAAGAAGTTTTGGAAAAAGATGTAAAAAATTTAGTTTCAAAACAAATTTTCGCTAGATGGCAAAGTTTAATATCTTGCTTTGATTTTGAAATTGAATATATAAAAGGAAAAAATAATTCAATTCCAGATTTTTTAACAAGAGAATTTTTGCAGGGCTCTACCCATGTCAATATCCTCAAAGAAAATGGGCTCGCAGCCCAACCCTTCTGAAAAATCAGGATCATCTAGCCTTTCTCTAGATGATTTCTCCCCATCCTATTCTAACCAAACTAGAAAACTCCCGAATACTTTGAAAAATCCCCTCGAAAATAAGTTTACAGTATTAGCCCATATGCCAAAAACCCCAGAAAAAGCCACTACTTCTACCACCAAAAATATTCCTAAAGAATTCCATATCTTAGAATATTGTGAACATGTGGTTACTCTTGAGAATCACTGGACTGAAGAAGATCCATGGAAAATTGTGCAGAGTCTGGCTCCTCCTAAGTGGAGTTGGATTCCAAAAACTGAAAATCTAAAGAAAAGCAAAAAATTTTATCAATTTATTTTAATAGATACCGGTTCTGTTGAAATAACTCCTGTATCAGATTCCCGAGATCCATCTATTATAAACTATTCAAAATTAAAAATTATCAAGGTTCTCTCTTACCTTGATTGGAAAACCCATCCCTTCACAGAAAAAACCTTTTCTAGGCCTTTTGATCCCCCTTCATATTCATATTTTGATTATCAAAAAGCCTGGTCATATATCCTCCTTGAGAATAACCCCAAACATTCCTGGTATATTTCCTTTAAAAATGAATTATCAGGCCCAATTCCAAATTGGTTTGTGGATTGGTTCTTTAAAATTAGCCCAGTCCAATCCATTATTCCTGAAAATGTTTTGAATATCTACAGAAAATATAAAGTTCTTACTCCAAATGAATTACCACATTTAAGATTAATAAAATTTTGTTCAAGAATGGGAATTAGTTGGCTCATGGCCCATCTTCTTGAAGTTCATCAACACAAGGAAGAAACCTATCCAAAAACTATTTGTAGAAAAACAAAAGTGTTTTGGTGGAAAAAATTTGAGGTTAAATATGTTGAAGATCGTTTTCAAAAATGGAAGACATTGGGCTTTCAATCTTCGCAGCCGAAGGTTCAGCCCAAATTAAAGATAGAATCATCTCTCACCCCCGAACTGCTAGAAAAGATCCCCTCATCCAAAGGAGAAAAGGCCATGTTAAAGAAAAAATTGTTAGATGCGTTGTCTTCTTTAGACACCGAATCTGATAAAGACGAAGAAGAAAATGTTGAAGATTGTTATGACATGCAAATGGCTCAACATCCCGAAGAAGATGAAGAAATTGATTTTCTTAATTTATAGCAACCATCTGAAAAGGTTGTTTCTATTAAGAAATATTTTGAAGAAAAGAAAATTTATTTTGAACAAAAATGGAATAGCTCAGTTCACCAAGCTTTGGAAGAATTGAAGAAAAAATCAGATAACGATCAACTTTGGAGTACTATAGAAAAATAGATAGAGTATCTGAGTAAGAAGTTGTGGGTCCCTTGTCTCCCACTTCGCCCAAAAGATACTCTCTTTAGTTTGTCGTTTGTGTCGGCGGTCTAAAGTAATGACTCGCCAATTGTATTTTGTCGTTTGTGTCGGCAGCCAAAAGTAAGGTTTGCCAATTGTAATTTACTTTTATTTAGATTGCAACACGTGTATGTATAGGATGTGTTGCTTTGAGTCTTGAGGTTGGCTTTTCAGTCTTTAAATAAGAGCATTCATTCGGAGAAGGGACACAGCTCTCCTGAGCCTTAAACCTCTATCTCCCTTTGAGTCTCCTTCATAGTTAAGACGCCCAGCCTTGAAATGAGTCTGTAAAAATTTGTAAGTTTAATAATTATGCTTAAATATTTTATTGATGGTTTTGCACATGTACATCTGTATGATAATTATAATCTCTTTGAATCTTTTGTAATTATCGAATTTTATTTTTTTGAAATTTCATTTTTAATTCCTGTTTATATATATAATCAAGAAATTACTAGTGACGAAGAATATAATAACTTTATTAGCATATTTCTTCTTTCAAGTAGTAACTTTGAATATTTAGAAGATTTTTTAAATTTGTTCTTATAATTCTTATCTTCTCTCCTCTTCTCCTTCCGCATATATGAGCGCTGGTACCTAAATGGTATATATATATATATATATGTGACACAATGATTCACTTAATTTTAATCATAGTGATTCTTTTCAAAGTATTGTTCATTTTGATTCTCACAAAATTTTACACTTTTATTTTTTAAAAGATGTCTTGGTAAATTGAGTTGGAGGAAGTTTGTACATTGTTGTTAGGCTTGATTCCTATTCAATGACTCTTTTGATGTGATTGGCATACAACCCTATATATGCGATGTTGGCCTTCATTTATACAGCCAATGTGTTGTACATATATGGCTCACGCATGCGTGTGTTTGTTACTCTAAATGTACAAAGGCATGCTTTTTTAGATAGCGGGTGCTTCAAAGGGAAGCAATACCGTGTATATTAGTAAGCATGGTCATGCTAGGGCTTGCAATTTTCATCTAAGGCATGTTGCATGTGAAGTTCAATCGTGCTACAAGCACTAATTTTGCTTCAATTTGCTCCTTGAGTGCATTGATTCCCTCTTTTAAGTATTTTTCCTATTTGCTGCAACTTAAGAAATTAAAATGGAATTTTGCCAAAGAAATAATCATCAAGTAGGAAAAAAATAGTAGTAAATAACATGTTAATATGTAATATTTTGAGGGTTTAACACTTGTCAACTAAGAATGTTTAAAAAATTAGTACACACAGATATTCGCAGAAAATCTACTACGAGTAAAAAATAGATATTGTAAACGAATACCCACGAGTAACAGATATGAGTATTTTTTATATCCGCATGTTAACAGAACGAATATGAGTATCTAGTATCCATACTTACGAGTACTTGCTAATATTTAATTATATAATTACATATTAAATTTGTTTAAACTTATAGGGATAAAGTACTTTACCAATTAAATTTGTTTTTTAAATTGAAGAATCTTGATTAATAAAATGTATAATATTTAAATAATTTAAGTTTTGACTTTTAAACTATTATTTTTAAAGAAATTAATAGAATAAATAGAAATTATTATTAAAATATTTTTGAAAATTTATTTATTTATTTTTAAAATAAATATCCATGGATATTTATAGATACATGCAAACATTGAGAAAAAATATGCAGGTACCTACTTAACGGATATTCATACGCATATGAGGACAGGTACGAGCAAATATTTATCCGACAGAGCGGGTAGTAAGGAGGCTACTATCCATACCTGCCTCGCGCTCGCTCTATTAACATCCTTAATGTCAACCCTCATGTGTCTTATTAGGCCCTCTCTTTTTAAAGCTACAATGAATGTTGTGCTTAAGTTTGTTGTATTGTTGGAGGCGATAGATTAAAAATATTGCTCATTTTGACTTTTATGGGCATTATATTTGCTTTTTGAAAGACATTTCAATTAGCTAAGAAAATAGATTTTAATAAACTATCCTTTACCTCTATTCCTATTCAATATGTGACTTTTGGTGGGATAGAACAATAATCATGATAAAAAGATTAGTTATTGTGGTAACAATGATAATAATATTCAATAACACCCTATTCAATATGCGACTTTTGATGGGATAGAACAACAATCATGATATAAAAAAGTAGATGTTGCGGTGACAATGATAATGATACATAATAACAAAGATAATAAAGAAACTGATAGTTTATGGTGAAAATAACAAAAAACATATATTTAAAATAAAGAGTGAATTGTTTTAATTGAGCAATTTAACAATTGTACTTGAAAGTCTTATTCCAATTTTTGTATTATAAAGGTCGAAACATTTTTTAAACTTTTATAATTTAACATTCTTAACAATTTATATATGTAACTACTTGACATATCATTATATGGTATAACCACTTAGACATGCATATCATCAATCCTAGAATATTTACATAAATAGAACCTAGACATAGCAACATGCATATACATGTATACAATATAGACAAACCACAACACCTTTATACGTATAGTCATTCCAAAGGTCTCTGGTACAACAAGGAAGCAAAAGGATCCCCTATGGAGTTACAACTTCCCATGCTATGCACAAAGCATAAAGGAAACTAGAAAAACTCCTATGCCGGTCGATGACTCTACACCTTCAAAAAATACATCTGAATCATCAAAACCATCAAAAAAAAGTATTCCCACAATCACCTACTTCTCCCAACACCTACTCTTGATCTACTCTCGTATCAAAGATACAACAATTACAATCAATTAGTCATACAAACATAATAAGGGTAAGGTTGAGAATAAAATATATAGCATATCAAAATAACAAAGATATAAGCACTATCAAGTATAAAAGAAAATATTGGCTTTCACATCAACAACGACCAACATAACATTGAAATCAACACACCACTCAACATTAAGTTACACCAACACATTTACCATCTCGAGGCATTCATCAAGACAAATATGTAAATGCAAAATGTTTAATAACAACTACCACATGTGTGACACCCTCTACCCCAACATCATTAATAAACATAAACTATATTTATAAAAGATTTTCTTAGAATGATATAAAATAATAAGTATCATAAGGTAGAAGATGCACATTCATAATTCATACACATAAATATTAAACTCAAGAAGTTATTATAAAACAAAGATTATAAATTAATCCCAGTAAAGGTGGCAGTGCCTCCTAGTTAGGAATCAACTTATAATTTATTAAATTACACAAGAAAAGAAAATATTTTTAGAACAAGAAAGACATAAGAGAAATCCTAGCTAAACCCGATGTCACATCCTATCAGAGCATGCCCCAAGAAGCCTTTAGGCCTCATCACCAACATCCTCATGATGATGATCACCTGCAACATAAATTTAAACATATACAAAAAAAATAACAAGGGAGTGAGAAACATCTCACTCAGTTGTAGATGAAGAAATAAAAGTTAAATAGCACACACACATAATCATTATCATATATAATAATTATTTATCATGCAATGATGTCATAGACTCAACTCATAAATATATGCATGTGGCGCCATACGGAAGTTCACATATCATCATTGGTGACCCTAAGGCACACCTAGTTAGCATATCGTGGGTGACCCAAAGGAACACCTGGTTACATCATTGGTGACCCAAAGGCACACCTTGTTAGCATATCATGGGTGACTCAAAGGTACACCTTGTTAGTCGTGGGTATGCGGCCTCAGCGGCACACCTGGAGTATATGTGCATATGATGCATGTCATACATTCACAGACTCAACCTTTAGCATGTTACACATATCATATTCATATTTCATAATTAAGAATTATTTCAATAATCCAATTTAATAGTCCAATAGTCCAACAGTCCAAACAGTCCAACAGTCCAAACAGTCCAACAGTCCAACAATCCAACAGTCCAACAATCCAACAGTCCAACAATCCAACAGTCCAGAGGTTGCTTAGGTATCATATTTTTCAATAATAATATATTAAGATTTTTTAAGTAAAGTAGGAAGCTTAAAAGGTAATATAAGATAATAAGGAGGCTCAGCCTTCCATTTAAATAATAGATTACAAATTTATAAATACTTAGGAGGCTTAGCCTTCCATTCAAATAACAGATTCTAATATGTAAATAAATAAGATATAAAACAAAACACATCAATAATACATATTCAAAGAAATAAACAACAGGCAAGGGATCGGGAGCCAATCCAACAAACAAACTATTTAACAATTATTCCCACACCCCCAAGCGAGGTTTCCCACTCCCCCCTTACCTGGGTTTACAGAAATTTGGGCAGAATCTCCTCCTCTCTATCTTTCCTTAAAAGGAATCGGAATTAGGGCAGAATCTCTTCCTCTTTCTCCTTAACCAAGACACTAGAGCAGAACCTCCTTTTCTTTCTCCTTCTCTCTCTCTTACTTTCTCTCTCTATTTCTCCAGAATTTCCTTCTCTCTAGAATTCTAAATTTTCAAAACCTTAAGTCCCTATTTATAGAATTTTTGAAGTTACTATGCACTATGCACTATTCATTAAAATAATATTATAAATTACTATGCACTATGCACTATTCATTAAAATAATATTATAAATTACTATGCACTATTCATTATTATATTCAAATTTATTATAAAATTTGAACTCGCGTCCCTCGTGCAGCCGCCCTTCACTGTGCAATTGCATAGTGAAATACTATTCATACATACGTATACGTAAATAGTAAAATACATATACATAAATAATAAAATACGTATACATAAATAGTAAAAATACGTACACGTAAATAGTAAAATACATAAATAAAATACTTATTCACATAATAAATACATAAAAAAATATTTCTTTTCATTGAATAAAATTTGGGATGTTACAATTCTCCCCTCCTTTTAGAAATTTCGTCCCCGAAATTTTTGCAATGGTAAACTCTTCGCATTCTTACTTCTAATTTTTATGCAACATCACTACCTTGTTGATGTACAACTTTTATCAATTTCCTCAAAGGATTTGCTTAGGGAAAGATCTTGACGAATTTATCCACTTAAACACAAACAAAATCAATTTCTTAAGCGTCTTAGACAAATCTTCCACTAGGGTCTATCTATTCACCATCTTACTTCCAAAATGGAGCATCTAAGTGCTAAAAGATTCTTAAAAACTTCTAGTATGCTAACCATAAATATACAATTGCTTTACTCCTCTCTTCATCTTAGGTCACAAAATATCTTCTTAAGATTTTGGTACATCTTAGTAGTTTCTGAATGGATACTAAAGATACGACCTCCTTCTAGGATTGCTTTATTAAATTCTAGCACACTAGGAATGCACAACTTATCCTTAAATCTCAAAACTCCATCCACTCCAAATTTAAACTCACTCTCCATATCTTGATTCAAGTTCTCTACTTCTCTTTCCATATTAGACCATCACGCTTCCCCTGCGCCACTCTGATACATTTTAGTAACTTCTAAATAAATGTTAAGAGTACTCTTATGTCCTTTCAAGTTTTATAACTAAACATCCAACTGTGTCCTTTCTAATCTCTTGCTTATTTGGGTCACTAATAAAGGATCTAACTCCTAGTTCCTCTAATCTCATCTATTAATCTGATAGTTACTTCCAACATAAATAATTCAATGCTACTAGGGTAATCTTACACATCAAGCATAAGTTTCTAAATTCTGCAATCAAATTCAATCCTTAAATCATCAAAATAATAATTTGGTTATCATTGTAATCCAGATATTTGCCACAACATCAACACCTAAGCATTAGATACACATATCAGATCACTAATTTTACTACTCTATCTACAACCAATTCAAACTCTTCTATGATCAATTCTAAAGATCAGGTACCTAAGCATAATGTACACTCGGTATCCATATCAGTTCTCTAGTTTCACCATTTCATCTTCACCCAAGTCATAATCATATCCATCACCTTAACCTATAGCCTTATAACTTGTTACCAAAATAAATCAACTAATTATGCTCCTATAATTTTCTTCAACAATCCATTCGTTATTCATACTTAATCTCACAATACTAGAAGTAACCTTATAATCCAAACTTAAATTTCTAATTTGAGCCAAAAAGATTCATCTCTCTAATCATAATGAAAGATAAAGATTTCCTCAAAACATCAATCACCACAATGGCTTTAGCCAAATAATAAGATCAAAATTTTACTCCTTAAGAAATTTCAACTATTTCTTTTATCTCGTATTCAACCCCTTTGGTCAAAAGATATTTAAGGTTCTTATGATCACTAAATACCTCAACCATAGAATCATATAGTTAGTGTCTCCAAATCTTAGTATAAATGACAAAGTCGCTAACAAGGTTATGGGTAAGGTAATTTCTCTCATGAATTTTCAATTTCTTAGAAACATAAGCTACTATCTTTTCTTCTTGCCACAATATTCTTCCTAAACCTATTTTCAGAGACATATTTATATATCACAATAATCTTACTAAAATCTAGTAATATTAACACTAGTCAATCTTTCCTTAAGAGTTTGAAAACTACTTCCTCAATTGTTATCCCATACTAATGTAACTCCTTTCTAGTCAATTCAGTCAAAGGTAATAGTAAGTAATTCAAAGAAGTAAGCAACAAAATGATTTGGTTAGTTAAAAATATACATAGGTTCAAGAATTCCTGATATAGATTATCCTTACGGTTGATTCCAAGGGTAGGCAAGAAACAACCTAGTGAACTGAAACATCTTAATAACCAAAGAAACGAAGGCAAAAGCAATTTTTATAGTGAGAGCAGTTTAAACCATGAACAGCTGTTAAAAAAAAAAAAAAAAAATTACTCACTGAATTTTCATATAAACTATCAAACAAGACTCCTGATTTTACTAATTGACTCAAGTATCTCTCACTTAAGCACAACTTAGGTAAATCTTCCTCCGCAAGAATTTCATGGTCTAAAATACTCACCTCATACAATCCAAATTCATACTTAGACAATCTAGTTTAAATCTATACTCTAATATGATCATCTCACATCCTAAGGTCAAAAACATTTTATTATCGCAACCCTCCACTGATTGATCCATAAAGTCATCTATTCTTATTTCTACATACATGTATATCAAATCATATTAGAATACCTTTTTCATAAATATCATTCCTAAGCATGTACAAGAACCAACTTTTACTACTCTGCATTATATCATTTTAATAGACCTATCAAATACAAAACCTCAAAATATCATATTTAAATCTATTTTTATACCTAACAACTCAAAATATCATGATAGCATATATCTGCCTGACACACAGAGTTGTATTCATCCAAGTGATTTCAAACTTATCTCAAACGAAAGTTAAGTGAATAAGCTACAACTCTTTATGAAGACATAAGATTTCCAAGAGATCATCTCTTTAGCTAAAGATTCAAATATCACCACTAATAAATTCAGTGCTTACTAAATTTCTAATCACCAAGGCAGTCATAACTTGAAGTTCTAGATTTTTGTTTCATCTTATCCTAGTTCTATTGAAAAGATAATATCTAAAGCCATATTCTTCATAAAGACCTCAAAATATAAATTTTGTCGATATAATACTCATACTATCATAACAAACTATAATGAAAATATTTTCGACACCAAATAGCAATAATGTATCAATATATCTAATGCCACAAAATACCTCAACTTTTTCTAAATTCACTACTTAATTTCTCATTCAAGTCTCTCCTTACTTTTCTCAATCAAAACAACTCTCATGCTACCTAAACCATAAATAATTAACATACCAATAATAACACTTAAGGGAATTACCATCATTTCGATCTCTCACCAAAGAGACAACCACCTTTAGATTCAACCTGCTACAACTATAGATGTCAGAAACTTCACCAATCATAAACTCTTAGTACACTCAATATATCACCTCCCATCCAAGGTTCTAATAATTCGAGTTGGCTAACACTATCATGATTATCATTCCTCTGATTACAAACTAACTTAACAATCTCAAACTCAACAATATCAACACAAGACGAACATCATCATCATAATACACAACAAACAAGACATAGTCAGAGTACACAACAGAGTCATGATAAGCACATAACACACACGGTTGATAAAATCGAGTTGCTCTGATACCACTAAATGTGACACCCTCTACCCCAACATCATTAATAAACATAAACTATATTTATAAAAGATTTTCTTAGAATGATATAAAATAATAAGTATCATAAGGTAGAAGATGCACATTCATAATTCATACACATAAATATTAAACTCAAGAAGTTATTATAAAACAAAGATTATAAATTAATCCCAGTAAAGGTGGCAGTGCCTCCTAGTTAGGAATCAACTTATAATTTATTAAATTACACAAGAAAAGAAAATATTTTTAGAACAAGAAAGACATAAGAGAAATCCTAGCTAAACCCGATGTCACATCCTATCAGAGCATGCCCCAAGAAGCCTTTAGGCCTCATCACCAACATCCTCATGATGATGATCACCTGCAACATAAATTTAAACATATACAAAAAAAATAACAAGGGAGTGAGAAACATCTCACTCAGTTGTAGATGAAGAAATAAAAGTTAAATAGCACACACACATAATCATTATCATATATAATAATTATTTATCATGCAATGATGTCATAGACTCAACTCATAAATATATGCATGTGGCGCCATACGGAAGTTCACATATCATCATTGGTGACCCTAAGGCACACCTAGTTAGCATATCGTGGGTGACCCAAAGGAACACCTGGTTACATCATTGGTGACCCAAAGGCACACCTTGTTAGCATATCATGGGTGACTCAAAGGTACACCTTGTTAGTCGTGGGTATGCGGCCTCAGCGGCACACCTGGAGTATATGTGCATATGATGCATGTCATACATTCACAGACTCAACCTTTAGCATGTTACACATATCATATTCATATTTCATAATTAAGAATTATTTCAATAATCCAATTTAATAGTCCAATAGTCCAACAGTCCAAACAGTCCAACAGTCCAAACAGTCCAACAGTCCAACAATCCAACAGTCCAACAATCCAACAGTCCAACAATCCAACAGTCCAGAGGTTGCTTAGGTATCATATTTTTCAATAATAATATATTAAGATTTTTTAAGTAAAGTAGGAAGCTTAAAAGGTAATATAAGATAATAAGGAGGCTCAGCCTTCCATTTAAATAATAGATTACAAATTTATAAATACTTAGGAGGCTTAGCCTTCCATTCAAATAACAGATTCTAATATGTAAATAAATAAGATATAAAACAAAACACATCAATAATACATATTCAAAGAAATAAACAACAGGCAAGGGATCGGGAGCCAATCCAACAAACAAACTATTTAACAATTATTCCCACACCCCCAAGCGAGGTTTCCCACTCCCCCCTTACCTGGGTTTACAGAAATTTGGGCAGAATCTCCTCCTCTCTATCTTTCCTTAAAAGGAATCGGAATTAGGGCAGAATCTCTTCCTCTTTCTCCTTAACCAAGACACTAGAGCAGAACCTCCTTTTCTTTCTCCTTCTCTCTCTCTTACTTTCTCTCTCTATTTCTCCAGAATTTCCTTCTCTCTAGAATTCTAAATTTTCAAAACCTTAAGTCCCTATTTATAGAATTTTTGAAGTTACTATGCACTATGCACTATTCATTAAAATAATATTATAAATTACTATGCACTATGCACTATTCATTAAAATAATATTATAAATTACTATGCACTATTCATTATTATATTCAAATTTATTATAAAATTTGAACTCGCGTCCCTCGTGCAGCCGCCCTTCACTGTGCAATTGCATAGTGAAATACTATTCATACATACGTATACGTAAATAGTAAAATACATATACATAAATAATAAAATACGTATACATAAATAGTAAAAATACGTACACGTAAATAGTAAAATACATAAATAAAATACTTATTCACATAATAAATACATAAAAAAAATATTTCTTTTCATTGAATAAAATTTGGGATGTTACAACATGTGTTGTCTTGCATGCAACAACTTGAAGATTTCCTACAATGAGTTGTTTATTCAATGCAAACCTTACTAAACCAATATCAACTATGGTTACTCAGGCATTGCCAATATAAACCCCAAAATGTTTTGAGCCAACACTAGTTATAATAATGTTGGGTATGGATCCCACCAAGACATTGTATGCATTGATCAAGCCTCCAATGAAATTAACTTATTTTCTATCCTATAAGATAGAACACACTCGTCCTACACTAAGTTGAAAACTGTTTGCAATTCCCAACTTACATGCCAATTAGGGATGAAGGGAAGGGGGACCTAGAAGGTCCATGGTTTCCTCCATTTTCCAAAAATGCATCAAAATTACTATAAAATTATTTTTATGATCCCTTAAAATTTATAAAAAAATATTATAAATTGATAGAATTAGAATTGTCATGTTAATTTGCAGATAGGAAAAAAAAGACAGAAATATATGTATAATTAATATATAATGTGATAGAAAGAGAGAAAAAAAAATATAAATATTAATGAACTATTTATGATGTTAAAGTATTTGTATATAAGTGTTAAAAAATTATTGGCTCTTCAAGCCAAATTTTTGGCTTTGTTCCTAATGCCAACTCTTAGCCTTATGTCAAGTATGGACCAACTGGATTCATATTGCTTTCAACAAAATATTAAAGGCAACAAATTTTGTTTTAAAAACAAAATCTCACTTTAGAAGACAACTCCTAATTGAAGGGGTTTCAAGCTCCAAACTCTAAAACATAGTTCCACAATATGGTATCTCACAATTTAAAAGTATTTTCAACAACTTGCTTCCAACTGAAGCTAATTTTTTTTCATGTAATTCAACTTTTATAAAACATGGAATTCAACATCCTTATATTAACTTCAAGACAACATTCATTATCAACCTCATATACATCCATTCAACTCTATTGTCAACATTTCATTTAAAGTTTTATATACTCAAGGTATACATTGAAACTAATCACCACACAATTACCATCTTTCAAAACCAAACATACCTAAAATGGAATTCATCCAACACACACACACATGCACAAGATTACATCCTACACCACTCTTACCAATCATATCAAACATCATGACAATTAAATGAGACAACTCAACATTATTAACTCTTTAAAACTAATCATTTTTAATTCAAGAAAGCTCCTCTAATTATAAATCCACCTAACAAGCACCATACACCACTCTTCACAATTGTATTTATACTCACCTTCAATCAATTATTTAATTAGAAAGAACATACATCTATATACTTTTAAAAATAAGGGAGACTAAGTTGTGCAAAATTCTATTGAGCCTTTCTAAATTCGCTTAAATCCTTTTTGCTAGAACTCAACCCAAGGACCACCAATGGGGATTTCCACCAAGATTTTCCCCAACTAACCCCAACACACTTCCCTCTTAAGTACCTTACACATATAATCAAACAAAACACAATGGAAAGTTCTTCTAATTTCCCAACTCACCGACACATCCAAGTTCAATCACACAATCAGTGAGGCATTTAACCCATCATAACTTCATCCTTCACCTTAGTAGTTATGAACATCTAAGTTTTCTATCTACATATATAAAACACATCTCTCACACCCAACAAATCAAACGTGTGAAAACTAAAAGATGAACAAAAGGGAAGTTCATCATATCTCAACATCATTCCAACATCAAACAACTACAAATATATTAGAAAAATTTTCAACAGAATAGGTAATGCAACTCTCATAATCAATAACTCATCAATTGAAATCACCAACTCAAACATGGGAAAATCAAACTTTTTCCCCTAATTCAACAAGTAACCAAAATGTACCAACATGCATGGCAAAGATAGGGACATCAAGGATAAACAACAATAGTACATAACCACATGCATCTCAACTACACAAACTACTACAATTTCAATTCAAGGATTATCAAAGACAAAAATTCATGAAGTTACGAAAATATCATATTCAACCTTCACATCACAAAATCAACCATATATTTTCCTATTTCCAACACCCCTTCACCAAATTAACAACATGCAATCCTTTCTTGAAAGCAAAACCTAAGATCAACAAAGGTCAATTATCCCTTACCCTAGAGACAATCTCTAACTAGCAAGAAAGGAGATGAAGAAGAGTCCGCTCCAATCAAGGTTCTTAGCTTCGCTTGACTTTAGATAGTAAGGGTTGACGTATGAAACTATTTTTCGACTACCCCAAACAACTCAACTCTATGGTGTGGTTGAAAAACAGAACCCACAAAAAATCGAATAGAAAAAAGCATATAAAACAAATTAAAATAATATATTGGTATAAAAAATTATATACCTTTTTCAAATGTTCAAAGATGTCAATATACCTATTAAATAAAAAAATTAGATGCACAATAAATTAGCATGGAAAGTAAATAAAATAAAAAATCACAAATATAAAGTATTAACAATGCAAATTGATATAACACGAACTTTGAAAAGAAAATAATACAAAACTTTAAAAATTAGTAAATAACAGTAATATTTATAATTTTTTCTCTATTTTTATTGTCAACATTTCAACTTTAAAAAAAATGAGGTCGTAAAATGCAAATCAATAAGGTTTGCAAAGCATTGAAAAGAAGAAGAAGAAGAAAAGAAATAGAAGTATTTTGTAAGGGGATAATCGGTGAGTCGAAAAAATGTTGAAACAGAAATACACAAAAGATATGAAAAAATGTATATAAAAATAATCTCTCATTTATTTTATTAACTAACGGTGAAACTTTGTAGAAATATTGAAAAATGTAACATGCAAAAGGTGGCAAAAAAGTAAGAAAAAGTTAAGAATATATTTATAATAATTATCCTAATTAATTTAAAATAATATAATTTCATTAGCTATCAAAAATATGATTATATTAATTTAATTTTTTTTTACAATTATTAACTTGAAATTTTTAATCACCTTAATTAATAAAAATCAGTTGTGATTATCTTATTCAAATTAGCATGTACAGCTGTCTTATTTATCCTTTTTTTTGTGTATTATTATTATTGAATTTGATTTTTATGTTACTTTTATTCTTCTTATTTTTTTTAATTTTTAATTTTCTAATTGAAACACATCATTAAAAAATTTATATAAATTACTTAGGTCAATTCTTATCAAATCAAATTATGTTACAAAATATCAAGTACATAAATAGAATAAGAGTAAAGATGAAAATAATCCAAATCTTAAATATATATCTACAACCTAGTTTATTTAAAGTTTAGCCTAACTTCACATATTTAATAAAAAAAATTATGTTTAAATTTTTAAAAAATTATTTATTTAAAAAGGTTAAACCTAGATTTACATAAAAATTTGATAGATCAATTTATTCATCTATATGATATATAATAATAAATAATATATATATATATATATATCATTTTTAACAATATAATTAAATAAATAGTTTATTAATAACTTAAACCAAATTATTACACTTAAACGTTTTACATTTATTACAAAATCAAGAAATCGAAAATAGAAGCACTAGCCATCACATATTTGCTTCCTTTCCTTTGTTCTTTATCTTTATAATTGATTATTTAGAATATTCTATATGAGATATAAAAAATATTTAAAAATTTTATAAATATTTAATAGTAGTTGTCCAATGTTACCTTTTACATTTCATTTTAATACAATTATTTTATTTGTAACCATTTATGTCATAAATAAGTTATTTCATGATTAAAAATAATATATAAAAAAACTCTTCATTCTCGTTCTTATATTGTTTTGTCTCCTTTCTCTCTAAAGCTTTTATATTATAGTTTATAATTTTATGTTTATTTTTATAATAAAATATTTTTTTATAAAATTATTTCTTTCATCATATTTTGTACGTGTGTTTATGCTAGTATGTATGTATGAGTTGTTCATTTTAATACAATTATTTTAAATTCTAAATTTAATAATAATATAATAAATTATTTTTTTATCATATAAATTAAAAAATTATTTACATATGTATTTAAAAATAAATTTATTCACATATTTAAAATTAAATTTATTAACTTATTTAACATCATTAATATAGAATATATTTTTCAATATGTTAATATGTTATACTAGACTTTTAAAAATGTTAAATTAAATCTATAATAAATAATATATCATATTTAATGCGCATATATGAGAATGAGAATAAGCATGAGCATATATTATTCTATTAATTAGATCGAATTATATCAAATATCAAGATACAAAACCTTACATGTGATTAAAAAAAAAAGCGTAGAAAACAACTTACTATACAGTTACACTTGATTATCACACAGCCTACCTAGCCAGCTGGTAATTAATCACATTCATGCCTACGTTTTGTTTTCCCTCCTCACATTTCCTTCACAAAATGCAAATTAAAGAGAAAGAACCAACACGAGAGAGAAATTACAGAGGTGGAAAAATGGTTTCTGTTGATATACCATATCATAATAATCATATTATAATAATAATAATCATAATAATAGTAACAAAGCAACCTCCTATACGTATGAATATTATTATCTTTATCATCATGTCATGTGAAAAAGTAATATAAGGGAATTAAGTTTAAATCGATCCAAAGCCCCTAACAGAGAACGGAGTTTTCTCCGGCATGTTCCCGGCGTGACGTAGCCCTAGCGTGAGTGACACATCGCCTGTGGTGGTCCCAAACCTAATCAGAGTGGAACCAATGTCAGAAGCACCAGAACCGGTCCCAAACTCCGTCGTGACCAAGCTATCATGCCGGCAAGGTTCACCGGCAACCATGGGCCGCAGCTCTGACGGTGGCACCACCTCAGAGGCGGTGGCGGTGCTGGAAGAGTTGGGTTGAGTTTCCGAGAAGCCAGACCTATTGGTGTTATTGTTATTATTATTATTATTATTATTATTATTTATTGGTGCAAGTGAAGGGTCCCTTTCAGAATCGGATCTTTTGCCTGTAGGTGGTGTGGATGTTGTTGTCGGAGGTGGTGGTGCTGTCGCGGTCGATGCGGTGGTTGAGATCGTTGGGGTTTGTGCCCCTTGGTGGCTACTGTTGTTGCTGCTGCTTTGGTTCCTTTCTCTCTCTTCTTCTGTTCCTTCGGCTTCTTTTAGCTCTTGTTGGTACATGTCTTCCACCATCGGTTTCCACAATCGAACCCTCGCATTAATGAACCAGTTTGATACCTGTAACTCTAACTCGTTTAATCCACCCATCGTCTCATAGTATGTATGTACTATAATAATACATCATTATTCATTACACACATGCTAAGGGCTATTACTCTAATTTACAGTGAGTGACATGGTATGTTAGTTACTGCATGTGCTACACAATTTTACCAATGTAACCAAATGTTATATGCTTATGTCTATACTCACATCACATGCCTTTTCTAAATTGTCACCTTGTGATAGATGAAAATGATGTTTATACAAAAGTTTTTTACGAAATATTTACACTGACAGGTAACAAATTAAATTACTAAATAGCTATTTGTATTTAATAAATGACGAAATGATAACAGATTATTATTTGGGTAACTGGTTTATTGCCTATCGATATAATGTAGAAATTTTAGTGTATAAATAATAAAATAATATAATAAAAATGAGAAAATTTAGTGTACATTGATATATATATATATATATATATATATATATATATATATATTAAAAATATGAATATGCATGTACATGTCACACTTAGGTTTCCACGTGTACATGCATATTTATATATTTTTTAATGTGTTTATATATATATATATATATATATATATATATATATATGTGTGTGTGTGTGATTTTCTAACTTATATCTACTTATTTTTTTAAGAGTAAATTAGCAAATTATACATAAATTATTTTAAAATATTTTGTTGCTAAAATTTGCTAATATACTATATTTTTAAAAAAAATTTTGGATATACATTAACAATCTCCATAAATACTTGTTAATTTACAACTATTTATTTTGTTAGAAGTAATAATTTAGCAATACTCCAGTACACTTTAAAAAAAATTGTAACTATATTTTATTAACTTGCTCTTTTAAAAAAAAAAAAAAAAAGTTAGGAGAAGTTAGCAGATTTCATGTATATTAATCATTCAGCAATATCATCTTTTATATAGGTAAGTAAAATAGGAAACGGAAAAGATTGCTTTCTAACTCATTGCCGTTTGTCCCTCTATGATAGACTGTGATTAGGCCATGAAATATCTTCTCAGTGGTGTGACATACAGGAAAGCGAAATGACATATATGAATGATAATGCAATTATATATGCTATAGACTCTAACAGACAAACCTATTTATCAGCAGTTTCTTCTTAGAAGCTAGGGACAGTGCTAAGTATGACCAAATGTATCTATAGACTCTAGACTTTGTATTCCTTCCTCATTTCACTGACTCATATAGGGTGTGGGCATGAATGTAATAGGTATGCGATTTCCCTTTCATCGCTAATTAGATGTACACTAAAATGTAGCAGTAGCTTTTGGATTTTGGTTGTTCAGGGAAAATATAAGGTACACTGTTAATGCAGAATCTCAGATGTACAAAATCCATTAAGAAAATATACAGCAGAGAGTACTGTTTAATGAAAATTATGGATACTATATTTGTATATATCATTGTGGAGGGCCTGGGGACATAGTTTTGTTATGTCTTATGTCTCTGACAGTTTTGTGTACAAGACATTAATGATTCAGATAGAACGTGCCAAAATCAAGAATAGGCCTTATCTTATGAGAGTGTGATGTTCTAAACTAGCTGATCATGCAAGTAAAGAAAAGTAAATCCACATAGTGAATTGCCAGACAAAGTTGCATGAATACATAAGATGGCATCAACAACTAGCTGAGTATGGAAAGTATAATTAAACATGTATGGAATTTACCACGACCAAATTATGATATCTCCAAAAGATTATTTATTTCCCCTATTTATGGTCCCCCTTGTGTAGTTGGGAGAAGTGAAGCCAATTGATATGAGAGAGAAAATTAGTGGCAGGGAGAGAGCGAGATTCCAAAACACCATAATTTCATTTATTTTTTTAAAATTGAGAAAAACAGCAAAACAGCAAAACTTCCATGTCTCATTGCTTATGTACTTATGCCTGCTCTTTCAATTTAAGAATTTATGTCACAAAGGAACATCTTCATTTCATAATTTATGTCAAGAAGGAAAAGAATCCGAAGAATATTAAAACAGTAAATTATTTTTTTTAGAGGAAGGAAACGATTAAACCCAGGTTGGTGGTTGTCTTTCTGTAAAGGAAAGAGAAAGAGAGAAGAGAACCAAAGAAACAAACCCCAAAACCATGCAAGTTGCATCTGAACTTACTGCTGGTCCCTTCTCTTCAATTTTTCTTTTTTTTCTTATACCATGTATGTGGTCCGTGCATGTAATTAATTATTATTACTGTGCTACAACACAAAAATTGTCTCTTTCTCTTTCTATTGTGGAAAGCTAAGAGTGGAGGGGACGAACCTGATTTCTCGATAGCCCAGTCTGTCGTGCCAACAGATGCTTATCTGCATCGCTTGGGTACCTGAGAAAGAGACCAGAAAATGACATCAGAGTCCTCGCCTTAACCGTATAAAGAGACACCCAGCTTTCTGAGTATGAAACCTTTCTTTCTGTCCCTTCGTGGGCGTGAGAATCTAAGAGAAACAAAGAAAGATCTACGTCCTAGCTGCCATTGCAGAAGTAAAGTAGATCGCTGTACACACTGACCACTACTCTCTCTACTTTCTTTATCCCACATAACTGCCTTCGCCTTCACTCTTCTAGGGATAATCCCATGTCAAATTCTAACACCATATACTTATGTTCAAAACCTTCTTTTGGTAGTTAGGACTCATCTAGCATGTATTTGGAAAATGATGCATGACACCCCCACATAAAAAAAAGTATAAATTTTTTAATCTATAAAAATTACAATAATAGTCATATAGTTTGAAGACCTGATGATGCACACTACTTATTTCCATTATTATGTGATATTGTGACAAGAAAGAAAGAAAAACAAGAAGAATTAATGAAGTGGTTACAATGTTGAAATTAATGTATCTATTAAGATAAAATGGACATAAACTTTATACACTATGTTGATGACAGTGAGAGAGAAAGAGGGTAACAAGAAATTGCAGTAAAAAAAATAGATGCCTACATACATGCACATCTATCTTTTTACAGCTTTTTGCTGTCCAGCTTACATGCATCCCAAGGAGTCTGCAGTATTAATGACTGTTCCAAACGATCCTATGCATAATGGCTTTTAGATTCCCTCTTTCGGTCTTTCCCTCTGCGACTCTTTTTTCCCTCTTTGTTAATTAACGGAAGCACTGCTACTTTTTTCCGGTTATGGATCCCAGTATCTATATATCGTATTGTGTGTAATGCTTTTTCAGAATTTAAAATTAAATGTCATTATGTCTCACTGTCCCTCTCCTTCACAGTCTCGCAATCATTAACTCCCTTTTCTCCTCTCGTAATTCTAACGTACCACTTTTCTCCCCTAATTATCTATGCTAAATTAGACCACATCCTACCTATATAATTTCTTTCCATTTAGAGATACTATTTCCCAAGTCACAATTAGAAGAAACTATATGTAACTCTTTTGATCTATAGATTATTAAAATAAGTTTACACATTCAAAATAGAACCCTCCTCACAATGCTGAACTATCCTACTCGTGTAGTAGTTATCTTAACCCTAAATATACATATTAACACCACGAGGATTCACTTATTTTCCAACAGACATTTCAACCACATTTTCCTCTTCCTAAATTTACACCTCAAGTTAAAAAGATATAACCAACCAAAAATAAAAAGCAAGAAGATATATACTCATATGTCAATTCTAAGAATGACTTGTTTTATATATGCATCTAATAATGAGAGAGAGAGAAAGTGAAAGAACGTACGGATGAAGGAAATGCTCGAAAAGCCACGCTCTTAAAATGTTGACAGATCGTTCTGGCAACCCTCTCTGGGGTCTCCAAGCTTCCTGTTCCATCATCCCCATTTGATGAAACGCTCTTTGTTGTCTCAAACTTTGTTCGAGCAACTTGAGCCTTGGGGTCTCTCCTTTTGTCAAGCCTGAGTTCCCTGCCCCATCTTTCTCTCCCAACACCTCACAACTATGCTTCAGCTGTGCTGTTATCGCATCCTTCAGACACCTAAAGTGACGAGACATTGCTTTCTGCGCTAGCGCAGTGTATGGCACCGCAGCGCCAAAACCCATCACCATGTCGAATGAGTTCACCACCATGTGCATTTGCTCGCAGTAGTGGCTGTATCTCCGATCCACCTGCCAAACCCCAAGAGCCTTTTGTTATTCACAGCACAACAAAGTTGAAACATTTCAATGAATCATGTAATGGTTGGCTATTAATTACTAATTACTAATACCGTGCAATTTTGAAAGAAAAAGAACCACCTGTGACAGTGCATGCATGCTCTCATTACTCGTATTCATTGAGCGGTTTGTGAAAAGCTGGGTGAACTAACCGACATTAATTAGGCAAAGAAATGGGTACTTGAGTGGTTTAATTAAGAATACGATACATGGGAGTTAATTCACTCATGCAAATAGTGAAACAATAACACACGTGTGTGTAGAATATGATACATATGACATCTTTTTTTCTTAATTAAAGAAAAGGCTAGGGAGTTGTTGCTATGCACAGTACGGTGAATGCTAATGAAGAATGAACTTGTGTTTCTTTCCATGTAGAAAAACAGTTATGGAAAAATTAAACTAAGAAAATTAAGAAAGAGAAAAGACTGTTCTCTCTATATCCCTCCCCGGAGATATGAATAATGGCTTTCACTGCAATATTACTATGATGGGTATGGATCTGAGGGGGCACTGGAATTTATAACAACTTGCTATGCAATAATATATATGATTGGTGATTGCCTTCCATCTGTTTGGTGAGTCTTAATAATCAGAAGAAACGTCGCTTCTTGATGGACGTATTCTCCTATAATGGTAGTGTCCCGGTTTCGCACTTTCACCAAACTATATATTTTTTCAGTGCTAAAAAATATAACTGAAAAGACTCTAAAGATCTTCCCACCAATGGGATTGGGAGATTAAAAAATTGAGTCACGATTAAAATAACCATCAAATTCTCACCAAATGATCCTAAGGAGTGGAACCCTACTATAGCAGCCGGCTTTTCATTTTGTTGAAGTTTAGATACTCGCTGGAGGACTGAATTTTATTAATAGACTATATAAAAATAATAATTAAAAGAAAAAAAATATATTGGGAGGAGACCTTGACTCTTGTAGAATGAGAGAGGGTAAGAAGAGAATAGAGAGAGAGAGAAAGATTACATGCCTCGTCAAGCATAGTTAGAAGTTTGACCTTCCTCCTTTGATGCTCAATTCTATCAGCGGCTGACAAAGGAGGAACATCCTTTGATGAAGACGAAGAAGCACCGCCACCGCCACCACCGCCACTGCCTCCAAGATTGGAACTAGGGTTTGATAGTTGCCTGTTGAACTTGCTCTTCTTGAACTGCCCCCTCCCAACACTGCAAAACTCTTCAAGCAACTCTTGAGCAGCCTTGACATACTTTGAATTCCTCAACGCATTCACCACACCCAAAGATGATGTGGCCGCCGCCGCCCCCCCAAACCCGACATGTCCCTGGTGGTTCTGCGCCAACAATGCCTGGTGGTGATGACCCCCAAGACTCTTGTAAGAAGAGGGTCCTCCACTTGCTTGATTGTAGTACAAAAATCCACTGTCCCCCATCCTTAGTTCCTCCGCCTTGGCGGCTTCCAAGGAAGAGGACAGCGACAAGGAAAGGCCCTGACCATGCCCGTGGGTCTGGCCCGGGCCTTCCACGACAGTACTTGGTCCTCCTTCTTGAACCGTGTCGGGGAGCCATGTGAATTGGCCAAAAGAGCCTCCTGAGGCAGGAGGGAAAGTGGGAAGCAACATGTGGAGCGTGGAAGATGAGGAAGGAGGAGGAGGGGGAGGGGGAGAAGGGGATCTAGTGGTTTGCGGGTTCATGAGAAAAAGCTGCATGGCAGCTGCAGAGTCTGCATTAATGCTCGACATCTGATGGTGATGATGGTGGTTGTGATGATGAGCTATGCTGCTGCTGCTACTGTCACGGCTATTCACACTGCCATGATGATGATGATTCTTCGAATCTCCCAACGGTCCCAACCCCGCTAATATCCCTTGTCTGTTTCCGTACCACTCACTGCCACCACTGGCCACAGTCCTAGCGGTGGAACGAAACGTCGTCGTCATTGTTTGTTGTTGTTGTTGCTGCTGTTCCAACAATTCCGCAGCGCCAGGAGGGAAGTTGAACATCTCCGATAACATCCCCGCGGTTTCGTACACCGGGAGGCTTCCCGATTCGTCTTCTTCGATGGGAACCAACGGCGGTTGCGGCTCGAAGCCTTGCACCCTCACTTTGTCCCTCCGAATCTGCTGTTGTTGAGGGTCTTGGTGAGTCATCGTGGTAGCCGATCTCTCGAACCCATTCGGGAAGCTGAAGATTCCTTGATGGTGGTAATCTTGGGACATAGAATTCGAATGGTGTTGTTGTTGGTGGTGTGTCTTTGAGTGTGAGAGAATGGAAGGAAGTGATGAGGAAGGTGTTGCTATTCCCATGTTAAAATCTTGCTCATCATCATCATCATAATATTCACCATCCTCTTATTCCTCTCTCTCTTCTGGTGACTAATTTAATCGATTATGGATCGCACCAGAATAAGTTAATCTGAGAACAAACAACCACATCATGTAAATGAAGTCAATTATATAGGAACAAAAATCATGGACATAAAATGGAAAGAGAAAGAGATGAAGAATGAACTTATATAGGCCCCTCTCATATTCTTCTCACCTAAATGGTAATTTTCCTTCTTTCATCACTTTCACCTTTGTTCATCATCTCATGTACATATATAATTATATATATATATATACACATACACACATACATATTGTACCTCTTAGAGCTGAAGGGTATGAAAGGATGTGAAGCTCTCAGACATCGTTTTCCCTTCTGTGGTATTGAAAGCTTCTTCAATTCCTTCTCTCTCTATATATGGCACACTCTCATACATATACATACACCTACACGCACTCTCTCTCTCTTTCTCTCTCTGTGTTGTCGCTCTGTCGTCTGTCTTCTCTTTCTTTCTCTTTCTTTCTCTTTCGCTCCTTTACTTTATCTTTGTTGCTCTTTGCAGTGAGTGTTTTTGCAATCACCTTGTGGAAAAGGAAAGATGGAACTTGCTCACAATTTATAAAATTGAAAAATGGAGGCTTCGTGGGGGACTCACATATCTGTCTCAAATAAACGCAGTGTGTGAGAGAGATGAAAGAGAAGCGGTCGCTGTTCTTCCTCTTCTTCGAACTTTCACCTCTTCCTTTAGTATTTTTCCCCACCAATATGTCTTTTTATATTTTCATTTATTCCGTATCACAGAAAATTAACATATCTGATATAATAAATTGTAAACAAAAGAAAATACTCATGCTGTGAAATGACGACTGTGACCTTATTATACAAGAAAAAAGAAACACAGTTGTTGGAATTACAAATCATAACCAACTGAATTTACTAAACTGCCAAGTTTTGATATTTAATGGTATCTTATATGAGATATAATTATATCCATTTTAATTTACATATTTAATTTTTTATATGCACACGTCTCAAAAATATATTTTAAATTACAAAAAAAAAGACTTTTTATAGTCTGATATTGATAATGTTTTCCTTTAAGCAGAGGAAAAATACTACCAGCTAGGAGAGTATATAGAGGTCGATGAAGATAGAGAATATTAAGATAACATTGAACTTTGTCTTAATGAAAATATTTACTGAAAGTTTTACAAGTGTTTGGATTGGATTTTGGGAGAGGTGAAATGTCTATAATGCCATGAGCAAGTGTTGGATTTTATTGTCATTTGAATACGTCCTTTGGAAACGAACGCAAACTACGGAATAAAATAAAGATAAGGTGAGTACAAAGTCATCTCAATGATCCAAACTACCCCATCTTTTTGATGCAATGGAATGGCCATAATGCCCCAGATAATGATTGCAGATGGGGCTCAAGTGGCACATAACACGAAAGGGCATTGTTATAATTTCACTTGCTACTAATTCATTAATTAATAGCCCAAAGTCATGTAAGATGGAGAAAGAGAAGTAGATGAGGGGGAGAGAGAGATTTTGATAAATAGGGAAGGCTAAAGAAAGTAGACGGATGGCACGTGCCATTGGATGGGCAAAACAGACAAGTTAGGTTTAATTGTGTGGGAGACATAGTTTCTGAAAAGCACCCATAACCGCTTTAAGGTTTGGCGCTGTCACTCAGAGCCATGTTCATTTTCCCTTTTCATGAACCCTTAATTTTTACAGATGTTTTTTTATGTTTCGCCTTCTCTTACTTGCATTTATTTATAATCTTAGAATGGTGTTAAGTGTTAAATTCAACTTCTAATCATTCCTCACTATGGAAATTAAATGAATGATAGGCCAGTTAGTATTGATTGGATGAAGGCACACATTTAATTTTATTTGTTCATATATAGTCATATATAGTACTTACAATTGTGCATGTTTATGTTTTGGCTCTATACATAAAAAGATTTGCCCGTAATAAAAGTGTAACACCGGTTTGTGACTTTTTATTTCTCTGTCTCAATTTTTTTTAGGTACAGTTATCTTTAACTGAAAATAATTATGCTCGAGAGTCGAGTAATATATATCATATAAGTGGCTGTCAACAAAGATTATAAAAAGAGGTAGATTTAATTCTTACTTATTATTATTAAATTTAAAATTCAAAATAAAATTTAATATTAAAAAGATAACTCATGCACACTTATGTACATTAATATATCACACAAGTAATGAAAGAAAATATTTTTTTAAAAAGAAAAAAAAAAGCATGTGAAAATGGGACTCCTAAATTTACAAGGAATGTAAAATGTTTAATTATATTAGTAAAAATGATAAATATATTAATAATTTGATTCTTTTGTTTTACAAATTTATTTATTTAATTTATTGTTAATAATGTAATATGTATATTATTTTTTAGTATATTATATTGATCTATTAGATAGACTTTTTTTTTTATATATATAAGTTTAAGCCTATCTTTTTTAAATAAATAAGTATTTTTAAAATCTTAAACTTAACCTTTTAATTAAATAGGATATCATATTTTAAATAGGTTAAATCATAAGTTCCTATTTAAGACCTAATATATTCTCATTCCTGATAAATATCATACACATATATAATGAGAGATCTATTTACTCAAAAATTAAATTTACTTAAATTAAATATATGCATTAATAATTATTAATTTAATTATTTAATTATTATAAAACATGAGTTGTTGAATGAAATAATTTTTAATAGACTTATTTTTAAAGTAGATGGATCCCTCTTCTCTCTCTCTCTCTCTCTCTATATATATATATATATATATATATATATATATATATATATATATATATATATATATATTTCAAGCATGTATTGAAGTGCCTAAAATGTTAAAGTTTGACTTCAGCAAACACAAGGTAATGTATACACAGTTTCTTTCATATTTTTTTCAACTCCATAAATAAACGTATTATGGCTAACCTAATGAATTTCAACCTAATAATTAATCTATTTTTGGCTAACCTGATGAAAAGAAATGTATTATGCTAACACGATATGCTGATCGGTGTGTTTTGTAATAAGCATATTGAATCTTCTTACCATCTTTTCTTCACTTGTCTGTGATCTATATAGGTTTGGATGAACGAATATGGATGTCAGAGTTTTGATATTGCTCTTCCTTTGGATAGTGGAGCATATTTCCTCCAACATCGACATTAGTGAAAGAAAGAATGTTTAAAAAAGTTTAAATACTCTTAAGAACGAGAATTTTAATTTGGCTCAAATTATTGTTATTTTTTTCTATACAATTATGGCAACAAAATTTTGAACTTAAAACATTAACGAAAATAGTGAATGATTATTAAAAAATTCAAATAAAAATATATTAAAAGACTTTTTGATCTTTATTAATTATTATTATTATACAGTATTTTAAAAGTTAAAATTGTCAACAATAATATGGATACAAAAATAAAGAATTCTCCTTATATTTAGTTATAGGTTGTTTTTTTTTTCTTCTAAAATAATGGGTTCTTGATTATCTTTTTCACAATAATTGTGTGTGAGCATATATGTAAGTGTATGTATGTATGTATGCATATGTATGTATGTATATATATAGAGAGAGAGAGGAGGAGGAGGAGAGGAGGGATACACTTATTTCAAAAAGTAAATCTACTTAAACTTATTTAATTTAATAACTTATGTTTTATATCAAATTTTAACAATCCTATTGTTGAATTAAAATTTTTTAATACATATAGATTTTTAAATCAAAAAACGATTTTAAATCCCTCAAATTTTAGGTCTTATTGATAACAAACATAAACGCTTTTTTTTTCTAGAGAAAAATTTTTCAGATCAAGTTATTAGACGAATAGCAATAAGATCATCATTTATTTTGTCATTAACTCTCTCAAACAAAACACTTTATTTGTAAGGAAAAACCTTTATACCTATATCAGTTATTATGATTGATAATCGGATCATATCTATGATATTCTTTAACAAATAAAAATAAATAAAAAGCTTTTTTAGTATTAACACTTCACAAAGAAACAAAAGTCATGCTTTACGTTAGAAAATGACCAACATATCCCTTGAAGTGCATGAAATCTCAGAGAAAGATGTTTCCAAATTGATACACACATAGTTCCTCTCTTTTGGTATATAAAAGATGATACATGGCTTCTTTGATCAGATAAAGAGTGAGTATTTAGTGAAACACATTTAATGTTTGCATTTATCGCACCAATAGACATTTCTCACAAGGAATGCAAAATGAAGATAGACGAAGGAAGCCTATGAAAGACGCTTATAGTGTGTTTGGACAAGGAACTTTACAAATTCAAGGAATTTTAAATTCTTGGTATTTGAATTACTTTGATTTCAATTTCTATCATTCTTAAAATATTTTGTTTGGATGAGTCAATTCAAATTTCTTAAATTTTAAATTGTTAGGTTGAATATGATAATTTTATTCCACCATAGTAAAATTGATTTTTAAAATATATTTATATGTTGAGATTTTTAAATTAAATTTTATAAAAATAAATATTAATCCATTTTTAAATATTTAATAATTTTAAAAATTAATATTAGATAATATTTAATAATTTTAAAAATTAATATAAGATAATATTTAATAATTTTAAAAATATTTTTGAATATCTAATAATTAAAAGAATGAAGAGATAAGATAAAATATATAGGTGAAATAAGAAAAATAAATATGAGGAATTTCAAATTCTTCCATTTTTGGGAGAATTTGAAATTCTACTATTTTAAGGAATTTCACAAATGCTTAGATTTCAAATTCTTTGTAAATTTCCTATCCAAACAAAGCATTTCACCTAAAGGAATTTGAAATTCCTCAAATAAATGAATTACCCTATATAAATTTCTCATCCAAACACACCATTAAGGATTTGCAATGATCATATTCATGAAACACCTATGTAAAAATGCTTGAAAATTCAAGAAATATAGAGACTCACACAAAGAGACTTACATGAACACAATTACATACATTCTGTAAAAAATCTTGTACTTAATTGGTTGTATCACATCTTGATAGTAAGACAAAACAATATTGTTATTTTCCTAACTTTAACCTTGTGTTATTGCTTTGAGTTTGGAGAGATTTGAATGTAAAAGAATACTTGATTTTTGAAGCTTGGAGAAGCTTATCTATAAAAGAATATTTGAATATTGAAGTCTGGAAAAACTTTGTATTCAAAGAATATTTAAGCAGTTGCTTAAAGAGACAAGACGAAAAATACTTAGATTGAGTCAGAAGTAAATTGTGAAAGAATACTTGTATCTTTGCAAAAGATAGTGAAACTTGATTAAATTGTTCAACAATTAGACATAGTCTCAGTGATTGAGACGAATTATTTTATAGACTTGATTTATGTATTAAAAAATTTTAATTTATCGATCAAGTTCAAAAATTTGGTATTTAGAATCTATTTGTGTATATATAAAATCGGTATTTATTATATTTTATTAAAAATATTTTCTTTAATTTATAAAAGAATCAAACAAGGGACAGAAGGCCAGAACGTGCTTTGTATTCATGCAATTTATTTTACTATTCCAATAGCTAATAAGGTATCACCCTATTTCCCTCCCTACAAATTTAATGGGATGACAGGCAAGTTGTTTAAGAAGTAACTGGTTGAAAAATATCTTTCCAACGTGATGAATAATTGTTTTAATTATTCATTTAAAATGTTTCCACATAGGTGCCTGAAGAAATAACTTGCCAAATTTTCTCTTGATAGTAAGCAATTCGGTTGGCATATGCATGTGCTGTTTCTCCATGTGGAAGACGGTGATCAATTGATTGATGTTGCCATTGTTCCTAAAATTAGTATATGCTCACATACAATATTTCACCCATTGGGTGCAAATAAAATCTTCATTTCCCGTTTCCCCATAACTGGTATAACACCGTTTGCACGGATTATCTCTCTTGGAAGGAAGTTAAGTTATAGTCTTTATATGGAGACATAAAGGATTTAAGCAAACATGCATATAAATATATGGACTTAAACAAGTACACTATACAAAGAATAGGGCATCCATTAACGTTGCAAACATTCCTTAGAAACAATAATATGTCTCTAGTTAGCAAAGTTTCAATCAAATGATGAACAAGATAATAAACCCTATACCTTTTGCTATCAAAAATAAATTATTTGCTATACCCAAAAACAAAAGAGCGTAAAACAAGTAAAGATCACGAGTGGTCCTACATGAAAAAGATAAAAAGTAAAACAACATTAGACATCCAAAAAATTTATTTTTACATACTAATAATTGTTTAATAAAAAGTGGTATTTATCTAATAAATAATATTTTATTAAAAATAACTTTTTTCTTTTTCTAAAAAGAGGCCTTCACCCTATTATGAATTGTTTCTTTTCATAGGAAAAGGTTAAATCCTCATTTGTCCATTATATCCATTATCTAAAAAATACAATTAACTCAGTATTTATTTCATGAAAAGGTCTCTTATTGGATTTTAATTTTATCTTTCAAATAAAAAGTCTCATCTCCATCTCTTTGTCGTTCTCCTTTTCCTTACCTTTCCTTCAACTATATTCATCTAAATGCATGGATTACTTATAGAATAATGCTAACAATTTTAAATATTATTGATCTTCATTGATATAAAGTGGTTTAAAAGCTAAAACTAATATATTAGTCCCCTAATTTCAAACTATTTGTTACTCTAGAAATTTTAGTTTATTAAAAAATATTTTCACTTTAGAAAATTAATATTTTTCTTCAAAAATATCCTTATATATTGATATCTAATATGAATGTTTAATGGTGTCAAAAATATATATATGAATGTTTAATTAATTCATAACTACAGGTAACTCTTTTAATAAACTATTTTAGTTAAAGAAAAATATTTTTATTATAGTAATACAATAAATAATTTTCTTAAAACATGCCTATTATGTTTTAACAATCTCTCAATAAAAATAAATAAATTGAATGATTAACAAATGAATGTTAACTGAAATTAATTAGATGATTTAATAAATAATCTTCCATTTTGAATTATTTTAAAACTAAATTATAAAAACTAAAATTTAAAATTAATTAATTTTAAAAAAATTAATCTTACAATTTGCTTTAGGTCTTAACATAATCTGAGCCGACCCTAATCAAGATTGATTTTACTTAAACATAGACTAATTGATCATTCATGTTTTCATGATCAAGATATTAATTTTTGTCGTGAAAACATGATCTTATCGTTACTTATTTATTTATTTTGTAAACATAAGGTAGTGAGTTCATAGGAGACAAACAATAATTAATATTTATGTTACTATAGAAAGAGGAGTTGCATAATTTGAATATTGATCTTACGTAGATATGTATTTATATCTGTGTGTTTTTATGTTTATATCAATTAATTAAAGTCATTGACGTACGTTTACAAGCAACCTTGAATGCAAGTGTAGAATTCCACAAGAATACATAGCGAGTTCACCTTTCTTATACCATGGATAGTATAAATATATAAGAATCTTAAAATCTGAACCCTTCAGTGTTAACTATGGTTAGCCTTAATCAAACCTAGTTTTATAATTAGAAAGAAATTTCCGTTGCTAGAAGGGTTCAATATTAAATAAATACCATTAATATCTAACATTTGTTTGGTTCCTTGGATTGCAAGTAGGATTATTGAATACGGAAATGGGAGAAAGAAGGAATTGTCTTGTTTGAAATGCAACTAGCTAGCTATACCTAGCTCTCAAACCTTAAGACTCCAAATTACTACTCATTACTCAAACACTCAATTGAGAGAGGGAAACAAAACACTTTGCTTTTCTTTTTCAACTGCAAATCTGATGAACAAATTGACATCCCAACCTTCTTCTCCATTGCCCTCAACTGTCCTCTTTCTGGTGACGTCACGTGAATCCCACACCCTCTCCCCTCACACGTACGCACGCACGGGTCCCATTTCATCATTGCTTAAACCTAATTATCCCCTAGTCTCCTCTACTCACGTGCCAAAACCGCCCACGCACGTGCCTTTAGTTTTTGCATGTTGATACTACCAATTAAGCAACTATTTTTCCTTACTCCTTTTTATACTTCTTTAATTGCACTTTTTCCACCCAAATTTTACCATTTTTGTGAATTTTGTAATCTAATTTTTAAAATTATAATATTGTCACCTAACTTTTAAATTTTTGCACATTTTTTTATCTAGTTAATTGGTTGATGTGTCACAATATCTATTGACGTGACACATTATAACATGCTAACACTAATGTTATATCAATAATTTACGTTAATAATTAACGTATTACATTAACAGTCAACTAAAAGTATTAGATGATCAATTAATAAGTTTGTATTTAGATATTAGTTTGAAATCACGTTCAATAAAAAAAATACACTTTTCAATATATAAAAAGTAAAAATTTGTGAGTATAACTTTTTTTTTTCCAACTCCAGTTGAGTTCAACTTAACCGATTCTCAAATTTTTAAAAGTTAAGTGACAAAATATGTGATTACTAGAGTTGGATGACAAAATTCACAAAATGGTGAAACTTGGGTGACAAAAGATGTAATTAAGTTTTTTTTTTTTTAATTGAGTTTGATTTCTTTTTTAAGTACGGATTATTTTTAAAGTTCACGTTCTAGCTGCAAGTGCCGCACTGCTTTGGGAAAGTTTGAAGGAACAGGAGCCACCCCTTTGTCTTTGGTGGTTAAACTTTTTAAAGCCTAAAAGGGCAAATTACATAGCATTGGCTGTACCCTTTGCCTTTTTGGCAGCACTATGTGATTTTGTTTCAAGCAACAACCAAATCTCACCATCTCCATACCTTTTATGCATCTCAAACACACGCATACTCCTAAAGTATATTGAAGCATAACATCAAGCACCTAAGTTGTTTTGCTTTACTTGTTTATTCGTTTAATTATTTGTATAGATAAACCCACATCATTCAATTGACAGCATATATCTATCATGCAATGGGTACCATTATCTTGTCCTACTTATTTAAATATTCATCTACTTACATTTGGAACCAAAAGCTGCCCTATGCTCAATTTCATGCACATTCTGAATACTGATAGCGCCGTCTTTCAATTTCACTACACCAGCGTGCGTGATCTCTATGGTTTATGCCTCCAACTACAATAACATTCCCATCGAAATTCATTAATGTAAAAAACTAGATCATGGTCATGAAAATGTGGAATGTTTTAGACATAGGGGATGATGGGATTGTTGTGAAAGATAGTAAAAAATTATATGAGAAACATAGCTTTCCGTGTGACAGAGCATCATGCACACATCAATATAACTATAATATGACAAATTGATAATTAATGGAGGAGGTTTGATTGTGGCTTATATTTATATGATGTGTCCAATAACCAGTGGGATGCATCTTTCCAAGCCCACATTTTCTTTAAGATTGAATGACATGCATCACATTAATTAACTTGGTGGCCTTCCCTGAAAGCCTGTTTGTATCATCATTATTCACTTCACTTGTTGACAAATTCGCTGATTATCGTTGTTACACGTATTACCTGATTTTGCCGCAACAATTTGCAGTACTTGTTCATTTCCTGTTTTCTTCTTTGCTCATAATTAATTATATTATATTATTATTAAGTAATTAATCGTACTTTCCACTGGTATGAAAATTACGACACCAAGATAATAAAGGCTGAGAGGAAAAGGAAACTGCATCCATAAATTAAGGAAAATGAGGATAGTTCATTTAAAGCATGAATAGGTGCAGTATTTAAATTACTTATTTAAGGAATTAATATGTATGTTTTATTAAAAAAATTATATTAAAAGGCCTGACCTGATAGGTCACTCAACCTATTTCACTTCTAACAAAATTGACATCGTGTTTTTTTATCGATAAAATTACAAATTTACAATAAAAACAAATGAAAATTAAACCAAAATATACTTTAATATATTATAAATTTAGAAGAAGACAAATAGATAAATTAATTCACCTCATTATCATAATCATATTTTCTATACTTGTATAAATTTTTCTTTCAAATTTTAATATTATTTTGGTCTAATAATATAAGGAGTAGACATGAATTGAATTAAATTAGACTTGAATAATATTTTATTCAATCCAATCAAATTTGATTGATGTGGATTAGTTCAATTTTTTTATATTTTTTATTTTGCAGTCCCTAATCTAAATTAAATCGATATAATTATATTTAATTTGAATTAAATTACTTCATTTGATTTATCACTAAAAAGGTAAAAATCACAGACAACTTGTAAAATATATAATGTCATCAATTGATACAACATAATATGTTAAATTTATTTGTTTAAAGTTGTCAAAATGGGTCACCTAGCTCGACTCCGTTCGACCTACCATGAATTGATTAATAGATGGACCAACTTAACCTGACTTACTTTCAATTGAGCTTGTAAAAATTAATTTTGACTCAGCTCATTAGGGTTGGTGGGTTAAACAGGTAATTGACTCACTTAATTTAAATAAATAAAAAAAAATCTATTTTTTTCTCTCGAAATAGTGGTAATGTGGGAGGAACAAGGGCTTTAGGATTGTGTGTGGAACAATGGTGGTTAGTGGTGGCAGTTGCACAGGGTAGTCACGTGGGAACGGTGCATGGTGAAGAAAGAGCTAACAAGCTGTGTGTGGAATGGTGCCGATGCGCAATGGCAGTCACATGTCGGCGATCGCGCGATGGCATTGCATGGTACAAAAGGGGTTGTGGATGTGGAATGTGGAGATCGTGTGGTAAATGTTCCCAATGATGTAGGTGATCGCACGGTGACTATGCGATGGTGGTGGCAATCGTGCATAAGCGATGCACAATCAAGAATCATGATCTCATAGAGGTGCAAAGGGCATCAGAAGAAAACCTAATTGGCTAAGTTAATGAAATAACCTTTCGTCCCCAGGAGTGGACAAAATGAATTGACACTAGTACACAATACACATTTTACGTCGACTATTTTAGAGGTTTTTGCGTCAGAAAAGTTTCTGGGAGACGTAAATTTACGTCGGGGCGCGAAAACCGACGTAAATTTATGTCGGACATGCCACGGTCCGACGTAAAAAAGTCATAAAAATTTAATAAAAAAAAACGAGTGGAAGCAGAACGGCCCGTTCTGCTTGATAAACCCAGGAGCAGGTTCTCCAAATCCGGACTTCATCTAGCGCAAAGCTCCTTTCATCTCGGCCTAACCCAGTTGGATCCGTGGATGTCTCTGCTACTTGCTGACAGTCACTCTTCATCTTCTCCTCTTTTATCTGAGCTTGATTCTGTTGATTACAAAAAAAATCTTGAAACTGGTTATAAACATAACCTCAAATAATCACTCTAAAAATAAGTTCCACCAATCCCTTAATTAGCTAAACAGAAGCAACTTACCTCATAGAAAAACAGATGGACGTATGGAACCAACGCGAAGAAGAAACCTCCGAAGAAGAAAAATAGAAGAAGAAACTTGAGGAGGCTTCAGAGGGATGAGGTGCAGAAGAAGGTGCACAACGCGCGGGAGAAAGAAATTTTTGAAATCTAAACATGTGCGCGACCTTCTTTTAAGCAGGCGGTGAGTTATTTACGTCGGTCCCTTTAATGTCCGACGTAAATTTTAACATCTACGTTGGACAATTGTATAGCCGACATAGATGTTAAAATTTATGTCGGTCCTTTAAAAGTCCGACGTAAAAAAGTCATAAAAATTACGAAACATGCTACCGCGTTTTTATTACGTTGGGTGTTTGTATTTTCGACGTAAAATGGGTGACGTAATATCCTAATTTTTCACTAGTGTGAACTAAAATGAACTTATAAAAATTATACTAAACTTAAAAGTATTTCTCATGAACTGAACTAAACTGAATATTAGTTCAGACGAACTGAACTGAACTGTTTTTTTGTATCATTAACTGAACTGAACTACAATCAAATTGCATTGAACTGTTATGATATTTTGAATTGAACAATTTTAACTCATTGGTCTGTCAAGATAGGATACATTTGCCAACTTTACTTTATTTTTCATTTTATTTAAATTTTTCAAAGGAAAAAAAATACAAAATTGAGTTAAACAAACTCAGTGAATTTTAAGCCTAAAAATAAGTCGTTCAACATAGCTCAATTGATCCGTTAGGTTTGACAAAATTGATACAATTTTTTTCAGATCACTTTTTTTTTCCAAAGTTTTGGTCATTAGACTATCAAGCTAATCCATTAAGACAGAACGTGTTAGACATATTTAATTTTTATCCTTTTATAAAAATAGTTCAATTTTTAAAATTCAGTTCAATTTTTATAGTTCAATACAGTTCAACTTTCCAACAGTTCAGTTCAATTTAGCTTTTTTCAAATAGTTCAGTTTAACTTTTTTACAAACAGTTCATATTTTTATAGTATAATTTAGTTCAGTTCACTACTAGTTCAGTTCAATTCAGTTTTTTTGCCCACCCCTATTCGTCCCTTCCTTCCTTGTGCAACCTTCATGGGTTGGGTGAATTGTGGATTTAATTTTTTTTTTTTGTGTTATTAGGTTACAAGTTCATTTTACTATTTTTTTTTTGTGAATGGGTTGGTGAGTCAACTCGACTCACCACAAATTCAACTCGAGTGAGTCGAATTCTCAGTAGACAGAACTGAATTCTCACTAATATTAAAAATTGCAAATTGTTTTAAATCCAACCCGACTCGAGCCTGTGGTGGACCAGGTTGACTCAAGTTGTGATATATTTTGACAGCTTTATGCTTGTCAACATTATAAACTCTATTCTATGAAAAAATTATAAACTATAAATTATTATTACTCAAAGGGATTTGCTAACATTCTCTTACTTGTTTTTTTTTAGGTAGAGTATATATATGCTAGCAAATTATAACTAAGGATTATCTTAAAATACACCATTAGTGTAACTAGTTAACATACTCCAACTAAAAAATAAATGAGTGTACATTAATAAATGTTAGTAGGTTTCATTAATGCAAATTCACTTATTTTTAGTTAGAACACTAACAAATTATAACTAGGATTATCTTAAAACACACCAATGATGTAGGTTGATAAAGTAATCTAACTACAAAATAAGTGAGTGTACATTAGTAAATCTTTTACTTAAAATATTAAAAATAACAAATTTAAAAAGTACTAAACATCATTTGATATTGATAGATTGATTTATTGAAAATATTTTCAAAATAATTTTGAATAAGTCATTGAGGTTGAAGAATCTCAAATATTGAATAAGTCACTTTACCAATTTATCTTTCACTAATAGGTTAACCCAAATGGATTGATTTGATTTCAATAATTTAAAATTTGATATTTGAATAGAATTGATTGAATTTTTCAATTTTTAAGTTTGAACTAATCTAATGATCTAAATCAATCCATTTCTTTTTTAATTTGGATATGTGTTCATCTCTATACTAATTATGCCTAAAAAAATCTAAAATAAGATAAGAATATCTAAGATTAAACAATCTAAAATAATAATTAAAATATATACAAGTGTAATTGAATAAATAAAATAGTATAATTTGTGATTTTTTTTTATAGATATTATATTATAATATAATATATTATTTGAATAATTATGTATAAATAGAGGTGTGGAGCGTGCAGGTATGAGTGTAAATATATATATATATGGGGAATGCTAATATATTTCTACCTATTTTTTAGTGAAAGTATGTTAAAAACTTACACCAAAATTTTAGGACAAAAAAACTACTCATTTTTTTATTTGATTAATTTGTATAAAGGATATTATAATAATTTAATTTAATTTTAAATGAAAATAAAATATTTTCTCTCTCTTATTAACTTCATTCTCTAAGTCATTTCTCTCTCCTATTAAATTCTTTCTCCAACTCATTTCTCTTTCATATTAAATTCTTTCTCTAACATATTTATCTCTCTCCTATTAAATTCCTTCTTTAACTCATTTCTCTCTCATCTCTCATGATATATCCCTCTTCTCTATCTGAACAAATAAAAATTAATTAATAAAAAAAATAAATGAATTAGAAAATGAAATTAATACGAGAGAGAAAATATTTTATTTTTATTTAAAATTAAATTAAATTAAATTATTATAATATCCTTTGTATGAATTAACTAAATAAAAAAAATGAATAGTTTTTTTGTCCTTAAATTTTGGTGTAGGTTGCTAACATACTCCCACTAAAAAATAGGTGGGAGTATATTAGCAGTCCCCATATATATATATATATATATATATATATATATATATATATATATATATATATATATATATATATATATATATTTGTGAGTAAGCATATAATTTAGGTACATTTTTATCCTAGTGTTAGTTACCACCTTGAAGTCTCCCAGTTGTGACAAGAGTTTCGTGATACCTCTAGTTCAATGCGTCGTTCAAATCAGACTTCAATAATTGTTAAACTTACAACACGAACAAAAACTATTGAGCAAAGTGAATAATTATTTATAATTAAATAACAATTATCGATTGTTGGGTTGTATGACAAGTCTACTGAAAAGTTTATATTGTTACCGGCTGGAAATTGGGCACTTAAAAATTTCTATAAAATTATACTTTTTTAACAATTGTAGTAGCTAGCTATGAATAATTGTCGGTGACTAGTCATCATTGATAAGTACAATAACTTCTTCTTCTTCTCATTCTTTTTTTTTTTTTTTCTTTCAAAGAGGGGATAAGTGCAATAACTTGGTTGTCTAATATGAATAGCATATGCATATTTGATGAAAACGAAAGACTTAGAACTATCAAAAGAAATCAAGAAGACAAATAGTGATTAAAAAAATTATTCATTTGTAAATTGTTTAAACTTTAAACAGTCATGTAGCTTGTACGACTGACTATACATTCATAGCGTTAATTGACTCATTAGGAAAAATAGAAAAGCCTTTTCAAAAAAAAAAAAAAAAAAACAGGATAAATAGAAAAGGCTTAAAAACCTAATAATCAAACTAAGTGTTCCTATATGAAATTTGGCATTCCTATATAAAGGAGTGTATTTTCACTTAAAGGACTTGATTCTCGTGAGTTAAATTCAATATCAAATAAAGAAATTGATTTTTAAAGTTAGTTTTTACAAGAGAATCAATTCCTTTTCAAATTAAGAAATTGATTTTCAACCAAAAGAATCAATTCTTTCGAAGTTGATTCCTTTTATTAAATAATTCTTTATTTACAATTTTGAAAATAAACTTAAATTCTTAATGTATTTTTTAAATAGAAAACAATCTTATTAAGAGATAAAATATGTTTCAATTGAGGTAAAACTTTATCTCTTAATATCAATTTTGGTATTGTTTTAACTCTATTTAAGAACATAGCCTCTCTAATAAGAAAATAGTCTCACGACCAGAAAATAAATTAGGGAAAAGTAGAGCATTGTAATTCAAGAGTTTGTCCGACGAGTCAAAGAGTAAATTGTAAGTCAAATCTAAGTTTCAACTTGTGATATTACCACTTTCTAGTGTAACAAATTTTAGCTTTGATTTTTTGTTTTTGGAAATCTAAGGATGGGTCCCCTTTCATGGTTCTGAGTGTTAGTGGTCACTCAGGTTTGCAAGAAGGGTTTATTTGTGATATCCTAAGAAAGATACCCCTAATGGGAACGTTATAGTGAAAATGCGAGGAACATATTGAGTTGGGTTGTCAAAAAATGCTTCTAATTAAGTGTAAAAGGTTTGCTTAATTCTAAACTTTAATTTGATAATAAATAAATCTCAAGCATGGTTTAAAAACGAGACATATCTCTCAATTTCGAACGAAGTAGTATAAAATAACTATGCAATCCCTTACTTTGATTTTAATATTCAAAGTAATTGAAATTAAACCTCTCCTTTTCCATTTCCTTAATAATTATATTCTTTATATTAAAAATAATTTAAAGGGTGAAAAACAATTTTAGTTATAATTCAATTCACCCTCACTTAATTTATTTAGACTATAATATAATTTAAATTAATAATAACTCCATTATCCTTTTTAATACATAAAAAGTGTATCAAATTGAGTACAAGGAGTTACTTTAACCTATACACTACAAGAAATGTTATATATATTGACATACAAAAAATATCACTATAAATAATATATATATATATATATAAGTATAAATTTATTCGACATATAGTTATACATAATTTTAATGTTGATTTTGAATGAAATTCAACAATATATATTATGTGTCATTATAGTTTATACCTATGATTTGTAACAATATATTATATTTATAATGTAATTAAGTAAAAATAGTATTAGTGACAAGTATTATGTCACTATAGAGTGTGTGTCACTGTATGACAATTTTCTAGTAATGATATATATCAACTTGTGGATTTTGCACTCATGTGATATTTATTTTAGATTTGAGTTGTAACATCATGATTTTCTTAATTTTGTATATTTGTGATATATGAAATTAAGAAATATATATATATATATATATATATATATATATATATATATTTTTTTTTTAAACCTTTAGGGTGAAAATTAAAGTTGAGATAACTCTAAGATTAAGTTATAAAGGATATAACTTAAGTGTGTGAAAGTTGGCCCAAGGAGAGCTAAGATATATAATCCAGATTCTCAGAAAGGAACTTCATAATAAGTTCATAACTCTATAATTTTAGAGAGAAACTCTAGAGTCAACAGAGTCTGATCTTCAATTTAATTCACTGAAATATCTCTTTTCTTCCCCAAAGTGAGATTTAGTAGTTGTGTAAAGATTCAAAGCTTCTGCAGTTGAGAAACAAAGACCTCAAAGTTGTTGTGTAGAGTTCCTTAGAGGGTCTCATTCTTCTTCTTCCTTTTCCTTTTTTCTAAGTGATCAGAGGTAAGAGAAGCTTGTAAACTAATTTGGTTGTGTTGCATGTGTTGAATAATTTCTTGAAATCATTCATTGTTCTTGTATTGTTGAACTTGAGAAGTGATGAATCCTTTTTGGTTGAGATTTTGGTTGTTTGGAGAAGGAAATGAATAATTTGTGGATTTCTTTGGTTCTTTTGAAATGTATAATTGTGTTGTTATGCATTGCATGTTGGTAAGTTGCAGATTCTCATTTGTTTTGAGTCAAATTGCAATTCTTCCAAATATAGAAATCACCATTGTATAGAGCCCAACTTCATGATGTCAAGCGTTGTTCATGCCAGAGGTTCTCTACCTAACTAACGTCAAGCATGTTATTGGTAGTGCAGAACATAAATTAGAGGAAAATTCTTTGACTTGGTCACATCGGACATGGGTTAAGGGGCACTAGGCATTATTGCCTTAAGAGCTCTTTGACTTGGTGACACTAGATCCTGGTTGAGTTGTGCCAGGTGTGATCAAGGCAATAACTCTCAGCTTGAACAACATTAGGCATATAATGTGTAGCACTAGATGTGGGTTAGGCAAAGACTCTCTACCTGGATGAGGTTTGGTATAGGTTTATCTACGTTGGATGTAATTGACAAAGGAGATCTCTACCTTATCAACGTCGGACACAAGTGGTTTGGTGATAAGCCTGGACGAGCTAAAGACTCTTTGCCTCAATGATGTTGAACACTAGGAGAATGGCGTTGAGCATGGTTTATTGAAATGAAATTTGATGTTTTAAGTTTTTTAAGTGTCAAAGTATGATGATTTACTTACATAATTAATTTTGTATGATTATAGTTCATTAAGCATTAATCTAGGATAACGCATGAAAATGTTTAAAGGTGCTTTCACTAGTGGAAAATTAGTATATTATGTCACCTCTTTAATGTCAGACACACTAAAATCCGACGTAAAAAAGGCGCGGTGGCATTTTTATAATTTTTGTGAACTTTTTTACGTCGGACCTGGTAGGGTTCGACGTAAAAAAAAGACGCGAAAGCGAATAAGAGAGTGGGAGGCACACCCGCACACATTCACTCACTCGGATCTCATCATCACTTTTCTAGATTCTTCTCTGTAAACCCTCTCCCCTCCTTTGTTGCTGAATCATTTTTTTTGTCCTCTGTAGAGTGAGGTGAACTCTTCGTTACTCATTCGCACACTGTTGCAGCTTATCAGGTATGAATCAGGGTTTCGCTAATACCTTTTTGCTTCGCATTGCTATTGTGACTATCCGTTCTGCTTGCACTCATTAATTATGTTTTTTTTAACTACTTTTTTACGTCCGACCTTCGTAATGTCCGACGTAAATTTATGTCAGTTTTCAAAACCGACGTAAATTTACGTCTCCCACATTAACGTCAGACTTTTTTCTGATGTAAAAAGCTTAAAATAACCGACATAAATTACCTCTTTTGTACTAGTGTTTAATTGTAAGTTGCTTATGAATGAGAGTTAACTAAGTTGTAAGTTGTTGGTTGATTAACATGTTAAGTTGTATGAACATTTGGTGATGAGATAGATGTTTAAGTATTGATATACATAAAAACTAGAGGAGAGTAAAGTTATTTTAAAAATTAAAATATCCCATTATGTGAATATAAGTTGTTGGACATTGAGAGCCTAAAGTTGAAACTCCTTTAATGAGTAAGTTGGCTCGTTAATAGAAAATTGTTTTTAAGTTATCTTTTGTAGGTTTTATATGGAAACAATATGGGGTTAGGTTGAGTCATATGTATATAAAGTATGAAGTTTAGAGTTAAAATCCTTAATTGATTGTTGGAAATGTGTGCAATATTTGTAGGATAATCAACAGACTAATTCCATATGAGGCTTAGATATGCATGTTAAAGTCATGATAGACTGATCACACCTAAGTTGTTCTACTTTGATAGTAGTATTAGACTTTTCTAGTTTAAATGACGAAACCTAAGACATTAGTTTTTAGTTATTTACTAGGTGTTTCGGAATATTTATAGCGTCTTTTTATTACAAACCGATTTCTTCCGATTTACAAAATTTTAATTTAGTAAATTTATTTGAAAAAAGTTTTCCTAATAAAATTGTTGTCAATAATTTTAAAAATGTCATATATGATTGGTCATATAATCGTGGTTATATAGATGTTTTTTATGAGAGATCTTTAATTAAAAGTGTAAGAAAATTCGTTAAATTCAATTATTTTTTTGATAAAAAAATAATTGATGGAATTCCAAATAGTTGATATTGTTGTCATATTATGATATTTGTGTTATTATGTTGTGAAGATGTTAGTTGCTAAGTTGATGTTGAGTTGTGTTGGTAAACTGTGTTGTAAGTTGAGAAGCGATCTTGTTGTAAATTTGTGCACATATGCTAAACTTGTTGGTAGTTATTGTTAAGTTGAGCTTAAGATATTGTTAAATTGCATTGCTAAAGTTGTTTGATAGCTAGTTCATCACTTCTATACTTTGTTGTTTCTTTCGAATTCAAGTTTATCCTTGTTTTTTCATGTTGTTGGACTACAAATATTATACTTGTTATGGAAATAAGGCGGGATTAGGTTAAAGGGCATGCTTGGTGGATGATTATGCTGGAGATGATTTGTATGTCTTATTTCCTTGATTTGATAGAACTCTTGTATAGTTAAGTTTGACCAGTGCTAAGGCTTCATGTTTCCAGTACTACTATACCAGATGTGTTGTATGTTACAATTAGGGATGAGAATAAATCAGGTTAGGACAGACTTTGAATATATAGACTGAGCCTATTCTATATATAAAAATAAAGCTTAAGCCTAGTTTATTATTTATCATAAGTTTTTTTTGTAGGTTTGGCCTGTCCTTACCTATTAACCTATTTAAAAGCCTATTTATATTAATAATATTAATTAGATTGATAAACTTGATTTTTAAAAAGTCAATAAATTTATTTTTAAAATATAGTTTACTCAATATTATTAAAATTTAAATTTTAAAAGAAATATAGGAGAAAAAGGGAATCATTTTTTATTGAAGGGATAATTCATACGTAACAATATATATTGATGCACACTCACGCATAGATCATAAACTTATAAACTTATAATGAAAAAAAATAATTGTAAAAAATAATATTTTAAATATTGATAATTTATTTTTGCTTTATAAATTTATTTGTTTATTTGTATTTTTTAATAATATATGTATATTAATTTTTTATTATATATATAAATAAATTTATTTTTAAAATATAGTTTATTCAATATTAATAAAATTTAAATTTTAAACGAAATATAGGAAAAAATGAATCATTTTTATTGGAGGAACAATTCATGATTAGCCATGTATGTTGATGTACATTTATGCACAAATCGTAAGTTTATAAACCTATAAATTAAAAAAAGACAATTATGTAAAAAGATATTTTAAATATTGATAATTTATTTTATTTAATAAATTTATTTGTTTATTTATTTTTTAATAATATATGTATATTATTTTTTTTATTATATTATACAAATAAATAGCTTGAATATTTTTGTATTATATTATTATATTATATTATATGACTTAATAAGCTTTTAAAAAAGTTTAAATTTGTCTTTTTTATTAAATTGGTCAAGCCAAACTTTAAAGAGGTCAGATTATATGTTTCTGTTTAAAATCTGACTTATTCTCATTCTTAATCACAATGAATATGTTCCGAACATATATCTTTCAAGTAATGTTTCTCTTAAAAAAAAAATTATTATATAACATTTATTTTTATATAATTTTTGTACCACACCACTCATATTTGTTTTCTTTTTTCTCTTCTTATTTCTCTTCTAATAAATATATTTTATTGCATAAGAATTTTATGCAAGTATCATTATCCTTTAGTTTATTATAGTGGGTCCTAAGTCCTAACACCTTAGATATATATGTAGGAGGTTGTACCGTCCTCGTACGATAGAATCATGTCACTAATTTACTGGCAAGACTTAGCTATTAGGAAGAGAAACACCCTAAACAGGTCCACAGAACCTCAGTCTCACGATTAAATACTCAACACACAATCATGCATGTGCTTGGCGGATATTCTAGTTGCAACTAATTAATGATTGTAGCAACTGAAATATCTTTCCACAATGTAACCATAGTAGATGCGGGGTCTTTCATATATCACTTCTAATACATACACATTTAACCATAATTACTTCAAGGTGTCATAGCAACTGATACCAAGTACTTTTCCCCCTCCGTGTTCAGTTAATTTACAGTTTAGGTTAACCTTTTCTTAGTGCACCATCTCTAGAAATAATCAACACCACAAGTGATTTCCTACCATGTGAAAATGGCTATGGAGAAGTGGGGTTTGTGGTTGGTTAAGCAAGAGTGTGGGTAGGGACTGAATCATCAATATTTAGAAGGAAGATACACATTGTGATTGACACTATGTGCATGGATTTAATTAACAGTGATAGTGACTTGCTTAGGACCTAAGAGCTTGCTAGTGTGGTGCCTGTCGTGCCACTAATTTACAAAGGTTGGTGTGTATGTGTTCGGGTTGTTTGCGATGTTGATGGTAGCTGCTAGGTAGTATATTTTACGGGGACAACAGTACATTTTACCTTCTCCAAAAAGTTTTATTTTAAAATTTTATAATCTTTTAATTTATTTTTAATATTTTACTATTATAAGTCATGTTGACAAAATTATTCACAGAAAAACATAACCATAATTTATTACTCTTTCGCTAAAAAAATGTCATATATAGGATGACATATAAAAATTGTCATTGTAGATAAAAAAATATATAAGTATGAATGTATTTGAAATTTAACTATACATAATATTAATGTAATCTTAAATGTGATTTAATAATATATATTATATTTTACTTATATGATTATATTTGTATTTTTTTAAGAATATATTAATATAAATAAATATAATTTTTAGTATTATTTAAAGTATATATCACTATATAATAATTTTTTTTAATGTTTTATAGTAGTACACCTATGCTGTCATCTTTTTGGATCACCAAGATTCAGTTCGTTTGATAAAATTATTAAGCAATTTAGGATCATTGAGAGTCTATAACCACAGGTAATTATTACTTATTTTATTCTATTTTATTTGAAGTTTTACCAATTATTTTCTATCTCATTTTGATTGTTTTTTTAAAATATTAATGCAACATTAAATGCTTTTTTATTATATCTTTAACTATTATTAATGGATTATTTAATTATAAGGAAGAGTCTGAATAGTTTTTTTTTAGAAAAAAAATAATTCAAAAAGTTTTAGATTATATTACATGATTTCCTTTATGAAACTAGGCGTATTAATTGTATTTCTAAGTTCCGTATCAACATCTTAAATGTGGAACAAAGAAGAATAAATATAGTTTGTCATAAATTCAAATTTTTTAATTTATTAAAAAGCACTCTCATCAAATTAATTTATACATTATATTAAATAACTTTTAGTAGACAAGTTAATCAGTTTGTTTATTCATTAGTTAGAGCATTCAGATTTTATGTTAGTGTCCAAGTCTTTTTTGATAGAGTTAATGGATTTTGTTTGTTGGGATATATTTATATAGAGGAGTGTATGCTCTTGTTGTGTAGTGAGTATTTACACACACATTCCTCTATTTGTATGATATCATTTATTTTTGACCAAATCTTCATAATTTTGCTTTTAATCATCACTAAAAAAATCTTATCTAATGGAGTATTTGTCTTTTAATATTAGCTAGGGTGTTTAGATTTTATGCGAGTATCCAAGTCTTTTTGATAGGGTTATTGAATTATGTTTGCTAGGATATATTTATATAGAGAAGCGTTTAATCTTGTTGTGTGGTGGATACTTACACACATTTGTATAATATCCTCTTTGAGCCTAATTCCTGGATTTTACTTTTGGTCAACCAAAATGCATCATCTAATGCAGTATGTGTGTATTTTATAAATTATTATTTCTACTCCTATTCTAATGTGAGAATTTTATACGGATATTATCATATTTGTATGATATTATTCTCTTTAAATCTAGATTTTCATGATTTATCTTTTGATTATCATGATTATCCAAAAGGTCTTATCTAATGGAGCATATGTATCTTTATTTCTCCACTTATTCCAATGAGAAAATTTTATTTATACGTTCCCATATTGATATATTATTATCCATTTTAAGTATATAAATCTTCATAATTTTAATTTTTGTTATCATTCAAAATGTCTCAATAAAGTATCTACATACTTTAAAAATTTTATTTTTTCATCATATGAGACTTTACTTTACTTGTATCTTAACATTTACATCATATGAAATAAATCACCTTTTCATTATAAATAAATAACCGTTAGCGTGATTATAAATAGCGGTGCATATGCTATTTAAGGCAATACATATCAGCCAAAATCAATTAATCAAGCATCAAGATCAGGCTAAATACTACATGCCCGCATGTTACAAAAATAAAAAATAAAAAATACTACTTAGCTTGCTCGCTTTTTTCTTTTATTGCATATCATTCTCTTCAAATTTTCTAACCTTCTTTTAATATCCTTCATAAACCTCATAGCTAGATTGGATTGTTTTGATAAGTCTCCAGCTAGATTGGGTTGTTTTGATAAGTCTCCATTATTTTATACGAATTGTCCTTTCTATGCAGTGTTACTATTTTGGGAAAATTTTTCTGTCAGTTGTTTTGTAATAGCAAATTGCAGGGATATAGATGGTGACTGTAGGGCCCAAAGAACTTGTTTCAGATCTGGTTGCACAGCTAACTGTCTTTTAATGAAAATATAGAGCATGGATGTAAAAATAATTTTGAATCAACTTGATTTATATATTTGATTGCAAGTGATTTTTGTTTGAATAAATTTATTAGAAAACTGATTTTGATATATAATATTATTTAGGCTAAAAACCTAATTTGGTCCCTTATAATAATTTTTTATTTCAATTTAGTCCCATTTTTATTTTTGGTTTCAATTTGGTCCCAAACGAATTAATTGGTTTCAATTTAGTCCCAAATTAATTAATTGGTTTCAATGTGGGACTTCCGTCCAAATTATTTAAACGAAGTTAACTTTTGGCCACGTGGATGCCACGTAGATGCATACGTGGATGCCACGTGGATGAGAATTTTTTTGAAACACCTGGACCCAAAACGGCCCGTTCTGAAACCGGAACAGGCCGTTCTGGGTGCACTTTTGGTGTGTTAATTTTTCATTCGGAAAGGCCCGTTCCAGGTGCAAAATTAACACACCAAAAATGCACCCAGAACGTCCCGTTCCGGTTTCAGAACGGGCCGTTCCGGTTTTTATTTTTTATTTTTTTATATATATATAAAATATTAATAATTTTATAAAATATATATATTATTAATTATATTTTAATTATGTTATTATATCTAATAAAATAAATATATTAATATTTTTTTATGTTTTATTTTATTATGTTTATCTTATTAATTTTTATTATTTTATTTTTCTAATCTTAAATAAGTTCCAAAAAATTATTACTCTATTTATAAGACAATTATATTTTATAAAAATAAGTAATTTTAAAATTTTTACCATAAAAAAATATTTTTCAAAATTATTATATATTTTAATAAAATTAATAAAAATATTGGTTTAATTGCATTTTTTATCCCTCAAGTATTACAATTGTGCAGTTTTGATCTGCAAGATTTTAATTGGGTAATTTTAGTCCTTAAAGAATTGTAATTACGCGATTTTAGTCCTTCAATTTTTAATTGAGCAATTTTAGTCCCTCGAATATTATAATAGTATAATTTTAGTTTCTCATTAAAAATTAATAATTTTAATATATATATATATATATAATGTATTAAAATTAAATAATTATTTATCTATTCAAATTAACATATATTATAATTTTCGATATTATATCAATAATATTATTAATATATTTATAGATAAACTAATAATTTGATAAATATAACTTGTTATGTATTAATATACTTTTACAAAAATATAAGTATATTAATTAGAAATATATATCTGATCTTATATATTTATATTTTTGTAAAAGTATATTAATATATATTAAGTTATATTTATCAAATTATTAGTTTATTTATAAATATAGTAAAAATATTATTGATATTAATTTATAAGTAATATTAAAATACTAATAATATATAAATTTTATTTATTTAATAATAATAAATATATATCATTTAATACATTAAAAAAAATTATAATATACGTTAATTTAAATAAGCAAACAATTATATAGTTTTAAAACAATATATATATATATATATATATATTAAAATTCTAAAATTATTAAATTTTTAATAAGAAAGACTAAAATTGCACAATTATGATATTTGAGAGATTAAAATTGTTAAATTAAAAATTGTGTGACTAAAATTACACAACTATAATCTTTTAAGGACTGAAATTACTCAATTAAAACCTTAGGGATCAAAATTGCATAATTATAATACTTGAGCGATCAAAAACACAATTAAGCATAAAATATTTTATTCACAGTTTTGGAACAGGCCGTTCTGGTTTCAGAACGTCCCGTTCATCTTCACTGTTGGTGTTTTAATTTTGCAACCAGAACGGCCCGTTCCGATTTCAGAACGGGCTGTTCTGGTTCCAGGTGTTTTCAAAAAAATTCTCATCCACGTGGATGCCACGTATGCATCTACGTGACATCCACGTGGCCATCCACGTGGCCAAAAGTTAACTCCGTTTAAATAATTTGGACAGAAGTCCCACATTGAAACTAATTAATTAATTTGGGACTAAATTGAAACCAATTAATTAGTTTGGGACCAAATTGAAACCAAAAATAAAAGTGGGACTAAATTGAAACAAAAAATTATTATAAGGGACCAAATTAGGATTTTAGCCTATTATTTAAAAACTTGCATTCAAAATTTTTTGAATGTGTAATTATCAAAAAGAGTTTTGCTATGAATAATTAATAATATATTTATTAAATTAAGGTTTAATTATCTATTTGATCAGTGATTAGAAAAGTGTTACGTTTTAGTAGAGAAGACAAAAAAACTCGTACATGTTGATAAAACCTATTATTTCATATGACTTGCAATAATTTCTATATTTAGTAAATAAATATAATCCATTCATTAAATTAATAGTTTAATTAATATAAAGAAAGACTTGTGTTGTTTATATTCTAATATAAATAAGTACACGAGATTGTAACAATTCATTCAAGTAAGAAAGTAAAAGCTAAAAAATCTAATGCTTAGAGAGCATTGTGAGAGATAACGAATTTGTTAAGAATTATTTTGTAACTTTGTTCTTTTCTTAATAATAAAGATTTTTCTTCGTGTCAATTATATTTCGTATAACTATATTTCTACATCAAATACAATTTTGCCATAACAATATGGTATCATAGCTATGGCATCAGTAAAGTTTGATATTGCAAAATTTACTAGCAAAAGTAACTTCAATATGTGGTGGTGAAGATGCTCGCTCACCTCACTCAAAAAGAATGTGAGCTGGCGTTGGAAAGAGAAGCAAAGTTGACAATTGATCCTACATTTTCATCGAAGAATGCGATAATGAAAAGGTGCATAGTTTAATAATTTTATTGCTAGGTGATGAAGTTTTGGGAGAATTCTAAAGAGAAAAGACTGTCGACAAGCTTTGCATAAAACTTGAAAGTTGGTATATAACAAAGTCTCTCCATGCAAATACATGAAGGTAAGTTCATTCACAAACATTGATAATTTCAACCAAGTTGTGCTTAATTTAAAAAATGTTGACGTTGCGGTTGATGATAAGGACAAGTCCTTCTTCTCCTTAGTTCTTTGCCAAAAGTGTATGAAAATTTGGTAGACATAATAATTTTTTGTAGAAGTTCACTATCAATGGAGGAAGTTAAAACATCCTTACAATCTTGGGAATTTAAAAGGCGTATTACTAATCCATATAGTGATACTAGCTTAGGTGAAGGTCTAATGTTAAGAGGAAGAACAAAGGAAAGGAAGAAAAGTTTTCAAAGGAGGTGGTCTAAATCACGCAACAAAAGAAGAACAATAATAAATATCTTAACTGTAGACACCTAATTTCATCCAGGACATATAAAAAAGGAAATGGACTTTAACATAAGAAAAAGGAGTTTTCGAAGGCCCAAAAACAACATCAGGGCATACTAGTATGACATCTAGAGGCCCAAAACACAAAGGGTCAGAATTAGGAGTCTGGAACAGTCAGTTTCGAGCTTATAAAATAGCTTGTAACCCTAGGTCAGAATGCCCCATTCTGACCTAGTTTGTTACATGCAAAATCAAAATCCGGAACAGGCCGTTCTACTTTAGGAATGGGTTGTTCATGTTTTAAATTTTGTTTGTAACAGAAAGGCCCAGAACAGTCTGTTCTGAATTCAGAACGCTCCATTTTGATGGATTTTCGTGCCTATAAATGTAAGCCTCGTGCACAATGCTTAGGGACCAAGAACGGCAGAAGAAACTATCTATTAAAGTCTTTATAGTTAGAATTACTCTCTCTCTGATTCTTCTTATATTTCTTGAGAGTTGTGAGGTATATTCACTACAAAAAGAATTGCATTTAGTGACCACCAAAATCGGTCGCTAAATTGCTAAAATCGGTCGCTATTTGCCTTAGCGACCGAATTAGCGACCAAATTTAAGTAGTCGCAAAAACCCTAGTCGCAAAGCTATAAAGCGACCAAAAAATATTTTGGTTTAGCGACCGAAAATTTTGGTCGCTGTTTAGCGACCGAAAATTTCGGTCGCAAAATGGTTGCAATGATTTTGGTCATTGATGTGTATGGGGACCAAATTAGTGACCGAATAAATCGGTCGCTAAAGATTTATTTTTTATTTTATTAAATTTTATAGACATTACAAATTCGGTCGCTACGAAATACTCATATTTGGCCTCTCAATGATTATATTTCACAATACTTCACTTTTCAACATGTTTTGTCCTTAATTACACAATTTTTGGGAAACTTCCCTAAAGGTCACTCATCCCTATATTACTCCAAGTCAAGCATGCTTAACTGTGGAATTCTTATGAGATAAGCTACAGAAAGGCATATGCATATTATCAGTATAGGTAGTACAAATTAATTCATTTAAGTCATCCTCAAATATACAATCTCATACTTATACTATCTTCGGATCCCTCTCATTTCGGTGTATCTGAACCGTTATAAAAATATAATAATATATTTAATAATTATATTACCAATAATAATAATTATATTATATTTAATTAATCTTTATTTATATATACTTATTTTTATAATTAACAATCTACTTATTTTTATTTAAAATTAATATTATGTTACAATTTAAATTATCTATTATAAATTTAAGATTTTAAATAATAATTTTTATATTTTAAAATGAGAAGGGTTATAATAACACTGGTATAACTTTTACTAAGTATTACATTGTTCAATAACTTTATATTAAATGTGAATTTTGTAAATCTAACCGTTAAATTGAAAGTTTATATCACTTTATATGTTTATATCAAGTTTTGTTAAAATTGAACAACAACTTGAAGGTAATCAAAGTGCTCATATTTTAATATATTTTGAAATGTATATGTTACGTCAATTTTATTTTATAAGAATGAAGTATCAAAATATCTTGAATTCATATAAAATTTTGTATATATGATCTAAGAGTAAAAAACTTTCAATCTAACGATTGAATTTATAAAATTCACATTTAATATAAAGTTATTGAGCGATGTAATACTTAGTAAAAATTACACTTGTGTTATTATAACACTTCTCTTTTAAAATATTATTCTTATAAATTAAATTTTAACATTTTAAATAAATTATTAATTAACTTAATATATTTATTCATCTTAAATCTAAGATATAAAATTCAAAAAATGTATTTATCTTTGTTTTATTTTCTAATTATCAACCATTAATAAAATACTAATTTAAAATCTTATCAAGTTATATCATAATATTTTCATATCAAGTTTAAAACCAGATATTAGTTATAAAATATGTTAATTTGTGTTGGAATTTTATTTCAACATGAAACTTTAAAATAAATGTGCGACTAAAAAAAACTCCGTTAAAACAGTCACGTATTCTATTTGATAGAGAAAAAAGCAAGGAAACGCATTGTGATGTATTAAAAACTGATCAAAAAGAACCAGTGGGTGGTTTGCCCAATTAGTTAAGGGGGAAGACTTAAGATTTTCTCCACGTAAGTATGTGTGTAGATTCGAGCTCTACTGTTAGCAATTTTAGCCTTTTTAAACAAAGGATGTGTAATTGTAATAAAAAGGAGGTGTAATTGTAATAAAAATGAGGTGTATATATCATAAGTTAAATACTATAAACATCTATGAGTAAATTAAAATCAAAGGATAATAATTTTTTTAAATTACTAAAAAATATTTCATTTTATAATTGCTTCACAAATTCTTACTAATTTTGTATAAATCAATTGCTTTTAAACAATGAAACTAGCACGATTATATCAATTGAATTGAATGATTAAGCCTAACTTTTAAAATAACAATTGAAATAAAATAAGATTCATGAAAATAATTTCAAAATATATTAGGTAAATAATTTTTATATATAATAAAATTAAAGACAATGATTAAAATAATCAATGGAGTTAATGTAATATTTATTTATAAATATTTAAATAAATTATAAGTAGCAAGGTATTATTTAATTGATGTTTAAAATAAAATATTTTATAATATCTAAATGAATCGATTTTTAAGATAAACTATTATATGCATATTTAATTAATATAATTTTAAAATATATATGTATAATTAGATATATTTTAAATAAATATTTTTATATTAAAAATTAATTTATCATTAAACAAAATAAAAACATTTCAAAATATGGTTGTTGTTGAATCAGTTTCCCATGGTGGGATCATATTCATATATAATAATAGAATCAGTCTCCTCAAAGAAGCGATATCTACCTCAAAGTAATACGAGCATAATCGAAGATAGATGGTATAACGTATTTTAAGTAATTGATCTCATGTATTATTAGTGTATATATTTATATATATAATTTATTTTATAATTTTTATTTATTAAACTAATGGAACATTAATTATATTTTATCAATTTTAGATTTGTTTGATAAATTTTTATTAATCCTTAGATAAGCCAATTATTTTTAATTTAATGGAACTAACGTGTTTATATCAATTGAACTAGATGTTTAAGTCAATTTTAAAAATAATAATGAAAATAAAATAATATTTATGAAAAGAAGTTTATTTATCTGAGCAAAATTGTAAAGCACAATAAATTATGTATTTTTATATTATCAAATAATGTAATAAAATATTAAGCATGGTAAAAGAGAAATAAATTTCTCAAGAGAAAAATAAATAAATTTTCTAGATAAATTATTATTTGAATTAGTCTAATTTTTTTAAAAAAGATTCAATTAAAAAGATTATTATTTAATTTTCTTTTATAGCATTATGTTTCTCATTTTTTAATACATCATGATATATTAATTATCTATTTGAAATTATATAATTTGTATTATTTTAAAAATAAATTAATTTTATTGGGAGGGTACTGATTTTTATTTCTTATCATTAATATTTTTATCATTATAAAAATAATATTATATATTTTTATATTTGCTTTCATTTAAAAGAAATATATTTCTAAATTTTTTAAAAAATTCACATTTAGTTACCGATTTTAATTTAGTCGGTAAAATTATTATAAATAATAATATTTTTATTTTTTAGCGACCAATTTTAATTTGATCGCTAAAATTATTATAAATAGTACTATTTTTATTTTTTTAGCGATCGATTTTAATTTGGTCGCTAAAATTATTATAAATAATAATTTTTTATTTTTTTTAGCGACCAATTTTAATTTGGTCGCTAAAATTATTATAAATAATAATAATTTTATTTTTTTAGCGACCAATTTTAATTTGGTTGCTAAAATTATTATAAATAATAATAATTTTTTTATTTTTTTAGCGATCGATTTTAATTTGGTCGCTAAAATTATTATAAATAATAATATTTTTTATTTTTTTAACAATCAATTTTAATTTAGTCGCTAAAATTATTATAAATAATAATTTTTTTTTATTTTTTAGCGATCGATTTTAATTTGGTCGCTAAAATTATTATAAATAACAATATTTTTATTTTTTAGCGACGAATTTTAATTTGGCGTTAAAATTATTATATATAATAATATTTTTTATTTTTTTAGCGACCGAAACCATTCCGTCGCTATTTTAATCAACAATTATTATTTTAGCGACCGATTTATCAACTGATTATTTGCCACTAAAAAATTCGGTCGCTAAATAAAATTTGCAACCAAATTAGATTCGGTCGCTAATTATGTTGCTATTAGCGACGGGAAAAAATGGGTCGCTAATTTCGATGGCTAAATCGACTTTTTTTTGTAGTGATTGTAGTATAAAAGGTAGCCAAAAAATGCCTCAAGACCACAACATTCAAAGCATTTACAAAAGCTCGTTCAAAGAGGTATTTTCACCGAATCCCTCCTTCCTTATTTACTTCTTCAGTCATAAATGAGCTTATAACTAAAAGAAATCATGTAGATATTTTAGGATAAATCATGTAAATTTAAATTTGAACATGTAAATAATCATTAACAAAGGAAACTAAATATTTAAATTATTATTCTATATTACGCTAATTTCATCACTAAGGTACCGATTCAGGACGTTGTAGGGTGCCTAAGACATTTCCTACATGTAACTGACCCCCGAGCCCAATTCTGGTTATGAAGGTCAAGTTGGCATTTTTCGAAAACCCTTTCCTTTTTCTGATGTTTTGAGTAAAACATCGGTGACGACTCTCACAAACCACTTTTCAAAACCGTCAATTAAGTTTTAGTCTGACTTTCGAGCATTCGTTGGTTGATGAGATTTTCAAAATGGAGGTCCAAATCATCTGTGGGCATAATCGGAATTTTTTGGGTTTCGACAATAACTTTAGAAAGAAGGTCAATGGAAGAGAAATTGTCTCGAGTTTAAGAAAGATAGAGCAAGTACTTTAGAGCATGGTGGAGTAGCTATGGCCTTAAGAGAATTGGATGGTGAAAATGTTCTCTTTATCTCATCTAGTGTAAATGATGATGATTAGAGTCTTGATTCGACATGTACTTTTCACATGACTCCTAATAAAGATTGGTTTGTCACATACAAAGAGCTAACGGTTGCAAAGTTCTAATGGGGGAATGATGGTTCTTGTAGTATAACAGGTAAATGTACAATGCAAATTAAAATGAATGATGGTATTCTGAGAACATTAAAAGATGTGAGGTATCAACTTGAATTCTAAAAGAATTTAATTTCTTTGAACATTTTAGACTCTTTTGGTTGTTCATATTAAGTTGAAGGAGGAGTCTTAAGAGGATTTAGAGGTGCCATGATAGTTATGAAAGGAAAGTTGAAAAATAGATTATATATCTTACGAGGCAGCATGATGATAGGTGTAGTCATAGTTTCTTTTATTTCAGATCTTGCTTGGTGGACAAAGAATTGGGAAGTTAGATTTTTATGAGCATTGTTTTTATGGAAAACAATGTAGAGTACAATTTAGCACTAGAGTTCACAGAAGACTAGGGACTTTTGATTATATCCATTCAGACCCGTGGGGTCTATTAAGTGTTCCTTCTCAAAATGGAGCAAGGTACATGATGGAGTAGTTCCTTTCATGGAAGATGACAATGGTTGAAAAGAGACTCCTTGCCCTTGATCTAGGTTCACCAAGGGGTAGACAAAGGAAAGTTTTTGTGGGACAAAAGGGAGATGGGCGTGAAAGAAGGTGTTGGGCGGAAGCATATGGTGAAAGGTGTTTGGTGCTCACAAGGTTGGCTCACTCCAAGTGAAGGTGGAGGCCACTCTAGGTTTCCTACTCTCCAAGGGTGGAGATAGGAGGGGGTTAGACGAATCCAACCTAGTGACTAAGGAAGAGATGTTGAGGCATAAAATGCTCACTCAAAATCTATATATTCCAAAGTATTTACAAGTGGTGGGGTGTTGGGTATTTATAGGAGGGGAGGCATCTAGGGTTGCATTTGGAGTAGGCAAATGCATTCCAAATGAAATGAAAATGAACCCTAGATGCAACTTGGTGGCCAAGGATGGAATCTATGGGTTTAGATTGGCTATATCTAGGTGCATGATAAGACCATGCAACCTTTGCCCTCCACTTGGGCCTAAGCCTTTCTAACACCAAAAATAGGTCCAAGGTCACCAAAAAATGCGTCACCTCCTAATGTTAAACCCTAGCCCAAAATTAAAACCCTAATCATCTAGAACACCCCATAATACAAGGGTAAAATGGGAAATACAAAAGAAAATAAATTCTAAGTCCTAAACACCCCAAAATACAAGGGTAAAATTGGAAATACAAGAAAATAAATTCTATGACTAAAATACCCCAAAATACAAGGGTAAAATAGAAAATAAAATAAATGCTAAAAAAAACTTAGGAGGTAAGGTCCAAAAATGGCCTCACTATCCCATTCCTCTTGCCTCCTTTAGTATATCACCTCTTGGTCTTCTCGGCCTTAGTGTTATTCCATCAGTACATCTTAACTTTCATTGATGATTACCCATGAAAAGCTTGGATTTATGTCTTGAAACAGAAGAGTGATGTATTCCTCAAGTTCAAGCATTGAAAATCTCTAGTGAAGAAGTAAACAAAGAAAAGGTTCAAATGACTAAGGAAGATAATGGGTTGGAATTTTGCAATAGAGAGTTCAATGAGTTATGCCCAAATGATAGAATAGCTCACCATAAAACTATGAGACACACTCCATAACAAAATTGATGGAGGACCATCCTTGAAGACACACGTGGGCCCCATCACTAGGTCCATGGCTAGGAGAGTTGAAGAGGAGGAGGGTGTTCACACACCAAAGGATACTCTCCTCATGATCATAGAGTATTAGTACTCTCCTAAGCCTCATTAGTATAGGGTTTATTTTATTTGCCAATTTTACCCTTGTATTTTGGGGTATTTTAGTCATAGGATTTATTTTCCTTGTATTTCCCATTTTACCCTTGTATTATGGGGTGCCTTAGATGATTAGGGTTTTTATTTTGGGCTAGGGTATTCCATTAGGAGGTGACGCCTATTTTGGTGGTTTTTGGACATATTTTTGGTGTTAGAAAGGCTTAGGCCCAAGTGGAGGGCAAAGGTTGCATGGACTTATCATGCACCTAGTTGTAGCCAATCTAACCCCTTAGATTCCATCCTTGGCCACCAAGTAGCATCTAGGGTTCATTTGGCATTGCATTTGGAGTGCATTTGCCTTGTGAATTTCGGCCATGCATTGCTCCAAATGCAACCCTAGATGCCTCCCCTCCTATAAATACCCAACACCCCACCACTTGTAAATACTTTGGATTATATGAATTTGAGAGAGCATTTCTTTGCCTCAAATCCTATCCTTAGTCCCTAGGGTTGCTTCGGCTAGCCTACCTTCATTCTCCACCCTTGGAGAGTGATACCTAGAGTGGCCTCCACCTACCTTGGAGTGAGCCAACCTAAATCACCAAACACCATCACCTAAAAAGCTTCCGCCCAACCACCTAGACCTCACGGCCATCTTCCTTTTCTCCATCCTAAACTTCCCTTTTTGTCTTCCTTGTTGAACCTAGATCAAGGGCAAGGTCTTCCCCTTCATACTCTACATCAACCATGGAAGGAGGAACCCATCAAGTGGTATCAAGAGCCAAGGTTCTACAAGGGTAACATCTAATCCTTTTGAGTCTCTTTGAGTCTTTTTGAGTCTTTTTGCTTTCGGTCACTTCCCTACTCCTTGCTTTCTTTGTGTGGCCGAATAGCTTTAGGGTTCACACCTTGTTCTTGTGAGCCTTCCATGCCATTTTAGGTTTCCATGTTTTAGGGTTGCCATGCTTTTCATTTTCTTGAGTCTCATATGAACATGAAGAACATGCTTTTTAATTTTTGAATCCACCTAAAGTTTTGTCATTTTTGTTTCCTATATTTTGTCTACATAAATTCCATGTATGTGCCAAACACTTTGCATGAAACAAATCAACAAAATATGCCATTTTGCATTACATAGTGGGCGTGCCATATATGAACCATCTAGGAGTCATTCATGCATGCTATTTAGTTCTAGCATGTTCTATGTAATTTTTGTCATCCATGTGTAAATGCCTTCTTGCACATGCTTTGCCGCCCCACTTCCTTGCATTTCTCACTTGATTTAGTCTATTGTATGCCTAATGAAACCCTAAAAGAATCTAAGAGGTGTGCTGAATTTTTTTGTGCAAAACTACTTGTCCAAAATAGTACAAAACCAATTCCACTAAAAAGATTCCCTTTGGACCTCTAAATTCATGCCACTTGTCATCACCTCCTCTCCTAAAAGTTTAACCTAATTTTTGACCATCCACAAGTGCAAAACCTAAGCAACAATTGGGCTTAATTTAAAAAAAATTCGGACCCAAGACTTATAAAAGAAAAATTGCCGTGAGCAACAAAGAACAACATCAAAGAACAAAAAAAATTTGGACCAAAAAGGACTTGTTGCTAGACTTGTGGACTTGGACAAATACCTATGCATTTGGGAGTTGAACCTATGACATTTTGACCTTATTTTGGGACTTTTCCTTTGGCTGGACCGAAACTATAAAAGACTTAATCAAGTGAACTAAAACACTTATTCATTCTAGTGCTTTTCTAGGATTATTCTCTTTGTGTGCCTCCTTTCTTTGATTGAGTCTTAATTTTTTTTAGCTTGTCTTTCTTGGCCTCTTTTGTTTTGTCATCTTAAATTCTCTTTGAGTTTAGCCTTTCTTAATTGTGCTTTTCAGTTTTTATTTCTTGGACTCTTGCTTTGGGTTGGTTTTAATTTCATTGTAGGTCAAAACCCACTCTAGTCAATTTTCACACCTTTGGTGGATTTGAGTGGAGGGGTGAACCGAATCCAAGCCTAGCCTTTGGAGGGACTTACACCACACAAAAAGGAGTGAACAAACACTTGGAGAGGTCTAACACGTTTGTTCATTGTGAAGGGACCCAATTGGAGGAGTTTGAAGACTTAAATCCTTGTTTTTATCTAATTTTTGCTTAATTTTCTCTCTCGGCCTCTTTGTTGTTTTTGGCCTTAGTCTCATTATTTTGGTTTGTAATTTGGCCATTTTTAAACCTCTTCAACTTGGTTTTAGTTCGTGTAGTTGAAGGTGATTTGAAAACCTTCACCTAGGACCTCGACTAGAACATGTTTTAAGTGCTTTCCTTTGCATGTTTTAAAGCTTTTAGTAGTATAAATTGCTTAGGACTTTAGCTTTGTGCAATTACGATTAGAAGGCTTGCTTTGGCCTACTAGGGGTAACGTGCACACACACACTTAATTGTTGTGCCAAATTGTTTTGTAAGAAAAGTAGAAAAGGCTTAGTGATTTTTACTTGAGAGGGCTTGGTTATTAAGTGATTCTTTGTAGTCCACCTCCCCTTGAAAGTTCACTTTGTGCACTTAGGCCTTTCCTACCTATCTTGCACCTTGAAAACCTTTAATTTGTGAAAACCTTTTATCACTCACTCTTTGTGAAAACCATTTTCAATCCCTTTTTGAAAACAATTTGTGAAAACCTTTTTCTTGATCAAAGATGAGTGATCATTCTAGTGTCCATGGTCATAATTCTCGTAGCACTAGGTCTAGTGTTAGGGATGAACTTAGGGAATTGAAAGAGTACCTAAGAAAAAAAGAAGAGGAAAATATAAAAAGAGAAGAAGAATTAAGAAGAAAAGAAAAAGAGTTAGAAAAGAATAATGATGAAATAAAAAGATTGCTAGAAAGATTAGTTGTGGGAGGAGAGGCTAGTGGTTCAAGACCAAAAGTCACTTCTCCTCAACCCTCAAGAGGAAAAGGGCATATGTATGCAAGTGCTCATGAGGAGGAAGGGCATCATACCCAACCTCCAAGTGATCTCTTCTTTAGTAGTCATCACAATGATGATTACTATCAAAGGCCCCCAAGGCATCATAGAAATAGGGAGTCTTCCAATAGGGAACCCAACATCAATCTTCCCTCATTTCATGGCAAAGATAATGTTGAAACTTATCTAGATTGGGAAATGAAAGTGGAGCAACTTTTCTCTTGCCATGGAATAAGTGAGGATAGAAAGGTTTCTTTAGCAACCCTTAGCTTCCAAGGGCATGCTATGTATTGGTGGACCTCCTTAGAAAAAGAAAAAAGAATAAACCAAGAGCCTCCAATTCAATATTGGAATGAGCTCCGTAGTGCCTTAAGAAGGAGGCATATTCCTCCATACTATGACCGAGAGCTTATGGATAAGCTTCAAAGATTAAAACAAGGGTCCTCTAGTGTGGAAGAATATAGGCAATCTATGGAGTTACTCATGATGAGGGCTGGGATAAGGGAAGAAGAGAGGACCACTATCTCAAGATTCCAAAGTGGTCTTAACCTTGAAATAAGGGACAAAGTTGAGCTCTTACCATATAGAGATTTGAATGAGCTTGTTCAACTTTGTTCTAGAGTGGAGCACCAACTCAAAAGAAAAACTTTTAGAAAAGACTCCACTCCATCTTATTCCAAGAGCTTCAAGAAGGAGGGCCCCTCTTCCAATCCTTTCCCTAAAGAAAAAGAAAAAGAAACCTCTCAAAGGACAACTTCCAAAGACACTAAGACTAGTGACATCAAGTGCTTTAAATGCCTTGGTCGAGGTCACATTGCCTCTCAATGCCCAACAAAGAAAATCATGATTTTAAAGGGGCAAGACCACTATAGTAGCCTTGATGAAGCTACTTCTTCACCTTCAAGTGATGAAGAAAACTTAGAGTCCGAGGAAGAAACTCACCCTTGTGAAGGAGACTTGTTAATGGTTAGAAGGCTTCTTGGAAACCAATCTAGTACCCTAGACCATTCCCAAAGAGAGAACTTGTTTCATACAAGGTGCAAGGTTTTAGAAAACACTTGTTCTCTTATTGTGGATAGTGGATCTTGTTGCAATTGTTGTAGTACTAGATTGGTGGACAAGCTATCCTTAACTACAATGCCTCACCCAAAGCCTTACAAATTACAATGGATCAATGAGGAGGGAGGTATTGAAGTTAATCAACAAGTGAATATACCTATCTCCATTGGCAAATACCAAGATGAAATTTTATGTGATATAGTGCCATTGGATGCTAGTCATATTCTACTTGGGAGGCCTTGGCAATTTGATAAAAGAACTATTCATGATGGCCTAACCAACAAAATAAGTTTCCATCACTTAGGTAAAAAGATTGTGTTGTGTCCTCTATCACCTTTTCAAGTGAATGAGGACCAACTCAAGATGAAAATCAAAAGAGAGGAAGAAGAAAAAAAAAATAAAAAGCCAAAAAAAGAAAAAAAAAGACCTTTCCCTTAAGAATAAAGAAGGGAAAGAGGAGGTGCCAAGTTTAGAGGAAAGTGTCCCCTCTAAAGAAGTTGTTCATAAAAGTGTTTTATCCCTTAAAAATGATATCAAAAACACACTTTTGATTGAACAACCTTTGTACCTTCTCTATTTCAAAGAGACACTTGCTGCCACTAGTCATGAGCTTGAGTCTCTACCTCAAGAGGTTCAAAAACTTTTAAAGGAGTTTGATGATCTATTTCCTCAAGAAGTCCCTAGTGGACTTCCACCTTTAAGAGGAATAGAACATCAAATAGACCTCATACCGGGTTCTAGTCTTCCTAATAGGCCCGCCTATAGGACTAACCCACAAGAGACCAAAGAGATAGAAACTCAAGTTGATGACTTGTTGAAGAAGGGTTGGGTTCAAAAGAGCCTTAGCCCTTGTGCCGTCCCCGTTCTTTTGGTGCCTAAGAAAGATGGCAAATGGAGGATGTGCACGGATTGTAGGGCCATCAATAACATTACAATAAAGTATAGGCACCCAATCCCTAGGTTAGATGATATGTTAGATGAATTGCATGGGGCCATCATATTTTCCAAGATTGACCTTAAGAGTGGTTATCACCAAATTCGAATCAAAGAAGGTGATGAGTGGAAAACCGCTTTTAAGACCAAATTTGGTTTATATGAGTGGTTAGTGATGCCTTTTGGCCTTACTAATGCCCCTAGTACTTTCATGCGCCTAATGAATCATATTCTTAGGGATTGCATAGGAAAATTTGTGGTTGTCTACTTTGATGACATCCTTGTGTATAGTAAGACCTTAGATGATCACCTTGGGCATCTAAGGCAAGTCTTAATAATTCTTAGAGTCAACCACCTCTATGCCAACCTTGAAAAATGTACCTTTTGCCAAGAACAAGTAAAATTTTTGGGTTTCATTGTTGGCAAAGAGGGAGTCCAAGTTGACTCCGAGAAAATAAAGGCTATCCAAGAATGGCCCACCCCAAAGAGTGTTGGAGAAGTTAGAAGTTTTCATGGCCTAGCTAGCTTTTATAGGAGGTTTGTAAAGGACTTCTCCACACTTGCATCCCCTCTTAATGAGCTTGTTAAGAAGGATGTACCCTTCCTTTGGGGTGAAGCCCAAGAAAAAGCGTTCAAAACCTTAAAAGAGAAACTCACCAATGCACCCATTCTAGCTCTACCAAATTTTGAACAAACTTTTGAGCTAGAATGTGATGCATCCGGTTTGGGCATAGGTGCCGTGTTACTTCAAGGAGGTCACCCCATTGCTTACTTTAGTGAAAAACTTCATGGGGCCACCTTGAATTATCCCACCTATGACAAGGAACTCTATGCCCTCATAAGAGCTCTACAAGTTTGGGAGCATTACTTAGTGACTAAAGAATTTGTTATTCACACCGATCATGAGTCACTCAAGTATCTTAGAGGGCAAGGGAAGTTGAACAAAAGGCATGCAAAGTGGGTGGAATACCTTGAACAATTTCCCTACATCATCAAATATAAAAAGGGAAAGAGCAATGTGGTAGCCGATGCTCTTTCGAGGAGGCACACCTTGCTCTCCACCTTAGGAACACAAATACTTGGCTTTGATGATGTAAAGGAATTGTATGAGCTTGACTTAGACTTCCAAGCCACTTATGCCAAGTGTCTCCAAAAGCCTTTTGATGGATTCTATCTTCTTGAGGGGTATCTTTTTAGAATGGGCAAACTTTGCATACCCCAAGGATCCATTAGAAAACTTTTGGTCAAAGAGAGTCATGAAGGAGGTCTCATGGGCCATTTTGGGGTTGATAAAACCCTAAGTTTTTTGAAAGCTAAATTTTATTGGCCACACATGAGAATAGATGTCCAAAGGCATTGCTCCAAATGCATTACTTGTTTGAAGGCTAAATCAAGAGTAATGCCTCATGGACTCTATACCCCTCTTCCCATAGCTAGCTCCCCTTGGGTAGATATTAGCATGGACTTTGTGCTTGGGCTTCCAAGAACTCAAAGGGGATTTGACTCCATCTTTGTGGTAGTGGACCGTTTTAGCAAAATGGCTCATTTTATACCATGCCACAAAGTGGACGATGCTAGCTATATAGCTAAACTTTTCTTTAGGGAAGTAGTCCGTTTGCATGGTCTACCCAAAACAATTGTGTCCGATAGGGATGCTAAGTTCCTTAGTCACTTTTGGAAAGTTTTATGGGAAAAACTAGGAACTAAGCTCCTCTATTCTACTACTTGTCATCCTCAAACCGATGGCCAAACCGAAGTAGTAAATAGATCCCTATCTACTTTGTTGAGGGTACTTCTCAAAGGAAATAAGAAAACTTGGGATGATTGTCTCCCCCATTTAGAATTTGCATGTAATAGAGTAGTCCATAAAACTACTAATCTTTCCCCCTTTGAAGTTGTATATGGCTTTAATCCAATCACTCCTCTTGATCTTTTACCCCTCCCTAATACCCCTTCCTTGTTCCACAAAGAAGGAGTATCTAGGGCGGATTTTATTAAGAAATACCATGAAAAGGTCAAGAGTCAAATTGAACAACAAACTCAAAAATATGCCAAATACAACAACAAAGGAAGAAAGAAACTCACTTTTGAAGTTGGGGATTGGGTTTGGCTTCATTTGAGGAAGGATAGATTTCCTACTCAAAGGATGTCAAAACTAAATCCTAGGGGAGATGGACCATTCCAAGTCCTTCACAAAATAAATGACAATGCATATATATTAGACCTTCCTTCTGATTATGGCACTAGCTCATCTTTTAATGTTTGTGATCTCACACCATTTTTAGGAGCTGAGGATTTAGATGAGGAATCTAATCTGAGGACAGATGCTTCTCAAGAAGGAGGGGATGATGGAGGACCATCCTTGAAGACACACGTGGGCCCCATCACTAGGTCCATGGCTAGGAGAGTTGAAGAGGAGGAGGGTGTTCACACACCAAAGGATACTCTCCTCATGATCATAGAGTATTAGTACTCTCCTAAGCCTCATTAGTATAGGGTTTATTTTATTTGCCAATTTTACCCTTGTATTTTGGGGTATTTTAGTCATAGGATTTATTTTCCTTGTATTTCCCATTTTACCCTTGTATTATGGGGTGCCTTAGATGATTAGGGTTTTTATTTTGGGCTAGGGTATTCCATTAGGAGGTGACGCCTATTTTGGTGGTTTTTGGACATATTTTTGGTGTTAGAAAGGCTTAGGCCCAAGTGGAGGGCAAAGGTTGCATGGACTTATCATGCACCTAGTTGTAGCCAATCTAACCCCTTAGATTCCATCCTTGGCCACCAAGTAGCATCTAGGGTTCATTTGGCATTGCATTTGGAGTGCATTTGCCTTGTGAATTTCGGCCATGCATTGCTCCAAATGCAACCCTAGATGCCTCCCCTCCTATAAATACCCAACACCCCACCACTTGTAAATACTTTGGATTATATGAATTTGAGAGAGCATTTCTTTGCCTCAAATCCTATCCTTAGTCCCTAGGGTTGCTTCGGCTAGCCTACCTTCATTCTCCACCCTTGGAGAGTGATACCTAGAGTGGCCTCCACCTACCTTGGAGTGAGCCAACCTAAATCACCAAACACCATCACCTAAAAAGCTTCCGCCCAACCACCTAGACCTCACGGCCATCTTCCTTTTCTCCATCCTAAACTTCCCTTTTTGTCTTCCTTGTTGAACCTAGATCAAGGGCAAGGTCTTCCCCTTCATACTCTACATCAACCATGGAAGGAGGAACCCATCAAAAATGACATCACAAAACGAATGAACAAGACTTTGCTTGAGAGAGCTCATTTCATGCTCTCAAATGCAAGTTTGCTTAAGCAATTTAAGGCAGAGGTAGTCAATATTGCATGTTATTTGGTGAGTAAATCTCCTTCAACAACTATTGAATTCAAGACTCCAGAAAAAAATGTAGTAAGGCTTTGTAGCAAATTATTCAATTTTGCATGTATTTGGGCGTCTAACTTATGCTCATGTTAATGAAGAGAAATTGGAACCAAGAGCTAAGACATGTTTATTTTCGGGTTATCAAGATGGTGTAAAAAGTAGGCATGACAATCTAACTCGCCCTCGTGGGTACCCGTCCAAACCCGCCCCGAGTTGGACGGGAAAAACCCATGTTTATCGAGTTTGGATTTTTTCTGATTGATAAAATCAGGGGCAGGGGCGGGGGCGGGGATGAGGATGTCAATACCTGGCTCGTACCCGCCCCCGCCCCTCTGCTTAATAATATAATTAAAAAAATATTTATATATATATATAAACCAAAATTAGAAATATTTATATGTAAAAATTTGTATTATCTTACTTTTCTTTTATTTTTTTAAAATTTTTTCATATTTATTAGAAATAAAAAATAAAAATAAATAGGTAAGAGTGGGGGCAGGGAAACCCGAACCCCGCTGGGGACGACGATGGGTACCTAGATTTTACCCCCAACGAGTATTGGAGGCGGGGGCGGGGTAGTTTAAATTTGTGGGGGCTGGGGCGGGGAACATAAAACCTGCCCCCTCCCCCCGCCCCGCCTCGTTGCCATGCCTAGTAAAAAGGTATTGGTTGTGGAACCTTAAAGAATAAAAACCCATAATTAGTATAGAAGTGACTTTTGATGAGACAATCATGCTTAACCCAAGACTACATAAGGACCATGGTAATAAAGTTGAATTTCATGATGCTAGCAAATAGGTGGAGCTTGAAACTGAGGCTCTTAAACAAAAACTAGAGGAAACACTAGATGAAGTCATAATAATAAAGTCTTAATATATATATTGCTAGAGATAGGACAAGAAGACAAACTAGACCACCTAGTTCATTCCATGTGACAATTAATCGTGATTAAGCGTCACAATGGATTAGTGCTATGAAAGAAAAGCTTGAATCCCTCCGTATGTTATGAATTGCGAATTGAATGTGTATGATGTTGGATAATTTCCTGGTATCGTTTATGTGCTATTCTGATGTATATGACTATGAGAAGTTTCTTGTATGAGACTATGTGAATATGATGTGAAAATGTGAAAAGTGAACATGTGACATGTGACATGATATTATGAGATAATGTGACATGAGATATGATGAGACGTGATAAGTGAAATGTTGAGTCAATGAAATAGTGAATATGTGACATGCATCATGTGCATATATGACTCTAGGTGTGCCGCTTAAGCCGCATGCCAGTGATGTATTGAGCTATTCCAGGTGTGCCACTTAGGTCGCATACCAGTAATGTATTGAGCTATTCTAGGTGCACCTTGGGTCACCAGTAATGTATTGAGCTATTCCAGGTGTGCCACTTAGGCCGCATGCTAGAGATGTATTGAGCTATTCCAGGTGTACCTTGGTCACCAATAATGTATTTATGAATGAACGTGCCTTCAAGTATGTTGTTGTAGCAGCATACCAGTGATGAGAAATGTGAAACTTCCGTATGGTGCCACATGCATGCATTTATGAGTCGAATCCATGACATCATTGCATGATAAGTGAATGTGTATGTGTTCTAATGTATCTATAACTTGAGAGTTGTGCTTGGTGATGTGTAACTTGTATTGTATTTGTTATCATTATGTGTGTTGCCTAATATTTATTTCTACATTTGAACCAGAGTGAGATGTTTCTCACTCCCTTGTTGCTCTATGTGTATTTTTATTGTGTTGTAGGTGGTCATCAGCATGAGGATATTGGTGATGAGGTTTAAGTCTCATTGTGGGGTGTGCTCTAATACAACATGTGACATCAAGGCTTAGTTAGGATTAACATAGGAGTTTCATTAATGTTATTGTGTTTTGGAAAGATTAATGTTTTACTTTGTCATTATTTTTGCATTGGACTACGATTTGTGAAATATGAATGTGAACTCTCTATCTATGTGTTTTAGAACCTTGTTTCGATTAAGAAAGTTTTATTTACTCAGGAATATACTTTATATTTATTGTGTATTATGTATGTGGGGTAGAAGGTGTTACAGTGATGATAAAAGCTATTTCATCAACAAAGTTCAAACATTGCTTGGACTTAGTTGGAGTTACAAAGGTCGCTCAACATTAGAAGTGGGAGGAGCAACATACAAGAAATTCAATCCAAGGTGGAGATTTGTCACATATGGCTTGAAATGATTCATAACGGAAAGCTTGTGTTGTTTTTATTCTTATATAAATAAGTGCATAAGATTATAACAATTCATTCAAGTAGGAGAAAGAAAGTTAAAGAGTCTAATCCTTAGAGAGCATTATGAGAGATAAAGAATTCGTTAAGAACTCTTCTCTGTAATTTTGTTTTTTCCCTTAATAATAAAGATTCTTCTTAGTGTCAATTGTCTTTTGTATAACTATATTTCTACATCAAATACGATTTTACCATAACACTCATCATGCATTTTAAATGGATAATTAAATGGGTACTAACTTACTAATGGGGCGAAGATGGATAATAAGGTATTTGTACTCATAGGTATTCACACTTTAAAAATATAAAAAATGTTTGTAATTATATATAAAATAATTTAGTTCACCTTATTTTTATAATAAATATGTTTCATAATTATTTATTGTTAGTATATATATGTTATAAAGTTATTTTTTAATATAAATATTTGTTTTAAAATTATTTATTTTTAGTTTTTTTTATTTCTTACCTCTTTATTTAAAATTTTACATTCTAACAAATATTTACGAAACATGTAGATATTCGTTGATATATAAAAAAAAAATAAATGGATAGCTGCTAATGACATTGACTTCCAAATGTCCTATTACAAGAATAATGTCAATGAGGATACAAGAGGAATGAGCTCGTGATAACAGTAGAGTGCCTAAGCTCATTTTGAATAATAGGTTAATTACTTATTCTATTTTCTCTTTGTGTATATTTTTTCTTGTAAATATTTTTCTTATTTTCAACCTTATATTTTTGGTCAAGTAGTGTAGGGATTTATTTTCTATTAGTTTTTATTTTAGGAGCATAAATAGTATTTTAGGAGGGATGTAACTAGAAAATGAGATTTGAGTTTGATGGGTTTGATTGGCCCATAAGATGATGAGAGCACCTATTGGAGTCTTGGTCTATGGAAGGTGGTGTTAACTTGAGGGGAGAGTCCATGTGTTGGACGTTCACCTCAAGGAGACAATGTGTCTTATGGTCAATAGAAGTGGCAAACTCTCACTAGCTCTTCTAGATCTAGGATGTTGATATGAGTCAATATTTTCTTGCCTTGCCATGTGACAAACTTCTATTGACTCTTCTAGATTTAGGATAATGACATTTTTAGGAGGGAAATTTGAAATTCAAAATGTAACTAAAGTTAGTTGTCTTGAGTACAAGTTAGTCGGTTAGACTTAACCATGGTTAGTCTTAGTTTTGTCCTAGAGAAAATCCTTCCTTATGAACTTCTATAAAGGAATTCTTTCTTGTGACAAGTTCTTCTTCTCTTGTTCATTTTCACTTTGAAGTGGTGTACCTCAACCTCCTCCTCCTCCACCATTTGTGCAAGTCTTTGAAGGTTTAAGTCCATGGAAGAAGATTGGGAACACATTGAAGCTAGTTGTAAAGAAATAACTATCATCTCCTCCACTAGTTTCATCATATTTGGTATCGTGAGCTTTGGTTCTTCCATGGTGGTCTTTTCTTAACTTTTTCATCTTGTTTAGTATTCCTTATATGTCTTGTAGTGTATGTGTTGCCTAGACCTAAATTTTTGAATGCTATTTGATAGATCTAAAATGTCTCAAAAAATTTAGTTAAAAAATTATTAATACTAGTTTCTATGAATCAAATTTATGTGTATTACCTTAGGATTCTTGTTTTATGAGTTTTTGTTTGATTTTTTGATACCTAATATAGTGTATCAAGCATGATATAAAGTTCTTATATTGTATGTCTGATTTTTTTCTTTTGAAATATATGCAAATGCTCATGTCTTAATTGTTATGTTTAGTCCTTGTGTTCTTGTTTTGGAACATTTTTGTGATATTATTACAACAACTAAAACAAAAATAAAATGGTCACAAAATAGCTCCAAAAGTAAAAAAAAAAAATACAAATGTGTGTAAAAAAGAAAAGTAAAATTATTGGAAAGAAATATTTGTGATATAAAAAAAAACAAGTGGAGTATTTTGTGAAAATTGTTTAAAAAATACTTATTACATTTCATTTCACATAAATTTGCATTTCACAATCCTAAGACTATTTCTTTGATATTTTAGCTTTCAATGTGTGCCTTAATTTTGCTTTGTCTATATTCTTTAAATTCTTTTAAGTTTGTCAAGCATATTCCTATTAGAGTTTAACTTATTTTAACTATACTTTTATTTCTTTTCTTTTAAACTTTTCTCTAGTGTTGTTTTGGTGAGCGAATTTTTTTGTGAAGGTAATCAAGACACTTGCCATATGATAGTATCTTTGAATATTCATAAGGCTTAGGAGGATTGGCTCCTTGGTAGAGGCTATATTTTATAGCATCTTAGAGAAGACTGTAAATACTAGAAGTTCTCCTATATTAATGAGTTTTTTCATTATGTAGGAGAAGATTTGAAGACTTGTAGCTTTATTTCATTCTCAATTTTTAGCATTTTAATTTTATATTGTAAAGGGTTTTTTGCATGGAAATGGTTTCGAGAGGTTCTAAGTGCCTACTCAAAACTTCTAATTTGTTTATAAGTAGTTTAGTAATTTTTTGTTAGTGCTTGTGAAACCGTGTTGGGAGACTCACAAGTGTCCACCCAAATTTTCACATAGGAACATGTCTAGTTGGCATCTTTACCTTCCTTATCACTTTATTTTATTTTCTTGTTAAATGTTAGTGTTTAAGAGATTCTAAAGATTTCTTCAAACACATTAGATTGCATATTTCTTTTAGCTTAGGAAAAAAACCTTTTTCTAAAAAACTTGCATCATGCCTAAGAACACTTCACTTAACACACTTCCTAAAGTGATAGTGACTCTAGTTCACCTCCAAATCTTTTGAAACTCATGGGTGAACTAAAGGCACTTTAACTTTGGAGAAAAAAAGAAATGTAAGAAAAATGGAGAAAAAAGAAAGAGATGGAAGATATAGAAATGGGTTTTGAGCTAACATTTAATGAGTTTAAAGAAAAACTAGCTCTTCTAGAAAAGAAAAATAAAAGCAAGGTAATAGCTCTCATAACAGGGTTCCACTAAGAGCTATACTTTACTTTATAAGGATAACTTATACATGAGTGATTACTACCAACAACGGCCTAAAAATCTAAGCCTAAAAGAGAGCATAAGGTACAAGGTGGATATCCCTCATTTCCTTGGGAAGGATGATGTATAGGCAAAACTTGATTAGAAGACAAAAATGGAACAAATTTTTGCTCTCCACAAAGTGAGTGAAGAGAGAAAGGTTCCACTAGCAACTTTTAGCTTCCAAGGGTATGCTATGTATTAGTGGACCTCCCTGTAAAGAGAGAAAAGGATCCATAATGAGCCTAATGTGAAGAATTAGAATGACCTTGAGAGTGTCATGAGAAGAAGGCACATACCCTCCTACTATGGAAGGGAGCTTATGGATAGGCTTCAAAGACTCCACCAAAATAACATGAGTTTGGAATAGTAGATGCAAAATATGGAGTTATACATGTTAAGGGTGAGTATGAGGGAGGAAGAAAGAACCACCAAAGCTAGGTTCCTTAGTGGCTTGAGCATTGAGATAAGGGATAAAGTTGAGCTCTTGCCATAAATGGACATTAATGAGTCGGTCCAATTGTATATAATAGTTGAGCAACAAATCAAGAGGAAAACCTCTCTTAAGAGGGAATCCTCATCCTCTTCATATTATAAAAAGGATTACAAAAAGGAAGGGTACTCCTCAAGGATTTATCCTAACAGTGAACCATTCAAGGAAAAAGAGGATAAAGGAAAATCCTCTCTTTCAAACATATTCACAAAACATTTCTTTGAAGAACTTTTTCACCTCCTCCTTAACCTTCCTCAATTTCTTCGCCCACACATCATCCACTCTCAAGGCTCTCAACATATTTTTCTTTCACCTCTAATTTACAATAATATGAAAATATCTTGAGTTCCTATCACCTGGAAAAACCGATTTTGATTTTGATTTTGACTTTTGTGTTGCCAATGTTTCATTGCATCTCATTACTCTCCACAACTCATTTTATAGCACAATTTTCTTAGATCTTTCTTCTTCACAAAGTTTACCAATCTCTTCCTTAATATCCTATTCATTCAAGTCTTTTTCTACCTCATCTTGTCTCTTTTTCAACCTCCCAAAGAGTTCCAATTCCAAGACTTTAGGCATTTTTTCAACCCTTTCAATTTTTCTCTTAGTGCTCCCCAATCTTCCACATTAACACCTTCCCAAGATTTCACCACATAATCCACGAAAAGGTTGTCTAGAAACCAATAATCAAGAGGTTTTGGCCCCCAATCCACCATTGTATTTTTGACAACAATTGAACAATGATCTGATATATTTATTGGGAAAACATGTTGCAAGTTGCTTGACCAAGCATTTACCCATTGTCTACTTTTCATCTTTAATTTGCAAGTTAATATAACTTAATTTCTAGTTATAAAAAATAATAACATAAGTGTTTATGATATATATATATATATATATATATATAAATATATATATACATATATATATATATATATATATGATCAACAAATATTGCTTTATATAATGAAGAAGAAAAGGAGTAAGAGATAATGGTAGAAGAAGATTCAAAGGGAAGAAAGACAACATTGGCTTGAGGTAAGGGGTAGGAAAAAAGGTTTTCCTCTAAACCATTATTCAATGCCTTTTGGTATGATGGTTAGGAAAAGGATTTGGTGGGGTGAAGGGCCTCAAAGACAATGAAATTCCTAAAGTTTTGTATTCATTTTTTGCATGTTTTGGAGGAATATGTTGTATGATTCAATCTTCTTTACTACCACCTCTTACAAATAATGAACTAAAAAAGATGAGAGATAATATACTAAAGGCATTCAAAAAAATTGATTTATGAAAAACTTTCATGAGGTGGAGGAGAGTGTGGGAAGTGTTTACTACATAAAGAAGGGATGTGAATGGAAACAAATATGGCTTTGTAAGGTTTTTAGGTATAAAAAATGTTAGATTACAGGAAAAACAACTTCACATCATACATTTTGACAATGACCAACAAATTGTTTCAAATCTTAGGAAAAGTTTCAAATTGTTACTTAGTGGGTAATGACCAACAAGGAAAGACACTACACATAGGTCATGGTGATAGATGTCAACTTTGCTTGGTGAAGGAGAACAATACATTTGTACCTTATGATAATACGGAAGTTGGGGGTAGCAAACCCAAAGAACAAGTAACAAGGGATGAAAGGATGTTTGAAAAGTTTTTTGAGCAAAATCATGATTTTTTGGTTTAGTTGTGAAGGGGGCCAACTTAAGCAGGGGCACATGGGTGATGAGGTACAAGTAAAAGAAGTAGAAGATGTGAGGATGGTATGTAAAGAGGGAACAACCTAATTAGGCTTTATCTTAGTGGATTATTATGTACTGTACTATTGACCCATCCAAATACTACCAATGCCAAATGAGGGAATTCTAGTGTAAGCCTAAGCAAAATAGAAGACCAAATTCTATTGTCGTGGATTGTAAAAAGCAAAAATGCAGACAATGAGATTTAATGGCTAAAGTAGTGATGACACAATAGACCTTAGAACAACACTCGAGAATGATGGTTACAATAGGTTTGCCTCGCTAAGAAAAAAAACACTGCTAGTGATAAATCAACTAGTATAGAACAATAAAAACTTGTATGTGGTGATCTGAGAGACACTTCTTTAATTGGGGATAATTCAGAAATGGGTCAATCTAGCACGGTAAAAGTGCCAAGTGTGAATATTCAAGGATTTAAAAGTGGAAGGAAGGAGGTAAGAAAATTTTAGTTCAAATTCAACAACTATTTGTCTAATAGTTGTATTCAAAATCGTAATTAATTGGTGTGGCTAAAACGTAGTGTTAAGAAGACTAGTAATTTTTAGAAGGTGGGCGAGCAATTAGGTTTACTTGCTAAGTGGATGAAAACGTAATATTAGAAGAACTAAAAATCATGTACAGAATGGTCAAGGGTTGGAGGGAGTGAAAAAATTCCACATGGAATGGTACATATAAAGGTGATCCATGAAGATGTTATCATACAACATACAAGGGTTATAGGGTTTTGTAAAAAGGAAATTTATAAGGTGTCTTTTACAAAAGGAAGACATCCAATTATTGGGCATCCAAGAAATGAAGAAGGAAATGGTTCACGAAAACACTATTTAACATTGATATATTTACATCGGTTCCAATAGAACCGATGTAAATAAGAAATGCGGTGGCAATTTTGTAAATAAATAGAAGATGTAAGCATATTTACATTAGTTATATGGAGAACCGATGTAGAAGTGAAGGCACATTTGACTCACAAAAACCCTAATGAGAAAGCACACCAACGCAACTTCATCTCTTCAGAAAGAGAGTGGGCGCTCCTCATAGTGTCTGAGGACGAGGGTACTTCCGGTGGGACCCCTCACCGACGAGGGCCATAATGTTGCAGCGGAAGAGCATCTCCACTTGACCGATTCCACCGTCGTCGAACTCGCGGCGGAAGAGCTCGCGGAAGGGGTTGCAATTGTAGATGCGGAAGCCGTTGTCGGCGGCCGCAGCGAAGCAGGCTTGGTCCTGGTTGAAGGAGAGGTGGAGGAGCGACGGCGACGGCAATGATCTGGGATGACCACCTGGGTCGCTGCATCGGCGAGGTTTCTTTATGCGCCGCCGTGCGCAGCGTCAGGCTCCGCAACGACAGGAAATACATTACACCTCATAGTGTCCAGCGCGCGAAGAGCATGTAGCCTTTGGCGTTGAAGCTGTAGCCTTTGGCGTTGAAGTCTTGGGGCTGGGGGTTTGGATTCTCGTTGAATCTGCGTGTGAATGCATCTTTTTCGTTTCTGTCTTGAGCCATGAGTGAGAGTGAAGAATGAGATCGCGAAGTTTTTTATTTTTTATTTTTAAATAAAATCTACATCGGTTTTCTAGGAACCGATGTAGAAGTTTATACACTTTTTAAGTCACTTTATTCTACATCGATTTTAGAACCGATGTAAATGACATCATAGAACCGATGTAAAATATAGTTCCTGTAGTATTGTCGAGTTTTTGTTCTTGTCATTTTGGGATAAAGGTGATACGTGATGGGTTGGTCACAACTTAAGGCAATCAATGATAATTGTGCTAATGGTGCTAGGTGTATACTAGGTGACTTTAATTATATAAGATGTGCCTTTGAGAGAGAATGTTTTGGAGATAGTGAGAGAAGTGGAAGTAGATTAAAGATTTCAATGAATTTGTAGAAGACATGGAATTAGATGATATTAATATGTTGGAAGAAGGCTCACTTGGTATAGGCCCAATGGGACAGAAAAAAGAAAATTTGATAAGGTCTTACCAATACTACAAAAAATGTTACATATAATGATATATAAAAGTATCACTATAGATACAACATATGTATGTACAAATCTATTTGACATATAGTTACACATAATTTTAGTGTTAATTTTGAATGAGTTTCAACAATATATAATGTGTATCACTAGCTATAAATTATACTTACACTTTTTAACAATATACTAATATATATATATATATATATATATATATATATATTATATATATATTATTATATTTATAGTGTAGGTAAAAATAATTTTTAATTACAAATATTGTGTCAGTATAGGATGTTTATTATTACATGACAATTTTTTTTTAGTGAAAAAACTAATTTTAATAAAAGAATTTTTTTAAAATATACCTAAGAAGAAATACTTATGTTTTGTTTGATTGATCATATGATCAAAGATGTTGCATGGTTAAGGTTAGATATACAATGCAAAATATTAAAGTAAACCCTTAAATTAGTTCTTGAGCAAGGCGTTTTAGTCTTATATTTTAAAAATATTTAGTTAGTTTTTAATTTTACAAAAGAAAATGAGAATAATAAATAAATTGAAAATATTAAAACAAATGGATTTTTTATAATGTTAAAAACTACCAAAGACAATTTTTCAAAATTCAAAAATTAAAATACTCTATATCACAATCTTTAGGACTAAAGATTAATCAAATAATTAAAAGTATTTCGGATGAATGCTCTAGATAAATTGGCAATAATAGTACGTGAAACTAAGACTTTGTGGAGAGTCTCCTAAAAAAATAATATGAGCTGAAAAGTTGTCGAGGGGTAGAGTAATTGATTCAATCCTTTGATTTGCTTGTTTTACTATGGCTCGTAGAAGATTGTCTCAAACACGGGTATATTTGCGAGGGAAAAGAAATATCTCTATAGTTAAGTTAAAAAGCTGGTTAGAAGTACGATCGTTGCTAGGTCAATAATAAAGGGGTCTTTGCTCCACAATTGTCTGGTAATAGATGTACAGACACTAGACAATAAAAAAAACAACTATAAAGAGTGGTCACTGCCCTGAATCCACAATCAAATCAGCCTGTAGATAGTGAGAGTTTGAAAAGAAACAAAGAAACTTTTAATTTTTAAAAAATTAAATATATTTTTAGACTTTATAAATATAAGACTTTTAGTTTTAGTTTAAAAATTAAATTTTTTTAGCTTCTTGTTTTTATAAATATGTGAAGTGTGATTCTTATTTTTCTTTATAAAAAAAATTGTTATTTAAGTCTCTCATTTATAAAAATAGAGAATGCACACGACATATTTTTTAAATGAGAGAAAAGAAAATAGTTTATAGATACTAAAAATACTTATTTTCTTTGTAAATATTAAAAACCTATTTAACCTTTTTTTTTTAAATGCTACAGTTTACTTGTCAACAGAAGAATTGGAGCTGTACTATATGGTCATATTAAAATCAACCAGTTTTGTTCTCATTTTACTTTTTCTAGCTATTCCTTCAATTAAAAAATGGCATGTGAAAAAAAACAACATTCTCATTTCCGTATGTTAATTTATTTTAGCTTAAATTTGTTATTGGAGCATGTAAAATGAGTGAGATTTGATTTTGATTTTTGTAATTTTTTCTGTTTTTAAATTTTTTGAAAAATTATAAATATTATTTTTTATTTTTATAAAATGAGTAAATTTTGATTTTAGTTCTTGTAAATAAAGAATTTTGATTTTAGTCCTTATAAAATATTTTTCTTTAATGTTTATTTATCTAAAATTTAAAATAATTATTTTTTATCCATAACGATGATTTTAAGTATATAAATAACATTTATTTCATAGACATATGAAATATTTTAAAAGTGTCATACATTAATATGGTATTACTAACAATTTCGGATAACACTTTAAATTGTCACTTAACTTTTTAATGAACAAACTAGTTAAATCTGATTACATAATAATGGATACTAAAAATAAAATTATAATTTTTAGAAGATGAAAAACAAAGAATTTTTTTTACAATAACCAAAATCAAACTTGTTCATTTTGTTGGGATTAAATATATATTTAAGTGTCCTAATATATATATAAGCCATTTGTTTTTTTTTATTTATCAAGATGCTATTTTTTAATAGAAAGAAACACAAAACATGAATAGATCATTATGCTATGGATTCTTAAGCACCGCAATATGCATTTAGATTTTGCTTTTATGAATTGAAAGCGTTAAAAACCCTCGCTAAGATCAATTAAAAGTCACAAAAAGGAAAAAAAAATATAGGTGATATCAGTTTGGACATACACAATAAAGAAAGGTAAAATAATATAAAAAAAATTCTCAAGTTATCACTAAAAGACATTTCAAAGCAAGCTAAAATATCTGTAACTTGGTTGAATTCATACAAGGCATAAGTCCATTCCAAGTGACTACCATAAGCAACAAAATACTTAATACTTTGAACCAATTGAGTGCAAGGATTGTGAGAATTACAATCATCCTAAAGTAACACTCAAAGAGTATGTTTCAACCATAAAATTTTTAAAGTCTCTATTCCTTAAATACATTAAAATTCATTTATTATGGGATAAGAGTTTTTAAAAGAATTTATTTACAGTCTATTTAAACTTATTTTATGATATAATTAAGTATTTATATAAGTGTTTGGAAGAAATTAAAAAAAATAGCTCATGACATATTCATAAGTTTTTTACTATTTTATTTCAATAAATTTTCTAAAATAGCATATGAAAATGGCTTACATACAACTTACAAATAAATAATTAATCACATTTGTTCTTCAAATATTTAGTTAACTTACAATTAAGTACTTATTTATTTAATAAGTTTTTAATTAAGTTATAGATATATACATCATGACATTTACATATGTTCATTTTAACACGAGAGTATTCAAATTTCCTCTTCTAGCAAATGCCTTAATAACCACAAAGAGTGTAAATGAGTATAAAAATAAGAATTTGATTGGTATGTTGGAAATGTTAGTTTTCAATATTTCATTTATCATATAAAAAAACAACATTTCTATCTAGGAAACATAGTTTTTGGGGAATGATTTTTATAAAAATTTCCCACAAAACTATTCTCATGAGAGTAGGTAAGAATCTAATATATTTCTTAGTTTAAAAAAAAAAAAACTTTAATGTGATAAAAATATTACATTAATTTAATTTGGTTTTAGTTAATACAGTAAAAAAAATTGATTCTCAAGTAACGTTTATAAACATTGTCAAAAATATTTACAATGAACCAAACAGATTTAATCATTTATGAAAGAGAACATTTATGATTTTTATGATTTCGAGTAAGAAAAAAAATTCCCTTCTAATAAACATTGGCTAATTAAATTTCTTTAAAAAGTTGTAGAATTATATTTTTATTTGTAAAAATAAACACGTGTAATTGTAAAGGCAACAAATCATAATCCTACAAATTATATTTAATTTCTGTGAATCTTGATGTCCATTTATTGTGCTTGAAATAGAAAGTAAACGCGAACGAATGAAAAGTAAAAAAGGGTGAGAGAAGATAAGAAAAAGAGAAAGTTAAGGGAGTAATAATTAGGAAAGAAAAATTAGAAAAGGAAAAATAAGATTAAAGAATAAAAGAATGATAAGAAAAGTACAAAAACAAACTGATGTACGAGGAAGCGTCAACGCCAAATTGTAACTGTCTTTTTTTCCCAATGGAGATGGAAAAGGAAATTATGCAAAGCAAAAGTTAGAGCACGACAAAAGGAAACTCATCACTAGTCATCGCCATCATCCATACTTCACACTTCACAGCCTCACAAATCATACCCCTTTCTCTATGTATCTAATCCCTTTATATCTAATATCTTAAGAAAATGGATCCACCAAAATAAAAATATTAAAAAAAATGGGTGATAAACAAAATGCCACTCACGCTATTTGAAAATGGATGAATGGTCCCTCCCAATTCCCTCCTTTCCTTTTCTAGATGCTTCCCCTTTTTTCTTCTTACTTTAGAGCACACTTATAAATTTACACGGCCTTGTTTGGGGGCGTGACCACAACCTCACTTCACTCGCAGCTTTGTTTACGAGTTTTTCGAGTTTTGACCTAATGATTTGTACTGCTAATGCCAACTTTTGCACCTGGCCTGCCATATATCAACGTACTCTTTTTATCTGTCTTGGATCCTTTTTTTTTTCTCTTTTCTTTTCATTTTCGGTCTTTTGTATGTATTGTTATCGTAATTGTAATTATAATCAATCATGTTTATAAGTAAAAATATCTTTAATTTTATCAAATAGTAACATATATATAAAACATGATTAGGTAGTTAGGGTGTTCAAAAAAACGATTTTGGATAAAACTATTATAAAAACTAAACTATATATAAAAAAATGAACTATTTTTGTAAAAACTAAACTAAGTTGTATTTTAAGTTTAGTTTAGAAAACTAAACTATTATGTTTGTTACGAAGCATATTCAACAATTATATACTATAGTGTAAATCCAAGAATACAGGGAATTGGGTGTAATTTCTGCTATCATATTTGCTTACTCGATGATTTGGTCAATTATCATGTTTCATAGAAAATGAGTTGTAATTTAATTTAATTCTATAAAATTGATTTGTAAAATGATAATTATTTTTTACTTATATACAATATTATAGTTTTATTTTTAATTGATGTGAGATTTCTGATAATGTGAGTGATCTCTGGTTGTCTTGTAGGACCTCAGCTTGGCCTAGGGGAGTTATCTTCAACTCAAGCAGATGCTATGGTTTGTACATTTGGAAAGCGAGGAGTCCATTGTTATCGTGACAAAAGTCCAAGATAAAGGACAAAATTATTCAATTTTGATGATGGATGTGGTCCTAGAATTAATTACGTTCTTCCGTTCCAGCTATGGTAATGTACCCACGTATAGATAGACAAACTTTCGACAAATGATTATTTACTTAAATTTATACCGTGGACAAATAAGAGTTCGTTAAACTGGTGCCGCTTGTGCTTTTTGTTATTCTTCCTTTCGTACTATATAATATAGTATAGTATGTATGATGACACTTGGGAGAGACCAATAGACATTAATTGGCTATATTAAATATCACATTATTATTTTTCTCGGTTTGTAGGTAGACTTTGCTTTCAACACATCCAATTTTGCCTTACTTCCAAAATAGAATGTTTGTGGGAACATGATATTGTGACTGATTTTACATTTTTACTCACCCCAGCTCCCCTTTTTTCTTTTTGCTGGCTGATAATTAGAATCGAGTGCAAAAGAGGTTCTTCCAACGACCTAGATATAGGCTGCGATCTATTTTCCCTCAAATTTAGCCCTCTCATTCATGCTTTTACTCTTGTTTAGTTGAAAATGTTCTTAGACCAACCATGTTAATTAGAGTGTGACAAAAGCATTTTTTTTTTTTTGCAATTTGAATACGCTCACTAAGCTAGTTAGAACAACTTTGTTTTTCCTAATTAAGCAAGCTAGAAACTAATCAAATTTAGGTATAATGTATTTTTTTGTCTTTATAAAGATGATTTAATATTGTTTTTGTTCTCCAAAAACTTTTTTTGGTTTATTTGATATGCGTAAATTTAAATTTTAAAGAAATGATTTTATCACCCATAATTTAGTAATTATATATATCAAATATTTAAATTGCATCACAAACCCGTTGCCATTAAGTAGTAATAAGAATTACTTTTAAAATTGTTAAAATTTAGAAATATTTAAATATACGAGAGAAAAAAAAATAAGGCGCTAAATATAGTGAAATCATATTTATAGTTTGTAAAACAAATTTAAATCAATCAAAGTTTATGTATACGTAATGGAGATTAGTCAAACTAGGAGCTATCACTTCATATAAAGTGAAGTCATGCATATATAAATAACTGCAATAATTAAGGTTGATATATTTCTGCATTTCTGTTTGTGTGTGTTTGTTTTCATTTGAAAATAAGATAATCATCTCTTGCTTGTTAAATCTTACTTGGTAGGATATAATTAGTCTTTAAATAATAGGCGAAAATCCACACCTACTGATGTTAAGGCCTAACCGACAATTTTCCTCAAATGAGGTATCTCTTGAAATTCTATGGTGTTAAGCAACTAAAACCAGGCCTTTTTGCTTTAAAATTAATTAAGATCCGTGTGGCTCTCACGAACTACCAAACCCCAGTTTCATTTATAAAAATAAAACTTGGTTCTCACTCCTCATTTGTGCAAAACGTTGAACCCTATTTAGGTAGAGACGTATATACTATGAGAAAATCATAAAATAATGTTAACACATGGCCAATATATATATAATAGATGCTATTCATGTCCCAAACAGAGTCGTCCAAGACTTGTGTTTATTTTAGAGAAAGAAACAAGTTGTAATTAGAGAAACAAATGCTAGAGAAGCTTCCTCATAGGCATGGCGTAAGAGATCATAGTCAAATTTTTTAGTCAAATAAAATTATATATCCGCATTAGTTTATGTAATTTGGTTATTACTTAATTTCCCATTAACAAATGTACCCTATTATTTAATAATGGACAAAATAAAATAGCCTGAAAAAGGCATTGAATAGCGTAGACAATAAGAACAATAACCGATCGAAGGACCGTTTTCCATGTTTATACATATGAATCGTCATTTGATTTTGTGTCGTGTTGAGACAAACCTACTGAGTTGGAAAAATTAAGGATTTTTGTATATATAATTAATTAAATACTACGTAATGAATCAAGCTTTGTCTTAGAAGGGAATCCCTCCGTGCTAGGTAGGTATTAATAATTACAAATATATGATGCGGTACATGTAGCAAACTTTTGTGTGAGAAAGATAAGTCCAGCGGAAGATGCCAAAAGTTCATTTTGAAGCTTTTGACTATAGTTTTCTCTTAGAGCGATGTAGGTCTCTCTAATATTATACCCTATGGTATTTAATTAGGCAGTTAGAGCCACCAAATAATGGATATGATATGATGGGTTGTTGTTCTTGGGACAACAGAAGCAAACATGCATGTCCTTCTCTAGAGGTCATTTTCACTTAGATGATTACATCAAGGGTCCAATATATGGCTCCACCCTAAGAGATCTATATAATTTCACTTGATACCCTAAGATCTCTCACTCACACACTCACTCACTCACTCACCATTTTCCCCCCCATTTAATTGGTTTTTACCTTTTTCTTATCTTGTTCATTATGATAAGCCTGTAATGTGTGGATGGTGGGGAAGTGAAGTTGGTTAGGAAAAGCGAGAAAAATAAATGAATTGTAAAGAAAAAGGGAAAGTGAAAGGGGGAAAAGCATTTAAAATTGTGGGTGTGGAGCTTGGGGGAGGCCTTTTGGGCACGGGCCCATTGGGAAAAGGACATGAAATAATTGAAAGCATAGCACTTGTGAGAACAATTTAATGGGAGTGGTATTAGCAAGAACATGCATGAGAGGACTATGTCTCTAAGGTGGTCCTGTGCTCGGTCGTATAAAGGGGTCCAGGTGGCGCTGCCGCCGGCCGGCAAGGGTGGCCACAGCCACGTGGGAGTTGTGGTCCAAAGGGATCACTGGTGTTCGCCATGTGTCGTGAGAAAAGAGGTGACAGCCTGTGCTCTGCATGCCTTGGATATGCATGAGAGAATGAGACCAGTTTTGGAGACTCTTGTGTGCCAAATCTTAAACACTCTCTGTCTTATACCAATATATATTTCAATTTTCAAAATCAAAAACTGAATTATACACTTCTTCTTTCTCTTTATATATATTCTCCATGGAGCAATGTCTTGTGACTTGTGACTTGTGACTTGTGACTTGTGGGGGCCAAATAATGTTACTGCGGCCTGTTATTAAGAGTACTCACTAGTCACTACTAGTGTCAACCAATTTTCTCTCTTTTCTCAAACCTCATTTTCTTTTCATCCATTATATATGTCCGATATAAGAAAACAAGTTTTGTAATGTCATCGATAAATTAAACGCATTTTTCTCTTACTAATTGTTAATAGACTCATCTCAATCAAAAGTGAAGATGTCCATAATTATTTTCAACATTCAAAGAGAAAATTATGGCAAAGTATTGACAACTTTGTATTAACTAATGGTGTGACCGCATGTTTCAATTACTAACACACACTTGAAAGTTGTCGCTAGTTTATTCACAGTTAGGTTTAAGTAAATTAACTACGAGTTTTTTCAAAAAAAAATAAACTATTGTATAATATTTAATTATTCTTGTTATATTATTTACTCCAATTATTTTTTTATTATATTAATTGTTGAATATTAATTATTTTCCAATTTAATTAAAAGATAAAACAAATAAAAGAAAGAAAGACCTTCTAGGATCAACCTAATGGTAAGAAAGTTGGAATGTATATACAAAGTGTAGGTTTTATAATTCATATTCTACCGTTATTTAATTTTTATGAATAAAAGAATAAAGAAAAATAATTTATCATCATGCGTCAATAAAAAGAAGAAAAATAATAATAATAAATATAACTAAGAAACCAAAAAAAAAAAAAAAAATCGAATATATTCTAATAATAATCATGACAATCCAAAATATAATCGAATGATGAATGATACATGAGAACCCTCTTACCAACAGGTTTGTTAGCTGAGACTGAGGTTGCAAGTCATGCATGCACCTCCTCCTGATGTTATAAGTATACATAAAGAGCAGAGAAGGGATTTAAAATCAATTAAAAAGAACATTTTACTTTCTTGTAGGATTGATGTAGATGCTATCAATATAAAAATAAAATAAAATAAAATAAAATAAAATACCGGTTAAATTTTAATTGATGTAAAAATGCATGTAAAAATCAACTAGAAAGTCACAAGCCAATGCATCTCCATTCTCCACCCTGACTTTGTATTTCTCTTCTCCCCTCACCCTTGTCATGTTTTTCCTTAAAAAAAATATTTTAATAGTATTTATACTATAAATTTAATTAGTTTATTTGGTTAAGCTGATAATTAATATAAATAAAAAATGTTTTTATTAATTAAAATAAAATAGAGATAGACTATAGATTTATGAGTTAGTCTTTAGGTTTAAACTCTAGAGTCCAACCCAAAATCTTATTAACAAGGAAGAGAAAGAAAAGTAAGGTCATTCGCATCAATTTGTTTAAAACCATAAGAGTGTCTGTAGAGAAAACCTTAGAAGAGAACTTCAAGGAGCACACATAATAGATTTGGACTGTAGAGATCATGCTTCTTGCCTTGGAGATCATCATTTGAGGTAAGAGGGGAAGTGATAATGTCTCACCTTGTGAACACGTATGAAAGGTATGAGTAGTGAGACAATTCTTAAGTCTTTTTAGGTTACTGTTGTCTTGTGTTTGATGAAAATGTTAATGATATGAGATTATTGTTGTAGTATGACTATGAATGATGTGAATTTTCGTGATTTGAGGAGATGGATAGTGTTGTGACTTGTGTTGTCTCTATTTTAAGGGTTAGGGTTGCATTATAATGGGGGCTTTTGTGTAATTTGAGTTAGTAAGAACTAATTGATGATGTATAATTATTCTATGAACGAGCTAACCATTTTTTATCAATTGATTGAGATAATAAGTGATAAGGATGGATTGGAGAAGTTGTAGAAAATTAAATCACAATTATGTTGCAACCACATTGGGTATAGGTTCATGGTGTAAAGCGTGACAAGGGTGGAGAATCTTTGTTCTCTCCACATTGGGGGTGGAAAAGGCCACCCCAGGTGCATAAGCCACAAAGAAGTCCTTGACCTCTTGGTGTTGGGCGAGAGTGATATGTCTCATTGGGTGCCATTTGACATTGATTTTTGTGAGTTATCTCATTAGGCGTGGGCCTAGCCACACCTAGCACAAATGCAATAGAGAGACCTTAACCTCTCCACATTGGGCACGAAGGACTTTTCGTCAGGCGTCATTAGATGAGAGTGAATAGTTGAATACTTGATGTGTTTCATTTTTAAGAGAGTCAGGCTAATGAATTAAAGAAGAGAAAAGAGATAGTGAGGGTATATTTGAGGAAGTAGAGAGAAAGAATAAGAATGACAATAATTGTGAATAAGATAAGAGTTTAAGACGTGTTGTTGAGACTTATGAGATGTATGGGGTGCAAGATGTTGTGGTTGAATTGAGAATATTGTGTGCAAAGTTTGAGATGCTTATGAACGAAGAGATGTGAAAAAATGATGATAAGTGTTATGAGAAAGCCTAGGCAATAGATTGGTAATGAGAAATTCAAGCATGGCTTGGTCATTTGAGAAGTCTAGACACAAAATGTCTAACATTGTGTGGAGATGAGATGGCATTGTGCATTCAAATATGTTTTTGTGTTTGATGTGGTGTGTTTAGAGCACAAGCATACATGCATAGTTTGTTTTTATGTAGAAGGGTCTCTTTGGTCTTCTAATGGGTGCTATATGGTGGGAAACCTCTAACACTATTTGAAGGTGATCATGATTAACTTTGATACCTCAGCTGACTCTTGATGGAATTCCTTCTATCCAAAGTGGATCATGTTGAGATAATGTGCCCATTGTGTGGTGGTTGAATTGAACGTTAAACTACAAGAAGGAATTGAATTGTTTTGTTCTTTAAAAATCAGTTCTTTATGAAATTTTGTTCTTCAAAAGGTAGGCCTTCTAAGTATTGAAACTTATAGTATTATTCTTAAAGTAGTTTCTAAGCTTACTAATTTTCCAAACAGATTATGCAGCAATAAAATACAAGATATAATAAGGTAAGCAAAGCAAGTAAAAAAGATAAAGTAAGAAAGATTGCATAGATATTTTATATTGGTTCACCCTAACTAGACAACATTCAGTCCCCACACAAATTTGTGATATTTTCACTATCACAGCCAACTACTGATCAAGAGCAACTCAATCACTTGTTGATACACCAACACTACTACACAACCGTTTGCTAATAGTAACAAACACTCAGCCACTTACTGAGATTTTGTCACTCAACCACCTATCGAGAAAAATAATCCAATAACCACCTACTATGAGATTGCACAAAACTTGTTGTAGTTCCTTTCTATCTTTTTACACATTTGCACACTTGAATCAATGTATAAAATGATTTTATGATTATCCATCAATTTGAATTAATGAAATGAAGTATCAAATGGTTTTCAAATTTTTTAAAGTTTTACAGATTTGATCTATGTATTAAAAAATTTAAATTCAACAGTTAGATCGTTGAAATTTAATGTAGAATATAAATTATTAAATAAAGTAAGTCTACCTAGACTTACTCCTGAAATACCCTGACTTAATCCTGAAATTTGTGTGTGTAATCCACTTTAATAAATTGATGAATTAAAAATGGTGTATGTGTGTGTGTAATCCACTTTAATAAATTGATGAATTAAAAATGGTAGATTGGCAAATTGACCTACCTTTATCCCAATCAAATTTTTAAAAAAATGTCAATTAAAAACTTTCAATAGAAATTATCACTTTAACTTATAATGTTATTATTATTTGTAAAATTGATTACAAGAGTTATATCTTTTACATGCAAAGAATCAAAACTAATATATATTTTTGTAATTAAATTTTAAGTTTGAAAATTAATCTTAATTTAAGCTAATACAACTTAAACAAAATGCCAAAAAAATATTCTCATGAAAAAATACACTATACATAAAAATGTACTAGTAAAAAATAAGTGATTAAAACACAATGCTTTTATTCATATAAAATGAGCAAAACTACCTAGAAAAAGAAATTAAACAATAAAATAAAAATATTGATATAACATAAATTTATTACAAACTTATATTTTAAGATTAAAAAATGATTGTATTAAGCGGAATAGATTGATAGATTTATTTATCTAGCACAACCCCAAAAAAGAGTTGACCTATTAAACTCGATCCATATTATTATTCTTAAATAAAATATATATTATTTTTTATCAATCATTCATCATATAATATAATCTATACGTCATACTAACAAAATCTTAAAAAAAAAAATCACAATCTTGAATCTTTAGTATCTAATATTAAAAACGGGATGAAAACTAAGATTTAAAAAATTATGAATTTAAGAGTGCAAAAATTAATATTTAAAGAATAATAAAGATGGATGCTGAGTGTCTTGATTACTGGAGAAAAAAAATCAGGAAAGAAAAGAATCAATAAAATATTTATAGATAAATAGAATAACGAGGGAAAAAAAGGTGAAATTAAAGGATTTGAATGAAGAAGATAATTTTTTAAATAAATTTATTTTACTAAAAGAAAATTTAAAAATATATTTTGAGAGAATTTTTGAAAAAAAATAAAATATAGAAAAAGACATATCTATACGGATATCTCTTTTTATAACCTTATTTTAGTTTTCATTTTTATATAAATCTTTTTATCCCTTATTTTTTTTCTTCATTTTACTTTATAACTGAAAAGTAAATACTCATAAAATAACTATTCATTGTTTTTAATGCATAAAAAGTAAATCAAATAACATAATAACTATTTATTTATTTTATTTTTTAATGAAAACACGAAGTACCTGTTTATTATAAATAGGAGGTGTGTATATCATTTACGTATCTCATGTAATAAGATTCGGATCTGGTGGAATTTATAACAGTTGTAATCCAGGCCCAGTTAAGGTCCACTACCTTACTTACTTAGGCTGAGATTTATGTATCAGGCCCATTTGTGTTCTTTTGAAATTGGAAATGGAACCATACGCGGTTTATCTACGTTCTGGGCTTGGATTTCAAAGGCCTGCGAGGAATTTCCTCTAAATGGCTTAGGGTGATGATATATACACCTCCTATTTTTTATAAATACACCTCCTTTTAAAAAAAATAATTAAAATTTTAAAATATTTTTAATTTTTTGTTTTAAATTTTTTAATTTTACATCCACAATATTTAATTTAGTACTTTTTTTTCACACATTTTCCTTCTTTTTTTAATTTTTACATGCACTCCCTTATTTTTCCTTCACCCTACCTATTTTGGTAACATGAAAAAATTGAAAGAGAAAAAAAAGTGTGTGAATAAGAAGAAGAAAATAGTAAATTGAAGGTTGAAAGTGTAAAATTAATTTTTTTTAAAAAAATTTATAATATTTTTTTTTTGAAAAGGAGGTGTACTTATAAAAAAAGGAGGTGGATATATCATGAGCCAATGACTTATCACTTAGCAGTAATATTTCCAAACTAATTACTTATTTTAGATTCTATTCAGTTTTTGTCAAAAAAAAAAGAGAGAAGATTCTATTCAGTTAGAGTATACTTTAGTTTTAATAGATTACTTATTTTTAAAAAGATAAATTTTCTGCAAGTTTTAAAATACTGTTATTGTTATAAAAGAAATCATTAAAAGAGGTATATTGGATTAAAATTTTAAAATATTTTAATAAATATAAATTATTAAATATTGTCTACAATTAAAATTTTTAAACTATTAAAATTTAACTAATATTTATTTTTAATAAAATTTAATATTGAAATATAAAATTTTAAACATATATTATAAAATGATTTTTATATATTGGAAAAATTAAGTATTTAAAATTTAAAAAATTTGAATTAAATTATCCGGTCAAAACAATTAAAATTTCAAGTATCTCAAATCTAAAGTTTCTTCATCAAAACACAACTTAAGAGAAATTTTTAGGTTATTTATAAAATTTGTAAGTGAAATATACTTTCAAAAAAGATAAAAATAGAATCTTGAGTGTGTATGATTATGAGAGTGAAAGTTTCACTATTTAAGTTATATGCAATATTAACTTGAGTATAATTAAATTAATATGTATGTATGTATGTATGTATTTATATATATATATGTGTGTATATATATATATATATATATATATATAACTTGAAAATAATTATTTATTTTTATAATTTTACATGTAATTTTAAAGGAAAAAATAAATAATATAAAAAAATCATCAGACCAAATAGGTCCAATACCTTTCTAACCTAATTTTTAATAGTTCGGTCTAACCTGATTGGCCCATCAAATTACAACAATTTGGCTCAATCTTTTTTAGGCCAAAAAATAAAGAGTCTAATTGCTTGTAACACTAAAAATTTTAATAATTGCTGGTGAATTTATTAAAATGTATGATTGTTATGTTGATTGTTGTTTTTATGTTGGGAAACTCTAAAATTAAAGAATTTCTTATAAGTTTATAGTTGTTTGGAGGGTTTCTATAGACAGAGACCTAGTTTAACCCTGGGGGGAGAGTATATAAAGTTTTTTTATAAGACTTGAGTTTCATAAGTTATGTTTTAAGAAAAACTAAAAAGAAGTTAGAGAAGAGGACTCTAGTAGAAAACCTTTTTCTTCCTCTTTTTCTACTAAAAACAATTCAATACTCTTCCCTATAACTGATCCAAGTGGCAAATTCAAGCTTCCAAGCAAGAATCAATTCATTGTTGGTAGTGGTGCAAAGTCCTCTAAGTTCCAACTTTCTTCTTCTTCCTTTGATTCTCTTGAACTACTTAAAATGTGACTATAATGATGGATTTTCTTATGTTGTCAAATTTTAAGAGTTTTGAATATGTCAAGGAGGTTTTTGAACAAATGATGATTGAATATGTGTAGCATATTGTTATTCTAAGTTGATGTAAGTTGTTGATGATGTGTAATATTGATATTTGTCATTGTATGATGGACATTTTGTGAGTTTCAGGTGAATTGAGTGATTTCATGAATCTACAAGTGCAAACTTCACCATCATGTTAAGCGTATCTTCATGGCGTCAGACATTGCTCAAATTAGGGGTCCTCTGTCTTACTCACACCAAGTGCAAGATTGGTGGAATCGAGCATGAGCAAGAGAATATTCCCTGACTTGATCATAACTAGTGTTAAGTTGAATAACATAGGTGTGAAGAGAGAGAATCATTTTTACTTGGATTGGCGCTAGGTGCCAATAGAATAACATCGGACATGAGTTAGGCAAACACTCTCTATCTAAAATGGGATCAGGCGTGGAGTTTGTCGCATTAGGCATAGGAGTCCATGGATTTTCTACCTTATCCATGTCAAGCACGAGTTGAATGTCATCGAGTGTGGGCAAGGTAGAAAGCTCCCTATCTCGATGATGTTGGACGCAAAGTGTATGGTGCTAGGTGTGGACTTCTTGTTGAATACTTGTTTAAATATTTAAGTGGTGAACATGAACATGTTAGTTGAATTTATTACATGTTGTATAATGATTAAGATGTGTTATATGTTGTATTGTGATGTATGATGTTGAATCATTATACATTAATGTAGTATAATGTATAAAGATGATTAATTGGTTGATAATTCTAAGTTGAAATGTTGAGTAGTTGTGTTGAAAATGCTTATAGCATGGAGTTATATTATTTTGATTGATGTAATGTGTGTTTGGATACTAATTTGAAATCATGTTCAACGAGAAAACACACATTCCAATGGAAAAAATAAAAGCTTGTGAGTGTATATTTTTTTAATCTCAGTTAAGTTGAACTCAATTGTATTCCAAACACGTCCTTAGGACTAGAGGATAGATTATTTTAAAAGGTTGCATATCCCATAGTGAGGATATTGCGATGTGGTGCTCCGAGTGCTTAGTTTGTAGAAAACTCTTCTTGCGAAGATGACCCTTGAAGTGGATGATTGAGTCTCCTCTAAAACCTTAGTTGGTGTGGTATGTAGGCAAGGTCAAGACGTACCAACTACAAGTGATCATTATTGATTCATATGTGGATAAGGTCAAGACATACGTGTATAAAGTAACCAAGTTAGAGTAAGGTACAAGATTGGGAGCCAAAATCCCTAACTAAGCACTGAAAGGACGTAGTATTTAGAGGGTAGTCAACAGGTAGATCCCATAGGTGGCTTAGTTATGCAAGTTAATGTCATGGTAGACTCACACTTAAGTTGTTCTATGTAACATTGTAAAAAAAAAAAAAAAAAAAAAAAAAAAAGGCTGATTCAGTAGCCCAGAACGGGCCGTTCCCAAACTGGAACGGGCCGTTCCACACTACTGAATTGAACTACATATTGTAGTGGAGAACAGGCCGTTCTAGGAAGGACTGAAGTTTCGAGTTGAGCCTCGAGGGGAAATTATATTTTTGATTCAGTCTTTGGCTATCTGAGCCAATCTTCAGGTAAGGGAAGCTAGATTGTTTGCATGTGGCTGAATTTGTTAGTTTGGATGAGAGTTTTGAACTCTCTGAATAGTTTTAGGCCGGGCGCAGGTTGAGCGTGTCAGGCGTGGAAGAGCTTAGAGCTCTTGGGTTGGTGTTAGGCCAGGCGCGAGTTGACGGCACTGTGCTTGAATATATTTATGAATGAATTGATGCTTATGCATGTTTAAAGTTGAAGTTTTAGATCATGTATGTATGATATATGATGTATGGTGAGGTGTGATTCATATGTATGCTTTGTGATGATATATATGAATGTTTGAATATGATACGTTCATATGGTATGTATTGATCATAATGGTAGGTAGACCATTTATGATGTATGATGCATTATTGCATGTGATGTCTTATGACATGTGTATGGTTGTTGATCATGATGGTGGGCAGACCATTATGATGTATGATGCATGATTGCATGTGATGCCTATGGCATGAGTCTAGCCTAGGACTTGAGGAGAGGAAAAATATTTCGAACTGGAAGAGCTCACATAGAGTCTCTTGAGAGTGGTGCTTGGATAGGCCACTGATATATGAGAGTGGTGCTCTGGGAGGCCACTGGATTTGGGAGAGTGGTGCTCAGATAGGCCACTGGGTTGGGTGAGTCTCCTCTAAGTCCTTAGCTAGTGTTGGAGCGGGGTATGAGGTCGAGGGTTATTCCCTTAACCAAGTACTCGGGAAGGTGCGTGGATCCTTGCGGATAGTCGGTGGGCGAACTCCACAATTGACTTGGTTAATGCATGCCAAGGTCGTGGTAAGCCCGTACCCAGCTGTGCTATACCTGACGGTGGATCTGGACTTCCAAGTGTGTAAGTGACATCATCCGAGTAAACCCGAGTGAGGATTATATATCCTGTTTAGCTGTGACCGAGCGGGCGCATTGGGCGTGAAAACGGTTGGGGTGGTTTCGGTAGGATGGAATGTCACTTATACAGCTCTATTGTTATGGAGATCTCCTAGGTGTATGCGTGACGACGCATTAGATGATTGATATGTATGCCTATCTGTCATGAGTTGCATTCATTGCATGATTATTAATATGATGAAGTGTGGTGTTTGACTTCATGTTTGGTGAATGAATGATTGATTGAGATGAAAGGTTCCTTAGGGACAGGATTTGGGATGCATGTGTAGTATAGAATTTTTATTCTGTACTTGTATTATTGATCTTTGAATTCTAGCTTACCCTTCTGTTTTCCATGTGGTGGAACTGCGATGATCATACTTGGTATGGGAGCAGGTCAGGGATAGCGTGGGAGTAGAGATGATCGTTGTGAGACGAGGAGCTGAGTCTCGTGTTTTGAGTTACCATACTGGGTAACATTTTTTTTGTCAGTGCTTGACCGGCACTAAGGAATATTTTGGGATGACTGTACATATATGGTGCTATATTTTATATACAGAAACTTAATTATTTCGATCTTTATATTTATGCCTGTATGTATGTGTTATCCAGTTTAATATTCTCTTAGTTAACTAGTTGTAGTGCGTTTCCACTAAGTGTAGAGACCGTGGCGGGTCGTTACACTTTTATGGTATCAGAGCCGGTCGAGTCTTTTAGGATACTATGTGGGGAGTGATCCTTCTAGGTTTCTGTTGTGTCATATCTCTTATATGTGTTAGCCTTTGGTGAATTGTGGGGGTATTATGTTACTAATAGGATGTTTGAATTCTTGTAGTATGGTGAGACCCCAGTATGACCAGATTGCTAGGGCCATGGAGATGATAGCCATGGCGATGCAGCAGCAGAGTGCTCACTTTGCTCATATGGAGGCAGGTAGAGCTGCGGCTGAGGCAGCTAGAGCTGCGGCTGATGCAGCTAGACCGGTGGTCTCTCAGGAGGGGAGAGATTTAGCAGAGTTCAGGGGATGTCAGCCTCCTCAGTTCAGAGGGGATTCAGATCCTGATGTGGCGGATCAGTGGTTGAGGGATATGGAGAAGATTTTTAGTGTTTTAGGATCTTCTGATGAGAGAAAGTTGGCTTATGCAGTTTACATGCTGGGGGGCGAGGCTGAGTACTGGTGGAGAGGCACCAGGCAGATGTTAGAGAGCAGGGGTGTGCCTGTTGACTGGGATTGCTTCAGGAGGGTCTTTTTGGAGAAATATTTCCCGGATAGCGTTAGATACGCTAAGGAGGCAGAGTTCATGAGATTACATCAGGGGAGCTTGTCTGTTTCTGAGTATGCTATGAGGTTTGAGCATCTAGCTCGTTTCTACTCTCAGGCCATATCTGAGGCTTGGAGATGTAGAAAGTTTGCGGAGGGATTGAGGCACGAGCTGAAGAGGGTTATAGTCCCCATGTCCATAGTAGAGTTTCCTGCCTTGGTTGAGAAGGCAAAGACTGTTGAGAGTTTGGAGAGTGGTGGTAGCAGCGGTAAGGCTGCTAGAGTTCAGGAGGGATCATCTGGGTCCAGGAGGGGAGGCCAGCAGAGGGGACCTTATGACAGACCTGTACAGTCTCAGAGAGGAGCTGTTAGTAGGGGACCTCGACCTGTTACTCCTCAGGGCGGAGCACAGTCGATGCGGTGTTATCGATGTGGAGGAGCACATATGGTGAGAGACTGTTCCCTTCCGGGGAATGTTTGCTTCAGATGTGGTAGGCCAGGCCACATCTCTAGAGATTGTCAGACACCGGCGACTTCATCTGGGAGTGCCCCGAGGCCACCCAGACCTACAGCTGCGGGGAGAGTGTTTGCATTGTCAGGTGCAGAGGCTTCTACTTCATCAAGGCAGCAGGTGAGGATGTTTTATTTTTATTCGATTCTGGAGCCACGCATTCTTTTATTTCTGTTGATTGTGTGAAGAGATTGGGTTTGTCAGTATCTTCCTTGCATGTTGATTTGTTTGTGTCTACTCCGGCTTCAGTTTCTGTGGTGACGTCGGAGATGTGTGTGAGATGCCCGATAGAGGTGTCTGGTAGGAGGTTCCGAGTGAACCTGATTGTGTTGCCCATGGTGGATATCGACATAATCTTAGGGATGGATTGGTTATCTGCCCATCACATCCTTATAGATTGTGCTCGGAGAGAGTTGATGTTTCCTCAGTTGGAGGATGAGGTGTTGGTATCAGCGGGTCAGGCTGAGCAGTTGATGAGGGATGGAGCTGAGTGCTTCATGTTGTTTGCAACTTTGAGTATTGAGACAGAGAGAGCTATCGCTGAGATCGAGATTGTCAGTGAATTTCCTGAGGTGTTTCCAGATGATGTGCCAAGATTGCCACCCAGGCGTGATGTTGAGTTTAGCATTGATCTGGTACCAGGTGCAGGACCGGTATCAGTGGCTCCTTATAGGATGGCTCCAGCTGAGTTGGTAGAGCTGAAGACACAAATTGAGGATTTGTTGGAGAAACAGATGGTGAGGCCCAGTGTTTCTCCTTGGGGTGCTCCGGTACTGTTAGTGAAGAAGAAAGATGGTGGGGCCCGTTTGTGTGTTGATTATCGGCAGCTGAATAAATTAACGATAAAGAATAAATATCCCCTTCCAAGGATTAATGATTTGATGGATCAGCTGAGGGGAGCTTCAGTGTTTTCAAAGATTGATTTGAGATCCGGATATCACCAGATTAGGGTGAAGGAGAGTGACATACCGAAGACTGCCTTTAGGACTAGGTATGGTCACTATGAGTATGTGGTGATGCCTTTTGGTGTCACTAATGCTCCAGCAGTGTTCATGGATTACATGAACAGGATCTTTAGACCGTTCTTGGACAGATTTGTGGTGGTCTTCATTGATGATATTTTGGTGTATTCTAGATCATTGGAGGATCACCGTGAGCATTTGAGGTCGGTTTTGGAGGTGTTAAGAGAGAGACAGTTGTATGCCAAACTGTCCAAGTGTGAGTTTTGGTTGTCCGAGGTGAGATTTTTGGGGCATGTGATATCGGCAGAGGGGATTGCAGTAGATCCAGCCAAGGTGGAGGCTGTGATTCAGTGGGAGTGTCCGATGACTGCTACAGAGATTAGGAGTTTTCTTGGGTTGGCGGGTTACTATCGGAGGTTCATTGAGGGTTTTTCTCGAATAGTAATGCCTTTGACTCAACTGACTCGAAAAGATCAACCTTTTGTTTGGACGGACGCTTGTGAGCAGAGTTTTCAGGAACTAAAGAGACGGTTAACCACTTCTCCAGTTTTGGTGTTACCTAACACTGGTGAGCATTTTGATGTGTTCTGTGATGCTTCTCACCAGGGGTTAGGTTGTGTGTTGATGCAGGGAGGGAGAGTAGTGGCATATGCTTCGAGGCAACTGAAGACCCATGAGAGAAATTATCCTACTCATGATTTGGAGCTTGCAGCTGTGGTATTTGCCTTGAAGTCGTGGAGGCACTATCTGTATGGTGCGAGATTCAGTGTATACAGTGATCACAAGAGTTTGAAATATCTGTTTGATCAGAAAGAGTTGAATATGAGGCAGAGGAGGTGGATGGAATTTCTAAAGGACTTCGATTTCCAGTTGATGTATCATCCTGGAAAGGCGAATGTGGTAGCTGATGCATTGAGTAGGAAATCCATTCACATGTCGGCTATGATGATTAGGGAGTTGGAGTTGATTGAACAGTTCCGAGATTTGAGACTAGAGGTGGAGGTTGTTCAGGATCACATTAGCTGTGGTATGATCACCATAACTAATGAGTTCTTGAAGCAGGTGGGAACTAAACAGTTACAGGATCCAGAGTTGTTAAGGACTTTGGGATTACTTGGTACTGAGAGGGCAGCTGGTTTTGAGCTTGGTACTGATGGGATTCTAAGATTCAGAGGTCGAATTTATCTGCCTTGTGATTCAGAGTTGAGGAGAGTTGTTCTAGAGGAGGGACACATGAGTCGTCTTAGCATACATCCTGGTATGACTAAGATGTATCAAGACATCAAGAAAAGTTTTTGGTGGCCTGGTATGAAGAAGGAGATAGCAGAGTTTGTAGCCGCTTGTTTGACTTGTCAGAAGGCGAAGATTGAGCATCAGAGGCCCGGAGGGGTTTTACAGTTGATGGAGATTCCTGAGTGGAAGTGGGATAGTGTCACTATGGACTTTGTGGTTGGATTGCCTAGGACAACTAGGAACAGTGACTCTATCTGGGTGATTGTTGATAGGTTGACAAAGTGTGCTCATTTTCTTCCTGTCAACAAGAGGTGGTCCTTGGAGAGGCTTGCACAGTTATATATCCGAGAGATAGTACGGCTGCATGGAGTGCCTTCCAGTATTATTTTTGACAGAGATCCAAGGTTTACTTCAAGGTTTTGGCAGACTCTACATCAGGCGTTGGGAACGAGATTGAGGTTGAGTTCCGCCTATCATCCACAGACAGATGGTCAGTCGGAAAGGACAATTCAGTCACTAGAGGATCTTCTGAGAGCTTGTGTGTTGGACCATCTGGGTAGCTGGGAGGAGGTGTTGCCATTGGTAGAGTTTACCTATAATAATAGTTATCATGCGAGTATTGGCATGGCACCTTTTGAGGCTCTATATGGCAGGAGGTGTAGGACTCCATTATGTTGGTATCAGGAGGGTGAGTCAGTAGTGGTTGGTCCAGAGTTAGTTCTTCAGACTACTGAGATGGTGAGACAGATTCAGGAGAGGTTGAGAGCTACTCAGAATCGACAAAAGTCTTATGCTGATAAGAGGAGGAGACCTCTAGAGTTTGAGGAGGGAGAGCATGTGTTTCTCAGGGTGACACCCACTACTGGAGTGGGAAGGGCTGTAAGGGCCAAGAAACTCACACCGAAGTTCATTGGTCCTTATCAGATCCTTCGTCGTGTAGGTCCAGTAGCTTATCAGTTGGCGTTACCTCCGATTCTGTCCAACCTGCATGATGTGTTTCACGTTTCACAGTTGAGGAAGTACATCAGAGACCCGAGTCACGTGATAGAGATGGATGAGGTGCAAGTTAGAGAAAACTTGACTTACGAGAAGAGACCGGTAGCTGTAATTGATCACAAGTTGAAAGAGCTTCGAGGCAAGTCTATTAGCTTAGTGAAGATTCTTTGGGATGCAGCTACTAGTGAGGCAACCTGGGAAGAAGAGAGTCGGTTCAAGGAACAGTATCCATTCCTCTTTTCAGGTAAGCCTATTTTCGGGGACGAAAATTCTTATTTGTTGGGGAGTATTGTAACATTGTAAAAAAAAAAATAAAAAAAAATAAAAAAAAATAAAAAAAAAAGGCTGATTCAGTAGCCCAGAACGGGCCGTTCCCAAACTGGAACGGGCCGTTCCACACTACTGAATTGAACTACATATTGTAGTGGAGAACGAGCCGTTCTAGGAAGGAGAACGGGCCGTTCCGGAGGGAGAATGGGCCGTTCCGGAGGGAGAACGGGCTGTTCCTGAGGGAGAACGGGCCGTTCTGGGCGTGGATTTTGTGCGTGATCTGGGAGTTCAGAACGGGCCGTTCCGGTATCGGTACGGGCCGTTCTGGCCACTCCGGATTGCCTATAAATAGGGGTGAAGGGGGGGCCGTGAGGAGTTATGGTTCTAGAGAGAAGTTTTAGAGAGAAGGTCTCTGGGTCAGTGAGCTCCTTTCTCTCCCAAATTTCTCTGTTTAACTCCTTTTCTCCTCTAGATCAATAACTCCTTCTGTCTTTTCTTGAATTTCAGATTAGAAAGCTTGTTTTGGGAGGACTGAAGTTTCGAGTTGAGCCTCGAGGGGAAATTATATTTTTGATTCAGTCTTTGGCTATCTGAGCCAATCTTCAGGTAAGGGAAGCTAGATTGTTTGCATGTGGCTGAATTTGTTAGTTTGGATGAGAGTTTTGAACTCTCTGAATAGTTTTAGGCCGGGCGCAGGTTGAGCGTGTCAGGCGTGGAAGAGCTTAGAGCTCTTGGGTTGGTGTTAGGCCAAGCGCGAGTTGACGGCACTGTGCTTGAATATATTTATGAATGAATTGATGCTTATGCATGTTTAAAGTTGAAGTTTTAGATCATGTATGTATGATATATGATGTATGGTGAGGTGTGATTCATATGTATGCTTTGTGATGATATATATGAATGTTTGAATATGATACGTTCATATGGTATGTATTGATCATAATGGTAGGTAGACCATTTATGATGTATGATGCATTATTGCATGTGATGTCTTATGACATGTGTATGGTTGTTGATCATGATGGTGGGCAGACCATTATGATGTATGATGCATGATTGCATGTGATGCCTATGGCATGAGTCTAGCCTAGGACTTGAGGAGAGGAAAAATATTTCGAACTGGAAGAGCTCACATAGAGTCTCTTGAGAGTGGTGCTTGGATAGGCCACTGATATATGAGAGTGGTGCTCTGGGAGGCCACTGGATTTGGGAGAGTGGTGCTCAGATAGGCCACTGGGTTGGGTGAGTCTCCTCTAAGTCCTTAGCTAGTGTTGGAGCGGGGTATGAGGTCGAGGGTTATTCCCTTAACCAAGTACTCGGGAAGGTGCGTGGATCCTTGCGGATAGTCGGTGGGCGAACTCCACAATTGACTTGGTTAATGCATGCCAAGGTCGTGGTAAGCCCGTACCCAGCTGTGCTATACCTGACGGTGGATCTGGACTTCCAAGTGTGTAAGTGACATCATCCGAGTAAACCCGAGTGAGGATTATATATCCTGTTTAGCTGTGACCGAGCGGGCGCATTGGGCGTGAAAACGGTTGGGGTGGTTTCGGTAGGATGGAATGTCACTTATACAGCTCTATTGTTATGGAGATCTCCTAGGTGTATGCGTGACGACGCATTAGATGATTGATATGTATGCCTATCTGTCATGAGTTGCATTCATTGCATGATTATTAATATGATGAAGTGTGGTGTTTGACTTCATGTTTGGTGAATGAATGATTGATTGAGATGAAAGGTTCCTTAGGGACAGGATTTGGGATGCATGTGTAGTATAGAATTTTTATTCTGTACTTGTATTATTGATCTTTGAATTCTAGCTTACCCTTCTGTTTTCCATGTGGTGGAACTGCGATGATCATACTTGGTATGGGAGCAGGTCAGGGATAGCTTGGGAGTAGAGATGATCGTTGTGAGACGAGGAGCTGAGTCTCGTGTTTTGAGTTACCATACTGGGTAACATTTTTTTTGTCAGTGCTTGACCGGCACTAAGGAATATTTTGGGATGACTGTACATATATGGTGCTATATTTTATATACAGAAACTTAATTATTTCGATCTTTATATTTATGCCTGTATGTATGTGTTATCCAGTTTAATATTCTCTTAGTTAACTAGTTGTAGTGCGTTTCCACTAAGTGTAGAGACCGTGGCGGGTCGTTACATTCTATCCTGACAAAAATAATAGACTTACTAGATTAAGTGGTGAAATCTGAGAAACCATGTTGTGAATTATTAACCAATTTGGCTAGTTGTTGATCTAGTTAGATTGAAAAGATCGAGTTGTTGGTTTGGTAATGTCAAACCACTCAGACTACTCACTTGTTCTATAAGAGATCTCTCAGTTAAAATGTGCGATAACGCATACAGTTGATTTATTGTGCATATGCGATTGAGTTGTTGATTTGTGTGATGCATATGTTATGTTGTAATGTTGTTCAAGTTGAATAATCACTATGTATATGTTGTATTGAAGTTTATATGTTTACTTGCTATTTGAATGATGTTGAATTACATTTTTGAGTTATTATAAGTTGAGCCTATGTTATATTGTGTTGTCAAGTTGCAGGTTAATATTGTGTTAGAGGTTAAATAAGTTGTTTGTGTTGGTAGTGTAGTAGTTTTAAATTTTATATTGACTATGTTGATTCATTTAAAACTTGAGCTTACCCTTGCATGTTTTCATGTGGTAGGATTATGATACTCATACTTGACATGAAAGAAAATCAAGGATATGTTACTGTTGGAGTTTGTTTTAAGGCCATATAGGGTGATGGCATTGTGGATCTTTTAAGCTACCTTGGTGTAGTTGAATGATAGTAGCGTTCCTTGACCGACAACTAAGATTTTCTTTTCATACGTCAATATTGATTTGTTTTGAGGCTATATAGGATGATGGCATTGTGGATTTTTTAAGCTACCTTGGTGTAGTTGGATGATAGTAGCATTCCTAGACCGACAACTAAGATTTTTTTTCATACTTGAGTACTGCATTATTATTATTATTATTATTATTATTATTATTATATATATATATATATAGTCACACACATTTGTTATATGGTTTAGTAGTTAATATAGTTTATTTGTATGCATATATCTTATCTTATGAAATGTATATCAAAGTATTATAAGTATTCAGAATCCTAGGTAGTTATTTTATATCTCTGCTGCTAGTAGTTGGATAGTTAAGTGTAAAGATCATGATGAATTTTTATATAATTTGTCCTGGCCAAATAGGACAACGAACTAATCGTCATGCTGGATCAATTTCTATAGTTTTACTAGTTAATAAATTCCATAAATTTAAATAAATTATTCAAATTTCAATAGCATGAATGGAAAAATATCAATGCATGGAATACTATATGTAGAGAAACGTTATTTGTAACATTGTAAGTGGTGAGTTAAATGGTTTAAAGTTTAGTTAACTCTAAATATGGAAGGTATATAAGGTTTTCTTTGAGAACGGAGCCTCGTAAGCTTTTTCTAAAAAAAAAATTAGAGAGAAGGGCTTTGAGACTGTGAGCTTCTTTCTCTCCCAATTTTCTCTATGTAATTCATTTCTTCCCCTAGAACACTAATCTCTTCTATCTTTTCTTGAAATTCAGGCTGGGAAACTTGTTTTTGGTGGATTGAAGTCGTTGGGTCGACCGCTTGGAGTTTTCTTTTCTTCTCCCTTTCTTGGCTAATTTGGAGAGACTTTCATGTGAGGGAAACTAGGATGTTGTAGATTGGTTGCATGTGAGTTTTAGAAACTCAATTGATGCATGAATTGAGTATTTAACTGTTGATTTGAGGAATTTTTCCATTTTTGAGTTTTCAGGCAAAAATAAGGTTTTAGTGATTTTGATACATCAAGTTGATGCATGTTGATTTTGATGTTGTTTTTGGATTCTTTGAAGTTTGTTTGTTGTTTTGCATGGATTGCATGTGGTTGGTTCTTCTAGATTCTCAGGTGATGCTGGAAATTTTTGAACAAGCATGCTAGGTTTGAGTTGACGTGCATTCATTAGGGGCATCCCTTTTCACGTTCACGTCAAGTGTGAGGTTAGCCACGCCGGGTGTGAATTGAAATTGGAGCTTTTGGATGAGTGGCACCAGGTGTGAAAGGGATCGCATCGGGCATGAATGCCCAGGGAAGTCTCTAACTTCATGATGCCAGACGCAAGGCAAGGTGCATCGGGTGTGATTTCTTAGGGTTGCCTCTACCAAGTTGGCACCAAGCGCATAACTAGTTGCTTCGAGTGTGGAAAACCTTGGGAGTGTCTAACTTTGCTAGGTCGGGCGTGAGTCACTTATTAGGTGGTGTGGTTGAGTTGTAATGTGTTGGCAAGTATTGATGTTGGTGTTGGATCATATATGTACGGTATATGATGTGAATTTATGTTGGTTCATATGTATGCTTAGGAAGATATATTTTTTTGAAAAAGATAGATATGCTAAGACATCACTATGTGGAAAAGAGATCCCAACCAGGTTAGCACCTCAATCCACACTAATCATCTGCAGCATATCCAAATGCATTAAAGAATAAAAGAAAGTAAAAATACAAGTGGGGGGACCAAACCAAAACCCACCAAAAAAACTAAAGAAAAAAACAAAATGATGTAACCAATGCCAATCAATTGACATAAACCACAATCATGTCAGTTCAGCTCATCAACGTGTTCCCAATATTGCCAAAACTAGCTAAGAGTACTTGCCCAATCTAGCAGACCTTTCTTTACATTCCTGAATGTACTCATTATATATGCGCTCGTCATATGGAGGGGAATTATCCCTAAAACTCCTTTTAGGTCGAGAGTCAGTTGCGCTATTTGCACCTTTTTTGGAGGCAGCTGCAGCTGCACTTCTTGTTAGCCTTTTGGATCCACGAGCTGCCACGCATCCTACATCCTTTTCTGTTTCGGAAACTTCCTCAACAATTGCAACTTGAGAGTGACTTTTGCTAGTTACTGCCACATGGGCTGATCCTGCACCAGCTCCCTGATCAGCACCTGATACTTGATCCGAATCCATTGCCTTCTTAAGTTGAGCATTGGATGCTACATTACAAGCCGAGACTGCATCATCATAGTTAGGTAATGCTCCTTCACCAGCTGCATCACCTGGTGCAACTTTGGAACCAGCTTCATCATGTCTTTGTGCAGCCTTAACAACAGCGGCGAGAGCTACATTTGACATGTCAATTTGCTCAATAACACCTCGGTTTGGTCCAGCCTTTGGTGCAGCAACAAGTGCAGCTTTTGTAGATGCCTCATCCATTCCTTCGGCCAGCGGTTTTTTCTTTTTCCTTGGTGTCTTAACGTTGTTCAAAGGCTGTTCATGTGCCAAAACATGTGCAATATCATTTGTAGCTGCACCAGCAATTGGATGCAGTTCACCAGTTGCTTCCACACTAGCGTCTTGAATTAAAATTTTTGGAGTAACATTTACTGCCATGGCAGCTGAGTCAACAACTGATTGTGAAGCAGCTGGAACAGTAGCTGATGCTATTACAACATCCGTGACCAACACTTCTCTAGTTGCATCATGAAGATGATCTTTGACCGAAGCAAGCCTTGAGGTTGCAGCAGCAGCTGCATCAACTGCTTTGTTATTAGTGGCATCACCGCCAACTTGCGAGGGTCCAGCACCTGCTTTACGTGCATGTCCAGCAGCTGCTATATTTTTCTTGATTTTATGTGCGTCCAATGGTGCAGCAGCTACATCACCTACTTGGACAGACTCCCTCACGGCTGCACCATAATCCTCAGTCGTTGCGGATTGTGTACGTGGTTCTACTCCTGCATTCATGCAAGCATCCTCCTCATGGCCAATGCCCTTACATTTAGTACAAAATAAGGGCAGATCAAATTCAAATGACACGTAAAAAGAAAAACCTTCCCTTTCAACCATCAGCTGTGTGGGGATCGTTTGTGAGAGGTCTAACTCAATCAAGATTCGCACAAAATGACCATACGTCCTGTTCAAGGTAGCCTTGTCCAAGGATATTGGAGTTCCCACAGTTGAGGCAATAGCAAGAAGTATTCTTGGACTCCAATATTCTTGTTCAAGCTTAGGAAGATATATATATATATATATATATATATATATATATATATATATATATATATATATATATATATATATATATATATATGAATGTTTAAATGTGATTATTATGTATGTATGTGTGTATGTTTATATGAAGATGATATTGATCATAGTGGTGGATTGACCATATATGATGTATGATGAATTGTTTGCATGTGATGCCTTATAGCATGTGTCTAGCCTAGGACTTGAGGAGAGGGAAAAATGTTTTTGAACTAGAAGAGCTCACATAGAGTCTCTTGAGAGTGGTGTTTGGATAGGTCACTGGTTTGAATGAGAGTGATGATCTGATTGTGACACCCTCTACCCCAACATACATATACAATAATTATGAAAACATATTCTTGGAGTAAATAAATCTTTTGAATTAAAACCATGGTTCCACTAACATGAGAGTAGATAATTCACATTCGTAAACATAATCATAATTCACTTATCAGGTCTCATCATATCTCATGTCACATTATTTCATAATATCATATCACAGATCATATGTTCACCTTTCACATTCTCACGTCATAGTGTTCACAATAGCACGTCATTCACATCATGTCTCATGTCATTTGTTCACATTTCACATAGTCATACTCATAAGATCATTATGTGGAGATTCTTATCCTCATCATGCTCATATTACTTTTCACATCATATTCACACTTCACATTTCACATTTCTCATAATACTCACAATTGTTCCTCATAAGGTTTCGCACAGGAACTCACAGAGCACTCTAATTCATATCAAAACTTATCTAATTTTGAAATCAAACACATATTTACACTCAACATCACATAAGGAACATAATAGAACATTCAGAAAGTAAAACAGAAAATATTAGAAATTTGTCTGTTTCTCATAGGGTTCCCACAGGAACCCACAGAGCACTCTAATTCCTATCAAAACTTGTTTATTTCAAAATTAAACACATATTCATGCATCACATCCAACCAGAAATCCAACAGAAAACTCAAATTTTAAAACAGAAAACTTTCATAATTTTCCTATTCCTAGAGCATGCAGCAAGCAAGGGATTGGGGGCCAATCCTGCTACCCAACAATTATTCTCACACTCTCAAGCGAGGTTTGTCACTCCCCCTTACCTGGATAAGCAGAAGATGAAGCTAGAGCAGAATATGGTTGATCTCCTTCTCTTGGTTCTCCTTGGTCTTTAGAGAGTGTGTCCAGGAGCAGTGCCAGAGTCTTCTATTTATAGAGGTCAAAAGTGGCCAAAACGGTCCGTTCTGGATCCTTTCATCATGTGCTAAATTCGCATCTAGAACGACCCGTTCTTAAACCAGAACGGTCCGTTCTTAAACCAGAACGGCCCGTTCTAGAGTTGAGTTTAACTCATAACAACTATGTTTGAAACAACCCGTTCTCAACTAGATTTTAGATGTGACACCCTCTACCCCAACATACACATACAATAATTATAAAATAAAATAAAAATTTTCATCATTAAAAACCAAATTTCCAACCATGTAAGGGTAAAGAGCTCACATTCATAAACTTAATTCAAATACCGTGCCAGTAAAATTACAAAGAAATAAAACTGAGTTTTCCAAAATAATTTAATAAGAACATCTTAAACTAATCCTATCTATGCCCCGATGCCACATGTCCTATTAGAGCAAAGCCCAACATAGAAGCCTAAGCTTCATCACCAACATCCTCAGCCTCACGCTGATGATCACCTGTATAACAGTCAAAGAAAAACAACACGAGAAAAAGGAGTGAGAAACATCTCACTCTAGCTCACAGTGTAGAAATATACGCTGGATAGCCAAACACAAACAAAATAGGTATAACGTAGATAAATTAATAATAACATCATATCTCACTCATCCAAGACATAAACCATCACTTTATCATATAACATTAAAAATGCATAAGTATGGACACGGACTACATATTCTCATGCATGTGGCGCCAGTAACATATCACATGGCATATTACCGCTAGCAATACACGAAGAGTAGTCTAGGAGTACATGCCGAGTCAGACCCTTTGCGCACTCTCACTAGAAGGACATACTACTAAGGTCTCGTCGGGATAGCTAAGCCGGGCAAGATACATCCCATGCACATAATGAGCGAGACTGAGACTTCCAAACTGAGCTATCCCCAAGGACTAATCCCCAAAGCTTTTATACTAGGGGGCCTTCCCTAGCGGTGTATTTTATATCGTACCCTTAAAAACATTTATGCAAATGATACATGTCAATCAAGAATCTATGCATTGTCATATCACATTAACACATCTCATTGTCATATCACATTAACACATCTCATTGTCATATCACATTAACACATCTCATTGTCATATCACATTATCACATCATATTCACAATTTTCACAGAGCACTTTAATTCATATTAAAACTCATCTATTTGTAAAATTAAACACATATTTACACTTTGCAAACATTAGGGAACACAACAGAAAACTCAGAAGGTAAAACAGAAAACATTTAAAATTTGCCTATTTCTCACAGGGTCCGCACATGAACCCACAGAGCACTCTAATTCATATCAAAACTTGTTTATTTGCGAAATTAAACACATATTCATACATCTCATACAACAAGGAATACAACAGAACAATAAAAAAGAAAAACAGAAAATATTCATATTTTGCCTGTTACAATTACAAATGCATTCTCTTAGGGTTTCCCATAGGAAACCATAGAGATCTTAAAATTATACATTTATATTTAAATATAGAAAAAGCAGTAGAAGAAACATATATAATTAGGAAAAATCTCACATACATGAGCATGCAACAAACAACAAACATAGGATTGGGAGCCAATCCCACTACCCAACATACATTCCTACACCCAGAGCAAGGTTTCTCACTCCCCCTTACCTCGTTAAGCAGGAGCTGAAACTAAAACCGGATAATGTTGGTCTCCTCCTTTAGGTTCCCCTTGGTCTTCAGAGAGTGTAGAAGAAAAGAGGTCAGAAGTGAAAAAATGTATTTTTGGAGTGCCAGAACGTTCTATTTATAGGCATCAGATGAGGCCAGAATGTTCTATTTATAGGCATCAGATGAGACCAGAATGACCCGTTTCAAATCCGGAACGACCCGTTCTAGACTTATGCGTCATACGTAAATTTCGTATCCAGAACGACCTATTCCAAAACTAGAATGACCCGTTTTGAAATTACATATTACCTACAACAGCCATGTTTGGAACGACCCGTTCCCAAAATGGAACGCCATGTTCTGGAATCGCGTATTACTCATAAAATCATGTGTTGGAATTGCCCGTTCCAGTCTATGGTTTAAAGGCCATTTTAGTAGTTTGGAACGACTCATTCTAGTTTGGAAACGGTCCGTTCTAGGAAACTAAAAAAATCAAAATATTATCAAAAATAATTTTCATAAATATTTATTATTAAAATACTCATAAATATTAAAAACCTTTAAAAAATTCTATAAAACCCATTAAAATATCTATAAGAAAATAACCTCCAAAAATATAAAAATAAACTATAATTAACTATTATACTAGTAGAAAATTCTGGATGTTACATTAGACCTTTATAGTAGTTTGGAACGGTCCGTTTCAGTTTGAAAATGGTCCGTTCTAGGCTACTAAATATCAAACTTTTTAATAGTTTAGAACGACCTGTTCCAGTTTGGGAATAACCCATTTTGAGCTACTAAATATAAAAAAAATTATAAAATACCTTCATATAATTTGTGAAAATCGGGGTGTTACACTGATAGGCCATTGGTTTTGGGTGAGAGTGGTGCTTGGATAAGCTACTGGTTTGGGTGAGTCTCCTCTAAGTCCTTAGCTAGTGTTGGAGCAGGGTATGAGATCGAGGGTTATTTCCTTAACCAAGTACTGGCAAAGGTTGTGTAGTTCCTTGCGGATAGTCGATGGGAAAACTTCACAAGTGACTTGGTAATGCATGTCAAGGTCGTGGTAAGCCTGTACCCAATTACGCTATGCCTAACGATGGAATCGAACTTCTAATTGTGTAAGTGACACTATCCAAGTAAACACCTGGGGAGATTTGATATCCCGGTTTGTTGTTGACCCAATAGGGCACTTCGGGTGTAAAAGCGATCGAACTGATTTTGGTAGGATGAGATGTCACTTATATTGCTTTGTTGTTAGGAAGATCTCCTAGGTGAATGCGTGATGACGCATTAGATGATTGATATGTATGAATATCTATCATGGAGTTGCATTTATTGCATGATTGTGGTATGATAGAGTGTATGACGTGACTCTAAGAGGATGATTGTTGATTTGATGATTGAGTAGCATATAAGTTTATTATTATACTTGTACGATTGTTTACGAAGAGTTTTGTCTTAGTGTTAAAGTTTATCATTTGGGGTAACGATTAGAGGTGCTTGAGAGCATTATTATTTGGATAGTATTCCATTTTGTACATAATGGTGTGGTTTTATTATTACTTTTATATACATGTTTATATTATTATCCAATTTAATAGTTTCTTTTAGTTAACTAGTATAATTAACGCAATTCTACTAAGTATAGGAACCACGACAGGTCGTTACACTATTAGAAGAGTTGAAGCTAAAATTAATTAAGTTTGTGCTAACTTTATTTTTTCTTTATCCAAAAATTTGTTATTTATGTTATTTTTATTAATTATATTATTTTTAAAAATCTATATTATTTTTTAAAATCTTAAAAATTTATATGATATAAATTCATTAAAATACATATTATAAAATTTTAATTATAAAAGTCTCTTAAAAAAATTTAAAAATCATTATATTTCTATAAAGTTTTTAAAAATTATTACATTCGTGGAAAATCTTCAAAGTCCACAATTTATTATGTTAAAATAATTATAAAATTTCAATCCAATATAATATGTTCATATGTATCAAAATATTCAATGAAGAAACAAACCATTTGCATTATAATAATTATAATTACACATAAATATTTCGTTATTTTAAGTTATCAGTGATTATTTAGTAAAATGTAATTGATAGATTCTTATTCATTTGACAAATTTTATAAAAAAAATAAAAATTAATTTGTTGACGTGAGTATAAATTAATCAACAATAATAATAAATTAATGTGATATTTTTTATTTTTCAATAAAAACCTACTTATTTTTTAAAAAATAAATTAGTGATTTTAAATATAAACAAAAAAGTGTGATATATAATATAATATATTAGTGACTTGTTTCTTTTAATTTTCCTTAATAAATAAGAATTGCATTTAAAATTTCTCTTTTTATTTTCATATATATATATATATATATATATATATATATATATATATAATTCTTTGAATTTCTTTTTATTTATTAATCATAGTATTTTATGTTATGCTAAAATCTTAAAATCTAGCTAATCAAAAGTCTCTATTTGTTGGCCACTACAAATTTCTTGGTGGCATTCCTCGTTGCTAATTTTTTATCCCATTATAAAAAATTGAGAGTTCAAAATAAAGGTTTAAAAATAAATGATCAAGTATTATATTATTTTATTGTTATTTACTCATTAAAGACTCATAATTTGAATAACAAATTATGATTTAGCTTTTTGTTTATACTTGTCTAATTGTTTAGATTTGAACATATTTGCACAAAAAATAATTTTATTAATTTTCAAAAGGGTGTTCTTGATATATATTTTTCTTAAACATCCTATAATTTTTTTTTTGAAATGATGCAAATCTAGATAATCTATATAAGAATAATTAAAAACCTAATATTTTAAATGAAAATAGTAAAATTGAAGATGATTATTATGATAAAATTAAATATTTTAATAAAAAATTAACATATCAGAATCAAATAGTTCATTAGGCATGAGTAATTAATATGAAATAATCTTAAAAGTAATTTACAAGTTGAATAACTAAAAAATGGTATTAAATAAAATATATCTATTATGAATGATCCTAATTAGAATACTTGTAATATCCTAATAACTTTTAAAAAAAAATATATAAAAACAATACTTATATGAATTAAAAACATAATGTTTTTAATTCGTTCAAAATCTTAAAAAACTCAAAGTTGATTCTGACGCGAAGTTGGCAATAATCCTTGAAAAACGCTTGCTGAACACAAAGAGAAAACCAAAACAAATTAATAAAGGAGTTGAAATAAAAATATGACACATTTAATGAAAGTTAAATCATGCAATGAAAAATCTTAGAACATGAAAAGATATATATAATATTATATTCAGGAAATAGGATAAATCAAATATCTTTCCCTGACTTGTGACTAATATTAATTATCCCGGCGAATAAACTGAAGGAACCTTAAAACGCTCAGAAGAAAACAAGTAAATGACGAGAAGATTTTGTCCTTACTGAATTTATGTTCGGTGGTTTTTGTATTCTCCTTAGCTTTTGAGACCCATTTGTTTATTTTCTCCTTCATAGGCTTCTTATCTTCCTTCTTCCCAAAGTTTTTGAAGGGATTATACATTACGAGGTATTTTTGGCGGTAAAATGCATATTCTTGATGATCCACTGATGATGAAGAATGAAAAGGATCACTAACGTTAACAGCACTGTCTTGTTTCATGCTTAGGTTTCTCAGGAACGCTGCGTCCGCTGATGCCTGTCGATAAAGCTTTGCGGATTCACTTTCTTCGCCAACACCTAAGCCTTTCAACTCACCATTCATGCAAGACTGACACATCTTTTTCATTAATTGAAAACCTTTAATTTCTTTGACTTCTTAAATTTGTGTTCGTCACATCCTCTATTATATCTATATATAGAGCTAGAGACAATATAGGGAAACAGAAAAGGATAGATATTTTTAATCCTGTTAGAAGATAAATCAACTTCTATATATTAGATATAATTTTATCTTGTACAAAAATATTTTAGCAGTTTTTCTGAAAAAGTTTGTTTAGATTTTTTAAATTTTTATTTAATTCAATTTTTATTTATTGTAATTATTTATAAATTAATTATTAATTTTTGAAAATAAATTATTAATAAATAAAAATATTTTTTCATTATCATATGATGATATGAATAATTTATCATAAATTTAAATATAATTTATATGTTTAGATATTATATTAATATTTGATTTTAATATTTTTAAATGAATAAATTTAAATGTTTTAATTTAAAGTAAAAACATGAAATATATCTAATAATCTTTATAAGTAAAAATTTAACAGAAAGATTTTAAGACCGTTTTTATCATTAATCAATCTCTTTTAAAGATAATATTGATGATTATGCCTAACAAAATCCATTGGTCAGGATAAATATATCAAAGTTTGATTTCAAGTCAAAGTAAAAGAGACAAATACTGATCCTATATGGTGTTATTGTGCTGGAGCTACAATTTTGGATAATAGCATGACTCTCAACTTACAAATAATACATGTGCCTGTATCAACTGAATAACTAGAAAATTGTTCGATTAATAACTGACAATTAAGAAATTCACATATGCATATAGTATGTTTTGCTTAAACTTTTTTCTTCTAATAAGTATTATTTTAATAAAATAAATTTTTTTTATGTGTTTATCTAAACTTTTCTTTTTTAAAATAAATAAATTTTTATCTTTTTCAGAAATAACTCTTATCCATTTCTTAAAAAATCATTTTTTAAATCATTTATTTTAAATTTAAACAAACAAACTTTATATTTATTTTCAAATATGTGATCAGGTGTTTTGTTTTCTATTGATTCAGCGCGCATTTCAAACATATATTTACTAACAGTTTCATAAAGATAAAACATATTAAATATTTTAGATATAAAAGAAAAATTTAGATAGTTTTCATAATTTAGATAATAAAAAAAAAGACTTTGAATATTTTATTAATAAAAATAAAATTCAAAAATAAAAATATTTATCTTTAAATAAACATCTTTTTCTTATTGTTATAAATAACGATCTCATTTGATAAAGACATATATAAAGATACACTAATTAAGTTAGAATTATTTTATCGTATAAAATAATAAGTATAGATATATGTAATACAATTATATACACAAAATGAAGATTTAAAATCAGTATTACGTATAATAACACATATAAAAAGTGTCACTATATATATAAATATGTAAGTATAAATATATAGTTATGCATAATTTTAATGTTGATTGTTAATAAAAATTAATAATATATATTGTGTGTCACTATATTTTATACCTATATTTTTAATAATATATCAATATATATTATATTGTGTTATTATATATTATATAATTTTTTTATCGTACCACTTAAAAATTTATGAATATTTTTCTTTTAATTTTAATCATTAAAATATAATCTATTGAATTATATTTGTAGTTGTCATGTCTTACAATTAAGGCTGTCAAAATGTTTACCCAGACCGTTTTGGTAGACCAAAGTTTGACGTATTTTGTTGGACCACTGGGTTAGTCAAATTGACATATTTTTCTCTTTTATAAAATTTTATATGAATTTTCAAAGAAAAAAACACTAGGTCAAAAATAGACACATTAACATTTTAGGCCTAAAAATTTATGGGCTCTATTTGGTGCATTTGATCCACCAAACTGGATCATATTAGTCCAAATTTTTTAGACATTTTGATAAGCTGTTTCTGATAGTTTTACTTCTAATTTGGTCGATGTCATATTAGTCTAACAATAATTATCAATGCTTTTCCTTTTAATTTTGTTTTCATCTATTTTGATATATATATCTTGATCTCTATATATATATATATATATATATATATATATATTCTTCTTTTGTTAATTTACATGTGTATCTTGTAACCACACTATAGCAATAGGAGAATATCTAGATAAATGTAGTACATTCTTATTATGACCCTTAAATGTGTTTTAAGAGCTATGTCTTTAATGTTTAGTGTAGTATTTCAAGACAACCTTATTATTTTCAACACACACTTGGCATGAGGAACATGACACAAAGTGAAAGTATATATATATATATATATATATATATATATATATATATATATATATATATATATATATATATATATATATATATATATATATATATATATATATATATATATATATATATATATATATATATATATATATATAATCAAATTACAACAAATTAGCTCGATCTTTTTTACGTCAAAAAATAAAGAGTCCAACTACTTGTAACACTAAACGTTTTAATAATTGCTGGTGAATTTATTAAAATGTGTGACTGTTATGTTGATTATTGTTTTTATGCTGAGAAACTCTAAAATTAAAGAATCTTATAAGTTTTTAGTTTTTTGGAGGGTTTCTATAAACAAAGACCTAGTTTAACCCTGGGGAAGAGTATATAAAGTTTTCTTTAAGACTTGAGTTTCATAAGTTAGGTTTTAAGAAAAACTAAAGAGAAGTTAGAGAAGAGAACTCTAGTAGAAAACCTTTTTCTTCCTCTTTTTCTACTAAAAACCATTCCATATTCTTCCCTATAACTGGTCCGAGTGGCAAATTCAAGCTTCCAAGCAAGAATCAATTCATTGTTTGTAATGGTGCAGATTCCTCGAAGTTTTGACTTTCTTCTTCTTCCTTTGATTATCTTGGAACTAGATGTAAAGGAAGCTAGGAATGATTATTTATTGAATTGATGAGTTGAATAATGTTTGAACTACTTAAAACATGACTATAATGATGGATTTTCTTATGTTGTCATGTTTTAAGAGTTTTGAATATGTCAAGGAGGTTTTCGAACAAATGATGATTGAATATGTATTGCATGTTGTTATTCTGAGTTGATTTAAGTTGTTGATGATGTGTATGATTGATATTTGTATTGCATGATGCACATTTTGTGAGTTTCAGGTGAATTGAGTGATTTCATGAATCTACAAGTACAAAATTCACCAGCATGTTAAGCATACCTTCATGGCACTGGACATGGCTCAAATTAGGGGTCCTCTATCTTACTCACACCGACTGCAAGATTGGTAGAATCAAGCATGAGCAAGAGAATATTCCATGACTTGGTCACAACTGGTGTTAAGTTGAATAACATAGGTGTGAAGAGAGAGAATCATTTTTACTTGGATTGGCGCTAGGTGCCAATAGAGTGACGTCGGACATGAGTTAGGTAAAGACTCTCTATCTAAAATGGGGTCGGGCGTGGAGTTTGCCGCATTAGGCAAAGGCGTCCAGGGATTTTCTACCTTATCCACGTCAAGCACGAGTTGAATGTCATTGAGCGTGGGCAAGGTAGAGAGCTCCCTGTCTCAATGGTGTTGGACGCAAAGTGTATGTCACTAGTTGTGGACTTCTTGGTGAATACTTGTTTTGAATTAGAACTGTCAAAATGGGTCAGGCCGACCCATGTGGGCTAGCCCACCTTGACCAACTTTAAAAATGGGCCAACCCAACCCAGTCAACTTTTAATTTTCTCAAAAAAAATTTGGCCCGGCCCAACCCGGCCCTCCACGGGTTGGTGGGTTATACGGGCCAACCCACCAGCCCACCAAAAATAAAAAAAATTTATCAAAAACATTCAAAATGTTAAATTAATTATAAATTAACATAATAGTCATAAAATTAACATCATTAATAGCCACAAGTCATAACTGATCATACAAAATTAAATACAAATCATGATAAAAGTCTAAAATAAAAATTTTCAATATCCCATCATACAAAATTAACTATAAATCATACTTAAATTTTCATTGCAAAAAAAATTGGTGGGTTGGTGGGCTGCCCGACCCACCACAGGTTCACCCTGGGTGGGCCGGGTGAAAGTGGGCCGGGTTGAGATATACCCACCTACTATAAAACTTTTATTTTTTTGGCCCAACCTGGCCCGTTTTCAAGGTGGGCCAGTTGGCCCACGGGCCACAACCTATTTTGACAGCTCTAGTTTAAATATTTAAGTGGTGAACATGAATAGGTTAGTTGAATTTATTACATGTTGTATGATGATTAAGATATGCTATATGTTGTATTGTGATGTATGACATTGAATCATTGTACATTGGTGTAGTATAATGTATATAGATTATTAATTGGTTGACAATTGTAATTTGAAATGTTGAGTAGTTGTGTTGAAAATGCTTATAGCATGGAGTTATATTATTTTGATTGATGTAATGAGTGTTTGGATACTAGTTTGAAATCACGTTCAATGAAAAAACACACATTCCAATGGGAAAAAGTATAAGCTTGTGAGTGTAGCTTTTTTTTCAATCTCAGTTAAGTTGAACTCAATTGTATTCCAAACACGCCTTTAGAACTAGAGGATAGATTATTTTAAAAATTTGCATATCCCATAGTGAGGATATTGTGATGTGGTTCTTCGAGTTCTTAGTTTGTTGAAAACTCTTCTTGCAAAGTTGACCCTTAAAGTGGATGATTAAGACATACATGTATAAAGTAACCAAATTAGAGTAAGGTACAAGGTTGGGAGCCAAAATCCATAACTAAGCACTAAAAAGGCGTAGTATTTGGAGAGTAGTCAACTGGTAGATCCCATAGGTGGCTTAGTTATGCAAGTTAATGTCATGGTAGGCTCACTTGAGTTGTAAGAGATTTCCTAGTTAAAATGTGTGACAACGGATATAGTTGATTTATTGTGCATATGCGATTGAGTTATTAATTTGTGTGATGCATATGTTATGTTATAGTGTTGTTCAAGTTGAATAATCACTGTGTATATGTTGTGTTGAAGTTTATATGTTTACTTGCTATTTGAATGATGTTGAATTACATTGTTGAGTTATTATAAGTTGAGCCTATGTTATATTGTGCTGTCAAGTTGCAGTTTAATATTGTGTTAGAGGTGAAATAAGTTGTTTGTGTTGGTAGTGTAGTAGTTTTAAATTTTATACTGACTATGTTGATTCTTTTAAAAATTGAGCTTATCCTTGCATGTTTTCATGTGGTAGGATTATGATAATCATACTTGGCATGAAAGCAAAGCAAGGATATGTTACTGCTGGAGTTTGTTTTAAGGCCATATAGGGTGATGACATTGTGGATCTTTTAAGCTACCCTAGTGTAGCTGGATGATTGTAGCGTTCTTTGACCGACAACTAAGATTTTCTTTTCATACATGAGTACTGATTTGTTTTGAGGCCATATAGGATGATGGCATTGTAGATCTTTTAAGCTACCCTAGTGTAGTTGGATGATAGTAACATTCCTTGACTGACAACTAAGATTTTCTTTTCATACTTGAGTACTGCATTCTTATTATTATATATAGTCACACACATTTGTTATATGGTTTAGTAGTTAATATAATTTATTTGTATGTAAATATCTTATCTTATGAAATGTATATCCAAGTATTATAAGTATGCAAAATCCTAGGTAGTTATTTTATATCTCCGCTGCTAGTAGTTGCACATTTAAGTGTAGTGATCATGATGAATTTTTATATAACTTGTCTTGGCCTAATAGGACAACAAACTAGTCATCATGCTGGATCAATTTTTACAGTTTTACTAGTTAATATATGCCATAAATTTAAATGAATTATTCAAATTTCAATAGCATGAATAGAAAAATATCAATGCATGGAAGACTATATGTAGAGAAACGTTACTTGTAACACTATAAGTGGTGAGTTAAATGATTTAGAGTTTAGTTGACTCTAGAGGGAAGGGTATATAAGGTTTTTTTAGAATGGAGCCTCATAAGCTTATTCTCAAGGAAAACTAGAGAGAAGTTTTAGAGAGAACGACTCTGAGATATGAGCTTCTTTCTCTCCCAAATTTCTCTATGTAATTCCTTTCTTCCCCTAGAACACTAATCTCTTCTATCTTTTCTTGAAATTCAGGCTAGGAAGCTTATTTTTGGTGGATTGAAGTCGTCAAGTCGATCGCTTGGAGTTTTCTCTTCTTCTCCCTTTCTTTGCAAATTTTGAGAGACTTTCAAGTGAAGGAAGCCAAGATATTGTAGATTGGTTGCATGTGAGTTGTAGAAACTCAATTGATGCTTGAATTGAGGATTTAACTGTTGATTTGAGGAATTTTTCCATTTCTGGGTTTTTAGGCAAAAATGGGGTTTAAGTGATTTTGATACATCAAGTGGATGCATGTTGATTTTAAGGTTGTTTTTGGATTCTCTAAAGTTTGTTTGTTGTTTTGCATGGATTGCATGTGGTTGGTTATTTTGGATTTGCAGGTGATGCTGGAAATTTTTGAATTGGGCATGCTGGTTTTGAATTTGGGCCAGGTGCACTTTCATGGCGCTGGGCATGCATTCATCAAGGGAATCCCTTTTCACGTTGACATCGGGCATAAGGTTAGTCACCCCGAGTGTGAATTGAAATTGGAGCCTTTGGATGAACGGCACCAGGAGTGAAAGGGATGACATCTGGCGTGAATGCCTAGGGAAGTCTCTGACTTCGTGACGTCAAACTCAAGGCAAGTTGGATCAGGCGTGATTTCTTAGGGTTGCATCTACTTGGTTGGCGTTGAGCGCATAGCAGGTTGCCCTAGGCGTGGAAAACCCTAGGAGTCTCTAACTTTGCTAGGTCGGGCGCAAGCTGGGCAGCATTGAGCGTGAGTCACTTATTAGGTGATGTGGTGGAGTTGTAATGTGTTGGCAAGTATTGATGTTGGTGTTGGATCATATATGTATGGTATATGATGTGAATTGATGTTGGTTCATATGTATGCTTAGGAAGATATATATGAATTTTTAAATGTGATTACTATGTATGTATGTATGTTTATATGAGGATGATATTGATCATAGTGGTGCATTGACCATATATGATGTATGATGCATTGTTTACATGTAATGCCTTATATTATGTGTCTAGCCTAGGACTCGAGGAGAGGAAAAAATATTTTGAACTAGAAGAGCTCACATAGAGTCTCTTGAGAGTGGTGCTTGGATAGACATTGGTTTGAATGATAATGATGTTTGGCTAGGCCACTGGTTTTAGGTGACAGTGGTTCATGGATAGGTTACTAGTTTGGGTGAGTCTCCTTTAAGTCCATAATTATTATTATTATTATATATAGTCACACACATTTGTTATATGGTTTAGTAGTTAATATACTTTATTTGTATGTAAATATCTTATCTTATGAAATGTATATCCAATTATTATAAGTATGCAAAATCCTAGGTATTATTTTATATCTCCGCTACTAGTAGTTGGACATTTAAGTGTAGGGATCATGATGAATTTTTATATAACTTGTGTTGGCCTAATAGGACAAAAAACTAGTCATCATGCTGGATCAATTTTTAAAATTTTACTAGTTAATAAATGCCATAAATTTAAATAAATTATTCAAATTTCAATAGCATGAATAGAAAAATATCAATGCATGGAAGACTATATGTAGAGAAACGTTACTTGTCACACTATAAGTGGTGAGTTAAATGATTTAGAGTTTAGTTGACTCTAAAGGGAAGGGTATATAAGGTGTTTTTTTTTTTTTTTTTTTTTTTTTTTTTTATAATGGAGCCTCGTAAGCTTATTCTCAAGGAAAACTAGAGAGAAGTTTTAGAGAGAAGGGCTCTAGGACTATGAGCTTCTTTCTCTCCCAAATTTCTCCATGTAATTCCTTTCTTCCCCTAGAACACTAATCTCTTTTATCTTTTCTTGAAATTCAGGCTAGGAAGCTTGTTTTTGGTAGATTGAAGTCGTTAAGTCGATCGCTTGGAGTTTTCTCTTCTTCTCCCTTTCTTGGCTAATTTGGAGAGACTTTCAGGTGAGGGAAGCCAGGATGTTGTAGATTGGTTGCATGTGAGTTGTAGAAACTCAATTGATGCATGAATTGAGGATTTAACTATTGATTTGAGGAATTTTTCCATTTATGGGTTTTTAGGAAAAAATGGGGTTTAAGTGATTTTGATACAGCAAGTGGATACATGTTGATTTTAAGGTTGTTTTTGGATTCTCTAAAGTTTATTTATTATTTTACATGGACTTCATGTGGTTGGTTATTTTGGATTTGCAGGTGTTGCTGGAAATTTTTGAACTGGGCATGCTGCTTTTGAATTTGCGCCAGGTGTGCTTTCATGGCACTAAGCATGCATTCATCATGGGAATCCCTTTTCATGTTCACGTCGGGCATAAGGTTAGTCACCCTGGGTGTGAATTGAAATTGGAGCCTTTGGATGAGTGGCACCAGGTGTGAAAGGGATGGCAAGTTCCATCAGGCAGGATTTCTTAGGGTTGCTTCTACTTGGTTGGCATTGAGCGCATAGCTGGTTACCCTAGGCGTGGAAAACCTAGGATTCTCTGACTTTGTTAGGTTGGGTACAAGCTGGGCCGCAGCGAGCGTGAGTCACTTATTAGGTAGTGTGGTTGAGTTGTAATGTGTTGGCAAGTATTGATGTTGGTGTTGGATCATATATGTGTGGTAATGATGTGAATTGATGTTGGTTCATATGTATGCTTAGGAAGATATATATGAATGTTTAAATGTGATTATTATGTATGTATGTATCTTTCTATGAGGATGATATTTATCATAGTGGTGGATTGACCATATATGATGTATGATGCATTGTTTGCATGTAATGCCTTATGTCATGTGTCTAGCCTAGGACTCAAGAAGAGGGAAAAATGTTTTGAACTATAAGAGCTCACATGGAGTCTCTTGAGAGTGGTGCTTGGATAGGCATTGGTTTGAATGAGAATGATGCTTGGATAGGCCACTAGTTTTGGGTGAGAGTGGTGCTTGGATAGGTTACTGGTTTGGGTGAGTCTGTAACAGCCCGATTTTCATAGATTGTGCCAAGGCCCAAAGCCCGATAAGGATGCTTTAGTAGCCTAGAACAGGTCGTTCCCAAACTGGAACGGACGTTCCAAACTACTAAAAATGCTTATAAACTCTAGATGGCAACGGGTAGTTCCCAACTGGGACAGGGCGTTCCAAATCACCAAAAAGTCTTGTAACCCTAGTTGGGAACGGGTCGTTCTGGTTTAAGAATGGGTCATTCCAAACAAGGCCGTTATGGGTTAAAATGTAACCCCAGAACGGGCCGTTCTTGATGTGAAATTTTACACATGACGAATGAGTCTAGAACAGGCCGTTCTGGATTTGAAATGAGTCATTCTGGTCACTCTTAAAGCTTATAAATAACACGCTCTAGCACTCCCAAATACACACTTTTCACTTCTAACTTCTTTTCCTTAAACACTCTCTGAAGATCGAGGGGAACCCAAAGGAGGAGATCAACTAGATCCTGCCTTAGTTTCAACTACTGCTTATTGAGGTACGGGGGTAAAGGGAATTATTTGTATGCAAAGTTACATGAGAGAATTGGGTAGAGGAAGAATCCTGTAGGATTATGGGTAATTTTATAATTATTTTTGTTTGAGGAATTGATAATCCCATTAGATTTCGCATGTAATGAGGATTAGGAATATGCAAATAATTTGTAAAAATGATGATTTGGGAGAGAGAACGAAATCGTATAAAAGTGTCTATGAGCTAGGTTTGGGAAAATTGGGGGTTTTAATATTTGATTTAAGATTCTATTAAATTGGTGATTCAATCAAGTTTATATTAATTTATGAATGTTATTGTTATATTATTTGGTAAAAATTGATGATCTAGATGTGGATTTATGATGAATTGCTTGAGAAGTATGTGAACCACTATTTTCTGTGGACTTTTCCATTTTGTGTATGTGATGTGGAATTGAGTTATGGAATGCAGTGTGATGTCTTGGAAAAAATCCATATATTATATCTACCATTTTCAGTATTAAATTGATAATATGATGTGGCAAATGGGATATTATGACTTAATTGTTCAATTAAGTATGATGTGAGTATGTTGACATAAAATGAGATGTTGTGTTGAATGTGAATATGATTGTGGTTCCTCACACTAATGACAAGGGATGGCACGACCCTTAGGTAAGTGATGCTAAAAGGATGGCGTGACCTTGGCATACTGTGGGATGTGTGTGGCAATTAACACGTATCACTTATGTTAGATGTGGCGTAGCCTTGACATAGTGTTAATTGCGAGATTTGTGATGGATTAGTGTGATTGTGAATTGAGATGTGAAGATGATACATGATTGGTAAAATTATGATATATAGAAATGCTTGTGAATATTTCATTAAGTAATGAGTTATGATGAGATTATGTTGTGTTTTTCCTTATGTGCTTTACATGTAGATGTTTTCTTTTCTCACCGTACAATTTGTGGATGTTTTAGTTGAGGAAGATCCGGTTATGACTGACATCTAGAATGCCAACAGTTGAATTTTGGGTAGGCTCTAATATTGTAAAATTGGGGCAGAGGATTTCTAAGACATTGATTTTCTTATGGATTTTGAGTTGTATTTATTATTTTGAAAATAATTTGTAAAATCTTAGGTTTTATTTTTCAAGTTTTATTTTCAATTATTTTGGATATTGAAGAACAGTTATGAAGATTTTATGTGAACCCTTTTTACAAACGTTGAAAAATTTATTTGTTAGTTTTATTTACTTTATTACAAGATATGTGTTGGGGTAGTAAGGGTGTCATAGAGTCTCCTCTAAGTCCTTAGCTAGTGCTGGAGCGGGGTATGAGATCTAGGGTTATTCCCTTAACCAAGTAATGGGAAAGGTTGTGTGGTTCCTTGCAGATAGTCGGTGAGCGAACTCCAAAAGTGACTTGGTAATACATGTCAAGGTCGTGGTAAGCTTGTACCCAACTGTGCTATGTCTGACGATGGAACTAGACTTCCAATTGTGTATGATTATTTATAGAACTCTAACTTACCCTTCTATTTCTATGTGAATGAACTACGATGATCATACTGTGTATGGAAGCAAGTTAAGATTAGGTTGGAGCTCGGCATGCTGACCATTGCGGGTTGTGGAGTTTTGTCCTAGTGTTAGAGTTTATCATTTGGGATAACGGTTTAGAGATGCTTGACCGACACTAGGAGAACATTATTATTTGGATGACTGTATATACATAGTGTTGCTCATATATATAAATGATATTTCACAAGAAAAATTCTCTCATTGCTTAAACCACTCAAGTGTAGAGCCTTTATATATCAATGTGCTTCCAAATGTACAAGCAAAGGGTGGTGGACTCGCGCAAGTAAGAATGGGCCTTGTGAGCCCATTGTAGTTCAAATCTGTCGATTTGCCCACCTGCATGTGCAAAAATGGGATCCAAAAATATTTTTATTTTGATTACATTAAATTATTTTAATTAATTAAGGGAAACTTTATCTGAAAATGACCGTTTTTCATGTTTCAAATTCAGATTTGATTCGGTCCTTAAAAATCGTATCTTATGTTACATGATCTTTTATTTTATTCTCTAAACAACCATATTCAGATTAATTTTATCCCTTAATTATCGAATGGTTTATGTGGTTTCTAGGGTTTATGAAACTCTATAAATAGAGGCTTCTAGCACACTATTTAATCATCCCGATAGACCTTTCTCTCTTCCTTCACTAAGTTCTCATCCTTTTGCTTTGCTAGTTCTATTCCTCAGATCCTTGAGATGACCTTGTTGTATCTTGGGGGGCTTGCGCGTATCCTGCGGATAAGTTCTTAAAGTTGGTGCCATCACACGTCATGGGGAGATTTTACTAACGTATTTGTTCAGTATTTCAGGTTACTCATTGGTGCGTCTGCCATATTTTCAACAATAATCTTAAGGACTTATTATTGTGGCTGACGCTTCAAACACTGCTAGCCCTACTGTCATCCTTCCACCCCCGACAACCATCACGTATGCAAAGACTTTACGTGATGTCTCCAAAGTCGATGTTTTTTCTGGCCAAAATTTCTGAAAATGGAAGGAACGTATCGATTCCATACTAGAAATGCACAATGTTGCTTACGCTCTTATTGTTCCGAAGCCAGATTCCTTTATCTAACGATCTCTTTGATGTGTACTTCTCATACAAGGAAGCCAAATATATATGGGACTCTATGATAATGAAGTACATTATAGAGGACTTTGTTAGACAACGCTTCATCATAGGTAACTATTATCGTTGGGAAATGACTGAAGAAAAAGACATTAAAGTGCAAATAAATGAATACCATAAACTACTAGAGGACCTCAAATTAGAAAACCTTTCTCTACCTGATGAATTCGTTTCGGAGCAGTTCATTGAAAATTACCAGAAAGTTGGACTGACTACAAGCAACACCTAAAGCATAGGCATAAACAAATGTCACTCATAGATCTGATCACCCACATCATAATAGAGGATGCAAACAAAAAGAAGTGTGTTGTGGCAAAGGCAAAATCATTGGTAGCAAAGGCAAATGTGGTACAAGTGCAGGACCAACCCAATAAAAAGAGGTATGATCAAAAGAAAAATAAGTACAATTCTAAGAACTCGTACCCTCGTGCTACTAATCTCGCCTTTAAGAAAAAAGGCAATTGCTTTGTCTATTGAAAGCCAGGGTGATGGAGTTTAGGTTGAAGCAATGGATGGATTCTTGCTTCTTGTGACCTTCTCCGAATTTGAAGACCTTTTCCTTGAGCTTGCCATAGATTAGATGATGGAAGAAGATGATTGAAATGATAGGAGAAGATCCCTAAGCTATGGATGGAAGCATCCAAGCTCAAGAACCAAAAGAAAGCTCACTTTCAAGTTTAGGAATGGAGGTTTTCCTAGAACTAGGGAAAGTGAGATTTCGGTGACCTTTGAGAGAATTTGGGCTGAAGTAAAATTCAGAAATTCTCATTCATCAAAAGTGAATACAATTTGTGAAGGATCATGCATATATAGGTTCGGCTAGGGAAGCATTTTGGTGCCAAGATTCAAACACCACATGTGGCGCCAAGATTTGAATTCAAATTTGAAATTTGAATTCAAATCTTCACTCCCATGTGCAATTCCGTGGATCTAGGTGCCCTCATGCTTCTTAATTTGATTTAGGAAGCATTTAGGGTTGATTTGGCTAAGCACATGGTCATCCACAAGTGGCACCATCCATGTGATCCCAAATTCAACTTAAATGCCTTCTAAATTAAATCTAGTTTAGCCTAATGAACCTATTTAAGTAATCCCTCAATAATCCTAATCTAATGGCCTAAATACAATGGCCAAGCAAATACAATGGAAAGGAAAAATTACAAGAATGAAAATGAGCCCAATATTGGGTACCAAAAGCCCAAAGGCCCATGAAGCCCAAAACTAGGCCCAATAAGCCTATAGTCTAAAATGTTATCCTATATGGTCCAAAATACAAGACCCAAAATATAGAGAACCTATACTAACATGGTATATACAAGACATAAGAAAATAGCTAAAACAAGATATGGCCCATGAGAAGCTCAACTTGGGCCTTTCAAGCCCTATCGGGCCCATTGGGCCTTGACTGGCCCAATCCTCCATGTCTAGCCCACTCCTCTTGGCTCCTTCAATATGTCACCCCTTGCTTTCCTAAGCATGATTCCATCACAGGGCACCATGCACCTCAGTGCCGTTTTCGAGCAATGAGAAACGACAACCCTCCTAAGTCTAAGGTTAACTTGGCTGAAAGGGATGATATTATTTTTGCAGTCATTTCTCAGGTAAATATTGTGACCAATGTAAGCAAATGAGTGGTAGACTCTGGGGCTACTCGCCACATATGTGCAAGTAGAAATGTTTTTTCCTCCTACACTGCTGTGGGGGATGGAGAAGAGCAAGTGTACCTTGGTGATTTTAGAACCACTTCGGTTCTAGGAAAGGGCAAAGTTCTTCTAAAGCTTACATCTAGTAAAATGCTAGCTTTAAATGATGTGTTGCATGATCGTTCCATCAGAGTCAACTTGGTTTCTGTAGCATTGTTAGGCAAAGTGGGGGTTAAAGTATCATTTGAATATGATAAAATTGTTATGACCAAGAATAATGTTTTTTTGGATAATGGTTATTGATACCAAGGCCTTTTTGTACTAAATGTATCTCAAATAACTAGTGAATTTGCATCTCCTTCTACTTATATGATTGACACTTATGGTATGTGGCATGCTAGATTAGGACATGTAAATTCCACGTATGTTTCAAAATTGAAATGACTAGGCATGATTAACATGCATGATGAACAAATTGGTAAGTGTGAAATATGTGTTGAATCAAAGCTTATTAAGAAAACATGTCATTCTGTGTTTCGTGAATCTGAACCCCTTAAGTTAATTCATTCTGATCTTGCTGATTTAAAACAAACTATGTCTAGAGGTGGTAAGAACTATTTTGTGACTTTTATTGATTATTTTTCTAGATACACAAAATTTTACTTGATTAGACATAAAGATGAGGCATTTGACATGTTTTTATCCTATAAAGAGAAATTTGAAAATTAGTTGAATAAAAGGATTAAAAGGATTAGATCTGATAGGGGTGGTGAATACATGTTATCTAATGACTATTGTGCAAAGGAAGGTATAACTCATGAGGTAACCCCACCTTATTCACCTGAATCCAATGGAGTAGTCGAGAGGAAAAATGGAACCCTTAAAGAAATGATGAATGCATTATTGATTAGTTCTTCTGCTCCTAATAATCTTTAGGGAGAAGCCTTATTAACTGCATGTTTTCTACAAAATAGAATACCTCATAAAAGAACTGGTAAAACACCTACGAGTTATGGAAAGGATATCTCCCCAACCTAAAGTATTTGAGGGTGTGGGGTTGCCTAGCTAAAGTTTTTTTACCTGATCCTAAGAAAAGGAAAATAGGGTCTAAAACTTCTGATTGTATGTTTATTGGTTATGTTGAATGTAGTGCTGCCTATAGGTTTCTTGTCCTTAAAAATAGTGTGATTGATTGTAATAGGATAGTAGAAACTAAGAATGCTGAATGTTTTGGGAACATCTTTCCTTTGAAGTCTAGTACTAGTTCTACTTAACCTTCACCTTTAGAGACCTCTAGTGAACCTATGTTTGAGGACTTGAGGAGAAGTAAAAAACAAAGGAAAGAAACATCTTTTGGGAATGATTTTTATACCTACCTAGTTGATGATGATCCTATAAGTTTCACAGAAGCTATTAGTTCTTCATATGCAAATTTTTTGGAAATAAGCTGTTAGGATTGAAATTGATTCTATTAAAGAAAATAATACATGGAATTTAGTGGGGTTACCTAAAGGAGCAAAACTAATAGGTTGTAAGTGGATCTTTAAAAGAAAGTACAACCCTGATGGGCCTATAGAAATATATAAGACTCGATTAGTAGCTAAGAGATTTACTTAAAAACAAGATATATATTTCTTTGATACCTTTGCTCCTGTTCTTAAGATTTCCTCTATTCGAGTGTTAATAGCCTTAACATCAATCCATAGGCTTGTTATACATCAAATGAATGTAAAATCTGCTTTCTTGAATGGTGAACTAGAAGAGGAAATTTATATGACTCAACCTGAAGGGTGTGTGATCCCTATTCAAGAGAATAAAGTGTGTAGACTCTTAAAATCCTTATATGCTTTAAAACAAGCACAATGGCATGAAAAATTTGATCAAGTTTTACTTAATGATGAGTTTAGTTCTAGTAGTGCTAATAGATGTGTGTACACCAAATCTATGAATAATGATTGTGTTATCATATGCTTATATGTGGATGACATGCTTATTTTTGGTACTTGTGATGATATAGTGTTCAAAACTAAACATTTTCTTGCTTCTAAGTTTGATATGAAAGACATGGGTGAGGCAAGTGTAATCTTGGGAGTTAAAGTTATAAGGAAGGGTGATAGTATTTTACTATCCCAAGGACATTATGCTGAGAGACTTCTTAAGATGTTTGATTATTATGACTGTAAGTCTATGACTACCACTTACGACGTTAACTCTCAACTAAAACAAGCTAAAAGATATTCTTTTGCTCAATCTCGGTATGCCCAAATTATAGGGAGCTTGATGCATTTTATGAACTTTTCTAGACCCGACATTGCATATGGAGTAAGTAGACTGAGTAGATATACCCAGAGTCCCAATCAAGACCATTGGGAAGCATTTGCAAGACTCATTAGATAATTGAGAGGTACCATGGATTATGGTATTGAGTATAGTGGATTTCCCGCTGTACTAGAATGGTACAGTGATGCTAATTAGATCTCTGATTCAGATGAGACAAAATCCACTAGTGGCTATGTGTTTGCACTTGGTGGTGGTGCGATTGCATGGTGATCAGTCAGGCAATCTATTATTGCTATATCATCCATGGAGTCAGAGTTTGTAGCTCTAGTGATGACTAGTACTAAGGTTGAGTGGTTGAGAAACTTCTTGGTAAACATTCCTCTAAGAATGAAACCAACCCCATCAGTGTCAATGTAACACCTCAGTTTTCAATAAAGTTATTATTATTATTATAATAATAATAATAATTATTATATGGTATTTGGTCATAATTATTTTAATAATTATAGAAGAATATTATTTTGTACGTTTTAAATAATTATTATTTTGGACAATTATTTTGTACGTATTAAATAAGTATTTTTTATTAGCATATTTAAATAAATATTTATATGTTTTAAGAGAAGGTTGATTTTATATGATATTTTGTTATTGAAATTATATTATTATATTTTGGGTCAGAAATATATTATTATTATAGAGGAAAAATATTTTATAATATACATGTATTTATTTTATTTAATTATTTTGAGGAAAAAGAGAAGTGGGTTAGAAGAGAAGGAAAATGGGTTGGGTTGACCCAGCCCAAAGGATTAATTTTAAGGAGTCAGGTAACGTTAACCCTATCTACCTCATTTGCGTTCTGAAGGGTTAGGAAAAAAAAAAGAGAAACAAAGAGCTCTAAGGAAGAGTACTCAAGAACGACCTTAGATCACACCTTTGTCTTCTGCTCATCTAGGTAAGGGGGGAGTGAGAAACCTCGCTCTGGGTGTGGGATTGTATGCTGGGTAGTAGGATTGGCCCCCAATCCTGTGTTTGCTGTATTTTTATGTATGCTCATGTATGAGGGGTTTCTCCAAATTGTATCTGTTTTGCTTATTATTTTTCTTATATGCAATTAATTGTATGACTTGAGATCTCTATGGGTTCCTATGGAAAACCCTATGAGAAAACGGGCAAAATATGAATGTTTTCTATTTTGCCTTCTGATTACTTTGTTGTGTTCCTCGTTGGATGTGATGCATGAATATGTGGTTAATTTTGAAAATAAATATGTTTTAATATGATCTATAGTGCTCTATGGGTTCCTCCGGGAAACCCTATGAGAAATAGGCAAAATATGAAATATTTTCTGTTTTGATTTCTGATTTTTCTGTTATATTCCTTGTTTGATGAGATGTAAAAATATGTATTTAATTTTATAAATAAACGAGTTTTAATATATATTAAAGTGCTCTGTGGAGGCTTTGTGAATATGATGATGTAAAGTGAAATGTGATTGAGACATGGGATATGAAATGTGATAATGAAATATGATGACGAAATACGATGATGTGATATGACCATGGGAAATGATAATGTGATATGAGAATGCATAGAGTCTTGATTGACATGCATCATTTGCATAAGTGTTTTAAGGGTACGATATGGAATACACCGCTAGAGAAGGCCCCCTAGTGTAAAAGCTTTGGGGATTAGTCCTTGGGGATAGCTCGGTTTGGAAGTCCCAGTCTCGCCCATTGTGTGCATGGGATGTATCTTGCGCAGCTTAGCTATCCCGACGAGACTCTAGTAGTATATCTTTCTAGTGAGAGTGCGCAGAGGGTGTGACCCGGCATGTACTCCTAGACTACTCTTCGTGTATTGCTAACGGCAATATGCCATGTGATGTTTTACTGGCGCCACATGCATGATAATATGTAGTTCGTGTCCATGCATGTGCATTCTTATTATTAAATGATGATAAATTACTATTTGTATGACTTGGATGATTGGATAAGCTATTGTTGTTGATTGATCTATGAGGTAACTGTATTGTTTGTGTTTGGCTATCCGGTGTGCATTCCTACACCGTAAGCCAGAGTGAGATGTTTCTCACTCCTTTCTTTTGTGTTGTTTCCCTTGTTTGATATACAGGAGACCATCAACAGCATGAGGCTGAGGATGTGGACGATGGAGCTGAGGCTTCTATGTGGGATTTTGCTCTGATAGGACATGTGACATTGGGACATAGATAGAATTAGAATATGACATTGTTTATGATTTATTAAAGTATATATTTTGGAAAATTCAATTTTTATTCTTTGTAATTTTATTTGCTATTTGTATTAAGGACATGAATGTGAATTCTCTACTCACATGATTATTGGAATTGTCGTTTCAATTTTAAATATTTTTTTATCCAATAAGATATTTCTTTTTATTATTATATATATATATATATATATATATATATATATATATATATATGTTGGGGTAGAGGGTGTCACAGTCAATACATTGTGACAACCAATCGGCAATAGCCATAGCTAAGAATAAATCGTACAATGGGAAGAATAGACATATACAATTGAGACATAATATAGTAAAGTACCTGCTGAAGGATGGGACAATTTCCGTTATGTGAAGTCAGAAGGAAACTTGGCAGATCCTCTTACAAAACCCCTAGGAAGAAAAATGATTTATGAAACATCGAGAGGAATGGGACTAAAGCCAATTGAATACAAACAAGTGATGATAACACAACCTTTGTTATTAGAGATCCCATGAAAAAGCTTCATATGTGTAAGAACAAGTCACTTGTTAGTTCTGCTAGCACTAAATTTCTTAAATCTTTGTCATGTCCTAAAATATGAGAAAGTGCTAGAGCTGCATTACTGAGAGGTAAGTTTTATTCTTAAGCTTTACGATGAGAAAGCTTGACACATTATAAAACTTTTAATGATTTTGATATCCCTTATGGGTGGTGTATGATTTGCAGCATGTACTTGATGAAATCACCTATATGAGTGTCAAGTGGGGCTGCTTGCATGAGATCTTGGCGAGATCTCTAGAGAACTCATGAATAACGGGCACGCGCATGGCCTAGTAGCGCAAAACAACGATAACTACAAGAATTGTGGGGGTGTAATATGATTGATAAAATCGCTAATATACATCAAGTGTTTTGGTTCATATAGCTTGCTACACCAATCTCAATGTATATTAAGTATTATCAATCTAGGACTGGTTCATATAGCTTGCTACATCAGGCCCAACGTATTAAAGCCAATATGAGAACTCAATTTCTTTTCTTTATCTCTCATTTTAATGTAATCAAAATCAAGTATTTTTCTTTTGAAATATGTGGGGGATTGTTGCACATATATATACATGATATTTCAAAAGAAAAAGCATCACATTGCTTGAACCACTCAAGTGTAGAGCCTTTATATATCAAAGTGCTCCTAACACTTCCAAAGGGGCAAGCAAAGGGTGGTGGGCTCGCGCATGTAAGAATGAGCCTTGTGAGCCCGTTGTAGTTCAAATCTGTCGATTCCCCCCTTGCGCGTGCAAAAATGGGATCCGAAAATATTTTTATTTTGATTACATTAAATTATTTTAATTAATTAAGGGAAATCTTATCCGAAAATGACCGTTTTTCATGTTTTAGATTCAAATTTGATTCGGTCATTAAAAATCGTATCTTACGTTACAAGATCTTTTATTTTATTCTCTAAACAGTCATATTCGAATTAATTTTATCCCTTAATTATTGAATGGTTTACGTGGTTTTTAGGGTTTCTGAAACTCTATAAATAGAGGCTTCCGGGACATTGTTTAATCATCCCAAAAAACCTTTCTCTCTTCCTTCTCTGAGTTATTCTCATCCTTTCACTTGCTAGTTCTGTTCCTCAGATCCTTAACACGACCTTGTGGGGGGCTTGCGTGTATCCCGCAGATAAATCCTTAAGATCAGTGTCATCACACGTCTCAAGGAGATTTTACTAACGTATTTGTTCAGTGTTTCAGGTTACTCATTAGTGCGTCTGCCATATTTTCAACAACACATGGTATTCAATTTTGTACATAATTGTGTGGTTTTACTATTACTTTTATGTACATGTTTATATTATTATCCGGTTTAATATTTTCTCTTAGTTAACTAGTATAGTTAGCGCGATTCCATTAAACGTAGAAATCACAGTGAGTCGTTACACTATTTAAAAGATTTGAAGCTAAAATTAATTAAGATTGTGTTAATTTTATTTTTTTATTCAAAAATTTGTTATTTATGTTATTTTTATTAATTATATTATTTTTAATCTTTAAAATCTTAAAAATTTATATGATATAAATTCATTAAAATACATATTACAAAATTTTAATTATAAAAGTTTCTTAAAAAAATTTAAAAGTCATTATATTTTTATAAATTTTTTAAAAAATTATTACATTAAAGTCTTCAAAGTCTACAATTTTTTTTATGTTAAAATAATTATAAATTTTCAATCTAATATAATATGTATTCATATTATCAAAATATCCAATGATGAAGAAACAAATCATTTATATTATACTAAATACCCTAACTAAAAACTACGGAAAAAGACAATAGCAGAAAAATACATATACTAATACATAAAGAACCAATCTATTTTAAATAATTATCTTAATTTTCATTTTTGATTAATTATTATACTCTTTTATTGATAATAAAAAATTAAAAAAATATTTTTATCTAATTCAAAATTTAAAGACGTGAGAATCAGTTCCAACACTTATTAAACTAATAAATATTAATTAATTAACTAATTTTATTATTTAATAGAAATAGGGTGTCTCTACCCATTAATTTTATCAACACATGATAAAGAATTAGCATAAATAATTATCATTCAAAATTTATTTAATTTAAATAAAAATAGATTATATAATACGTATACGTGGATATGAAAAAGGAAGGCCATCACGTCGACATTAATCAACAGCTACTAACTAATTAGACACAATTTCATCATTGTTTCTGAGAAAGAAAAATATACATATCTTGCTATGAACGACATAAAAAAAAATCATCTATAAGAATTTTTATCAGTCGCATGGTGTAGTCCGTTCTGAGTATAGTTTGACGACTCTCTAGAGTTCTATTTTTAGAGAGGTATTAAATTTGTTTAATTTTTTTAAAAATATAAAAATAAAATTTATATGATTAAATTATATTAAAAAATATTATTATAAAAAATAAATTAATCAAAAATAATAATAAATTAATGTGATATTTTTTATTTTTCAATAAAAACCTACTTATTTTTAAAAAATAAATTGGTGATTTTAAATATAAAAAAAAAGTGTGATATATAATATAATATATTAGTGACTTGTTTCTTTTAATTTTCCTTAATAAATAAGAATTGCATTTAAAATTTCTCTTTTTATTTTCATACATATACATATATATATATATATATATATATATATATATAATTCTTTGATTTTATTTTTATTCAATAATCATAGTCTTTTATGTTATGATAAAATCTTAAAATCTAGCTAATCAAAAGTCTCTATTTGTTGGTCACTACAAATTTTTTGGTGGCATTCCTCGTTGCTAATTTTTTATCCCATTATAAGAAATTGAGAGTTCAAAATAAAGGTTTAAAAATAAATGATCAAGTATTATATTATTTTATTGTTATTTATTCATTAAAGACTCATAATTTGGATCACAAATTATGATTTAGCTTTTTGTTTATACTTGTCTAATTGTTTAGATTTGAACATATTTACACAAAAAATAATCTTATTAATTTTCAAAAAGGTGTTCTTGATAAATATTTTTCTTAAACATCCTATAATTTTTTTTTGAAATGATGCAAATCTAGATAATTTATATAAGAATAATTAAAAACCTAATATTTTAAATAAAAATAATAAAATTGAAGATGATTATTATGATAAAATTAAATATTTTAATAAAAAATTAACATATCAGAATCAAATAGTTCATTAGGCATGAGTAATTAATATGAAATAATCTTAAAAGTAATTTACAAGTTGAATAACTAAAAAATGGTATTAAATAAAATATATCTATTATGAATGATCCTAATTAGAATACTTGTAATATCCTAATAACTTTTAAAAAAAAATATATAAAAACAATACTTATATGAATTAAAAACATAATGTTTTTAATTCGTTCAAAATCTTAAAAAACTCAAAGTTGATTCTGACGCGAAGTTGGCAATAATCCTTGAAAAACGCTTGCTGAACACAAAGAGAAAACCAAAACAAATTAATAAAGGAGTTGAAATAAAAATATGACACATTTAATGAAAGTTAAATCATGCAATGAAAAATCTTAGAACATGAAAAGATATATATAATATTATATTCAGGAAATAGGATAAATCAAATATCTTTCCCTGACTTGTGACTAATATTAATTATCCCGGCGAATAAACTGAAGGAACCTTAAAACGCTCAGAAGAAAACAAGTAAATGACGAGAAGATTTTGTCCTTACTGAATTTATGTTCGGTGGTTTTTGTATTCTCCTTAGCTTTTGAGACCCATTTGTTTATTTTCTCCTTCATAGGCTTCTTATCTTCCTTCTTCCCAAAGTTTTTGAAGGGATTATACATTACGAGGTATTTTTGGCGGTAAAATGCATATTCTTGATGATCCACTGATGATGAAGAATGAAAAGGATCACTAACGTTAACAGCACTGTCTTGTTTCATGCTTAGGTTTCTCAGGAACGCTGCGTCCGCTGATGCCTGTCGATAAAGCTTTGCGGATTCACTTTCTTCGCCAACACCTAAGCCTTTCAACTCACCATTCATGCAAGACTGACACATCTTTTTCATTAATTGAAAACCTTTAATTTCTTTGACTTCTTAAATTTGTGTTCGTCACATCCTCTATTATATCTATATATAGAGCTAGAGACAATATAGGGAAACAGAAAAGGATAGATATTTTTAATCCTGTTAGAAGATAAATCAACTTCTATATATTAGATATAATTTTATCTTGTACAAAAATATTTTAGCAGTTTTTCTGAAAAAGTTTGTTTAGATTTTTTAAATTTTTATTTAATTCAATTTTTATTTATTGTAATTATTTATAAATTAATTATTAATTTTTGAAAATAAATTATTAATAAATAAAAATATTTTTTCATTATCATATGATGATATGAATAATTTATCATAAATTTAAATATAATTTATATGTTTAGATATTATATTAATATTTGATTTTAATATTTTTAAATGAATAAATTTAAATGTTTTAATTTAAAGTAAAAACATGAAATATATCTAATAATCTTTATAAGTAAAAATTTAACAGAAAGATTTTAAGACCGTTTTTATCATTAATCAATCTCTTTTAAAGATAATATTGATGATTATGCCTAACAAAATCCATTGGTCAGGATAAATATATCAAAGTTTGATTTCAAGTCAAAGTAAAAGAGACAAATACTGATCATATATGGTGTAATTGTGCTGGAGCTACAATTTTGGATAATAGCATGACTCTCAACTTACAAATACATGTGCATGTATCAACTGAATAACTATAAAATTGTTCGATTAATGACTGACAATTAGGCAAATAAAGACAACCCACTATGAGGGGTAGAAATGAGACCATGCAAAGGTAACATTTTTCCTCTTTGATTGAGACACCAAAATGATGAGGATCGTTGTTGTAACCAATCTATTTTTCCTGTCCATTTGATTGAATTATGTAGTACACCAAGTAGAAAATCTAAAACTACTAGACCATAAATCCTCAAGATGTATGTTTTATAACCATTGTACTTTCCAACACTAAAGTCCATGTAGCTACAAAAAGTTATTTCAGCCCAACAAACCATGTTCCATGTAGCATTATATTAACATAATAGCTAAAATAGTCATTAGAATTTGCTCTTCGTCATGATAGAGTTGTCATTTTCTCAACATTCTATTGGATTTACACACTAATCTAAGTATGTTCTGCCAAAAAGTCTTTTCTCTTTACAAATGAACCAATCTTGCGATAGAATTTTTATTTAAGCTAGTAGTGTAACAAAATCAAAAATGACTCCTTAATTGGAAGATAATCTTATTTCTCAACAACAGGCTTATACCACAACGTGCCAAACAATGTGAGTTACTCTCCAACATTGTTTTCCTTGGAGACAAAAAAATGTGATGTTTATAGTGTTGATACCCATCATTATGTAAAACCCCAACATAGCCCAACCATAAATACATAATAAACCATATCTTATATGACAGAGGGCAAATGAAGAATAAATGATTGTAATCTTCATGATGAAAAAAATAAAATACACAAGTACCTTGCATATATGAGATAATATCGCGACACTGTAGCTGAATTTTAATAGGCAAATGATCTTACAGAAGTCTCCAAGTAAAAGTTATAATATTTTAGGGGACAAAGCATACCCATAGGCGAATATACACATGATCAAATACATCATTGACACTTGTAGAAATCTGTTGAGATTGCAAGAGATTATTAGTGGATTTGACTATAAATCATTTTGCAATGTCCTCTAACCAAAGCCATGTATCTGGTACCCCATCATGCAAATCTATTGGAGTGAACAAATTATGCAATTCATTGGACAATTCTTGCTCCCATAAAAGTAATGGTCTTTTCCAATTCCATATCTAGGGCCACAAATATTGAAGTCTAACACCATATCAATAATAGTTGTTTCTTTATTCATTGACACTTGATATAATTGGGGGAAGGCCTCCTTAAGGGAAATCTCCCTAAACAAATGATCATTGTTGCATCTAAAATTAATGCGTTTAAAGGTAAGTGTACATTTTCGGTAGTAGTAACAATGGACAAGATCCAAATATGGAACCCAAATGACTATACTTAAGTAATTACTGACCTAACTATGATGTTTGACAATTTGAGTAGGAAAAATTGATTTATAAGATAATGATTAAAATAAATAAAAAATAGATGGATTGAAATTCAAAGATTAAAAATCTAGGGTTGTAACGTGTTGTCACTAATCCCCCATTTTGTGAATTATAAAACATCGTCGTCAATTTACTTATGAAATTGCTAACAATCTTTATTTTAGGAAAACTCCAAATTGATCATAAGAAGTTATTCATAAAACAAAGTGAAGTGAAATAATAAATTAATTCAATTAAAAATAAGAAAATAGCTTGAGCATGCAAATTTTCATAATTCAATTATTTTAGAGTTTTGTTCATCAAAGGAGTTTGATTATTTACTTTCAATTAACTAAGATAAGAATTGAAAACACTAAAATAATACGATAATTAGCAAAAGAAAATTCACTCAATTCATCATTGGGGGTTTCATGAGAAATAATTACATCACAACTCTAGTACAAGAAAAAGAAAGAAAATATAAAACTAAAATTAAAAATTGGATGATTACAATGTGTTATGGACAATACTATTTATAGTAACAAATAATTAGGGTTTAAGCACGATCGTACATTTCAACAACAAGGGTGTGTTTCATCAAACAGTACGTAAGAAGCATGAGTGTAGTACGATCATGCTTCATAACAAGGAATGTTTTATCAACGGTGAGAGCATGTTTTATCAACGGTGAGAGCATGACTTATCATCTAGGGAATGCTCTAAAGAAAACACGAGTGTGCATAGTAGCAAGCACGACCATGCTTCATAGACGAGTGTGTTTCAATCAACAAGGGTGCACTTCCTCTTGAAGCACGGTTATGCATAACTTCAAAATTCATAATTAGTCTTGTAACGACCCGCCGTGGTCCCTACACTTAGTGGAATCGCACTAAAAATAGTGAACTAAGATAAATAATAAAATTGGATAACTTATAAATACAAAACATAAACAAAGATATATATATCATTAAGTTTTTTTTTTAAGTATTAGGTATTTATACAGTTATCCAAAACTACTATCTCCTAGTGCCGGTCAAGCACAAAACTGCTACCCAAGGTGGCAACTCTAACACGAGGATCAAAACTCCCCGTCTCGCAGTGGTCACCTCAACTCCAAGCTAGCCCTGACCTGCTCCCATACCAAGTATGATCATCGCAGTTCCACCACATGGAAACAAAGGGTAAGCTAGAGTTCAAAATCAAACATGAAGCAAGACATCACACACTTCAACATATTAACAATCATGCAATTCAACATAAAAACACAACTCATTCATACAACTTAGAAGCAACTTTAATACAACAACAACAACAACAACCATATACAACTTGATATTTAATGCGTCGTCACGCATATACAACCGGGAGATCTCCAACAACTAAGGTTGAGCAGTCTAGGTGGCATAAACCCTACCGAATCCAGCGTTTGACCTATCTCAACCAGGTCAGGTATAGAACAGCTTTAGGAACTCCAAAGAGAACTAGGTATAGACAACAATAGTTGATTTCTCAGGTGTGCCACTTAGACTCGGAGGTCCAGTACTACTGTCAGGACAGAAGGGTTTGGGTATGAGCCTACTACGGCCTTGGCTAGCTTCACCAATCCACATGTGGAGTTAGCCCACCCACTGTCCTCCAAGTACCACGCACCCTCCAGTATCTAGTCAAAGACTGCATCTCTAACTAGATACCTTACTCAAATTGGTCATTCAACCATGACATGGATCGACTATTTCTATGTCGCCCACACAGTACTAAGGGATTCAACTTTAAAACAGCTTTCAACTTTAAAACAACTTTCAATTTATCATCTTAGTACTATGTATCTCAACATAGGACATATATCTTCACCATATGTCCCCAACTTTTCAACTTGAAATACATAATCAACTTTTCAGCAATAGACATCACATCAACTTTATAGTAATAGACGACTTACAACTTTATAACAACTCTCAACAATACAACTATAAACATCTTACAACAAGAGGCAACTTACAACAATAAGCATCTTTCAACAATAGGCAACCTATACAACTTTTAAACAACTTTTACATAAATAACTACTTCAACTTATACATCTCAACTTATTAATAATTCAACAATAAACAACATAAAAACAACTTAATTTTACCACGTATAACAACTTTAACAACATATCACATATTATCAACACACAACATATGAACAACTTAAGTTAACAACTTTATAAACAACTTCAGCAATATACAATATATTTAAAATTCATCTATAAGGTCAACTTATATAAACAACATAAAAACAACTTAGTCAATCTACACTCTAGCTTCCCTCACCTGAAGATTGGCTCAGAATAGCCAACAACTGTGAAGAAATAGAATTCCCTTTCAAAGCTCAACCTGGAACTTCAATCCTCCCAAAGCAAGCTTTCTAATCTGAATTTCATAAAAAGCTTGAAGGCATTAGTGGTCTAGAGGAGAAAAGGAGTCAAACAGAGAAATTTGGGAGAGAAAGGAGCTCACTGACCTAGAGACCTTCTCTCTAAAACTTCTCTCTAAAAACTCGCATTTTCCTGAAGGCCCCTAACCCCTATTTATAGATTTTCGGACTGCCCCAGAACGGCCCGTACCGAGTTCGGAACGGCCCGTTCCGAACTCCCAATTCACGCACAAAATCCACGCCCAGAACGGCCCGTTCTGATATCAGAACGGCCTGTTCCGGTATTCATACGGAACGACCCGTTCTCCCTTCCAGAATGGCCCGTGCTCCTTCCCAGAACGGCCCGTTCTCCTTCATTTTTTAAGGCCAAATCAGTAATTTGGAACGGCCCGTTCCAAATTGGGAACGGCCCGTTCTGGTTTTTTTTTTTTTTTTTTTTTTTTTTACGTTATAATACTCCCCAACAACAGGAATTTTCGTCCCAAAAATAGGTCAAGTTTTCTCTAACTTTCACCTCATCCAACTCTACCACATGACTCGGGTCTCTGATATAGTTTCTCGATTGTGAAACGTGAAACACATGCTCTCCCTCTTCAAATTCTAGAGATCTTCTCCTCCTATCAGCATAGGACTTTCATCCACTCTGGGTAGCCCTCAACCTTTCCTGAATCTATCTCACCATCTCAGTAGTCTAAAGAACTAACTCTGGATCAACCACTACTGACTCACTTTCCTGATACCAACATAATGGAGTCATACACCTCCTACCATACAAAGCCTCAAAAGGAGCCATGCCAATACTCAAATGATAACTGTTATTATAAATATACTTTACCAATGGTAACACCTCTTCCAAGCTACCCAGATGATCCAACACACAAGCTCTCAAGAGATCCTCCATCGACTGAATTGTCCTCTCCGACTGACCATCTGTCTGTGGATGATAAACGGAGCTCAACCTCAACCTTGTCCCCAAAGCCTGATGCAGAGTCTACCAACCTGGAAGTAAACCTTGGATCTCTGTCAGAGATAATACTGGAAGGCACTCCATGAAACCGTACTATCTCTCTAATATACAACTGTGCAAGCCTCTCCAAGGACCACCTCTTGACAGGAAGAAAGTGCACACACTTTGTTAACCTATCAACAATCATCCAGATAGAGTCACTATTCCTAGCTGTCTTAGGCAACCCAACCACAAAGTCCCTAGTGACACTATCACACTTCCACTCGAGAATCTCCATCAGCACTAAGCTCAAAATCAGTTGTCCTCTCAGTACCAAGCAAATCCCAAAATTCTCAACAACTCTAGATCCTGTAATTACTTAGTTCCCATCTGTCTCAAGAACTCATTAGTTATGGTGATCATACCACAACTAATGTGATCTTGAACAACCTCCACATCTAGTCTCAAATCTCTGAAATGCTCAATCAGCTCCGATCTTCCTAATTATCATAACTGACATGTGAATGAATTTTTTAATCAATACATCTGCTACCACACTTGTCTTCCCAAGATGATACATCAACTAAAAATCAAAGTCCTTTAGGAATTCCATCCACCTTCTCTGCCTCATAATCAACTCCATCTGATCACTAAATACACTGAATCTCGCACCATACAGATAGTGCCTCCATGACTTCAAGGCAAACACCGCAGCTGCAAGCTCCCAAATCATGAGTAGGATAATTCCTCTCATGAGTCTTAAGTTGCCTCGAAGCATACGCTACTATTCTCCCTTCCTGCATCAACATACAGCCCAACCCCTGGTGAGAAGCATCACAGCATACATCAAAATACTCACCAGTGTCAGGTAACACCAAAGCTGGAGAAGTAGTCAATCACCCCTTTAATTCCTGAAAACTCTGCTCACAAACGTCCATCCAAACTAAAAGCTGATCTTTCCGAGTCAGTTAAGTCAAAGGAATTACTATTCGAGAGAAACTCTTCATGAATCTCTGATAGTAACCCGTTAACCCAACAAAACTCCTAATCCCCGTAACAGTCCTTGGACGCTCCCACTGAATCACAGCCTCCACCTTGGCTAGATCCACTTTAATCCCCTCTGTCGATATCACATGCCCCAAATCTCACCTCAGACAACCAAAACTCACACTTGGACAACTTGGCATACAACTACCTCTCCCTCAGCACCTCTAAAACCAACCTCAGATGCTCACGGTGATCCTCCAAAGATCTAGAATACACCAATATATCATCAATGAAGACCACCACAAACCTGTCCAAGAATGACCTGAAAATCATGTTCATGTAATCCATGAACACTGTTGGAACATTAGTGACACCGAAACGTATCACTACATACTCACAGCGACCATACCTAGTCCTAAAAGTAATCTTCAGTATGTCACTCTCCTTTACCCTGATCTGATGGTCTCCAGATTTCAAATCAATCATCAAAAACATCGAAGCTCCCCTCAGCTGATCCATCAAATCATCAATTCTCAAAAGCGGATACTCATTCCTTATTGTCAACTTATTCAGTTGCTGAACGGCCCCACCATCTTTCTCTACTAATAGTACCAGGGCACCCCAAGGAGAAACATTGGACCTCACTATTGTTTCTCCAACAAATCCTCAATCTGTTTCTTCAGCTTTACCAACTCAGCTTGAACCATCCTATAAGAAGCCATTGATACCGATCTTGCACCCAATACCAGGTCAATGCTAAATACAACCTCGCGCATAGGTGACAATCCCGGCACATCATCTGGGAACACCTCAGGAAACTCACTGACAATCTCAATCCCAGTGATGGCCCTCTCCGTCTCAATCATTCAAAACGACAAACAACATGAAGCACTCAGCTCCATCTCTCATCAACTACTCAGCCTGACCCGCTGACAACAACATCTCATCCTCTAACTGAGGAAATACCAACTCTCTTCGAGCACAATCTATAAGGATGTGATGGGCAGATAACCAATCCATCCCTGAGATTATGTCAACATCTACCATGAGCAACACAATCAGGTTCACTCAGAACCTCCTACCAAACACCTCTATCGGGCATCTCACATATATCTCCGACGTCACCAAAGAAATTGAAGTCATAGTAGATACATACAAATCAACGTGCCATGCAGATACCAACAACCCAATCTCTCCACACAATCAACAGAAATGAAATAATGTGTGACACTAGAATCGAACAAAATAAAACATCCTCACCTGCTGCCTTCCCCTTCCCCTTCACCAAATTTGATGAAGTGGAAGCCTCTACACTTGACAATGTAAACACTCTCCCCGCAGTTGTAGGTCTGGGTGGCCTCGGGGCACTCCTAGATGAAGTCAGCGGTGTCTGACAATCTCTAGAGATGTGGCCTGACCTACCACATCTGAAGCAAACATTCCTCGGATGGGAACAATCTCTGACCACATATGCGCCTTCACATCTGTAACACTGCACCAACTATGCTCCACCTTAAGGAGTAGCAGGACGAGGTCCCCTACTAATAGTTCCTCTCTAAGACTGTGCAGGTCTATCATAGGGCCCTCTCTGCTGGCCTCCCCTCTTGAACTCTAGCAGCCTTACCGCTGCTACCACCACCCTTCAATCTCTCAACAGTCTTTGCCTTTTTAACCAAGGCAAAAAACTCCACTATGAACATAAGGACTATGACCTTCTTCAGCTCATGCATTAACCCCTCTGCAACTTCCTACATCTCCAAGCCTCAGATATGGCTTAAGAGTAGAAACAAGCCAAATGCTCAAACCTCATAGCATAATCTGGAACAGACATGCTCCTCTGTCGCAGTTTCATGAACTCAACTTCCTTAGCATATATAACGTTGTCCGAGAAATACTTCTCTAATAAAACTCGCTTGAAGCAATCCCAATCTACCACGACACCTCTGCTCTCTATCATCTGCCTGGTGTCTCTCCACCAGTACACAATCTCGCCGCCAGCATGTATACTGCATAGGCCAACTTCCTCTCCTCAGAAAATCTCAAAACACTGAAGATCTTCTCATCTCACACAACCACAAATCTGTCACATCAGGATCTGAGTCCCCCTTTGAACTAAAGAGGCTAACATCTCCTGAACTCTGGTAAACCTCTCTCATCAGGAAAGACCACCGGTCTAGCTGCCTCAACCGCAGCTCTACCCGCCTCCATCAAAGCAAAATTAGCACTTTGATGCCGCATCACCATGGCCATCATCTCCATAGCTCTAGCAATCTGATCAAACTGAAGCCTCACCATACTAAAAGAATTCAAACATTCTTTTACTAACACTTTACCACTACAACTCACCAAAATTAACACATATAAGAGATATGACACAACAGAAACCTAGAAAGATCACTCCCCACAGAGCATCCAAAAGACTCGACCGGCTCTGATACCATAAAAGTGTAACGACCCGCCGTGGTCCCTACACTTAGTGGAATCGCACTAAAAATAGTGAACTAAGATAAATAATAAAATTGGATAACTTATAAATACAAAACATAAACAAAGATATATATATATATATATCATTAAGTTTTTTTTTAAGTATTAGGTATTTATACAGTTATCCAAAACTACTATCTCCTAGTGCCGGTCAAGCACAAAACTGCTACCCAAGGTGGCAACTCTAACACGAGGATCAAAACTCCCCGTCTCGCAGTGGTCACCTCAACTCCAAGCTAGCCCTGACCTGCTCCCATACCAAGTATGATCATCGCAGTTCCACCACATGGAAACAGAAGGGTAAGCTAGAGTTCAAAATCAAACATGAAGCAAGACATCACACACTACAACATATTAACAATCATGCAATTCAACATAAAAACACAACTCATTCATACAACTTAGAAGCAACTTTAATACAACAACAACAACAACAACCATATACAACTTGATATTTAATGCGTCGTCATGCATATACAACTAGGAGATCTCCAACAACTGAGGTTGAGCAGTCTAGGTGGCATAAACCCTACCGAATCCAACGTTTGACCTATCTCAACCAGGTCAGGTATAGAACAGCTTTAGGAACTCCAAAGAGAACCAGGTATAGACAACAATAGTTGATTTCTCAGGTGTGCCACTTAGACTCGGAGGTCCAGTATTACTGTCAGGATAGCAGGGTTTGGGTATGAGCCTACCACGGCCTTGGCTAGCTTCACCAATCCACATGTGGAGTTAGCTCACCCACTGTCCTCCAAGTACCACGCACCCTCCAGTATCTAGTCAAAGACTGCATCTCTAACTAGACACCTTACTCAAATTGGTCGTTCAACCATGACATGGATTGACTATTTCCATGTCGCCCACATAGTACTAAGGGATTCAACTTTAAAACAGCTTTCAACTTTAAAACAACTTTCAATTTATCATCTTAGTACTATGTATCTCAACATAGGACATATATCTTCACCATATGTCCCCAACTTTTCAACTTGAACAACATAATCAACTTTTCAGCAATAGACATCACATCAACTTTACAGTAATAGACGACTTACAACTTTATAACAACTCTCAACAATACAACTATAAACATCTTACAACAAGAGGCAACTTACAACAATAAGCATCTTTCAACAATAGGCAACCTATACAACTTTTAAACAACTTTTACATAAATAACTACTTCAACTTATACATCTCAACTTATTAATAATTCAACAATAAACAACATAAAAATAACTTAATTTTAGCACGTATAGCAACTTTAATAACATATCACATATTATCAACAAACAACATATGAACAACTTAAGTTAACAACTTTATAAACAACTTCAGCAATATACAACATATTTAAAATTCATCTATAAGGTCAACTTATATAAACAACATAAAAACAACTTAGTCAATCTACACTCTAGCTTCCCTCACCTGAAGATTGGCTCAGAATAGCCAACAACTGTGAAGAAATAGAATTCCCTTCCAAAGCTCAACCTGGAACTTCAATCCTCCCAAAGCAAGCTTTCTAATCTGAATTTCAAGAAAAGCTTGAAGGCATTAGTGGTCTAGAGGAGAAAAGGAGTCAAACAGAGAAATTTGGGAGAGAAAGGAGCTCACTGACCTAGAGACCTTCTCTCTAAAACTTCTCTCTAAAAACTCACATTTTCCTGAAGGCCCCTAACCCCTATTTATAGATTTTCGGACTGCCCCAGAATGGCCCGTACCGAGTTCGGAACGGCCCGTTCCGAACTCCCAATTCACGCACAAAATCCACGCCCAGAACGGCCCGTTCTGATATCAGAACGGCCCGTTCCGGTATTCATACAGAACGGCCCGTTCTCCCTCCAGAACGGCCCGTTCTCCCTTCCAGAACGGCCCGTTCTCCCTGCCAGAACGGCCCGTCCTCCTTCCCAGAACGGCCCGTTCTCCTTTATTTTTTAAGGCCAAATCAGTAATTGGAACGGCCCGTTCCAAATTGGGAACGGCCCGTTCTGGCTACTTTTTTTTTTTTTTTTTTGACGTTACAAGTCTATTTTATCCCTTGAAAGCATGGATTTCAACGCTTTAAATATTTTTTCTTTTTATTGCACACTTAATAAGAAAAGTTAAGTTTTGCTAAAACTTAACAATAAACAAATAAAACAACCATGAATAACACGTTATTATGCAACATTTTGAGGGTTTAACAACCATTCCAAAAGCTAGTTTCTTTATTGTTTCCAACTTTCCTACAAATTGAAGTGGATAACCATGATGAATAAGTAGCCGATCAACCTTTATTATTAACATCATGCCACCAGCAAGATGCATGTTTAGGAATCGAGGTGACTTGTATAAGGGACTTGTTAAGAGGACCATATCTAAAGGATAATAAATCATATCATGGCATCTTTCTTCACCAAACAATGCACTTCCATTTAGACAATATACTAATATTGAGCACCTTAAGGTTCTTAATTTCAAGGCCTCCCATACTTTTTGGGCAATACACTTTATCTTAATTAACCTATTTTAGTTTTTAGATTCATCACAATCTGCCTAAAGAAACCTTCTTTAAGTAGTTGTTATATTTTTTAGGACCTTCTTAGGAGTTTTGTAGAATGAAAAAAAGTACAACAACAAGCTAGCTAGATAGAATAGAGTTAATTCAAGTGACTCTACCACCTAAAAATAAAAATTTTCGTTTCTAGAGAGTTAGTTGTTTACGTATAGTTGCCACCACAGGTTCCTAAGTACTACATCCTCCTTGAGTTGGGACTCCTAGAAATTTTAAGGGGAGACTTCCATAAATGCAATGTAGAAAGTTAGAAGCAACACTGAAAAAATGTTGCTTGAAGTTAATTTCATACAAATTGCTCTTGGAGAAATTCCCCCTTAACCTTGACACCAACTCAAAACAATGTAAAATAACCTTGATACACCATAAGTTATCCCAAGAGACTTCACATAATAGGATGGTATCATCAACAAACTGTAAGATAAGAAAAGGGTGGTTGTTGTTGACCTTAATGTTATTGCAACTGACTACAAAAAAAATTGTTATATAGTGACATAATACTTATTACTAAAATTATTTTTTCCTATATTATAGATATAATATATGTTGATATATTGTTAAAAAGTTTAAGTATATACTATAATGACATACAATATATATTGTTAAATTTCATTCAAAATTAATACTAAAATTGCATTAGTTATGTCTCAAACAGATTTATAATTATATATATTATATTTATAATAACACTTTTTATATATCACTATATGTTATAATTTTTGTAGTGACTTTTTGTCTTGTTTACATACTTTACTAACCAAACTAGTTAACCCTTCTACAACAATAAAAAAAAATAAGAAAAGCGATAATAGATCCTTTACCTAAAGTCCCTTTAAATCTCAAGTTCTTTTGTCAAACTACCATTAACTGGAATAGAAGAAAAACTAGAGAAAATGAATATCATTAACTACTTTCACAAACTTTATACATTTGTCATCTCCCGTAATGATAGGGGAAACAACAACACAATAATCAAGAGTACCATAGTACGCAACGGAAATAATTCCCCAACTTGCAAAAAGCAAAGAGGAGCAACAAAACAAATAAACAGCATAAAATAATCACAAAGAGACACATATATTTTTAACGTGGAAAAACCCTCTCAATGTGAGAAGTAAAAATCCACGGGCATAAGCTAGTCAATCAAGCTTCACTATGGTCAAATAAGGGTACAAGAGAGTCTAATCAAATGCATAAACAAATGCTTACAACCGGCCAATATATTAAAGCAACAAGGCCTTCCAATTGAAGAATAAAGAAGAAGAAACCTCAAACTATAACAACTGTAAGAAATTAATTTCTCCAATTACAGACCTCCAATTCACGATCCCAACGGTCAAAATGAAGATCACCGTGTTAAGAAACTTCTGTCAAATTTCCAACCCGATCCAACAGTAAACGAAGTGGGGATCACAATTTTATTGAAATTGCTCTGTGTATGCGAACTAAATTTTCTGCTCCCTTTCTCTCTTCTTTCTCTCCCTGAAGGCTGTGTAATTTTCTCTCTCTCTTATTCCTAAGAGAGACCCCTCTCCACTTGGTTTTTAAGTAAGACAAAATTTGGGTTTCTCAATTTTGGGTCTTTTCTCCACAAAGGAAGGGAGTTCAATACCCAACAAATCTCCCCCTCACAAGTATGTAGAGATAATCGTCAAACCAGCGATCTCACAACAAACTTCAAATTTTCCTCTTGGCAATGCTTTAGTCATCATATCAGCACCATTATGATTAGTATGAACTTTAGCCAACTCCAATAGCTTAGCATCCAAAGCATCATGTAATCAATGATACCTTACATCAATATGTTTGGACCTAGAATGGAAAGTTAGATTCTTGCCAAGATGGATAGCACTCTGACTATCAACAAATAAAGGGCATTTGTCCTGCACAAAACCAAGCTCCTGCAAGAATTTCTTTAATCATAGCAACTTCTTGCATGCTTCAGTAATAACAATGAACTATGCCTCTGTAGTAGATAATGCTACAACTTAATCAAATAGCTTAAAGTGGACTTTCTGGAATCAACATCTCTAGCCATATCTGAGTCTAAGTAACCCACCAAAGTAGGCTTATCCCCTCCAAAACAAAGCCTTAAACCAGTAGTACCATGAAGATACATCAAAATTCATTTCACAACATTCCAATGCTCTCTATCTGGATTTGATAAGAATCGATTGACTATACCAACAACATATGCAATATCTGGTCTTGTACATACCATTGCATACATCAAACTACCCACCGTAGATGCATAAGGAACTCTAATCATATATGTTTTCTCAGCTTCATTTGAAGGACTCTTCTTAACACTCAATTTAAAATGAGTTGCAAGAAGAGTGCTTATTGCTTTAGAATTTTCCATCTGGAATCTCTGGAATACCTTCTTAATGTAGTGCTCCTATGATAGTCAAAGCTTCTTCTATTTTCTATCATGTGTGATACTGATACCAAGAATCTTTTTAGCAATTCCCAAGTCTTTCATGGTAAATGACTCGCCGAGTTGCTTCTTTAACCTGTCAATCTTGGAAACATTTTTCCCAACAATAAGCATGTCATCAACATACAATAATAGGATAACAAAGTCATCATCAAGAAATTTTCTAACAAATACACAATGGTTAGAAGTGGTCTTCTTGTAGCCTTTGTCACACATAAAAGACTCAAACTTCTTGTATCACCGCCTTGGAGCCTGCTTCAAACCATATAGGCTTTTTCTCAACCTACACACATAGTCTTCCTTGCCCAACAAGAAAACCATCGGGTTGCTTCATGTAAATATCTTCCTCCAAATTATCATGAAGGAAAGTTGTCTTCACATCCATCTGCTCAACCTCTAAATCAAGAGTAGCAGCTAAACTTAATAATGGATTTCATCTTCACCACAGGTGAGAAAATCTCATTGAAATCAACACCTTTTCTCTGTCTAAACCCTTTCACCACTAATTTGGCTTTGTACCTTGGAGATGTAGAATTACTTTCTTGTTTTACCCTGAAAATCCATCTGTTCTCTGAGGCCTTTTTTCCTTTAGGCAACTTTACCAAGTCATAAGTGTGATTATCATGCAAAGATTTTATCTCATCTTGCATTGCATCCAGCCATTGTTTCTTTTCTTCACTTTCCAAAGCCTCTTCAAAACACTCAGGTTCACCTCCATAAATCAAGGTCACATACTATCAAAAGAATACATGGAAGACGGTTGTCTCAACCTATTGGACCTCCTAGGAGGGACTTGTGGTAATTCATGAGCATTATCAAGATCATCATCATGTACCATATCATGTTCCTCTTGGGCATCATCAATTGGAACCTCTAATACATTTCCAATATGTTGATCATCAACATCACCATGTTGCTCATCATTTCTAAGCATCAATATCAACATTATCCAGATTGTGAACAGGCAACCACATGGGATTACCATCAGTCAAATTATTATCTTTCTCGAGTGTAGTCTTCTCTACCTTGTTAATATCTTCAATGATTTAATCTTCCATGAACTGCACATCACGGCTTCTAACAAGCTTCTTTTCAACAAGATCATACAACCTCTAGCCAAATTCATCTTGACCATAACCAATAAAGATACATTACCTTGTCTTCGTATTCAATTTGGATCTTTCATCTTTGAAATATGAACAAATGTCTTACAACCGAAGATACGCAAGTAATCATAACTAACATTTTTGCCAAACCAAATTTTTTCTGGCACCTCAGTATTCAAGGCAACTGCAGGACTAAGATTAATAACATGCACTACTGTAAGCAATGCCTCTCCCCAAAAGTGCTTAAGCAACTTTGCTTCAGAAAGCATACACCTCACTCTTTCAACCAAAGTTTTATTCATCCTCTCTGCTAGACCATTCAATTGAGGAGTTTTAGGAAGAGTCTTTTCATGTCTGATATCTTGCTGCTTGTAATATACACCAAAGGGTCCACAGTACTCACCACCATTATTAGAACGGATGCATTTCAGCTTCTTGCTTGACTGCCTCTCAACCGAAGCATTAAATTCTTTGAACTTTTCAAGCACTTGGTCCTTTCTCTATAATGCATAGACCCATAGCTTCCTGGAACAATCATCAATAAAAGTAACAAAGTAAAGTGCACCACTAAATGACTTTACCTTTAATGGGCCACAAACATCAAAATGCATCAATTCAAGCAACTCTGACTTCCTTGAGGGAGGATGCTTCTTAAAGGATACTCTAGTTTGTTTACCAACCATGCAATAAGAACATTTCTCCAATTCTACGCTCTTTAATCCCAAAAGCACATCCTTTTTAGCCAAGCAATTAAGCCCCTTTTCACTTATATGACCAAGCTTTCGGTGTCACAAAGATGCCTCCATATCCATAGCATTCACACTATCCTTAGCAACCAAAGCTTTAGTCCAATATAGTTTAGAATTTTTCTCCCCCCTAGCCACAACCAAGTTACCTTTGGTGACTTTCCGCTTTCAAGAACCAAAGTGGTTATCATAACCACCATCATTAAGCATCTACACAGAGATCAAATTAAAATGAACATCAGGAGCATATTTGACTCCTTTAAGCAACAACTACATTCCCATGTTGGTTTGCAGGCAAACATCACCAACACCAATCACCTTAGACACGCCATCATTACCCATCTTCAACACTCCAAAATCATTAGAAGTGTAAGATGTGAAGAACTCCTTCCTCAGTGTAACGTGCAGCGTAGCACCACTATCAATAATCCACATGCTCTCATCTGATACAAGATTACAGACTCATAGTCACGAAAAAGAATAAGATCACCACTTGTAGTAGTAGTGACACGATCATCATCATGATCCTTCTCTTTCTACTTACCCTTCTTACCTTTGTTCTCCTTTTTTCCATAGAAAACAATTCTTTTGGATATGCTCAGGTTTATTACAATAATAACACTTCACATTCTTGTATCTTGGCTTGGACTTGTTCCTGCTCTTCTCTCTACCACCCTTCGATTCTTTTTTTCTGACTTTTTCCCCTATTTTTTGTGATAAGTACCTCAGACTGAGATAAAGAATCATGTGCCTTCCTTCTCATCTCTTCATTAAGAGCACCACTCTTTGCCGTTTGCAAAGAAACAACACCATTAGGGGCCGAGTTGGTAATAGAAACTTGAAATGACTCCCAAGACTCAGGTAAAGTGTTCAATAGTTGTAGTCTCAAAACTTCATCATCGAATTTGATACCCATTTTGGATAACTGATCTAGGAGCCCTTGAAATTCATTCAAGTGATCTGAAATGGAAGAACTCTCTCTATACCTCAAATTCATCGGACAATTCAACAAAAATAATTTATTATTCCCTGATTTAGAAGTCTCATTCTTTTTCAGACATAAAATCTGGCTTTTGAGTAGTAAAGACTGGAAGATGCAATTTCTTCACAAATAACAAATCTTTCATCTTGCCCTTCCACAAATGATAATCTGTACCATTCAAAGGAACCATTTTTGTATTTGCCTCCATCATTTAAGCAAGTAAATATAGTCACAAACCAAGGAGCTCTAATGCCACTTTGGTAGGGGAAACAACAACACAATAATCAAGAGTACCAAAGTACGCAGCGGAAATAATTCCCCAACTTGCAAAAACCAACGAGGAACAACAAAACAAATAAACGGCAGAAAATAATCACAAAGAGACACATATATTTTTAACGTGGGAAGTAAAAATCCACGGGTACAAGCTAGTCAATCAAGCTCTACTATGATCAAATAAGGGTACAAGAAAGCAACCGTATGAAATTGATTTCTCCAACCACAAGACCTCCAATCCACGATCCCAATGGTCAAACGAAGATCACCGTGTTAAGAAACTTCTGTCAAATTTCCAGCCCGATCCAACGGTAAACGAAGTGGAGATCACAATTTTACTGAAACTGTTCTATGTATGTGAACTAAATTTTCTGCTTTCTTTCTTTCTTCTTTCTCTCCTTGACAGTTGTGTAATTTTCTCTCTCTCTTATTCCTAAGAGAGACCCCTCTCTACTTGGTTTTTAAGTGAGACAAAATTTGAACTTCTCAATTTTAGGTCTTTTTTCCACAAAGAAAGGGAGTCCAATACCCAACACGTAACATTTTGTACTTCAATACAAAATCATGCATGGTTGAACTTCCAGATTTTGCATTTTTGGGTTGGTTTGTTCCTTTAATATCCCACTATTAATGCTTAGGAGATAAGTGTATCAATAGCAAAGACTTTCACCGATTTTGATTGTTTTTACCTTCCTACCATTGCTTTGTTCCTTTTAGTCTCACCTGCATCTTGGAAATAGCTAAATCTTCAGCCTTGAAATTAGCTGAACATGCAGTATTTTAGATCAGGCTTATTGTACTGAACTTGTGACAAATTTTTAAATCAAATAGCCCGCTTTAATTTCATACCATCCAATAGTTAATTAATAGTTGATGTTGATCATGCTTAACACACGTCAGCTATATTTTAAGTATGTCATTAAAATTTGTTCAATCAGCCTTAGATATATATATGCCATTTTTTAGGGTTGAGATTTTCGCAAATATCTCAAATTCTCAAAATTCATCTTAGCCTTTATTCAATCGGCATTCGGCATTCATTCTTCAAGTCTTATCAAAATTTCTCCCAACTGCAACTACATAAAATATATTTTGATGTAGATCACGTTGATGTATGTAAATCCGATTCATATAGTAGAAGACAAAAATCGAAGAGAATAGTGTGTAGAAAACCACAAACTCGTTGCAGAGGGTCCACTATAGGTCAGATGCTTGTGTTTGTGGGCCCCCATTTTTTCCTTTGATTCTTCAAAAGGACACTTTGGGCAAGCAGCACCAATTAAAAATAAGCGGTGGGTGAATATAATAAAGTTATTACGCATGTTACACGTAGAACCTTAACTGTATTAAAAATAATGAGATTAAAATGTTATTTAATAATTTACAAAAAAAAAAGCCTAAATGTATACAACTTCTGTAACAACAAAACAATGCTATGTTACAGTACAAAAGTCAAATAAACATATGTTAATTAATTTTATACAAAATATATATTAACTAAAGAATTGAATTCATAATAATTAAGCAGTCCATTTAGACAGCAGAACCATGAAGAAACAATTAAATAAACCATATAGTACCATTGACTCATATTGTCGTGTTTGATTCCTATACCTAGGGGAAAAAACTTAAAATAGTGACGCCGGTATAGCGTCTGGTAAATGATTGGTGCTTCCTTCGAAATGGATTTTTGCAGAAGGTATATGAATATTATATGCGTCTCAGCTTCTGGTAAGTACTTTTAATTAAATTTGCTTAATTTTTTTAATTTTCTCTTGGTAATGGTAGTATGCAAGTTTTCAAAACTCCAAATTGATTGATATGCATGCGCATTATTCGAGTAACAGGAGACAAATGCATTAACATCAACATATATATACTTCATTTTCATGATATCTGTAAGATTTGATTTTCACTTTTAATAGATGAAGAAGATGACATGGCACAATTCCTGGCATGGTAGTGACAGTTTTGTTGGTATTCTATGAGAGAAGACTAGCCAAATAATAAAGCTTAACTAAAGCCATGTGATTCTTCATCACTAGCCACTTGCTAAAGGCAAATGACAATTTCCGCTCGTTACATCATAAAGTAACCAAATTCCAAACAATTAAAAATTATTTATTTATAAGATATAATTTTGCAATACGTACTCCTTTATTTTTATCTCTTTATTATATATTTTATTTTTAAATAGATAAATACTAGTATTTCTCTATATATCCAAACTCTTATATCGCTGTTAGGTAGGTTCATTGGCCACGACGTCATCAAAACTCAAAAGAAAATCAGTTAGTAAATTTTGTATAAGAAGAAATATAATTGTTTACGGTGGAATTAACCATCAAATCCTGGGTTCTTTTTATTTAGACTAGCATACGAACGTATTTCAATTTAGGTGCCTTACTGTGTGTTATCGTGTTACCGAGAATGGAGAGTAGGATGAAAAAGTCTTAGCAACTACTTGTTTCGAAATGTTCTTCTATTACTACTAACAAGCAATGCTCATGTAAGCAAATAATAATATGAACAGAGTGAACAATATATATGTTAGCAATGCAAATCATAGTTCATTTCGTACAATGATCAAATTACGTTACACATGCGAACATATTGATCCAAGTATATGAATACACTACGTAATTAAACAAGGAACAAGAAGACTATTCTACTTCTACTCCTAAAAAGAGAAAAAAAGTGGCCGAGAGTCAGTCATACCCAAAAACGATCTTGTGCACGAAAGCCATATGTGTGTGTAGGCAGAGAGTGCTTCAGAGTCCAATTCTAGTATGAGTTTTTCGACCTCAGTAAAGGTCCGTACTCCTTGTATTTATAGAGCAATCAAGGGCGGTTAATTCTGTACATGTACGCTTTTGACTCATAACCGCTATCCACTATATTTGCTACGTGGTCTTGACTCAACTTCTTTTAACCGCTCTTCCCACGTTCCTTGTTTTCTCGATTGATTTTTTAGTAACCGTTTTGGCTTAACCTCCATGTTCTGACAGTCTCAACTTTTCAACTATTTTCGAGCAACACTTGTTTTTTCGAGTCCCATAATTTCATCATGTGTTGATTTTACTTCTCAGGCAGCGCTATCAATCTTTTCGAGTCACATGATTTTCGAGTATGCCTAACAAATGCCCCCCTAGGAATTTGGTTTCGATGAGCATCTTAGGAGAAAACTAAATTCCTATCAAGGTTGTTCTTCGATACTTCCTCGATTTGTTTCTTGATGTTCACTTTTCTTGACGTTAACTTAATCTTTCTTTCGATGAAAACCTATTCTTGTAAGGTACTGACCATTTGGATGTGACATTGATAGCTCTGACGGCGCATACTTCTATTTTTCCCTAAATTTGCCTTCTGATATGAAACGTTTTGGCGGTTGTTTTGGAAATTCAATTTAATATTTCAAATAATCTTGCCTAACCTAACCCGTTTCAACCTAGGCCCATTTACCTCGTTTAAAACCCCTTTTTCACCCTAGGGTTAAATTGTTTTCACCATTCTCTTCCTTCGTGCCCAAGTTTTCTTGCTCACTGTTTCTTTTTTGCTCTGGTTCTTGATCTTCTTCTCAGACCGTTCTCTCTGTTCTTGCTTTTGTTTGTTATGGCTTCTTCTGCTGCGTCCACTTCCGCTGCCGTAGCTTCTTCAATGTCTCCTACTGCCACCACTTCTTCCCCTATTTTGATTGCTACTACTTCTGCTGCTATGCCCACCACTCCGGTAACCACTATGGCCACCGCAACTACTATCCAGGAAACTCATCTGCTAATGACTGGTGCTCAAGTTCAAAAGGTCAAAGAAGGTGATGACACTTTCATTCCAATTCCAGGCATGGAGGAGGCTAGTTTGAAAATATACCAATCTCAGGTACTTCTTCCTTTTTCTCTAGCAGATGGTTCTGTTCATGCTTTCCTTGGTCCTTTTGCTGGTCAAAATACCAAGAGATATGGTAATACCCTTTTGCCTGAGGACTCCACCACCCTACCTTTCATTTATTCCCCAGAAATAGACCTAAACCTTTTTGGGGATACTACCAAAATTTTTAGAGCGTTTCCCCCCGTTAAAGAAAGGCACCTCTCTTGGTTAGCTCGTGTAGAGGCTTCTATGTCCTCAGAATGGAAAGAAACAGGTATTTTTGAATTTATCCAACTAGCTAAGTTCGACCTCCACCTTTTCGACCCTCAAATGCTCCTTTCTGCTATCTTCTTCTGGAATAGAGAGACTCGGGCTTTCGAGTTTCCTTGTGGCTTCATTTGCCCGACGTTACTTGATGTTGCTGCTATAACAGGGTTAAAGCCTATTGGAGATAGGTTTTATCCTGACGCCTTTGAAGAGGAAATTTCGATCAAGGATACTTCAATTTCTTGGGATAAGAAGACCTATTTGGCCTTTATTAACGCGCATATGGGACAACCTGACACGCCTTTCTCACCTTCAGAGCATATTGCCTTTCTTATGTACTGGTTGTCAGCCTGTGTCTTTTGCACCCCTTCGCTTCAAGTCCCAAAATATTATTACAATTTAGCTCAAGCCCTTCATTTGCAAAGGAAAATCTGCTTAAGCAAATTACTTCTGGCCTCTCTTTATACTTGTCTTGATGAAGCTTCCGAAAGTCTTGCTCGAGAATCTGGGCCTCGAAATCTCTCTGGCCCGTTATGGCTACTTCAACTTTGGCTCAACGCGCTATTGGAGAAGAAACTTCATTTGCCCTCAAAACCCATTCCCATATGTGAACTCGAAGGAGCTCGTTTAACAACCCTTACCCCTCGAAAGCGTCTGGTAGACAATTTCGAGAAATATATTAGAGCCATCCTTAGCTTTACTGACTTCACTGAAGACTTAGCCCCTTTCATTCGACCGAATTTGATAGGTCCTACATGGTTGCGCCAAAATAACCAAGTTGGTAGCATAAGTCCAGCTTCAACTGACCTGTGGTTTGGATTCTTGTCTTGGGATGTGATCATGTCGGGTATGAGGCAAAAAGATGTCAGACTTTATCCTTATCAGCCCCAACTTTTTGCTCGACAGTTTGGGCTTTGCCAAATGAAACCTCTTCCCCTTCGACGTAAAGAAGGCATTGATGCGGATATTTGTGTCGAAAAAGGGAATTATGAAGAAGTCCTTAACTTCATCCTTCGCCCTGATAAAGAACTTAGGCTTACACCGACCACCTTTTCTCCTTCCTTTTTAGTCTCAAAATGCTACCTTCGATGGTGGTGTTACTATATTGTAGATAAACTCACCGATTTTGATGGCTTTCTGAAAAAGCTGATTAGTTCTCCTCTTTCTTGTTCGCAGGGGCCTAAACAACCAGGTACTTTCAAGAATCAACTTATCATTTATCAATTCGAACAATTTTTTAAGGTTTGTTATCGACCTGACAATGCGCACCGAACCATTTTTGACGCTTCTGTCTCATTATCGAAAATGGTACAACGGAACATTCGCTCAAAAAAGGTAATAAATCCTCAAGGTAAAACTGATTTCGAAAAATTTTGTCCAAAGCATATACCTCCTCTTCCAAATGCCCTTTTTGGTCTAGTTAAACATGTATCTCATCCTCCTTGGGTGAAAACACTCGACCCGTTTTACCTTGAGCGCAAAGAAGTTCCTGTAAAGAATAAAGTTACCTACGCGAGATGTTCCGTGTACGATTTTCCTCGAAACAAATGGTGGCCATTATGTTGGGTCAATAACATTAACCCTCCTCCTGGTAAATATTTTTCACCTCCTTCTTTTTCGCGTATACCTTAAACTTGTCTCACTTCTTTGCTCGAACCTTGTAGCTGCCATCCCTCAGCGTGTTCCTCGACATGTTGATCCAACTCCTGATTGGGAGAGTGACGATGACGAGGATAAAGAGACATCTAAAAAGGGTCGAAAGAGAAAGACCGCTGCTGACAAGGTTTCTTTACGTTCTAAGGTATACCTTGTTTGGATTGCAGTTTTTCTCGAAACTAATATTTTATCTTACCTTCTCGAAATTCTACTCTACAGAGTATTGGAAACTCGAAGAAACAAAGAATAGGTTCAAACAGTACCAAAACTGTTAAGTATCTTAACTCAAATATTAAGATTATTTTCTTGCTCGTGTTTCATACCTAATCAATTATTTTCCAATTCAGGTCTCGACCACAAAAAAGCAAGACAAGGGGAAAGGTAAGATGGTCTTGCCTCTTCCCAAGAAACCTCAACAATCCTCTGGCGAGAAGTTGCTTAAAGACGCCATGAAGTCCGTTCCTAAGGTATCTCAATTTCGACGTCTTTCTTCATTTATATTTCTCTTATGCCTTTAACCGTTCTAAAATCCTATTAATAGGATATTGCGATTATCCCACTGGATTCTTCTCAAGGGGTGTCTCAAGAGGTGCAGAAAAGCGTACCCTTTGCCACTGAGGTAACCCAACATGTTCATCTTGTTATACCTTGTGACTCAAATTTCCTCTTGATGTTTAGCCTGACTTCTTCATTTCCTCAGTTGTCTACTCCTCAAGTGGATGTTGCGGCGCTTGCCTCTGCCATGGCTTCGATAGAAGTTCCCCCTCCTGTCGAAGAGGGTAAGATTCCCCAACCCGAACCTTTGACTAATATGGAGACGTGGCAAGACTCCGCTCAAGGTGAACCTTCTTTCGAACTACAACCTCCCTTGGATCCGAACCAGGGTATATTTCTTTCGACTTTAATCTTCGATATGATACCTTGTTAATGGAAGTTTCTTATGTATTTACTTTTGTGCAGGTTCAACTGAGTCCCCTAGACCTTTTACCACTTCTCCTTCAACCCAGGGCGGTGCTACTTCTTCTGTCCAAGGCCTCTCCTTGATTCCCTCTCCAGATTTGGATTTGATGAGTTTCTTTAATGACGAGGACGAAGATATCAATACTATCTTCGAGGTGTTGGACAACTGGACGAGTGGTCCCTCTGGGTCAGAGAAAGACAAATTGAAGGTTGTTGAGCCAGCTTCTGACACACCTTCTTACCAACCCCTACTCGACTCTTTTCGCTCGAAGGCATACGTTAAAGATCTCGATCAAGCCTTCCTCATTCCTGAATTCAAAACGAAAGTGCAACAAATGATTGATGAGTTGCTCAGTTATTCGGACCTTCCTTCTGATATTTCTTTAGAGCTTCAAGCATTTATCAAGCCCTTTAGCCGCGCCTGGGAACTTCGAACTCAGTGGTCTACTGCATATCAAGAAGTGACCCAAATTGAGGTCGAAACTGAAGGAGACCGTGCTAAGCTCGAGAAACTCCGAGACGAGTTGGTTTCTATCAAGAAATCAACGGAAGAAATGATTTCTGCTTTACAAGCATTGCAAAAGGAGGAGGCTGATATCGAACGTACTATCGAAGCCTTAAACCACGAGCTTGACAAAACTCGCTCGAAGAAGGATGGAGTGAAAATTAAGAGTCAAGAGATCAAGCAACATCAAACAGGGCTTAAGGAAGAGGGCAAAGCCATTTCTTCTCGATTAGCAAAGACTTTGGAGCAGAAGAGGCATTTAGAAGCTCAATGTGCGTCTCGCAAAAAGAATCTGGACGAGGCTTACAAAGCTTTCGAGGATTTCAAGAAGCAATTTTTGCAATAATTCATTCTTCTTATCTATTTTTCCAACCTTTCAGTTTATATTTGCCTTGTATTGAACAATTATTCTTCTGCTCTTTTATGGAAATGTTTTAAATATTTCCCATTTATGACTTTGCTTGCACTTGAATTATTTATCTCCTTAATTACATATGCGTTCTTTGAATATACTTGCTCGACTAGAAATGGGCCTTCCCAATTATATGACCACTTCCCCAAACATCGAGATTTTTGATCCATGGGAAGTATAACTTTTAATACCAATTCTCCGACTCGAAAACGTTGCATATTCACTCTCTTATTATAAGTTTTCTCGACTCTTTCTTTCTGTCGAACAATATTCTGTAACGCAATTAATCTTTCTTCCTCTAAAGAGATCAACTCATCATACATCAAGTTCCAATAATCCTCCACGGGTAATTCATTTTGTTTTTGTATATGAATTGATTGTAAGTTAATATCGATAGGAAGAATAGCCTCATGGCCATATACTAATTTATATGGGGTTGTTTTCGTGGCATCTCGAGGTGAGTTCCTATATGCCCATAGTATTTGGACGAGAGTTTCATGCCAATTTCGAGGTTTATTTGATATGTGTTTTTTGATTAAACCAATTACCACTTTATTAGCAGCCTCAACTTGACCATTAGCTTGGGCATAATATGGTGTTGAAGTTACCAACTTAATTCCTCTTGATTCTGCATATCGAGCAATGTTTCGACCCGTGAAAACCGTACCCTGATCAGTAGTGATTGTTTGAGGAATTCCAAACCTTGTAATAATATGGTCTTCGATAAAATCAATTATATCTTTTTGCTCGACTTCTTTTAAAGGAATAGCTTCAACCCATTTTGTAAAATAGTCTATGGCAACTAGTATGTACCTGTGGTTCTTCGAGGAAGGTGGGTGTATTTGTCCGATTAAATCCATTGCCCAACCCCGAAATGGCCAAGGTTTGATGATCGATGTAGACCCCTAAAATTGTCCGGGTCGGAAATAAAGCTTGAAGACTCTCGAAGACTGAAGGAAGATCAGCCAGAAGGACTCCTGGAAGGCCCTAGGAGGGTTCTCTGTAGGTCTAGAGGTCTTAGAATAGCTCAAAATAAGGAAGTGGAGGGAATGAAGCCCAATACGGCCGTACTGAACTTAATACGGCCGTATTGAAGCTTCAATACGGCCGCAGTGAACTCAATACGGCGTATTGAAGTTTCTGAAACTTCAATACGGCCGTACTGAAATCAATACGGCCGTATTGAAGCTTCAATACAGCCGTATTGAACTCAATACGGCCGTATTGAAATTTCTGAATTTCAATACGGCCGTATTGAACTCAATACGGCCGTATTGAAGTTCAAAAAGTTCAATACGGCCGTATTGCTTCTGTAGGCCGTATTGCGCCTATTCCCTATAAATATGACGTCAATTGGACGTCATTCGACACTTTCACACTCAGTTTTGACTCCCTCCTTGAGTATTCTGGGGTTTTTGAGCAGTGTTCTGCCCTAGAAATCTCTCTGGGAGTCGATCCGACGAAGTTCTGGAATTCCGAGCACTTAGCTTGGAGATTCGAACCTAGTCGAAGGGAAATCCTCCGGATTTCCATAGTCAAAAGTTTTTAGGAAGGAGCGAGCGAGCTTGTAGAGCGAGGGAACGCCAAAAAGCTTCCCAGTTTTACTCAATATATAAAAGCACGCTTCAAGAGGTTCCTTCTTAAATCCTTCCTTTTACTGCTTTCTGTGTGCATATTTAAACTGTCATCATGTAGATAGTTAATTTATAATCTCTTATAATAAATAGGGGTAATTTAGTAATTTTACGCTATTATTTTAGAAATAATCTGTCATAGGGAACCCGAAAGGGGCGCTGTGGGGTGCTAACACCTTCCCCACGCGTAACCGACTCCCTTACCCGACTCTGGTTGTAATGGCCAAAGTTGATTTATAAAATCAATTGCCTTATCCCTTTTTCCAATGTTTTGAGTAAAACATTGGTGGCGACTCCACGAACCCTCCTTTTGCGAAAACCACTAATCCATGGAGGGTCCCGCTTAGGATTAATATGGATTAGTGAGACTTTTAATAAATAAATTGGATAAGATCGACAAGGTCTCAGTTTGAGAACAAGTCGTTCTAATAATCCAATACATTTTCAAAACTAAAAATAATAGGCGAGCTCGACCGTCTTCGCAACCGCCGAGGCCCGTTTGGGCTGGTGGCGACAGATGGCGACTCTGCTGGGGAAGCCTCGAGAGTCAGTCCCATTTAGTGACAGATTATTTTTAACAAATAAAAGTTAAAAATTACTTTATTACCCCTCACTTGTATGATAACATGTTTATCTATTTGGCTTTAATAACTGTTGTATTTTTAAATTTACGCAATTGTTTGAAATAAAAACTGCACACAAACCTTTGCACACAACAGTTCCCTCTATACCCGGGGGCATGAGTGATTAACCATAGGGAGTGGATGTTAGTACGGCCGGTTGTCGAATGGGTCTATAGGTGCCCGTAGACCGTTGTCGGAAAACATCACTCAAGGTGATAACCATGAACTTGAGTCCGACGGTGCGTTGGAGCTTTCCATCGACCTACGACGAGAGGAATTGGGTCCCTATAATGGGGGCACCTTGGGGGCCTTTGACCAAGTGAGAACAGTTAGATCCTCCTTGAATATGCACTTTTCTGCAGGAGACCCCTACCTCGTGATTCGCTCGTGACTGTTCGTGGATGAGTGAATTGTTTGTGCATTCGTTATGTGACATTGTTTGTGCATTAATAAATAACCTCGTGATAAGGTCTAAAGAATAATCCCCATGCATGAAAAAACCATGACATGAGAGGAAAGACCAATGTGTGAAAATATAATAAAAGTAAGGAGCATAGGCATCATTATCAATAAAACCTCATGCATCCTCATCATCATTTATAGGTTCACTAATACCCTCTCGATGTGAGTGAAAGAGACCCGTGACTATTGAGATTCTCCGTTGTGGAGAGATAATAGTCTAGGGAGGGTGATAAACTTTCATCTTAAAAAGGCAGCGCCTCAAAGATGAAAGGTTATCAAGCTCATGTCAAGAGCGTATTCATGAATAAACTAATTAGGTTAAAAAATTCATTTTAGAAAGTGGCTGGTCATCTCTCTGTCCTCACACGCGCAAAGAAAATCAAGAAAATGGAAGCGCTAGAGGAACAAAACAAGAAGCTCACGACCGAGCTTTCACAGCTCAAAGAGCAGATGGCGCAAATGTTGGAACTCATGCGTCACCATAACATTCATGGATCTCATCACAGTGACCATGGGTCCCATCATGAGGGAGAGGAGGAGGAGCATGAAGAAGATCCTCCACATGCCATACCTCTTGGGGCTGGAATTATGATTAAAGAGCCCGAGGTTTCAAAAGAACAATTCCACGCCCTAGAGGATCGGTTGAGGGCTATGGAGGGGCATGATTTTGATGTCAAAGATGCCGCCGATATGTGCTTAGTGAGGGACATTCAATTCCCTCCTAAATTTAAAGTGCCAGATTTCCCGAAATATGTGGGATCGACTTGCCCCAAGAGTCATCTCACCATGTACTGCCGAAAGATGGCTGCATATGCCACAAACGAAAAGCTCTTGATCCATTGCTTCCAAGAGAGCTTGGCTGATACCGCGCTCAACTGGTATATGCAGCTAGATGGAAATCTAGTACACACATGGAGGCAGTTGGCCGACGCCTTCCTCAAGCGCTACAAATACAACATCGACCTAACACCTGATAGGTCAGATCTTCAAGCCTTGAGTAAGAAAAATGATGAATCTTTCAAGGCGTACGCCCAACGATGGAGGGAGTTGGCGGCACAGATAGAGCCCCCGCTGTCAGATAAGGAGATGGTGTCCTTATTCATCAACTCGTTGACTGGTCCCTATTACGATAAAATGATAGGGAACACAACGACACTCTTCTCGGACATCATCACCATTGGGGAGAGAGTGGAACAAGGACTTAAAAGTGGGAAGCTGGCTAAGCCTTCCCAATCATATGAAGCTAAGAAGGTCTTCGGGAAGAAGAATGAGGGAGGAGTCAACGCCGTAACTATCTCTTCGTCTTCTTCCACTTCGAAGTCAGGAAGATCGCAATTCACCCCTTTGAGGAAGTTTGATAAACTTCCGACCACCTACAGCGATCTCCTGCCGAAGCTAGTAGAAGCCAAACTTCTAGCTTATGTTCCACCAAGAAAGATCGACCCACCTTACCCCGATTGGTACAAGCCACAGGACAAATGTTTATACCATTTGGGGGCATCGGGGCATTCAACGGAGAATTGTTTAACTCTCAAACACAAGGTCCAAAACCTTATTGATGCTGGACGGGTCACTTTCGATTCGACAGCGCCCGACGTGAGCAACAACCCTCTGCCAAAACAGGAGTAGAGAGAAGGGCAAGCCACAATAGGGCCCCTCCGCATTTTTCTTTTTCTTAGGGACTCATGATCATGAGACCTTTTATGTAAATAAGGGTTTTTTTTGTACATTTTTCACATATCAATAAAGAGGCATATTTCACACATTACTCTCTCTTTTTTTCTTTTCTCTCTTTCCTCATTAACATTAATAATTCTAAACCTAAACAGAACCAATAAAATAATTATGTCTGTAATTGTTCGCTCTGACCGGGATCCGAAAGTTGAGGATAAATGGGATGAGTTGGGCAGTGATGAGGAGGCCATTTCTCCGGATCTGCAAAGATTGCTAGATCAAGAAGCTCGTCAAGAGAAATTGGAGACCGTGAATTTGGGGCATGACCGAGAGATAAAAGAGGTCAACATTGGGACCCATATCAGTGATGAAATAAGGACACATGCTTCCACTATAATTATAATAAAATCATTCTTTTTCATTGCTTCTTTTCTTGCTTATAATAAAATTCTAAACCACATTATTTTTGACCCTGTTTGAATAAACATGAATGAGGTTAAAATCATCTTAATAATAATAAACCCACATCATTTTTATGTGGAAGTGTGTGTGACAACTTGGAGCACTTTCCCTTGGCCTCGACAAGTGCCATCATGGGTAAAAAGAAATCTTTCAAAATAAAAGAAGCTCGGCAGGAAAACCAAAAAGGGGACTGCGCAAAAATAAGAGCAAAAGACCCGCTAGGAATCCCACGAAAGGGTGACCTAGGCAAAAGTTAGGGTTACAAAAATAAACAAAAACAAAGGTCCGCTAAAACGCCACAAAAGGGTGTTTTAGGCAAAAATAAGGACAATCAAAAAACAAAAAAACAAATCCATGATGGTACCATGAACCGAATTCAAAAAGAAAGGTTCAAGGGAAGCTATCCAAGTTGTCGAATCACAACACGACCTTTTAACTTCATAAGTGTTTAATCAAGCAAGCCTAAACACATAAGCCTACCTTGGCCATCCATTCTTACAAAAACCATTTTTGAAAAATAATCCCCTCTAAAACACAAACTTCAAAACAAAAATATCTTTCCCTTCTTTTCTCTCTTGTCCCAAAAGATTTTAGAATAATCTAGTGGAAGCATGGAGAAATAAATCATCACTGATAATGGATCTAATCTGAACAACAAAATGGTGGAAGAACTGTGCCAAGAATTCAAGATCCAACACCACAACTCTTCCCCATATCGGCCAAAGATGAATGGGGCAGTCGAGGCAACCAATAAGAACATCAAAAAATAGTGCAAAAGACGGTTGTCTCATTTAAAGACTGACACGAGATGTTACCCTTCGCTCCTCATGGCTATAGGACTTCAGTACGCCCATTTACAGGAGCTACTCCATTCTCACTCGTTTATGGGGTGGAGGCAGTTCTACCCATCGAAGTCGAGATATTCTATCTAAGGGTAATCATGGAAACAAAACTTTCCGAGGCAGAATGGGTTCAAAGCCAATATGACCAGTTGAACCCTATCAAAAAGAAACGGCTGAACGCCATATGCCATGGTCAAGCCTATCAGAGGAAGATCAAAAAGGCTTTTGACAAGAAAGTCCACCCTCGAGTCTACCATGAGGGAGAGTTGGTAATGAAGAAATTACTACCAACTCAAAAAGGGCAAAATCGGAAAGTGTGCCCCAAATCACGGAGGACCATACGTGGTAAAACGAGCCTTCTCAGGAGAAGCATTGGTTCTCACAAACATGGACGGAGAAGAACTTCGATACTCAGTCAACATTGACGTGGTAAAGAAGTACTATGCTTGAAGACGTTGCTTGCATAGGCCTGCTAGGATGAAAACCCAAAAAAGGCGTCCTAGGCAAAAGTTAGGGCAAAATAAAAAGCCCGCCAGTACAAGGGTACTAGGCAAAACAACGGCAAAATTATCCCCGCTAGGATACGTCCTAGGCAAAAGTTAGGGGCAAAAGAATAAGATGTAAAAGCAAAGCAAGCAACGATCGCTTAAACCGAAAACCGAAAGGCGGTTCAAGTGATTATCTTCTAGAAGCAAGCGTCTTGCAGCATCTACACTCCTGGCTCAGGCCGAAGCAATTAGGGGAACGTAAAGAGCAACAATTACAGATATAATTGTTAAGCCCAATGTATATAGCCTACCCTGGCCAGCCATTCTTCAGAAATTTCCTTCTGTATATCTTTCTGTAAAAACACTTGTGAATATCAATAAAATATCCATTTGTTTCTTTTCTCTCTTGACCATGTGATTATGCCTCTGAATTGGTTTTTCATAAAAATTGTACGAAATTCCATTAATAATCGGTCAATAAAAGAAAATTGGAGGGGTTCCTGTAAAATCCATAATCTCCTGCATAAAGGCTCACAAAAATACTCCCTCGCGTCAATGACAGAAAGTCCTCCAAGAAGAAGAGGATAGGGAGAGCCACTCACTTTTCTAAATAAATGAACAAAAATAAAAAATTGTATTGCATTTGTGCATCACACAGACATTAGTTGCACATTCAAAGACCTTATCATGAGGCAACCACATAAAATAGAAAAATAGAAAAATTGCTTGTGTATGACAACAGCAAACAAAATGCAAAGATTCAGAAAATCAACAGCGTCATACGGAATAACTGAGCCTGGAGAGGCTTGCCGAAAGAATACTCTCAGAATAACTGAGCCTGGAGAGGCTTGCTGAAAGAATACTCTCAAAATAACTGAGCCTGGAGAGGCTTGCCGAAATAATACTCTCAGAATAACTGAGCCTGGAGAGGCTCGCCGAAATAATACTCTTTCAGAATAATTGAGCCTGGAGAGGCTCGCCGAAATAATACTCTCTCAGAATAACTGAGACATTTCTGTACAGAAAAAGCTGAAATCAACAAAAAAGGCAAAAACATAGAAAAAGCCGAAATCAACAAAAAAGGCAAAAACACAGAAAAAGCCAAAATCAATAAAAAAGGCAAAAACACAGAAAAAGCCAAAATCGACAAAAAAGGCAAAATACAGAAAATCCAACAAATCATACAGAATAATTGAGCCTGGAGAGGCTTGCCGAAACAATACTCATGCAGAATAACTGAGCCTGGAGAGGCTTGCCGAAACAATACTCATGCAGAATAACTGAGCCTGGAGAGGCTTGCTGAAATAATACTCTTTCAGAATAATTGAGCCTGGAGAGGCTTGCCGAAATAATACTCTCTCAGAATAAATGAGCCTGGAGAGGCTCGCAGAAATAATACTCCCCAGAGAAACCTCAACTCACGCTCTTGGACTCAAAATCCCCAGCGAGAGCTATCAAAGCAAGATCGACAAAATTCCCAATGGAAGTACGATCTCCCAAGCAGAATATCCAAGTCAAAGGACTTAAACTTCCTCAGCGAAGATAGCTCTCCAACTCAAGTGTTGAGTGAGGCTAAGCCTGCAGAGGCTTCCTAAATAATACTCTGGGATACATAAGATCCCTCATTCCCCAATCGCCTACTCAGAGGCATCTCTGCAAAAAGAGAAAAATCAAAAATATCAATAAGTATTCCCCAAGCGGAATCTGGCACTCAGCCGAACACTGAACTTCAAATCCCCAGTCGCCTACACAAGAGGCACTCCTTCAAAAAGGAAAACCCAAAAAAAAAAAAGAAAAAATCAATAACAATTCCCCAAGCGGAATTTGGCTTTTTAGCCAATCATTGAACGTCAAGATGATCTGCCTAACAGAAGAGGCCAATCACAACCAATGACAAAATCCCCTGGCGGATAACAGCCTACACAGAGGCAGCAAAAATCAGAAAATCAAAAAGAGATACCCGAATAAGGATAAACCGGGATACTCCACCAACGTCAAAGGACGTCAGCCAAACATAAGGCATCGCTCAACTCAGAGAGAAAGAGCATCTGTGTCTACACCCTAAGGAGTCAAAAATTCCCCATGGGTACCAACAATGCAATGCAAGTTGGGGCACAGGAACCTGTGAATGACTGCACATCCCCTAGACGGATCCCTGCATTATCCAGCCCTCAGTGGCACCAAAATCAAAATCAAACCGTCGAAGCAGCATCGTGGACTGTGGAGACAAAATCATCTCAAAGCCTAAAAGGCAATACTCAGCTACCCAGTTGTCGAGAGCACCGAGGTATGCACAAGTCTGGAGAGACAGTACTCAGAGTCTGGAGAGACGATACTCGAAGTCTGGAGAGACGATACTCAGAGTCTGGAGAGACGATACTCAGAGTCTGGAGAGACGATACTCAGAGTCTGGAGAGACGATACTCAGAGTCTGGAGAGACGATACTCAGAGTCTGGAGAGACGATACTCAGAGTCTGGAGAGACGATACTCAGAGTCTGGAGAGACAGTACTCAAAGTCTGGAGAGACAGTACTCAGAGTCTGGAGAGACGATACTCAGAGTCTGGAGAGACGATACTCAGAGTCTGGAGAGACGATACTCAAAGTCTGGAGAGACGATACTCAGAGTCTGGAGAGACGATACTCAGAGTCTGGAGAGACGATACTCAGAGTCTGGAGAGACGATACTCAGAGTCTGGAGAGACAGTACTCAAAGTCTGGAGAGACAGTACTCAGAGTCTGGAGAGACGATACTCAAAGTCTGGAGAGACAGTACTCGAAGTCTGGAGAGACAGTACTCGAAGTCTGGAGAGACAGTACTCAGAGTCTGGAGAGACGATACTCAAATAAAGTCTGGAGAGACAATACTCAAACAAAGTCTGGAGAGACAGTACTCAAGGTCTGGAGAGACAATACTCAAGGTCTGGAGAGACAATACTCAGCCATCAGCGTCGTCAGAGGCACGTTGGTGTTAAACTTAGCTACCGAGGTTGTCAGAAGCGCCGAGGTATGCAACAACCTGGAGAGGCTACTCAACAATTTTCCACCGGAAGACATTACAAGTCAGAAGGTCGGCACATCACCCGGACAATTGGGTCAACTCCTTTACTTGTCAGCCGGTACACCAAAAGACCGTTTGACTAAGTAAAGGGGGGGCAGCTGTAGACCCCTAAAATTGTCCGGGTCGGAAATAAAGCTTGAAGACTCTCGAAGACTGAAGGAAGATCAGCCAGAAGGACTCCTGGAAGGCCCTAGGAGGGTTCTCTGTAGGTCTAGAGGTCTTAGAATAGCTCAAAATAAGGAAGTGGAGGGAATGAAGCCCAATACGGCCGTACTGAACTTAATACGGCCGTATTGAAGCTTCAATACGGCCGCAGTGAACTCAATACGGCGTATTGAAGTTTCTGAAACTTCAATACGGCCGTACTGAAATCAATACGGCCGTATTGAAGCTTCAATACAGCCGTATTGAACTCAATACGGCCGTATTGAAATTTCTGAATTTCAATACGGCCGTATTGAACTCAATACGGCCGTATTGAAGTTCAAAAAGTTCAATACGGCCGTATTGCTTCTGTAGGCCGTATTGCGCCTATTCCCTATAAATATGACGTCAATTGGACGTCATTCGACACTTTCACACTCAGTTTTGACTCCCTCCTTGAGTATTCTGGGGTTTTTGAGCAGTGTTCTGCCCTAGAAATCTCTCTGGGAGTCGATCCGACGAAGTTCTGGAATTCCGAGCACTTAGCTTGGAGATTCGAACCTAGTCGAAGGGAAATCCTCCGGATTTCCATAGTCAAAAGTTTTTAGGAAGGAGCGAGCGAGCTTGTAGAGCGAGGGAACGCCAAAAAGCTTCCCAGTTTTACTCAATATATAAAAGCACGCTTCAAGAGGTTCCTTCTTAAATCCTTCCTTTTACTGCTTTCTGTGTGCATATTTAAACTGTCATCATGTAGATAGTTAATTTATAATCTCTTATAATAAATAGGGGTAATTTAGTAATTTTACGCTATTATTTTAGAAATAATCTGTCATAGGGAACCCGAAAGGGGCGCTGTGGGGTGCTAACACCTTCCCCACGCGTAACCGACTCCCTTACCCGACTCTGGTTGTAATGGCCAAAGTTGATTTATAAAATCAATTGCCTTATCCCTTTTTCCAATGTTTTGAGTAAAACATTGGTGGCGACTCCACGAACCCTCCTTTTGCGAAAACCACTAATCCATGGAGGGTCCCGCTTGGGATTAATATGGATTAGTGAGACTTTTAATAAATAAATTGGATAAGATCGACAAGGTCTCAGTTTGAGAACAAGTCGTTCTAATAATCCAATACATTTTCAAAACTAAAAATAATAGGCGAGCTCGACCGTCTTCGCGACCGCCGAGGCCCGTTTGGGCCGGTGGCGACAATCGAATGCAACTCACTTGCCGGTACCTTTTGTATTGGTCCATGCTTTTGACACTCCACACAACTTTTTGCGAATTCGATACAATCTTTAATCATAGTAGGCCAATATAAGCCTTTCCTTGACAAAACCCATTTCATCTTCTTTCCAGCTTGATGTGCTCCACAAATGCCTTCATGAATTTCTGCCATTGCTATATAACCTTCATGGTCTCCCAAACATTTGAACAAAACTCCGTCGAAGCCTCTTTTGTACAATTCATCATTTAGTAAGAGATAATTAAGAGCTTGGAGTTTAATCTTCCTTTCGACCTTTATGTTAGGATTTCGCAAGTATTCGATCAATTCGCTCCTCCAATCTTGTTGACCTGCTGAACTTATACTTAGAATTGCTCGATAGTCTAACACTTCACTCTCTGTATGAATCAGATATTCAAGATACTCTTTACTGATTTTATATCCAGAGGCTATTTGGGCCAATTTATTTGCAATATGATTTGAGTCCCGAGGAATGTGTTGTAACTCTACTTCATCAAACGTGTCAAGTAATTGTGTAGCTCGAGTTTTGAATTCAATTAATTTTTCATTTAAACACTTATACTCTCGAGTTAATTGTTTGATGACCAGTTGTGAATCTCCTCGAATTACCACATTTTTAGCGCCTAATTCTTTAAGAATCTCAAGTCCAGTAATCAATGCTTGGTATTCAGTTTCATTATTCGAGCATCCTGTATTTGTTTTGACTGATAACTTCGTCGGGACCCCTTTGGGAGAGATGATTAAAAGACCTATTCCGGCGCCTAACTCGTGTTTCGAGCCATCGAAATATAATTGCCAAGGCTTGGTGGTTATGTAATTAACTTCTTTAGTTCCATTCGAATGTTCTGCAAGAAAATCTGCAATTATTTGTCCTTTAGTTGCTTTTAGCGGCTCGAAAGTTAATGGGTATTCGGTTAAGGAAAGTGCCCATTTGCCGACTCGAGAATGTAACACAGGTTTACACAACATATATTTTATCACATTACTTCGACAAAGTATTACAACATTACGAGTCTTAATATAGTACTTCAACTTAGTACACGCAACATAAAGACTTAAACATAATTTCTCTAAAGGGGTGTATCTAAGTTCTGCTCCTATTAACATTCGACTTAAATAGTAAATGACTCTTTCGATGCCATTTTCATTATCTTGCGCCAGCATGCCCGCAATAGTCGAATCATTAGCTGAAATGTACAACTTCAGTTGCTTCCCTTCAGAGATTGGTGCAAGCACTAGAGGATGAGCCAAGTAAGCTTTAATTTCTTCGAATGCTCTCTGGTGCTCTTCATCCCATCGAAATTCTTGCTCCTTTTTTAAACGCAACAAAGGAGAGAATGCTTTAGTTTTACCAGACAAATTCGAAATAAATCTCCTCAAAAAATTTACCTTACCTAAGAGAGATTGAAGCTCTTTCTTGTTCGATGGAGGCTTGGTCTCCATGATAGCCTTGGTTTTGTTCTTGTCTACCTCGATCCCCCTCTGGTGTATAATAAATCCCAGAAATTCGCCTGCTATGACACCAAAAGCACATTTCAGTGGATTCATTTTCAAACCATATTTCCTCATTCTTTCGAAGGCTAGTTTCAAATGATATAAATGGTCTTTCTTTTGTTTTGAGCCAACAATTATGTCATCAATATAAACTTGCACGAACTTACCAATCAAATCATGAAAGATTAAATTCATCGCTCTTTGATAAGTCGCACCAGCGTTTTTAAGACCAAATGGCATCATCACCCATTCGTAGACGCCTAAGGCACTTGGGCATCGAAAGGCAGTTTTCGACACGTCATTCGCTGCAATATAAATTTGATTATATCCAGAATAACCATCTAATAAACTCATAATCTCGTTACCTGCAGCGACATCTATCATATTTTCAGCAATGGGCATAGGGTACTCATCCTTGGGAGTTGCCATGTTGAGATCTCGAAAGTCAATGCAAACTCTGAGTTTCCCATTTTTCTTTATAACCGGCACTATATTCGAGATCCAGTCAGGATATCTCGAAGTTCTGATGAACTTTGCTTTCAGCAATCTCTCAATTTCCCCTTTGATTTTCTCGATCACTTCAGGAGCAAATCTTCGAGGACTTTGTTTCACGGGCTTCCTTCCTGGGATCATTGGTAGCCTATGTTCCACCAATTCTCGATCCAGACCTGGCATTTCATCATAATCCCATGCGAAGCAATCTTTGTATTCATGCAAGACTTGAATTATCTCCCCTTTCAGCTCCCCTTGCAAGAACTTGCTAATGTAAGTGATCCGCTTATTTTCGATAGTTCCCAGATTAACCTCTTCGAGCGGATCTTGGGATTCTAACTTATGCTCTTCATTAGCGGCACTCTCGAAACCCAAAGGTGAATCATCAAAAATGCAGTCCAGTTTGAGTTCTAGCTCTGCTTTTTCTTTTTGCTTTTCATTTTTATCTAAGACTCCTTCGTCCCTTTGATTTTCTGTTTTTTGCTTTTCTTCCCTCTTTTTCCCGATTTCGAACTCCTTTTCTTTTTGTTGTTTTTCTTTTTTCTCTATTGATTCGAAATCCATCTCTTCTTTTTTTTTTGTTTTTCTTCGGCCAACATGGTCGTGCTAACCTCATTGTCAAATTGATCTTTATCGGCCAAGTTGGCCGTTTGATCGGCCACGTAGGCCGATATTCGAGCTAAGAAGCTCGAATAAGGATCTTCGTCCTTCATGCATCCAATGGAGCCGAATTCTTTTCGGCTCGAATAACGAATCATCTCTTTACATCCCAACAAAAGGTTTTCTTGACACCTTCCTCTTCATCCATCACCCCAGAGTTGTAAGCGTCGAAAGGTTTGGTCTTGGCAAATGCTGTCAGTTGTTGATCAGCAAAATACATGCCAACTTCATAAGTCTTCTGATCAGCTTCGAGAACCTCTAAACCTTCATCATCGTTCCAGAAGAAAACCTTCTGGTGTACGGTCGAAGGAACAGCACCTACACCATGGATCCACTCCCGACCTAGCAACACGTTGAAGTTTGCTTTGGAAGGTGTTACTATAAACATGGTAGTCCTCTTCACACTTCCGATCTGTACATCGAGCAGAATCATACCTTCAGGATGTGAAGACTTGCCTGCATAGTCGGAGATCATGATGTTATGGGGTTTCAGATCATCCAAGGATTTCCCAAACCTTTTCAGCATTGTCTTAGGCAAGATATTCACAGCTGCGCCTCCATCGACCAAGACCTTGTTTACCTCTTGCCCCTCAATCATCAGTGTTAACAATAGGGGTTTGAGATGTCCTTTCATTTCCTCTGTGGGAGAGTCGAAGACAGCAGAGTTGAACTTAGGGATAACCCTCGAGATTTGATTGACCCATATGATTTTGGACTCATAATTGGGGTCCTCGAAAACGTCTTCCCTGATGATATCCTCTTGTTCATTCACGGACTCCATAGCACCAGCATACTCCGAAGGTAAAATGGAAACTACCCTGCAAATATCTTCCAAAGAATCCTCGAAACCGCTCTCGAAGCAGTCTGTTATCATGTCTTCATCGTCTTCGATGAACTTGCCAGAAGATTCCCCTTTTTGAGGAACTGGGATCGAAAAACGATTTCCTCCCATACCTTCAAAGGTTGCTTTACGCATCCTTTGCTGCCTCCTCCATTGGGTTTTGGTTAAGTTGTTAAATGGCTGTCGAAATCCACGTCCATATCCCCCAGCTGGAATTCCAACATTCCCTGTAGTCAAATTCGAAAATTTTCCTGCATTTCTCTGTACCGGGTTTCCCATGCTAGTCATTACTTGTTTACCTCGACCCATCATAGACCTAGGTGGTGCGTTCCATTTCCCGACAGGCACATTCGCGTTCGGCACAAAAGTATTGTCGAACCTAGACGAGTTATACATCTCCATCTTCCCAACCGGGGCATTATATTGAGGCATATGAACTTGCCTCATAGTCAGACCAGCATTCAACCTAGCATTGGGCTTCATTTTTTCACGCAGCTTCTCAGCTTTGTAATTCTTCATTATTTCAGACTCCTCGAAAGCCTTAGCCGCTGCTCTGTCGAAGACAGCACTGCATCGAGGACACAACATGACCTCTTTATCAGCTTCTTTTTTCTTCGATAAAAACTCCACCAGACTATCCCCTTCCTTTGGGTATATGGGTTCTTGCTCTTTAGCAAAATCCTCCATTAACTCTTCGAGCTTCTCGTCAGAAATGGGCTCAATGCTATCATCGTCCTCAGCAGCGACTTCCACCATGTTGATGGACATCGAAACTGGTTCAACATAGCCAGTATGGGCAGCAAATGGGTCAACATCTACTTTCATTTCCTTCTCTTCAAAAGCCAGGCGACCATCAGTAATCGCCTTCTCGATGAAATCCCTGAAACGCACACAACTGTTAGTCCAATGTCCATACATATTATGATATTTGCAGAATTTCTTTCCTTTTCTTTGCTCGAAAGGTGGAATTTTATGATTCTCTGAGAGTATAATCTGTTTATCTTTTAACAAGGTATCGAATATCTTTTCTGCCTTACTAACGTCAAAACTATATTTTTTAGTCGAATTCCCTTCTATATTACCTCCTGGTTTTAGCATTTGACATTGGTACGTAGGTCCAGGGCGCAATTCTGCCAAATTAATCTCGAAATCTTCACTTACAACTTCATAATTAGAATCCTCATTTAACTCAGAACTTTCTAAATACGCTATCTTTTCTTTTCGAACGAACTTGTCGAATTTCATCAACTTTTCCTTTTCTAATTTAATTTGTTCAATCCTCCTCACTTTCTCAGCAAGTTGAGCCATGTCCCTCAATTGTTCGTTTACTAATTTTTTGCGTATTGAGAAGTCTAAACCTGTTGCGGCGATTCTAACCAATTCATGTTCTGGAATATTAGTATAGCATCGAGATTTTAATTGCCTAAACCTATTTAAATAGTCATCTAATGTTTCATTACTTTGCCTTTTGATATTCATTAGATCGACTATACTAACCTTTGTTTCCTCTCGAAAGAAATGCTCATGAAAGCTACCCTCTAGCTGTACCCAAGTATGTATCGAATTAGGAGGCAAGGTAGTAAACCAGGTAAAAGCATGTTTAGTCAACGAACTTGGGAAATATTTCATTTTCAAGTATTCATTATTAGCCAAATCCCCACATTCGACCCCATACCTAGCTATGTGTTCAACTGTTGACTCAGTTAATTCTCCTGCAAATTTCGAGAATTTTGGGACTTTCACTCCACGGGGTAATTCTACTTGTGTAATATAATCTGGAAAGGCTGACACAAAGTATGGGCGTTCATTTCGACCTACATCGAATCCATGTCTATTCAATATCCTTTCTACCATTTGATCTAAATTATCATTAGGGTTCCTGTTAGGTCGAACTATGTTTTGCAAATTTCCATGCCCCCCGGGGTTTTCTGTATCGTTCAGATTCACACTCATTGCTCTCGAAGGAGTCCCATTACCCAACTTATCTCCTATTTTGTTTATTAGCTCGTAAAGGGGTGTCATGATGTTGTGCATCTGAGTAGACAACAAATTGACCATGTCATGATTACTATGGTCCATCTGTTGTCGAAGGGCCATCATTGCTTGATTACTAATACCCGTGGGCATGTAACTACCTTGTCGAATTAGTGAACCCTCCTGACTTGTTCCTACATGTTGATACGGGTCTTGCATAACAAAACCCAGTCCACTTGGCCCAGGATTATATCCCTGTGGGGATATATTCATTTGTGAATTTGGCCCTATAAAAGGCATTGACATTTCGACATACGCAGGCTGGGTATTTCGCCAATTAGTTGGCATACCCCAAGGGTACTCTCTAGTAACATTTACCAACTCTTGAGTGGTATTATTATGCCTAGCATGGTTTTCAAGCAACACAGGAGGAGATCTTGCCCCCCTGGTCACATTGGTAGCATTATCAAGATTGGGGTTAGGCTGTTCTACATCTACATTATTATGGTTTACGTTCATGTTATCAGACGTAGACATAGTTCTTCCACTCCTTAATCTCATGCAATTCACACACCTAAAACTAGTCCAATTATGTTCTAAATTAAACGGGTCCCACCGGGCGTGCCAATTTGTTTACGGTGGAATTAACCATCAAATCCTGGGTTCTTTTTATTTAGACTAGCATACGAACGTATTTCAATTTAGGTGCCTTACTGTGTGTTATCGTGTTACCGAGAATGGAGAGTAGGATGAAAAAGTCTTAGCAACTACTTGTTTCGAAATGTTCTTCTATTACTACTAACAAGCAATGCTCATGTAAGCAAATAATAATATGAACAGAGTGAACAATATATATGTTAGCAATGCAAATCATAGTTCATTTCGTACAATGATCAAATTACGTTACACATGCGAACATATTGATCCAAGTATATGAATACACTACGTAATTAAACAAGGAACAAGAAGACTATTCTACTTCTACTCCTAAAAAGAGAAAAAAAGTGGCCGAGAGTCAGTCATACCCAAAAACGATCTTGTGCACGAAAGCCATATGTGTGTGTAGGCAGAGAGTGCTTCAGAGTCCAATTCTAGTATGAGTTTTTCGACCTCAGTAAAGGTCCGTACTCCTTGTATTTATAGAGCAATCAAGGGCGGTTAATTCTGTACATGTGCGCTTTTGACTCATAACCGCTATCCACTATATTTGCTACGTGGTCTTGACTCAACTTCCTTTAACCGCTCTTCCCACGTTCCTTGTTTTCTCGATTGATTTTTTAGTAACTGTTTTGGCTTAACCTCCATGTTCTGACAGTCTCAACTTTTCAACTATTTTCGAGCAACACTTGTTTTTTCGAGTCCCATAATTTCATCATGTGTTGATTTTACTTCTCAGGCAGCGCTATCAATCTTTTCGAGTCACATGATTTTCGAGTATGCCTAACAATAATATAACCGACATCACAAGTAAACACGGGGCCAACTCTAGGCCATTGTGAATCAACACAATGACATAACCTAGTATAATTAATAACAAGGTGTTTGATTTCATTTTCAAATTCAATGGCATTTTCTATTGTCCTCGAATATCACGTTAAGTTAAATAAAATTTACTTAAACAATTAATCTTTCAACGACAAAAAGGTTCCAAACTCTCGATTATAGGATATCTTTAGTTAATTTCCTGTAGAAAAAAGAAAAAAGAAAAAGAAGGGTATCTTTAATTAATGCATAAAAAATTAAAGTCGTGGAATGGAACATGGTGTTGAATACGTTAATAAAATGGTCGGTCAAGAATGTTTCGCTTTCATAGAAAAAAAATGATGCGTTCCTTTCGTTCTAGGCCTTTCACCCTCGAGGGAAAGTAACAGCTTTGCACTTAACACCAAAAACTTTAAAATGGACTAGTCACCTTCCAATAACTAGCAGAAGTGACTAATCACCTGCTAGAGTCTCTTAATCTTAACCCATGGCTGAAAGCAGAGCAATTTGTTAATTACGAGTCCTTTCTTGCAGAGACAGTGTGGCTCAATATAATTCCAAACATAGTCATAAAATTTGGATGAATTATGGATACCATCCATCAGTAATTGTTTGTTTATTCATTGTTTAGAAAAAATAAATATATTGGGATTTTTTTTATTTTTAATTAAAGACTTGAATTCGACGTCGCATTAAATATAAAATCATAATTAGAAGTACTGTTTTATTTTTATATAGAATTGCATTAGATTTTTTTATTCAGTTGTTTGATATTTGCTTTTCATGTGATTTTTCATCAAGTTTATGCCTTTTTTTTTAATACTAGTTGGGTTTCTTGATTTTATATAAGTGATAAGTTTTATGTCTTAATTCTATTAAAATAGTGTTTTTTAAAATAAAATAATGGTCATTAACTCTTTTAAAATGGTAACACTAACTTAAATTTAAAAATTAAAAGATCAAAATAAATATTTTATAAAATAAGGGAGCAAATAAATTTTTATAATAAATAAAAGATCAAAATATTTTAGTTAAAATAGAATAAATAAATAAATCAACAAATTCAAATACACAATAAAAATAAGAGAAGGAAGGGTTGATACAAATTTGCACCGTAATTTATGTTGGTAAAATCCTAATTATGACCTGTTGCGGAAACGTCTAGCAAATTTTAAACTAAAAGCAAAACAAGAAAGAAAGAACACCAAGAATTTAACGAGGTTCAGCCAATTATGCCTACTTCCTCGGACACTACCAAATATATTTCACTAAGAAATATTACAATAGAGAGAGAAGAGAAAACTACAAGCCTTAGAAGTTACAAATGAACTTGTAGTTGGGATGATCTCAAAGTGAAGGGAAGGGTTTCTATATATAGAACCTAAGGCACTACACATTCCCAAACCTATCCAATGTGGGACTAATTTGGCCACATAAAAAAAAAACTTATTCGATGTGGGACTAAATTTGCCACACCATATTCAACAAATCTCCACCTTGGCAAATTTCATATTTTCAAATCTCTCATCTTTGATAGTGTCTACCAATGCAGTCTTCAAATTTTGATAATATTAATCAAGTCCAAACAGTGTTGGAACTTGATTGAATCTACTACCTTTGTCAACATATCAGCTGGATTCTCTGTGGTCCTTATCTTCTGGATAGCCACTCCACCTTCTTCGATAATCTCTCTTATGAAGTGGTAACGAACATCAATATGCTTCGTCCTTGCATGGTAAGTTTGATTCTTTGCCAACATGATTGCACTTTGACTATCACAATGCACCTTCACATGCTTTTGTAGAATTCCTAATTCACCAAGCAACCCTTGAAGCCAAATTGCTTCCTTCACAGCCTCTGTCAAAGCCATATACTCTGCCTCTGTTGTAGACAAAGCTACAGTTGACTGTAAAGTAGACCTCCAACATACCGGTGCTTTTGCCAAAGTAAAAACATAGCCAGTAGTTGATCGACGATTATCCAGATCTCCAGCATAGTTGGAATCACAATATCCAACCACATTTTGACCATCTTGTTCCTGCCGCATATGCCATAACTTGGCCGACTCCAACTCCTTCTCGTCACTGGATGCCACTACTGCAGTTCCAATAATAGTAGTACCTTGGTAATAGTACAACCTATTATTTTTCCGAACTCCTTTCATTACCACCAGAGCTCCAGAGATTATCTTCATTACTCCACCTTCTGCGTGCACCGTGAAACCCTTCTCTTCTAAGGCTCCCACAGAAATGAGATTTCTTGATAAACTCGGGACAAAACGAACATCCTTCAAAGTTCTGATTGCTCCATCACGATTCTTCAATCGAATAGAACCAATCCCATGTGTGGTAAGAGGAACATCATTTGCTGTATAAACAACTCCTTCTTCTAGTTCTCTGAAATCATAGAACCATTCTCGATTAGGACACATATGATTGCTGCATCCCGAATCAAGAAGCCAAGCACTAGAAGAGCTGGTTGAACCAGAAACAGCAAGTGAACAATCTGAGTCATCAACATACTCAGCTACATTTGAATCTGCAACAGTCTTAGATTGACCTTTGTTTTTTAGTTTAGGACAATCTTTCTTCCAATGCCCCTTTTCTCGACAAAAGGCACACTCATCTTTCCCAACTTTAGCCTTCGACTTCGATCGCTTCTTCTTTCCTTTCGCCTGGATCACCGGACGTCCTCTTGCAACCAAAGCTTCATTAGCCTTCTCTGAGCTATCTTTTTTGTCTTTTCTCCTCAGTTCATAGCTATATAGGGCTCCACAAACTTCATTTAGAGACACAACAACCTTCCCATGGAGTAGAGTTGTTTCTAGAAACTCAAACTCTTCAGGAAGTGATCCCAACAACATTAGGGCAAGATCCTCATCTTCAAAAGTCACGTCCAGGTTTAACAAATCAGCAACAAGCTGATTAAAACTAGTGATGTGATCATTCATTGTGGCACCAGGAATGTAAGTGAACCGAAACAGCCTTTTCTTCATGTGAAGTTTATTCTGACTGCTTTTCTTCAAGAACTTTTCCTCCAACTCCGTCATCAACTTACTAGCAGAGGTCTCTTTGCAGAATGCATACTTCTGCTCTCTTGATAAGCATGACCTTATTGTACCACATGCCAATCGATTGAGGGTCTTCCAATCTTCCTCTCCCATACTTTCTGGTTTCTTTCCTTCAATTGTAATGTCTAGACCTTGCTGAAAAAGAGCATCTAGAACCTCACTTTGCCACATGCCGAAATGACCGCTGCCATCGAAAATCTCTACCATCAACCTTGGATTCCCACCAACAGCTCTTTGCAAAATGCTTGAAGAAGCATTCAAAGTTGATGATGTAATTCTAAGTGGATTTTCTTCGTTTGCCATCTCAGCTCAATTCGAAAAGAGTGTTTAAAATTTGCTAAATGTCAAATAATAAAAATAGGTCCAGGATTAAGGAAAAATTTTCTGATGTGCCGACTATAGAATACCTACAGCGCACAGAGCATAGTGTTTTTTCCTTAAAATAACCTGGCTCTTGATACCAATTGTTGCGGAAACGTCTAGCAAATTTTAAACCAAAAGCAAAACAAGAAAGAAAGAACACCAAGAATTTAACGAGGTTCAGCCAATTATGCCTACTTCCTCGGACACTACCAAATATATTTCACTAAGAAATATTACAATAGAGAGAGAAGAGAAAACTACAAGCCTTAGAAGTTACAAATGAACTTGTAGTTGGGATGATCTCAAAGTGAAGGGAAGGGTTTCTATATATAGAACCTAAGGCACTACACATTCCCAAACCTATCCAATGTGGGACTAATTTGGCCACATCAAAAAAAAACTTATTCGATGTGGGACTAAATTTGCCACACCATATTCAACAAATTCTTGTAGGGCCCGCTAGTCCACCTGTTCCACCATCATAGTATGATATTGTCCGCTTTGGGCCCAAGCCCGCACGGTTTTGTTTTTGGGCTCCTTCCCAAAAGGCCTCATACTATGTGGAATGGTGGACACTTATAAACTAGCCAATGTTCCTTCATTTTACCGATGTGGGACTTGGGATGAATCCCAACAAACCTCCCCTCAGACCAAGGACCACATGTCTCGTGATCTCCTCCCCTCAAGCGATAATCCGTCACCATCTTGTACCGCCGTTAACTCTACGGGACACGCCGCCTGAACACCACAATATCAGGAAGACTTTCGACACAAGGCACCAAGTTCGGATCTCTTCTCCATCGCGAGGCATAACATTGAGGGTCTTCCCGCATCGAACCCAGTCGAACCGTTGGCTCTGATACCACTTGTAGGGCCCGCTAGTCCACCTGTTCCACCATCATAGTATGATATTGTCCGCTTTGGGCCCAAGCCCGCACGGTTTTGTTTTTGGGCTCCTTCCCAAAAGGCCTCATACTATGTGGAATGGTGGACACTTATAAACTAGCCAATGTTCCTTCATTTTACCGATGTGGGACTTGGGATGAATCCCAACATGACCTACATACAATTCCCAACCACACTTGAGATTTTTAACTAAACATTTGAGTTTATAATGCCAAGTCTTTTACAGTTGATAAGGTAAATCAACTTGATAACTCAACCCAAAACATTCCCCCACCTTTTTACTCTTATCACTTGGAACCCACCCAAAGGTAGGTTCTTTGCATACCTGAGTGATTAGGGAGATAACACAAATTGATGTTCACTATTAGATTCCCAATTCTCTCTTAAGTTTAGCTCAGGGAATAATGCTCCCCAATTATCTACTTAATTTTATTGTCTCATTATTTTGTTCATGAAAGACTTTTCTTTAAATAGGGGTTAAGTGGATAAAAGCAAATTAAGATTTAATCCTAAAAGTTATGTTTTCAATTTTATTTTCAAAAGATATAATTTTTAATTTTAAAATCAATTAATGAAGGAAATAATCTATTAAAAGCTAAAACATTTAAAATTATTTTTAAAAACATAGTCTTTACTCGAGATAAGCAATTCTTTTAGGAGGAAATCAATTCTTTCATGTGAGAGTTGATTCCTATCCAAGGGAATTGATTCCTTATGGAAAAATCTACATTCAAAATTAATTTCTTTCATAGTTTAATTAGTTCCACTTTGTGTGAATCAATTCCAAATAGTGTGAATCAATTCCACTCACAAAATCATTTTATTTTAACTTTGAGTTATTTTAAGTTTTTGGTGGGTCATCCTTATGATCCAAACCTTGTGGAAACAAGTGTTAAACTCTCAATTTGTTGCACTATATCATGCTATTAATTGCCATTTTTCTTTTTTATTGTCATATTTGTTAGCAAACTTCACTTCGTTTAGTTAAATGTGTAAACAAATAGATAAAATAATATAAAAGAGGAAATCCACACAAATAAAGACTAAAAATGATGAAAAACATGGTTAAAGCATTATGCATGATCATGCTTAACTAAAGCACACCCATGAGCTAGAACATGCATGTCCCAATATTAAAAGATGCACATCCATGCTTTTGAGGCACGGTTGTGTTGTTTGATATGCATGACCATACTTGCAAGGTTGTCATAATTTTAATTATAAATAAAAGTGTCCATAACACATAAGAATCTTCTAGTTCTTAGTTTTAATTTCATACTCTTTCTCTCTCTCTCTCTCTCTCTCTCTCTCTCTAACAGTGTCCATAACACATAAGAATCTTCTAGTTCTTAGTTTTAATTTCATACCCTCTCTCTCTCTCTCTCTCTCTCTCTCTCTCTCTTTTTCCTTCTTGGTTAATTCCCTTCCTTAATTTGTTTTATGGATTCTAGGATCATGTTGGGTTATTCACTTATCATGTCTGACTACACTACTACATTTTTATTTTTTAGTAACAATTTCTTGCTTACATTTATTAAAATGTTATTATATATATTGAATAAATAGATTGTTTTGCTACATTTTTTTAAATGTTACTATAAATAGAGTAATATTTTTTATTTTAATATTATTCTTTTCAATTATTTTTAAAATCAAAATCTCATATCGAATAAAAAAATATTACATAGGTTATTTTGTAACATTTTTTTTAAATGTTACTACAGATAAATAACATTTTTTATCTCATATATTATTCTTCTAATTGTTCCTAAAGTCAAAGTTTCACATCAAGAAAAAAATGTCACATTAAGAAAATATTTCTCTTATTTTTAATTATTTTTCATAATTAAAGTCTCACATCAAATAAATAAATAACTCATAAAGAGTATTTATAATCATATAATTATACTTAAGATAAATGAACTTTTATATTTGATATATAATTTATGGTGATTAATTAAAGATATCCTCAACCTTCCCTTAAAGAACTTGTAGAAGTTTAAGAGACATAAAATATGATCTTGAAAATTCACATGATCAAACTTATTTTCTTGATTCTTAATTCAATTAATTTATTAATTTGTTTTCACACTTTTATGCTTTGTTTTATGAATAAGTTTCTTACAATTAATTTGAGACTTTTAAGGCAAAAATAATTGACTTCCTATATTAAGAGTTGTTAAAAATTTTAAAAGTATATTGACAACAAATATTTTATAATTCATGAACTTCATTTAAAGAAAAATTCAAGTTGAATGAAAGTAATTTTAGAAATTATATTAATTTCAATAAAAGTTTTTTTTTTCTATAACAAAAGGGATTTTGGAATATTTTATCAACTCCATTTCTATATAAAAATAAAATTTTAAATTGAGTTTTAATAATTTAAAAAATTATCAATAATTAAAATTAACTTTATATTACAAGATAGATAATTTTTACAAATCTAAAATATAATTTATATTCAAAAATATTTATTTGTTATAATTTTAATTATAATATAATTTAATATTAAAAAGGGTTTATTTATTATAAATCTTAATTATAATATAATTTAGTATTCAAAAGCTATTACAAACACTGATTTAATATTTTTTTATTTCTCTTATGATCATATATTATAAATATTATTTCTCTCATATTTATTTATCTCTTTAAATGTTAATAGGCACATAGCTGTCCACAAAACATTGCCCTAAATTTATGTGTACTCTTACAGTTTTACCCAATCCGCAAATCCTGTATGTCTTATCATACAACATGACCCTCGTAGAAACACAAGTAAAGAGGAGGAGAGAATCATGTCCCCTTTTATTTGTTTTATATTAAACCCTAATTTTAGTTACACATTTTTTTACTATAAGTAGCTAAATAATCAATTGACATATATACGCAGGTACGGACGGATCCACATATCTAAATTTGTAAATTTGGGAGTAAGTGTGTTCACAAAATTTTTAATTTTTCTTAACAAAATATATATGCTTTTATTATAAATTGTCCTCATGATTTAAAATACAGTAAAAAACTAATTTATAAAATAAATAATTCCCATACATATATAATTATTGTTCCTGCAAATTAAATTTTTTTTTTGGATCTATCACTACTATCTCTTTCTCTTTTTCTGTCTCTCTCTATATATAATAATAATATTGTCCCTGTGATTTAAAAATGTAAAATATAGCATGTGAGTGATATTAAAAATGTATTTTTCCTCTCAAAACAAATTATATATCAAGTTTTAATAAGTATATTTAGTATAAAAATATAAATCAAACAATTTCTCAACGAGATGTCTCATTAATTTTGTGTATAAGATGTAGAGCATTTTATATCTAACCAAAGGTTATCATTATTAAACATGAGGAATCTGTTACCTCACGATATAGATGGTTGTATCTGCATAAATTATTGTTGCGGGGACAAGCAAATTAAATAAAAGTGCATTCATACTTTAAGTTTAGATGTCAATTTCGTTTATACAGGAAGCTGCATGCATCGGGCATATGCACATTGGAAAATTCAATAGCTGTCTAAAACTTTAAATTAGATAAACAAAATTAAGTTAGTCAACCCCAAACTCAAATATAGATTAATTAGGCTCCCAAAAAAACTCAAATAAAGTATTATTTCTTTTGTTGCCCTTTTGAAATTTATTTATGATAATTTGATAGTGCGAACACTTTCCAATGTCTGATGTAACTAATTTACTACTAATTTTCTTTATTATTTGTCAATTTAAGGAATATTAAGGTAATTATTCATCTTGAAAAGGGTAAGGGGAAAAAAAATTAACTGGATAGTGCGAACAATTTCCAATTTACTACTAAAGTAAGAGATTTTATGGTCATCTTGTACTCCTGTTATATTAACTGGATTCAAAGTCGAACTTAATGAGTTCGAATTGTACAAATCGGAATCGAGGTATTTTCAACCTGAGTTATTATTATTTTTTATCTATAAAAATTATAATCACGATAAAAAAATTTAAACTTAAGAATATATATGTGTACTACTTCTAAATTAGTATTATTAAACTAATTTTAATGATTTAACTTAATTTATACTTTAAATTGATCTAGATTTTGATATTTTTTTTTAAAATATTTTTTTATTTTTATAATTATGCATTATTATATTAATTTTATTTATTTCAAACTATGTTAATTTATATGATTGGTTTCTTATAATATAAAATTCTTAATTTTCATCATTCTATTTTTAAATTTGTAGTTTTAATTTTTCAAATTTAAAAAAATCAAAATTTTGGTTCTCTCGTTGAATTTTTATCCATTATTAATTGTTATAATTGTAATATTAATCATAATTCACTATTAAGGCAATTACAAAATTATTAATATTTTATTATATTCAAACTAAATTATACTTTTAATTATCATTTTTTTTATCTCACTTTCACTTTATTTTATTATATTTATGACATAAAATTTAGTCTAAATATTTTAAATTTTGATTGTTATGTCATGTTCTTAATTTATATCATGATTAACATTGTGATTTTTCCAATCAATTGATGAATATATTCGGTAAGGGAAACAAAAAACGTATATTTTATAAAATTATGAGACTAAAATTATGAAATTAAAATAGAGAAATTAAAATTGTAAATTTAATATTATAGAGACATTAAAAGTGTAATTTAATCTTAAAAAAATATAGATAAAATTATTCCTTTTTGCCTTTATTTTATTTCTAATTTCAATTTAGGTTTTTATCTTTATTTATTTTTTATTACCAAATCTGTCCCTTATAGATGTTTATAGTGTTTGCAAAATCCATCTAATTTTTGGCCTCTTCTCTTATTTTTAATATTTCAATTGGTCCCTTATTTTTTATTTTGTAACAAAACAATCCCTTATATTATAAACATTAATAATGTTTGTGAAATATTCAAACTCATTCAATTTTGCTACTGATAAGCTGACTTATCTGACAAAGTTTTCATTGCTAAGTGGTACAACCTATTCTTATTATATTTTGGCTTGTACAAACTTCTCACTAATGACATTGACTTTGCAAGATAAGGTAAAGCAACAAAGGGGTTACCTGGCTCCTGCATGCACCACTACTAGCTAATCTGTTGAGACAAGCAATGTTCATGCTTTTAGGGGCTTCCAGATACTTTCAGGGAAGCATGAGATTAGATTCCAAGAATTTATTGACCTAACTTTTTATGGAAGAACTTCAGTTTCAAGCAAAGTGATTACATATATATAAATACTCGTTGAAAGAACCATAGGTTAGCTTTTTTATGGGGGAGGGACAATTTTTTTTATTTATGAAAAAGGTAGTAAAACCAAAAGACACTTTCAATACCACTTAATCCAAATTATAAGTAGTTCGATCCCATTGAAGTATTTAATTAACCTCCCAGGACCAAAGAATCTCTCTTATCTAAAAAGGATTATCCATCAAACTAAAAAAGTGACATTAAGAGATTCGAACTCACATTTAGGAAGAAAGTAAAAGTTCGATATGAATCTTTAACTATACTTGTGTGTCAACTTATATTGATGTGTAGAAATAATTTTAACAAATATAATAAAAATAAAACACACCTAATTAATTAGTCCAACTAGGCATTTAACAAACTCGTCAACACATTAACAAAGAAATAGGACGAAGTTTAATGATTTCGCAAACATTGTTGACATTTCACATTTGTAAACAAAAGAGACTGATTTGGTATAAAAAAAATATATTAAATCAAATTGAATTTCGAAAATCAGAAAAGGTCGCAAATTAAATAATTTTGCGCCACATAATTAGTTCAACTTGGCATTTAATAGACATGTGAACATGTTAGCAATGGAATTGGATGGAGATGGATGATTTCACAAATATCGTTAACATTTATATACGTTAGAGACTAATTTAGTATAAAATAAAAATAAAAATAAAAGATAAAATAAAAATAAAAAATAAAATAAGGGATCAAAGAAATAATTTTATCTTAATTATACATTAATTTATTTCTATTCTTCATTACTTATATTATATCATAAAGTTACGGGTACATTAAAATTTAAATGTCATGAAAATGTATTGATGTGATTCATTAAACGTATAATTCCTTTGTATCAAATTAATCATTATAAAGATGAATGCGGCATGTATTAAAATCTTGTCATCCTATTTAATTAAATGACAAAATTTAAATATAATTTTTTAGATATGATGGATGTTGTTCATGAAAAATTTATCTTCATATGCAGTTATATATAATACATATCTTATTAACATATTTTTATATTAATAAGCTAAGAAATTGTAATTAAATTTTTTCTTTAATTAAATTCTCTTAAAAAAATCACCTTGTTAAATATTTTTGGAATAAGAATGAATCTAGAATTGATCTAACACGAAGCATGAACACCCAAATTGGCAGCAACTGCTACGGGTGAGCACAAAACAATATAAAACAAAAACTCAATCTTTCACCCTCCCACTCCCGCTCTACCATGTGAAAGAAGCTACCGAAAAGTTTTATATACTTCATGTTGCTATTGACATTTGGTGGAATGTGGCAGAAAAAAATGATCGAGGACCCCACATGCCAGAGTAAACAGTGACATTGAATTGAAACTCAACTGCTTCTTCTGATTCTCCATATCTACCTTCCAATCCGTCTTTTCTGGTGTTTTTTAAGGAATGTAAATAAAAATATACTCATTCATCACTTCCTCACTATTGCCGTTTTTATCCCTTTTCGCCTTCCTGTATTTGCGTATGATCCAAGTACCCCCCTTTTCACTCTTTGCACTCAAAAAGTTATTCCCAGGATCACACACACATTAACAAAGAGAAAAAAATAGAAAGACAGAGAGAGAGAGAGTTATTACTGTGTGATGGACTATGTTTATATAGGGAATCAGAAAGTGTACTTGAACTGGGGTTCATCTGATTCCTTTGTCTCTGCTGATTCATAATCTCTTTCAGTATCAGGTGAGTCATCTTCTTTGTCTTGTGACATATAAAGTCTCTCTTTTTTTTCCCTCCTTTTCCCTTTCTGCTCTAGAATATTGATATTATCTTCCGGTGGCTTTATGCTTGCGGTGTTTTCAATCTATAATCAACAACATAGATGGTGGGGTTGGTGGAAGGTGTTTCTTTTATGCATGTGGAATAATTTGAATTTCTCTTGAAGCAATTCAATTTGAGTCCATTAGTTATCAAGCCACAAAGGGCGTTGCTTTAAGGGAAAAAAGACAAAAAAGAAAGCATATTGGGTGCTGCGGAGCTGAAGATTTTTGAGCTTACTAGTATGTTTGATTGGAAATTCGATGTTTGTCTTTTTTCCTTACTTGAAGAATTGGTTGATTGACTCTGATAATGAATGAAACTTAGCACTATATGTTGATACAAATATGCTGCTGTGCGTTTGCAAATTGAAATTGTGTTCAGAAGCACATCATGGAAGTTCTTCCTTATGAATTAGACACATAGCAAGCTTTTTCAAAAGTTATACCTTATCAATCGTGCATATTCTTTCTCTTTATTTAATCTTTCATATATATCATCCTCTACCCTTCTCCTTTTCATTTTCCCTGGTGTATCTGACTGTTGAGGAACTGAGAAATTGGGTAGCCCGTGATTCCCGCAATAATAGGTGATATGATCTTTATATTCCATGATCTATCTGCTCTTGATGTTGCCTATTTCTTGCCTTGCCAATGCTAATAAGTTATACCTCAAATAGCACTGGGTTGCAACACTTTCAGGATCATAGCATGTTTTTCTGGTACATATATAAGAGTACTGTGCTTCAAACTTTTATAAGAGAGATGATCATGCTACATATGAGGATTGACCTTGAGGTCTTACTTGTAGTTTCTCGACATGTTTAATTAATCTGGAATTTCCTTGTGTAAATAATTGTAATGTTATATTTGCTTACCTACTTGTGGGGCTTTATTTCAGGAAGAGGTTTTGCCAACCTGCAGCAAATAATATTGCATGGGTTGGTTTACTAAATTGCTTAAGGGATCCAATCGTAAATATTCTGGAGGAAAGTATCATGGGAAATATGGCGATGGCAGAATTTCCGACAATCATGATAATTCAGCGGTAACCACACTTTCTTCTTATAGAAAGAAAAAGTGACTATTTTGGTACAACTTATAATGTCATTTTCTTGCATTATAGTTGTCGCATGAACCCAACATAGTACTAGTTCCTTTCGAACTTGGTAATGGTCTGAAGTTATGAATTGTAATACTGGTAAACTGAGTGCAGGATGATTTGACGGATATTGAGAAAGAAGAAATTGATCGCGCAATAGCACTCTCTCTTTCAGAGGCAGATCCGAAAGGGAAAAAAGTTATTGGTGAGAGTTATGCTTTTGCTGATGGGTGGTTAAAGTTCATTTGTTGCTTTATGTTACTTTTTGGTACAATCAGGATTTCAGCGTGTGACAACTGACATCTAAAATGTGTAATCTAAGAAAAATGCATATTGATTTATTGAGTTCTTATACACATTATTGCCTTTCTTTTTATGTCTATCTTGTTGCCTTTTTCATTCTTGTTTAATAAAAGAATGCTTTACTTATCGAAGACTACGGTGTCATTGATCAAGTCTTTCAAATAAATCGTAATCTTAAACTGTTCACCAGAATTATCAGGATTTCTTATTCTGGTGCTTTGCATTAGTTGAAAATCTAACTACTAAACATATTTTTCATATGGTTAGAGTTCATTAAGTAAATTCTGAAATTCCATTTGGTATGTGATTGGAAATGGATTCTCGATTTTTCCCTGCTATAGTATTTAAAAAGGCCTCGTGTTTTTGCCTCATAATACCCCAGAGGATGATTCTGAATCTGAAGATGATGAACTGTGTCCACTTGATGATGAGGAAGATGAATGTGTTGGTGAAGTTCAGGAAGATGAAGATGACCATCATGCTAAAATTCAACAGGATGAAGACAAACATCTTGATGAAGTTCAACTTGAGGAAGATGAACAACTTGCCAGGGCAATTCAAGAAAGTTTGACCATTAGTTCTCCTCCTCGATCTGACACTGATTCCTTATTTCAACCTTTTGCGCACTTATTCCCACCTGTATACAGGTACCTGAGGGAAATATGTCATCTTTATCTGTAGTTAATGAGTCCAATTTTGAATACCATATATGAAAATCGCTAAACTTCACTAATTGTGATAAATAAAGGGGGAAAAATTATTGTCCTTGTGAGTAAAATTGCTTTAATGGAATACTAGCACGAATAGAAGTCTGTCCAAACAGATAATGTTTCAAAACTTCAATATGAATAATTTCTGAATTATGCTAAGTTAATATCAGAAATGTAGATATGTAGACTAAAGATTGATGACTTTTGTCTTCATTTCTATTAAATAAAAATGATGCAAAGGAAGCCCTTTAAAACATTTGACAATGGGGTCAACTAGTATCTTGTTAATATGATAAATATCTTGCCATCTTGGGAGTTTTTATGCGCTTACTCTAAGAAAATTGAAATATTCACCTTTATGACAAAAGCATGGATCAAGATAGGAGACAGACATCTATAAAGTTTCCTTTTCATAAATTCTTGAATCTTATAAAAACAGAGGCTAAATCTGGTTCTTGCAAAATGTGCTTGCAGAATCTGTGCTGGCTGCAATGCCGAGATTGGCAATGGAAGATTTTTGAGTTGCATGGGAGGTTTCTGGCATCCAGAATGTTTTTGTTGCCATGCTTGCAAACTTCCAATCACTGATTATGAGGTTAGAGTCTTGTGTTAATTGCTACATGCTTCATTAAACTCAAATTTAACACGTTTAAACTGGAATTCGTAAATGAAAATCTTCAACTTTCTTTTCCTTAATTATTTGAGGTCAGTATGATTGTACATAATGCTTAAATCCTTATTACTTTACAGTTTTCCATGTCTGGAAATCGCCGTTATCATAAATCATGCTATAAGGAGTTGCATCATCCGAGATGCGATGTTTGCAAGAACTTTGTAAGTATTAGCAATCAGTTTTTACTTGCACATTTTTAGTCAATTCATTGCACTTGACTTCTGATCAATGGTTCCAATAAATTTTGACGTGCTTTACAAATTTCACTAAAACATATATGTTCAAGGAAGACAAGTGATGTGGAGCTGTTTTCAAAAATACTTTTTGAAAGTTCAGAAATGTTCTTCTGATGTATATCATGCCATGCGTGGCCTTGATGGGTCAAATATAAGTTTGAATATTTTATTACTACTTAAGTTTTAGTAATTGGATTATATCCCTTCATGTGCCAAATATAGTTTTTTAAGATTTCTTATGTTTAAAAATTGGCTTATGATTTGCAAGAATTAGTCAATCAGCTACTCTAAGTTATCTTACACATATTGTTCAAAACTGCTCTGAATGATCAATTTGTGTTCATTGCAGATCCCACCAAATTCAGCTGGCCTCATTGAGTATAGAGCACATCCTTTCTGGCTACAAAAATATTGTCCATCGCATGAGCGTGATGGCACTCCTCGTTGTTGTAGCTGTCAAAGAATGGAGGTCAGTTATATCAGCTCCCAAGACATTTTCATAATTTCTTGTTACCTACATGGAGATTCTGGTGTATCCTATATCTCACTCTTAGTTTTTTTGTCTTTCTCCTTTTTATATGAAACTTTCCAATCAGTGCAGTCAGTGGATGCCAAATATTTGTTGCTTGATGATGGTCGAAAGCTGTGTCTGGAGTGTCTTGACTCAGCTATCATGGATACTCATGAATGCCAACCCCTCTATGTCGAAATACAAGAATTTTATGAAGGCTTACATATGAAGATAGAGCAGCAAGTTCCTATGCTTTTGGTTGAGAGACAGGCGCTGAATGAGGCCATGGAGGGAGAAAAGAATGTAAATGTTAATATTTTTGAACTTTCATTCATGAAATGTGCCTTTTGTTTCTCTCCTGTCCTTTATATCATTCCCGTTCCATTATCCTGATTTTGCTTTGTTCTTTTTCTCTTTAATATCGAATATAGGGTCATCACCACTTACCTGAAACTAGAGGACTATGCTTGTCTGAAGAGCAAACTATCCCCACTGTATGGATCTCTTGTGAATTTCAGTCTTCATTGATGATTTTAATTCACGATTCTATTTAGGTAAACTTCTCCAAAAGCACTTTTGGGAGAGAAAAATATGAAGAAAAATGAAATAAACCTTCCCATAAGCTAAACTTAATTTATGCATAAGCTAATTTGTAGAAGTTCTCTCTTATTAACTTCTCCAAAATCTTATTTTCAACTTACGTATAAACTAGTTTTAATTTATGAAAAAGTTTATTTCAAATGCTTTTGGAGAAATTTATCCAAACAGGTCACATAAAACATCTCTGTTGATCAAGCTGTCAAATTTATTGGTTTCTTGTAATTCCAGATTTTAAGGAGACCAAGGATAGGGGCAGGTTACCAGCTCATAGACATGATAACTGAGCCTTTTAGGCTGATCCGTCGTTGTGAAGTGACAGCCATACTTGTTTTGTATGGCCTTCCTAGGTATCCTTTTGATTTCCTCTATTTTCATAATCTGAAGTGCTTGCATATGTAATTCACTGTATATTAAGGATTTTATATTCACAGGTTATTGACTGGATCAATCCTGGCTCATGAAATGATGCATGCATGGCTTAGGCTTAAAGGTACTAACAAGTAACAACTTTCCAATGATCAGCAACATGTGGAAAATTTATATTCTCGTTTCATTGTGTTAAGTTGGACAATTTTTGGGGTTATGGCAGGCTATGGCAATTTGAGGCCAGAAGTTGAAGAGGGAATTTGCCAAGTCTTGGCTCATATGTGGTTAGATTCAGAGATCTATTCTGGCTCTGGGAATGATGGTGCATCATCATCATCGTCATCATCATCTTCGTCCTCTTCATCACCTTCATCCTCTTCATCATCAAAGAAGGGTAAACGTTCTGACTTTGAGAAGAAACTTGGTGAGTATTTCAAACACCAGATTGAGTCAGATAGCTCACCAGCTTATGGAGATGGATTCAGAGAGGGTAACCAGGCTGTGCTTAAGTATGGACTTAGAAGCACCCTTGACCATATCCGAATGACTGGAAGTTTTCCATATTGAAAAATGGTATTTCATCCCCTTTAGAGTGAGAATTCACTTTAAAGACTAAGGTGAGAAATCTCAATTGTTGATGAGAAAATTAAAGAGTTAAAGTTTAACAAATCCATGACTTATTATTATTCACTTGTGATACCAGCCTTTCATTTTTCATCAATGGTTGAGACTTTTCACTTTTCTGTCTAAAGTAAGGATTCACTTCAGAGAAACCAAATCCAGAAATATAAATTATATAGGATCTAAAGATTGCCGAATTATATAATTTTCACACTACTCTGGACTAAATAAGGAATGAGAATGCTCCTGTTAGTCCGGTTGCCAAAATCTTTCTTTTCTATATGTATTACAAAATACCTTGTAGCAGTTGAAATGTGCAGTGCTGCAATTTCCAGATATACATAGGCACCTCGTATTCTACATGTTTTACAAAATACGTTGTATTAGTTGAAAATAACAGCTGAAGCAATTACAGTAAAATTTTGTATATTTTGTATTTTTCTGATATTCTTTTTTTTTTTTTTTCCCTAGCCCTACTTCCACTAATTGAAGGTTGAAAATTTGCAAAGGGAAAGGTGGTATCTCAGTATTTTTGTGATGATTGATCAACCACGTAATGTAAATTATACTTTTCATCCAGTTTCTTCTTCCAGCATGTTTATTTTATAGTTGAGAAGCCTCAGATGTACGTTCAATCCAAATTACAATTGAAGTAAACCTCTTACTTTGCACGGTTGGTAAGCTGCTGAAAATCTGGCTAGAAGAAATCATCTTCCCCCATGATATTTATAAACCTATATATTTTTTAATTCTTAGTCTTAGAATGGGGAAGAGGATAGTTAGGGACATAGGGTTAAGTTCCTCTCTTTTTTCAAATGTTGTTTAATGATTGTCTGTCTTATTAACGACTTTTGTTGGATGATGCAATTATACACTTCTAGATGAATGTGATTGCAATGTTCCAAAAAACTAACCACAATCAAAATTTTAAAGTAAATACTAAAGATATTTAATGATGGACAATGGGTTCTCCAGAATTCAAAGGTTCTGCTTTAATAATGATACTACTATGGCCTTAAGACATTCAATGTGAACAATGAATATATTCCAAGTCTCTAGCTAATGTGGTTTCAAAGTAGTCAACAACATTGTATGTTTTATCTTCTCTATTGATACTCATTCATCTCCATAAACATTGGGGACTTTTTTTTTTTTTTTTTTTTTCTGAATGGTATTGGGAACTTTTAGTTTTAGAGTTATTCTTCTAAAAATATAAACATTGGAAGCATATATTGTGTTGTTGGGGTTTAGAAAACATACCAAATCGTTAAAGTAGTAAACTTAATGTTATCAATGGGATAACAAACCGCACTCACAGCGGAAGACTTAATGAGAGAGAGGTAGGAAGAGTTTTTAAAACGTACTCAAATTGATTCATTAACTTGATCAATTTCCCTTGAAGTACATAAGTTGCCCTTTATAGGCAATCAGAAGATAATAAAATATTAATAAAAAAAACTTAATGTTGCTATGACAATGAGTTGGAAACTAATTGAAACTCAAATAGCTAATTAATATTACTTTAGAGGCGGTCTTGGCATGCAATAAAGCAACTTGATTTAATATTTTTCTAACATTGTCTTCCTTAAATCAAGCTTTTATCATTTCAAACATTTTCTTCAACATGTAAAACAGCTTGATCTTTAACGATTTTGTAAAAATATTTACAATTTTCTCTTTAGTTGGATAATAATTAATCTCTATTGTTTTTATCAGTTATCAATTCTCATATCTTGTGAAATCTAATATTTATGTATTTGGATTACCCGTAAAAAAAATTGGGTTTTTGCTTAATGCAATTGCAAATTTGTTGTCATAAAATATTTTTGTGGGAGTACTTTATTTATGGTACATCACTTCTAAAATTTTTCTTAACCATACTATTTGTGTAGTACAATTAGTTGCTACAATGTATTCAACTTCAGCAATAGAAAGTGCAACAATTGATTGCTTATTTAAAGACCATGATATTGCAACAATGCCAAGATGAAATACGTGCCTTGATGTACTTTTTCTTATTTCTATATCTCTTTCTCAATCACTATTTGTGTATCTAACAAACTTCAAATCATTATTACTAACGTAATAAATTTCATTGGTCAGAATACCTTTAATACACGAATAATTGCTCCTTGAAAATGACAAACACGTGGCTCCTCCATAAATCTACTAAACAACCTAACTCCAAATACTATATATGGTCTAGTTGCAATCAAATATCTTAGATTTTCAATCAGACTTTTGTATTGGGTTGAATCCACCTTTCCATCTTCACGTTCTTTTGTCAACTTTAACTTTTCTTCAAATGACGTGTAAATTGGCTTTGAATTCTCCATCTTGAATTTCTTCAAAATATCACTTGTATATTTCTATTAGGAGATAAAAATTCCATCTTCTTGTTGAATGACCTCAATAACAAGAAAATAAGACATTAGCCCAAAATTTGTCACCTCAAAACAACTTATCATAGCCTCCCTAAATTCTACAATCATCTTTAAATTATTTCTAGTGAAAATTAGATCATCAAGATATAGACACACAATAACATCTCTAGGACCAACAAATTTAACATATAAAGTGTGCTCCAAAGGACATCTCTCAAAACCATGTTACACAAAGTAAGAATCAATTTTCTTTTACCATGGTCTTGGTGCCTACTTCAATCCATACAAAACTTTCTTCTATTTATATACTTTATCTTTTTCTCCTTTGAATATATATTCAATAGGTTGCTCAACATATACTTCTTTTGAAATATCATTCAGAAATGCAAATTTAACATCCATTTGATATATCTTCTAATTATTTTGAACAAGAAGAGAAATAATCATATTAATTGTATCCAAACTTGAAATAGGCGTAAATACTTTAAAGTAATTAATACCTAGTTTTTGCTTGTACCCTTCAACCACCAACCTCACTCTAAAGTGATCAACTTCTCAATTGGAATTGTACTTGGTCTTGTAACCCACTTCACTCCAATGGGTCTTTTATCTGTTGGAAAATCAGTTAACTCCCACATGTAATTTGTGATACCCTTACTATCCCAACACGTATATTGTATAAATAAACTAAGGAAATAAATTTTTCAACGTCGGTAAAAGGGTTCACATTTTTACCTTTAGAAACATTCTTCGATATCCAAAATATTTTGAAAAAGAAACTTGGAAAATAAAATATAAGAGGTTACAAAATGTTTTCAAAATAATAGTACAGTTCCATTTACAAATAAAGTTCATGTCCTAGAAGTCCTCTGCCCCGATGTCACAATATCAGAGCATACCCACAACTCAACTGTTGGCATTCTAGATGCCACTCATAGCCGGATCTTCCTCACCTAAAACATCCACAAATTGTACGGTGAGAAAAGAAAACATTTATATGTAAAGCACACAAGGAAAAACGCAACATATCATCTCATTATAAAATATTCATAAACATTTCAATATATCATAACTCTATCAATCATGCATCATCATCACATCACAATTCGCAATCACACCAATCCATCACAAATCTTACAATTAACCATATGCCAAGGTCACGCCTGTAGCATCTCTTGCTCAAGGTCGTGCCACCCCCGACATAACATTAATTGCCTCACACATCCCACCTTATGCCAAGATCACGCCTGTAGCATCTCTTGCCCAAGGTCGTGCTACCTCCGACATAAGCATGAGAAATCACACATCCTACACTGTGCCAAGGTCACGCCTGCAATATCTCTTGCTCGAGGTCGTGCCACCCCCGACATAAGCATGAGGAATCACCCATCCCATACTATGCCAAGGTCACGCCTGTAGCATTTCTTGCCTAGGGTCGTGTCACCCCTGGTCACAAGTGTGAAGAACCACAATCACATTCTCATTCACATCCACATCCACATTCACATCCACATCCACATCCACATCCATATCCACATATCAATTCCAATACATACACAATCCACACAAAATGGTGGTTCACATACCCCTCAAATAATTCACCATGAATCCTCATCTAGATTATCAATTTTATCAAATAATATAACAATAACATTCTTTAACTAATATAATAATCAATAGAATTAGCAATTTAATATAAATTCAACATAAACTGTAAAACCCTCAATTGTTCCAAAACCTGGCTCACAAGCACTTTTCTACAATTTCGTTCTCTCTCCCAGATCATCATTCTTACAAATTAAATATATATTTCTAATCCTCAACACATACGGAATCTAATGGTATAATTAATTCCTCAAACAGAAATAATCCAATTTTTCCAAAACCTAACTTACAGACACTTTTCTATAATTTCGTTCTCTCTCCCAGAGCATCACTTTTATAAACAAATCATATATTTGTAGTCCTAAATATATACAGAATCAAATAATGCCAATAATTCTTCAAACAGAAATAATTATAAAATTACTCGTAATCCTAAGGGCTCTTCTACCCAATTCTCTCATGTAACTCCACATATAAATAATCCCCTTTTCCCCCGTACCTGGATAAACAGTAGTTGAAACTAAGGATCTGGTTGATCTCCTCCGCTGGGTTCCTCTCGGTCTTCAGAGAGTGCAGAAGAAGAGGGAAAGAAGAGAGAACAGAAAACAATAGGAAGAGAGAATGAGAGATGTGTGAAAATGACAGGTGAGGGGCACTATTTATAGGATTTCAGGCTCACCTACCGGAACGGCTCGTTCCAAAATTGGAACGCCCGTTCTGGACCCTTCAAACTTACGCAAATTTCTCAACTGGAACGGCCCGTTCTAAAACCGGAACGGCCCGTTCTCAAACTCAGCAGAACGGCCCGTTCTCCCTCCAGAACGGCCCGTTCGCCAAACCAGAATGACCCGTTCTCCAATCCAGAACGGCCCGTTCTCCAATCCAGAACGGCCCGTTCTCCAATTGGAACGGCCCGTTCTCCCACTTCATTTTCTAAGCATTTCCTTATTCCGGAACGGCCCGTTTCACTTTTGAAACGGCCCGTTCCGGGCAACGAATTGGGCCCTTGGCCCAGCGAAAAATTGGGTTGTTACATAATTCTTCTTGATGACATAAATTTCATTATCCATTACTTTTCTTTATTTCTCATCACTTGAGGCTTCTTCAAGAGTGATTGGCTCACAATCTACCAATGAAGCAAAATTGATAATCTCCTCATCAAATGGACATTATCATTACCCACAATACAATCCTCCAATCTAGTTTGTGTTTGTCGATGCCTCCTAAGCTTGTTAGAAGATTTTGGTTTATCAACAACTGGATCTAGTTGCCTTTCGATATCTTCATAATTGTTAAGGATTACCATCTTTTCCTTTTGGGACTTTGGAAACCAATCCCACATACCTTTCTCGTTAAATATCACATCTTTGCTAATAATCACCTTCTTTGTCTCCAAATTGTAAAGTTTATACGTCTTTGAATTTGAACTATAGCTAATGAAAACAAACATTTCTCCTTTAATTTGTCATACTATTTCTTTTTGAGTTGGTCTAGAACATGTAAATATGCTATACATCCAAAAACTCTAAGATGTTTAACTGATACTCTCCTACCATCCCAATCTTCTTCTAGTGTCTTGCCACGAATACTCTTTGTTGAACATTTATTCAATATATAGATAAAAGTAACAACTACTTTTGTCCAAAACTCTATAGGCTTAGAAAAAAAAATTCTAAAAATACTCTCATAAAAAATTTTTAATTGAAAATTGTACTCATTCAAAATGAATTTGAATAATAATAAGAATAATAATCAATTGTTTCTAAAATTTTTTTTGCCACCCTTTAACCCTTACTCGTCCTTCTATATGTATTCTAATAAAGTGTAAGGGTTATTTATTATATATATATATATATATATATATTAGTAATGTAATCGTCAAATTTGTAACTAGACAAATTTATAAGTTCTTAAATACTTATAAAAATGTTAAATAAAAAATATATATTAATATTCTGTAAACACATAAAAGTATTCATTATTTTCTATATTTATTAAAATTAACAAGAAAACATTATGAACAGTTAGAATTATTTATACCTTTATAGATTCAAATTTCACTTTTATAAATGCATTTAATCATTTATGATTTACATTTGAAGTTTATATAAATAAATAAATATAAAAATTACATGATTAAATATTATATTATATATTATTATATGACATTAATTACTATGCATTATTTTTTCATGATGATCACAATAAAAATCAAACTTAAATTTTATGTATTCATCACAACTTCCTTATTGTCACCAATAAAAAAAATGACACTTCGTGCCTATGTGAATAAAATAAAATAATATTTTTTTTTAAAAAAAGTAGGTAGTTATTATTTTTAAAGAGGACATTTAGTTATTATATATATATATATATATATATATAAAGTGGACACAAAAAAGAGTATTCAGTTTATATATTGTTATAGATGTCAAGCTTAATAGTTCAATGACTATGCATTGTTATTGCAAAAAAATTTACACTTTCAAATAATTAGATATCACCATTTATATGATATTCACAATAATTATTTTAAAAGCCAAATAAACATAATGATTGTGTTGTCTCGCGAGGGTGACACAACTGGTTAAGTGTCTTTGGTTCTACTAAGTTTTATATCCTTCTATGCTTTTCAAGGATGTTAGTGGTTGATTCTAGTCTTACACGAAGTCATACCATGTCCTAATCTAATTTTTTTTTGTAAAACAACATGATAATTGTTTGTAATTTATGATAATGTACGACTTTTTATTCATGAATGATTATGTAATATGTTTAAATTTATCAATTCCGAATCTATTTTTTTTTATATTATATTTTATAGGATAAAATATATTTTTGTTTCTTCTAAGATTTTCCAAATTCAATTTTAGTCTCTCAAAATTGTTTCTTCCTATTTAATTTTTTTAATTTGAAAATGCATCACCTAAATTTTTTTAAGTGGTTTATATGATACCTTTTTAACCTCATTGAATAACTATTTATATTCATTATAAAATTAGAGTGACAAAAAATAATACATTTTTTTAAACCTATGAAATTTCTGAAATTTTAGAGGAATTTTTTAGAAAAATATATTTTAAGAGGTATTTCTTTTAAGGTATAATATTAAATTTTTGGGAATCTCATTTCTTGGAATATTATGTTTATTTGACATTTATTAATTTTAGAAAAATTATTTTTTGTTAAATTAAAAAATTAGAATAATGAGAATTGGCGTAGAAAAGGGTGAGAAAAGATAGTTAATATAAGATATCTATATAAATAAAAGATATAATATAAATATAAGTAACTTCCCCTCTCATAAATATAAGATTTCATGAGAATAAAAAACATGTAATCATTAGTGTTCTTACCGGAGATCGGTGGTAGGGACGATCTGCTGGGTAAGATCAGTGAGCCTCCTTCACTAGTACGTTGATGCTCCAAGATGGGGGTGGTACCTGCAAAAGAGACTCCGATGCTAAAGTTAGTATTTGTGGGTGTATGAGTCTCGTATAAGTAATGCACGTACCTTTGTGTGTATTAGGATTTTGTTGGGCCTTGGACTTGAGATCAGTTATGATCTGATTAGATAGCGGATCTCGTCTACACCGATATCTCCCAGCGCATGTCCGAGATCGTCCTGCGCTGTGATACCGAGCTCGAGCTCGGCATAGCGGTACGGATAGTACATGAGCCCTGAGCTCCGAAGACCGTAGGTCGAGGAGTTAAGACCGAGCTCGTCAAGTGGCCGTGACCCTTCGCGTACGCTTATCTCTCAATATGCCATGTGTCGTAACCGTCGCCTCGTTCTTGGAAACGTGTAGGCGGCGCGTTTAATGAGGAGTGACGGTTATGTAATGATGGTCGTGCTTGCCATAATGGGGTTCATTAAATGTGTCGCCAGTTTTGCCCCCTGGCTGACACGTGTTGAGGCTTTTTTTGAAAAAACCTTTTCTTCTCTCTCTCACGCCCCTTCCCATTCACTTTTTCTTTCTCCTTGGTTTCTTGAGTATGCCAGTTCTTTTTGCCTTCTTGCTTCTGCCATCTTTGTTTTCGCATTTTCTCTCCGTCGTCAGTTCCGGCAACCAGGTTCCCACCTTCCGTCTTTGTTCTTTATTTGTCAAAGGAGTACCAGGTACTTCTATTTCTTTAACTTCTCCTTCTTCTAAAATCTCTTCCATTTCTTGATGGCTGGAGAGAGGGGTGTTGCATCTTCTACGCCTGCCAAAGGCAAGGGCAAGGCACGCGGCAAGGCGGTGGCTACCGGAACGGCCGCTGCCGAAAAGAAGAAGGCGGAGAACCCGCCTAAGGATCTCGTCCCCGGCGTTCCTGGCTATGACTAGGTCAGGCGCGACGTGGGAGAGTTCCAGAGCGTCTTCAAGTCATTTTTGGAGATTAATGCGATTCGAAAAACGCATAGGATCTGTGAACCTTCTGTCTCCAAATTTGTCCGTCTCGAGCCGTGTCGGTCCGATGAGCGTGTGTATATGGGGAGATCTTCTGACCCTTCCCATTTCTATGTATATCAGTGTCTTTTCAGGGACTTGGGTGTCTGTCTTCCTTTCACTCAATTTGAGTGTGATTTTTTGAATTTCATCAACTCGGCTCCTTGCCAGTTGTACCCCAATAGTTGGGGTTTTTTGAGGGCTTTCCAAGTCCTGTGTTCGGCTTTGGGGATAGAGGTGTCTCTGCCCGTTTTTCTTCATTTTTATCAGTTAAAAATGGGCGTTCCTCCCCATGATTTGATGTCTTTAAACGGGAGTAAGGCTGGGGGTCTTTTTTCCCTTTACTCCCAGTCGTATAAAAATTTCAAGCAAGATTTTTTTCCGGGTGGCGCTTGTAGACGTCGACCCATTAGAGGATGGGGCATTCTACTTCGGGGGGTTGCCGAGGTTCCCTTTTTACTGGCGGCCGGTCCCGGCTCGGTTTCACGGAGTGGGGGAGTTGAAATTGACGGCTTCGGAGTCGGTCACCATTGAAAATCTTGAAGCACTTCCTCGTCCGCTAGATTGCAAGCTCGTTCTATCGCTTGCAAACTCGGCGTACAAGGAGAGGGGCTTAGAGAGTGAGTATCTCATCTTTCTTAAATTGTTAGGGTTTGTGAAAGCTTATTTTGCTGATGTATTTGATTTCTTGTGATTGCAGGCATCATGGGCAGGAACAAATGGCGTGAGTTGAAGCATCGCTACAACATTGCCGAGATCGAGGTTCCGGAGCCTCAAGAGGAGGAGGTTTCCCCCTTGAAGACGAATAGGAAGAGGAAGAGGGGGGTGAAGGAGGTCGGGGGGACCTCTGCCCCTCGGGATGTTGAGGAAGTCTCCTCGAAAGCTGCTGATGCTGGTGCGGTGGACCTCACCGGGAGTCCGCCGGCCGAGGGGGTTCCGCAGGCGACCACCGAGGAGGTGGCACAGGCCGCTGAGCCCGCTGCTCAGGCCGCCGAGGTGGTCACCTAGTCTGCTGAGCAGGTTGCCCAGACTGCTGTGGTGAGTACCCCGCATTTTGTTTTTTCTTGTATTTTCTTTCTCGTTCTTTTGTCTTCTGATATAGGGTCATTTTTTGCAGGCAGGGGATGCTACCGAGATCTCGAAGGTCCCGAGGTCGGAGATGCCCGAGACGGGTGTTCCTATTGTTGAGCAGGGGATGCCTGCTGCAGCTTTTGCTGTTGCCAGGGCTCGCGGCAAGGGGCCAAGTTCTGAGGTCCCCACAGCTACGCCTGCAGCTTCGGCGCCATCGTCTGGTCCATCGCAAGGGGCCTCCCGGAGCCGATACATTGCACACCGCTTTGGGAAGGACCGCTCTGAGGTGCGTTTGGACCATGTGAGTGCCTCGGTTGACATGGATTCGCTGTGGAGTGCGAGGGTGACAACCGAGAAGTTCTTTCCCATGGGTTCACTAAGCTCGGAGGATCAGGGGATGATCGAAGAAGTTGGGCCCGTGGAGGGTCTTGACACTGCCCAGGTCTTTTTGCAGAGGACTATGGCTATTGTGGACCACTGGAAGCTTAAGTGGTCCAAGCAGTAGGAGGACCTGGTCAGTTTGAGGAGCCGAGTTCAGCCCTTGAAGGAGGAAGCCAAGGCCTTGAGAGAGGAGAGCAAAGCCTTAAAGGATGAGAACCGGGCCTTGGCGGGAGCTCTCGGGGATGCCAAGCTGCAGAACGAGGCTGAGCTTCAAGCTACTCGGAGGGAGGTGGAGAGGATCCGGAAGTCTCTGGAGATCGCTCTGAGATCTAAAGAGACTTATGCTGCTCAGGTTCATGATTTGTAGGAACTCTCCAGCTCTTCCCGGGCTCGAGTGCGCGCCTTGGAGGATGAGGTCACTGCGCAGAAGGCCGAGTTGGTGGCAGCGGCCGAGAAGCGTCTTTGTGATGAGGTGCTTCTCGGCGGACAAGTAGAGGAGAATGCTGCTCTGAAGGTGGACCTAGCAAGGTTGGAGGAGGCGAAGACGGGGCTAGAGAGGAAGCTCGAGGAGACTGAGCGGGCCGTTGTCTTTGAGCACAAGAGGGGGTTCCTTAAGGCAGCTCGCCAAGCTAGGCTTCTCGCACCGGGGTTCGACTTCTCCGCCATGGACGTGGAGAAGGAGGTCCGCTTTGGGAAGCTAGTGAAGGAGGACGACCTCGAGGATAGCTCCAGTGAAAACACCTCCGCCTAGGCCGCCTTTGTAATAACTTAGCTTATTTTTCTTCGCTTTATATTTTTTTCTTGAATTCCTATGTTGAACTCTGTGAACACCATTGTGTATATATTCGATGGTTCTTTTGTTTTTCGAACTTGTGTGTTTTTGTGCTTGCTTTGCGTTTTTCCGGGGCTCAATTTTGGCCTGATGTGACTGATTTGTTCTTCGGCTCGAACTCAACCTTTAGAATGCCATAAATTGTACTAAGGTTCGAACTCGACCTTGGCTTTAGGGTGAAATAGATCGTGTTAGGGTTCGAATCTGACCTCGATCTGACGTAAGGTAATTCATACTAAGGTTCGAACTCGACCTCGAGCTGATGATGCCGAGATTCAAACTTGACTTCGGTTTGAAGTAGAATGATCTGTATGGAGGATCGAATTCACCTTGATTTTACGTAAGGTAATTCTTAGTAAGGTTCGAACTCGACCTTGTCGAGGCTTGTACTCGTCCTCGGGCTAGAGTAAAATGAATTGAATGAAGGTTCGAACTCGACCTTGACTTGATCGTGCCAAGGTTCGGATTCGACCTCAGGCGGATTATACCAAGATTTGAACTTGACCTCGGACTAAAGTAGAATGAATTGAATGAAGGTTCGAACTCAACCTTGAATGTGATCGTGCCAAGGTTCGAACTCGACCTCGAGTTTAGGCAAAACGCATTAAGGTTCGAACTCGACCTCGGGTTTAAGCAAAACACATTAAGGTTCAAACTTGACCTCGGGTTTAAGCAAAACGCATTAAGGTTCGAACTCGACCTCAGGTTTAAGCAAAACGCATTAAGGTTCGAACTCGACCTCGGGTTAGCATAAAGCATCTTGCGGCAAAATGATATAAGACTATGATGGAAATCACTTGGAGAAGGTTGATGTTCTTCAAGTGTTCCATGCTTAGGACCGTGAACTCTTGAGGTTGACCTTAGAAGAAGCTTGATACTCCACGAAGAAAGCTTCAATGGAGGAGAAGCCTTGAAAGGATTCGGTTACTCCTTAGGTTGTGGTAGAAGCTTGAGGAACCAAGTAAAGGTTGAAGAACCTTTGGTGAAACCTTAAAGAGAATGTTTTCTCTTCGGTTTTGAACTCTTGAGAGAGAAATCTGAAGTTTATTTCTCAATTTGTTCAAAAGTGAGTACATGAGAGGTATTTACAAATATATAGGGAGAGGTAGCTTCTAGGAGAAGCTAACCTTATGATGGAAGAGCATGGGCCAAAGGCCCAACCACTAGAGCTATGGCCAGGAGATTACTTGAAGACTTGTCTGCTTCAGAGCTTAGTGGGCCCAATGGGCTTGGTGGGCCTAGGGTGCTTTTCACATGGACTTTACTTGATTAAACACCATGCTTTATTATATTTCTTAGTATAGGAATTTGTTTGATTTCGGTCTTGTATTTTGACCATAGTTTAGGGTTTAGGCTTTTGGGCTTATATTTGGGCTTCATGGGCTTTGGGCTTTTGATACCCAATATTAGGCTCATTCTTTTTATTGTATTTTTTCCTATTCATTGTATTCATTAGACCAATGTATTTTAGTCCATAGATTAGGTTTATATGAAGTATACATTAATAGGAGAATTAGGTTTCATTCATGTGTCATTTAGAAGTAATTTGAAATGAATTTGAGTCACATGGATGGCATGGAGTGGTTCCGGCCATGTGAGCTCCAAATTCACTTCAAATAACTCCTAAATGACACCTAAATGTTGGTAGCATCCGGATTAAGCATGTGAGTGGCCAAAGTTTGAATTTCAAATTCAAATTTGAAATTCAAAACTTGGCGCCAACTATGCTTGTTTGAGTTGCCGCCAAGCTTGACCTAATTTCCCTCCTATAAATGTATCTCTTCCCACCATGTAAAAACACTTTTGATATATGAGATTTCTGAATTGATTTCAGCCATCTTTCAAGAGTCACTGAAGTTCTAAGAAAGAGCCATAGAGAGTGCCTTCAATTCCTTAGGAAAACCTAGTTTCCTTCTCTTTGAAGTGTGCAATCCCTTGAGTGCTTGAGCTTGGATGCTTCCCTCTAAGGTCTAGACCTTACCTTCCGCAAGTGTTCTTCATTCTAAGGTGTTCATCATCTCGGTCTCATCTCCATTGAAGAGGATCCATGCCTAGGAGGAGTTAAGGAGGAGTCCATTCTTCACCTCTTCTACTTCCTTCTATCACCTTAACCATGGTTCACTAGGAACCATGGTAAGGTAAGCTTAACTTCCCACGGTTTAGCAAACTTGTAGGAGAAGCTAACCTTGACCATGGTTCACTTAAGAACCATGGTAAGGTAAGCTTAACCTAATAAGGTTTACAAGCTTGCAAGGAAAGCTTCAAAAACCTAGAGGTGTAGCTTAGAAATTCGGCCAAGGAAGAAGAAAATGAGCTAGGCGGCCTTGGTTCCAAATTGCTCCATGATTTATTTTGAAAATTCTTGATTTGGTTTAGTTAGGTTCATCATATGATGATGAGACTTAACTAAATCAAATCTATGAAAAATTAGGAGCAAAATGAGTCCAATATGCAAAATTTTGCCTAGGCCCAACTCAGGCCCAATTTCTAAACACACTCTCTAGCTTTGCTAAATGCCACCCCTTTTTCCTACTGAAAAAATACAAAATGAATGTATCAACTAGGGAGTTTAAATGGAGCTAAACTCTCCAAGTAGCCTACCTTAAAATCAATATACAAACACTAGAAAAAGCAAGTAAAGTGCCTCACAAATACAAAGGCAAAAATGACCTATACAAGAGACTATGTAAAAACTATACAATATACACAAGTAGAACTAGGCCTTCTCTTTATGATTGAGTAGTCCAAGTGAAGAATACCTTGGGCTTGGAAAGCCCACTAGTCTTCAAGAGGTCCAACTCTTCTTGGATTCTTCTAGCCATAGCTCTAGTGACTGGGCCCTTGGCCCATGATCTATCATCCCCTCCTTCTTGAGAAGGATTTGTCCTCAAATCTGTAGGCTCATCTTCCTCATCATAACCTGCAAAGGGAATAAGATCACTCACACTAAAAGTGTTACTTACTCCATAATCACTAGGAAGATCTAACCTGTAGGCATTATCATTGATTCTTTGGAGGACTTGAAAGGGACCATCACCTCTAGGGTTGAGTTTAGACTTTCTTTGAGAAGGAAATCTTTCCTTTCTCAAATGAAGCCAAACCCAATCTCCCCCCTCAAAAATGATGTTTTTCTTTCCTTTGCTTCTCTCTAAAGCAGTTCTCTCATTTTGCTGTTGTATATGAGTTTTAACCTTCTCATGTAATTTCTTAACAAATTTAGCCCTAGATACCCCTTCTTTATGAAAATAGTGAGAAGAATCTGGTAGGGGTATTAGGTCCAAAGGAGTAAGAGGGTTAAAACCATACACAACCTCAAAAGGTGAGATTTTGGTAGTTTTATGGACTACCATGTTATAAGCAAATTCAATATGGGGCAAGTACTCATCCCAAGATTTATGGTTACCCTTAAGGACTGCCCTTAACATTGTAGATAGGAATCTATTAACTACTTCTGTTTGCCCATCAGTTTGTGGGTGACAAGTAGTAGAGAAAAACAGTTTAGTTCCTAGCCTACTCCAAAGAGTTTTCCAGAAATGGCTAAGGAACTTGGTATCCCTATCTGAAACAATGGTTTTGGATAGACCATGAAGTCTAACCACTTCCTTGAAGAAGAGTCTTGCTATGTTGCTTGCATCATCTATTTTGTGGCAGGGTATAAAGTGGGCTATTTTACTAAATCTGTCCACTACCACAAGAATCGAATCCATGCCTCTCTAGGTCTTGGCCAAGCCCAAAATAAAGTCCATACTAATATCAACCCATGGAGAGTTAGCAATAGGCAAGGGTGTATAGGTGCCATGAGGCATTACTTTAGACTTTGCTTGTAAACAAGCTATACATCTAGAGCAAAACCTCTTAACATCCCTTCTCATATGGGGCCAAAATAAATTTTCTTTTAGAAAACTTAGAGTCTTTTCAACTCCAAAGTGCCCCATGAGACCACCCTCATGATTTTCTCTTACAAGGAGTTTTCTAATAGATCCTTGGGGTATACAAATTCGTCCTTCTTTATATAGGTACCCCTTAGAAATATAGAACCCTCCTTGAGGCTTAACCAAGCATTGGGTATAATTTTCACTAAACTCTGAGTCATTGGAATATAATTCCTTAATGTGATCAAATCCCAAGATTTGAGATCCAAGGGAGATCAACAAAGTGTGTCTCCTAGAAAGGGCATCAGCTACAATATTATTTTTCCCTTTCTTGTACTTGATCACATATGGGAATTGTTCCAAAAACTCTACCCACTTAGCATGCCTTTTATTTAGCTTGCCTTGGCCCCTCAAATATTTAATTGACTCATGGTCACTATGAATGACAAACTCTTTGGGAATAAGATAGTGTTCCCAAGTTTGAAGAGCCCTAACCAAAGCATAAAGCTCTTTGTCATAGGTAGGGTAGTTAAGGGAGGCACCTTTAAGTTTTTCACTGAAATAAGCAATAGGGTGTCCACCTTGTAACAAAACCACCCCTATGCCAACTCCAGAGGCATCACATTCTAACTCAAAAGTTTTTGAAAAATCAGGTAGAGCTAGAAGTGGTGCATGGGTAAGCTTATTCTTTAAGGTTAGGAAGGCATTTTCTTGTTTCTCTCCCCATATAAATTCCACATTTTTCTTGACTAACTCATTTAATGGGGAGGCAAGTGTGGAGAAATTAGGAACAAACCTCCTATAGAAGCTTGCCAACCCATGGAAGCTCCTAATATCTCCAACACTCTTAGGAGTGGGCCATTCTTGGATGGCCTTGATTTTCTCGGGGTCCACATGAACCCCCTTTTTGCTAATGATAAAACCTAGAAATACAACACTATCTACACAAAATGTACATTTCTCTAGATTACCAAAAAGTTGATTTTTCCTAAGAATATTGAAAACTTGCCTTAAGTGTCCTATGTGATCACTTAGGCACCTACTATATGTGAGAATATCATCAAAATAAACTACAACAAATTTACCTATACAATCCCTTAGAACATGATTCATGAGACGCATAAAGGTACTAGGAGCATTGGTGAGTCCAAAAGGCATCACCAACCATTCATACAATCCAAACTTGGTCTTGAAAGTGGTTTTCCATTCATCACCCTCTTTAATTCTTATTTGATTATAACCACTTTTAAGATCAACTTTAAAAAATATGATGGCTCCATGAAGCTCATCTAACATGTCATCAAGTCTAGGGATAGGGTGTCTATACTTCACAGTGATGTTGTTGATGACTCTACTATCACAACACATTCTCCACTTGCCATCCTTCTTAGGAACCAACAACACTGGAACAGCACAAGGACTTAAGCTCTTTCGAACCCAACCCTTCTCCAACAACTCTTGGACTTGAGACTCAATTTCTTTTGTTTCTTGGGGGTTGGTCCTATAGGCAGGCCTATTAGGTAGGCTAGCCCCAGGCACCAAATCAATTTGATGTTCTATTCCTCTTGAAGGAGGAAGGCCCATTGGACCCTCGGGAGGAAATAAATCATTAAACTCTTTTAAAAGAACTTTGACCCCCTTAGGTAAAGTCTCATGTCCACTAGATGTGGCAGTGCAAGAAAGAGCTCCTTTACAGAGAAGGATATAAGAGGGTTGTTGAATCAAGAGGGTTTATTTAGAAGTGTTCTTCTCTTGAGTAACAACCTCTAGGGAGGGAACTCCTTTCTCCCTAGATTCCTCTTTGTCCTTAGGTTTCACGGACTTTTTTTCTTCTTCTCTTTTTTCCTCTTTTTTTGAAATCTTTTCTCACTCTCTCTTTTGAGTTTCATTTGTGCTTGATCCTCAGCCACCTGTTGAGGAGAAAGAGGATGAAGCACAAATTTCTTTTCTTTATGTGTAAAGGTAATCTCGTTAGTAAGGCCATTATGCATGATTTTCTTATCAAATTGCCATGGCCTTCCTAATAAGATATGACAAGCTTCCATTGGTACTACATCACATAGCACCTCATCTTCATAATTCCCAATGGAAAGCTTGATCTTTACTTGTTGGTCAACTACTAAGTCACCATCCTCATTAATCCAATGGAGTTGATAAGGTTTAGGATGGGGACTAGTAGTTAAACCCAACTTCTCAACCAGCCTAGTGCTACAACAGTTGCACCATGAACCACTATCAACAATGAGAGAACATGCACTGTTTAAAACTTTGCATCTAGTATGAAAAATGTTCTCCCTTTGTGATAGAGTATCACTAGGTTGGTTGTTGAGGAGTCTCCTAAGCATTAAGAGCTCCCCTTCATAAGGAAAAGTAGACTCTACACCTTCCTCTTGTTCACTTGCTTCTTCCTCACTATTACTATAGGAAGTAGTAGCCTCATCTTGGCTACTATAAATGTCATGCCCCCTCATGATCATGACCTTCTTTGTGGGGCATTGGGAGGCAATGTGGCCTCTCCCTAAACATTTAAAGCATTTAATATCACTAGTCCTAGAACTAGTGTGTAATGTCCTTTCCCTTTCCCTTATCTTTTTCTGTTGCTAGATTCTTGGAGGGTTCAAAAGTTTTCTTTTTCTCAAAATTTTTTCCCTCCTTCTTGGAATCTTTCTTTAGAAATGAAGAGTGGGAGCTATCTTTTTTATAAGATTTTCTCATTTTTTGTTGTTCTACCCTTACACAAAGTTGGACCAAGTCATTTAGGTCCCTGTAGGGTAGTAGCTCCACTTGGTCTCTTATTTCTAAATTAAGACCACTTAAGAATCTAGCTACAGTTGTAGCTTCCTCTTCCCTTATGCATGCCCTCATCATTAAAAGCTCCATTTGTTGCTTGTACTGTTCTACAGACAAATCCCTTTGTTGGAGCCTTTGGAGCATATTCATAAGTGATGGCATCCTTACTTGCCTTAGTGTTATTCCATCAATAAGCTCCCTCCAATAGTAGGTGGGAATGTGCCTCCTTCTCATAGCACTTTTAAGATCATTCCAATATTGAATTGGAGGATCATTGTGGAGGCGTCTCTCTCTCTCTAGAGCTGTCCACCAATACATGGCATGCCCTTGGAAGCTAAGGGTAGCCAGAGGGACTTTTCTCTCTTCACTTACCCTGTGGCAAGCAAAGAGTTGCTCAACCTTCATTTCCCAATCTAAGTATAACTCCACATCATCTTTGCCAAAGAATTGTGGTAGGTCAACTTTGACTTCCCTTGGCCTAGTGGTCCTCCTAGGAGTATGTTGGTAGTGATCCCCTTGATTCATGCTTTCATTAGGGGATGTGTATTGGGAATGTGAGCTCCTACTCTTTTTTCTATGTTTTCTCATGTCTTCTTTCAATTTTTCTTCCTCTTGTCTTAAAATTCTCAATTCTTCCTCAAGATAAGCAAGTTGTCCTTCTCTTTCAATCTTTTCTTTTTCTCTTTGAATGGACTCTTGCTTTTTCCATAGCTTAAGTGATTTGAGCTCTTTAGTGATATATGAAAGACTTTTTGGAGAGCCATCACTTTCACTATTGGAGGAATTTTGAGACATTTTAGTTCAAGAAGATTTTTCTACACAAAAATAGTTTTTATGAAAATAAGATTTTTGAAGTGCTTTAGACTTGGCACTTGGAGGTCTAAGAGTACAAATTGAACTTTGGAGGGAGGTGAGCTACTAAAGAGCCACTTAATAACCAAACATCTTCAAGTAAAAATCTCTAAACCCCCTTGTACTTTTGTCTTGCACAAAGCAATTTTCACAAATATCTTTTCTCAAAGAAAAATAACAAACAAGTGCCTAAGTGTACAATTATATGATGCTTGAAAACATAAATGGCAAGAAAACATAAATTGCTTGAAAACTTAAATGACTGAAAACATAAATTGCTTAAAACATATGGCTTGAAAACTTAAAGACAAGAAAACATAAACTAGGCGTTGAAAGCAATTAAACCTAGGTGAGAGCTTGAAAGGCACCAAAGACCTTCAAGGACCATCTCACAAGTACTAAACGAAATGACTAGGACCGTGAACTCTTGAGGTTGACCTTAGAAGAAGCTTGATACTCCACGAAGAAAGCTTCAATGGAGGAGAAGCCTTGAAAGGATTCGGTTACTCCTTAGCTTGTGGTAGAAGCTTGAGGAACCAAGTAAAGGTTGAAGAACCTTTGGTGAAACCTTAAAGAGAAGGTTTTCTCTTCGGTTTTGATAGGACTCTTGAGAGAGAAATCTGAAGTTTATTTCTCAATTTGTTCAAAAGTGAGTACATGAGAGGTATTTACAAATATATAGGGAGAGGTAGCTTCTAGGAGAAGCTAACCTTAACCATGGTTCACTAGGAACCATGTTAAGGTAAGCTTAACTTCCCACGGTTTAGCAAGCTTGTAGGAGAAGCTAACCTTGACCATGGTTCACTTAAGAACCATGGTAAGGTAAGCTTAACCTACTAAGGTTTAGAAGCTTGCAAGGCAAGCTTCAAAAACCTAGAGGTGTAGCTTAGAAATTCGGCCAAGGAAGAAGAAAATGAGCTAGGCGGCCTTGGTTCCAAATTTCTCCATGATTTATTTTGAAAATTCTTGATTTGGTTTAGTTAGGTTCATCATATGATGATGAGATCTAGCTAAATCAAATCTATGAAAAATTAGGAGCAAAATGAGTCCAATATGCCAAATTTTGCCTAGGCCCAACTCAGGCCCAATTTCTAAACACACTCCCTAGCTTTGCTAAATGCCACCCCTTTTTCCCTACTGAAAAAATACAAGATGAATGTATCAACTAGGGAGGTTAAATGAAGCTAAACTCTCCAAGTATCCTACCTTAAAATCAATATACAAACACTAGAAAAAGCAAGTAAAGTGCCTCACAACTACAAAGGCAAAAATGACCTATACAAGAGACTATGTAAAAACTATACAATATACACAAGTAGAACTAGGCCTTCTCTTTATGATTGAGTAGTCCAAGTGAAGAATACCTTGGGCTTGGAAAGCCCACTAGTCTTCAAGAGGTCCAACTCTTCTTGGATTCTTCTAGCCATAGCTCTAGTGACTGGGCCCTTGGCCCATGATCTATCAGACTAAGAGAATGTGAATGGAACGGAATGAGTTATTTTATTGATTGTTTGTATGTGCCTCGTTAAAAACCCTCTCAGCCAAAACCCATCTTTCTGTTTTTTGGGATAAAAAGCTGAGGCGGGAAAAGAGTGCACAACTCATTCGTACAAAGTTAACTGAAGTAAAACTTGAGATGCGTGTCATTCCAAGTTTGCGGTATAGACTTTCCGCTGAGTTCCTCCAGTCGGTATGCTCCGTTTTCCAAGTCTTCTACAACTCGGAATGGGCCACCCCAGGTGGGTGTAAGCTTTCCATCTGATGTGTCTTTCCGAGCTTTGCCTAGCAAACGCCACACCAAGTCGCCAACTCGGAAAGAGCGAGGCCACACTCACGTATTATATCTTCTGGAAGCTCGGAGCTTGCAGGCTTCTTCGTGGATTTGAGCTTCGTCTCTAAGCTCGTCAACTAGGTCGAGGTCGGCTGCTAACTCTCGAGCGTTCTGCTCGCTGTTGAAGACTTGGTGTCGGTGAGATGTCTCTCCGATTTCCACTAGAATCATTGCGTCAGCTCCGTAAGTCAGCCTGTAAGGCGTTTCTTGCGTTGTTGACTGGGGGGTGCAATGGTATGCCTAGAGGATGCTAGGAAGTTCCTCGGCCCATTGCCCCTTGGCGTTCCCGAGGCACTTTTTGAGTTCTCGGAGTATCACCTTGTTAGCTGCTTTGGCTTGACCATTAGTTTGCGGATGTTCCACTGAGGTCGGAAGATGCTTGACTCCGAGTTCGCGAAGAAAGTCTTCGAAGTCCTGCGCGATGAATTGTCGGCCGTTATCAGTAACAAGGGAATGAGGTATCCCGAACCTGCATACGATACTCTTCTAGGTGAATTTACGTATGTTCTCAGTGGTGATGTTAGCGAGTGGGCATGCCTCGATCCACTTGGTGAAGTAGTCGATTGCCACCAGGAGGAACTTGAGCTGACCTTTCACTGGGGGGAATGGTCCTAGGATGTCCATTCCCCACTAGGAAAAAGGCCATGACGACATCATCTGGTGAAGAGTTTCGGGTGGTTGCCGATGTGTGTTGCCGAACTGCTGACATTCTTTGCACCTTTGTATGTAGTCCTGGCAATCCGATTTCAAAGTGGGCCAGTAGTATCCTGCTCGGAGTACTCTGGTCGCCATTGAGCGTGCCCGGAATGCATGCCACATATGCCTCGGTAGATCTCCTCGATGACATAGGCTGCTTGAGGTGCAGTTAAGCATTTGAGCAGTGGCGTAGAGATGCCACGCTTGAACAGTTCGTCGCCGACGATCACGAACTTGGCTAACCTCAACCTCATCTTCCGAGCTTCGTCCCTATCTTCGGGCAAAACTCCTGCCTTCAGGTAGCTCCAAATGCCTGTCATCCATCCTTGGTCTTCGATGTTGCTGGTGTTGACGATCTTGTCGTCTAGACTAGGTGAGTGCAAGGTCTCCTGGATGATGGTCCGATGTTGTCCAGGGCGTTTGGTGCTGGCGAGCTTTGAAAGGAGGTCAGCTCTGGTGTTTTGTTCTCGCGGTACATGTTGTGTTGTGAACTCGTCGAAGGACGAGATCTGCTGTGATGCCATGTGGAAATACCGCTGTAGGAGAACATCCTTGGCCTGATACGTTCCGCTGAGCTACTCTACCATGAGTTTCGAGTCGCTGTTGCAATTCACTCTCCGAGCCCCGAGGTCATGAGCCAGCTTTAGCCCTGCGAGAAGCACCTCGTACCCTGCCTGGTTGTTGGTCACCTTGAAGCTGAACTTGAGGGATTGCTCCAAAGTGACTTGGTTCGGTCCTTCCAAGATGATACTTGTACCACCACCTTTGGAGTTGGAGGACCCGTGTAAAATCCATACTTGTGGTTCTTCGATTGAGGTAGGTGTGAGCTCGGCTACGAAATCGGCCAAGCATTGGGCTTTTAGGGCTCCGCGACTTTCGTACTGGATGCCGAACTCGGATAAATCTACTAACCAGGCTATCATCCGCCCGGCGAGCTCTGGCTTCCTCAGGATATGCTTGATTGGGTAGTCAGTTTTGACGACCACTTGGTGATTCTAGAAGTAAGGTCGGAGATGCCTGGCTGCCGTGACAAGTGCCAATGCGAGTTTTTCAATGGTTTGATACCTTTTCTCCATGTCTTAGAGGACTCGGCTAATAAAGTAGATCGGCGTCTGTGTTTTCTGGTACTCTTGCACTATCACCGTGCTGATTGGGCTTTCTGCTACTGCCAGGTAGAGGAGAAGGTTGGATTTGTGATCCGGCCTTTGAAGAATTGGCGGAGTAGTGAGGAAGGTTTTGAAGCTTTTTAAAGCCTCCTCGCATTGGTTCGTCCATTCGAAGTTCTTCGACTTCCATAGTAGGGTGAAGATGGGCCCTGCCTTGTCCGCCAGCTTGGGGATAAAACGTGAAAGGGAGACCAACCTTCCTGCTAGACGCTGGACATCCTTCACGGTCTGGGGACTCTGCATCTGAATGATGGCTTTGCACTTTTCCGGGTTGGCCTCGATCCCCTTGCTAGTAATCATGAAACCAAGGAACTTACCTCCCTGGACACCGAAGACACACTTTTCTGGATTGAGACGCATGTTGTGTCTTCTGATCTGGCCGAACACTTCGGCGAGGTCGGCAGCATGAGCTTCGGCTGAGGTGGTTTTGACCACCATGTCATCGACATAGACCTCCATGTTTCGGTCGATCTGCTGGTGGAAAACCTTGTCCATCAGCCGCTGGTAGGTGGCCCCTACGTTCTTAAGACAGAAAGGCATCACTCGATAGCAGTAATTGGCGTGATCGATGATGAAGGATGTGTGCACCTCGTCAGGTGGGTACATCATTATCTGGTTGTACCCGGAGTAGGCGTCGAGGAAACTGAGGAGGGCGTGTCCAGACGCTCCGTCGACCAGCCTGTCAACGCTCGGCAGGGGGTATGAGTCCTTGGGGCACGCTCTGTTCAAGTCGGTGTAGTCGACGCACATTCACCACTTTCCTGAGTTCTTCTTTACCAGCACCACGTTTGCTAGCCATGTGGTGTACCTGACTTCACGGATGAAGTCAGCGTTCATCAACTTTTGTGTCTTGGTGATGATGGCCTCCCGCTTCTCGCCACCGACTTTCCTCTTCCTCTAGGCCACTAGCTTTGCCTCCTTGTGAATTGCTAACCTGTGACTGATGAAGTCGGCGTCTATGCCTGGCATGTCGGCACTGGACCATGCAAAGAGGTCGACGTTCTTGAGGATCTCAACTTCGAGCTGTTGCCGTAACTCCGGGCTCAACTGCCTGCTGATCTTCGTGCATTGCCCCGAGAGTTTTCCGATCTAGAGGTCATCGAGCTTGTCGATGGGACTCGGTCGTTCATCGTGGGAATCAGACCTCGGGTCGAGGTCAGTGATCTCCACGTGGGTGATGTGAGCCACTGTAGGAGGATCTCTCTTGCATCACTCGCCGGACGAGGAGATTTTCAGACTCTCGGTGTAGCACTGCCGAGCTGTCTTCTGGTTTGCCTTGACAGAAATAATGTTCCCATCACTCCTAGGGAATTTCATGGTGAGGTGTGGGGTGGACACCACTGCTCCGAGTTGATTCAAGGTCGGCCTCCCAATAATTATGTTGTAGGAAGTGTTGGATTCCACGAGGAGGTATTGGACCATAATCTGCCTTGTGTCTGGGGAGGTCCCGAAAGTTGTCAGCAGGTCCACGTATCCCCGAGTGTGTACTCGCTCTCCTGCAAAACTGACTAGGGGCTCTGTGTGAGGTTGGATGAGAGAGTGAGGGATGTCTAACCTGAGGAACGTCGGCCAATATAGGACGTCAGTCGAGCTTCCTTGGTCGATCAGTGTCTTGTGGACCTCCCAATTAGCTACCTCCACGGTGATGACCATGGGGTCATCCTGGTTGGGGCTGACGCCAGCGTAGTCGTCGTCGGTGAAGGTGATGGGCGGTGAGCTTTGGTGCGAAGCCGAGGTAGTGGAGTGGACGCTGTTGATATTGCGCAGGTGTCTCTTCCGGGCCGAGCTGCTGGCGCCTCCCCCTGCGAAACCACCTGCAATTGTGTTGATTACTCCCCGTAGGGGAGCTGACCCTGTTGCCTGGCTTACCTCGGCTTGCACTGCTCCACCGGCGTTTTTCTGAGAGCTAGAGGGTTGGTCCGTGTGAGCTCCCGAACCACGACCTCTGCCTCGTCCTTGTCCACCATAGCCTCCTCGGTAACCCTGCTATCGTTGGACATATTGGCCGAGGTGGCCTGCCTGTATGAGTTCCTCAATACGATCTCGGAGTGTGCGGCACTCTTCAGTGGTGTGACCGTGGTTTCTGTGATACCGACAGTGTTTGGACTTGTCCGCACTGTTAGGAGTGTGACCTGGTGGTGGCAGGGTGAGAAGGTTGCTGTTACTAGCCTCCTCCAGGATGTGAACTCGGGGCGTATTCAGGAGAGTGTAGAAGTCATATCTCCCCCCTTGTTTGTCCGAGCAGTTTTCTTGAACTGGCTGTCGTTGGTGACCTTCTTCTTGTCTTTGTGGCCACTTTCAGGTTTTGCTTGTGATTTTCTGCGAACCTGGTCACGGAAGGCAGAATGTTCCTCCATTTGGATTTACCCAGCAGCACGGGCACGAAGCTCGTCCATATCGCGAGGAGCTTCACGACATAGACTGTCGACGAACGGTCCGGGCTTAAGTGCCATGAGCATGGCGTGTAGAGCAACCTCGGGATTCAGATTCTGGATCTTTACTGAGATGGCGGCGAATCATTCCATGAACGTCCAGAGTGGTTCATCGTCATCCTGTCAGAGACTGGCCAGGGCAACTGATGTTATGTGATGAGGTCGGCTCCTCGCATACTGTGCTGTGAACCGTCTGACCAGGGTGCTGAAGCTGTCAATTGACTCGGCAGGTAGCTGGGTATACCAGTTGAGCGCGGTGCCTTTGAGCGAGGTCAGAAAAATCATACACAGAATAACATCGTTATTGGTGTAGAGGTTTACCTATGTGGTGTACAGGTCGATGTGCTCGTCTGGGTCCGTCGTGCCGTCGTAGCGGTCGAGGTGGAGAGGCTTCCAACCGAGAGGGAGTGGCGTCTCCATAATGCCATCCACAAAAGGATGATGGCAGAAGGTTGGTCGATCCCCTACGACATGAGTAGGAGCATTGCTGACCTCATGGGCCGATTTGTGCGTCGGTGCATGAGACCGATGCGTGGCAGGCCATGGAGTCGGTGCCCTAGGCGCAGTCCGGGGTTGAGAGACCGAATGCCCTTTTTCCTCGTGCAGGTTGCTCGCTTGAGGAGGATGATCAGAAGGGCGTCGAGGGAGTTGGGCGCGAATCTGCTCATTCTTAGCGCGCAGCACTGCTAGGTCAGCCTCATTAGCGGTCCGCATCGCTACTAGGTCAGTTTCGTGCTTGGCACGCATGTTTTGCAGATCGGCGGTATGTTGTTGCCGCATCTGCTCGACCTGCTTGATCAGCCTTCTCAATGCTGCTTCATTGTCCATGGTAGTTGCGTGATCTAGGTCGTCTGTTGCGCGTCTGCTATGGCTTCTGGTAAAAACCATAAGCGTGGCCGATAAGAGCTGTCTTGATCGGCCTCACGGTGGGCGCCAAATGTTCTTACCGGAGATTGGTGGTAGGGACAATCTGCTGGGTAAGATCGGTGAGCCTCCTTCACTGGTACGTTGATGCTCCAAGATGGGGGTGGTACCTGCAAAAGAGACTCTGATGCTAAAATTAGTGTTTGTGGGTATATGAGTCTCGTATAAGTAATGCACGTACCTTTGTGTGTATTAGGGTTTTGTTGGGCCTTGGGCCTGAGATCAGTTACGATCTAATTAGATAGTGGATCTCGTCTAGACCGAGATCTCCCAGCGCATGCTGAGGTCGTCCTGCGCTGTGATACCGAACTCGAACTTGGCATAGCGGTACGGATAGTACAATTAGGTTAATCTAATAATTGATAAAAAAAAATTAGAATAGATATGAAAAAACTTATATTTAATTCTCATCACGTTAATATTTTTCATGATGAATGAAAAAGAATGAGAAACATGAAACTTTTATAGTTTTGAATATAAGAATAAATATTCTTAATTCATATTTTTGAGAATAAAAAAAGATTATTACTCAAATAAAATGCCAACTTACCGAGTTATGTTTATATTTATTTACATTTTACCGATTTACGTTTACATTACCAAATAACATATGAGGAGCCACGTGTCGCGGAGATGAACACGACTGTGGAAGTTGTGGAGCGAGGGATGCTCATCATGTGCTTCCAAAACTGATCTATTTCCCTTCTCCTTCTTACTTCTGTCTTTCTTTCTCCCTGCTACAAATCCAAAATCCACCAAATCCCGGGTAAAATAAACCTCTTCTCGATCCATCACTCTCTTCCTCTTCCTTTCTCACTTTCCCTCCTTTCAATTTCACTTCTGCCTCCGCCACTGGCATTCATTTCACTCGATTTCACTTCTTCTTCCGCAGCGCCAAACAGTTAATTTCTCGATCGAACTCCGCCACTTCTAGGGTTCCCCGCTGCCATGGACCAGGCCGAATTAACCTCCGAACAGGTACTTCCCGATCCGTTTTCGTTTCTTCGTTCCTCGATCTGATTGCAGAATCGCGATTCTGCTCGATTCCGTTTCGATTTAGTTCTCGTGCGTTTTAACGTCGTCGATCGTCGATGTAGATTGAATTTCTACGCTGACATTGTGTCTGTGTTTTCTCAAAGGTTCTGAGGAGGGACATCCCATGGGAGACCTATATGTCCACGAAGCTTATCTCAGGCACGAGCCTTCAGCTCTTGAGGCGTTACGATCACCGACCAGAAAGTCACAAAGCACAGTTGCTCGATGATGTAGGACTTTTTTTTTAATTTTTTATTGTAAATTAAATTACCGATGCTGATTGCTGTGGTCTGTGTTTTTGAAATTGAATTTGGTTGCAATTTTGATTTGAAGTGGATTTAATTTGTGATTCCGGAGTTTGCTGTCTATTGGTTTTGGAAATTCAACTTCTTTGTGTGGCAGGATGGTCCCTCTTATGTTCGCGTGTTTGTTCGTGTTTTGCGTGACATTTTCAAGGAGGATACTGTAGAGTATGTTTTGGCCCTGATAGATGAAATGCTTGCAGGTAATTTGTTGAAGTTGGCTTTTTTCTTTGGTTTGTTAACAGTGGCATAACCTTTAAATTATCATCTTTTGCAGCAAACCCGAAGAGAGCAAGACTGTTTCATGACAGTGCCCTTGCGGATGAAGATACTTATGAGCCTTTCCTAAGTTATGTATTTACTCAAATATGTTATTGATTTGCAATTTTGTGTGTTAATGGCTAACTTTGCTTTGGAGATGAGGCAAGCTCACATGTACTGTTTTTTTTATCAATTATATTGCACATATTTTTTTTAAATCTCTTATTATATTATAATTCAGCATTTGTTTCACACCCTGCTCTAACCACTGATGACCATATCGGCTGATGTAAAATATATGCTTGTAAGGAGATTGTGCTTCATATTGATGTTTTTATTTTATATAATTACACCTTTCCATCGGACACAAACTGAAAGCCCGTCATTTTCCCCCTTGATTACATTTTTCCTTTATCAGTTAATTTACTTTTACAACTTGAGGATTAAAAGCAATTTTCAATTTTCATCTAGATGATGTTATATGATTGTTATGTGTTTTGAATATTTTCTTCCCACTTCAAAGTTATGTTACAAAAAATAAAAATGACAATATTATCCATCTTTCAGATTGCTCTGGAAAGGAAATTGGTTCATACAAGAGAAAAGTTGTAAGATCCTTGCTTTAATTGTTAGGTAATACAACCATGAGACTTTTTCACATTTTAACTCAAAAAATTCTTAGACTTGAATCAAATAACAGATTCTGTTGTATACTTGTATAAATTATTTTACCTTCTCAGTTATCGCAAAATTTCACCCTTTTCTGATTATAGTGTCAGGCCAAAAAGTCAGAATGGTACTGTGTCAAATGGAGAAGCATCAAATGGAAAGAAGTCTCTTACAACTATTGATGATGTTTTGATAGGATTGGTAAAATGGCTCTGTGAACAGGTATGTGATACTAAACCTTGTTTTTTTCTCACTAGTCAATCACATAAATAAGAATAATTAAAAGACATGGTGATAATGCACCTATCACATCAACTTATGGAGGAAGCTGCTACAATTGCTTGATATGTATGAGAATTTAGTATGATTTGCAAGTCCACATGAGCGACACATTATTTGCTGAACATGAACAACTAGGTTATAAATTGGACTGCAGAATCGATTAAACCTACATGAATATAAGAATTGAATTTTATATCCTAACGTGTGCATAGATCCAGTTTTATCATCTATGTAATATGCATCTTACTTTCATCTATTTATTAAATCTGTAGTTAAAGAAACCTTCTCATCCTATTCGTGGAGTCCCAACTGCTATCAATTGCCTAGCAACACTACTCAAGGAACCTGTGGTTAGGTCTTCCTTTGTTCAGGCGGATGGGGTCAAGTTACTTGTGCCATTGATTTCACCAGCATCCACTCAACAATCTATTCAGGTAAATTTGTTGGACTCTACCTCTGAGAATCTGAGAAACTGAATTTGCCTTCTGTTGGCCTATATTTATTATACCAATAGGATAAATGTTTGGGTAAGCATGATATATCTAGTTATGATTGTAATACTTACTGGAAATCCAATAGCTTGTATTGCATTCAGTAAGAGGTGGATAACTTAAACATGTTTGGTGCAGCTGACCAAATAACAATTATTTTGAACAACATTGATAGAGTGGTATCTGGGGATTACAGATATGTTGGCTTCAAAATTGGATCTATGAATATAAATAATAAAATATTACTGATGAAATTTGTAGATTTCATTGTGCTTTTGTAGGGACCCAAAGAAATTAATTGATAAATTCCTCTGTAACAGCTTCTTTATGAAACATGTCTTTGCATATGGCTCTTATCCTATTATGAGCCAGCAATTGAGTATTTGGCTACTTCAAGGACCCTTCCACGACTTATTGATGTTGTTAAGAGTTCTACAAAAGAGAAGGTATTGCTGACTTGTTGAATTTAAGTTCATCTCAGTTTTCTGTTGCAAATAAAATGTTGTTCACATTTCTTTATTTCTGGAAATATCATTGTTAGTTATATACTTATAGTTATTTGATAGCTGTCAGCTGAAATTGTATTTACCTTCTGTTATATCTATGTCTGTAATGGTAGCAAGTAGAAATGTTTATAACTTTCTCTGCTATAACAATCTAATGTTGGCACACTTGGTTTACAAATTTGTTAGGTGGTTAGAGTTGTTGTCTTGACTCTTAAGAACTTGATGTCAAAAGGGACATTGGGTGCTCAGATGGTTGACCTTCAGCTGCCACAAGTTGTCCAGAGTTTAAAAGCCCAAGCATGGAGTGATGAGGTGAGATAATCAGGACCTACATTAACTTGCTGCTGATAATTTATTTGTGTAAATTGTGTAAAATTATAATAGATGCCAGCAGAGAAAAATATTTTTGATAGACATCTTTCCATTTGAGCCTTGGTGCAACAGTAAAGTTGCTGTCCTGTGACCTAGAAATAGCCAATCACAGGTTCAAATGCTGGACTGGAAGTCTTGTGCATTAGGTTTCCCTTTCTAACATGTTGCCATTATTGATATATTTGCAGCCAGAACTAATATTTTAGTTTTTTTTACTGTCATCATAATTGTAACATTTTTTTTAATTATAATTTGGATTGTAAGGGACAACACAGAGAAAGAGACAATCCAGCAGAATTGTATTAATTCAATCAATTTTCCAGTACCAGGAAAACTAGAATTCTGAAATAAGTATGGTATTAAAATGCTGCAACGAGTGCAATATGAAAATATGAAATCATAACAGAAGGTAAATCTCAAGAGATAATAGAGCGAGGGGAAAAATAACAGAATGATCTCACACGTCCACTCTTATCCTGAATTCTCCACTATTTGTATCACATTATCAGCATATTTTCTGTTAGGATTCTTTTCTCTCAAGTGTACACCATTTATGTTGCTAACTTGAGTATACATTTTAGAGGGCTCACCAAACATCAGTTTTTCTTCATTTCAAAGTACCTTTTCTGTTTGCTCTTACATTTGCTTGAATTTGCACTCTTTATGATTGAACAATATATATATATATTTATATACACACTGTTCTCCCAATATTTAAATCTTACATTTCTCAAACTTTGTCACTTTATCTTCAATTACAAACTAAAAATAGAAGGGTATTTCTTTAACCTCTGTTACCACATTTCCTTTTTGAAATAATCTATTTTGTGTTGCTTGCTCAACACTTCTATTGATTAGTAAAGTTTTTCACAGGACTTGTTGGAGGCACTGAATTCCCTGGAAGAAGGGCTTAAGGATAATATTAAGAAACTAAGTTCTTTTGATAAGTACAAGCAAGAAGTTCTCCTTGGCCATCTGGATTGGTCTCCCATGCACAAAGATCCCATATTCTGGCGAGAAAATATAACCAACTTTGAAGAAAGTGATTTCCAGGTATACGTGCATTATCTCTTCCTTTATGCTTCAATTTAATTTTTATTTTAAGCACACATGAAATTTTAGGCAGAGAAAAATTACAAGGCTTGCAGTTGTGGCCATACTATTTTCTTTGTTATTTAATGTAATAATATAAAATTGGCATATCTGTGGTCCATATTGGGTTTTACCTTGATAGAAATGGTTAGTACTGAATACTATCTGGATGGCTAGCTAGGGTGCTTTTCTGTTCTCTGATTTTCTATGCAAGTTAGGCAGTATGGAACTGCTTGATGTTGTATTCCATGATAGAATATGCCCTCCCATGTCGGAGTCTGGGTCTTGGCATTACACAGTTGATTGTGCAAACTATTATAGTTTTCTTATAGAAATGGTGATATTATCAACATGGATGGTGTTTTTCGAGCAGTGAGTGATCCATGTGATACGATTTTCAACTGATAATTGTTGTCTTTTTTGGTTGGTGTGTAATACATCACTAGGATACAATGTAAATGTAATGAAAATAAACTGTAAATGGACAACTCTATGGAGTCTTTTGTGATTGCAGCTGACTGTATCTCTACTTCTTCACTGTAATCAACTAATGGCTAAAGAGATGAGATCTGTTTGACTACTTTATTTATTACCTGACCCTTGTTATTGTGGTGAGTCCTAAGAAGGCATCACTGGTCAAACATATCATGTGGTCCAAAATATTTCCTTTTCATAGAATTGTAGTAACTTTCAAGCTGCGGTTGGTAGCAAAATGGAAATGGAGCTGGTTTGTCTTAAATAGATCAATAAAATAAGCATGGTAAAAATGAGGCAATATTAATTAATTAATTAATTAATAAAATAAAATAAAATCAGTTAACAAATCCATCTTTTTACTTTGCATTAACACATCGTTTGCATTAAGGTTATGATAATTTTAATAACTTTTAATATAAAAAAAAATCTCTTTTTCAATGTTTATATCATGAATCATGATGCTTTAGACAAAAACGAATGGTCCAGAAAAAGGTGACTATGTGCAAAAGAATTGATTGATTGGTTCTATTTAGCAGCATTGTTACTTTACTTCCATGTGTTGGATAAATATTTTTGTTCCTAAGAAGAGAAATTGTCTATTATTTTTGTTCCGAAGAAGAGAAAATTGTCTATGTTAGGTGTTTATGGATTTTAAAATATTTTGTTCATTTGAGGGTGCTCATGGATCTCATCGGATAAGATGTATGCTTACTACGATACACATTTTTCTTTGCCCTGCATAGAATATAGAGAAATAATTTTATTGCAAAAACAGATGATTATGCTAGATAAAGTGCCATTTGGTAATGCAAAAAAGGAAAAGATATCGAGGATAGTGTAATCTTGTTGTGTACTCTCTATCTTGAACATTCATCTATTATTTATTAATACTATCTTCATCTGTTGCAGATCCTAAGGGTCCTAATAACAATTTTGGACACCTCCAATGATCCTAGATCTCTGGCTGTTGCTTGCTTTGACCTTTCACAGTTTATCCAGATCCATCCTGCAGGACGTATCATTGTGACGGACCTTAAGGCCAAGGAACGAGTGATGAAACTTATGAACCATGAAAATGCTGAAGTTACTAAAAATGCACTTCTCTGCATCCAGCGGCTTCTCTTAGGTGCAAAGTATGCAAGCTTCTTGCAGGTTTAATTCTACTTCTGTATGGTGGGGCCTAGTGTATGCACTTAATTCCATCAACTTCAGGGCAATCTCAAATTGAATCGGCCCTCGTGTACTCGGCTATTCATTGTTTTAGTGATTAATTTATTGTGTATGGCTATTAAGATTTCGGTTTCAACAGTGCAGAAGAAATTATATGTGAGAAATAAGTATGCATGATATTCTGCTGCTGAATAAAACAAGTTTTGTAACTATCTCGAAGTTGTGCTTGTAGGTATGTTGAAGTTGTTAGACAACAAAATTTATCGTTAATATGGATATGTAATTTCTTGAAAAATTAGCTACTTGAATGAGCTACTTTTAGAAGAATACTGACTTGAGGGATGAGAAAATTATTAATCTATTTCTTCCGGATTGCAAGCTTTTATCTCGCTAATTAGCAAATATTGCAAGCGCCTTGGTAAGATTAATCTTAAAATTTGTTTTTTCATGTTGACCATAGGATTAGCCTGCGATTGGAAACAAGGCATCTGGCTGTGAAGTTCTTTTTGCTTAAACTAAATTAACTGTTTATTCGATTTTTTTTAACTTACGACATAACCGAATAATATTTTATATTTTTACATTTCCCTACAAAATTGCTAGTGAAAATGGAAAAATCAAATGTTTTTCTAGTTTTATGAAGAACCTAACTAATAGAAAGTTGTCCTAAAAAAAAAAACTGATAGAAAGTTCATTATCGACTTATATGGCAAATTTTCGCTTGTTATTTGCTAAATAAAGTCGAGATTTGGTTGAGTGGAGACATCAAAATAATCAACCCACACAACGAGATACAGCCTCAGTGATTTGGCAGAAGAGCCTCGAACTCAATTATACCTTTGCAAAGTGAGCACAATGCCATTTTCTCTGAATAATATTGTCCATACATTCTTATTTAGTCCAATCTCATGTCAGACATAAGCATCATCAGCTTTCTCAACATGTTAACCCATCAAGGCATCAAGCGTTATCGATGCATAAACGGAATTTTCATTCTCTGCGGTTGAAATTTCAACTGCACAGAAACGGGGTCGCATACGTCAGCGGTAACCTATGGGGATAAGATTTTTCTTTTTTAAACTAGGATACAGTTTGAAAATCTTATCCTAATTTTGTTAAGCAGTATCCTAATATTTTTTTTAGGTGAATAGACTTATTCAATTTCATCAACAATATGGTGTGCAATACAAGAGGGTTGATAAAGACTAGCAAAAGATTTGAAGGCTCAAGCCAAATTATGAGGCACCAAATTAACTTGTCGCCAAACAAAACAAACTCTATAGTCAGAACTAGTGTTTATTAACTGCCTGCACCGCAATAGAATCAAACCGAATTCTGTGTGATCCGGTGTGTGCTGTAGAGTGTACACCCATTCGCAACTCTCATGTTAATAACTTCTTGTATTCTTTATCATTATTTAAAATTTGTAAGAATTTATAAAATTAAGAGGGAGACTTATTAAATATTAAATGTGGTTTAAAATAAATTATAATTTTTGATAAATTTTAGCCGATAATAGTGTTTAAAAGAATGTTAGAATCCTGTAAAATAAAATGTTAGAAATGTATTGCTTGCGATTCTCTTATTTCATTAAGTAATTGAAATCCTATAATAGAAAAAAATATATTAACTTTTATAGATTACAAATAGATAAATTTGTAAATATTTTATTTAAAATATATGAAATATAATTTAAAAATAGAATGAAATGATAATGTAAATTAAATAAATATTTAACAAACTTAAAATAACGTATATTATCTCGTGTCATAATAAAATGTATTTTTTTTTTGTGTATGGAAAATACCTTCAAATTACAGTCTAAAGTTAATCCAGACCTACAAATAGGCATGGTAATCTAACTCGCTTCTGTGGGTACCTACCCGAAGCCGCCCCAATTTGGACGGAGAAAACCCGTGTTTATCGGGTTTAGGTTCCGGTTCGGATTTTCCCTGATTGATAAAATCGGGGCGGGGACGGAGATGTTAATACCCGCCCCCGTTCCGCTTAATAATATAATTAAAAAATTATATATATATATATATATATATATATATATATATATATATATATATATAACCAAAATTAGAAATATTTATATGCAAATATTTATATTATTTTACTTTACTTTTATTTTTATTTTAAATTTGTTCATATTTATTTAAAAGAAAAAAAGAAAGAAAAGACAAAAAAAAGGTAGGAGCGGGGGCGGGGGCGAGGGCGGGGCGAGGAAACCTGAATCCCGCCAGTGACGGGGATGGGTACCCAGATTTTACCCCCAGCAGGTATTGGAGGCGGGGGCAAGGGTGGGGAACGTAAAACCTGCCCCCGCCCTGCCCCGCCCCATTGCCATGCCTACCCACAAATTATGATACCGATAAGAAAATTTTCGAATTTTGCGAGGAGTTCGTGTTCATTATTTTTCTTTGGTTCATTCCTACTAATTAAAAGTTCCCAGAATTAAGGACACATCATATTCATATACAAATCTTCAAAGATATATGTACCTTGTGAATAGTCGCAATATTGGAAAAAGAAGAAAGAAAATATCAATATTGACAATATGTAATAAATTTGGATAAGAGAAAATTAATTTTTTATTCTTATTTCTAAAAGGAATGATTATATGAAGTATATATAAGCTCATAAGGTGGTTATAACAACCTAAAACAAACTTTATCTCTTTCTATCATATTATCATCTCATAACAGACTCATCAATTAATTCAAATTTATTTATCTCATTACTCCCCCTCAAGTTGGAGAGTAAAGATTTTGAACTCCCAACTTGGACAACAGGGAAAGAAATTGTCGTTGTCCCAACTTGTTGTTGTGCAGTAGATGAATAATCAGTAGCTATTGTTCCTGTCTGAATGTGTTCTCGAACGAAGTGATAATCCACTTCAATGTGTTTGGTACGCTCATGGAAAACGGGGTTGGCCGCTATATGAAGTGTTGATTGATTGTCATAGAACAACGATATAGGACCATTAAATTGAACTTGAAGTGAAAAGAAGAGACTCCTTAACCAAACAATCTCACTAGTTGCATGTGCCATGGCTCTATATTCTGCCTCACTTGATGGTCAGAAGACTGTGGGTTGTTTCTTTGTTTTCCATGAAACTGGAATTGCTCCTAACTTCATAATAAATCCAGAAACTAACTTCCTTGTTGTTGGACAAGAGGCCTAATCTGAATCACAGTATCCCATGAGTTGTAAATCATTATTTTTTGGCAGTAAAATACCTTGTCCAGGGGAGGATTTTAGATAGCAAAGAACTCGTGTGGCAGCATCCCAGTGTGCTTGTCGAGGTTCCTACATAAATTAACTTAATACATGAAGCGAATAAGTAATTTCCGGTCTGGTATTAGTGAGATAAATCAGTCGTCCAACTAGACGTCTATATTGAGGAGGAAACCCACTAGGTTTGCAATCCAGTAGTCCACATTCCTTAAGAATATCAAGTGTATATTTATGTTGACAAAGAAATAAACCAGTGTTCCCATGAGAGAGTTCTAGACCAAGAAAATATTTAAGCTTTCCAAGATCTTTCATTTGGAAACATTCTATAAGATAAGCCTTAAAATTATTGCATGTTGAAGTATCATTGCTAGCTATAACCAAGTCATCAACATAAAATAATGTGGCAAGAAAAATGGAACCAAATGAGTATGTAAATAGGTTATGATCAACATGGCTTTGTTTGAAACCATATTGAATAAAAGCTTGTGAGAGTTTTCCATACCAATTTCTAGAAGCTTGCCTAAGTCCATAAAGGGATTTTCGTAAGCGACAAATATGTTTTGAATTAGGAACAACATAATTTGGAAGGGTAACCATATACACCTCTTCATTAAGATCTCCATGAAGAAATGCATTACTAACATCCATTTGGTGAAGTTCCCAATTCTTAACTTCTTCTATTGATAACAAACAATGAACAATAGTCATTTTGGCCACTGGAGCAAAAGTCTCTTTGAAGTCTTCTCCTTCAACTTGCGTGTATCCTTTTGCAACAAGACGTACCTTGTATTTGTCAATTTCACCATTGCCCGTATATTTAATTTTGTAGACCCATTTGCATCCCACTAATTTCTTGCCTTCTGGGAGAGGTTCTAGACTCCAAGTATTATTGTCTTCTAAAGCCTTGATGCTCTCTAAAGCCATGGCCTTACGTCGATGTGGAGATAGCACTGCTTGAGAGAATGTTTTGGGCTCATCATGAGACAAGATGGCTGTAAGAAAAACTTTATGTGAATTAGAAAAATTATTATAATTAATATATTGTGATATTGGATAAACCTTACCATGAGAAGACGTTGGATTAGATGCACTACATGATGGGTATTGAATAACTGCTCCACAATAATAATCCCTCAAATATGATGGTGGTTGCCTATTCCGTGGGACCCATGATGTGGAATAACCATCAGAATTTGTAACTGAATTTGCATTGATTTCATTTTCAAAAAATTGATTGTGTAACCGAATCCTTCAAGTCATTAGATTGAGGTGTCATGCCATCATCTTGATTTAGTGCATGTTCAACTAATGGTGCCAATTCATCATTAGACATTGTGGAGTCATGATAGTTTTGTATCCCAACAGCATGCTCAACATTCAATTGCTCTTCCTCAATCATTTATGCACTGTTAGGAAAAATAGCACCATTAGGTGAGTTATCTTTATAATGATTATATGGAAATATATGCTCATACAAGATAATGTCCCTTGAGATAGAAAATTCTCTCGTAGTTAAATTATATACACGTCAACCTTTCTGACCTTGAGGATATCCAATAAAAATGCAACGATGTGCTCTAGCTACAAATTTATCATGTGGCTTAGTTGGTGCCTTCATATAACAAAGACAACCAATTACTTTTATGTGCTCATATGAAGGAGGTTTTCCATATAACATTTCATATGGTGTAATTCCTTTGTTTGTAGTGGTAGGAGTCCTGTTAATCAAATGAACAACTACTAGAATGCACTCTCCCCAAAAATTCAAAGGTAAGTTTGCATGAAATTGGAGTGCACAAGCAACATTTAAGATATGACGATGTTTTCGTTCCACACGACCATTCTGTTGGGGTGTAGCTATGCAGGATGTCTCATGAATGATACCCTCATTTTGTATAAAATATTGAATCCTCGAGTTAACAAATCCAGTTCCATTATCACTGCGAATAGTTTTCACTTTATCCTCAAATTGTGTTTGAATCATTTTACAAAAATTGATGAGATGAGTCGCAGTTTCAAATTTTTCTCTCAAAAGAAAAACCAATACGCCTGTAGTGTAGTCATCAACAATAGTTTAAAAATAATGAGAACCATTATATGACTCGGTGTGATATTTACCCCACAAATCACAGTGAATTAATTCAAAGGCTTTGCTTGCTTTATGGTTGTTTAAAAAGAAAAGGGATCGTACATTGTTTGGATCCATGACATGCATCAAAAAAATCCAATTTATTTGCATCAAAAGGAAATATTACTAAACTAGAAATTCTGGATAACACTTGACTAGAAGGATGACCCATTCTGGCATGCCAAAGAGTACTTTCATTGTGTGAACAAGTAGCCAATGAAGAACCAAGCTTTGTTGTTTTGAATAGGTAGATCCCCTCATGCAATTCACATGACCCAATCGTCTTCTTCTTGGATTTGTCCTGTATCACACAATTATCATAATAATAAGTTACTATGCAATTCAAGTCTTTTATCAATTTATGAATAGAAATTAAATTGCAACTGAATTGTGGAACATAAAGAACGTCAAACAATTTTATATTCTCATCAAGAGTCATAGTGCCCTTATTTTTTATCATGACTACGTCTCTAGTTCGTACTGTAATATATATCGGTTCCTTGAGATTGCATATAGCATCAAGAACATGATATGATTGAGTCATGTGATATGAGACTTCACTGTCTAGTACCCAATTGTAAGCATCATGGATTAATTGATTACTAGACATATGATCATTTTGGTCATGATTCTTGCTTGAACGATAGAGAGCATGGTTGTTGTTTCCTCTTTCTTGTCCCATATTTTTGTTTTGATTGTTTTTTGCCACAGCTAGACATGCTCCTCTTGAATTTGTAAAATTCTTGTTTTGATTTGGTCTTCGTGTGTCCCAGTTAGGTGGATAGCCTACCAACTCAAAGCATTTATACTTTTCATGGCCAATTTTACCACAGTGATCACATCTTGATATCCATCCATCTCAATTTTTCTGTTTGTTGGAGTAGAATGTAATTCCAGTTTCAGATTTGGCATCTTTGCTTCTTTTTGCAATTACACGTGACTCTTCTCGCAGTATATGGTTAAAGACTAGTTGAAGAGAAGGCAGGGGATCAAAGTTCAAAATGGTTCCTTTAACTTGAGTGTAATGATTACTATCAAGCCCTCCAAGAAAAAGATGAACATGATGCTCTTCTTCTCTTTGAGCCAACTCTTTAGATGCACCACAAGTACATTCTGGTAATGATTATAACTCACTTAATTCATTAATCAATCTTTTGAATTTGGTATAATAATCAGTCACTATGGTATTTTGATCCTGATGAATTAAAAATAACTTATGCCACAATTGATGAATCCGCGATGCATTTGCTTGTGCAAAACGTTCTTCAAGATCCAACCATACGTCTCTTGATGTGGTTGCATGAGAAATACTTCCATGTAATTTAGGATTAGTGGAATTAATGAGCCATGCTATCACCATGGAATCTGCCCTCTCCCAATCATCAAAATGTGAAGATGCAACAAAAGGTTTCTGGATTGATCCATTGATAAAACCCAATTTTTTTTTTGTACGTAATGTCATTTTCATGGATCTTGCCCAATTACAGTAATTATTCCCTTTGAGAGGTACTGCTACGAGGGGAGTTCCAGGATTTTCTAGTGCACTAAGATAATAAGGTGATGTGTAAACAATGGTGGTATGGCTCTGGAATTGGGGTTTTTCTTTATCGAAGGCATGGTTTTTCTTCTCCGATTTTGGACTTTCCCACTCTGATGCCATAATAAATTTGGATAAGAGAAAATTGATGTCTTATTCTTATTTCTAAAAGGAATGATTACATGAAGTATATATAAGCTGATAAGGTGGTATTATAACAACCTAAAACAAACTTTATCCCTTTCTATCATATTATCATCTCATAACAAACTCATCAATTAATTCAAATTTATTTATCTCATTAATATGCAACTTGCAAATGTGATACCTGATATTCGATCAAAGAATATTGATACGTTGATTGCCAGAATCATATTGATTTGGCTGATTTCAGAATATGACACTTACATTCTTTGACCAATGCAAAAAAGAGTATTTTTAAGATGTATATATAAAAAAAGGGAAAAAATAAGTGATGGGTAGAGTTATATATTCAAATAATGAAACTAAAATACACATAAAAATTAATAAAACTAAAATAAATTATTATTTCTCCACCTTAAATATCATACAAAATTACAAATTCACTGACAGTCTTAAATTTTTGTTTTTAATTACATTTGGTTATCAATTTTCAAGGTTTCAAATTCAAATCTTAGATTTGATAAAAAGATCTTAAAAAAAATAATCTTAATATAGTTAAAATTAAACAAAAAACTAGTTTCTAGTGAAACAAGAAAGAAAAAATAGGGAATTGAGCTATACCCTTTATTGAATCAAAACGTCCTTTCCACGAACATTTCCCATCTCAATGAAGACTCCAAGGCTTTGGACATAGATGACAAAATCTCGTGCATGTCAGGGTGATTTGCTGGATTTTTCTTTAAACAAGTGTCGATCATTCTAGCCACAAACACAACAAGTTCCATTGGATAATTTCCATGCAGAGAGGGATCCATGAACTCCCTCAACCTCTCTTATTCACCTTCCTCATCAAGTACCATGCTTAAAACATCTAACATTCACATTATCACATTCTTCATAAATTTCAGTAACCTATTTTCCTTTGATCATTTCCAAAATCAGAACCACAAATGCATAGACATCAAGCTTTGAAGACACAAGACCATTTTTCGAATACTCTGGAGCCATGTACCCTCTTGTCCCAACAATGTGCATTTCATGACATATTGGTCACCCTTCGCCCTATAATCACTATCTAGAAAAATGTTATCATTCTTCAGATCCTTGTGTACATGGGATGGAGAAGTCAAACTATGAAGATAGTCAGGTCCTGTGGCCATATCCAACGCAATTTGCATTCTTCTGTCCAACTCAAACTTTCCCGTGGATCTTCTCACTCAAGTTTCCATTAGCAGCATACTCAAACAATATACCAATAGCCCTCGTTAAAGCAAACTCCAGAAAGCCGTATAACATTGGAATGGTTCACTTTGGTAAAAAATTCTATCTCCTTTGACACATCACCATCTATTCTTTTAATAGCAGCCAAATCCCCATTGATAACTAGTGAAGCTGCCAAATCAATTTTTAATTTTCCTAATTTTTAAGCAATAAAGAGTCAAATATTTGTTAGGATCAGAATATTTGATTTCCTATTTTTAGGCATATGATATGTTTATCAGTAGCAGATTTTTTGCCCTTTTATCTTCCTTATTTATGTATAAGTACATGATTTGAAGCTCAATAAAACATATGCCTTCGACAAATTCAATTTCCCTTTTGTTCCCTCTTGTTCCACCCCCTATATGTTATTTTAATAACCAACAAATTGGTAATCAGAGTTGTGTTCTTACAGGATTTGTGAAATGGATGCTGAAGCAAATTTTTCATAGATTGCTCCTCGTATCTTTGATGGAGAAAGCTATGAGCTTTAAGTTGTGAGAATGGAATCCCACATGGAGGCTTTAGATTTCTAGGAACCCGTGGAAGAAGATTATGATGTTCCTTTACTGCTAGACAATCCCACAATGCCCTAGATTAAAAATCAAAAAGAAAAAATATAAAGAAGGCAAAGGCATGTCTATTTGCTTGTGTCTCAAAAACCATCTTCGCCAGAATCATGTCCCTCAAAATAGTAAAAGCAATTTGGGATTACCTGAAAGAAGAATATGCAGGAGATAAATGGATACAAAGCATGCAGGTGCTAAATTTAATGAGGGAATTTGAGTTATAGAGAATAAAAAAGTCTGAGACAATCAAAGAGTCCTTAAACAAATTGCTTAGCATTGCCAATAAGATCAGATTGTTGGGCACAAAATTTCTTGATTCTAGAATTGTTCAAAAAATTCTTATAACAATATTGTAAAGATATGAAGCTTCTATAGCTATCTTGGAGAGCACAAAAGATCTGTGTACAATCAAATTGGCAAAAGTGTTACATGCATTGAAGGCACAAGAGCAGATAAGGCTTATGAGGCAAGAAGAATCTATAGAGGGTGCCTTTCAAGACAAGCTGCAAATCAATAATAGCAACAAGCATGTAGGTTTTGCAAACAGCAAAACAACAATCAAAGCAGCAATAATTAGATTTATCCACCTTGTCCTCATTGTAAAAAAACTAATCATCCACAAAAAAAGGTGTTGGTGGAGGCTAGATGCAAGATGTCGTAAGTGTGGTCAGTTAGAGCACCTAGAAATGATATGCAAGTCTCAACAACAGTAAGAAAAAGAATTCAAGGTTGCTAAGGATCAACCACAAGATGAGCATTTGTTTGCTTTGTCATGCTTTTCTACCAATAGCTCTACAAAAAGTTGGCTCATTGATAGTGGTTGTACAAACCACATGACTTATGATCGTGATCTCTTCAGAGAACTTGATAAAATTGTTCTCTCAAAAGTCAAGATTGGAAATGGAGCATACATTGAAGTGAAAGGCAAAGGAACTGTGGAAATTAAAGGCCACACAGGTTTGAAACTAATTTATGATATTTTATATGTTCCTGAAATCAATCAAAGCCTTTTGAGTGTTCCTTAGTTACTGGAAAAAGGATATAAGGTGTTGTTTGAAGACAAAAATTGCATGATTAAGGAAAAAATATACTTTTCGTGGAAAAGGGAGCCTTCTTTGTGTACTACAGCTTGCTCCTTGTTCATGATATCCAAGGCAAAGCTTTTGCCTTTCATTTGAACTTTGAACACCTCTCTGCCTTCTAAGTCTTTAATCATGGGCAAAAATACATTTTTCTTCCCTTATATTATTTATTAGTGTCAATTTAGTCTCACTTTAATTAATTGAATCATTTTAGTCCCACATCTTTAAAATGTATCTCAATATTTGACCTTTCGTTTCCTCCATTTAAATACTTAACGGTGTGACACGTGTCATGCCATGTGTCATGCTATCATGTCACGTGGCATGACATCATGACATGTGGCATGATGATATGACACATGACGTGATGACATGACACGTGTCATGTCATCATGCCACGTGTCATGCCACGTGTCAGATCTGTTAAGTATTTAAACGGAAGAAATGGAAGGTCAAACATTGAGATACATTTTAAAGATATGGGACTAAATTGATTCAATTAATTAAAGTGGGACTTAATTGACACTAATAAATAATATAAGGGACGAAAAATGTATTTTTGCCCATGATTAAAGACTTAGAAGGCAGAGAGGTGTTCAAAGTTCAAATGAAAGGCAAAAGCTTTGCCTTGGATTTCATGAACAAGGAGCAAGTTGTAGTACACAAAGAGGTTAGTAGTACAAAACTTTGGCACAAGAGATTGGGCCATTTCCATCATAATGCTCTAACCTTTATGAAGAAGAAAAATCTTGCAAAAGCTTCCCTAAATTAGATGAAGAAGTTCCTGAATGTACTGGTCGCCAATATGGGAAGCAAACAAGGCTCCCTTTTCCACAAAATAATGCTTGGAGGGCTTCACAAAAGCTGCAATTAATACTTACAGATGTTGGAGGACCCATGAGCACACCACACTACAAGAAAAATGCTGATTTCCGACGGAAAACAGGTAAATTTTTTGACGGATTTTTCTTTTTTCGACGGATTTTCGACGAATTTCATTTTGTCGAAAAAGTGGCGTCGGAAAAAAAATCCGTCGAAAATAATTTTTCTGACAGAAATTTTTGACGGAAAATTTTGTTGAAAATTTCTAACGGAAATATACGTAAGAAATTTCCATAGAAAAATCCGTCAAAAATTTCTGACAGAATTTTCTGTCAGAAATTAATATATATATTTTTTAATTTTAATAAATTTATTAATGTAACAATCCTCATATTTGGCCTCTTAAGGGTTTATTTCACGATATTTCACTGTTTAGCGTGTTTAGCGTGTTTTTATCCTTCACTGTCAGTATAACTTGTACAAATTAATTCATTTAAGTCATCCTCAAACATACAATATGATATTTGTACTATAATAATAATAATATATAATAATTTTATATTATGAATAATAATAATAATAATAATAATAATAATAACAATAATATATTTAATTATTCTTTATTTATATGTACTTACTTTTATAATTAACATCTACTTATTTCTATTTAAAATTATAATTTAAATTATTTAATATGATAATATAATTTATAAAATTATAAATATTTATTTATTACATACTTATAAATTAAATTTTAATATTTTAAATAAATTATTAATTAATTTAATATATTTATTTACCTTAAATCAAACATATAAAATTCAAAAAATGTATTTATCCTTGTTTTTTTTCCTTCTAATTATCAACTATTAATAAAATACTAACTTAAAATCTTATCTAATTATATATAATATTCTTATATCAAATTTAAAACCAAATATTAGTTATACAAAAAATATTAAGATCATATAATAAATTGTCAATAAGATTTTAGTTAAATAATTTAAAATAATTAAAGTTTCAATTATATTGTTAATTAGCAAATAATTTATTCCAAAACTAATTAAATTTTTTATATTAATTATTAGTAAAATTTAATAAGAAATTTAAAATAAAAATTAAAAATAAGAAATTTCTGACGGAAATAGAAATCTGTCGAAAATTTTTGACAGAATATTCCGTCAGAAATTTCTGACGAAAAAATAAATCTGTCGAAAATTTCCAACGGAATTTTCTGTCAGAAAGTTTCCGTCGGAAATTTTTGACGGATTTATATTTGAAACAAATATAATTCAATTATTAGGAAATGATAAATTATAAACAAATGTTGCTTACCAAGATGATGATCTACAACAAATGCCTTTAGTTGTTTCAAATGATGATTTTCAACAAAGTCTTGTTGATAGTATGGGCATAGCGGAGGAAGTTTCCAAATGACATAGAAGAATAAGAAGAAGAAGAAGAAGAAGAAGAAGAAGAAGAAGAAGAAGAGGAAGAAGAGGAAGAAGAAGAAGAGGAAGAAGAAGAAGAGAAGAAGAAGAAGAAGAAGAAGAAGAAGAAGAAGAAGAAGAAGAAGAGGAAGAGGAAGAAGAGGAAGAAGAAGAAGAAGAAGAAGAAGAAGAAGAAGAGAGGAAGAGGAAGAAGAGGAAGAAGAAGA